>NW_026892631.1:0-1267500 GCF_033815535.1 Pezoporus flaviventris
GTGCTCATGTTTTAATTTCCAGGGGCTGCTGTCATTCCCGAATGCACAAGTCCATCCTTCCGGAATAGGGCAGAAAAAGTCATCTTGTATTCCCTGCCACTGGTGGATTATGTGAGATCTCCTGAGCTTATTCTTGAGGTAGGAGCACCAAGAAGCAGGAAAAAAAAGCAAAAGGGGGGGTGGGGGGGATGCGCACATGCTGCTGAGAGCTGCCTTTACCCTTATCTTTGCTCCTCAAAGCTTTCTTTTCCTGTCACATTCTTGTATGGACCCACTCACTGTCCCCCTGCTGAGTATTTCCTCTCCCAGACTGCCTCAGGTCCTCCGTTTGAGCTTCTAGCAGGCAGGCTTGGTCCTGCAGCCTTTGTCTTCCTCGTCCCTGTGCAAACTGTCAGCATGGCTGAGAGCCTGCACTGCTGGAGGGCCCCACTCTGTGTTGGCAAGCCCTCCTTGGCACTGATCGTGGGAACACACCCAGCTGCCTGCCTTCACAGTGCTTCTGCAGTGCTGAAGGGGTCTTGTAACATGTGGATTCTCACAACGGCTGCTCCGTTTGGTACTGGCAGGGTCTGACCCAAGGCATTGGATGCTGTTTGGAGCAGAGCTGATGGGCCAGATCAGTTCTTACTCCATGATGCTCATGGCAGAAACGAAAGCCGGGGCACTCTTCTCCACGGGAACGTACTTTCTTCTTCTCCTTTCAGAAGGAAAATCATCTAGGAAACTGCTGGCCCTTCCACGGAAGTCAGGGACACGTCCTCATCAAGCTCTCTGTGCCAGTCATTCCCAGAGCAGTCACCATGGACCATGTCTCAGGGCCAGAGCTCCATGGAGACAGTATGTCCAGTGCTCCAAAGGACTTTGCTGTCTACGTAAGTGATTTCTCTGAGTTGGGGGCAGAGGGTTGCTCAGCATTTCTAAGCAGGGGGTGAAGACGGGTCAGAACCCAGAGGCCTGCGGCTCCCTCTTGCCTTGCAGAAGAAACAGGCTCCTTGGAGTTGCTCCCTTTCCACTGGATTCCTCTTTTATCCAATATAGCACACAAACGGAAGCTTCTGGGCCAAGACTCTGTGTGCCCCAGGAGCCACAGGGAAAATGAGCTGGCACAGTGTCTGCCCCTTGGAACTTCTTGGCTCCCAACGCCAGTGAGCATTGGTGATCCTCAGGGATCGTTACCCTGGGAATGTCTGCTCCTTTTCTGACAGCCTACACTCGTTAAGTAGGCAAGTGTGGCAGCATGCTGGCTAGCTTCAGCTTCTCGTCTTTTCCTTGTGATTATCTTCCTTGGACTATGCAGATGAAATGAATCAGGACTTCACCAACAGAAGTTAAGTCTTCCCATGGTGGACCAGGGCACTCATGTTTTCTCCACCCCATCTTTCTCTAGGGGGTGACGGAAGAAAAGGAGGAGCAGTTCCTGGGACAGTTTGTTTTCCTGGCACCACTGAATCCCACCCAGACCTTTCGGCTAAAGGTACGGGGACAAAGAGGGAGGAGAACAGAGAGGGGAGGAGAGCAGAGGGGAGGAGAGGAGAGCTGCACTTTGCTGGGGAGAAGCTTCCGTGCCAAAGGGCTCGAGGCAGCATTCTCCCGGAGAATGCCATGTGCCATGCTGTCCCTCCTTCTGCTTTAATCTCCTAATGGCATATGCCTGGAATGCATTCTGCTTCACTTTTGGTTTTAAGCTTCAGTGCTGACAACCACCGGTGCTGAAGCTGAAATCAGCTTGGCTGTCTGGACTCCAAGTGCCTACAGGTGGCCACATCCACTCGGAAGACACTGCTACTGGCCTGCTCGTTAAAGACTAGAAATACGGGGCTTTCTGAGGATGCTGTTGTTTCTGGTATCGAGGCCAGCTAGACAGCGAGGCCATTCTGTGCCATGGCTTTCTAGAGAAGGCAATGAGACATGATAGGGACACCACTGGGTCTTCTGACAGGGGAAGCATGTGCCCCAAAGTAGGCTAGAAGTGATTGCCAATCGAGTCAGTACAATTTCAGGTAGATTCCTGAAATTTCCTTTCCTGTTCTTTTGGCCAAATGAGGTAGAGCAGTGGAAGAATGTCTCGGCCACAACCCTCCCAGGGCAGTCAGGTGTTGAACAAGTCCATTGCTGCAGCACTACGTCAGTAGTTGAATGCCAGAGAGCAAAAGACAACTCATCTCTTCTCTTCCTTTCAGAACGAGCTCTCCGGGTTTGTGAATTACATCCTGCTGCAAGTGCTGAGCAACTGGGGCCACCCGGACTACACCTGCGTGTATCGGTTCAGGGTGCACGGTGATCCTCTCAGCGAGGAGGGGAAGGTGCCACTTCGATCTGACAACAAAGCTCCTTGATTGTCATTGAGTGTTTTGCCTGTGATAATAAAGCTCCTTGATTGTCATTGAGTGTTTTGCCTGAGATGCTAACGGGTAAGAGAATTCCTGCCCTTCTCTCCACCCACAAGCTTATGGGAGACTTCCCTGGAGGGAGAGGTGATGGGAAAAAGGACTAAGAACTGTTTCCTACGGACACATTAGTTTGGGGGGTTACACACACAATGTGTGTGCAGTTCAAGTGAAAAAAGGCTCCCGAAGACTCCAAAACGGGCAATAGGGAACCCCAACGTTTACCCTTAAAGGCTCCCCCCATCTTTTTGACCCCAGTATAGTCCCTGGGTCCCCAAAATATAGACCAGGGACCTCCAAATGCCAGCTCAAGTACTCCTAAAATGCCCTTTGGGGACCCAAAATGGCCCAGGGACCCCAATATACCCCTCAGGGACCCCCCCAGATTGGCCTTAGGGACCCCAAAATTTACACCCAGGGATCCCCCAAATCCTTTTGATGCCAAAATAACCCCTGGGGAACGCCAAAATACAGCCCATGGATCCCCAAATCCCCCCAGGGCCTCCAGAATGCCCTTTGGGGACCAAAAATGGCACCAAGGACCCTCAGGTTGCCCAGAGAAGTGGTAAATGCCCCATCCCTGGCAGTGTTCAAGACCAGGTCGGACAGAGCCTTGGGTGACATGATCTCGTGCGAGATGTCCCTGTTTTCAGGGGATTAGAAATGGATGATCTTAAGGTCCTTTCCAACCCTAACTATTCTATGATAATACCCCTCACAGACCCCCCAGAACAGCTCAACGCCCCCAGACAGGCCCCCAGCAACCCTAAAACTCCACAGGAAACCCAAACTCCCCAGAGATCCCCAAACAGGGCTGTGGGGCCTTCCAAAACTCCCCCCCTAGAGATTCTTAAATGGCTTACAGCACCCCAAAATGGCCCCAGAAGAAGTCAAAATGGCCTCCAGAGACTCAAAAATGAGCCTCAGGGACCCCAAAATCCTTCTGACGTGAAAATAATCCCATGAGATGCATCAAAATCCCCCCTGGGGCCCAAAACTCTTTTGCACGGACCCCAAAACACACTTCAGGAGACCAAAAATGGCCCACAGAGACCCCAAAATACAGCTCAGGGTCCCCAGGATCGTCCCCCGCGGCACCAAAACCCCAAAGGAACCTCTCCAGCACCATGGTAGACCCCAAAGAAGTCTCAGGGGCCCCCAAATTCCCTCCAGAGAGACCCCCAAAATGAGGCTCACAGACACAGAATGGCTCAAAAAACAGTTTGGGGACTAAAAATAGCACTCAGGGACCCCAAAATGGCCCCCAAGGAGCCCCCAAATCCTTCTGACTCCAAAATAAAGCTAAAGAACCCCAAAAGTGGTCCTCAGGAACCCCTAAATTAACCCTTGGGGACTCCCCTGATCCTTTTGATCCAGATCCTTTTAACCCCTGAGGAGCCCCAAGCTCAGGGACCCCAGAATACCCCAAGAACCCCCAGCTTCCCTTTGGGGACCCAAAATAGCCTCAGGGTCCCCCAAAATATAGCTAGAGGACCCCAAAACCTTTTAGTTTAATAACAAGTATATTTAAGATGACACGGGCTGTCCAAAGAATAAATCCTGCTTTGCAAAATGGGATTAAAACAAGCAGCACGTTTTTAAACGGAGCGAACAGACGCATCCACCTCCGAATCATAGTTCAATGTGTAGGACATCCAGCTGAGATGAAAGTAGTTTAGTCCTGTAGAATTCAGGACTGGAGTGAAATCAGTCTTTCTCTCTCTGTTCAGTAGCTCTCGTTGAACTTGTCCAACATAGTACGAACGGATAATAGCCAATCACTTATTTCTAATAGAAACGATTATCAGTCTGTGTTTTGGGGTTCACAGTCTGTTCAGAGTCAGTTCAAACAAGGTATTTCATAGCAGTTTTGTGGTGCCTCCAGGTTTTCATTCATGCTCAGGAAAGGCTTCCTGATAAATGGCCATGAGGAGAGCAGAGACAGAAGGGCACGCTGCAGCCCAGGCATGCACATGATGGCCATCCCCACCGCTCATGAGGTCCAGGTCTTCACAGGACCAGGGCTGCAGCGGAGAGCAAGACTAGTAGCCACAGACCTGCATTGGGTGCAGCATCCCACGACAGGGAGATAGGGCAGGATCCCCAGCGAGGGACCTGCGGCCCAACAGCACACAAGAGCACACGCACGGCACCCACCACCACCTGCAGCAGGATTGCATCGCATGTGCCACAAGAGACTTGGAAGTAACTTGGAAAAATGAAGGTACAAAAGAGCTATCTTAAGGTTGCACGATCCACCGAACGGAGGCCACAGTCCTCTACGGTGGTCATTGACATTTGTGTCTTGAGGATCTTTGATGTTCCCACATCCTGTCATTAGCGAATTCTCCTTTTATTGGTCAAAAGAAAGGCAGAACTGCAGTTCTTTATTCAAGTAACCTTCCTCCATGCTGCAAAAGGAGAGGCAAGGGGAGCAGAGCCCAGACGCATGGACTGCACGTTTGCACTTGACTGGAGCTGGCTCACAGGGGTGCAGCCAACACGACGTTTAAAACAGAGCTGCTGAAACCTCCTGCGTATCACGTCTTCACCCAAAGCAAGGACAGAAAGCCTGCACCCCCCTGCCCTAACCCCCCAAATGTGACTCTGCATCAGGGACTGTAGCAATAGGACAAGGTGTAAGGGGTTTAAACTGAAACAGGGGAAGTTTAAGCTCAGCGGCTCAGGGCAGCGCTGGGGCCACCACAGTGGTGAGCGAGCCCCTGGGGAGTTGGAGACAGAGACACACAATACAATAGGAATTACTTCCTCTGCCCTGATGCTGCTGAGTGTTATCCTCTGATGAGGACGATGTGGTGGCAGCTGTTTCAGTGATGTGCAGCGGCTGCGCTGCACTCGCTCTGCTTTAGGGAATGCCAGCTAAAATGGTTATCCCATCCCCTAAGACTTAGATTCTTGCTGTTGTTAGCCTTTCTGGAAAAGCAAATGAGGAGCAGAGGCAGAGGCAGCCCTCACATGAATGGTCAGGAGCCAAAAGCCCCCTTGCCCCGCCTCCTCAAAGGTGATTGTCTGTCCTGGGCCCACTGACAGCCATCAGGCAACGAGCTGGGCTTCCGGGTTCCCCTCTTGGGCGGGGAGCTGCAGCCGCGAGGCGAGGCCGCGGCCTGAGGACGAGGAGGGTTCCGGCCCTAAGGCGGCGGCTTCGGACACTGATCCGGTGGAGTGGATGCTGCGAGTTGCGCTGCGGGCCCTGGAGACATCGAGCCGGCGGCATTCCTCCCCTTTCCAGCGTCACAGAGCGCAGGCGGGGAGCGTGAAGGCGCTCCTCTCACCCACACGCCCTGGGGAGCCCTCTGAAGACAAAAAGACGAGGAAAACGTGCCCCCAAAATACAGGGGCTGTTTCTGCATTCAAATCACGGGCAGGAAGGTACCTCAAGGTGCCCCTGTGTGAAAATAACCCAGAGTTGATGTGAGCCTTTCTGGAGCATGAGCTTGTTGTACAGGAAGGGATGTGGAGGTGGGCTGGGCTGTAGAGCTGGGGCTCACATCCAGCACAGGAGCAAGCAGGCTGTGGCATCTTCATCCCTGGAGGTGGCTGCTGGGGACAAATGCCCCCCAGCAGACAGAAGCACCCACCCATGGGACACGACACCAGGGCACCTGCAGGCAGCGCACAGGGGCACCAGGGAAACACACACCCTTGGTGTGATCGTTTCAGCTTTATTGATGGAGTCAGGGCCGTGGTGCTGCGGTGGCACAGAAACATCGGTGGCCGGAGGGCTCTGCTGCTAACACTGGGCACAGGTCAGCAGCAGGTCCTCTTCAGAGAAAGCAACATGTCCTGGGAGCCTTTCCAAAGGGCCCTTGTAGCTGCTGTGAACTGAGGCCCCGTGACAATGATGGTAATGTTGTCATTGTGCAGCTCTGTAGCAGTTACTACCCAGAGTTTGGGTATCGTAAAGCATGCTCAGGGTACAGAGCCAGAGGTCCTTGCTGTCCAGGTGCAA
This sequence comes from Pezoporus flaviventris, assembly GCF_033815535.1. NCBI lineage: Eukaryota > Metazoa > Chordata > Aves > Psittaciformes > Psittacidae > Pezoporus > Pezoporus flaviventris. The sequence continues at coordinate 6,358 of NW_026892631.1, forward strand.
AGTAGGAACGCTGCCACCTCTGATGGGAGGATACGGTCTGGTTTTGGAGGATGTTTCCCCTCGTGCAGAGGAGCAAAACCTGCTCCCCCTCATGTTGGACTTTGCCTCAAAACACAGTGCTGCCTTCCTGTCGTGACGTTGCCTGCTGCCGCTGATGTCACAAAGCACTGTTGGTGTTGAGGCAGACACAGCAGGGTGGAAGATCAGATGTCAAGAGACTGCAGCTCTTGAGGAAACAGACACCACAGTGGTTGGCTTGCTACTGAGCTAGCAAGATGCCTGTTGCCTGCACCTCAGTGCATAAAGAGAGAAAGTCATGGTGGAGCCAAGTTCTGAAAGGGTATGTTTGAACCCTCTGCAGAATGGGTTACGACCCTGAGCTTTCCTGCTTCTTGGAAGACCATAAGAGGACTGTTTATTTTTAATGAAGTGCATGCTGTGAGCCTGTTAGAACAAGCAGGAGGACCTTCCATCTTCCAGAGCGGTGTGTGCTGTCTCTGGGCAGATCAGGCTTCGTGGCACATTGGACTAGCCACCAAGATGTTTCCTTGGTATTTCCTTAGTTCCACATGGATTACCAGCATGCTTTTACATTCATCCCTCCCTCCATCTTCACCCAGTCTGCATTTGCCTGCATTTATGCAAAGAAAAGGGCCAGTGATAGCCTGGCTGCTAAAGAAATGCTGCTGAAGGGGAGATACAAAACCCCTCCTGCCTTGTGAGCTCTCGAACTGTCGGGGGATAGGCTGAAGCCTCTCTACCGCCACGGACATGAATTGTGGTCGCAGCTTTTGTTGCAAGTCCTTCTTCTATTCCCGAGTTAATCCAGAGCCCTTCGTCACTAACCCAACAGTGCCAGCTGCTGTTGTACCAAATACCCCGCTGGTGCTGTTGGTGACAACTCAGCTTATGCAGGACCAAGGCAATCCTCACTCCAGGAATGCTAGGTTCAAGACCTGCCGTCCCTACTGCTGCTCTCAGGTCTGCTGCTGAACTGCATGGGTGCCACCAGCTTCACCATCCTTTTCCTCTTTGCTGCTCCGTAGGCAAACGAAGGCTCTGAAGACAGTGGTGCTGCTGCTGCTCATGAGTCTGCTCTTGTTCGGTGAGTCTCGGTGGAACTCGGAGCTGAGGACTGTGCTTTAGGAGATAGGGCTCCATGCGCTCTGACCAGAGTAGCCCAGCAAAGAGTAGGAAGAACCGAGAGAGGTGTGCCAGTCCCCCACGCTTCAGAGGAATGGGTGCGGAGGCACGGAAGGGCTCAGCCACTTCTCTTAAGGCGATGGAGGGGCAGCGGCTAACCTCCCCTGCCCGCGGGAGCTGAAAAGCTTCTGCGGGACAAGGAGCATGTTCCGTGGGAAGGAATATCTGTGTACTGTGGAGCCCTCTTTCACAACCTTTTTCAAAGACTACAAGAGGAGAAACAACTATGGCACCTGGGAGAGCCAGGGAAAGGGGAGCCGAGGCGTAACCCAGCCTTAGACCAAGTTCTAAGTGTAAGGAGAGTTTTGGTGTGTGTCTAACAGGTGTTCACCACGTGGGACTGCTGGGTGAAGAAGGCCTCTGGAGGGCTGCAGCAGGATGCCAGGCCTTCATCTCCTCCTACATTCGGCATCCCCAACAGCAGGTGACGTTCAGGTTTCTTCAGATCGAGACTGGTTCTACCAGGACATAAAGTACCACTCAGTAAAACACTGTGGCTAGGGCTGGGGACAGTTGGCATCCTGGCAGGTCATTCAGGTGAAGGTCAGCTGGACCGAATATCAGTGTCTCCACAGCCCGTGGCACTGCACACAGCCGATGAAAAGAATTATTAGGCAGACTTGGGCCTGCATAGGTTCCAGCAAAGCACTGCTCTGTTGCCGTTTGTGATGACTGTTCCCTTCACTGTTGTTCCAGGAGTGTTTCCACCTCTCTGGATGGGACCAGAAGGCTCGGAGGTACAGATTATTTCCTCTTGACTCGATGGTGATTTAGAGGAGCTCTGCCCCTGGGCCTCACCAGGACATTGTTTCTGTCCTGCCTCACAGAGACTTCACCTAGCACAGCTTCCTGACCTTCTCCCGTTGCCCTTTCTTCCTGTCTGTCAAACGGTCACCTATAGCTCCCCACATCCACTAGAGGACTGGGGCCACCCATCTGTCACCCTTTTGCTTGGCCTGGGCTGTTTACAGCAAAGCAGGGGAGAGAGATGGTGTGGAGAAGAACCATCTGGCAGCAGCAGCCACCTTTCCCTTGCCCTCTGTGTGTCTTGCAGCTTTCCTTGTTTATGTCTGAGCTGTTCTAGTTAGTATTTTCTATAGGGAATACCACCTGCTGCCCTTCAGATCTGCTCTTGCCTGGCTTTGATAAGACATTGGCACATGTAATAGGGAGCGTGGCGTCTTTGGGCACACTGGAGGTGTTCCTCAGTTTCCCCAAATGTTCCCGGGCAGCCAGGAAGCTGCTGCTCAGCCTGAAACTCTAAGCACTTTGGAACTACCTCTCCCACCTGCTTAAGACATGCCTGCCCTGCCAGTCATTCAGAGCCAGGCTTCTTAACCTTGCTCGCACGCCCGTGGTGTTCCAGAGGCCAGCCACAACAGTTACAGTCTCTGTTTCTTGCTTTTCTAGGCCAGCAGGGAACGACATAGGAGAAGAACTGAGCAGAGCCCAGACCCTCAAAGAACAGCTCCAGAAGCTCCAGGAAGAGTTTTATCACCTGCATTGGAGCATAAAGGATGTCACCGAGCGTGCTCTCCATGAAGCCCTGAAGCAGTCTAAGCTCCCAGGCTTTTCTGGATCAGGAAGGGCATGCTGCAGAAGGCTCTCCTCAGAGGTTTCTTTCCTCCCTCCAGACTTTATCCTTCTACAGTTCCCTGTCCTGGCTAGCCAAAAGGCTGGCGTGGCTGGAACAAGTGCTGTGCGTGACCACGCTTCCTTTCCTCTTGCTCCACACTTCTGTATGGGGGAAGAGAGCGCCGTGATGGGAGTTACAGTTGCTTTACTTACACCTTCCTCAGAGTAGAGCAAGCCTGGGAGGTTTCCAGGCAATCTGGGCGTTCCTCACAGCTGAGTTGAACCTCATCCCCCTAACCCTTGGCTGGCCTTGCAGGGGAGATGATTGTCCCATTCCTTTCCCTTCTAACAGGCGCTTGCCTTTGTTCTCTTCCCCAGGCTGTTCAAGAGGTCATCAATCAAGTCTTGGAGAAGCTGGAAGAAAGCCAAGTCCCAGTGACTGATTACGCCCTCAGATCATCAGGTGCTGTGCCATTGTACACAGACTCGTTCCAAAGTGCTTCCTGTGCCCACTGACGAGATGGGCCCTGGAACAGGCTCAGTGGTAGGAGAGAAAGGGCAAGAAGTCAAGGGCCACAGCGTGCCCTAAAAATGTACCCATTGACGGACTCTGGAAGCGGCTGGACTCCATCTGAAGCGCAGAAAGCCTAGCTGACGTTGCAGCTGACATTACCACAGCCTGATGAGTCCCTGCTCTGTGTTCCAGAGGGGTCACGCCAGGAAGAAAGAGGGGAATCTCACTGCAGGAGATGGAGGACTACTTAAAAGCATTTCTCAAGTGAACAGTGCAATATTCCTCCTGACACTGCTCAATGATCGTGCTCATGTTTTAATTTCCAGGGGCTGCTGTCATTCCCGAATGCACAAGTCCATCCTTCCGGAATAGGGCAGAAAAAGTCATCTTGTATTCCCTGCCACTGGTGGATTATGTGAGATCTCCTGAGCTTATTCTTGAGGTAGGAGCACCAAGAAGCAGGAAAAAAAAGCAAAAGGGGGGGTGGGGGGGATGCGCACATGCTGCTGAGAGCTGCCTTTACCCTTATCTTTGCTCCTCAAAGCTTTCTTTTCCTGTCACATTCTTGTATGGACCCACTCACTGTCCCCCTGCTGAGTATTTCCTCTCCCAGACTGCCTCAGGTCCTCCGTTTGAGCTTCTAGCAGGCAGGCTTGGTCCTGCAGCCTTTGTCTTCCTCGTCCCTGTGCAAACTGTCAGCATGGCTGAGAGCCTGCACTGCTGGAGGGCCCCACTCTGTGTTGGCAAGCCCTCCTTGGCACTGATCGTGGGAACACACCCAGCTGCCTGCCTTCACAGTGCTTCTGCAGTGCTGAAGGGGTCTTGTAACATGTGGATTCTCACAACGGCTGCTCCGTTTGGTACTGGCAGGGTCTGACCCAAGGCATTGGATGCTGTTTGGAGCAGAGCTGATGGGCCAGATCAGTTCTTACTCCATGATGCTCATGGCAGAAACGAAAGCCGGGGCACTCTTCTCCACGGGAACGTACTTTCTTCTTCTCCTTTCAGAAGGAAAATCATCTAGGAAACTGCTGGCCCTTCCACGGAAGTCAGGGACACGTCCTCATCAAGCTCTCTGTGCCAGTCATTCCCAGAGCAGTCACCATGGACCATGTCTCAGGGCCAGAGCTCCATGGAGACAGTATGTCCAGTGCTCCAAAGGACTTTGCTGTCTACGTAAGTGATTTCTCTGAGTTGGGGGCAGAGGGTTGCTCAGCATTTCTAAGCAGGGGGTGAAGACGGGTCAGAACCCAGAGGCCTGCGGCTCCCTCTTGCCTTGCAGAAGAAACAGGCTCCTTGGAGTTGCTCCCTTTCCACTGGATTCCTCTTTTATCCAATATAGCACACAAACGGAAGCTTCTGGGCCAAGACTCTGTGTGCCCCAGGAGCCACAGGGAAAATGAGCTGGCACAGTGTCTGCCCCTTGGAACTTCTTGGCTCCCAACGCCAGTGAGCATTGGTGATCCTCAGGGATCGTTACCCTGGGAATGTCTGCTCCTTTTCTGACAGCCTACACTCGTTAAGTAGGCAAGTGTGGCAGCATGCTGGCTAGCTTCAGCTTCTCGTCTTTTCCTTGTGATTATCTTCCTTGGACTATGCAGATGAAATGAATCAGGACTTCACCAACAGAAGTTAAGTCTTCCCATGGTGGACCAGGGCACTCATGTTTTCTCCACCCCATCTTTCTCTAGGGGGTGACGGAAGAAAAGGAGGAGCAGTTCCTGGGACAGTTTGTTTTCCTGGCACCACTGAATCCCACCCAGACCTTTCGGCTAAAGGTACGGGGACAAAGAGGGAGGAGAACAGAGAGGGGAGGAGAGCAGAGGGGAGGAGAGGAGAGCTGCACTTTGCTGGGGAGAAGCTTCCGTGCCAAAGGGCTCGAGGCAGCATTCTCCCGGAGAATGCCATGTGCCATGCTGTCCCTCCTTCTGCTTTAATCTCCTAATGGCATATGCCTGGAATGCATTCTGCTTCACTTTTGGTTTTAAGCTTCAGTGCTGACAACCACCGGTGCTGAAGCTGAAATCAGCTTGGCTGTCTGGACTCCAAGTGCCTACAGGTGGCCACATCCACTCGGAAGACACTGCTACTGGCCTGCTCGTTAAAGACTAGAAATACGGGGCTTTCTGAGGATGCTGTTGTTTCTGGTATCGAGGCCAGCTAGACAGCGAGGCCATTCTGTGCCATGGCTTTCTAGAGAAGGCAATGAGACATGATAGGGACACCACTGGGTCTTCTGACAGGGGAAGCATGTGCCCCAAAGTAGGCTAGAAGTGATTGCCAATCGAGTCAGTACAATTTCAGGTAGATTCCTGAAATTTCCTTTCCTGTTCTTTTGGCCAAATGAGGTAGAGCAGTGGAAGAATGTCTCGGCCACAACCCTCCCAGGGCAGTCAGGTGTTGAACAAGTCCATTGCTGCAGCACTACGTCAGTAGTTGAATGCCAGAGAGCAAAAGACAACTCATCTCTTCTCTTCCTTTCAGAACGAGCTCTCCGGGTTTGTGAATTACATCCTGCTGCAAGTGCTGAGCAACTGGGGCCACCCGGACTACACCTGCGTGTATCGGTTCAGGGTGCACGGTGATCCTCTCAGCGAGGAGGGGAAGGTGCCACTTCGATCTGACAACAAAGCTCCTTGATTGTCATTGAGTGTTTTGCCTGTGATAATAAAGCTCCTTGATTGTCATTGAGTGTTTTGCCTGAGATGCTAACGGGTAAGAGAATTCCTGCCCTTCTCTCCACCCACAAGCTTATGGGAGACTTCCCTGGAGGGAGAGGTGATGGGAAAAAGGACTAAGAACTGTTTCCTACGGACACATTAGTTTGGGGGGTTACACACACAATGTGTGTGCAGTTCAAGTGAAAAAAGGCTCCCGAAGACTCCAAAACGGGCAATAGGGAACCCCAACGTTTACCCTTAAAGGCTCCCCCCATCTTTTTGACCCCAGTATAGTCCCTGGGTCCCCAAAATATAGACCAGGGACCTCCAAATGCCAGCTCAAGTACTCCTAAAATGCCCTTTGGGGACCCAAAATGGCCCAGGGACCCCAATATACCCCTCAGGGACCCCCCCAGATTGGCCTTAGGGACCCCAAAATTTACACCCAGGGATCCCCCAAATCCTTTTGATGCCAAAATAACCCCTGGGGAACGCCAAAATACAGCCCATGGATCCCCAAATCCCCCCAGGGCCTCCAGAATGCCCTTTGGGGACCAAAAATGGCACCAAGGACCCTCAGGTTGCCCAGAGAAGTGGTAAATGCCCCATCCCTGGCAGTGTTCAAGACCAGGTCGGACAGAGCCTTGGGTGACATGATCTCGTGCGAGATGTCCCTGTTTTCAGGGGATTAGAAATGGATGATCTTAAGGTCCTTTCCAACCCTAACTATTCTATGATAATACCCCTCACAGACCCCCCAGAACAGCTCAACGCCCCCAGACAGGCCCCCAGCAACCCTAAAACTCCACAGGAAACCCAAACTCCCCAGAGATCCCCAAACAGGGCTGTGGGGCCTTCCAAAACTCCCCCCCTAGAGATTCTTAAATGGCTTACAGCACCCCAAAATGGCCCCAGAAGAAGTCAAAATGGCCTCCAGAGACTCAAAAATGAGCCTCAGGGACCCCAAAATCCTTCTGACGTGAAAATAATCCCATGAGGTGCATCAAAATCCCCCCTGGGGCCCAAAACTCTTTTGCACGGACCCCAAAACACACTTCAGGAGACCAAAAATGGCCCACAGAGACCCCAAAATACAGCTCAGGGTCCCCAGGATCGTCCCCCGCGGCACCAAAACCCCAAAGGAACCTCTCCAGCACCATGGTAGACCCCAAAGAAGTCTCAGGGGCCCCCAAATTCCCTCCAGAGAGACCCCCAAAATGAGGCTCACAGACACAGAATGGCTCAAAAAACAGTTTGGGGACTAAAAATAGCACTCAGGGACCCCAAAATGGCCCCCAAGGAGCCCCCAAATCCTTCTGACTCCAAAATAAAGCTAAAGAACCCCAAAAGTGGTCCTCAGGAACCCCTAAATTAACCCTTGGGGACTCCCCTGATCCTTTTGATCCAGATCCTTTTAACCCCTGAGGAGCCCCAAGCTCAGGGACCCCAGAATACCCCAAGAACCCCCAGATTCCCTTTGGGGACCCAAAATAGCCTCAGGGTCCCCCAAAATATAGCTAGAGGACCCCAAAACCTTTTAGTTTAATAACAAGTATATTTAAGATGACACGGGCTGTCCAAAGAATAAATCCTGCTTTGCAAAATGGGATTAAAACAAGCAGCACGTTTTTAAACGGAGCGAACAGACGCATCCACCTCTGAATCATAGTTCAATGTGTAGGACATCCAGCTGAGATGAAAGTAGTTTAGTCCTGTAGAATTCAGGACTGGAGTGAAATCAGTCTTTCTCTCTCTGTTCAGTAGCTCTCGTTGAACTTGTCCAACATAGTACGAACGGATAATAGCCAATCACTTATTTCTAATAGAAACGATTATCAGTCTGTGTTTTGGGGTTCACAGTCTGTTCAGAGTCAGTTCAAACAAGGTATTTCATAGCAGTTTTGTGGTGCCTCCAGGTTTTCATTCATGCTCAGGAAAGGCTTCCTGATAAATGGCCATGAGGAGAGCAGAGACAGAAGGGCACGCTGCAGCCCAGGCATGCACATGATGGCCATCCCCACCGCTCATGAGGTCCAGGTCTTCACAGGACCAGGGCTGCAGCGGAGAGCAAGACTAGTAGCCACAGACCTGCATTGGGTGCAGCATCCCACGACAGGGAGATAGGGCAGGATCCCCAGCGAGGGACCTGCGGCCCAACAGCACACAAGAGCACACGCACGGCACCCACCACCACCTGCAGCAGGATTGCATCGCATGTGCCACAAGAGACTTGGAAGTAACTTGGAAAAATGAAGGTACAAAAGAGCTATCTTAAGGTTGCACGATCCACCGAACGGAGGCCACAGTCCTCTACGGTGGTCATTGACATTTGTGTCTTGAGGATCTTTGATGTTCCCACATCCTGTCATTAGCGAATTCTCCTTTTATTGGTCAAAAGAAAGGCAGAACTGCAGTTCTTTATTCAAGTAACCTTCCTCCATGCTGCAAAAGGAGAGGCAAGGGGAGCAGAGCCCAGACGCATGGACTGCACGTTTGCACTTGACTGGAGCTGGCTCACAGGGGTGCAGCCAACACGACGTTTAAAACAGAGCTGCTGAAACCTCCTGCGTATCACGTCTTCACCCAAAGCAAGGACAGAAAGCCTGCACCCCCCTGCCCTAACCCCCCAAATGTGACTCTGCATCAGGGACTGTAGCAATAGGACAAGGTGTAAGGGGTTTAAACTGAAACAGGGGAAGTTTAAGCTCAGCGGCTCAGGGCAGCGCTGGGGCCACCACAGTGGTGAGCGAGCCCCTGGGGAGTTGGAGACAGAGACACACAATACAATAGGAATTACTTCCTCTGCCCTGATGCTGCTGAGTGTTATCCTCTGATGAGGACGATGTGGTGGCAGCTGTTTCAGTGATGTGCAGCGGCTGCGCTGCACTCGCTCTGCTTTAGGGAATGCCAGCTAAAATGGTTATCCCATCCCCTAAGACTTAGATTCTTGCTGTTGTTAGCCTTTCTGGAAAAGCAAATGAGGAGCAGAGGCAGAGGCAGCCCTCACATGAATGGTCAGGAGCCAAAAGCCCCCTTGCCCCGCCTCCTCAAAGGTGATTGTCTGTCCTGGGCCCACTGACAGCCATCAGGCAACGAGCTGGGCTTCCGGGTTCCCCTCTTGGGCGGGGAGCTGCAGCCGCGAGGCGAGGCCGCGGCCTGAGGACGAGGAGGGTTCCGGCCCTAAGGCGGCGGCTTCGGACACTGATCCGGTGGAGTGGATGCTGCGAGTTGCGCTGCGGGCCCTGGAGACATCGAGCCGGCGGCATTCCTCCCCTTTCCAGCGTCACAGAGCGCAGGCGGGGAGCGTGAAGGCGCTCCTCTCACCCACACGCCCTGGGGAGCCCTCTGAAGACAAAAAGACGAGGAAAACGTGCCCCCAAAATACAGGGGCTGTTTCTGCATTCAAATCACGGGCAGGAAGGTACCTCAAGGTGCCCCTGTGTGAAAATAACCCAGAGTTGATGTGAGCCTTTCTGGAGCATGAGCTTGTTGTACAGGAAGGGATGTGGAGGTGGGCTGGGCTGTAGAGCTGGGGCTCACATCCAGCACAGGAGCAAGCAGGCTGTGGCATCTTCATCCCTGGAGGTGGCTGCTGGGGACAAATGCCCCCCAGCAGACAGAAGCACCCACCCATGGGACACGACACCAGGGCACCTGCAGGCAGCGCACAGGGGCACCAGGGAAACACACACCCTTGGTGTGATCGTTTCAGCTTTATTGATGGAGTCAGGGCCGTGGTGCTGCGGTGGCACAGAAACATCGGTGGCCGGAGGGCTCTGCTGCTAACACTGGGCACAGGTCAGCAGCAGGTCCTCTTCAGAGAAAGCAACATGTCCTGGGAGCCTTTCCAAAGGGCCCTTGTAGCTGCTGTGAACTGAGGCCCCGTGACAATGATGGTAATGTTGTCATTGTGCAGCTCTGTAGCAGTTACTACCCAGAGTTTGGGTATCGTAAAGCATGCTCAGGGTACAGAGCCAGAGGTCCTTGCTGTCCAGGTGCAAAGTAGGAACGCTGCCACCTCTGATGGGAGGATACGGTCTGGTTTTGGAGGATGTTTCCCCTCGTGCAGAGGAGCAAAACCTGCTCCCCCTCATGTTGGACTTTGCCTCAAAACACAGTGCTGCCTTCCTGTCGTGACGTTGCCTGCTGCCGCTGATGTCACAAAGCACTGTTGGTGTTGAGGCAGACACAGCAGGGTGGAAGATCAGATGTCAAGAGACTGCAGCTCTTGAGGAAACAGACACCACAGTGGTTGGCTTGCTACTGAGCTAGCAAGATGCCTGTTGCCTGCACCTCAGTGCATAAAGAGAGAAAGTCATGGTGGAGCCAAGTTCTGAAAGGGTATGTTTGAACCCTCTGCAGAATGGGTTACGACCCTGAGCTTTCCTGCTTCTTGGAAGACCATAAGAGGACTGTTTATTTTTAATGAAGTGCATGCTGTGAGCCTGTTAGAACAAGCAGGAGGACCTTCCATCTTCCAGAGCGGTGTGTGCTGTCTCTGGGCAGATCAGGCTTCGTGGCACATTGGACTAGCCACCAAGATGTTTCCTTGGTATTTCCTTAGTTCCACATGGATTACCAGCATGCTTTTACATTCATCCCTCCCTCCATCTTCACCCAGTCTGCATTTGCCTGCATTTATGCAAAGAAAAGGGCCAGTGATAGCCTGGCTGCTAAAGAAATGCTGCTGAAGGGGAGATACAAAACCCCTCCTGCCTTGTGAGCTCTCGAACTGTCGGGGGATAGGCTGAAGCCTCTCTACCGCCACGGACATGAATTGTGGTCGCAGCTTTTGTTGCAAGACCTTCTTCTATTCCCGAGTTAATCCAGAGCCCTTCGTCACTAACCCAACAGTGCCAGCTGCTGTTGTACCAAATACCCCGCTGGTGCTGTTGGTGACAACTCAGCTTATGCAGGACCAAGGCAATCCTCACTCCAGGAATGCTAGGTTCAAGACCTGCCGTCCCTACTGCTGCTCTCAGGTCTGCTGCTGAACTGCATGGGTGCCACCAGCTTCACCATCCTTTTCCTCTTTGCTGCTCCGTAGGCAAACGAAGGCTCTGAAGACAGTGGTGCTGCTGCTGCTCATGAGTCTGCTCTTGTTCGGTGAGTCTCGGTGGAACTCGGAGCTGAGGACTGTGCTTTAGGAGATAGGGCTCCATGCGCTCTCTCCTATCTCCTAAAGCCTCCCAGCAAAGAGTAGGAAGAACCGAGAGAGGTGTGCCAGTCCCCCACGCTTCAGAGGAATGGGTGCGGAGGCACGGAAGGGCTCAGCCACTTCTCTTAAGGCGATGGAGGGGCAGCGGCTAACCTCCCCTGCCCCCGGGAGCTGAAAAGCTTCTGCGGGACAAGGAGCATGTTCCGTGGGAAGGAATACCTGTGTACTGTGGAGCCCTCTTTCACAACCTTTTTCAAAGACTACAAGAGGAGAAACAACTATGGCACCTGGGAGAGCCAGGGAAAGGGGAGCCGAGGCGTAACCCAGCCTTAGACCAAGTTCTAAGTGTAAGGAGAGTTTTGGTGTGTGTCTAACAGGTGTTCACCACGTGGGACTGCTGGGTGAAGAAGGCCTCTGGAGGGCTGCAGCAGGATGCCAGGCCTTCATCTCCTCCTACATTCGGCATCCCCAACAGCAGGTGACGTTCAGGTTTCTTCAGATCGAGACTGGTTCTACCAGGACATAAAGTACCACTCAGTAAAACACTGTGGCTAGGGCTGGGGACAGTTGGCATCCTGGCAGGTCATTCAGGTGAAGGTCAGCTGGACCGAATATCAGTGTCTCCACAGCCCGTGGCACTGCACACAGCCGATGAAAAGAATTATTAGGCAGACTTGGGCCTGCATAGGTTCCAGCAAAGCACTGCTCTGTTGCCGTTTGTGATGACTGTTCCCTTCACTGTTGTTCCAGGAGTGTTTCCACCTCTCTGGATGGGACCAGAAGGCTCGGAGGTACAGATTATTTCCTCTTGACTCGATGGTGATTTAGAGGAGCTCTGCCCCTGGGCCTCACCAGGACATTGTTTCTGTCCTGCCTCACAGAGACTTCACCTAGCACAGCTTCCTGACCTTCTCCCGTTGCCCTTTCTTCCTGTCTGTCAAACGGTCACCTATAGCTCCCCACATCCACTAGAGGACTGGGGCCACCCATCTGTCACCCTTTTGCTTGGCCTGGGCTGTTTACAGCAAAGCAGGGGAGAGAGATGGTGTGGAGAAGAACCATCTGGCAGCAGCAGCCACCTTTCCCTTGCCCTCTGTGTGTCTTGCAGCTTTCCTTGTTTATGTCTGAGCTGTTCTAGTTAGTATTTTCTATAGGGAATACCACCTGCTGCCCTTCAGATCTGCTCTTGCCTGGCTTTGATAAGACATTGGCACATGTAATAGGGAGCGTGGCGGCTTTGGGCACACTGGAGGTGTTCCTCAGTTTCCCCAAATGTTCCCGGGCAGCCAGGAAGCTGCTGCTCAGCCTGAAACTCTAAGCACTTTGGAACTACCTCTCCCACCTGCTTAAGACATGCCTGCCCTGCCAGTCATTCAGAGCCAGGCTTCTTAACCTTGCTCGCACGCCCGTGGTGTTCCAGAGGCCAGCCACAACAGTTACAGTCTCTGTTTCTTGCTTTTCTAGGCCAGCAGGGAACGACATAGGAGAAGAACTGAGCAGAGCCCAGACCCTCAAAGAACAGCTCCAGAAGCTCCAGGAAGAGTTTTATCACCTGCATTGGAGCATAAAGGATGTCACCGAGCGTGCTCTCCATGAAGCCCTGAAGCAGTCTAAGCTCCCAGGCTTTTCTGGATCAGGAAGGGCATGCTGCAGAAGGCTCTCCTCAGAGGTTTCTTTCCTCCCTCCAGACTTTATCCTTCTACAGTTCCCTGTCCTGGCTAGCCAAAAGGCTGGCGTGGCTGGAACAAGTGCTGTGCGTGACCACGCTTCCTTTCCTCTTGCTCCACACTTCTGTATGGGGGAAGAGAGCGCCGTGATGGGAGTTACAGTTGCTTTACTTACACCTTCCTCAGAGTAGAGCAAGCCTGGGAGGTTTCCAGGCAATCTGGGCGTTCCTCACAGCTGAGTTGAACCTCGTCCCCCTAACCCTTGGCTGGCCTTGCAGGGGAGATGATTGTCCCATTCCTTTCCCTGCTAACAGGCGCTTGCCTTTGTTCTCTTCCCCAGGCTGTTCAAGAGGTCATCAATCAAGTCTTGGAGAAGCTGGAAGAAAGCCAAGTCCCAATGACTGATTACGCCCTCAGATCATCAGGTGCTGTGCCATTGTACACAGACTCGTTCCAAAGTGCTTCCTGTGCCCACTGACGAGATGGGCCCTGGAACAGGCTCAGTGGTAGGAGAGAAAGGGCAAGAAGTCAAGGGCCACAGCGTGCCCTAAAAATGTACCCATTGACGGACTCTGGAAGCGGCTGGACTCCATCTGAAGAGCAGAAAGCCTAGCTGACGTTGCAGCTGACATTACCACAGCCTGATGAGTCCCTGCTCTGTGTTCCAGAGGGGTCACGCCAGGAAGAAAGAGGGGAATCTCACTGCAGGAGATGGAGGACTACTTAAAAGCATTTCTCAAGTGAACAGTGCAATATTCCTCCTGACACTGCTCAATGATCGTGCTCATGTTTTAATTTCCAGGGGCTGCTGTCATTCCCGAATGCACAAGTCCATCCTTCCGGAATAGGGCAGAAAAAGTCATCTTGTATTCCCTGCCACTGGTGGATTATGTGAGATCTCCTGAGCTTATTCTTGAGGTAGGAGCACCAAGAAGCAGGAAAAAAAAGCAAAAGGGGGGGTGGGGGGGATGCGCACATGCTGCTGAGAGCTGCCTTTACCCTTATCTTTGCTCCTCAAAGCTTTCTTTTCCTGTCACATTCTTGTATGGACCCACTCACTGTCCCCCTGCTGAGTATTTCCTCTCCCAGACTGCCTCAGGTCCTCCGTTTGAGCTTCTAGCAGGCAGGCTTGGTCCTGCAGCCTTTGTCTTCCTCGTCCCTGTGCAAACTGTCAGCATGGCTGAGAGCCTGCACTGCTGGAGGGCCCCACTCTGTGTTGGCAAGCCCTCCTTGGCACTGATCGTGGGAACACACCCAGCTGCCTGCCTTCACAGTGCTTCTGCAGTGCTGAAGGGGTCTTGTAACATGTGGATTCTCACAACGGCTGCTCCGTTTGGTACTGGCAGGGTCTGACCCAAGGCATTGGATGCTGTTTGGAGCAGAGCTGATGGGCCAGATCAGTTCTTACTCCATGATGCTCATGGCAGAAACGAAAGCCGGGGCACTCTTCTCCACGGGAACGTACTTTCTTCTTCTCCTTTCAGAAGGAAAATCATCTAGGAAACTGCTGGCCCTTCCACGGAAGTCAGGGACACGTCCTCATCAAGCTCTCTGTGCCAGTCATTCCCAGAGCAGTCACCATGGACCATGTCTCAGGGCCAGAGCTCCATGGAGACAGTATGTCCAGTGCTCCAAAGGACTTTGCTGTCTACGTAAGTGATTTCTCTGAGTTGGGGGCAGAGGGTTGCTCAGCATTTCTAAGCAGGGGGTGAAGACGGGTCAGAACCCAGAGGCCTGCGGCTCCCTCTTGCCTTGCAGAAGAAACAGGCTCCTTGGAGTTGCTCCCTTTCCACTGGATTCCTCTTTTATCCAATATAGCACACAAACGGAAGCTTCTGGGCCAAGACTCTGTGTGCCCCAGGAGCCACAGGGAAAATGAGCTGGCACAGTGTCTGCCCCTTGGAACTTCTTGGCTCCCAACGCCAGTGAGCATTGGTGATCCTCAGGGATCGTTACCCTGGGAATGTCTGCTCCTTTTCTGACAGCCTACACTCGTTAAGTAGGCAAGTGTGGCAGCATGCTGGCTAGCTTCAGCTTCTCGTCTTTTCCTTGTGATTATCTTCCTTGGACTATGCAGATGAAATGAATCAGGACTTCACCAACAGAAGTTAAGTCTTCCCATGGTGGACCAGGGCACTCATGTTTTCTCCACCCCATCTTTCTCTAGGGGGTGACGGAAGAAAAGGAGGAGCAGTTCCTGGGACAGTTTGTTTTCCTGGCACCACTGAATCCCACCCAGACCTTTCGGCTAAAGGTACGGGGACAAAGAGGGAGGAGAACAGAGAGGGGAGGAGAGCAGAGGGGAGGAGAGGAGAGCTGCACTTTGCTGGGGAGAAGCTTCCGTGCCAAAGGGCTCGAGGCAGCATTCTCCCGGAGAATGCCATGTGCCATGCTGTCCCTCCTTCTGCTTTAATCTCCTAATGGCATATGCCTGGAATGCATTCTGCTTCACTTTTGGTTTTAAGCTTCAGTGCTGACAACCACCGGTGCTGAAGCTGAAATCAGCTTGGCTGTCTGGACTCCAAGTGCCTACAGGTGGCCACATCCACTCGGAAGACACTGCTACTGGCCTGCTCGTTAAAGACTAGAAATACGGGGCTTTCTGAGGATGCTGTTGTTTCTGGTATCGAGGCCAGCTAGACAGCGAGGCCATTCTGTGCCATGGCTTTCTAGAGAAGGCAATGAGACATGATAGGGACACCACTGGGTCTTCTGACAGGGGAAGCATGTGCCCCAAAGTAGGCTAGAAGTGATTGCCAATCGAGTCAGTACAATTTCAGGTAGATTCCTGAAATTTCCTTTCCTGTTCTTTTGGCCAAATGAGGTAGAGCAGTGGAAGAATGTCTCGGCCACAACCCTCCCAGGGCAGTCAGGTGTTGAACAAGTCCATTGCTGCAGCACTACGTCAGTAGTTGAATGCCAGAGAGCAAAAGACAACTCATCTCTTCTCTTCCTTTCAGAACGAGCTCTCCGGGTTTGTGAATTACATCCTGCTGCAAGTGCTGAGCAACTGGGGCCACCCGGACTACACCTGCGTGTATCGGTTCAGGGTGCACGGTGATCCTCTCAGCGAGGAGGGGAAGGTGCCACTTCGATCTGACAACAAAGCTCCTTGATTGTCATTGAGTGTTTTGCCTGTGATAATAAAGCTCCTTGATTGTCATTGAGTGTTTTGCCTGAGATGCTAACGGGTAAGAGAATTCCTGCCCTTCTCTCCACCCACAAGCTTATGGGAGACTTCCCTGGAGGGAGAGGTGATGGGAAAAAGGACTAAGAACTGTTTCCTACGGACACATTAGTTTGGGGGGTTACACACACAATGTGTGTGCAGTTCAAGTGAAAAAAGGCTCCCGAAGACTCCAAAACGGGCAATAGGGAACCCCAACGTTTACCCTTAAAGACTCCCCCCATCTTTTTGACCCCAGTATAGTCCCTGGGTCCCCAAAATATAGACCAGGGACCTCCAAATGCCAGCTCAAGTACTCCTAAAATGCCCTTTGGGGACCCAAAATGGCCCAGGGACCCCAATATACCCCTCAGGGACCCCACCAGATTGGCCTTAGGGATCCCAAAATTTACACCCTGGGATCCCCCAAATCCTTTTGATGCCAAAATAACCCCTGGGGAATGCCAAAATACAGCCCATGGATCCCCAAATCCCCCCAAGGCCTCCAGAATGCCCTTTGGGGACCAAAAATGGCACCAAGGACCCTCAGGTTGCCCAGAGAAGTGGTAAATGCCCCATCCCTGGCAGTGTTCAAGACCAGGTTGGACAGAGCCTTGGGTGACATGGTCTAGTGCGAGATGTCCCTGTTTTCAGGGGATTGAAACAGAATGATCTTAAGGTCCTTTCTAACCCTAACTATTCTATGATAATACCCCTCACAGACCCCCCAGAACAGCTCAACGCCCCCAGACAGGCCCCCAGCAACCCTAAAACTCCGCAGGAAACCCAGACTCCCCAGAGATCCCCAAACAGGGCTGTGGGGCCTTCCAAAACTCCCCCCCTAGAGATTCTTAAATGGCTTACAGCACCCCAAAATGGCCCCAGAAGAAGTCAAAATGGCCTCCAGAGACTCAAAAATGAGCCTCAGGGACCCCAAAATCCTTCTGACGTGAAAATAATCCCATGAGGTGCATCAAAATCCCCCCTGGGGCCCAAAACTCTTTTGCACGGACCCCAAAACACACTTCAGGAGACCAAAAATGGCCCACAGAGACCCCAAAATACAGCTCAGGGTCCCCAGGATCGTCCCCCGCGGCACCAAAACCCCAAAGGAACCTCTCCAGCACCATGGTAGACCCCAAAGAAGTCTCAGGGGCCCCCAAATTCCCTCCAGAGAGACCCCCAAAATGAGGCTCACAGACACAGAATGTCTCAAAAAACAGTTTGGGGACTAAAAATAGCACTCAGGGACCCCAAAATGGCCCCTAAGTAGCCCCCAAATCCTTCTGACTCCAAAATAAAGCTAAAGAACCCCAAAAGTGGTCCTCAGGAACCCCTAAATTAACCCTTGGGGATCCCCTGATCCTTTTGATCCAGATCCTTTTAACCCCTGAGGAGCCCCAAGCTCAGGAACCCCAGAATACCCCAAGAACCCCCAGATTCCCTTTGGGGACCCAAAATAGCCTCAGGGTCCCCCAAAATATAGCTAGAGGACCCCAAAACCCGCAACGCCCCCAGGGACTCCCTACGGGCCCCTGATACAGGACACAGGGATCCCCAAATCTTACCTTGACATTAAAGTGGCCCCAGGAACCCAAAAATGGGCTTCAGGGGACCTAAAATGGCCTTTAAAGACCTAAAAATACATGTCAGGTATGCAAAAAATTAGCATTAGGGACTCTAAAATACACTTTGGGGACCCCAAGTTACCTCAGGGACCCCCTAACTCCTTATGACCACAAAATACAGATCAGGAGCCCTCAAAATGGGCCTTAGGGACCCCAAAATTTACCTTTAAGTAAATTCCTAATTTTTTTTGAGCCCCAAATAACCCCCAGGGACTCCTAATATACAGCCCAGGGACACCAAAATCTCTTCCAACAGTTTTGTGCTACAGTAAATTTTGGGATCCAGCTTGTTGTGACAGAGCACCTAGTTTGTACTGGGAGGCATTAAAGGCATCCAGTTCGTACGGGGAGGAGAGAAGGTGATTCAATTTGTACTGGGATCAGGCCAAGTCTGTACTGTGTGGTCTTAAATGGATCTAGTTTGTATTGGAATAGGCCTCCCTCTGTACTGGGAGGGGTCAGGGGATCCAATTTGTATTGAGAATGTGTCTGTTCTTTACTGGGAGAGTACCTGGGGAACCAACTTGTGCTGGAAGGCTACAAAGGGCTCCAGTTTGTACTGGGAGTGTGCCCATGCTGTAGTGGGTGAGCTTAACGGATTCCATATGTAGTGGGACAATCCCCAGTCTATAATGGAAAGGGTTTTCAGGGGCCCAGTTTGTACTGGGATCTACTTTGTACTGGGAAGTGTGCCAGTCTAAAACTGGAAGGAGATCAGGAGCTTGGAACTGGATGAGCTTTAAGTTCCCTTCCACCCCAAACCATTCCATGATTCTGTATTCCCTATTGCTGTCATAAGGTAAATGTTTAACTTACCAGAAGCAGTATAAGATACTGGTGATTGTACTATTGTTTGTGACAGAAGTTTTATTGACACTGAGAGTAGATATTTCTTGTTAACAGCAAAATGCAATCACACTCTGAACTGGGTGATTCAACAGGATGGTACTGAACAGACACAAAAGCAGTCAATTTATCAGTTCATACACATCAGAAAGTCAGTTAAATCACTTCTGCTTCAGTACAGGATAGGAGCTACACCAAATAGGATCAGAGAGATGCATTTTAGACATTTGTTTTGCACAGGAATAAGGCATGATCTTTGCAGACTTTATTTCTCTGTTATTCGAGTGATGGCCATCTTGTTTAGATGCTGAGGTTGGAAAGGACAGAAAGAGGTGATCTTCATTCTCAGTGTTACCAACTTGCCATCTGGGCTTGGGAAATACCAGACTAAAATACTGGTGCTAAGACCAAACCAGTGTGTTTGGGAATGCCATTGCTGGGCATTATGATTTATGACCTCATCCTTGTCACCAGTGCAGGCTCATGCTGCAGTACAGTACTCATCTCAATCTGCTATCTCATCTTGACTCACAAGAGACAAAGCTTCACAGAGGGGTCATGGCAGATGAAATCCCTGCTTGATGCCCAGAGGAGATGGGGGCCATCTATTTTTGCAGTACGTTGTCTTTCAGCCCCAACTCCTCCAGATGTCCTTTTAATGAAGTTTCCTGTGAAGAACCCCATTTTCTGTCAAAATCTGCTTTAGTACAGTCCTGTTTAATAACCTTCTTATACTTCACTGTCCCTGTAAAGAGGATGACTGCTCTGATGATTGCCCCAGAGAAAAGGAATGTGTACAGAGAGGCTCCTCCTCCCTCCATTGCTTGACTTGATAAGCATTTTAACTACTAATAAAGTTCCAGTCCCTGTCACTACACTCAATTATTCACAGCAATGGACAGACACAATGTCAGAGACACTGACAGATCGTGAGTGGTTTATACAGAACCAGGAAACATCTGGAACCTAAGGCTAGTACTGCTTTACTGCTATATGCTGAATCGTCCCTCAACAAAACTGCTACTATAAGTTACAGATCACTGGAAGAGATCTGATATGAACAAGAAGGACAAATAATTTAATGCACTGAAAGTTTTCAGCCACATTCAACCTTTCCTGGTTCCTGTGGTCACTATGCATTCTTCCTCCACGGCATGTGAAGACCCTTACTGCTTGCTGGTGAGTGGGGGTGAGGAATTCTGAGAGTACAGGTGTAGCTGTTCGTACACATTGATTTCTCCTGTCACACTCTTTGCACTCCCATGTCCGCTGGTAATGCTTTCCGGGCTGCCCCGATTCTGCCCTGTGCCAACAGTGCCTGGTGGATGGGTGAGGATACTGGTCCTGCTCCCGCAGGGAGGAGTGGGACGGAAGAGGAGCGGGAAGGGGCAGAGGAGGGGCAGGCTGTGAAGGTGCAGTGCCCTGTGGTGTGTTGGAGCATCTCTAATTCGGTGTTTGGAGCCATGGTCTGGTTCTGCTCAAGGGGCAAGTAGGTGTAGGCAGAGCTCTGGTCTGCCATGAGGTGGTTTGTGCCATCTCATGTTCTCTACTGAGCTGAATTCTGTAAGCAGGCTAATAAACCCAAGCTCCTCTCTCTTGCCTCAGAGAATCTCTGTCTGAGATACAAATGTAACACTGAAACTTGAGCACAGATTTTACCAATGAACAACCAGAGTTACAAAGCAATTACCATTTCTGAGTTACCTGGTGACCACCAATGGAAATCTGCACTTAATCACTACTAATTCACACAGGAAAAGCATTTCTTTTAATAGTAATACCCAAGGTCTACTACTACTGAGAAGAGCAATCCGTCCCCCAAATCCCTATCTCAGACTTACCGAAACTCAAGACTGTAGGATCGGTTGTTACCATGTGCTACTATATTGTCCTGATAGTGGTCACACTAAAGAAGCCAAAATGTTACTGTCATGGTACTGTAATTTATTTTGATATTTATTTTTTGTTAAACCCTTTTCATTTGAGAAATTTTTGGGGAATTACCTGTGTGTTTTTATAAAAAAGGATATACTTGGGTGCAGTTGTCAACCATAAGGAGGAGGAGGATGATGAAAGTTGGTATCAAATGAGACCTGGCCTTGTAAATCCAGTTTCTCGGGAATAGTGGTTTGCTCAGTTTTAATTTATATCTCAGCTTGTCCTAATAAACAGAGCTGTACTTTTGTGTCCCACTTCAGGCACCCATTCCTCATACATGCAAATGATTCAAAGGACTGGTGCACACAACAGCATAACACATCAGAAGCAGTCTTACACCCCTGAAAAATGTCTTCCCAGGCTCACAAAAGCATGTCTTGTGTTTGGCAGCATTAATCTCATACGACGTTTAGGTAAGATCTAAATCTTCAGTAAACACCATTTTTGACTAATGGCTGTGGTCCAATTTCTGCCCTCAGATATGCATCTCCAGTTCTTTATCCATTGATTCTAGAGGAACTAAAGTGTAGATGTTTGGGGATTGTGTGTAGTCCTCTGCAGGGATGAGTGGGACCAGTGACTGTATCCTCCTGTGTAAGATTAAAATGAATGTACTGCAGATTGGAGTTAATTCATGGAAGAGTTGTCTTCGTAAAGTCTTGCTCAGCCCCTTTTCTTATTGTACAGACTTTACATAGAAGTAAAGCTGTTAACTTAATGATCCCTTAAACAAAGACATCAGAGGAAAGAGGAATGAACTTTCTCAAGTACAACAATCTTTAATGTAGAAAGATCTTCAGTCTTGGGTGACATGGTTTAGTGTGAGGTGTCCCTGCCCATGGCAGGGGGATTGGAACTGGATGATCTTAAGGTCCTTTCCAATCCAAACCATTCTATGATTCTATGATACAAACTCTTTAATGGTAGAGGATGTAAGTTGCATCACTGCAGCTCCGTGTGGACCAAATGTCAGCGAAGTACTTTCTGCTGTATGTGTATGAATTAAGGATGGCGAACTATCTATAAAGACAAAGTAGCACTTAAACACGAACAGAATCATTACTGATGCAAAGCTATTATTAATAATCCAAAGGTTCAAATTTGGTAGTCTATGTGCACTTGAAAGACAGAGAGAAGAATGGACCCCAGCATTTCACATACTGATATGTTTTGCAAGTTACTGAAATAGTGTGGCAATCTGCAAAGTGATCCTTCCAGTGAGTGCAGCTATTTCCACAGCTCTTGCTGTCAGTGTATGCTGCTGTGGGTAATTGTCTTAAATCTTAGAATCATAGAACAGTTAGGGTTGGAAAGGATCTGAAGATCATCTAGTTCCAACCCCCTGCCATGGGCAGGGACATCTCACAGTAGACCATGTCACCCAAGGCTCTGTCCAACTTCCTTGGGCAACCCATTCCAGTGCCCCACTGTCCTCACAGTAAAGAACTTCTTACTTAAGTCTAACCTGAATTTCCCCTGTTTCAGTTTGAACCCATTACCCTTTGTCCTATCGCTACAGTCCCTGATGAAGAGGCCCTCTCCAGCATCCTTGTAGCCCCGTTCAGACACTGGAAGCTGCTCTGAGGTCTCCACGCAGCTTCTCTTCTCCAGGCTGAACAGCCCAAACTTTCTCAGCTTGTGTTCATATGGGAGGTGCTCCAGCCCCCTGATCATCCTCATGGCCTCCTCTGGACTTGCTCCAACAGCCCTACGTCCTTCTTATGATGAGGAAACCAGAACTGCACACAGTGCCGCAAGTGATGTCTCATGAGAGCAGAGCAGAGGGGCAGGATCACCTCCTGGACTGGTGTTTTCTTTGGACATAGTCTGACAAAAAAAAAGCCCAGAAGCAGCGAGAGGCAGCACAGAGCAACAAAGCAACAGAGAAAAAAACTGAAGCCTTCCAGAAAAGGAAATAGTAACATAAAATAAGTGCGTTTTCCATATGAGGCATCTTTGTAACTGCTGGATAGTGAACTTGGAAACAAATCGTACTTTCTGCAGTGCTGTTCTTCTATCTCTCTGGCAATGTTTTCTGCTGTCATTTCATTTATACTTTGCCAATTTACCTTGGCTCAGCTGTGAGAAGTGAACTGAAGAGTGTGAGAGAAGGTCTTACGTATTTCAAGCTACTGTAAAAAATTGCAGGCTGGATTGCAATGGATTATCTGAAACTTACTGAGTTTGGTTTATTTCCAGTCCACAGCTGATTCAGAGGATACAATAAAACATAATAACGAAAGATGCTGAAAACACATCCAGGTGCAACCTCCTAAAAGATTAAGAGGTTGTGAATGAAGATGCAGCATGAATTAAGGACCTCCCGGATAACCCCCCCCAGTTGATATACTGGGCATGTCGTGCTGTGGTATGGAATACCCCTTGGCTAGTTTGGATCTGGTGTCTTATCTCTTTGTCGTCCCGGCCGAAAAGGTGGACTTATCACCAGCACCTGCAGTACCGAAAAATGGCCATAGGACAGCAGCAGAGAGGGGCTCCCGGAGCCACCCGCACCCCGCAATCACAACCACCTGCAGTACTGAGTTCTGACCACAGGACGGCAGCAGGGAGCAGCGCCAGGCGTCACAGCGCATCCCGCTCATCACAACCACCTGCAGTACCGCACTCTGGCCACATAATGGCAGCGGCTAGCGCTCCCCCCGCGCACCCTTCTATCTGCTATACCGAGTTTTGGGGGGGGGGGTATTCTCCCTCCCGCCCCAACCATCGCAGACCCAAAATCATGTTTTTTTTTTTTTTTGCTCTGGGTGTCTGTGGGTCACTGTGGGGTGTCTGTGGGTTTCTGTAGGTCACTATGGTGTGTCCACGAGTCGCTAAGTGTTGCTGTGGGGTGTCTACGAGTCGCTCTGGGACCTTATGAAATGTCTATAGGGAGTCCATGAGGCTTGGGGTCCTATAAGGGATCTGGGGGCGGGGGATCTATGGGATGTCCAGGGGTTGCTCTGGGTCGCTATGGGATATCTAGGAAAAAAAAATGTTACTAAAAGTGACTAAACCAAATTGGAAGAAAACTGAGTGAAAAGTCAATAAAAGGTGAATAGTGATTAAAAAGTGAATTAAAATGAATAAAACTGAATAAGCCTGAATGAAACTCGAATAAAAGTGAATAAAAATGAAAGCAAATAAAAGAGTCAACTAGTGTTGGGGTACTTATGGGCACCAACAAGAAGGAAGTGTAGCAGAAGGACCAGGAGACCTCCATAGGTGGATAAGGAGCTGCAGAGGAAACTTAGTGGGGGAAAAAGAAGCTTATAAAAGGTGGAATCAAGGACAGGCAGCCTGGGAAGAATACAGGGATGTTGTCAGGGAAGCTAGGGAACAGATGTCCTGGGTTCAGCAGTAGCAGTCATTTTTCTCCTTCTTAGTAACTGGTGCAGTGCTGTGGTTTTGACTTTCAGCCTAGGAACTACACTGGTAACACTGATGTTTTTAGTTGCTGCTCAGTAATGCTTACTCTGACCAAGGACATTCTGAGTCTCATGCTCTGCCAGCGAGGAGAGGAAGCCGGAAGGAAGTCAAGACAGGACACCTGACCCAAACTAACCAAAGGGGTATTCCATACCACAGCACATCATGCCCACTATATAAACTGGGGCCAGTTACCCAGAAGGGTTAGATCACTGCTCAGTCGAGCTGGGTATCGGTTAGCAGGTGGTGAGCGGTTGTATTCTCTTCCCTTGTTATTTCCCTTATTATTATCATTGGTGGCAGCAGTAATAGTTTTTGTTATACCTCAGTTACTGGACTGCTCTTATCTCAGCCCGTGGGAGTTATATTCTTTCGATTCTCCCCATTGCTCGGGGGGGGGTGTGGAGCAAGGGGGGGGTGGAGCAAGCAGCTGTGTGGCTGAGTTGCCAACTGGGCTTAAACCATGACACCAGGTCAGGAAAGTTAAGGCCCAACAAAACTAACACCAGAGGCAATGTAGGCCCACTGATGAACGGGATGGGTGCCCTGGTGACAGAAGGCTGTGCTGCCATCCAGCGAGACCTGGACAGGCTGGAGAGTTGGGCAGGGAATAACTTGATGAAATATAACAAGGGAAAGTGTAGAGTCCTGCATCTGGGCAGGAACAACCCCAGGTTCCAGTATAGGTTGGGAAACGACCTGTTAGAGAGCAGTGTAGGGGAGAGGGACCTGGGGGTCCTAGTGGACGACAGGATGACCATAAGCCAACACTGTGCCCTTGTGGCTAAGAAGGCCAATGGCATCCTGGGGTGTATTAGAAGGGCGGTGGTTAGTAGGTCGAGAGAGGTCCTCCTTCCCCTCTACTCTGCCCTGGTGAGACCGCATCTGGAATATTGTGTCCAGTTCTGGGCCCCTCAGTTCAAGAAGGACAGGGAGCTGCTGGAGAGAGTCCAGCGCAGGGCAACAAAGATGATTAAGGGAGTGGAGCATCTCCCTTATGAGGAAAGACTGAGGGAGCTGGGTCTCTATAGTTTGGAGGAGACTGAGGGGTGACCTTATAAGTGTCTATAAATATATAAAGGGGGAGTGTCACGAGGATGGAGCCAGACTCTACTCAGTGGCAAACAATGATAGGACAAGGGGTAATGGGTACAAACTGGAACACAAGAGGTTCCACTTAAACTTGAGAAGAAACTTCTTCTCAGTGAGGGTGACGGAACACTGGAACAGGCTGCCCAGGGAGGTTGTGGAGTCTCCTTCCCTGGAGACATTCAAAACCCGCCTGGACACATTCCTGTGTAACATTATCTAGGTGTTCCTGCACCGGCAGGGGGCTTGGACTAGATGATCTTTCGAGGTCCCTTCCAATCTCTAGCATACTGTGATACTGTGATACTGTGAGCAAGTTCAGAGGAGGCCACAAGGATGCTCAGGGGACTGGAGCACCTCCCATATGAAGACAGGCTGAGAAAGTTGGGGCTGTTCAGCCTGGATAAGAGATGATGGGTTCAAACTGAAACAGGGAAAGTTCAGGTTAGCTATAAGGAACAAGTTCTTTACTGTGAAGGTGGTGAGGCACTGGTAATGGTAGTGGTAAATGCACCATGCTTGGCAGTATTCAAGGTCAGGCTGGACAGAGCCTTGGGTGACAGAGTTTAGTGTGAGGTGTCCCTGCCCATGGCAGGGGGTTGGAATCATTATTTCTCAGGGAATACCTTAAACTGCTTGCTTTTCTTTCACTGTGGCACTGATGGCCCAAATTCCTGATTATTCCTAATATAAGCCTATAATCTCTGGCCACATTTGGAAGTCAAAGCAAGTAATTTTTCTTAGTAGTGAGTAAACTGGAAGAAGAGACTTGTGTCTCGACACCTCCTCAGGGAGAAGCATTTTGCTCCATGCTGGCTACCACAAGAACTAAAAAAGGGAGGCTGCTCTGAAGTTTTGCTGATGTTTTACACAGAATCATAGCTAATTTTCAGTACAAAAGGAAGAGAGGAAGGAAACTTAAACTGAGTGAATTAGAGTTCTTTGAGTTTAAGGTTTGCCCTATTTTCAGTACAAAAGGAAGAGAGGAAGGAAACTTAAACTGAGTGAATTAGAGTTCTTTGAGTTTAAGGTTTGCCCTAAACTGCAGATCAAGCCTGGTGCAGTGTAATTTATTTTACAGTACTTTTTCATTTACTAATCATTACGATCAGGAAAGGATCTCACCTTCTGTCTGACTTTGAAGAAATGTTTATCTGTACAACAAAAATGCTCTAGGTTAGCTGTAATTAGACATCTCTGTTTGCATTGGAAGGGTCTTTATTGAAAGCATCAGAGAGACAAGCAAGTGTGATCTCCACAGTATTGCTTGCTACCTGCAATATATTTAGGAATCATTAAAGGCACCTGATGAATACTTAAGATAAGGAGCAATGTTACAAGTTTGGTAATATTTATCTATACATATACTAGAAAGTGTATGTATAGTATATGAATGTATAGTGTATGTAAACAGGATAGATGCCTGAAAAGTTAAATCTAAATTTAGCTGGAACATATGTAGTACTTTTGGAAATCCAACAAGCAATAATTTTGTTGAGTCCTATACAATGCTTTAATGAGGACATTTTCTCCTTTTTAAAAAGCAGAAAAAATAGCATTAATAATTTATTATTTAGTGTGAAATACATGAAAAAGGATGTAGTTTATGCTAGAAATGGCCAACACCCCCCCCCCCCCAGAAAAAAAAAAATTGGGACAGAATTTAAGCAAAGCCGTTATTCAGCCTTGGGCTATTTTTCGTGTATCTAAACAGATTAAAGAAAAGTGCACTCAGCTGCCCGCATCCTCTTTTATCACCCTCTTGACTTCAATTCTTTTGCTTCCCAGCCTTCCAGAAAATGCATTTGAAATTTGCAGAGCTTCTTCTTTCAATCAGATTTGATTTTAATAGGGACTTAAGAAAATGACCCACTACAGTGGCATCTGGCTTCCAGCTGAATATTTAACCGCTCTCCCCATACCAATTCAGATGGATCATAAATGCTGCTTATTTTCATCCTACAGTGTATGAAAATGGGGTTATCTTTTGATCGGTATAAAGTCATTATCATTTTTGCTCTTACGCATGTATCCTTTCTATTTCTAACAGTATGCTCTAAAACACCAAGTATATTGTTCATGGTAGCAAAAACTACAGCTATAAGGTTACAAGATTCAGTGCAAGTAACTTTTGTATACAGCATTTAAATATTTCTAGGCATTTTCTACTTTTCCTTCAGCAGTATATTTCAATATTGAAAAATACTAGTTGGGGGGGGGGGGGTGTGTGTTATATAAATTCCTTTAAAGGTTTTAATCTATTGTGGTTTTTGTTTAAAACAATTACCCTTTAAGTTTCTTATGAAACTTCAGCACAGTAAGGAGCTGTCACTTGATCCATCATCACAAAAACGTTGTTAATGAAATTAATGTTTTTTTTAAATGGCTGTCAAGTTCAGCCTTTTCTCATGAAACAAAAGGTAACGTAAAAATTATATTGCATATACTATATAGAAAAGTAATTGACCTGAGTGTGTTACTTATATCTGTATGCATACAAAGGATGAAAAATTAATATGCCTTTAATTCTGCAAGGACAGGAAAACCATAATGCAAAGAGGTCACTCAGATCACATTCTATAGGCAGCAGGCAATAGAAATACTTGACATTAAAAGTATCAGATCATTACATACAGTTGTTACCATGTGATGCCATGCCATGATGCTCTATTTCATATTCCTGCACTAGAAGTGAGTAACAGGAAAATTATACCAGTGCCTGTGAACTTTTTTGGTGATGTTTTCCCTTAACAATAGCCATAGCCCCATTGCTATGCACTTCCTTGGGCTTCACTGAAAAAGGGAAAAAAAACCCTGAAGCCACTAAATTATGCAACTGAAAGAAAAGGAAGACCACAGAAATAAGACATGGAGAATAAAACCAGGAATTTACTTTACATAGGAATATGTAAATATACATTTACTTTACATAGGAATAAAGTACAGTTGTGCTTCCAGGTATAAGACATCCAGTAAGTGCCAAGGGTTAAGAAGATACATTTAGTTGTATAATTGTGGTCATTTGGATATAAAGAAGCACCTGGCAATGACCACATTGTCATTAGCAGGATGAACTACCAGGAGGTGTTGGGGCCTTTAGAAAGGCCTGTGCTGTGCTGTAAACAAACCTAGTGTAAGCGTGGCATTAAGTCCATATGAGATTAAATAGTACCACTTCAGTTTAGGCTCTCAATTCAACTCTGTGGCCCTGAATGGGAAAGGGTTATTTCCTTAGTTGGAAACCAGATTCCTTCTCTGGAATCACAACCTCGTGGCCACAGGAAACCATAACTTGAACATTTGTGTGTGGAAATGCAAGCAAATGGTTTGAAGCTAGTCGCTGAACGACTTCTGATAAGGGTACTGGTACTGAATGGGTACAAGGTGGAGATAAATAGGTCTGACAAATAAGGTAACAAGGGCAAAATGAAGAAACACAGAGGTGCAAGACTGAAGAAATGTAACAAACTTTAACAGAATGTTTCTGAAGATTAAATACTGTAATATATTAACAAAGTGCCCATTTAATCAATTTGAATATTTACAAAACAGAAACAGCATCCCTAGCTGTTTTTATATATATCATGTATATATTATTATATTACTGCATTTTGAAATAAATTCTTTTGTATACGAGGTAACAATTCCATTTAAATGGGAATAGACTACTAAATTCCATTAAGGCAACACAGCTCTATGAAGAAGCCTGGAGTGAAACTGCGGTGCTGGTATTTCACTCCCAGTAAGCTGCTTTGGCGTTTTATCTGACTGGCTTTTCACATCTTGTGTTATTAAACTAACAGCTAAGGAAAATCAGAAAAGCCAATGATTGCTAAAGTGGTATGTATGGTCGAATATATTAAGTATTTTTCTGGAAATGTAGGAAATCAGAGATATAAAGCTAAGGTATCTATTTAAAATGAGAAGGGGATAAGTAGAAGCACCATTCATTAAACACTCTTTATTAAAGAAATGGCTTATTATCCTTTTGTGTGACTCAGAAGTCACCATCAATCAGCTACTTAATCTGTAATGATATAGCATGTCTCTGGCAACATGGGCTCAAAAGATCTATAGCTAGAATATAGCTAGAACTCTGACTCAAAGGACTTCTAAAGGATACTGGACAAAATGATTTTTGAAAATGACTACTTAATTTGTGTGCCTGAATATATGCATTTTCAGATATTTTCACAACTTCAGTGACAGTGAGGTACCCACCGCTTAAAAGTCAGCCCCTTCTAAGCCAGTTCAATGACTTCCTTCACCAATGTCCAATTGGAGAAAATTAGCATAGAACAATTCAGAAATCCTTCAGCAGTAAATTATTAAGCAACAAAATTACATGTTTCTTAGCACCATGAGGTGGCATTCTGCTTCCACGAACCATGTACTGTAGCTATGGGTAATTATGCACACGCATGGCTAATCCTGTGTAAATCACAACACATTGAGTAAAAATGATTTTTTTTTTAATTGTTGCATTTCAGATGCATTTACTTAGGTTTGCCTTGTTCACATACTGTAAACAAGAATATTCTTCTTCTAGGACCAGGGATGACAGGTTCAAACTTGGACAAGGGAAGTTCAGGTTAGATATAAGAAAAAAGTTCTTTACTGTGAGTTCTTTATTGTTCTTTACTGAAACAGTCTGCCCAAAGAAGTCGTGAATGTTCCATCCCTGGTGGTGTTTTAAGGTCAGGTTTGACAGAGCCTTGGGCAACATGGTCTGGTGTGAGGTGTCCATGGCAGGGGGTGGGAACTGGATAATCTTAAGGTCCTTTCCAACTCAAACCATTCTATGATTCTATGATTCTACCTGCTTATTTATGTCCTTGTATTCTTATCACTATTACTGAAGTTGGAAAGGTCTCTCACTCATTTTTAATACAGACTTAAACGAAGGACCTTTTGATAGGAAGTCCTATGCTCTATCCAAAATGTGACTTCCACTGTTCTCTCACATCCCGTTCTTTCCAACATCTCTAAATTACTCCCTCTTCATCCCCAGCCCATACGCCCTAGGAAGTCTTTCACATTTCTAATATTTGATGACAAGATGAAAAACATTATACAAAGTAATGATAGAACACTAATTAATAGAAATATGAAATGACAGTAACGGTCTCTGAGCTGTGGCTGGAGATCTGTACAATGAAATATCGTCCATAGTCAGTATTTTTGTCTAGTAATTTTAGTTTAATTCAAAATCAGGGTATTTTTCATTAATAAGGTTTTAAGATTTTGAGTGTGTGTAATAGGGAAAAATGAACATTGTCTTTCCTTTCCCAAGACAAGCACTATGACTGTAATATGAAAAGAAAGAAGATGCAATATTAATTGCTTCTGTGATAAGAAGAAAGGGTTCTGGCAAGGTGTGAAAATAACACAGCGTTGTCTTTTACTTTATATATAGTAAATGTCTGTGTTACAACCTGTGCCTTTATGACTTCATACCTGTCAGGAGATACAACTATTTATTGGACCTTCAGCCTGCTACATAGCAGTGCTTGCGCGCACAACAGTCAAACATAAATGAAGCTGTGCTACCTTACTATGATCTAACTCTGTTTGTCTAGGGTAGATCGAGGTCTTCAGGGAGATAGTTGGTTACTGGCTACATCCAGCTTATAAATAGAATCTGACTTGATACATAAGACGTAGACAGCTTTTCTGAATGACTTCAATGACGAAAACAAATGCATACAAATGAAACTGGAGTCTGCAGCACTGGCATTCTTCCACTCTCATGAACGAAAAGAACCCTGCCCTGGCCTTTCATAATAGACATGTCCTAGCAAACAGCCCCACGTTGTGGACACAACATGTACTAGGGAAATAACACACATATTTACTGTGCTTGAGCCGTTTCTTGTCTCACCCAGCTCTGCCAGGATATACTGAGAATTATTAGGTTGTAATTAATTCAATACTTATATTAAATTTGCTTGGAACATTGGGAAGAGGAGGAACTTCTCAAAAGGACAGCTGTTAGATTTTCGTGTGTGTTTATGTGCTTTTGTCCTTTCATTCCATTTAAAGAAGGGGGAAAGAAACAAGTGTTTATAGACACTTCTGCCAATATCGCTTTTATTTGGCTGTGGGGTGGAGCTGCTCTGAGCAAAGTGAACATCTTTGGTAGCTACCCATTGTGCAGCACTGCATCTGTAGCTGAAAAGCAAGGTTGTTTCCCAATTCGCAAGGAACAACCATATGTTCATGAATGAAGAAACATACTCCACCTAGTCCCAAGAGCTGCCTCTCTCCCCTGTAGCCTATTTAAAGTTATTCTACTGCTCTTTACTGGACTCCAGCTATTAACTGAACACCTTCAGTCTTTAAATCCTTCAAGAGAAGTAACTGTAAGCAACACTGGGGAAAAACTATTGTTCCTAATGACTCAGAGTATCATTTCCCAGAGTGACTATATTGGTGAGACTCCAAGGCTCCTCCCTCTAGAGCGGATGGTAGACTATTTTTAATGTGGCATAATTACTGTATAACATCAGCAATCAAGATGACAGTTTACAGAAAGATAAGGAGACAAGATCCCTGTCATAAAGTTCTCATGTTTTGTGAGTAAATGGTTTAAAAAAAAAAAAAAGAGGTGTTCCCCCCTCCTCAAATATGCAAAGTTTTATTTCATAATACAAACCTAGACAGTAATAATCAACACATTATATCATCACCAAAATTAAATGTGTCTTCACTTCCAAATAATTTGATTTTCCAACCCAGATGCTTTTGTGAGACCTCACCTGGAGTATTGTGTACAGTTCTAGTGCCCTCAACATACGAAGGACATGGAACTGTTGGAGCAAGTCCAGAGGAGGGTCACGAGGATGATCAGGGGGCTGGAGCACCTCCCGTATAAAGACAGGCTTAGGACACTGGGGCTGTTCAGCCTGGAGAAGAGAACCTGTGTGGAGACCTCAGAGCAGCCTTGCAGTATCTGAACAGGGCTACAAGGATGCTGGAGAGGGACTCTTCATTAGGGACTGTATTGACAGGACAAGGGGCAATGGGTTCAAACTTAAACAGGGCAAGTTCAGGCTAGATATAAGGAAGAAGTTCTTTACCATGAGGGTGGTGAGGCACTGGAATGGGTTGCCCAAGGAAGTTGTGAATGCTCCATCCCTGGCAGTGTTCAAGGCCAGGTTGGAGGGAGTCTTGGGTGACATGGTTTAGCTCGAATCCACCCCATGGCAGGGGCTCGGAACTAGATGATCTTAAGTGTGAGGATGGCCACACTTAAGGTCCTTTCCAATCCAAACCATTCTATGATTCTATGATTTTATGCTATAAAAAAAAAAAAAAAAAAAAAATTTGGTCTTTATATAAACAGCTAAAAATACATCTCAGGAATTAGCGCCCATCCACTCTGCACCATTGCACAGACTGCTGCACTGCATTTAGCATTGATGTTAAGAGATCAGAAAGGAGCCTGTCCAGGGTGGTGCAAAATCTCCCACACTATGGATCTGATTAGAAGGCAGAGAATGAATTTGTTGCCTAATTTCCTTTGGTTCCCTGGGGAGCCAAACTGTTACTCAGGTAATGACTTAGCGAAACAGGTACCTGGCAAATATGCCAAACAGCAGCAGTTCCTCCCTAGACCTGTATTTTAAGTAGCTTAAGGGCAATCATGCCATTGGGAGGTGTCTCTGAATACAATTTATAGAGCAGCATTTGCCTCCTTTTTGAGTGGAAGAATTAAGCTTCTTGGCCAGAAAACAGGATGCTCCACAAAGAAACTGTACTCATACCCAAGTGGAAAAAAGTGGTAAGAAACATCGTTTTCTTGTATTTTTGTAGCTCAAATTATTATTATATTTTATGAATTAATAAAAAGATTGTAGAAACATAAAATTGCTTTGTATATTAATATTGTATAACACTGAAGTTATGTGTGCTTTGAAATGAGTTTGGGATTTTTTCCGGAGTGATTGCAAATCATGTACTTTAATTGCAACATCAAGAGGAATGGGTTTTGAGAAAATGCCTTAAATGGCTAGGCTGAACAGGAATTACATTTTGGAATTTGATTTTAAAATCAATAGAGACATCTAGTGGAAGTATTTAATGACTGCAGCTACCAGAGATTGCATCAAGGCACAGCTGATTCTCTTCTCCCTGCACTGAATTTTGTGAATAGAATGACAAATGCCAATGCTGTTTATGCTTTATGGAAGAGATTAACCTTAACTTTCAGGGTATTGTGAGGCAAATAGGACTTAGGGGCCTAAGACATATTTTTTAGTGTTCTAAGCAAGTTGGGCCCCAGAAGCATTTTTATGTGTGATGTTTACAGTGCCATTTCTTTAAGACACATGGCCAGTCATTGTGCAATTTATAGTCCTTGACTACCTAAGCTATTAGACTCCTTCTCAAATATGACTGAATTAGGCATGCAGAAATGTGATCTTTCAGTCAGCTGCCTGAACAAGCAGCCACTTAAAATGGCACCAAGGGTAAGTGCAAGTCTTCCAAAAAGTCCCTCCACAGTGGCAGGTTGAAGGGTATGGTTTCCAAGCATGACCCACAGCCTCAGACCCTCTCTGATAATGTTTCTATTTTACAAGCTGACAGGTTTAACTAGGGAGTGTCAGTCTTCCTTCCAAATACTAGAAATATCCTGTCCCACTTTCTTACCAAATACTTTAATAGAGGACTCCTCCAGGGCATAGGAAGTTCAATTTCCTTCTCTGCCTGATAGCACACCTGAACATTTCTTATTTGCTATTACATACTCTGGGAAAGAAGATGCCAACTCAACCAAAATCTGAAAGCAACGCTTTTGAGCCCAGGAAGAAACCCAGTCTACAGCCATACTACCAAGCATGAAGGTCTAGGTCTTGGTGACACATTCAGCTCCTGTAGGGCAAAACACATCATAGAAGCATCTGCACAAACATATTCAGAACACATTACAGAAATGTTCATAGCTCCCTCCTTAAGCTTAACACCAGCTAAACTGTGCTGGTTAGGCAGTAAGCCTAACATAGCTGTGATAGTGTCTGTGCCTTTTGATAATGAAGTCGCTTCTCCCAGTACTTCATAACTTTGCTCAGCTAGGCTCTATGATATGAGGAATAAAACTTGAACTTCCAAGGTATGTGAGTGAGGAAGTGGCCATGTAGGTTCAAGCAGTTTATACCTAGGCTAATCCAGGGATTCTCACAGTGCTTTCTCAGCATGCTTCAACTTTATCCATTGTGTTTCCACAGAAAAAAAAAAAAACAACATGAAATTTAAATACAGTGTAGACAAATCTCACTTAAAATACATTAAAATTTGAGGCTTATAGTTGCTTACTTGAGTGTAGGAATTCATTATCAAGCCTACCCTCACAACTTTAAACCACAATTTTACTACTTCCTCTGCTACCCACACTATCACTGTCATTTATTTCTTCCTCAATTTCCCTTTATTTGATGTGATAGATTCCTTCCTCAAATTGCGAGCTCCGATTTGTCTTGTCTGCTATTTTCTCCCTTTAATCGGTGCACAATTTGGTTAGCAACGGCTCCGACGTCCACACCGTTCTCTGTTGCTTTCTCCTTAAGTTTCCACAGCATTTTCTACGTCTGTCTTGCAGGGAATCGGCATTTACCCGACCTTTGAACGCTCAAGGTTCCGGGGCACCTCCGGGATGGCTGTGGCGCGGCCCGTAACACCCATCCCACTCCGATCACCTGCCCGGCTCCACCACCTCTGCCCGACGCCTCCTTTGTCCCGAGTAGAGCATTGACCCACTCCAGGCTGAGGGAAGTTCCCGATTGTGCGCAGCCGCCCTCGTTCCGCGAACGTTTCTACGCTTTTTGGCGAACGCCGGCCCCTCTCTCCTCCTCCTCCTCCTCCTCTTCGTCCAGCTCCAACTGCTGTGGCGTTGCTATGGCGTTGTCCGGTCGGACCGCGCAGTGTGTGCGGCCTGGCTGGGCCTGAGCGGCGGGAAGCCCCCAGGGCCGCAGACTGGCCGGACACCGCCCCTTCCCTGGCCGCCTGCGGCCGCAGATACCAGCGCGGGCCCGCTGGCTGAGCCCCCTTGTCTTCCTTCCCCGCCGCCGCCGCCGCCTTCACTTTCTCTCGATCCCGAGGTTCCGGGAGGCGGCGGCGGGCCCCGGCTGGAGCAGGCGGTGGAGAAGATGGCGGGGAATGGCGGAGGGTTCGCTGGCGCCGGGAGCGGGGAGATCATCCAGCTCAATGTGGGGGGTACCAGGTGAGCGGGTGTACAGGGCAGGCCGAGCGGGACCGACCCCAGGGCCTGCCGGCGGGTGGTGCCAGCTTGTACCGGAGGGTATCGGAGCAAGGGCGAGCACGGCAGAGCCGGCTCGCCTAGAATCGGCCCACCGCGGCTGCTGCTTCGGGAAGCGCATGGATAAAGCTTTTGCACGGGAGCTGGGACAGTTGGAGGCAGATACGGGAGGCGTTGACAGCCCTGTGTGGTGTCTGTATTGCAGGGTCTGGGGTTTTTAGAGACGTGCTCCAGGAGGACACTCGACTTTGTATGCTGCTGCTTCAGAGTAGAGGACAGAGAGGTTTGCTTTGCCATAGCTTTCTAGGCATTGGTCTGCCTTGCAGCCTCAGATGCTAAGGTGTTAAAAAGGTAGATATAATACCGCTGCTGTCAATCAGAGTAAAGATTTGTAATTGAACGGACACTGAAAGTTTATAAGATGGCATTTTGGCAGGCTGAGATAGAGAATTGTAGGTCAGAATCTGTGTGATAGTGTAGATGTTTCTATGCTCAGGCATGATCACCGTAGATGGTGGGAACTGAAGTAATGTGTCTTTATGAGTCTTAGGCACAGCTATTAGTATTAGAAGCAACTACTACTATCCCAGAAGAGGATCTTGTTCTTATAACTGAATTGTATGTTGCAGCCTTCCTAAAGGATGGTGCCATAAAATTGGTGCAGAATTCCTTTGTTATAAGGAGACATTAAGAACCTCATTCAGCCCAGATTGACTGCTTGTCACTTCCTGTCCTGGGTTCAGCAGTAGCAGTCATTTTTCTCCTTAGTAACTGGTGCAAGTGCTGTGTTTTTGACTTTCAGCCTGGGAACAACACTGGTAACACTGATGTTTTTAGTTGCTGCTCAGTAATGTTTAATCTGACCAAGGACATTCTGAGTCTCATGCTCTGCCAGGGAGGAGGGGAAGCTGGCAGGAAGCCGAGACAGGACACCTGACCCAAACTAACCAAAGGGGTATTCCGTACCACAGCACATCATGCCCACTATATAAACTGGGGCCAGTTACCCAGAAGGGTTAGATCACTGCTTGGTTGGGCTGGGTATCAATCAAGTGGTGAGCGGTTGTATTCTCTTCCCTTGTTATTTCCCTTATCATTATTATTATTGGTGGTAGCAGTACTGGTGTGTGTTATGCCTTAGTTGCTGGACTGTTCTTATCTCAACCCATGGGAGTTACATTATTTCGATTCTCCTTCCCATCCCTCCGGGAAGCGGGGGAGGAAGAGAGGGGAGTGAGAGAGTGGCTGCATGGCTGACTAAGTTTAAACCACGACACTTCCATAGTCAAAACTCTCCTACAGGGATGCTTTCAGGATAACTTTGATGTTGGCTTGGGCCAGATTTCATGTTACACTGAATAAGGTTCATCAGTGAACTCTGTCTCTAAAATTATAGGCCAGTTCACCTTTTAGGTTTTTGCTACAAGTGGAATCAAAAAGATGCTTCGATTTCATAAGTAAGATCTGAATCGGGGAAGAAATAAACCTCCTCAGAGGGCTTGTCTACACAGAAGTATGAAGAATAAGGCAAGCTAACAATTGTGTATATTTTATTTCTAGTTGAATGTCTGTGTTCTAGGCAGCAGACATCATTTGGATGTAAGGAATAGGTAAACTGTGCATTAGTTCTTGTTACCCATACTAGAAACCTGAAACTCTTAGTTTTGTTTGTGGAGTTGTATGAGAAGAGGAAATCGGAGCTCCCCTCTGACAGCAGTTACACTTTGGAGCATCGAGTACAGAGATGCCAGTTTTGCATGTTCTGACACTAGGTTCCCACTGCCCCCTGGGACTGCCAGAGCTTCTCTGTTGTATGCTGTTGCTCCAGTGGTTTCTGGTCTCAGCTCAGTGGATTCCTTTTCTGGCAGCAGAAAACCTCTTGCAAGTTAACATTCACAGAAATTACTGTAACAAATTTAGTAAGTTCTCTTGACCTTTTATCTCCCTCTGCTTATAACTCTAAAACCCCAACAGGCTATGGAAACGGCTGTTTTGCCTGTTTGTGTCTGTTCCCAGTTACCTGTATTTTTTTTCAGTGGAGGCCACCTGCTTAAGGGTATTTGAGAGTATTCCAGTGGGTTTACCTGGTTGTCCTCCTACAGTGTCCATCTGACCACTGCATGTTAGCTGCATGAATCTGTGGATGCACTTATACATGAAAATGTTGCTAGCTAAGCTTATTTCTGTACCCTGGAAAGAAGGGCTCTGTCTTCTTGTTTACATAGATTAATGTGTATGCATTAAAAGTTCTAAAGTATAGGTTAGTATGATGTATTACTAAACTGATCCCATAGTGCAAATCACAGAAAATACTCGTGCTATCTAAACTCACTGATCAGATTGCAAGGAGATGAATGTGGAATCCACTGATGGCTCCTTTTTTCTGTCCGCCTTATTTGGGCCTTGTTATTCTGGAACATCTAGTCACAAATATTTTGCTACTTTATTTGACTTAGAAAATGCTAGAGTTGAACCCAGCTCTAGCTGGTGTCAGAACACCAGCAAATCTTGACACCTCTAAATAGCTGACTGTCACCTATGTGCCTAAATGCAAGCATGTGTGCAGGTCAGAAACTGTGCTATAGTCTACTGAGAAGTACCATGGAGTCCTCAAACATTTGTTCAGAGATCCTGAGCGTCTTCAGGGTCTCGGGGGGCTTTATTGCTTCAGAATTAATTTAAGCATTTATCATTCAATGTTGTTTACAACTGAAACTTGTAGAAGTATCAGGCAATAAAAATATTCAGCTTGTGAAGACCTTTAAAAGGACTAACTGGGGATGGTGCATCCATCCCCATAGTTACATGTGGTGTCTGGATTAATCTTGGATAAAATACGTGTGACTCATTGTTTTCTATTATGCACACACTGTAGCATAATCATCCCTTAATCTTAGAGAAGGGTAGTGGTCTGTATGACAGCTGATAAAAGCTGTACAAAAATGCAGATATACTTAGAAGCCACTTTCCATTTATATAGCAAACTGTTTTGGTTCTCTTTATTTTTAATGTTTTTAGGAAAGACTTTGCTTGTTTGTGCTTAGAATGCCGATACTGGAGATTTTCTGTTGAGCAGCTACACAATCCAGATTTTATGCAGAATGGTAGTTCCATGCAGCCTTTGTGTTTCCCCTGGGGGTATAAATTAATGCTTTTTGTTTAGCAGTGGAAACAAAAAATACTTTGTAGTACATTCCTGGACTGTGTGGAAAGTTGCAGAATTTTACTTTTGCATTGCCTTTTTTGATTCCCCATTAATGGAGAGGATACCGAAAGTTTCTTAGTCGTGCTACTAATAAGAGGATATATACAGTCAGCTGATGTGGAGTATGAAATCCTTGTCCAAGCTGTCAATCCAGTTGTATTTCTTCATGTTAAATCAAAACCAGAAGTATAGAACAGTTCATAGGTAGTTACTATGTAAAATACTGTCTGGCATTGTAAGTAATACTATGCATTATTTCATGATTCAGAGTAAATGCTTTCTTTTAACTCTTATTGCTGTTGGCCCCCCCTTGGAGGGCCTAAATAGCAAATGGCAAATAATTGAAGTTACTGTAAAATACTGACTTGAAGCTCATTGTGGTCTTTTGCCATGCACAGCGTAGCACCCCTTTAGTTCTAAGTAAGAGTACCGTGCAGTTAGTTAAAAACATAGCACGCTATCCATTAACTTTTATTTTAGTGTCTGCTTTTTGTGTGGTTGCTTGCTTTTTTTTTGGGGGGGGGGGGGGGGGGCTTGGTTGTTTGTCAAGTTAAATGCTTGATGAAAATCTCTAGAGTATGAGAACCCAAAAATGTAGAATTTTGGGGACAGTGTATTACAAACCTATAAAGAATGACGCTTTGGGGGTTTCTGGACAGTTGTGCTTCATGCTTACGGACAGTCTGTGCAAAGAATCTGCAACTTGTTTGACTTTGTGCAGACATTTAAATGATCTCAGTCTTCCCAGATGTGTTTGATATCAGCTTTGTAGGACAAATAAAAGATAAAATAGACTTCCTTCCAATTTTACAGCTGATTGTAAAATTGTTAACTTTGGTTTCCTAGGTTCAGCACTTCAAGACAAACACTGATGTGGATTCCAGACTCCTTTTTTTCC
Source organism: Pezoporus flaviventris (assembly GCF_033815535.1). Taxonomy (NCBI): domain Eukaryota; kingdom Metazoa; phylum Chordata; class Aves; order Psittaciformes; family Psittacidae; genus Pezoporus; species Pezoporus flaviventris. Next base: position 45,589 of record NW_026892631.1, read on the forward strand.
AGGTATTTGTAATAGATATTCACATTAAAGAAACACAAATTAATAGTCATTTAAAAAAGTACATATCTTCTCATATATGTATTTATTTATTTATGTTGTTAATAGTGTCACTTTATGCTGTTAATGATGTCTTTATTCATTAATGCTTTTCTCCCTCCTCAAGCAATGGGGCAGATTCATTTGAAGTAAGCTGTTATCCAAAAAGCATCTTCTGTCTTGAATGATGCTATGGCAGCTTATATGTGCTGAAAAGCTGTCACTTTTTAGACGTAGTGTTATGGAAATAAGTTTCCAAGAAAGGGAGATGCCACTGTTTCTATTACTATGTTACCACTTGTGATCTTACTCACTATACACAGTAGCACTGCCTGTAATGTTTTTTTGAATTATTGCTGTACCCTGGGTACACGATACAGAGTACCTCCCACAACGCAGGAGCTGTTGAATTATTGAACATCTTTCTGCTAACTTTTACGTCACTACCATTGCTGCTTGTGTAGGTTGTGCTGCTTACTGCTTGTATGCTAGTAATTTTGTGCTGTAGTTGCTGGACCTCTATCATCACAGTTAATCTGAAACATATAAAAGAAATACTGGCATGTAAAAGGCAGGCAATTTTGCTTCCTTACGTTTAATTTTTGTACTCTAGACATCCTTCCCAACAAAAGCCAGTAGCTGACAGAGAGAGATGGCATTACCTGCTCCTGTTTCACTGAAATGTTAGGATAAATGGAGTGCCAGGGAGGTGTCACCTTCTTTGAAGCATGGAAGAAAAGGCACGAGGAGGAAGTTCCATGCTATTCCTCAGTCTCTCAACACAAAGTATACTAAGGAGTTTGTTCTGAAAGTTATCCATGACTGGCATATCTCAGAGGTAATTGTCCAGACTGAGATGGAATCTTAAAATAAAACTGTTGACATTACTTAGTTTGCTTCTTATCTGTAAAACAATGTTTGGTTGTTGTGTTTTCTGTAGATCTGGAGCAAAAGTACTTTAATCTCATGGGAGAGAAACTTTGAAGGAAAATTGTGTCAAAACTCATCCACCCCATTCTTGCCCAGCAAATCCTTGCAGAATTGATAGTTTACTCTTGCTTTTTACTTCAGTAGCTTTTATTGTTTTACCAAAATACAGGTGAAAATTCACAAAGAAAGTAAAGGGACTGAGAGTATTGCTCTCCTGTATTTCTATTAGTACATTTCTGAGAGATGTCTAATGAAGCTTTCCTGTGTTTCAGTTTGCTGAGTGGAAGAATTTCAACGCTGAAGGATGAAACTGGTGCTGTGAGTAGTAAACCTACTGATAAGTTACTAATTTAATATTATGCTTTCAGTTAGGTTCTCTCCTAAATAATAATCATTGTAGGTTCTAATCTAACAGGAATTACACTGCCTGAGTCAGTCTAAACTCTCATGAAAATTAGTGACATCTCTAATTTTTTTTCTTGATTCTCCTCTTCATTCCAAGATAAATGAAACTGGGACAATGTGCAATTTTGTGCTCATTCTGCATTGTCTACAATGCAGAGACAGCAACTGTATTTAGACAGAAAAACTACTTATTGGTGTACTGCAGAGAAGTGTAATTTTCATAAGATAGCTATTGCATATGTAGTAGATTAATCCTGAGATTGAAATGCAGCTTTAATTGGCAAATATATATAGAAAAATGGCTGTTTCAGTGAGGGTGCCTGTTGACCTTTGTGGAGAGTATAGAACTTAAAGAACATGCTTATTAAGTGCCGTCTATTTGCATCAGTGTTTGTATGTATGTCTTATAAGAATATTGAACTGGTGGGTGGTAGAAGGATAATGAGAGGAAAGGAGAGGCCCAGAAGCTTTGGGTTATGTTTGTCTGCCACATCCTCAATTTCTATTTCTCATGCTCAGCATAAAAAAGCATTTCAGTTGATTGTTGCTCCATAGTAATGCTAAAGCACAGCAGTTTTTCCTTGCAGATATTTATTGATCGTGATCCAGCAGCATTTGCGCCCATTCTAAATTTTCTTCGTACAAAGGAGTTAGACTTAAGGTAAGAAGTTCTCCTTATTTCAAGTGAAAACTAATTTGATCAGATGTGTTAGTAGAAAACCTTTTTGAGTGAGGATTGTTCAGTTTTACTTATCTAGGTGGGTGCCCAGTGTATGACTCTGCACCCTCCTAGATCTGGGACCACGTCTGAAGTATATATGTGGCATGGTGGAGGCAGAAATGGTAGCGTTATATTTTGTTAGTGGATTCATAGAATCATAGAATGGTTAGGGTTGGAAAGGGCCTTAAGATCATCTAGGTCCAATCCCCCTGCCATGGGCAGGGACACCTCGCACTAAAGCATGTCACCCACGTTTCCATCCAGCCTGGCCTTGAACAGTGCCAGGGATGGATTATTCACAACTTCTTTGGGCAACCCATTCCAGTGCCTCATCACTCTTACGGTAAAGAACTTTCTTGTTATATCCAACCTAAACTTTAAACCACTTGTGGCAATGTATTTCTTTATTGCTTCTGTATCCTTACTTTAACAAAAGGTAATACTGAGATCACTTTGAAATCTCACACATCAACATGTTGAATGCATTTGGTGGTAATTCTTTAAACTGCTAGGTAGCTTGGTGTTCACATTGTGTAATACCTACTTAATATGCTAGTATTTAAACTCTTAAGTATTTACCTTGTCCTTGTGTTGTTTTGTTTTTTTTATTTCCTAGGGGAGTAAGTATTAATGTTCTCAGGCATGAAGCTGAATTCTATGGAATCACTCCTTTAGGTAACTTATTTTTTTAATCTGAGGTCATCTCATCTTTATTATTGTAGAAATGACTCACTTGCAAGTTCTGGGCAGTCATGACCCTGAAGATTATCAAACTTACTGACAGAGAAGGTTAATTGAAATAATGTTTCCTAGGAAGTCAAAGCTGTGCTCATACCTGGTTTTTCTCCTTAGTGAGAAGATTGCTATTATGTGAAGAACTGGAACGCTCATCTTGTGGCAGTGTCCTTTTTCATGGCTACCTGCCTCCTCCAGGTATTTTTGAGTTAATCATCTGATGTTGCTTGCAGTCACTTACTGCTTTAGTTTATGGGGGCAGTTGGCTGAGGTAGTTACTCCGGGTGTCAAGCTATCTAGAGAAGGCTGTCCCATGGAAAGAATAAGATGTGTGGTTGAATTGAACATAGTTCTGATTCAAACCCACGGCTTTTATATGTATTCTTTATGTAATGGTATATTTAGAGTATTGGGCAAGGTGTTGTGCCATGTTAATATGAAGCAGGCTGTGTTTGATAGTGGACTAGTATAGAGATTCTTCAAGTAGGTTATCAGCATGGAGTGCTTTCTTCTTTCTGAAGGAGGCTACAAGGATGGTGGGCAGGGACTCTTCATTAGGGACTGTAGTGACAGGACAAGGGTTAATGGGTTCAAACTTAAACAGGGGAAGTTCAGGTTAGATATAAAGAAGTTCTTTACTGTGAGGATGGTGAGGCACTGGAATGGGTTGCCCAAGAAAGTTGTGAATGCTCCATCCCTGGCAGTGTTCAAGGCCAGGTTGGAGGGAGTCTTGGGTGACATGGTTTATTGCAAGGTGTCCCTGCCCATGGCGGAGGGTTGGAACTAGATGATCTTAAGGTTCTTTCCAACCCTAACTATTCTATGATTTCATGATTCTGTGATTCTAAGGTACAGTTACTTTATGTGCCCTAAGTCTAGGTGACAGATTGCCACAAATGAGCTTTCCTTGACAATATGGGTACTTAAAATAGGCTTTAGATCAAAGTGCATGATTATTAATCCTGTATTTTGAAAGTGAATGAATATCTGTTATATTACTAAACTTTATGGAGTGGAACCAAACATCTCTTTTCTTTTACAGGCATTCCCAACCGTAAAATAAATAATGCTGCCAGGCTACCATCTGATGATAGAATTGGTCAAAACTGCTCTGAGAGTGAGATTCATGGTCGTGGTGGTGTCCAACCTACACTTGATGGTACTGGCGAAGGTACAGTCAGGCTAGGTGAGGAATGTCAGTTCTGAACCCAAAACAAATTGAAAAGGTGATTGTCAGTGGGTAATAAAAGTTGAGTGGCTGTTTCTGGTTTCAGTCTGTTATTCTATGTTTGCCTTAATCTAAATTGTGATTAAGGCAAACCTATGTAGTATTTAAGGTTCACTGCTGTACACTCAAGGTATGAGGCTAAGTGAAAGGCAAATCAAAGTTCTTCAATTAGGCCCCTTAGACAAATACCTTTCACTGTACTAAAGCCATGATAAAAAACAGATGGACCAATATCTCATGGGTTTTTGTTCAGGACGTCCTTCTTTTGCATTTCTTTCTTGTTCCTGGTGCCTCTTTCTTGTTCCTGGTGCCTCTCTCTTGCCCTGCAAGAGTTGAGATTTTAGTGTAAAGGTAGTCTTAAGTCGTTTAACTATATAGAGTATATTCCATATAAAATATATAAAACTATAAATAAGATAAGGTTGAATTCTATCATCTTCCAGTTTTGACTTTGGAGGCAAAATGATTCTGCTTGAGTTGTCATCCTCTGCTATAACCCTGTAAATTGTTGCAGTGTTCATTAGGGACTGTAGTGATAGCTCAAAGGGTAATGGGTTCAAATTTAAACAGGGGAAGTTTAGCTCAGATATAAGGAAAAAGTTCTTTACTGTGAGGGTGATGAGGTGCTGGCACAGGTTGCCCAAGGAAGTTGTGAATGCTCCGTCCCTGGTGGTGTTCAGTGCCAGGTTGGACAGAGCCTTAGGTGACATGGTTTAGTGCAAAGTGTCCCTGCCCATGGCTGGGAACTAGATGATTTTAAGGTCTTTTCCAACTGTAACTATTCTATGATTCTGTGATCTAGAGTATGTTAAAAGGTGAATTTCTATCCAGGTAATAGAAAAATAAGCCTTGGGTATGTATTGCTGATCCTTCTTTGTGAGTTGCTGCAGGTTTGGAAGAGGGCAGTCATGGGGAAAATGAGAGGGAAGATGCAGTCTTTAGGTATTAGCTCTTTAGTGTATCAAGGTTGAGAGCTAACTTGGGGAAGTACCATAATCACTGATTTCCAGTGCCATCCGACACTTCTGCCGCACCAAATTTAGTTATAGCTTAGAAACAGGCATGCTCCCCCTACATAGTAGATGGAGGAGCTGTAGGTATTCTCAGATGCTGGAAATCTCAATTAACAGTCTATAACAATAATGCAGGGTTGCACCAAGTATTTGCCTACAACGTTTACAAAATACAGCAGTGTTTCAACAGTCCTCAGATTTTTACCAGTTTGGTAGGCTTTAAAACTGAGGCATATATTTGCCTTTTCACTGTTCTGGACACTCTGGATTGTAATGGCTGAGATGAAATGTATAAGAACTTCTGTAGAAGAATTGTAATAGTTGTAAGAATTCTGAGTAATACTGCTAACTAGAATCTAGGTGAAAATCTTTCTTGAGAAAGCGCATTCACCAAGTTTCTGTTGCCTGCCTAGGAGAGAGCTCTATCTTGTTACAGATGAGCAGAAACATCTTCTAATACCCATCACTTGACTGATTTCAGCTTTGTTGTTGTTTTTAGGATTCCCTGTGGACCCACGGAAAGTTCTTATAGTAGCTGGCCATCACAACTGGATAGTAGCTGCCTATGCCCATTTTGCTGTTTGCTACAGGTATGAATATAGTAGTTTGTCAGGTTCTAGGAATCTGAAACAAAAAACCCCAAACAAAAAACCTCAATTTCTATAAGCAAAGCAAAAAGATTGCTTTAGTCTGAAATAACAGGAGATCACTTGCATTCAGTTTGGCCCTATAAATCTTGAGTTGCTGCTTTTACTGGTGCAGATCAGCTGCTTGATAGGAACTCAACTTTTGCTGCTTTCATGTTGATTTTGATGCTGTTGCAAAAGTAATGGACTCCAAAGCCCATTTTAAAGCAGGTTTTCAAATGAAAGATCTCTTAAAAGAGTTCTTCCTGCTGTTTCGGTTTGAAGACATTCTGTGAAGTTAGGCTATCAAAGAACTTGAAACAGTGAAGGGATTTTTGCTGCATAAGTGACAAACCTTGTCTTAAACTTCATCTTAGCAGAACTGTTAAGCACTTGCTACTTCACCTGGGTGGCTGGAAAGTGTCTAAATGTCTTGTAAGCAAACTGGCTATTTTTTAACATCAGGTGAAGATAAGTAACACCTTCATATTGCAGAAGCTAATTTTAGTTCACATCTGAAAAGCCTGATTTAACTGGTGGCTGTCTTTTCAATGGAAAGTAATCTTTAACAAGAGCTCTTCCTAAAAGCCAAACAAACACTGCTGTTTTGTGGTTCAGAAACAGAAGGGAGAGTAAAGAGTGTGATGTGAGTAGCTTCTTTCTAGTTACTGCCGAGCTGAAGCTATAGTTTTCTGCCTTTTAAACTATATATGATACTAATTTATTTGCTTAAACTTTGTAACTTAAGTCACATCTAACTTGTCTGCTGTATTCACCACTGCAGTTTGGTTTGCCACTAGATGTGGCTTCTCTTGCTCTCTTCAATGTTCTTGCTTTCAGTTATGTGTAATATCGTCTGACTGGAGAAAGAGGCAATGATTTGAAATCATTGTCCCCTCCTTATGATTTTTATCTCTGTTTCCCTTTAAGTGAAAGATTCACTCATGTGAATCTCACTCTCCGTGGTTCTTCAGCTCCAGGCAAGATGCAGTGCTGAAGTTAAAAGACTAGGACCAATGGCAAAAAAATACCAGATAATGTTTCTGCTTTCCATGCTCACATTTATATAATTTGACTGCTGAGGTTTAGTGTGCTTTAGCTGAGTTGCAAAGTATCTAAATTATTGCCTGAAATTAAAGCAGATAAATTGTTTTTCTGGTGTTAGGTAAGTCTTTAAAATGCACAGGGAAATGATTCTCTAAAAATAAAGCTTATGGTCAGTTCAGTATTATCTGTTTACAGTATGCCATAAACAGAAAATGCAACTTAGCACAGCTTTATGCTCGAACATGATTGGGTGTCTTATGTGATGCATAATTTCCAGAGGCAACTTAATAGAGATTTTTTCTGAAGTCTTAAGCTGAGCCTCTGGCATTTGTTTAGCCCAAACTTTTGGTTTGGTCTTATAACTTATATATCAGATGTGCTTATATGAAGAAAAAGCCCAGTACAGGGGTTCGGTAGCTGCAAAGCACTGAAATGATATGCAGAGTCAAACTTCAAGGGAGGAAAAAAAAAGGCAGCTTTTGTAGACTCTAGTGCTTAACTGGAATTTCAAGTTTTGTGGCTTGGCCTGTAAGACTGGAGCAGCCAGCCAGCCATATTGGTTCAGGTGTAGACTGAGGTACCTGTTTCTGAATCTCTAACCCTCTGTTCCCTCCTTTGCCTCTCTAGAATCAAAGAGTCATCTGGGTGGCAGCAGGTCTTCACGAGTCCCTATCTGGACTGGACAATTGAGCGAGTGGCTCTCAATGCTAAGGTGGTTGGAGGACCTCATGGAGACAAGGATAAGATGGTTGCAGTTGCCTCAGAGAGTAGCATAATCTTGTGGAGCATTCAAGATGGTGGTAGTGGCAGCGAAATTGGTAACTATAATAGCGTGGGCTTTTTATTTTTGTCTGTGTATGTTTAACAAGGAAGAAGTCTGTGACCTTATTTTGAGGTACGTATGATCTGCAGTGTCCTGTGGACGTTTTCACAAAGTGACAGAGCATGCTTATACTGTTACAGCATATTAACTTTCTTCTCTGTCATGCTAGAGGAATCCTGTCTTTAAAAGGTGGACAATAAAAAAGCAGTCTGCTTACTGAACAGGTACTAACACTTACTGTTCAGTTTGAGGTTTTTGTGTAAGGATGCAAATTAAGAGTAGAACTTTTGCCTGGACTTGTATTAGAATCTAGGCCATAGAGCAAAGGAACTGAAGCTTCTGATATGAAAAGTTACAGATATTGAGAAATTCTGTTCTTTTCTTTCCTTCGTCATATCAAAGCTACATTTTTACATGGGGATGATGGAAAGATTTCAGTTCTCTGTCCAATGTAGTTCATAAATGGAAGGTGAAAATCTTTTTATAATTACAGTATAGAAAAAGCACTCTACTGCCCTAAGCATACAGGAATAACTGCTTGTACACCTTGGCACTAAAGGACACACGATTAGGGAGGCTAAAAAAATAGCAGGAAGATATTTCAGAAGTAAATGTTCTTTGGTATTCATCTGATGGCTTGTCTGACTCTTGTTCAAATAGAGGTCAAATTTGGGAGGTAGTGAAGGGAGTGGTATTAGGAACTCCCTGTAGCCTAATTCTTGGTGTTTGAATAACCACTACTATGCCAGTAATGTTTTTCCTTGGGCAGTAGATACTGCTAACCAAGTATGACAGCAATCTCCTTATTTGGACACTTTGCTTTGAAATTTACTGCTGAGTTAATTTATTAGATGTATCTCCATACATAACTCCATGAGAATTCATGCAGTCATTAATTAAAGTCAAAAAGATGAGCATTGCTTTAAGCACTGTGCTGTTACGTTTCTCCTGTACTTTCTGGTTTGATTAGCTGCTTATGTTACCTTGGCATTTGCAATAAGATACGTGAAGCAGCATCTCAGATATTTGGAAATGAAGTGCAAAGAGACACAAAAGCCATAAGTGGGCTTCTAATAAAAACTAGAATATGCCAGTACCATAAATTTCTGATAACTCGGACTTCGACTGAACATGGCAGCAAAACTGGAGGAAGCACTTTTGCTAAACAGGCTGTGCTGCATTGAAGTGATTTTTGTGAAACAAAGGAAATCCCACTTGGGGCAGAGGGGAACAGAGAGAAAGTGCCTCCAGGTCTGAATCTTTAGTCTGACTAACATTGACCAAAATGTACTGTTCCTCTTTTGGATAATAGGTCATGCTGCTTGGGTTAAAAAACCCTAAAATATGTTTGTGCTTATTAGTAATAACTTGAATAGAGTTGTCTTGTTTCCTTGTGGAGGCAGATGCTTGCAGTCCTGCTTAGTGTTAGCGATATAGTGCATTGCTATCATCTTGGGAAAGAAATTACTTGTTCCAGTTGTTGGGGCCTGGTGATGCCATCCTCAGAAAACTCTGTGGGCTGGCAGCTTTGTGATAGGGCTCTGCCAGAGTGCTCTCTTTACTTTCAATATTATTTACATAAGGCACTGCTGCTGGGTTGCTGCTGTAAGCAGTACCTTACTGAGAGGGACCCTTAAGACAAGAGCCTGTCATTACATATAGCATTGTCTCCCCTGGGAATGGGTCTCATATTGTTGAGCCTAAGCAGGACTGACCCTTCAAATTCCTCCAGACTATTCAAGCTGTCTTTCTTGATTCTCTGGAGTAATCAATTCTAGTTGTTTCTGTGGATTTTTTATTACTGCCTTTTTCACATGTCCTGTACAGCTGAATCTCATCTGCATTGAATGATTGTGCTGTGCCATGGAAAGCAGTTTAGCATCCCAATTAAAGATAAATATATGTTGAGCTTCCTGAAATTCCTTCTCAGCGTGTAACAGAGGGCTGTTCTTGGTTGGGAATGGCACTCTGTTCATTTGAATTTGCCCAAAACAATGTTGGGAAATATTCTAGCTGTTGGGTACTCTTCTTCTGAAGACATCTGGCTGCTGCAGTTAAAGTATATTAGTGAGAAGTAATATAAGTATGTAGAGTGAGTAGTATGGAATAGAAAACTTACTAGTGAAGCTGGACACTTGATAGTGTTATGTATCCCCAGTAGTATAGACTTTTGTACTTACTATATATCCCCAATAGTACTGACTTTTGTGCTTACTAGGCAGTAAAACTTAGCCTGGAATTACTTACAAACTGAGTTACTTACAGGGTTGTTTTGCTGGATTTCATAGCTGGCAAACTCGGAAATTATCTCAGAGTTTTGTAGTTTGCTGTAATTTTCAAACACACTGTGCAATAAATCCTACCAAATGTATTTTGCTGTCCAAGTTTGCATTAAAAGTATTCGTATTTGATCTATGATGAGACTAGAAGGCTCTAAAGAGAGGACAGATATTAAGGTCTACTATAACCATAGTCATCAATACCTGTCACATTCTTCTGTGTTGTGATTTTTAAGTGCAGTGTTCTTGATGCCACATTTGCTTTCTTTGGAAAGCCAGCATTTGCTGGTAAGTCTTATCTTCCAGATTTTGAGTAGTATGTGATGACTGGTGAAACTGGTTCCCTATATGGCTTCAGTTTTTAATAGCCTGTACTCTCTACTCATGGACTGTAACCAAACTGAAAGATGTGTAGATGAAAAGAGAAGGAAAGAAAGAAAGACACAGGCTTTTGTAGGCTGCTTAGTTTTACAGGTTCAAGTATTTCTGCTAAAAAGAGAAATTTGAATGTATTCAACTAGTGTCACACTGGGGTAGTTCAGTTTTTTCCAAGATTACTGATTAAACCTTGTAGCTGTATTTAGTTTCTAAAATTTGTTTTCAGACTACGGCTGTTTGATTGGACTTCAAAAGAGAAAACTTGTAATACTTTAAAAGGTAACTGCAAACTAATCCAGTACAAATTTGGCTAATGAAACCCATGAAATTACTGCTTCTTAAATGACTCTTAATAGATTCAATGAAAACAACAACAAAAAATCCTTCTTACTGGAACAGAATTTTTGATTGTTATTTATATTTTAATGTCCTTAGAATATATAAAGCCCTTTGAGGACTTGATGGCAATGATTGCATCAGAAGAGGTGACATCATGCTGCTATTCAGCTTAATGGAACCCGGTTTGCTGCTTGAATAGTACCTCTCTTAGTACACTGCAAACCCAGTTTTGGCTGTTCTTTTCTTGCTACTGCAAGAAATGTGACATGACAATAATGAAAGAGGTTCCATTGTTACTGTTTTTTCTCTTTATTTTAGATATGCTTCAAAGACTCTGTTTGTTTGGTTTTTTTTCTTATAGGAGTGTTCAGTCTTGGAGTCCCTGTAGATGCTCTCTTCTTCATTGGCAACCAGTTGGTGGCTACAAGCCATACAGGGAAAGTGGGAGTGTGGAACGCTGTGACTCAGCATTGGCAGGTGTGTTCAGTTCCTTTTTCTGTTTCAGTCACTTTCAATAAGCTGGTATTTCTTCTAGTAAAAAGAGAATCCAGCAATCTAAAAGCATGTGTGAAATGCTTGTCACAGGGTTTTCAGCCCTGACTTGTGTCACAGAGTTTGCAACCTTCATATATAAGGGTGTGCCTGTGAGTAGAATTTTGAATTGTTTGGTGGTAAAAAGCATGCTTTTTAGGCTTTCAGGTAAAAGGATGTGGTGTGATTTAGAGTAATAAATGTCAAATGTATATATATTTAAACATACTTAAACATTTTAACTGATGGACAGGGGTAGAGCAGTTGATGTCATCTACCTGGACTTGTGCAAAGCGTTCGACACTGTCCCACATGACATCCTTGTCTCTAAGTTGGAGAGACATCAATTTGATAGGTGGATCACTCGGTGGATAAAAAACTGGCCGGATGGCCACACACAAAGAGTTGTGGTCAATGGCTCAATGTCCAGCTGGAGACCAGTAATGAGTGGTGTCCCTCAGGGGTCGGTGTTGGGACCGGTCTTGTTCAACATCTTTGGTGACATGGACAGTGGGATTGAGTGTGCCCTCAGCAAGTTTGCCCATGACACCAAGCTGTGTGGTTCGGTTGATATGCTGGAGGTAAGGAATGCCATCCAGAGGGACCTTGACACGCTTGTGAGGTGGGCCAATGCTAACCTTACGAAGTTTAACCATGCCAAGTGCTCCTACACCTGGGTCGGAGCAATCCCAGGCACAGCTACAGGTTGGGCAGAGAAGAGACTCAGAGCAGCCCTGTGGAGAAAGACTTGGGGGTGCTGGTCAATGAGAAAATGAACATGAGCCAGCTTCAGTGTGCACTCTCAGCCCAGAAAGCCAAACATATCCTGGGCTGCACCAACAGGAGTGTGGCCAGCAAGGTCCAAGGAGGTGATCCTGCCCCTCTGCTCTGCGCTTTTGAGACCTCACTTGGAGTACTGTGTGCAGTTCTGGTGTCCTCAACATAAAAAGGACATGGAACTGTTGGAACAAGTCCAGAGGAGGGTTACGAGGATGCTCAGGGGACTGGAGCACCTCCTCTATGAAGATAGGCTGACAAAGTTGGGGCTGTTCAGCCTGGAGAAGAGAAGGTTGTGTGGAGACCTCATAGCAGCCTTCCAGTATCTGAAGGGGGCCTATAGGGATGCTGGAGATGGACTTTTCATTAGGGACTGTAGTGACAGGACAAGGGGTAACGGATTAAAACTTAAACAGGGGAAGTTTAGATTGGATATAAGGAAGAAATTCTTTACTGTGAGGGTGGTGAGGCACTGGAATGGGTTGCCCAGGGAGGTTGTGAATGCTCCATCCCTGACAGTGTTCAAGGCCAGGTTGGATGAAGCCTTGGGTGGCATGGTTTAGTGTGAGGTGTCCCTGCCTGTGGCAGGGGGATTGGAACTAGATGATCTTAAGGTCCTTTCCAACCCTAACTATTCTATGATTCTATGATATATTTAAGGGATCTTAAAAGTTGTTTTACACAGAGAGACTCTTCAGCAGAAATGTACTTGGATATGCTGTAAAGATATTTGTCTTGCATGTTGATGCTTCTGACTTTATTCCTGTTGTTAGAATGCATGTTAAATAGATCCTTGGAGTCTGTATGAGTCTGAGAAAACAGTGGAGCATTCATATGAATAACAAAGCTTGTAACACAGCTGGGTGTATGTCTGTGGCACAAAACCTAGATGCAGTAAGATCCCTAAATTGCCTTGCAAATCTCAAGAGGCAGAACTGACCTGAGGCTGCTGCACTGTTTGGTAAGTTCCCATTCAGCCTTTAAGTGACACTCCTGCGAACAAATAACAGATAAGAAGTATGAGATAGCACTGCTTCTGCAGCAGACATGCTAGTGTGTTCTTGAAAAGCAATATTGATACCTTGCAAAATCTTCTGTTGAGACAACTTAATGCTACGTGACAAACTGGCATCTGACATTTTCTAAAGGAGCAAGTAATAAAGAATAAAAAATTGTGTCCCATTCATCATCTTTGTTTCCAGAGGAGCCACAGCAATCTTTCTGATCACATTCGTAGTTCCTCAGTTTGACTGACCTTTTGGTGAAAGTGTTTCCTATTGAAGAATAGAAAATCTTTGAGAGGCTTATATGCCAGGATGTCCTAAGCCCAAGTTTGTTTGCTTTCTGATACCCAAGCTAAACAAAGCATGCCTAAATCCAGCCAGTTTGAAGGTGCTTTCTATATCTCAAGCTCTTTTGGTAGTAAGGAATAAAAACCTCGCATCTTCTTATACGTCTTCATCTCCCTTTAGAACACATTCCTCTTGAAAAAACTCTATAAAGACCTACGTGGCAGGGTTGTACCATCTCAAATTCCTCATGAGAATACATGGTATTTGTGTAACTGCTTTCCATGAGTTGCCCATAGCTCTCAGATCTAGGATGTAATCATACTTGCTGCAGTGAGAGAAGTTTTGAGAAACAGAATATGCCAGTGCCCCACTGGGCATATTTTACCCATGACTGTTGTATAGTGTTGCTCTGTTTCCTAATGAAAGTTCACTTCTTGGTAAGTGCAACTCTTGAATTGCCTCTGGTGTGTCCCTGTCTGGTGCAGAAGATAGATCTCTCCTTGTTTTGTACAATCTTTCTGACCCAGTCAGTTGATCTCTGCTGTCAGCAGTACTGGGGATTCTCTTGCTCAGACCTCTCCTTGCAGTTGCCTCCTCTGCAAGGTTATGACTAAAGTTGTAAACTTTTGATGGATTGCCTTTGCCTCTGTTTTGTAAACTTGTAGCAGATGGGAGAGCTGCTGTATACCTTTGATTCACAGAACCAAAGAACAGTAACAGTTTATTTTTAGCATTAGATCTATGCTGAATTATGTGTGAACATAAGTGAGAGAGGTGAGGTTCTTTAAACAAAGAAAACAGGGAGAGTGCCCCTACCTTCCTATCTTCCCATATTTATATTGAAGCTGTATTCATGTTTCAACTTTAGAATATGTTTTAAGGGTTTTACAGACTACCCTTCGGTTAGGAATGAGTACTGACTTAGTGTGTGAGCTCTCTGGGATGTGGGGAAGCTTCTTTGGTTGGTTTATTTTGCTTTTATCCAACAGATTCATTTTAGTTATTTTGCAGATGATTTTGTATGTCTCTGAGGTAATTGGAAAGATGCTGCTGGTCAAAGAGAAATGAGAACTTAAGTAGTCAGTGTCCATTAAGTGAACTGACTGAAACAAACGAAGTACAGAACAGTGCTATGACTTCGACCATGTTTCAGTGCTCTGCATAAAAAAGCTTTTGGCTTTTTCTTCCTCAGAGCTGAAGCAAAAAAGAAAGAATTGCTTGAGATAGGGAATCAGACCTAGGATAAGCTAAACTTTTTCTTTGCTAGAGATCTCCATCCCATCTGAGGTAATAAGCATTCCTTTTGATCCTAGAGGACAAAGACCAGGCATTCTGAATCCCCCACCTTAAGCTGCAGACCAGTAAGTAAAATACGACAGGGCTGCCTTCCAGTTCATTTGGTGTGGATGTGTATCAGAAGTGGGACATTGAAATGGGATAAGAATTTTTCCCCTCTCATTATATATCTGCTAGGGGCTGAGATCTCCATAGGGGCTGACAGAGGAATATAAGTACTGGGGGTAGAGGAATGCTTCAAGAGGTCACATGTAGTTCCTTTGCTCATCAACCTCTTAAGCAGTTGTCAGAAAGGGAAGAAGGGACAGGACAAAGTGTGAAGTACACTCATTTTGCATATTGGTAAAGAAATCCTTTTTTGAAGGTGTGGTTTAGCTGCAATGCTCTTAAGTTTTTGGCCTTCATATGGAGCAGTTGTGCTGACTTGTCTGCTGAGCTCTGTGACTTAAGATCTGGTTTGGGAAAGGAATGCTGTCTACCAGCAGCACTTCAGAATGCCATTGCATGTGTGAGCTTCAGACCGGGACCAAACTCAGGTGTTCTTCAACAAAGTATATCAAAAATGTCTTTTTTTTGTTTGTTTGTTTCCATTTGCACTAGGTTCAGGATGTTGTTCCTATCACAAGCTATGATACTGCTGGATCTTTCCTGCTGCTGGGCTGTAACAATGGCTCTATATACTATATAGGTAAGAAATGAGAAAAGGCAAGAATAAATAGGAGGAGGTGGTACTGTGAAGCTTATTTGGAGGAGTTTGATTCTTAACTCTTTAGTTGGTCTAAGTTGCATCAGAACAACTCTATTCAGAGTAATAAACAGATGTCTTTTCCTCACAGACATGCAGAAGTTCCCACTGCGAATGAAAGACAATGATCTTCTGGTGACAGAATTGTACCACGATCCCTCCAATGATGCTATAACAGCGCTTAGTGTCTACCTCACACCTAAAACAAGTTGGTATTTTATCACTTTCTCTTCAGTGAGAGTCTGTTACAGATGAGGGGTTTTTGTTTTCTAAATGGACGTTTTCTGTTGCAGCATAGCAGGGCTAAAGCCCTTGACATAAACAGTAAATTCTTCTTCAATTAATCATCTTCAAATGAATGATGAACACTACTAACTGTAAATAGGTACCTGTACTTGTGTGTGTGTATGCTTGTACCTCATGCATTATACATTAACATATAATGTAGTAGCATCCCATATTAATGGTAGTGTACCTTTTCTGGGTTTAAGCCTTTTGCGCTTTATGAATTGTATTCACTGAAATAGTTTGTGGTGAACTGGGGGGGGGGACAACGAGACCCAACAGCAAGGTTAAACTTACAACCAATAAAATTAAACCCCATTTCCATATGCAGCTGAATGATACTTAGCTCTTGTGTCTATAGGCCCTTCTGTAAGCACAGTGCAGCAAACCAGGAAAAACATAACTGTACTGATACCAGTGACCTTTTAACTGTAGTCCTTGCTCTTGCCTTGCTTTCCCATTTGCTTCCCATTATGTCAGAAAAGGTGTGTGGCATGTATTGACCATATCACTGTGAGGAGTGCATTATGACTTACCAATCTTGTCTTTCACTTCCAGGAAGGAGGAAAGAATGGGAGAGAAAGTGTTGTTAAGAAACTGTTGAAGAGTGTAGCATGGCAATAAACAAATGTTGAGGTTTTTTAGTGGCAAAATGTCTTCTCTGTTCATGGGAAAATAATCATAGAATCAAAGACTGGTTTGGGTTGGAAGGGACCTTTAAAGCTCATCCAGTTCCAGCTCCCTGCCACAAGCAGGGAGACTTTCCACTAGACCAGGTTGCTCAGAGCCTTGTCCATTCTTGCCTTGAACGCTGCCAGGGATGGGGGAGCCACAGGTTCTCTGGCACCCTGTGCCAGTGCCTCATAGTGAAGAATTTTTTCTTAATGTCTAATCTAAATCTCCCTTCTGTGAGCTTAAAGCAATTCTCCTCCTTGCAAAGAGTCCCTCTCCCTGCATATTTCTTGTAGGCCCCTTTTAGGTACTGGGAAACAGAAGGTCTCCCCAGAGCCTCCTCCAGGCTGAACAAGTAATAAGTATAGTAATGGGTAAACTGTGTTTAAAATAAGTATCTACCTTACTGTGGAAGCTTGGAAATACTGTTTTCTACTGCCTCATTCCCTGGCCCTAGTAAGACAAGCTTTTATCCCTCAGGGAAGCAACTGTGTTCTTGCTTGCTTTAGGTGTAAGTGGCAATTGGATTGAGATTGCATATGGCACCAGCTCTGGAGCTGTGAGAGTGATTGTACAGCACCCTGAAACAGTTGGGTCTGGGCCTCAGCTCTTTCAGACCTTCACAGTTCATCGAAGTCCCGTTACGAAGATCATGCTTTCAGAGAAGCACCTTGTTTCAGGTAATCTTCTTTTCTGTGCACAAATGTGTATTGGTGGGTCTCTCCTCCTCTTGAGCAATGAAGCATTTTTATGCATTGCTTAATAACTTGCATTGCTCCCACATATGATAGAAATTAGTTGGACAGATTTGGGGGGGAGAGGGAAGGGGTTAGATTGGCTTGGATCCTCTTTGTTAAAGTAAGCATTCTTCAGAGCATTTAGCAGGTAAAAGGCACAGGTTTTATTTGCCCAGATACTGGAACAACTCGCACTTTTGTTTGTGTCTTATTCCAAGGCTGCCATTTGTGGAAATAAAAGGGGTTGTAAACAAATGTATTCCTGTCAAGTCTTACTGTTGTGGGCAGGTCCTTTAGGACTTTTCTTCTTTTAACAGCCTTTCAGGAGCTTTCTGGGTTGCAGCAAAATGTGCACCATCTCCTCTTGGGCCCTAGAAAAAGCTTTCCTGTGGCTTCAAAGGGTTTCTTCTTTTCTCAGCTGTCTCCCAGTGTTTCTTGTGCTATCCTATTTGTCCTGTCTTAGACTCAGGAAAGTGTCTTGCTTTCAGGGAAGAAACAATCACTCCTCCCTCTGTAAGAATCTGTTTCACCCAGAATCCATCAACCAGATAACAGATTTACTTTCTGCTGCTATCCCTATATCTTCAAAAAAGGAACAGGAACCATAGTATCCAGCTATACCCCAAACAAACAGCCTAGAGCTCATCTGTTGCCCTGTAATTTGGTGCTAAACTTTCCATGCCAGTAAAGGGCACATCTGTATGTAGAAACTGAATAACTAATGAATGAACTAGAAGAGCGTTGCTGTGTAATGAGGATTCTGCTGCCAGGCTGCTCTCATGACATGTCTTGTTCTAGTATCTGCGCTAACAAGGTGGAAGCATGCTGTAGGCTACTGGTGCTGACTCAGTCAGACCTTAATGTTGTGTTCTGCCTGCTTCAGTTTTTCTTGAACTTCAGGAGATCAGTAACAATTTGTGGATTGCTAGATAATGTGATCCATTTTGCATGTCTGGAGGTGCTGTATAGCCTGATATTGCCTAAATTCTGCTTGATTGCTCAGTCTTGAAAAGCTATCATAAAGAAATAATTAGAATTGATCTCAAAAGTTTTGTCATCCCTTGTTACTGTCTATTTTTTTCCTTTCTAGTTTGTGCTGATAACAACCATGTACGGACATGGACTGTGACTCGATTCCGGGGCATGATCTCAACTCAGCCAGGCTCAACACCTCTTGCATCATTCAAAATCCTATCCCTGGAGGAAGCAGAGAGTCATGGCAGTTACTGTTCTGGAAATGACATTGGTAGGATGTCTCTTGAATGAGCTGTGCTGAGCCTATACATTCACTGGTCTCATGGGGGTTTAAACAGACCTTCTCCCCTGTAACACGCAAGTCCGTTGATGTGTGTGAGCTGTTATATATTGCTCTCCCCTTGAAACCATGGAAGGAATCTGTAAGATTCACCTGAAAATACTCATTGTTCAGGCTGTATAGCATGAGTACACTTAAAGGACTTACTCAGCAGGTGCGAAAAGGGAAAGAAAAACTTTCAAACAGATACTACACCTTTTCCTTGAGCAAACTGATGTAGCATTTCACTTTTGGTTTAGAGAATGACTGAAAACACAGGAGACTGTATTAAAGCAGATGAGCATAGTAAGGGTTTCAGTCTGCTGCAAATGCCATTTCTGCTGCAAATGCCATTTCACTGTTCAGTCAGGATTAAGTGGCACATGTGAGAAATACTGAAATGAATTTGAAGTTGTGACAAATTTTAGTGAAGCCTTGAAACTGCAGAGATAAATGAGGCTAGGATATTGCTATAGCAAGCCACTGAAGGAATGCATGTCAGTAAATACAGGTACACAGGTAGTCTGGATTTCTTTGTGTTCTGAGTCTTGCAAATAAACCTTTGATGACGAGGATGCCCAATGAACACAGGGTGAGGTCAGTACTATGGCAAGAAATCTAGGGTTTGCACTGATACCATAATTCCTCTAGGAACATGCAGAAAATTTAAGAATGGGTGACCTTTAAAACAAAAGAACAAAACATATTTGTATTTGTAGAGGTTTGTAACCATTGGGTAACTTGTTCTAGATATTAGTCATCTTTGGTTCCCTAGTTGTGGTGCTATAAAATTGCAGTGGTCATACTAGTATGAGTTTGGGTCTTCAGGAATGCACGGAGAAGAGAGTGAGGGAATTGAAACAAAATCATCTTTCTTTTCTCTCTAGGACCCTTTGGTGAACGTGATGATCAACAGGTTTTTATCCAAAAAGTTGTTCCCATCACTAATAAACTGTTTGTAAGGCTCTCTTCAACTGGGAAAAGGTACCTCTGTGATTAGGGTTTTAACTCGTAAAGGAGCAGAACTGTTCAAGTGGTGGTGGGGGTCTCCCATCCCTTGGGGATGTGTGCAGTTGCACTTGGCAAGCTTCTAACGTGCTTGACAGGTTTGGCTGAACTCTAGTCTGTGTGTTAGTAACAGAACTGTACTTAACGATCTGTTATAACCTGAGCTCACTAAGCAAGCATTAATGTGCCTCTACAGAATATGTAACTCAGTTATGGTACATGTTAACGTTACATTACAGAACTAATGCTGAAGTTGCTGGTGGCAGGGATTTTGCTACTCACATAGGTAGACAGGGAAGCAGTTTCTCTCTTCCTTTCCACTTGGCTTTGCAGAACCTTTAAAACTGAGAAACTGACCTAGAAAGGTCAGGTATATAATTATTTACTAGGACTTGGTTTTGTAATATTCTACTATGTTGCTGCCAGTGTAGTGAGAAATGTTGCCAAGTTGCTTTTTTTCCTGTCAGGCTAGGAAGATGGCAAGAGATCAGTAAAGATGGTGCTTCTCAGTTCTGTGCCACTTATTACTATTGTGTTTCTTGCCTAGTAACTTTGAGTCTGGGTGAAAATGTTTATGGCTTTACACTATTGGCATCTTAATTGAGGGCAGATTACTCCTGTAAAAAGCTCAATGCAAGGAGCCAGTAAAACAAATCACCGAGAATGTGTGAGGTTCTGTTGTGGAGTCTGGCTTAGCAACTTAGTTTTGGGAGTCCTTTTCATCTTACTCCCCACATAAGCTTCTAAAATAATGGGGAGAAAAGCAACTGAGATCTGCCATGTCAAGTAATACTGCAGTTGTCGTAAGACAAAAGTTATCTCTATAGATAACATTGGATTTATCATCCTTGGAGTTTTTTGCATACCTTTTATATGGTTAAATGTGCTGTTTCTGCAGGTTGGTTTCCTAGAGTGTTTAGCATACGAAGGGACTACTTGCTGTCAATCTTGAAAGCCTTAGGTTTCTAATCATTGCAGATTGAAAATGGACATAGAACAAGTGGGGGTTCCCTAATAAACAAGTAGTAAGACTGCAGATACATTGTGGGGGAAGGTTTGCAGCTAAGCAGCATGCCAGTCATGCAGGAGAAGGAATTTTGTCTGGAAGAAAGGTCCTTTTCTGATGGCAATTTCAGTGCTTTCTCAGAAACTTAAACCAGTCCTGACTTCACTGGCCAGACCCTGCAGCTGTTTTGGTAACTTGGGGTTTCTTTTCCTGTAGGATCTGTGAGATCCAGGCAGTTGACTGTACTACTATCTCCTCATTTACTGTGCGAGAATGTGAAGGATCCAGCAGAATGGGCTCCCGGCCACGCCGTTACCTCTTCACTGGACATTCAAATGGCAGCATCCAGATGTGGGACCTGACCACAGCGATGGACATGGTTAATAAGAGTGAAGACAAGGGTAAGTCATGTTCTGCCAGGACTGCGGTGTGGTTCTTTTTCTGTCCACATGTAAGTGACTACAGGAAATGGACTTGGGCACTAAGAGCTGTCTCTTTCAGATGCTGGCGGCCCCACAGAGGAAGAACTGCTCAAATTGCTTGACCAGTGTGACTTGAGTACATCTCGCTGTGCCACACCTAACATCAGCCCTGCTACCTCAGTTGTTCAGCCAAACCGGTTGCGGGAATCTAATTCTAGGTAAGTCACCAAGGGTGGCGCTGGCTGTGGACACCAAAGTTTTACCTTTAGGTAGGCAAAGAGGGGTTTGGTGACTTGAATGCTGTAGCTGAGCCCCTGAATCCATGCCCTCAGTGTCTTAACCAACAAAAATCGAGGTGTCTATGTGTAGTTTATACGTAAAGAATCCCATGAGAATCCCAAGTGATCTGGAAGCCCTTGTATGGGAGTTGTGATGAGTATATTGCTATTGTAGTGGGAGTTGCAGTGGTGGGTGGGAGCAGGGTGTGTGTAATAACTGACTCCTGTTCTCAGCCTAACATCTGCTGTTTTCATCCTTGGTTGTTTCTCTTTCTGAAGCCTCCAATTGCAGCACCATGAAACAATCCCTGAAGCAGCCACGTATGGTTCTGTGCGGCCATACAGAGAAAGTCCCCTGCTGGCAAGAGCAAGGCGGACAGAGAGCTTCCACAGTTACCGGGACTTCCAAGCTTTTAACTTAACCAGCAAAAGCCCAACAGAAAAGACAGCTGCTGCAAATGGGAATTCCAGCCAGCCAGAGGCCAGGAAGGCAACAGTGGAGGGCAGCATAGCTGAGAAGAAAGCAGTCCTGACCACCACACTTGAAGTGCGAAGCACAGGTGGGACGGATGCAGGTGGGTATTGCAGTACAGAGGTTCACCATCTCCCAGAGAGTTCTCTGGATCTCAAAAGAAGAGGACCAGAAGAGGAGAGTGAAGCCAAAGTAGAAAGCAAAAAGAAAATGGGGTTTGAAGGAGCTGGCTTCCTGGGAAGGAAGAAGGTGCCTCACCTGGCCTCTGCACCAGTCCTTGCTGAAAGTGGGCCTGAATTACCTGGGGCAGCTTCTCCATCACCTACGAAGATGGCTGCTTCCCCACGCTACCGTAAGAACGACTCATCCTGCCAAGACTATGGCCTGTGAAAATGGGACTGGTAGCAAAGATAAGGTGCAGGTGCCCTCTGGTTGGCAGCAGGAATAACATTATATGTTGTGGGTTGTTTCTTGAATGGGACTTTGTTCTGATACCCAGAATGAAAATTGTAAGATTGTAAGAAAGTACGTGGCTGCTGCCAAACCTTTGAAGAGTTGTGCGCATCAGTGTGTGGCTTTATGTAATGCTCCAAAATGTAGTACGGTACTTGGTCCAAACTATTGTGCATTCTTGCTTAAACGTTGTCAGGCATGTGATCTGTTGTGGTTATTTCTGTTTTGGGGGAAGGGAGGGTGCTAAAGGAACCTGTGGGTGCTTAGTGGAAGATCCCTTTTAGATGCAGCCACATGTTGTTTTGCAGAGCTGCTGCTGTTTTATGAATGGGATCCTTGCTCTGAATCATGCTGTCTGAAATGCTTTCTGCAGGTTAAGGAGGAAGCTATTCAAAACAGCATATGATTTTGCCTCTTAGTCCAAATAAATTGCCAGAGGAGTGTTGCTTGTGCTTTCTGAAAACGTCGTATCAGATGATGGGTTTTTCTGATTGTGACTGAGAGGATGCATAAAAATACACATGGTGAAATACACAGAACTGGCAGTCTCTTGGGGGCTTCTTTTCACGTTCACTGGAAAAAGGACAGAGATGAATATGGGAGTAGGTTTATTGTCATGGTATAATAACTCTCAATTACAAGTGCCTTGACATGCTATTTCCTATCAGTCTTGCACTGGCTGCTTGCTGTTTGCTTCTGGTTTACTGGGGGTGGTGAACAAATTTTATTGCATGTAAATAAGTAATACGTAAGCAAAAGGGAAGGCTGTGATAGCAAGTGTTGAATAGAGGGTGGGTTAGGAGGATTTCCATCTCTGGCAAAAGCATGCTTAGATTTAAGCATGAATGAGTGGCTTTTTTTAACTTTTAGCTGAGAGGCTGGGGAAGGGCAAGGGAGAGAACATAAAAGCAACTCCATACGAATTCCTTTATTTGCTGTTTATTCACCTGTGCATGAACACAATTTTGTGGTACAGCTTTGTCAGGCCAGGAAGAGCCATGGCTATCCTGCCATGAAGGCCCCTTTTGGGTTTTGGAATGGTAAAAGACTTCCTTATACCAATCATGGTACCCCCACAGCCTTCCTCAACTGTGAAAGTTGGGTGAGAGACAAAGGTAAGAGCCTCATGTTCGCAGCCTTCTACCACTGTGTGACTTAGGGATGTTGAAGCTGTTCTTTTACATGTATGAGGTGTCTGTGCTAACACACAGTTTTTACTATACATTTAAAAACATGGTGGAAATAAAAAGACCAACTTACCCCACTTCTCACACCCTCTCAACAAATAGTTCTACTTATTCCCATAGTGGGCACAGGGTGGGGAAACAGCAGTCCTATCCCCTCCCCGAAGGCCATGCAGGCTGCTTTTGGCAAGTTACCCACTTTCCATTTTCTAAAGAAGGTGGCTGTGTTCTTCAGAGGTGGGTGTCGGTGAATGTGGTGTGCTCCTTGGTGACTGTGCTGAAGCCTTTGATGACATTGACAAGATCTTCTTCATCTACATACTGTTAGGAGGGAGAAAAGAAGAGGTATGTAAGCCAAACTAAAGGAGATTCCTTCATTTCTTTCTTCTCATCCCCTAAAAAACGCTTCTGAAAGTCAGATAAATAAGTGCATTTCTACCTTTCAATGTTTTGCCATTCCTCCTGGCATGAGGTAAGAACCTACAGCATTCAGGCACCTGAATCCAAACCAGCTAGGTTTTTCATAGTAAGCAGTAAGTTAAAAAATCAATTACTGCATGGATCAGATGATAAATGGTAAATAGTGTTTGTTGTAGTGTGATGGGAACTTGTAGATACGTATTTTTCTTTTCATCTTTCCATTTGATGTCTTGTATAACAGCCACATCTCCTGTGATTTAGGTAAGATTTTGTTCTTCAAGCTTCTAAAGGAGGGCCTGAGCTTCTTCCAACTGCACTCATGCTAATGCTTTGAGCCAGGGAAAGAGTTGGAAGCAAAAAGTTGGAAGAAACTGTTTCCATAGCATAAAGAGATGGTTGCCAGCAGTGTTACTGCAGATACGTGTCCTAGGCCACTTCAGCCATTCAATATATTCATTTGCAAGGTGGGCAAAGGGGTGAACAAAACTTGCTGACAGTCCTAAGCTACTGAATGTCTTAAAGGGGAGAAGTGAGTGAAAGCATTGCAGCATGTGTATTTGCAAACTAAACCAAATCATGGTGTTAGCACAAGATAAGCAGGTAGAGCAAGAGTTTCTCAGCATCAGGAAGCTGTTCCTTTGGCTATGGAGCTCCTATAGAGCTACACCCTGGATGGGCTGTTAATTCCAAGGAATTAGATCATGAGGATGTGACTGGTAGCTCAGAAAATGACTCTAGGCTGAGTCATACCACTGAATAAGGCAGTCCATGAGATGCAGAGTGCAGCTGAAGGTTAATCTGTACTCAGGGGTTTACCTAGAGCTAAGTATTGCTATATTCTTACTTAAGCCTTATCAGCTTCCTTGGTACCACCACCCCTGTACTGTGGCATGCCTGGATATTCCAGCCCTTCTAGCTCCTTGGTGTACTGTAGGTAAAAGACCAGGGAAGCTCACTGGATTTTGTGCAGACTGTGCAGTTCACTCTGTATTTTTGACAAGATCCACTTGATCACTGCTTACTCCTTGTAACTTTTTACTACCTCACATGTCCCTCTTTTAGGAGCCTTAAGCAGCTCTTTCTGGGAACAAATGTGTCTGGCCCTGAGCTCCTTCCCACACCTTTGCTCAGGGAAAGGTGGAAGCCAAGGAGGATAGAAGTTAAAAAGCCTTTTTTTCTTGCTGACAAAGAGGAAGGGAGGTTGCTGCTGTCCTTGAGAATCATAACTCATAGTATCTGTGTGTTCAGGTCCATGCTAGTGACACTGGCCAATCCTGTCCTCTCCTATATTAAAGGACAGATACTCTGCCACTCAACCTCCTCCTAGTCCCCTATAGGCAGAGTCTTAAGTCGTTTGTCATGAATGCCAAAAGATCTTAGCATTCACACAGTGTCTGCATTGTGACGGAGCAGAGGACAAAGCAGGTCTTGTCAGCAATTGAGTCCAAGGTCATAGCTCAAGGAACCTAGAACTAGAAGCTTCTGCTGCTGGCACAGGAAGCGCCTGCTTTTGGCACAGGATGTGTGGAGGATGCTAAGGCATCCCTCCTCACACATATGCATTTACTGAAATGCAGGGAGAGAAAAGCCTGTGAGTTAACCAAATAGGAATTCTTCAAGGTGCATATCCCTGGTAGCCATGATGTTACCAATTCAGTGGAAACAGTAGACAGATGCATGTGGCCCCCTCACATCATTTAAGAGCACCTGTGGCTCCAGAAGAGAACAGTGAGGCAGGAAGCATTTTGGGGATGTAATGTCTGACCATGTCCTTCTGGCTGTATCTCCAGCAGCTTTTGATATTTAGACGTTTTCAGGATTCCAGTGAAACAGGCACATCACTATGCACAACAGCACCACAGAGGAAACAGGAGTCCTTTTCCTTACCAAGCCCCGACTGGTAGTGTGATGATTGTGAATAATGGCATCCCAAGGTGGATCTTCAGCAAAAGACTTCTTGTCATAGAGGCTGAGTAGCTGGCTGACACTACGGTGCAGGGAGGCTTGGGAATAGGTGCGATTGAGCTGGCTCTGGCTTCGTCTCCTTGCCCCTGATGCAATGTGGATGCTGTGGTTGCTGGGAGAACCACCAGCTCCTGGAATTTTTGTATCAGCCAGTCCCTAGGAGGAAAATACAAGCTGATATATCAAAAACAATACAGCACGGTCTCAAACACTTCATCTGAACAGAACGAAGGCAAGAGTAGAAGAGAACAGAGAGCCCCATGCTTCAAAAAACATGCACAGTTAGAAGACACAGCAAGGTATGTTAGCAGACTTCTTCCTTTCAGGCATCGTGACTAGTTTCACCCACCAGGAGACACATGCAGTGTCAGATGCCTTTGTGCATGCTCTTTATGTCATCCAGGACATCACACACCTTGCAGCTCTGCAAGCTAATGACTCTACCTCAAAGTGCATTGTGTAACTCTTGAGAGTGACACTGCTTGATGAATCAGATGTGTTGGCAATGGTCTCAAACTGAGATTAAACAGAGGAAGGAAAAGCATTAGGGCAGGGCAAGGTGCTGTGCAGGTGCACTCTGTTCTTTACAGAGGGTGTGAAGTAGCTGCAGCTTTGTGAAGGGGAGCAAGGTAGCAGGATGGGGAGGAATACGGGAACTGGCAAAGATGAGGCACTATGTAATGTTCACTGGGGCATCAAGAGCCGCATGGACAGCCAGCACTGCTTGCTGCATGCCACTGACAGAACAGAACTCAAGTCATTTTGCCACTTAACAGGAACTCTATCCTAACTTCTCAGATTAAATCCTCCAATTGATGTACTGTAGAATCTATTAAGTCCATTCTATTAAGTCCATGAGCTTCTGGAAAAAAAAAAAAAAAAAGGAAGAGGCAGAAACATGGAAAGTAATTGTGCAGGCATACCAACAGCAAAAGCATTTTGAAGTCAAGGGGAACAACACAGCGTGACAGACAGTAGAGGAAAAGGAATCAAAACCATGAGACCAAACAAGAAGTTTCTTAAGCTCTTAGCCTTTGCCAGGACAAGGGGCACACTGGAAATTCCATTGTTTCCAAGAGCTCCGTCATTGAGGCACGGATGCAGCTTCTTGTCACTGAGACAAAAAGGAACAGAATGTGTGAAGAATGCAGGAGTCACTACCCTGCTTGATGGCGCTCACAGAAGAGAGAAGCTGAGAAGTGACAAGAAAAATCATCTCACAGGCTGTGCCTGGGAAGAAGCAATGGAAATAGAAAGCAGTGCTGCTCCCACTCTGAGCCTTGTAACAATTGCCATATTCCTGTTTGGTAGGATAGCACTGCTACTCTGCTACATGGTGGAACATGTTCTTTATCCCCTTTTTTACTGAACTATAACTTGTCTTAATAAAAATGATACAAATCCTTCCTCTTTATTACAGTCCTCCTCCCACCTCTCTGGTGGACTCACACATTTAGAGAGGGTCCTTAGCACATTTCATGGGTATCTGACAAAGACTGTCAGATTGATGCTGGTTAGTTGGGGATACATGAAAGGTTCCACTGAAAACCACATTTATCACCTACCTCCTCACAGTATGCCAAGGCTTTTTGAGCTCTATTGCAGATGTCAGCTAACATAAGGTGGCATCGCTGGCTTTGCATCTCTGTGACTCCAGATCCAAAGTTTGTCTTAGGCATCAGAAGCATTTCAGGATCTGCAGACCAGGCACCATAAGGCTTCTTTTTTGACCTGTAGGCTGGCTTTCTATGCACGCATAGGTACACACATTTCCTACACTGAGCAGCTTTCACTTGGTAACCAAGAGTGCGACAAAGCAGGGGAAGGAGGAAGAAATGCTCTGTGTGTGTTTTTTGGGGATGGCAGATGAAAGTATATCACAATACTGTATACTCAACATTGCATTTACCAAACGTACCGGGTGGTTTTCACCTGATGAATACACACTCATTGGTGATGTTCTTTTCTGGAGTGGAACTAAGGGAGGCCTGTCTCGTGCATGGGGCTGCTTGTGGACTTTCCTTTGAAGAATTAAGGAGAGGAGAATAGCCAAGAGGATCAAACCTAGAACTACCATCAGCACTGCAAACCACAGCTCGTTGTAGAACTTCGCACGTTTGGACTCGGTTTTGTCCTTCTCTCCAGGTGTTGTCAAGATCAGGCCTGTAAAAAGAAAGAGGGATTAGGGGAGAAAGAGAATGTTATTTCAGAAAGCATTTAACAATATGCTATCCCTTTCCTTGCTAATAAATTAGGCAGAAGTTTAAGTGATTTTGTCGTCACGTGCTTTCTTGCACTTATATTCAAGGTGGCATAATGGTTCAATATGCTAGCGGCCTATAATAAAAAGCTGACTACCCTCAAGAGACCCTACTTAAAGTTCTGGTATTGCTGCTTAGGCTGGAAATCACCACTGCATCAGCAACTCTGGAGAAAGGAGGTGGTGAGGGTGAATTGTGAGGGGAAAAAAAGGGCTCTCCAAGTAACCTTGAAGAGTGGAAACAGATTTGGTGATTTCAGAGTGGTACAGACAAGAGGACATTCTCTCCAGCACTGTGTAGTGGAAGGCCTTTCAAAAAGAGAGAGGGAGGAGGACTTAACTGAAATGAGTAATGAATTAATACAAACAACCTGAAACACTTTATTCCTCCTTCCCCCACCTGTTAGAGAAAAAATAGCCCCTTTGTTGGCTTTGCTCACATACAAGCATAAGAAATCTCAGTGACAGGATTTCCTGGTTGTCTGTAATCCCACATGTGTATCCAGACTCTTTGCTAAGAGATTTCCATCACCGTCGCTTGCAAAGCCTCCTCCGCAGGTTGCCTGTGGTGCTAATTGAGTTTGTGGTAGACTCTGGGTACAAGCAGCAATAAAAACCAAAGGAATATGATGGATGTAGAGCAATGGGCAACATTTTATAATGCCTTTACAGCAGCTTGCTGAAATTCTGTAGGAGGATGGAGTGAGAACATGAAAGGTATATGAGGGAAATGCAGTGTAAAGAATAATTGCAAAGACAAGACCCATCTATTTGAAGAAGCTGAAGATGATGAAACTCAAAAGATAAATTAATTAAAACCAGTATGTCAGTTAGTTAGAAATGGTTAGAGCTTAGCTTTGCTTCCCAGAAAACTAAGGAGTTAAAAAACCTGAAACTTTTTACCATTAGGTGTCAACTACTCAATGGACAACAAATGACTGACATGTCACCACACCATATTCCCTTGTTTCCACGAAACAGGCAAAGGCCTCATGGGCAGACGGTAAAGAGCAAGTGTTATAAACTGGGTCCTGACAATATAACTGGTTAGGAGAACACATCTCAGATGAAATTCCAGAGCCTGGAGGTTGGTCATATGAAAGAAGCAGGCAAGATGCTTCTTGATGGGGCAGGTGGGATGCAGGGAGGAGAGAGAATATGTATTTTCCTTGTCAAACTGAGGAAGAAAGTTGGAGGACAAGATTAGAATGCAAGATAAACTTAATTGGGAAATAAAACCTGTAAGAAAGCAGATTCTATTCAGCACTTCATTTTGAAGATATATATTGATGTAAAAATAGCAGGAAAATATTACATATGTGGAGTGAGGATCTGAAGCTGTTCATGATGTAAAGGAACAGAAATACATCCATGGCAAAAAAAGCACATTACCTACATCACTCATAATGTAAGGCACTAAGGAATCCCCTGATCCTGTGATGAGGTGCCATCCTGCCTGGCATGCCCTACATACTGACTTTGTACCACAAAGACATACAATGAATAGGTGGGGGATGATTTCTTCACATATTTACCAGCTCCATCTCCTGCACTGTACTTGATGACTGGTGTCATGGCGCTCCCTTCATCAGTGATGCAGGTCACTTGGAACAACAAGGCTGAACAAAAAGGTCAGAAAATGAGGATCAGGCCTGATCAGGGTCTCATCATCCCTTGTATGTGTGTATTGAACTTCTAAACTATGAACCATGGCAAACCATAGGGAGTAACCACTATGACGTTGTTCCTCTTCCACCATCCAAACCTCCCTCTTCCAATGACATGCAACTGGTAACTTTCAATTCATTCATTGTTTTGCCCTAAATCCCTCATACTCCATTCATGGCTGATTGATAGAACATTTTATGTTAAGAACCTTTGAGTAAAAAATAAGTATTAGCATCATTGCAGCAATTGGGAAGGTAAAAAATACATTTCAAAATCCTTTGACATACAAAAAACCCAATGCTTTAAGACAGAAAACATTTCCTATTTGTTTTTCCTCTGTTGACAATTTCCTTGTATCTTAAAGAAAGACTGCAAATGCCCAGAGACAAACTGCATTTCAAAACATGCCTGATTCCAAAAGCTACTGACTTAATTTTATTCAAATGGAAATTCAGGCTTCAGTCTTTTCTGAAGCTGAAGATTTCCATGCATTTTCCAGAGTGTGGTCCTGAAGGGTGGAATTCCAACACATCTCCAGGATTTGGACAAGCTTGACCCTCGCAATGAGCCAGAGCAGTGTCACACAGTTACAGAATCACAGAATCATTAGGGTTGGAAGGGACCTCTGGAGATTATCCAATCCAACACCCTGTCAAGAGGGCAGGTCACACAGAAACATGTCCATGGTGGGTTTGGGATGCCTCCAGAGAGGCAGACTCCACAAACCCCCTGGGCAGCCTGTCCTAGGGCTCCACCACTCTCAATGTAAAGCTCTTCCCCATGCTGAGGTGCAACTTCTTCGTTTTAGTTTATGGCCATTGCTCCTCATCCTGTTGCTGGGCATCACTGAAAAGAGTCTGGCACCATCCTCCTGGCACCTGCCTTTGAGATACTGATCTGCATTGATGAGATCCCTTCTCAGTCTGTTGTTCTCTAGACTAAACAGGCCCAGCTCCCACAATCTCTCCTAAGAGAGATGCTCCAGACCCCTGAGCATCTCTGTGACCTTTGCTGGACTCTCTGCAGCAGCTCCTTGTCTCTCTTGTACTGAGGAACCCAGCACTGGACATAGTGCTCCAGATGTGGTCTCACCAGGGTCAAGTAGAGGGGGAGGTACAATATTTAAGAGGAAGCTTAGCTCCAAGGCTTTTTGTTTCAAGCGTCTGCTTAGATGCACTTCAGAGTGTGTGTAGAACACTCCTGTGCTCTTAAGCTTGGGATGGCTTATGGAAGGTTTTTCTTTAAGTTAAGTTCAGCATACAATACTATTAATTCAGCTCAATGGCCTTTCACAGGGAGGAAGCTGCAGGAAATTGAACCTGACTTTTGTCAGACGTCCTTGGTAAATACAGCTCCGTGTCAAAGCCACTGTAGATGCGCTGCCCGCTCTCAACCAAAGCGTACTCCTTCAGGCGGCCATTCAGTACGAAAGTGCGGCTCCAGTCTATGTGGATGGTGGATAAATTGCTGACAATAGAGAATGGAGCCATGTACCGAGGTGCTGCAAAGGAAGGAAAAAAGTTCATTTCTAGCCAACAGGCACGACTGAGTTAGCACAGAGGAGATGCTGCATGATACAAGCTCTCTGTCGCTCCCTCTCTCTCAAGTACACATGTATGAGTAGAAAAGATACAAGGAGAAAAGAGAAAGCTGCTGTAGCATGCCAGACTCTCCACTGAGAAAGCAGAAATATATTCTTAAATTAAAGACTTAGAACTTCCTTTTCATTTGTGCATGTGGTACAGACACCAAAACTGAATACATTAAATTCTAGCTAAAGGTGTGGGATAGGGAGACACAGGAGGTTTTGTGAGCTCAGCTGCAGTATGCAGGGCTGTGGGAACTGAACTGTTAAGGAAAGGATGCTGGAGAAGACTCTTCATCAGGGACTGTAGTGATAGGACAAGGGGTGATGGGTTCAAACTGAAATAGGTGAAGTTCAGGTTAGATACAAGGAAGTTCTTTACTATGAGAGAGGTAAGGTGATGGATCAGGCTGCCCAAAGAAGTGGTAGATACTCCATCCCTGGCACCTTGAATGGGGCTTGGAGCATCCTGGTCTAGTGGAAGGTGTCCCTGCCCATGGCAGGGGGTTGGAACTGCATGAGCTTTAAGGTCCCTTCCAACCCAAACCATTCTGTGACTCTTTTTGTAAGCTCCAAAAAATTACCCATGGTAGTCTTTAACACATGTACATACATGAAACCATGGGGTTCCAGAAAAACAAGGGCAGATGGCAGGCAGAGAGTATAGAAACCCAGAACTCACTACAGGGAGGAAGAGTTCATCAGAGTTGGACTCAACAGCTTGTTAACAAAAGGCTTCATTTACATTTGCCGTGGTCCTTTCTTGTGGCTTTGTGCCCAGTATGTGCTGGATTGCTCATAAGAAAGCTGCACTTTGCTGCTAACTGCCCACTGTCACTAAAGAAAGCCTTCCAGGCATGAGGAAGTAGACATTCAGAGTGACTCAGGAGGCCTGGTGTGAAGAGGTCAGCAAGGCAAGAAAAGCAAAATTGAAAGGAGGGCTGTGGACCCAGTGGGTAGGGGTTTAAAAATGGCTTTCAAACCCTTTATGTCTCAGCAGTTCCTTATGAATTTGCTCCATTTAAAAGTCCATTGACATGCAGTTTAATAAAACACAGTTTTAGAGATAAGGACTTTTTTTTCTTTCTGTGGTGATATTAAAGAAAATCTGGGGCTGCCTCAACTGAAATTTTCAGCTATCAATGTAGCAGATATTACTACAGATTCAGTTCTAATGGCAAAATCTATTCTGCCTCTAGGCACAGGTCCTGCATGTTTAATTTCCATGCAAACCACCACATGGTCTTAAAGTACTGCCTGTTGTGGTCATATAGATGATAGCAATGAATTCTTAGTTCAGTGTCAACAAGGATCCAAAAATTCAGATGACATCCAAGGAGCCCTGGCAGAAGCGTAGCATGAATTAGGACAGGAAGATTGTTCCTAAGAAGAATCACCAAGTCTTTTTCATCTCCCCTTTTCCCAGGGATTATTTATGGTAGTGTATCTACCACCATGTTATCACCCTTCTGGTAATACTTGAACGTTTTTTTTTGTTCTGCAGCTTTTCTGCCCATTTTCAGTAAAAGAAAAGGATTCCAGTCTCCCGAGATAGAGGACGTGACATCAGATGATGAGTAAAGAAGTGTTTTTGAAGGAATGAGCAATCAAGCTCAGAGCAGAATTTCAACGAATATGCAGCAGAGGCACAGTGCCCAGGGACACAGAAGAACAGGTTTCTGGGACATCATCTTTCAGAGGAGCGGAGGAGTTAGGGTCAGGAGTCAGGCTGTATTTTGGTGCTATGCAGCCCCATGCATCAGAAGCGGGCACTTCTCAGTGAACCATTTTTCATACTCACGCTCCTTTTCTGTAGTGAAACCAATCCATTCTGAGGCGCTGCTGCCAACAGAGTTGTAAGACACGACTCGCAGGTTGTAAGTTGTGTAAGGCTCCAGGTTGGACACGTTGGCACTCTGTCCTTTCCCTGTATACTTCACCTCAGTTGGGCCAGGACTGCAAGCCTTCACTGCTGGCTGTAGGTTCAAGGGACAAGCCATATACACATGGAGCTCATAGCTGTGAAGAAAGTTGAGATTTTGATTAACGAAGAGCCTAAATAAATGACAACCAATAATACATTTCATCCATTAGGATGATGCCAACTATTCTATGATTCTATGATTCTGTGTCTGGCTACTGGAGAAGAGATTCTAGTTTTTCTCTTGGAGATTTTGGCCCCAGCTGTAAGATATCTCTGAGCAATCATGGTTGTAAGCAAGTCATATGCACACTGAAAACCTGATGGCAGTTGCCTTGCTGCTCACTTCAGCAAATCAGTGCCTAAGTCACTACAGGATGCAGATGCCTCTTTGCTGCCAGTTTTTCTCACAACATTTTGGCTCTGCAACTGCAGACTATTACCTCCGCTCACAACAGCTCATCCTCTTCACCTTCATCCTCACCCAATATCCTGCTCAGGACAATAGCAAACACCTCCTAGACAGTATTCAGGCCACAGGCAATACCACCGCCAACACGGAGAAGGAGGAGCATGGCTACATGGCAATTCCAGCTCAGATTGTTTTGCCACCACCTCTAGCTGATGTGCTAAGCTTGGCTGGGTGGGTTTGTCTCCTACCTGGTGACAATGCCATTGGGTGACTGAGGTGCACTCCACTGGAAAGAGGCATTCCTGGAGGACACGGTGCGGATCTGTGGTGGAGGCTGTTCTGAGGGTGGAGCCGGCTGTGTTGTGATTTGGGCCATGGGCCCTTTGCTGCAACAATTGAAACACGTGCAGGCCTCCACACCAATGGAGTAGGTGGTAAAAGGCTTTAACCCATGTATTGTTTGCTGGGTGGCAGTCCCTTCTGACAGCTGTAAAATGAAGAGGGGACTTGTCACTCTTCAAGCACCACAAGTACTAAATAAAGAGTTATGGAGGTGAATTAACTCCAGAAGAAGATGGGCACGAGGTTCTGCATGTCCTTTAAGTCTGACATTAATGCAGCTGTTGTGTACTGGGAACTCTGCATTCATTTTTCTCCCGTTATGAAGTTAAAGGGCACTGTTCTAAGGGAAAGACCATGCCATCAGCGGCCTCACAGATTTCTTGAGTTGAGCTGTGATGACTGTATGTCAGCTTTCAAATATCATTCACAGGAACAGAGAAACAGAAACTTTAAGGAGAAAATTTGGGATATGTGGTATTGAAGCAAAAAAGAACTTAATGTATAAAACAGCTCCGTGATAAATGTGCTAGCAAATACTCGTCCATATCTCACGAGCTTCCTCAGCATCAGTACAGGATTGGGCAGAGTGACATGAATGTGCCCAGTGCATCAATTTACTCACAGACAAGAGAATGTGCTTTCTGATAGGTACATCTAAGTTGAGGGCCAAAATAATGCTACTGTGCATTCAAATGTCCATGGTGCTGGGCAAGCCTGTTTGTTAGGAAACTCTCCTACACCCAACAAGGGAGACCTGGCACTTCTGGCAAAGGAAATGGTGCCCTCACTCTGAAACTGCTCACAAGAGCTGCCACTTCACATCACTGCTGGGATCATTTGCAAGTATAGTTCCTTAAGCCAAAGAAATAAAAGGATGTAGAAAACACCAGTGAGGGGCAACATCTGCTCCCATTTGGCAGCATGGGATTTAGCAGAGTGCAGCAAAAAATAGGAAGGAAAGAGTCAAGCAAGCAAAGGGAAGCACTCTGGCACAAAGCCAGAGCCAAGCCAGCAGCATGGCAGCTTGGAAGGGATGGAAATGGAGGCACCAACCAGGTGAACTGGCTGAATCAGACACAGCCAATTGCATTGGGTGGAATGAATGCATAACGTTCAATTGGTAGGCAGCTTAAGCTCACAGACAGCACTGATCACATGGTAAGGAGTCCCTAGCACTTCCAAGCTGAGCTGGGTGGGATAAGGGAAACAATTCTATACAAATGTTTGCCTACTTTTACAAAACAGTGTTATGTAAAAAAAGTATTCAAGTAAGTATTTTGAACTGATTTGGTGGTAACTGTTCCGGGCACCTTCCACAGTCCTAACCTTTCCCCACATCTCCCTATTTTATAATTCTAATGAAGCCCTGCAGGTTTCCTAAGCTAAGACTGTCATTTCTGGACACCTAATAGTGTCTAGGCTGAGACACCAAACATAGAAAAAGTTGCTTGGCTACTTGCACTATTCTTCAGTGCTTTACTATGAAATACTTCTCAACAAGAACAATTTTAAGGGAAGCTCATGTACAGCACTTTCTTCTCAACTTCAAATCCAAAGCACACAATCATTTTCTAATCCTGCAGTTACCACCTGCACCATTTAGACTGGTGGGACCTGTCTTGGAAGTATTTCCTTTGGACAGTACCCCTGAAAAATAATTCTGATTTCCATCACACTGTCACAGCACATTACCATGTCAGAAGCATTTAATGGTGAGGTTAGTTCCTTGAGAAGCAAGTTTAGATTAATGAAAGCACTGGTGGTACTTTAGCCAGACAAGAGCATTGCAGAGCATTAATGAGAGGAAGACAGACTGTAATCAACAGCAGCAGCTTTTGAGGACAAAATTGTCAAAGCTAGAAAATACAAGCTCAGATGGAAGAAGAGAAGCGGCGTTAACAATACTCACCACCACATCAGTCCCTCTGGTATTATTAGAAAACAGCCTATAGATACTGACAACCCCATTTGGCTTGAGAGGGGGCCTGATGTTCACCACAGCCACTGTGGATGCCACTGTGTCAAAGACGGGAGCTCCCAGACCCTCTGGAGGTGCAGGGCCCGTGCGGCAGCGGGACCAGCCGCTGGGTGTCCGTCCTGCTGAGTTCACTGCCCAGACCTTTGGGACACACAACCAGAGACACTGTTAAGCACTTAAGCCTACAAAACATCCATGGTTAGTCAAGGATGCTGCCAATGATGAAAAAGACACAGCGCAATGACTCCTATACAGAACGTCCCTTGACTGCCACCCAGCACCAGTGTTGACCCAGTGACTCTCTAACAGAAGAGCAGAACATTTGCCACTGCTACGTTTAGGGAAAAGAAGCAGATTTCATGTCTCAGACAGTGTGCGCTCATGTGTCTTCATACCTGATCTCCATGTTGCCACCATGCGTACAGGACTCCTTGAGAAGCTGTGATCGACAGCACAAGTGTTTTCAAAGAAGGACATCTGAACAAAAATACTGATATCCAGTCCTGCCTATTTCTCCCTTCTAAACACTTTCTTCATGTATGCAAGCAACCCTAGTGAATTCAGCCTGACATTGTGTGACACTTAAGTTATCTCCACCTCGACTGAGTCACACAAGCCAAACTCCGGTTACTCTTTAAAACTGGAAAGTTTTACAGGAACATCCCTCTCTTACAATCATTAAAGTATCAGTCACCTGGCAACATTTTCAGTAACCTGCAATATAAATAAAGCCCACTGAAATGTATACTTAAATCAGCACCTCTGATTTACTTTTACAACATTTGCTTATTGCATGAGCACAAAGGCAACAGCTTCAGTTCCAAGAGTTCAAAATTGAGCAGCTTGAATAAGGCCTGATTAAACCCTGTATGTCTGTATGAACTATGCCTACTGATTTTGTCAGCTACCCAAAACCAGAGTGATCTGCAGACTACATAACACTCAGCACTTATTAAACACACTCTCCAACAAATCTGCATGAAAATTAAATTTTGCTTTCATCAAGGAGTGAGTAAACATATGGAAGGATGTATAATCTTATTTATCAAAAAGCATTTGTATAATTAAACACGAATATCATAAAAGGTTGCCTTAGGTCGCTATTTGCATGAGTAAGTAATTTGTAGGATGTCAGGTACAATGGACAGAATAGATGGATGCATGAGTATATAGGGTTAAATTAGGCTCAATATTAGCCAACCACATAGTGATCAATCAGAATGATAGATCTAAATGGCAATACAAGAGGACTGTCTGAGTGATTTTTAGTATAAGTATTCCTTAGTAAGCTTTCATGTTGAGCAGAACTAACTACAGTAAAACACATTCTTATGTGATTTACTCTGGGCAGAGGTCTTGGGACTATGCCTTAACAAAAAACAGGAGGTTTAGAAATAAAAGAACTTCAAAACTGTCCATGGAGTCCTTCCAACTTGCAGTGTAAAGTTCCAAGACCACAGGAAGCTTCACAGGGAGCCTGGGGAAGCAAAAAGGCCAAAAAGCACCACAGTGCCTTTTAATACTGTGGTTCTGCCAATTACAAACCCAAAGTTCCTGCCTGATTCCAGCAGCACCATCCAGTGAAACACTACTTAAATATAGATGATGCCCTGCGAGGGCAAAAGATTTTAATTTTCAGTGAAATCAGTAATATATCTACCTTGTGAACTTTTCATAAAGACAAACTCTGTTCATTTTACTGCAGCAGGTCAAACCTTCTACCTCAGTTCAGTTGCAGCTGCTACAAAGATATACCCACAGCCATTCATTTCAAGGGGCATATTTCTTTGTGGAAAGAATAAGCTACATATGGAAGCAGCTCTGGCATTGACTCAGCACTGACCTGAGCTCCAATGCTCCAGTTAGTTATATCTAGACCTTAATGAGCATGGAGTGTAACAGTGTTGGACCTGAGCTGCAAGTAAGATGTCCACAGCAAAACCGAAGGCAATGGCTTACAACAAAGGCTTCTGGTGTAGCACGGGAATTCGGCCTCAGAATGGGGCCCCCTAAGAAATTTGGAGGGGAGAGAGATGCAACTCACTCAGGAAGCAGATGCCTCACTGGGGGTTGGATGGAGATATCCAACCGTTCCCCCATGAATTCCTCTCCTATCACCAGTGCTTATACTTTATCTTACAGAAAATAAGCCTTATTTCAGCAAACAAGGGCTCTGTCTTTCAAAACACTGTATTTGAACACAGGAAAAGGGGATGCTTATCCTCCTCCATAAGTGATTAAATGACTCCTCCAGGAGGCAGGTAATGTAGGTTCAATCACACGTTCCAGTGGAGGTAGTCAAGCCTGCCACCCTCCAGAGTGGGAATGCCCAAGTGGGCATGGAATGACTCATTCTTGTACTTGGGGTGCTCCTGGTGCTCCCTCTGGGGCTGTTCCACATGAACACAAGGAAATCAATGTTGACTGGGAAGAGTACAAGAAGCGGGAGCAGACGTGGTTTCCCAGCCCTGCCCTTCCTTAGGGATGTAGGGGTGAGCTGAGGCTGTGGCCCTTCCCCAGGCGCCACCTGCCTATCTCTCCTGAAAAAAGACCAAGGTCATGGCTGCATGTGTGTGGGCTTGACAGAAAGGCAAATTCTGAGCATCTAAACTCTGTATTTACGTTGGCCTAAGCTGGATTACCTCAACTCCTTCTGCTTCTGCTCAACCATCTGTAAAAGAATGTATGGGTATAAAAATACTTCCCTTTGAGAACTGCCATCTAAGTAAATCCTGGTCAGTGTTTGGAGACAGAGCAGTAAATGGCCCAGAACTGACTGCAAATGGAAATACTGATGTTTAGCCCTTTCTTTGCATGAAGAAATAGGAGAGCATGGCAACAGAAGCCACAGTGAGGAGTAACTGTTAAAATCAGAGGTTTAGTTATGGTCCCTCAAAAAATCACCACAAAATGGTCACAGATGAATGCTATTGCCTGGTTAACTGAAATGTCACATTTGGGCTTTTGTAAAAAGTTTTTTGGGTTCACAGAAATGCCTTCTAAATTGTGGTACAATCATCACCAAAACCAATATCTAACTGCAGTCATATGGAAATGTAAACAGCTTCATAGGCAGCTTGTACCTCCTGCTTGTAAGGTAAGAAGAAAAGAGCACACACAAGAAGCAATCACACATCTCAGGGATGGATTGAATGGCAAAACGCAGGCCAAAGAAAGCCAACAAAAGTTTCTTATAACTTGACTTTCTGAATATACTGCCTCCAAAAGCATTAATTCTGACATCACGGTGCATGGCTTAAGCACCCTGCCTAAAGATGTGCTGCTGTTAATGGCTGCACTGTCCCAAGCAAGCCAGAAGAGGGTCCTGAAATCAGCTATATCAGTTATTATTTAAATGCTTTATTGATCTGCTGGCCCCAGGCCCAGGATGCACTCTGAAGTGGAGCCAGAGAGGATGGGAGGGTAACTTCTCCATATATTCAGAGGACTGAAGAATCCAAGTTACAGGCAACTAGGCCTGGAGGTTTTTCCATCACAAATGAGCTTTCACAGATCTCTGCTCCTGGAACAAACCAGGAATCTGCTCCTGGAAAATCAGCCATCTCTCAAAATGAGCACAGGATAACCTCAAGGTTCAGTGGCGCAGGAAGAGGGGGAAAAACTTATGAGGAGTAAGAAAGGGAGTGCTGAGAAGATGGCCACAGCCTCATCACAGGAAGCCCAGCCTGGTCCAGCTTAGTAAAGCCGACCAAAAACTCCTCCCACAAGGGGAAACAGAAGCACAACAGCCCGCAGGCATGGATTAAAACATATTATGGTATTGTACACGCTGCTGTCAGGAAGAAGCCTATTACATGACTTACTCCATCCCTGAGCCACACAGGTTCATATGCTTAACGCTCTTGAAACCCAGATTCTCACTGACGAAGTTATGTTTTAACTAAAAAAGACATTTTCTTTTATCAAATTGAGATAGTATGTGAAGGTATTTATTTCATGCAAGAGGTACTAATGGGAACTGAGGGAAACAGCTAAGTATAGGATTCCACAGCTCCTTCAACACTGCAGCAGAGGAAAGCCACCAGGAGAAGAAAAATGATGGTGGGCACTATGGCCTTGCCATGATGAAAAAGGGCTGATGAAGAAGCTGCCAAAATAAAGGCAAGGCAGAAGGGTGGACTGTCTTATTCATCAATCAATACCTACCTTTGGCTTTGAGCACTGCTAAGAGCTGTAGGGCAGTTAAGTACTGCCATAGGTTTTGGGGAACCTCAAGGTCAGAGCAAAGCCTTTCACGTAAGTCCTTACTCCTGTGTGTAGGAGTCATGTATTGACTTTGGTCTCTGACCTTAGGGCACCCATGGGCTGCGCACACCTATGTCAGTGCTGGTCTTTGCTAGAAGGATGCTTGGCACACTACTTGGCACATGTCAGGAGAGACAAACAGTAGCAGAGGAAACTGTACCACTCTCTTCTTTTTAGTTATTTCATGGAGGATGCAAAGGCCTAGCATTACTTTGAGACTTTGCTTTGGATTTCTTGACTCAGATTTGTTCAGTTTCTAACCCTACATGCAGTTTTAACAGTTCAATTCTTTTCCAGGATAGCAAGACATTTTAGGGGTATGTAAGATATGACATGGGTAAGTTAAGAAATGCAGAACCCAACTCTCAGATGTGATCAACCAGCAGTCTGCAAGAAAATTGAAGAGACCACAACCTTGGCTGGTTAAAATTAGAAGAAACCAGAGCAGTTCCCTCTTGCCATCAGTTGAAGCACCCTTCACAAGTTTTCCTTCTCATCAGAAATGACTGGCCTGCAGCACAAGTAATTTGGAGTTATTTATGCAACATCAGCACAGCTCAGAGCACAAAGCTTGTCCACTGAAACCTAGCATTCAGTATTAGGATAATGTATTCACATCAGTGTCAGGCAGGTATTAGCAAAGTAGAAAGTTTCAGAAGTGGTTGCAGTCTATGGGGGACAGAGCAAAAAGGCAAAGGGAAGAAAGTATCATGTCTACTCACGGCCACAGGTACAAAAAGGTAGTAAACAAATGTGTGCTTTCTGATTGCCTGTCCTCAGATTCATACTTTTCCCTCCTCAACATTATTAGCATCCTTAGGGAGGACATAAACCTATAAGAGGATAGATTTTAGGTCCAGGCTTGTCGCACTGAGATAATTTGAGCATCTTAACATTGCTATTCATCTCCACTGATCAAATGCTCATAATAAAACTACTAAACCCATTCTGGGAAAGTGAAATACAATAGGCAAACACTTTGGGGCTTAAGCAAAATGTGCAAATTCTAAAGGAAGCTCATTTCATATAACATAGTATAACATCAGTAATTAATAAAAGATGTAAACAGGTTTAACTCTAAATGTACAAAATTAAATAATTTGTTCCTATGGGTATATGAGATAGTTACCAAGTTCCCATGAGAGAGATAAGCAGATATTAAAAGGTATTTCCAATACCTATAATGGCTAAGGGCAGCAGCTAATTCAATAGATTCGATCAGAATCACCACTTCTTTCTCTTCTTCTGATTTATTACTCTGGCTGTAGTTAGTCATCACTCATTTCAGTTTTCTTTTCAGCAGTCAGAAATTATGCCTCATAAATAAAAAGATACAATCAGGGAAATCATATCAAGTCATCCACAGCCCTGGAGAGTATTTTCCCCTGGTATACACACTAATGTCTTTTTAAAGGATAGCTTGCCATGGTTTTGAATATGTCAGAAACACAATGTATCAAGAAGGGCCTTGTAAGAGTGGCGCTGCAGCAGTCTCACAAGTAATTTTGGAAGCCAACAAATCCATTCATATTGAGTTAAATGAACAAAAAAATCAAGTTTTCTTCTTTGATATTTGTTTAATGTTGGGTGTTTGCAACATTTATGCACCTGAATTTAGGATGGTATTCACAACAGAAGTATAGTGCCTGAAGTGGGGCTTAATGAACAAAATCACATGGTTTCAAAGGCCCTTCTCCCTACTGTGTATCCTCTACTAGGAAAAACGAAGAATCTCCTTCTGCAAAAGGGTATTTAGAGTGGGTATTGTCATTATATCAGAGAAACAATGTGGTTCTGTCTGCTTTACTTTTCAGAATCTGAGGTCAAGCTCAGCAGCCTAATGCAGGTGTAGTATGGGAATCTCCCTTTACTTGGAAGCAGGGAGCTTACAAATCTTGCAGGAGAAAACATTCTTCCAAAAAAGATGAAGAGGGGATAACAAGCAGGGAGTGCAAAAAAGAACTACATTTTATTTTATGTCACTAGTTTGTAGTGCATTTTTCTGTCAGGGCCACAAGAAGAAACGGTGAATTGAAATGATGAAAAGGAGCCAGATATGAGGGATCTTACAAACGGGTGACTAGCTATAACTGGTCAGTCAGAAAACCAGTTTCTCTCTGTTTTAAGTTGCAGAAGTCACTGGGCTGTTTGTCAGTACCTAAGAAGCACAAACTGGAGCTCACCAGTGATTTCACAGACAGGCTGATAAACCAAGTGTCATTCTTGTCATCTCTGAAAAGTGACCAAGAGTGCTGGCATATTCTGCGCTCCATGTAGTTGATCCTTCCTTAATTTTCATGACTTTGCACCTATTTTCTCTCTCCAAAGCCAGAATATGACTAATTTTCTCCTTGAGAGTCCAATATAGAAGACTTAAAACATATTTTTCCTGGTATATTTTGGGATATTTCCTAGACCCTTCACTAGGCTGCAGTAACTGGTGTGTGAGAAGCATGCTTTACAAGCAAGAGGGATGCTGTGCCTCCCACAGCGGCTGTCTTGATGCACCAGATAGTCCTCCCAGAGAATAAACCCTTGCAGGAAGCCATAAAACTTTCTGAAAAGGGACAATCCTACTTTTTTTCTTTCTTTTACATATTCTGTGCCTGCCAAATGGAAATAAGGATGTGTCCTAGACCAGGAAGACATTAAGCCATTAACCTAAAGAAGCTACCTAAAGTACGCCATTAAGCACAATTGTGGGGGAGTGACACTGCACTTGGCTGGAAATCACACTGTACTCTGAGTCCTCTGCTTTGCCGAACAGCACTAACTGCCACAAGCTGCTGTTCAAAGGTGCCTTTCCTTAGCTGAAAAAACAGGTCTGTCTCTATAGGTTGCTATACCATCCTCAATAATTCCTGAGGAGGGCCTACACTGTTTCAAATATATTCCAGAAATCAGAAGATTACACTCACAAACACATGAATTATAAAGTCAGGGTTTTTTTTTCAGGAAATCATGCAATTGCATCTGTTCAATACAGCTGAGGATCTCAGGCAGCATTCCAGCAAATACCCAAAAGGCCAGATGCTCTAGAAAATGCAAATATCTAAATCTATGAAAAGACAAAGATCTAAGTAATTATCTCTGAGTATGGGACAGTAAGCACCTTAAAAACCCACTGAAACCTAGCAGCTGCTGGTTTAAGAGTCTGGCCCTTAAAGAATAAAAGTGCTTCCTTGAAGAATGCTGACCTCAGTATTTAGGGGGCATAGTTCCTTTGACCAGCATGAGCTTCCAAAGTCACTTCATTATTTCCAAAAGTGCAACTTTTGCATCTCATCTTACAAGCCCCAAATATTCAGCTGAAGTTTCCAGAAAAAAAAAAAAAAGAAACCCTCAAAACACCTAAACTCCAAAATCCTGTCTTCAGATCCACAGATCAGGGTTCATTGAACTAAATCTCAGTATCTCCAAAAACGTTGGAGAGAGTCCCATCACAGCACTGGGATTTCATCTGCATTCTGCTGGAGGAAATTCAGTTGCATTTAAAGTTTTATGTCCTGCAAACAAGCCTCAGACACAGAGACAGCAGAATCAATATCCAGTGTAAGTGAAATATAAATCTGGGTTTCATCAGCATAATAGCAAAAGCCAAGCCCTATACTTACAAATAACTTGTCTCACAGGCAATATAAATTGTCAACAATGGAGTGG
Source organism: Pezoporus flaviventris (assembly GCF_033815535.1). Lineage (NCBI taxonomy): Eukaryota > Metazoa > Chordata > Aves > Psittaciformes > Psittacidae > Pezoporus > Pezoporus flaviventris. The sequence continues at coordinate 89,078 of NW_026892631.1, forward strand.
TTCACAATAGATCCCAGAGGGCTGCTGCAAGTGACATAAGAAGACAAGCACATGCCTGCAAAAACCTCTCATGGTGAAATAAATAGCCACCAGGAAAAAACAAACCAAACCAAAAAAAAACCCAAATTATTTAGGGTGCCCATCAACAACTCAGCCCAGATATGGAATAGAACCAAGATTAAAAGTGGTCTTGAATACAGCATGATAAACCACAGGAATCTAGTCAAAATCTAGTTACAAACTTTTGCTCCAGAAAGTCTCTGTGGTATTAGCTCCCAAAAACCACAGCTTCTGACTGAGATAACTGGAAGTTGGTTAGAATATCACCCAGCCAATATACAATCTCACAGCCTACAACTTCAAACTTGGGATGCTTTTCTTTATTTAAGAAAGATTCTTAACTAATAAGAAGACCTTAGGTCTGCTGAAATGCTTGCTATCTCCTCAATCCTATCTGCGCTTGTATTCACATTCTTCATAGATCATGTCTAAAGTAGCAAGATCTGGTCTAACGATAGTTGGGGTGTAAGGAAACTACAGTAAATGGAGACCAGACTTCACACTGGTGTGGCCAACAGATGGGCCCTACAGAGGCATTATAGAAAGCTGGGAGAAAGAACTTGAAATCTTAATATTTGTACATAGTACTGTATGATATAAAAGTGGTGATAAAACACGTAACTTTGACATAAGAAGCAATTGCAGGCAAAAGAATGGCAGAACTGATCTCCTTGGTTTACATTAGCCTCATAAGAAAAACAACAGTAAAAATACCAGTGTGCATGAGAAGTAATACCAACCACCAACAGCAAACTCACTTTTGAACCACTCACAAAAACTGCTTGTCATCCTAACATCTGATTGAAAGAGAAAACAACTCCAGTCCCTCTTGATGTAAACTTCTTTAGATAATAAATTAAAAATGAATTCATATTAGATTGGGGGAGGATGGAAAAAGAAAGACAAACTAATGAAATGAAGCTGCCTTTGAAGAACCAGAATTTCACACTACTCACATAAAGCTCTGGAAAGTACACAAACATTTAACATACAAGAAATACAGGCACTTACGATAAGCTAAAGGAAAATGAATGCTAAATTAATGTATTGCTTGCATAAAATTATTTTCAGCTTCTCAACTGTTTAAAAGACATTAAAAACAATCATTCAGGTTTCTCAATACTATTAACATTAGAAATGAGATGCATGTGTTCATTGTAAGTGTAAAGTAAGGTTCTCAAAGTGTACTGAAATCATAATCAGGGCTGCTAAATGGCTTCAGTTCCCACCTGATATTCATATTCCGTGTAAGGCAGCAACTTGTCATCTTTGAAGGAGTTTGAAGAACCATTGTAAACAAGTGCGAGGTCTAAATTTATGTGGGCTTGAGTTGTTCGCCTTCTGTACAGTTCATAGTATAAAATCTTCCCATTTGGCTGCTGTGGGCCAGTCCACAGTATCGAAGAAGTCATCTGGAAGCCCCCAGCTGTGGTCTGTACTTCTATGAGAGGGGCAGGCTGCAGTGCTGGGGGTGCCTCCAGCGTCTGAACCGATGCCCACTCACTGGAGGCACAACCCAGCTCTGTGCAAGCTTGGAGCTGTACTTCATACCTTTGGGAACATAAATCAGGAACGATGTGATTAAAACACTGCAAATACAAATGTAGGATGTGTGTGAGATCTAAAAGATTTCTTAATTTCTCTTGATCTTTGGCATTTTAATAAGAAAATAAATTGTATGAATGAACAGATTATAGGCTGTGCCTTGGTTAGCAAAAAACAAGAAAACTTTTCTTGATTTCATGTGAAATCAAGTAGGATGAAAAACATTGTTTTTCATTTGCTTGCTTATTTTTCTCAGAGCAGAGTTATCATTTGCAGGAGTTGTGATCAAAATGATTTTGATTTTTATATTAATCAAAATGATGATTCATTGGAGGAGATTATTTTGGTATAATTCAAGAGCTATAGATCTTTATTATACTTCGCTCTTTGGATTTAGATTAGTTATATGTAAATAGTACACAGACTTATCAACCATGCAACACACAAATTATGCCTACACAAATATATAAGGAAAAGTCAGGTAAATAGTCAAGAATGAGTGTGGAAGATGATAGAAAGATATACTTCAGTATACACTGTGTTCCTTCTGTAGCAGAGTCCAGTACCTTCTTTTAAGGTTTAGCTTTCACTTAAGCACAAGCTGCTTGTTTTCAGCTCAAGGGAGCAAGAGTCACGGTGTCACTCCATTAATCTTAGCTCAGCTACACTGTGAATGGGCTAGCAACAGGCCTTTGGTCTCCCCATCCTGAACTTTGTCAGCTAAAGCCCTATTTGCTCTTGAATGAAGACATCTTGCAAGATACACAAGTACAAGATTGCAGGTTTCGGAGTCTGTAACAGAGTATTACCCCTCGTATTAATTACAATCTAAGTCAACTCTATGCACTTCATCAAGATGATATATAGTTGGTGTTACAATAAATTGAAAGAAAAATCCTGGTTTTATTATGTGCTTTTTAGGAAACAATACCCCATTGTCCTGACTATCTGTTTAAACGAGATGGTTGAGCTGCCTGCCAGTCCACTGAATCACCCTACAGCATTTATTCAACAACCAAGGTCTTCCAGACTTACCTACTGTATGGTTGTAGCTCTGTCACTATGTATGAACGCCTCAGAAAGGAAACATCAGATGCATTTAAGTCAAAAGTTTTCTTGCCTGTTTCAGCAGGCTTGTGGATTGAGATCGTGTAATTTCTAATGTCACCATTTACTTTGATGGGAGGATCCCAGGCCACCAAAATCTCCTTTGAAGACCATGCCTGCAACCTAGGAGGCAACATCCCAGATGGAGCAGAGGGGTTGGTTTTTATCTGAGCTGATGGGCTGGTCACACTCCCTTGACTGTTATTTGCAGTGACAGTGTAACTGTACTCCATGCCTGGCAGTAGGGTGAAATCAAGGTACCGAGTTTCCAGACCTGAGTAAACAAGTACACCATCCCTCCTTAGGTCATAGCTTGTAATTTTACCATTGGGGTTAGCTGGAAGTTTCCATGCTATTTCAATTGACTCTGAGCCCATGACAAGCAGCCTGGGAGCTTCCATATTTAGTGGTGGGGCCTCCATTGTCATCACTGACTGGGATACACTGGATGTGCAGCCCCCTGCGGTACAGGCAACCAATGCAAAATCATACTGCGTGTAAGGCTGCAGATTAGAAACCAACATGTGCAAGCTTCTGCCAGGATAATATTCCTCATTGCTTAATTTCAATACATACTTGGTGATATCTCCATTTTGTATTTGGGGAGGTGCCCAAGATGCATTTATCTGAGTGGCACTGACAGCCTGCAGAGATGGTGGGTCCACTAAGGCAGGAGCTGCTTCCAGTGTCTGTATTGTAGCTGCTTCACTGGTAGAGCAGCCTCCCATTGTACAGGCAATTATCATGTAGCTGTACATTGAATAGGGCAGTAAGTCTTCATCCGTGTAGTTGAAAGTAGCAGCATCAAAGCTGAAAGGATAGAGAACATCATTCTTCAGCAGCCTGTATGACTGAAGAATACCATTGGGCTGTGCTGGGGAGGCCCATGAGATGAGCACTTTATGGGGGTTAACTGATGCCAAGGATAACCTGGGGGCAGCAAGACCTTTTGGGGCAGTTTGACTAGTCTTTGCTGCTGTCCAGGAGCTGTCAGTGTAGCCTGCTGCATTCCAGGTGCGTATTTTATATTCATACCTTGTCCATGGCTGTAAACCTTTATCATTATATATAAATGTCTTACTTTCAGTGTTATATTCTGTGAAAACAATTTCATCTTCTTCTGTTGTTGCTCTGTACCCTGCAGCATTTTCTTTTGTGCATTTGTGAATAACTTCATAACGAATTATTTTCCCATTTGGATTAATTGGCTGCAACCAGCTCAGTTCAATGTTGGTAGCGTTCACAGCCTGGATTACAGGTGCCATCTGAGAAGCTGGAGGTGCTTCATCTGTTCGGATGGGCTGGGGTGGAGAACGGGTGCAGCCTGCTGTGTTGCAAGCCTCCAGCATGAGGGTATAGAGGGTATAGGGCTCAAGGCGCCTGAAGAGGAACTGGCGAGATAAACCACTGTACTCCAGATTGTCATCACTGAAAATGTTGTAGGTCTGGTGAAAAAAAGAAAGAAAAAGGTTAAAAATAAAAAGGCAGGGAGGGAATAAGGGACAGAAAGCAAGATAAAAGGGAAAAAATATATAAATCAACAATTTTTAGTCAATAACTAGTAGATGAGACACCTTAACCTTTGCAATAGGATAAGAACTATTAACCAGTGATTCAGAAACTCCCTTCCTTCCTAGTGACACTCAGCACACAGCCAGATCACTGATACAAAAGGAATGTTTTGATCCTGTTTTCATGATGTTTCATTTTGGACGCAGTAATAAATCACTTAGTGAGAGTTTTCGTTATATTTGTTTGTCACTAAGTTTCATTGTGAGGCTCTCATGGGCCAGCACAAAGCTTCCTGCAGCCTAACTCTAGAGAAACTCTCTTAAGACCCTCAGAATGAACCCCTCTAGTTGCAAATCTTGCAGGTAAATGTTTACATTCAGTTGAAACCACTGAGCTAAAAGAAGTCCCAGATTTCAGAACAACATTCTGTCAAACCCAGATTTTCTAGAAATCCATTTCAGTGCATGTCTGATGGATGCCAAGATCTCATGCGTAGCTTTCTATACATTAAATGAACAATCTGGTTCACAGTCATGGGGTAGCACACGAATGATAATATTTAATATAATCACAAGCAGAGAGCGCTCACAGAGGACCTTGTGCTTACATAGGACTTCTGCCTTAAAGTATAATGATTTGGATTTGAGTCCTTTTCAGCACAAAATGTTTTAATTTGATATCCAGCATTTCCCTTCTCTTTTCTGATCAAGTAGAGTGTCAAGATGAAGATTACCTTAATCACACCATTGGGTTGGGAGGGCTCTGACCATTTGAGCAATAAAGCCCTGCCATTTTCTTTCTTTTCCACAGTGAAGTTGCTCAGGCCACCAGGTGAAGCTTCCAACGTGCGTACAGATGTCCAGGGGCTTGAAACCTGCCCGGCATTGTTTACAGCTACGACGTGAACATGATATGTTGTGAAAGGTTTCAATCCAAATAAATGAGCCTGATGCTTTGTTCCCTGAAGTAAGAATACAGATGTTTGAGTTAGTTAAAAAAGTCACAGCATCTGTGGTTCATGCCACTTGGAAAATAAAGTCTCAGCTCTGTGTTGCTTCTGACCGCCTTGCAGAATACCCCACCTGATTACTGGGATTTTATTTATTTATTTGTTTATATTTTATTTTATTTTATGGTGGGTTTTCATAACTGAACCTCAAAAAAGAACTCTTAGGCTTTTAAAAATTATCTGTTATTATGGTAGAGCCTTTGCAGCTGACTCCTGGGGAGTTCAAATCTCAGCTAGCAAATAACTTACAGTTCCATTCAGCACGTGTCCGAGTGCTGCTTAGTGAGGATGGGAGTGCCCGGTACTCTGAAGTATACAGTGTATAAACCTGTGATATATGAGTGATTCCTGCCCCTAAAGAATCCTTACACATCTTATTTCTAGGCATGACATTTGACAGGCATGCTGTCTTGTTCTAGCTACTTAGAGCCTTGTAATCTGGATAGACAACAGTGTTTCCAAGAGCACAGTTTCATTTCCTTACTGGAAACAAGCCCCTTTCTTTTTAAGGAGGGGAGAGGGAGGGAATAAGATGGTTCCTATGTTCCTGCCTTGTAAAGATGTCAGATGAGATAGAGTCATGAGGCAAGACGATTGTGTGGCCACCCGCTGCCTTACAAAGCACCCTTCCTGTTTCTCCAGGTTGGAGGAAGCAGCCACACTACTGATGGGGGTGAAAGCAAAGTGGGTAAGACCCTCCTGGGTGCTAGGGAAGAGTCTGGAGGAGCACGGCTATCCATGTATCCCACCAGGCTCTGACAGGGCGCTTTCACTATGCCAGTCCACATCCCAGGACAAGGGCATGCGTGGGGATGCAGACCGAGGGACATCAGCCATGGCCAGAAGGGGGCACTTCAACCGCAGTTCATGCCTGATTTATCCAGGTAACCCCAAATAGCGTCTGACACAGACCTGAAACTACTCGGATATGAGGCAAAACGAGCCTTATATCAAATTCCAATCCAGACAAGAAGGCGATGCAAGTGTACTGTTATTTACTATTATCACTTCCATGACAGACACCATGTACAGCAAAGAACAGGAATAACACGTTTCAGAAGGAGACTGTTCATATTTGTCTCATTGGAGGAGTGAAGAAGAAAGGAGTTCAGCTGATCACCGTTATATTTAATTTCAGGTTTAATGACGCTTTTGCATTAATTATATAGATCTCAAGAAAGGGAGTGCAGGAATTCAGGTTCCTGCAGCAACAGCTCAAGTCTATTTCCCTGTTTCAGTAAGTCATATTAAGTTGTTAAATGCTAACACTTCCAATTGTTTAATATTTAAACATTTAAGCTATCAGACTCAGAAACAAATTTTATAGAAATATTAATTTATTTTTTAAATATTAAAAGTTAAGAGCATAAATATTTAAATAGTTATTTCCTCACGAGTTAGTCTTTTAGATAAATATTGCACAGCATTTGAATGACCACTATGAATATTAAATCTGAAGATGCCACAAGTACAGATTATAAACATACTTTTCTGATAAATGATTCCTTTTTCTGTTAAACAGGACAAACACTAGCAAGATTAATAATGCAAAAAAGTGTAATTCTTTGTTAGGAATTCCCAGTCATCACTGCCAAAAAAGCATAAGCTCAAATGCAAATAGCAATCACCTCGAATAGATTATATACGAAAAAGCTCTGGCTGCTCTGGGACATTTAGAGATATCTTTTGTCATAAGAAACATGGAACGCATGTGGGCTATAAAGCAAAAACATATGTATATTGTCAATAGCAGCACCTGTTCAATTACAGTTTATTTCAGTATGGAGAATTTAGTTCAGCCCCTAGATGGCAATACTATCAAACACTTTTTGTAACACAAGTACTTAATGATTAACAATGTGTGCTCAGTCATCCAACATACTCAAGGCAGCCATTAAAAAAATAACAAAACTGATTTCATTACAGATTCTTTTCATAAACATTTATGGCTTAGAACCTTGAAAGTGGAAGTGTTCAAACTGCCATAGCCAAAAAACCCTATACAGCTGAATGTAAAATTATGAACTGCAGGTTAAAGAACAGAGCTCAAATTGAAGTTCATGCTTAGCATAAAAATCTGGCATCAGAAATTATGTTGGCACAAAACATGATTAAAATTAGCTTTACAATTGGATGTAGTCTGTATTAATAGCTTTTATGAGGACAGTTATCTATTAGGTTTTCAAAACAGAACTTTTAAAAGCCTAAAATTTACATCCACAGTTTGGGGGTAGGGATAGGAGGAAGAGAGCACACAACATTAAATTACTGCCCATCAACTGCTACACAGAGGCTCTCCGAAGGTACAAATGCATTCTAACATCATAAAAAAACAATGGCTCTGCTTTCTAATCAGCTGCATCATCAGGGTGGGCTTTTGTGACAGCAAGGCTACAAAGCACTTGATTTTCTTGATCAGAAAACCAGCATAGTTTCCATCACCTTCTATTTTCCCACTAAACCCCAAGATTTAATTATTTACAATCCTCACCACAATTTGAAATGAAACAAGGATGGAGGGATTTCCTTGCCTGCAGTTCATCATGTTCTCTGGAGGCTGCTAACCCATTCCTTCCAGGGATGACTTTGACTTTTATTCCTGGTTCCCACAGGTACTTCTTGAAGAGCAAATGGTTTACATGTATTTTTTTCTTCCATTTGGTTTTGAAGTAAGCTGAATGGATTTACTCCCAGAATAGAGAGCCACGGTTTCTCCCTCTGCACTGCTGCCATTGCCATTTGTGAATTTGCTCAGCTCAAAAGCTGATGCTGAAAAGAGGATGGATTGCAGCCTCAGTGCTTCATTTTAAGCATTACTTTATGACTTCCTATTCCACTTTCAGCCTAGAAATACTGTCTTGCTGGAATGGTCAATTCAGGATAGCAAAATCTACCTTGCATAGGATAGCACAACCTTATTCTCAGCGGACAACAACATAGCCTTGAACAGGAGCAGAATCAAAATCATCTGGAATAGTCTCTCAGTCTTTGTCTACAAAGCCATGAACTCATATATCCCACGTTTATACACTGCTAACAGTCTGGATCTCATTCACCACTAAAAGCAAACCAAAAAATAAAACTGTAATATGAACATTAAGATGTTCGTAGACTGTCTGACCATGAAATCCAATGGACAGCAAGCCCATGCCCTCCTTTCTCTGTCTCCTACTGCAAAGCATTCCCACCTATTCAGTCATTAAATTAGGAATAATACAGCAAACACTTATGTTTAAGGCCCATCCTTTCTATGCAAACACTACAGAAAGGGCCAGTCCTTTTCCCTTGTGCAGCCCTGGCAGCACCACCACTACTCCAAGGAGGACCTTTGTGTCTCCTGTGTAAAATGCTTCCAGTGGCAGCACAAGCTGTTAACAGCAACAAATACACTCCTCATCTAATTCAACTCTTCAAACTGTAAATTAGGATAAAAGTTATTTAAAGTAAAAATCTTGTTTTAACACATTTTTTCAAAACAAGAGAACAGAAATCATGAATAATGTATTGGTAAAGATTTGCTTCAGATTGCATTTTTTGTTTGTTTGTTTTTTAATTCATGAGCACAGAAATCACTCAAAACCTGGAAATGGAAACAAATTAACATAGTCTTTCATGCCATTCAACGGCAGCAGCATCCATAATACAAGGTGCCTGACTGCCTTCCTCCCTGCCTCTTGGCCTTCCACCTAGGCATCGGCAAGGCCGTGCAGTCTTCAATGTTTGATGATTTTACACCACCTATTGTGATTGCTTTTGACTACTTGAAGTGCCCCTAAGGTGGGAAGAGGGTCAAGAGGCCTTTGTAGGTTGAAAATGATAAAAAATTAGCATTGATCTGTAGCTGTCAATAATACTCTGCACAAGCAGACTCCTTGCACAAATGTTTAAACTGCATACAACTACACAACCTAGTCATCTTTGAATCTATTGATCTGATGAAGCAGCACTTTCCAGTGGTGTTGCTCTGGGCTTTTCCCCTTTTTTTTTCCAAGGCAGGGCAGCTTACCCAGCTTCTCAGGTCTCAGGGCATGAGGTCAAAATGTGACAGATACATCAGAAGATCTCTGACCCACAGAAAAGGTGCCCAAAAGGGACCTTGAATATCTGCTCTTTCTTCAGGGGTAATCATCAAAACTCAACAAGTCATCAGCAGTCATGTTGAGGTTAGGCTTTGGTTTCTTCTCTCTCCCTACCTTCTCTTCGTACAGTAATGTTTATTTGGCAGGTAGCTGGCTCATTCTTTCTGTGAGTCTTTAACCTCAATGCCATCAGACACTACCACACTGCTAGTAGTAGTAGCAATGCAGGGATTCAAACTTGTGCTTTCATAACAAATGATGGGAAGACAATTCAGTATGACTTTCCCTTGTCTACAGAGGCAGAGATGCTGAATTCTCCCTGAGCAAGGAAGGAGAAAACTATGATCTCCTGGCACTGAGAATGTTAAGTCCAGCCATCTTCCAATGCCAATTTTCAAACTCTCCATCAAGGAAGTCAAACAGATTCTTCCACAAATGACAGAAGTGTCACTAAATGCTTGGGGTTTTACTAAGAAACTCAGTTTATCCTCACCTTTGTTGTTATCCTCTTATCCAGTTCCCCAGTGAAGCCAAATTCTTTACATTTCTGCAAAGCACTGGGAGCACTTCCAACTTAACGCTGATGTTCGCTATTTCTTAGCTCCTGCTTTCACCCTAAAATGTGCATTAAGTTCATATTCAGAAGCAATCCCTAACTTGTCCTTTAGGTTGTTTACCTTCTTGGGCTTATATCATGCACACTGTGTCTTTTTCATTTAAAAAATCTATTCTACTGTATTTCTAAAACCTTATGCTCAAGTTCACAAAGATATAACTTATGGATACACGAGTAATTTGAGTCCCCTCCTGTAGCAGTGTGGATTGGAATATAAATTATTCCCATGTTAGCACTGAAAAATCTCAAAGGTGAGGCAAACAGGGACCAAAGTGTTCTTCATTGATAAGTAGAAGGACAGGATGATTGCTGTGTCTGTGGTGTTAACAAACCAATTAAGCTGGTATAAACGTCTACTGCTCGTGCTTCAAAGGCTGCCAGAAGTGATGAAGATTGTTGGAAGAAGTAAACGACCCCCAGAGACCAGCACCACATTTTTGTACGCATGTGGGGAAACTTTCTAGAAGAATGATATAATACATAAGTAGCCTCATGAATACGCATGTATGTACGTAATGAATATGTATGCTTAGTGAATGAATAAGGATGTTTAGCAATTCAGGGACACACGTTAGGAGGAGCTATCCCCTGTGTCTCCTGGTGCCGCAATAAAGAATACCTGCTTGTCAACTTGAAAACTTTGTTGGTGAGTTTGTTCCTGGAGTTTTCTCTGAATCATCATTTTACCCAAAATTATCTTGCCTAGGGGTGACCAGAATTTCCATTTTTACCAGAAATTTATTATTTATTAAATTATTTATTTTCCTTCCAATTGTGTAAAATTTGTATTTCTTAAAAAAATTTCACTCTTCAAATTTTGCATTTTAAGAACTTTGAATTTCATTTTAGAATTTAAAAATTGCCTTTCAACATGTGTTTTTCATTTACGATCATTATTATATAATTTTACCAACAGACCTTCTTCAATAGGAGTAAGATGTACCACACTGGTGATACTTTTTTTATTATATATATACCATAAAAATTATCTTGGATCTGGCGTATTAAATAAAATTTTTTGGTTTTCAACTTTAAGAATGTTCATGTAATTTATTTCTAAAACAAATGGTAGCTTTGACATCAACATCACAGTCATCTACTCTCTGTGACTCCGTGTTCCTGTCCTTTCCTAAGAGAAAAAGCAGCTACTTTTAATAAGAACCCTGTTTTGTACAGCACATAACTGAATCATCAGTTGTGTGACTAGTTCTACACTAGCCTGTGGACTATACCAGGGAGAAACCTTTAGAAACAACAGTAATCCAAGTTTAAAACTTTCTGCAAACATCAACAATTAATACCTGATACAGAACTATTACACTGCAATTCATTTCCCTCCTTTCTGACAGAGCACGTAAGGAACTGCGAATTGCATGTAGCTGAATCAGTCACAAAGAAAACTGGGATGCTTTGCAGATTAAAATGAAATTAAGTACATTTAGCAAGCTGCATTCAGTAAAGGTGTCGGTCTTCGGGTAGCAGTGCACTTTCAAACTGCCAACAGTGTCGCACTTTTGAGCCTCCTCTCTTCTCCTTTCATGATGATTTAAAATACATCAAACATTACTGAATGACACTTTCTCAAAATTGTATTCAAATCTGTATTTGTCTCATTTGTCCTAAGAAATATTGAAATCCAAAAAGGGTTTTTCTGCATGTCTAAAGAGATCAAATAAACCAAAATATCAATGACATAACGTTCCACTACAGACACCATCTAGAGGACAATGTCAACATGTTTTCCTAACATTAATATTTTATTTCTAACAATACTCACAAGACCTACTGTATAATAACCCATAGTTTTCCACCTTCTTTCCCCCCCCCCCCCCCATTTTTCCACTTTAAACCATGTTTATAATTTCTTTGCATGAGAAAGTGATGCTGAAGGAAAGAAGCAGCCCTCTTTATAAACTAGACACCTAATGGGACTGTATCTGAAATAAATAGCATTCAGTTTTTGCTTCAGATTCTGCCTGTCTTATTTTGAAGAGAAAGTTAGTCTAGCTCTTCATATCTAGGAGAAACCAAAAAGTATCATTCAGGTTAAGTAAGGATGGCAGATTTGAACTGAGCAAAAACAAAGTTCAGGGAAAACATTCACATGCTTTGGGGAGAGCTGATGGGAGTGAGAGGATAGAGCAGATGCATCAGCAAATACTTTATGGTATATTAAACCCAGCATCATATCAAAACAATAGCAAACCCATTAGGATTGAGCTGGGAGGTTTTTGTGGTGTTGCAAATTCACACACTGAATAATCTGGGATCTGCATAAACTCATCAAAGCATTGCAGCACTTGCAATTTGTTGAGTCTGCCTTGGTCACAGGAAGAATTGGAATGAATGATCCCTCAGGTGGAGCTTTATAAAAGGGGATAGAAACGTGTCTTCAGGAAAGGTAAAAAGCTAGGAAAGATAAGCACACAAACTGGCTGAGGTTTGGATCTCTACATTACAACTAGTGCACTCATAAAGCTGAACTCCAGGAATATATTTAAAATAAGTACCACATGTAGTGCTCCTGCTGAGCAGCAACTTTCCATCCACTATTTGTTAACATTTAGGAGCAGTGTTTTTGTCATGGACAACATTGTTCTATGTTGTCTATCAGCATGGCAAATGAAAGAAAAGACACTACTGATGTAAAACAGCCGCTAGAGCCTAAGGATTCAAACCTGCAAATGGTAGGGGGTACACTCCTTACTATGAAGCTTTAGGGGGTTAATGTTAAATTTTTCCTAACGCCATAAACTGTATTTACCATTTAACATATCAGCTGATGGCCAGAATGAAGTTAGATGCTTTTGTTAGAACAAAAAATCTGGACTGCCATGCGGTCGGTGTCTTCTTTGACTCAAATAGGTTTTATTTCTTTTTCTAGTTATGTCTGGATTGGCAGATGTTTTAGAGAAGGGCTTCTGTCATTTTAAACCAATGTAATGAAATTGGGGTTACTTGTCATCCATAAAAATGTATTATTTATATACCTGAACCTCTCAAGGTATTTTATAGCAATCAGTTTTGCTCTGCTGTAGAAAGAACATGCCCTTGCATTATCAAATGTTTTGGCTTTTGGTTTAATTTGAAGTTATGTTTTTCAAGCATTCACACTGCTCCTCTATGACATCTGTGACTCCATATATCTCTGCCATAAACTGCCTTCTTCATCTCCTTTCAAATCGTGAAGAAAAGTGGCTCTGAATGCTATAAAACTTCTCCAACCTGATCTTAAAATGACCTGAAGGTTTCTGTTTTCTGTCGAATCTGAAAAAGACAGTTTGGCTGTTGTTTTGGTGAAAACAGAGGGGGAAAACCCCTTAGTTTTCCCCTATAAAAGCAACTATTTTCAATTTTTGCCATCGTACAGCTCCACAGCCATAAAACGGGGAAAGAGAAATGTAAAGAGAAAAAAAAAGAGTTTGAAGCAAATCTGTATGGGCCTTGTACAAGGACAATCTGAATCTTAACATAGATTGCAGGTGAATTCCCGCATCAGTTTCTTTGAAAATGCCACTTAATGTCAGTTTTGTTCCATAAAATTAAGACTTTGCAGTTATATATGACTTTTCACCACTGGATCTCGCATCATGTTACAAACATTAATTAATTAAGTCTCAGGATATCCCTCTGTGTTACTGTGTGCAGCTTCAGGAAACTCATTATTATTTCAGCTCCCATTTTATACAGGTACAATAAATGTGTCATGTCATTGTTCAGTGCAAGCTTACTTTATTCTCAATTATTCTGAGTCCTTTTCTCTCTTGCCCAGCACATGCAAAAAACCCCAGTTGTATCTGCTGCTAAGCAGAGGAAGATAACAGCTTCAAGGCAATTTACAGTTTTAAATCCCTGTTTTCTGCCAACACAATGGGAAATAAAAGCAACATCTGAAAGGAGACTAAAATATTTTTACTTCCTACTGTTTTAATCCTTTTCCCCTGCCCTGTACTGAACAGTCCCAGCTTTTCATTCAAACTTTGTCTGCTGTGTGTATAATCACTTCTGAGGGATATTAAAAGGTAAGCACAAACAACTTATGCTACATTATAAAGGCCAAAGTTTAGTCTAACTTAAACTGTCATCTTTAAGCCTAAACAAGAAGTATATAAACCCCTACCTCTTGAATGTCTTGCCTTCATCAGGTGTTTCTTCCCTTAAAGCTTTACACTCCCTACAAGAATACTTGTTCTCCAAATAAAGACTCTCTCTTTTGTAGCTGAAAGAAAGTTCAGCCTATCTTCTGAACATTAGCAGAGGATATTGATAAGACCATATTCCTCAGCAAAGCACAGCTCCTCATCAAAATCCTGACAAGTTCAGCAGAGATCTGAGACCTTCCTCCCAGAACCTGTGGGTTGTTCCCCACGTTTGGAGTAGGGGATTGCTACAGGGGATCCCTGCCCCTGCTTATCATAGCAACTACTGGAAACCGTCAACAAGTAGCCTGAAAAGTCCCTATGGCCCATGCTGGTAGAAGGAACAAAAATCTTGTTTTCCCATTGCAGCTGTTATGGACTTCACTGTAGATGAAAATAATGAGGTCTGATTAAGTTTATACTGAAGAATTAATGTCTTGAAACCAAGTGAACCTGGTGGATGGATGAACTTTCAGATCCTCCTAGGACCATATGGATATAATTCGCTCTAGCTTAAGCCTCTTCAGGGACACCATTGGGAAGAAACTCACCCTGACACAGCATATGTGAAGTTGTGTCTGCAGAATGCTCATTCCCATTTTCTATGCTGTCAGACCAACACACTAGATTCATATACGTACACAGAAAAGTAGACAGCTAAATCTGCTGCAGTGTGAACAGGAAAAGCAGCTAGCTAGTTTCACTTTTAAAGATTAATGCATAAATAAGCCAGAGTATTTAATCATGTCTTTTCATGTGGCTACACATTCATTAGTCCTTTCTAGTGTGGCTTGGGCTTCTTAGTGAAAGGCTGCTGCCAGAGGAGAAGAAGGTCTGATCTGCTTGCAACTTGCATGAGCAAGATGCAGTAGTTAGGGAAGAGATGAAAGATGTCAATGCTTAAATATTACTTGAAAGCTGAAGCTTAACAAATTTAGTTCAGATTCTGTATTTTCCTTGGATTTTTAAGTAATTTGGTAAATTAAAACAGACCACTAAGTCAGCAGGTATATAGTTGAGCTTAGCACAAAACAAACGGTGATGATGTCAGAATTGAAAATGTCTCTACAGCACATTATTGACTCCAACATATTAAACTGTAAATCCACTAGTTTCACTGTCTCATTTATTGATCAGCTGCATGTATGCATGTTATAAATGAGCAATTCAAAAAGAAATTACTACAAATTAGTCATTTTGGGCCAGACTTGTAAATGTATTCAAGATGAATATAGACATTATGGGAAACAGTCAGAGCTCCTACATTCTGACACAAAACTTGCTTAGCTAGTGTCTCTGTTATTTTCTGTGCAGAGGAAGGGAGGTTCTTCCAAAAGGGAAGTCAAATGTTTATGTTTAACTTCTGTTTTGAACAGCCCATTGGAGAAGCCTCACCCTCTCTCAAGACAGACAGCCCAGCCTGCACTGACCATCTGAAGTAAGTTCTTAGAATTCGGAGCTGTGACTTTTGCTTAAACTCACTTAAGACTCAAGTGAACTCAACTCCTGAAGACTCAAGAAGCCCGTGAGAACATTTTCAGCCACCACAAAGCAACAGACCATACAGCTGAATTCCTCCTTTTTTTCTAAGGTGAAACAGAAAACTATTAGAAGCATCAGAAGTTAAACAGCAGCAGTTTCAAAATGCTGCAAAATCATTGGAAGCTTCCTTTTGTCTTTTCAAGGATCCTGGATCAGGGTCTTCATGAGTAGAAGAACGAAACTAAATGGTGCATGTAGACAGTTTTCAACCAGAACAGGGTTTGGGTTTAGCTGATCCATAATATTGATGCAAACGTCCCTGACACCTGCATAGGTCAACATGTCGGCAATGAGGTGATGTTACTAAAGTCAGTGTGGTTTAAAATCTCCATTAAAACTCTCAAATCAATTATCATTAGAGATATTTGTTTACAAAGCAATTGAAAGGGCTGTGGTGCTTTTATGCAGGACAAGAAAGCTTAAAAATGCATATGCTAAAGAATTGGTGCAATTTTTGTCTCAGAAATGTCATATTTTACAAGCCACATGTTCTCAGCTCTAGTTGTCCTCAAAGGAGGCATTGTATTTAACAGCAAAACAACTAGAGCTCAAACTATTGTGTTACCTGTGGAAAAGGTGATGTTTTTATCTCATTTGTTCTCAGGATCTCTATTTAGTCCTTTTAGGCCAGGACTGTCCAGTAACATTAAGCACAGCACTTAAATATTTCACTGTCTTAAGCTACAACTACAGCATAAATCTCATGATCTATTGGTACATCATGGGTCTAGCATTTCTAGCATAGACGAGCATTAGAGAAAATCTAAATTATCATCTGCCTTAAACCCTGAAGAGAAAACAATAAAAAATAATTTAATGATACCATAATGACAAGAGTTATACTTCACTTCATCTGGGAAAAGATGTCTTCCAGAATTCTCATTAATTCTTTTTTTAAAGCCTGTTGAAATATATGAGCTCTGCAAAGTTTCATTCATTGTGTTTGTGTAGAGAAAAGTTTTCTTTATAGCAAAAACAGAGACAATTTTTCAGTGCAAGGAGTCCACTTCCCTCACACTCTTGCTTTATTAAACCTGTATTTGCAATTCTGATCTTGTAACAACTGCAAACTTGGTGCTTTTTCTTGCAGGCACTAGAGTAACATCTCCACACTGCATGGAGCATTTGGCTCAGGCTAGGAACTGTGATCTCTTTGGGAAAAAGACTTGATGCATTCAGACCTGCATGAAACAGACTTGGAAGAACATCTGAAGCAAAATTCAAAAGCAAAATGAATAATGATTTGTGATATACCCAGTAGGTTAAATAGATTCTGGGGCTGTTCATCAGTCCTGAATATATAAATCCTAGGAGGCCTTTTGGCATACAGACAGCACACAGTCCAGGGGCCTCATTCAGATGGACCATACCACAGCAGTAACATCATGTCTATGTTGGGGTGCTGTGGGCACCTACATGCTGAAGGCTACATACAGAAGAAAGGTGGAGCAGCCATGGATTAGTTTAAAAAAGACATCCTATAGCTCCAAAGTCAAAGAGTTTAGGGAAGGATACTGTGCAGCTACTCTTGCACTAGTCATAGGTTGCCCTAAGTGGACATGTTTGTCTCCTAAGTCTTTGCCTGCGTAACTACATAGCCTCCAGTAATGTAAGACCTTTAAAGGACATTACCTGACTGAAGTGGAGTCCTGCCTGTTGTAAGGACTGCAGGACCCACAGAATATTTGCAATTAGAAACAAGTTCCTAACAAAGATCTGAAGAAGGCAAAAGTTATTTTCTACTAGACCTTCAGGATGGGAATTCATTCCTGCTCCCTATATCACTCATCATAGTCTCTAAATGTGCTTTTACAAAGGAAGGCTAGTGAAGGGAAACGAAAGGAGGAAGAAACAGTTTACACAATTCTGGTGGAGGGAGTAAAGCAGCCTGCAGTTGCCAGAGGTGTAAGAGATGTTTGATGCCCTAAAGGTTGCAACATGGCACCTGCTAATACAGTTAAGAGAAAATCCTCTGAATCTGGTAGCAATTTGCAAGGGGTTCTTTCAGCAAGCCCTCCACTTCATGGGTACAAATCTTCTCTCCATGTTCACAGTATTTTTGGCACTCATAATGCAGTTCAGTGAGCATATCCTTTCCATACCTTCCAGCCTATATCAGATGCCTGTGGTGGGGGTCATCTGTACCAATCTCTCTTTCTTTAAAGATTGTAGAGATTTTGTTTAATGAATGCTAAAGAAACAGATTTAAAAATACAATGCAGTTTTAACAGGTAAACAGTTAAGCAATAAAATCCATCCATTACAGGTGCATGTAAGTACAAAACACTTAGATGCTCCAGATCCCATGTTCCAAGCATTTCTGTAACTTCAGTCAGATAAAAAGTTTAAGCTGCTGAGGGAAATACCTGTAGTCTGTGACAGGATAAACTCATCAATTGGACTTTGTTTCCTCCTAATACAGATTCCTACCCCCACAAATTGCACATAACAAATTTTCATACTAGCATCTTCTAAACAGTCTACTACTTCCTGCCTTTGGTTTCTTTGGAAACCAATGAACCAACCAACCATAAATTATTTATGTTTTGGTACTTTCATTTGTGATCACACTGCTACTGAGAAGCAGGAAGAACAGGTACAAAGACTGTTTTGAACTATACTGAATCTGATTAGCTGTCTGATTTGGGCTAAATTTAAATTTATCAAGAGTAAATGTCCCCTCTCATCTTTCCCCTCTTCCACACATGAATGAGACCTTCACACTACTCAGAAACTGTGCTGTATTTGAAGACAAATACAAGAGCTGCCTGTCAGCTCATTCACCAACCAGCTAACCCAGTCAGCAAACTCGCAAAGTTCCTTCTTCTGTTCATCTGTGTGACATCGCCTAGTTGTGTTTTCAACATTGCCCAAATGCATTTCAACCAGAAGGAAGATCCAGCTGGAACTTGCTATGCTGTGGAAGTTTCTGTCTTCAATAAATGCATAGGCAAGGGAAGTAGCACTTCCTGCTCCTCAGCAGACCCAGCACTGAGGTCGAAGGGAACTGAGGTGGGGTGCAGCACTCCTTGATTTCCAGCAACCACTACCACAAAACTGGTACAGACCATTCCAAGTGCACCTCCTCTGGTAACATGGCTGTGCTAGGTTAGGTTATTTCACCAAAAGGTCTGTCATATATATAAACTATTAAAATCTGCACATGGTTTAAAGTAGAAGTGGTCAAACTCAATATTCCAAATTGCATTGATTATAAACTTAGGTGATTTTTTTTCCTCTTGGTATGGCTGTCTCAGAGTTTTTCCTTTACAAACTGAATAATTGCATGAGTGTTTTAGAAATGAAATCTCATTGGCTAATTATTCACTTCATTTATTTACAATTTAATTTCCACATTGTATGATGAATCACCAGAATCAGTCAGTTATGCATCTGCTGACTGGATAAGTACTTTAATTTTGGTTTTAATAACAAATACGTTACACCTATTTTGAATTATTTTTTAGAGTTGCTGACTTTGTTAGCAGAATTCACAGAGCTTTGGAGCTTTGGAATTATTTTAATACTCTGCAATTCTCCAAACAGTCTGAAAAACTACAGAAAGTCCCATTATGATCCAAAAGAATAAAAACAATGCTTCAGTTTGAAAAGAGAGCCCCATTTTGGATTCCTTTTTCATACCCAGTTAACTTTATATACAGTTACAGCATAATGTGGTAATAAATTTATACCTCTCCACTGTCACCTGTTCAAAATGCATTGGAATAGTCAGGTTTTTTTCTGCTTTCAGATCTCTATCACATGCTGTGTGAGAACTGGAATAAATAATAAGCAGCCACGTTTTCCCATCCTGGAAAAGTTCCAGAAGGGAAAGGGCTCTTGACATTACAGAGCTAAAGGAGTTTTCAAGACACTTTTTATTTCCATATTCCTTCTTTTGTATGCTAGGTTGCCTGCCATTATGTTTATGTAATTCTGACAGTGTTCTTAATGACACACTAACAGATTGTAAAACATGCTGCTGGCATTTACTTGCTTTTTATATTTTTAAAACAATGTCCTTCATGTAACAGTAGTTAAGCGCGGCAGAAGGACATCATTAGAGCCATGGTTAAACTGTAATTTACACCATTAGGAAGGCAGGAGCAATTTTTATTGCCTGGCAATTTTCTTGCTGAAATATTTGGACCATATGGCTCAATTTGTGTAATAACCTTAATTTCAGCACCCTTCAGGTCTGCCTCCATCTCCTACGGAATGGTAAAATGCGGTTTAGCAGAAAAGGCAACTGTCTATACTTAGAGAGTTGAGATTAATAACATGTCACGTCCTGTTTTTGGTGAAGGAATTCAAACAGCAGCCAGATGGTATCTCTACAAATAACTGTCAGGGGTCTTGATCTAATCAATACAATGTATTAATACATCTCCCCTCGCTGCTTCTCGAGGGGCTAGCGTGCAACATCTGGAAAGATTGGGGGGACCGCCAAGTAGAAAGCTGATCCTTTTCAGAATCAAACTGAGCCCAATTAATTTTTCATGTATACTTGATAACTGTTTCATAATGAGCTATGCGTCTTGACGGAGTTAGGGTTGGTGGCATGAGCAGCTTGTGCTTCCTATCCCCATTCAGTCCACTTACAGAAACCAACCCATTAATCAAACTATCTGGCATAAAACTGAAATCTCAGCTCAGCAAGAGATCAGTAACCATCATTAAAAAAAAGGAAAGAAAGGCAACAACAAAGACCCCACCACAGAACAAGGCTTTAGGGGGCAAAAGTATCCAGGCATGACATTAGTAATTACTTTAACACAAAACAAAACTCAGAAACACGCTTACCTGGCAGGCACCTATAACACAAAACTTAATATTACCTTCCTGTCAAAAAGAAACATTTAAGTCCATAAAAAATACACTGCCATTCTGCTTTCTAGATACAGGAGCCATCTGGCTCCTATTCACCACAATTGCTATTCTAGACTCAAAAATATAGTGCTGCAAATTAACAGACACCCATTTCCACTCCCAAAGAGCTTTCTGTCAATAACCTCATCTTTAGCAATGTGCAGGAATTAGGGTCTTGCCCCCTAAAAAACCAAAAGAGTGTGGCAAGATTATACATGCATTCCAGTGCTTTTTGTAAAGTCTGAAAGGAGGAGAGAGAGAGGTCATTTGACAGGCAAAAAAAGGGAGACTGCAACAAGCATAGGGGAGATGTGCCTGAATGAGGCTGTGAAGCTGAATGATGGGAATGGATTCAAAAGGGAGCAGTAAAGAGAAAGGACAGGAGGTCAGCTGAGAATACTAAACTTATTTTGCATAGGACACCCCATGGCTGTTTGATGAGAATGACATTGGTGGCTGTAGACTTGGATTAGATTCAAATGGAGTCCCCAGGGGTACGAGGCTATAAGTTATATTACCAGTTCCCATAAGGGGAGAGGTAGGATTCTCTGTTTACTAAAATGACCCAATGCGTGTTAAAATACCCTATGAAATATAAGCATATGAGATAACACTTCTCAGACAATTAGAATAAAAGACCTTCTATATGGAGGGAAGTGAGGCAGGGGGATAAAATGGGGGGGTTAGGAGTGGCCTTTCTAAATATCAGATGAAGAATTCCTGTATCTGTAGCTGTTGGGTATGACCCTGGGGATTCTGGGGAGCTGCCCTATGACTTTAACAACAAAGACCATTCTCTTGGAGTTGCCTGATATGTTCACTTAAGCATGCTGGTTAAACATGAATTAAAATCTAGTCAAATCTAATTAAGCATTTTAAAACAGATACCTAATTTGAAAAACAGCTGTACATATTATCCAACAAATTTCTGCCTCTTCCTACTTATACATGAAAAAGCATCTGTAGCTTACCAAAACCTTGGTTTTAAAGCAGATTTAGTACAGCCACACACAACATGGCACAAAGGGAAGAACATTCCTCTCATTTTATTTTCCTAGCAAGGTATACTTAATGAAGGGAAGTTTTGTGGGGGTTTCTGTTTTGTTGATTTTGTTTCTAAAAATGCTGTCAAAGATATTTTTCTACAGAGCCCAATTAGTTTAATCTTATTGTCAACTGAAATGCAAGACTTGCAGAAAAAGCTGTAGAGAGAAGCATATATATAAAGAATAAATAAAAACATACATAGAGAAACAGCACAAGGAGGATCTCATTTTAGGCATCTGCCCTTAGGCTTTGCCATGTGGTCACCTATTCTCTTATGTGCACAAACTGAAAAGATTACCACTTCCACCACCATCTTTCTGTCAGAGAGTACCACCTTTTGAATCTACCAACCTACCTCATCCTATTGTGTGCGTTAGGAAAGACCGGCTGATTAATCATCTTAAAACCAACCGCATTCTTTTGTCTGACACATACCAGTAGTAGCACACAAATGCACTAGAGGAAAGCAGTCCTGTATGAACAATTACAGCCCAAGGATGGTAAATGCTTATGCCTTAGCTATTCTGGAGCTTTCATGGTCTATAAATTTCTATGGTCTATATTCATGCTCCTAACCAGGTTAGATGCTTGAAGTCAGATATTGTAAATATCCCTCAAAAGACCTAATTCTATATGTGTTTTGCTCATCAAATAAAGAAAGACCTGTGGAGTGGGTGAAAACTGGATCTTGCACAAGGAGAACCCAAGGATAAAATACACTGGATCTTTCACACACACACAGTATCACACAGTATACTAGAGATTGGAAGGGACCTCGAAAGATCATCTAGTCCAATCCCCCTGCCGGAGCAGGAACACCTAGATAATGTTACACAGGAATGTGTCCAGGCGGGTTTTGAATGTCTCCAGGGAAGGAGACTCCACAACCTCCCTGGGCAGCCTGTTCCAGTGTTCCGTCACCCTCACTGAGAAGAAGTTTCTTCTCAAGTTTAAGTGGAACCTCTTGTGTTCCAGTTTGTACCCATTACCCCTTGTCCTGTCATTGTTTGCCACTGAGTAGAGTCTGGCTCCATCCTCGTGACACTCCCCCTTTATATATTTATAGACACTTATAAGGTCACCCCTCAGTCTCCTCTTCTCCAAACTATAGAGACCCAGCTCCCTCAGTCTTTCCTCATAAGGGAGATGCTCCACTCCCTTAATCATCTTTGTTGCCCTGCGCTGGACTCTCTCCAGCAGCTCCCTGTCCTTCTTGAACTGAGGGGCCCAGAACTGGACACAATATTCCAGATGCGGTCTCACCAGGGCAGAGTAGAGGGGAAGGAGGACCTCTCTCAGAGGTCTCTCTATTTCCAAATAGTCAACTAATTCATTTGTAGAAAAAATTACCTATTGATCCAGGCGCTCTGATCTAGTCAATCTAGGGTGTGTGGTTAGGCATGGTCAGACATAACCCTATCAGTGTTTTTACTTCCACCAGCCCAAAACTTTATCAAAGGGCAAAGTCAACTTTGTGTTGCACACAGAATTAGGGAGAAAATATTCAGGAGAAAATGTGGCAAAATAAACTCCTTTGCTGTAACCTTCACTAATTTAAGTCACCAGTTGCCTGACAACATATTAAGACCTCACAGACACCAGATAAACTTTTCTCTGCTACACCACATCCTAACCCACAAGGATTGTTTGTTTCTTGGCACAATTCCATCAGTCTAAAACTATGTTTCTGTGGCTGCCAGCAGCATCCAGGAGACACTGAAGTGGCCTTGGTTACAGCAAAGATGGTTTAAATAGAAGAGTTGAAGCCTCTCTCTCTCTTACCGTTCTGATCCAGTTCTATTACCACAGTACTTCAAAATTATCACAGTTGTGCAACAATCCATTTCATCCTTTCTGTTGTAATTATGCAGTTCTGCATGTCTGTCTTGATAGGTGGGGCTTACAGAAGCACTTAATCAGTTGCTGGAGGAGCATCAGTAGTGCCAATCCAAATGCTTATCTTAACAGAGCTGTAGTGCCAAATCCAACATATTCTGCAGCAGCATGGAAACAACAGAATCTGTGAGATACAGATTGCCTCACACACTCTATTTTTTGTCTTAGCAGCCTTCAATGTGAAGGAGCATTTGTCCTGTATTAATCCTGCATAAGCTTAACAGGTCTAGCTGGGCTTTCCTGGCAATTAAAACAATTACAGTGATTCCAGTACAAGCCCTTCCTGAAACTGTGCTAACAAGGCTTGGAATCTTAAAACCTGCATTTAAATCAGATGATTCATTTGCAAACCCATCACATACAGCACATATAGTAGGTGTGGGTCATTTCATTGGAATGAGAAAGCAAATGTCTCTATACATGAGAGGTCACCAGTTGTAAGTTAAAACCTTTTCACTGTTAGGCATAATTAAAATACTCTGACAGTGGTTTCAGTAATTTAAACATTGCAGTATTGTTGTAATATTTTTCTAGGCTTCAAGAGTTCACAATTGTTTGGTCCAATCAAATCTTGGAACACTGGAGAAGTTATCACCCATCAAGGTAATTACTTTCAAGTTGAAATAATTACTCCATCAATGTTAATGGTCTTTCAACTTCAATAAAGCACTCACCTGCCGATAATCACAGCTAACCTCTTGCTCTCATGCAATTCCCTCTCTATTTAGAAGGTTATATTACAGCCGTTAGAGTGGTCACTTGTCCTGAACAGCTGCTGAATTTCACTTTGATCAGCTGTGAACCATAAAAAAATTGGTCATCTGTGTATGATTTCCCCCTAACCCATAAGCCCTTGCAGAGCTAAGGAGATGATCTTTTGGTTGTATTAGGGCACTGCTGAGCACCATCTTGTTTCTGGTTGTGGCTACTTTTCACTCACCAACAGCAGCACAGTAGCCTAATTAACTTTTGCCCTCCACTGCAGTTTACAGCTTTCATTCTTCACTAAGTAGCTCATATTCTGAATTTATGGCATGTGCAGGGATTCCTCCATTTACTATCATCTTTTCATCAAGTGAAGTCCATTTCCCAGGCATGAACAAAAAAGTTTTACTGGTCCTTCTCTTTGGCATGTTTTTCCTACAGTCTTCATCCTTTTTTTTTTTTTTTATAAGGAAGTTGTCATGTAGAGTCCTGAATACTGCACTACTGAATAATGTTTACAATACAGTTTGTAACTATGTGGTATCTCATCTGTAATGCTGCCATATGTTTACTGGTCTATATGAGGAAAGAGAAATGAAGGATCACACACAGATGTACTATTTCTGAATGTGAATATTAGGAAGGAACTAACTCTGGATGCAAGATGCCAGATAGCTGTAAAATCCTGCATAGGAAGCATGTGTATATGGCAGTACTGGCCATTTAAGGTTATTTCTGATAAGCACGTTGTACTTTCATATACACTCCACTGAGGTTGATTTGCCACACTGAGGCCTCAATTCTACACGATAATTACGGAGGTCACTACCCATAGCAGGCGGATTCTTTTCTTTATAACCCTCATCTCTGGCTGTTTTTAATTCTCCAATCACATATTCTGACATTTTCTACTCATCTTTTTGGCTTTGAATTCTCCTGCTCTTGCTAAACAACAAAACACTTGACATAATTGTCATGGCAGAAACAGCATTACACATCCACAACACATTGATTAAGAAAAAGTCCAAACTTACCCACAGTTTTACCTCACAGCAATATTTGGAATACAGCAGTTAAAGAGCTGTTATGCTTTGATGCCATTTGGCAGGTAGTGGCTTTATAAAGAAATCGGCTCTGGGTTCTGTGTTCACAAGCTTAAGCCCTATGTGCACAGGACTGAGAAGTGTAAAGTGACAATCTAGTTGCTTCATGCTGATTTCTGTAAATGAGAACTTACTATCAGTCCATTCCCCTATAAACACATCTGCCTTATATTGTCAATAAGAGATTAAATATCATTCTTGCTTTAGAGGGTTAAAATGAACTGGGAAGACATTGTGGGAGAAACTTGTACTGCTGTAACCATTCTTGACATGTTTTTGTTCTGCAAATAAGCCAGAATGTCAGTTTAACATCTGTCACTACAGTCCTGGCCAAACATGCTAGTGAAACGGGTGACACTGCTCTTTAACTGCAAAGCATCAAAATGGCTCACATGTACTTCAGTTGCTTCTAATGGTGCAGGGAGATCCTCCTTCTGTTTGAGCGGCAGCCGCTTTTGCTCTTAGAACTGAATTCTCATCTTTATCTCCATAGGCAGCATAAAATTTCAAGGGGTCAGCAATAACCTGAAGGTACAGACAGCCATACCTTTGGTACATTAATTTAAATACAGCTTAATGCACCTTAACTGGGGAGTGAATAGATGCAGTTTGGGAAGGTAGAGTGGGTAAGTCTGTCAAATAGTTTGAAAACCCAGAAGATGCTTCTCATTTGGCTCTGGCAATGGATGGAAATGAAGCTGTCAAATTAGAACACCCTTCAGGGACATTAGTGAGAGTTTCATTTGTATCCTGCAGTGTCACAAGTATTGTATTTCTACATTGAGTTTTGGTCAAGCTTTATGTCCTGTGGCAGGCAACCAGGATGCAAATGACAAGAAGAAGGGTGGGATCAGCTTCTGTGATTCTAGCAGTGCTTTTTTTTTTTTTTCTGGAATAATATGAAGGGATAAGGATAAGGATGGAATCCAACAGATTAAATAATGGACTGAACTCATTGCTCACTTAATACTTTTAACTCTTGCTTGTAACATGAATGTTTGTGTGAGAAAATGACTAATGGCATATCCCACAAGAGAGCTTCAATAGAGATGCTTTAGAAAATTAAATGATTTATCCTAGTACCCCTGAAAGCTGTATTTTAAAGGTGCAGAAATTTAATCATTGGAATGCTAGTTCCTTTAAGAAAATTACATTTTAACTAAAGTGTCTCATTCACAAAGCTACAGTAAAGGGTATATCATGATAAAATTATATTTTTAAGGGGTTATAACTTTGAAAGTTGGTATCCAGGTTTTTGCCTGCTGGGATAATTGACCTGACCTCCTGAAGACATCTTTGATAACAGGACTTTGTGCACTTTATGTCAATAACTTTTATTCAAAGCTTTAGCTGTTCTGCTATATTCAGAAGAGTTAGGATTCTGACCTCAGTTACTTGGCATAAATCAGCAGCAACTCTACTGAGTTAATGTAGTTGCAGCAACTTAAAGTGAGTGCAACAGATGGAAAAGCTGTGCAGAAACATTTCTCCCAAAAAGGAAGTATAATATTTTAAAATAAAAAAGGGTATAAAAAATAATAATCAATAAATGTTCATGACAAAGGACAGTAGAAAAAACATGCAAGGCCGCTTTGCTGCAATGCTTACTAGAACAGCTGTCCATACACTGCCAGAATGTCATTTTGATTCAAGATAGTGTTTGGGGAAAATAGAGGATTTTGGAGCCAGGAAAATACTAATTCTGTAAATAATATCTTGTTAATTTAAAAGGCTTTTAACTGATGTTGTTAAAGAAACACACTGTGGCAGCATCATTTAAAAGACCATTTTGGTAGGTTTTATTACCCACAATACAACCATCTTGGACATTTTCTGTTGTTGTTGGCATGCTTAGAAGACATTGCAATGCATGACCAGCCAGGTCAATTCCAATGCTCAGCAACACACTGCATGCAGCTCAAGCAGAGTGTTAGGAGAAGTTCTGTCATTCCACTGGGTTTGAAATCCTAGGTGTCCCATAACAATTATATTGTGATTATATTTTTTTAAACAAGGGAGCTGAATACCAAAATGCTACTGAAGTTCAATGAATTTAAAATCCCAATCTACTTTTTAAAACCTAGCAGTGCAAATGCAACTACTTCAGAAGCCAGAAGTATATATTCCTATCATTCAATTCAGAAACTTCTTTCTCTTTCAGAAAAAGATGCATTACAAACTTAATCCCTTCAGGCTTCCAAGAAGGTAGACACAAAACTGCTTTGGAACCATATGATCACAAGAGCATGTTGACATTACTGAGCTGGAAACCTCCCACCTTGTCACGTCGAGATTTTTCTGAGGGAGTTACTTTTGGGTATTCCACAGAAAGCCTTTTAGGATCCTACTCGAATATCAAACAGATACTTTATAATTGGGGTACTTCAGAATTTAGGGGATTTCTGGTGTTACTCAATACAAACACAGCTAGGAATATCACTTAGGTAAAATTCTAGGTTTATGAAAAGGAGGTGGCACTGCTGAGGAAACACAACTTTATTACAACCTTCCTAAACATTTTCTAAAACTTACTGTCAGAAACAACCAAGCACAACAGCTATCACTAATATAAGCAGTTCAGTTCAACTATCTATAAGCTGTCATTCTAGAGAAAGACTAGAATGTAATATATAGATGAGAAAAGCAGGGGTAACTGCACAAACCATAACCAATTCTGTCACTGATTTACATAACATTGTCAGTCAGTTCAAAAAGCAAGATGCCCTTTCCTGAGTCTACCCCTCCACATACTGAATTGAAATGTAATATTTACAGACATTCGTGTTTGAAAACTCCCTTGAAGGGAAAGACATGTTGGCAGTGCAATGTAACATTCTAACATAACTACATGCAATTAAAGTAAAAGTAGTTCTGTTTTTATTACTGATGAATTATGAGTGGAACATGCAAATGCACTGCATATATGAACAGTGTAATTACTAATGAACTCATTTACTTTGTGATTCCAACTGAATTACAAAACTATCATATACAAGAAGGACTGTTTTTGTTGTTCTTTGTGCATATCCTGTGCAGCTATTTCAACAGTCAGATAAAAAGCTTTCAGAGTAAGACTGTGAAGTTAGGTGCATGTGCTTCGTTCCTCCAAACATGATCCATCTATGCTTTTGAGTAATCTACTTGCCTTTACAAGGAATTAGATATTAATGTGAAATATTTCAGTCTGCATTGCACCAAACACAAAGTTTAAACCAACAAAACTACTGGAAATTTGAACCCCCACTTTTCCAATCAGTGTTGAATAAGATTTTAAAATACCACAGAG
Organism: Pezoporus flaviventris; assembly: GCF_033815535.1. NCBI lineage: Eukaryota > Metazoa > Chordata > Aves > Psittaciformes > Psittacidae > Pezoporus > Pezoporus flaviventris. The sequence continues at coordinate 117,593 of NW_026892631.1, forward strand.
ATCAAAGCAGAGGAAAAACAACTTAAACCTGGTTTTGTGGTCTAATTCTTACCGCTACGGTTAGTGCTGTAACAGCTGGGCTGCTAAACGTTGGATCACTGTGTTTTTCTTGGTAGACTACTCGATACAGAGATATAACTCCATTGGGAGAGATAGGCTGGGTCCAGTTCAACCACACTGAGTATGCACTGGTTGCTTGTGCCCAAGGGGCTCCCATGCCCAATGGGGAATCCTCCAGAGTTTGGGTTGAAGCCCACAGGCTCTCCACTGACCCCACAGCATTTTGAGCTCTGACACGATATTCATAGAGGGTAAAAGGTTGTAGAGCATCCGATGCATCAATGAATTCCAAAGGTCCTTCAGTCCAGATGAACAAAAGCAGCTCTTCTTGACTGCCCACAGGACGTCTGAAAATAAAGACACTGTGTTCAAAATTGAAAAGAACTTCAACAGTCCCATGATATTAGATCCTGAAGTTCTAAGTTCAACCTTTACCTCAGAAAAGTAAAGAACTTACTCCTATACATTACACACACAAGGAACTGCCTATCACTGCATCTTAAAAGTGTTTTTCTGAAACTTATGTTAGGTGCTGAGTAGTGAAGAAGAGACTTTTGAGGTAATCATTTAATCATTCTCCTTTACCTAGCAGAATAAAACATGTGAAACAAGAGTGTTGTTACAGTCTGTATTAGCAGCGTAAAAGTACAATAGCACATTGCCCTTTTAGGACAGAACACACCAGATATGAGACATTCAGAACTTAGAGCATGAAATTTTCAATCCATATGTAGTTGCTAAGCAATGATTTGAATTCTAATATGGGTGCACATTTTCAGCATTTCTGAAAATCAAATGTTACCAAGTGAACAAGGGATAAATATTCTATCATGCCCTCAAAGTCAAAGCAGTGCACTTTTAAGTTCTGGTTTGCTCACAACAAATATTGTTCTTGTGAATGGGATAAGTAATCTCTTGTACATAAACTTAGCAGAATCTGCAGTTCCACCACAAAAACTTGTTAAAATATCACAAGTAGTGCTTTTTGTCAGAAACTACATATTTTTTTTCATTGCTGTTTATGTTTAAAAATGCAAAATTAAGATATATGAGGACAATTACTGTACAGGCTTTTGGCACAATGTTTTTTTATTTTGTATGTGTATACATAAATACATATATGTATTCATGTACACACACACATATATATGCACATATAAATTTATATATAGCATTCCCACTAGAGATCTCTTGTGTTGGACATGGTAATATTCAGAATATCAGGGGAGATTACAGGTGATCCTCAGCCCATTTCTAGTATATAATTTACAACAGTTGTAATAAGGCAAGCACTCATCTTCAAAACAGAGTTATCAAATCAATTGTCTCACTTGGCATAAAAATGTTTGTGTGAAATTAAGTTGGTTACATTTAAACACTGTGATAAATCTCAGTGACGGCTGTGCTGTACTGCACATGAATTTAAGCAGTTCCCCTACTCTTCATAGAAACCTTGGCCTTTGCAGAACGTAAAAGCATGTTCACCCTCCATGCCAAAATCAAAAAACCGAATTACATTATCTGCCACTTTTCCTGCAAGTAGGGCAAATTTGCAGAAGTCAAATTGGTTTGTCTGCCTACTGGGTGTCATCATCACTACACACACACACACAGACACTAAAGAACATTTCTCTGGCAAGAGAAAACCTATTTCACAGAATTCTGTCAGCTTTTATTTTGTTAGAGCAACCCAGGAATTAGTTTAAAAACGTAAAATGCAACAAATTCTTTTTTTAAACTGATAATCTTAGCTTCTTGCAATAGTCTATTCCCAGGTATTTACATGGAAAATATAACGAATGCAATGAATGCATGTGTGTACACAGCTGTTTATTCATTCTTTGTGTATATGATATATGAGGCATGTGTAAATACATTATTTTCTTATATGAAGCTAAGGAATTTTTGCTAAACTCTGAGATAAACAGGTCATATGGACACTGCTTATTTTAAAAGGATTGAAGTGTGGTTTAAAAAACAAAAGGGAAGTTTTGAGGTACAGTGTTGCTAGTATAGTGAAATAGGCCAATCATAAGATGTGTTAATATAAGTAGGCAGAACTGGGTGAAGAAAGGCAGGTAGAACAGGCAGGAAAGATTCCCTAGCAATTCTCTCTACTGCAACAAAATGTCTGGAAGGTTTGAGGTTCAAAATTTCCCATTGATCCCAAAACTCCATCTCCTATTTTTAGTACACCTCCCCATTGCTTAATATGCAATGGCATATTAAGCCTTATGTATAAATCTCCCTTAGACGCTGTTCGTTGATTTTATGCAAGACACATAATTCTGAAAGATGAGTCATTACTATACCTTTCTTCTGTGCCTAAAAGTATACCCTCTTCCCTCTGTACTCAAAAACATGCCTAAAAAAATTCTCTATCAATCAATTAGTGAAAAGACAGTAGTTTAGTGCAATGTCACATTTAATACATCTTGTCTGACCGAGCAGTATGGCACTTAAAAGAATACACAGACTTATGTTTGATAAATTTTTGAGACTGTGATAAACAGTTTTTTCACACTTAAAGATCAAATATGCCACCAACTGTAAGCTCATCCACAAGCAAAGCAGTACAATGTAGTCTGGTTAAGTATTTAGATCTTATTACTACTGAATATTTAATGAATGAAACTTATGGTTATGTAAATGGTTCCATCTGTAGTGCTAAAAACCAGAATATCTTCATGTATGAATAAACTTTGAACAGAAGTGGTTGAACAGTCTGTAATAATTTCAACCATTTTAAGATTTAAGATGCAACTGCTCATTTAACTGGAAGTGTTTCTTATGTACAATGAGCTGCAAAGGAGAATAACATTTTCGAGAGCTGGAAGCGGTCTCTTAATCTGCATAGTCTGATTTGCTGCTTACATTCATTTGAAAGATGCTTAGAAATAGTTATTTTTATAAGGGTAAATTCTCCTTGCCCCACTGCCAATCTGAGCCAGATGACAAAGTGGAGAATATAATCTTCTTTGTGACAGATAACTGTAGAGCTGTGTGCAGAGAACTGCAGCAACACTAACTGCAGCATGCACCCCTCAGCTTTCTTATGCGGAAAGAGACTCAGTGAATCCCTGAGGTCTTACAGGTCAATTGAGAATCATTCTTCACATGTTTTCCTTTCAGCATGCAACAAAACCAAATGCTTAGCAGTGCTTGCTGTTTTCCTTACCAGAGTGGGAGTGAGTTATTACTAAAAGAGCTGAGAAGTCTTGAGGTAAAATTCAAATGATTTGGGAATCATACCATCAAATGTGGGGGGAATAATGCAACATCAACAATGCTCCCCCTTTACAATTTCACATCCAATTAAACAAAGCTGCCTCCCTTACCACTGAGATTCAACAAATCTCTACTAACGTAGTTTGGATGTTTTTCTTTCTTTTAGGGTTTTTGTTGTTTTTTTTTTTTACAGGCTTTTGTGTAAAAGTGAACAAAATTTGAGATTATTGTGTGCAACATGCTAATTTTGATTAGGTATTATATCAATTACAGGTATAAATAAAACCCTCATGAAGTTCTTATAGTAAAATGACAATACTCATCCATAAGGATTCTTATATTAAACCACCTACTAACACATGCGCCTTGCAAGCTGGCTTGGGTGCAGCTCATGGGTAAGAGTAGAAGGATAAGCAATTAATTAATCAGAAAGAGTCAGTCTAGAAGCCTCTACACTGCAAGTCACACCAGTCAACAGCCACTGAGACTTGGCCTCTGTCTAAAATTGCCTGTTAATTTTTCAGCTACATTTTCACCATAAGGGTTGCTCAGCTAATGAGAGCAACATTACAATCTCACATATCACATACCTGCATATAATCTTAATATATTAAGTAATACAATCTTACTGAGCATGAGGTAGAAACTTCGGCAGAAATTCAGACACTCCCTTAAGCAAAATATGAACCAAAGTTACATGTAATTTTACAGGCAATATTTCTTTCAGAGTCATCTCATGCGCATCCTACACAGTGCATGCTGGCGGCCAACAGAGAGCAGTTCCATTAGCTGATGTAACCTCTGTGTTATTAAAATACAGCAAGAAATACATCACCTATTTCTGTACTATTATTTTTGCAGACTCTGGTAATGGAACGGGAAGAGAAGTAGATTAGGTGATTATCTCATGAACCAGATCTTTTCTCATTCACAGTCTCTAGCAAGATCTGGTCCCTTGCTAGAAAAGTTTAAAAGCTTCAGATCTGTATTTGAAACTGCTATATGGATCCGAAATGAAATGTCACCATCTCTTTCATCATAAACTAATAATTTTTCTGGTGTCTAACAAAATGTGTGCAAAATTCCAAGTGCTTTTATGATTCTAGAGGAAAGCACAAGTCCTGCCATTTTAATGGAAAGATCTGCACACACACTAGCTCCCCAAGCATTCCAGGTTTTGTGTTAAATGAATTTATTTTGGTGGTGACACAGGAAGGAAGAGGGACATGATGAATAAGAAATTACATGCCATAACCTCCCACGGAAATACTGCAGTCTTGCTGCTATAACAATGTAAGGCTATGTGGGGCTACAAAATGAAAAAGAACTATGTGCTTACATCCCATTTCTGATTTTTTTTGCGGCTATCTGAGAAAGATTTGATATTGTTGTTGTCTAGGCACATTTAAACTTCAGCTGAAATAACTGCCAAGTGATTCATGCCTATGTAGCTGAATATACCGATTGTATCTGGAGCCCCAGTGCGCCATTTTCATTTCACTTTAAATAAAAAACAAAATGTATCTATGTCAGTCAGTGCCCTTCTGCTGTACTCAGAGGTATCAAACAGGCTACAATTATGATTGTGAAGTGATTGTGTCACACTGGAGGAAGGTTTATTGCTTTTGAGTCTGCTAGGCAGTAACACATTCTGTTTCATATTACTCTTTATATCATTGTTTGGTTGTGACTAGAATAATCAAATGCCATCAAATGCTGTCAAATTCAATTTACAGTATTTTTCACTGAAGCAGGCCTTCTGCATTATATTTTTTTTTTTCCTTTCTATGGTTGCCATGGAATAGCAGCTGTAATCATCAGCTTTACTTACAAAACCAACAGAGTGAAGACATGTCTTGGGCTATAACATATACTTCATTCCTCTTCATACAGGGGAAGGACTTGGGTTTTTTTGATCAGATAATTAAAAAAGAGCAAATAAAAGATATTTCAAGACAGCAGGAATTTTTAGAGACTCCTAATGTTTTTAAGGCAAAGTGAATTTATATTAATTATCACTGCTGATTTCAAAAGGTAATTCAATTCCCTGTCTTCTCAGTCACAGCTCTAATATAATAAAATATCCCAAACTCTAGGTTCATCCCAGCATGTGTCTGCCACACATATTTAGAGCTGGAAAACCAGGAACTTCAGAGTTTCAGTTCCTCTTCAATACATGGCTTAAGTTTTATATTCTCTGCCTTTCTGAAGCTATTCAGGAGCTTTTATAAAAAAGGTCAAAGGGCACAGCAGTCATCGGTGTTTTGCTACTTTGATACTTCCTTAAACATAGCAATCTATATAGAAAAAACTTCACACACAGCTTATGAAGCTCCTGATAGGGAGTGAGGATAAGTCAATCAACCACCTAAACAGGGCAGCTGAATGCAAACACTAAGCAACATAAATAGATACAATGTTATCACACTCCAAATTACATACAAACAGGAACATAATTTATCTTGGAAAACTGATCTGTATTAGGAACCTAGATACTTTTTTTGCTTTTAAAAACCTCAGAAATGGTGAATTACTCCTGTCTCCATTTCAACATTCTCAACTGTCCATCAGAGAGGACTGAAGAATGCATCTAGCAGCTGGGGTAAACACAGTGAGAGTGTCTATCTTATAATATTTTCTGTTCCTTTGGACTTTTGAAAATATATTTTCACCTGCTTTTTGTCATTTGTTGATCAGGAAGATGATTCTTGCCTCAGCTCTTATTCTCAACTTGTCCATCCATATATCAGGATTTTACTTTAGCATTTTAAAGGTGATACACACTTTATCATGTACTTCTACACTTCTTTTTCACCTCCTAGTATATCAAGGAATAAAGAAATTAATAGTTCAATGAGACTAAGAATCTGAGGTGATGAAAGTATTTACCTGTGAATAAAGTAGTTAGTAATAATGCCGTTTGGTTTCTTAGGTGGTCCCCATTTCACTTCTATGAGTGCAGATCCCATTGCTTTAACGATAGGTGGGCTCAGCTCTCTAGGAGGTGCTTCAGAAGTTCTTGCGTATGTTTGGCCACCCACTCCACACCCACCTACAAAACCAGAAGTTTGCTTAGCAATGAGACTTATTCCTCAACAAAGTGTACAGTAAAAGCAAACAAATGTCAAGTAATGAATCTCCAATGAAACGATGCCTCATTTCACTATTAAAAACTCATTTAAATTACTGTGGTTTCACTGACTATTTACTCCTGATTTTCACCAGCACAGGTGAGGAGAGAACTGGTTCCAAAGTGTCATTTTAGGGAGACTTATTTCAATAGGATTTTGAAGATCTCCAGTAAAGGCAATTAATTTTGTAATATTTGGGCTCTTCTCTCCTGTCTTTATGATTACCACTTCTTGCTTGTGAACAGTTACAGAACTGATTTTGTTCTGTATGCAAATTTCTAAGAATTGCAAAGCTATTTGTGAAGAACTTTTAATAAAATGGCACATATTACATAAAATAAATTTTTTAAATCTCCATTTAAAATATTCATGATATAATGTGAAGAAATATTTTACGCTTCATTCAGTGCTAGGCTTTCTTTATACTAGGTAAACACTGGACTCCAATGTAGGAATAAGATTTTATCTGTTTTGATGAGTTGAATTTATCTGAAAAAATCTCTATTCCTTTCCCAGTCACAGAGGTGGGACTTTGAAAATCATCTTACCATTCTGGCATGCTTGTATTCTTATCTCATACAGGGTGTAGGGATCCAGGCCATGGACAAGAGCAAAATGTGCACGACCTACTGGCTTCACTAGTAGAGTGGGACTGCTTGCATTTAGTAAGATGTTGTATTCCAAAGGCACATTGGTTATGAATATCCCTGTTGTGACACAGAAAACAATCAGTGATTATCTGAAATACAAACAGTAGCGCAGGACAACTTCAAAGAAGCACTGATCACGCGCAATTTTAAATTTAAGCCCCCTCTGGAGGTTTTACCTACTACCTCTTTCTGAAACTACAGCCATTTGAATATAAACTGAAACAGATCCAGCTGCAGATCACAACTGGAAGGCAGACATTACAGTTCTTACTTAAAAATCTCAATTCAGTTCTGTCAGTGCTTGTGTTGCAATTGCTACTACCAGGAAGAATGACCTTACAACTGGGATCCAGGTAGCTTTTATTTCTTTATTTTGGAGAGGCAACAGCTACTAAGCACTGCTGCTTGAATAGAGAGGCACATGATCAAAAAAGTGAATTGCAGCCATCCAGGATATCCCTTTTCAGCCCAGCAGTGGTAGCTGAGTGTGAGTTTTTAGCCTGCTTTACCAGTGAAGAACAATACACTAGCTTGAACGGGTTAAAACTTAAACAGGGGAAGTTTAGATTGGACATAAGGAGGAAATTCTTTCCTGTTAGGGTGGTGAAGCACTGGAATGGGTTGCCAAGGGAGGTTGTGAATACTCCGTCCCTGGCAGTGTTCAAGGCCAGGTTGGACGAAGCCTTGGGTGATATGGTTTAGTGTGAGGTGTCCCTGCCCATGGCAGGGGGGTTGGAACTAGATGATCTAAAGGTCCTTTTCAACCCTAACTATTCTATGATTCTATGATATAAGAACCGGTTAGTTTTTGTTGAAGAAAAAAAACCCTCAATTTTAAATATTTTGTTGTAATTCAGACATTTTCACCATCATTCCTCTTCCAAAGCTGTCAATTTCTATTTTTTCAGGAGAACAGCCAAAGAAGAGTGTCTGTTAAGTGTGTTTCTTCCATTCTGCAGTCACATAAGGCACAATCTTAAGAAAGAATAAAGCAGAGAAGGTACCTTTCTGAAATGAGTCAAGATGTATCTGATGATTAAGAGCACATTTTGCTTCCATACAGCACCTACTTTAGCTGTCACAGAGATGTCTTTGTGATTCCACCAAGAATCAGATGCCTATGAAGGTCTGAAACTTGTCTAGATCTCAAGAATATTTCCATTCCTAATTGTGGTTTTGGTCCTTTTCTAATAAAGTACCTATATTGATACTTGCTATATTGAATGTAATAATTCAAGCTACAAAGACAACTTTTTTTTCCCACTGTTGTGCATCTTTTACATGTCTTTTTCTTTAGCTAATTATAGATGTGATTATGTAACTAAAGAAAAATAGGTTTTTAAGAAATCAGAGAGATTTCAAGTTTATTTGTGGTACTATAAATAACCACTGTACTTTGGAAGATCAGAAAAGTCTTTGAAATGCCATGTTTTCACAATTCTTAGAAGAGAAAGAAGACATAAAAATCCCAAAGAAATAAGATGCTGCTGCCTTTCTAGATGGTAAACAAACAAAATGCCATTACACTAAAAAGACCTGAAAAGAAAAAGCCCTGAAGTGGCATGACTTCAATCTTATTCAACTGCTCATCTTACAGGAAGAAAACAAAGGTGTTGATACTAGTCATTGGAAGAGGTGAAGAGAAAAGGAGACAGAAAGTGTAAAAATCCCACTGCAAAATTTTCCTTTTTCAATGCAAAAAGTTCAAGAAAATCACCAAGATCTAATCATTAAGAATAGATCAGCAGAAACATGACTTTTAAAGTCATACAGGACATTACAGACTAAAACTCTGGGAGTTGATCTTGAAGTAGATAGCTTCTGCCAAAAAAAAAAGGCTATTTTTTGCCTGTGATATATGGAAGATAAAATGCTTTGGAAGAGTGCATTTAAGTATGCATTGTGTAATGATACTAGTAGTTAAAGTTAAATATTATTACGTCTAAACTACCTTTTGTTGTTGTTTTGCTGTAATTGGAGTGCCTGTAAAGGACATCACAGAAGATCTGAAAGTAAGAGCTTGATGTGGTAAACAGCACATCAAATAGAAACCTTGTTTAAATCTCCTAGTTAGGGTCCCCTTCTTCTCCAGTCCTGACAACAGACCAAATATTCCAGCTAGAAAACCTTGCTACCTTATTAAAATGACACATAATTAACTTTTGTGCATCTGATCAATGATTTTCTAGGCAAAATTCACCAGAAACCTTTGAAATTGAAACTATTCAGAATGCTTAATTTCCCAAGGAAGACTAAATACAAACAAGGACAGCTGAACCCAGCCATCAATATGCTGCAGAGGACACTTATTTCAAAATGATTGACCTATCCATGTCCAACATTCAGTCCATATCTCAGCAGAAATGAAAAATAACCCCAACCAAACCAAACCCAACCAAACACCTAAAATCTTAAAATCCTGATGAATGTTGCAATGTGTTAGGAATTATACCAAGAATGAATATGCTCAGGAGGAAAAACATTTTCAACAAGTGAACAGGAAATTGTAAATAAAATCAAGTAAACATCCTGAAAAATTCCAATATCCAATGGAAATTCTTCTGCAATTTGATGTAATTAATCAAATGCTTGGATCAAAGGATCTCTTTGTAATCTGAAAGAGAAAAAATACACACTTATACAACACACAATCTGGTAAAAAACCTCTTTCTTCCACAATAGCCTTCAGCATCTGCAGCCAGTCTGAAACTACTACCTGATGTGCTCTGATGACTGAGGGAAACGAAATGTGCATGTTTGTTAAACTCAGCTGGGAAACCACATGACTTGGTTAATTCCAGAGTTCATAAATTTATGTCAGAATAAAAGGATCAGTAAAAGCACAAATGAACCAATTTACCCTAAGTGCAAATGGCAGTTATGTTATTTGGTGTCGAAGTTACCATGAGCACAATGACAATGTGCCATAACACATTTTCATGTTCGCTAAAGAGCAAGGGTTTAGTTGGTTAATATTCCCAGCAATACTCTTTTTCATAATTTACAACAAGCAGATGCTGATAGGTTATTTAACATTTATGAAGTTAAGATGTAATCAGAAAAACCCTGATTACCTTTACAAATACAAAAGTTAAATTATTCCACTATTTTTTCCCTGTGACTGCATTTCACAGCAGGTGCACATTTTGCAACGGGACAAGTCAATCAAACTAAACTTTGGGGTTTTGTGGGCATATCTGGATAATGTTTAATGGCCAATTCTGTGCAAAACTCTGCAAATGAGGTTTGATGGCTCTGTGTACTTCAAAACTAGGCTAGGTCAAAATAGAATTTGCAGCACAAGATGCTTAGAATTGGGTAAAAAAATCCACAGTCTGTTTTACAGACTGGTAACAAAAAATCTGTTTGAAGTCTATTGTTGAAACTTTGTTTAATATGATGTGAAGCTCAATCACAATTAGAGCAATATAGTTGAACTCATTCACCTATAGTAAATGAACATTAAAAGAATAATGTAATATCTTTTATTTAAAAACAAGTAAGAGTAAAGTTATATTTTAATATTAAACTTCACAAACTGAAAAAATCTATTTGGCTTCCTGACATTGTTTACTTTAAGCTTCAAATATCCAGCTATCTCATTCTGGTTGTATCAAGTATTCCCAGCAAGACTCTGAAGATATTAGTAGCTACAGATGCTGATTTGTTTCAAGATGCAGAACTCTGGACATTGAGCTTGAAAAGCTTGCCCTACAGTGTTGTGGAGCAAACAATAATTTATATAAGAAAACAAAAATGAGGAAATGTAACATTGGCTTAGCAAAAGTCAGAACAATTTGAGAGACCACCAACAAAGGAGAAACCAGCTTAGCTGGAGAAGCTAAAGAGACAAATAAATGTCATTCAAATACCAAATTTGATACCATGAATAAAGTAAGAATCCAGACACTTTACAGAACTTTCATTCTAATTGATAAGCAAACCAAAGGTGGATGAAGAAGAGTGTTACAACATGATGAAAGAAGACATTTTATTCCGACCATCCTTAACACATGAAGGAAGTAACATAAGAGCAGAGGGCAGGATCCTCTTTTGAGCATGTACAGACTTCATGGTATCATCACCAGCAACTGGAGTTATCTAGCAGGATCAAGCCCCCAGTGAGGACCAGAGGGGTTGTCAATGATTTGAAATGCAGGATGGCTACCTGCCTACCTATCAATAACATTTATGGATATGCCTTGGGAGAATTATGTGGTGGGGCCCTTTTTTCCCATTCAGCTTTTCTGCCTCTACCCATGGCACTAGTCATTCCATAATAATTGTAACATATCCTTCTGTAGCATATCAGTGAAATGTACCGTACCTTTGAGGTCTGTGCACTGAGGCGATGCAACACAAGATAATGGGATGCCTATTTCAGAAAATAAAGTCCTATTTTCCATAGTGAGTGAGGTGTGTCAAATATTTTCTCCAAATCTGTCACTTTTACCACTACTTGGACACCTTGCTATTTAGCTAAGTCAGGAGTTTTGAAATGCTACATATCCATAAAGTCATAAGGTTTAGATAAATTACAGAAGTTGAAACATTATAATTAAAGCCATCCAAAAGGAAGGTCTGTGTAATATGATGCCCATAATTAATCCTGAAGGTGATTATTTGATACAAATTTATTACAGCAGATAAGATAGAATGCTAAAGCATCCCTGATATCCACAGACAGGAAGACAGTATGACCAACTACCATCTCATCAAAACTGGTTAATAAAAAGCACTTTTTTGCATGGAGACACTTTCAATTAAAACAAATGTCTCATTCAGGAGTGACTGCCAAGCCTGACAATCCTTATAACAAATGCTGCATTCTGGGTTTGTAAGGGAAACCTTTATTATCTCAATATAGCTTATTTTGAAATATGGATTCATACACATTAAGAAATATATCAGGAAAACACAGTTATTCCATGCACAAGGATATAAATAAGGATAAAAAGTTGTAGGGTCCAGCCTAATCCTACCAAGCTGGGGATGTATGTGGCCCCAGATATCTGCATCCATAGGACCTCTTAGTGGGATGTAAGCCGTTCCACAAGATCAGAACCTGCATCCCCTGCAGTCTTCCTCTTGGGGAAAAAAAGCACTAAGAGTACAAAGATCTAAGAATGAGTGTTAGACTGGGATATGAAGGGTCACGAATCAATTCTCTAGCTTCTGTATATATCTATGCTTCTGCACACAGGGTTGGTTTGTAGCATTAGTAGTATTTAGTATTCTTTTAGTAACATAATCTGCTGCTAATACTCCCCATTCCTGTACAATCAGCCAGTGGCTCTGAGGTGCTATAATAAAAGGAACAGTTTTGCCTTCCTGTCTACTCAGCAGGGCACTGTATGAAAACCAATCCCTTATTCATACTTAAATAATTGGCCCCAGAACAAGAAGGCAGAGAGGAAGGGACTGAGTCACCAAATATCCATGAAAGTGAGATAACAGTTCAAGGGGCATCCCAGTACCTGAGAACAAATACATATGCCTTCCCCTGATTGAGCAAAATGATTCCTGCAGCCATTTGAATACATCAACCCTGCATCCTCTACAAGGCTGTAATGTCCAGCCTCCTCCTTACCCCTCTAATTGTGTGGTTTCAGGAATACACAAACTGTGTCTGCACAGCCTTATTTACAACATAACCAAATGTACTACATGGAGCCTGATTCTCCTTGCAGGTTTGTAACCCACTACGAGTAACAGGAATTTGAGCAGATGGAAAAGAAAAGGTCTAGAACAACAAGGACAAGCATTTCTGGGAAATAATACACTTTTCACAAGCCTGTGCTATTCCAGTACATTCCTATGTTCTAAATTTATTTATAATGTTGCTGAATATTTTGTACCTTAAATTATATTTATTATCAAAACAATCATGCAGCATGAGTCACTTTCCAGTAAAGTCAACTGTAGATTATATGCCATTTGAATTCACCTCCCTTCTGCTGGGTTCTAAATCCTTTCAGGCAGTAGGGGGAAAAGTTTAATTTAAGATTTTAATCTTTCTCATATATTATAGCATTTCTATAATGGATTTTGTGTGTCTGAAAACTAAAAGATTGACAGCTCAGGGTATTATAGATTTATTAATCATTGCTTAAATGGGTAGGGTGAATGCTGCTAAGCACTGCCATATAACTTGAGATCCCAGCCTTGAAGGCAAAATATTTTTTCTAGGTGACTTTATTTTTAATGTCAATTGACTCTACTGTGACTGGAAGAAGAGACATTAAAAACTTCCTTGAGTTCATTGATAAAACGTATTGTTCTTGCAATATTCAAACACCTGACCTCATTTTAGGTAAAGAAACCCAACATGGAGAAAGTGGAGAACACCTTGCTGGAGATGAACTACACTAGACAGAAAGTTGTTCATTTACAATGCTCTCATTATCCCTCAATAACTATAGCATGTCGTTTTTATAACATCAGTAAAGTACACCAATCACTGAAGCTATGATCTATATTAATGACACAGAGCACAGCCCCTTATATAAAAAGATACTATTATTCAGTTATTCCTTCTTGGCCTACATCTGCAGCAGGCCAAGACAACCTGGGGATATTCAGGAGAAGAAGGCCTTTGCTGACCCACCCACCAGTAAGGTAACATGTCCACAGAAAACTATGGTGCTCAGGTGAATAAAATGTACTTAATCAAGTCAAAGCTAGCACAAGATCTCCATGTCACACTCTGACATCTTTCGTTAAAGGAACTCAACGGTGCATATCTGCAGGACAACTGCTCATTTTAATTGCCAAGGTAGCTATCAAGACAACACCAACCCTACAATCTGGCAGGTTTCCCTGTTGATAACTCAGGTTAGTCTGAACAGAAGAGAAAATTTATTTTCAATGTAATTGTGGCTTTTCCTTTTTGTCGTTAATACTTGTACTCAATGATAGTTTACAAGATCAAATGAACATATGATTTTTGATCAGCTAATCCTCACAACACCCATGTCAAGTATATAGGTCAATATTATTAAAATGTGTCTAGGAAACAGCAGCTTTAGATACTGGTTATTTAAATCACACAAGCATTAAAACTAAATATGAAGAATAAAAGTATCTGAAAGATTCAGCTGCCTGCCTGAGTAGACTAACTTTCCCATACTTTCGTTTTGCTACAAATTACTACATAAAAATACATTTTTACCTGGCACATCCCAAGCTAGAAATATGGAATATGCATCAATTACTGTGACATTATATGGGATATGAATTTTCTCTGGTGTTCCTACTGGTGTTTGTATAACATATTTATCACTAGTGTTGCTGCCACCCCAGGTGCTGGCTTCCAACTGGTAAACATATCTGCACAAACACAAAAAGATCAGTAAACACTATGGTTAGAAGCTTTAGGCATTAACAGTAATAGAACATTTCTATTTTCACCAATTTAAAGAGACTACCCTATAAAGACTCTAAAAAAAAAAAAAAGAAGTTTTTCTAAATCTATTCCATGAAGGGAAAAAAACAAGTAGCCACCACCAACCAACCATTCATGAGGAAAAAAAAGCCTCTCCCTCTTTGAATCAGAACGGCCTATTCTCAGAAAAGGAAAGGAAAGGAAAGTCCTTTGATTAAAGCTTTCCAACACTTGGAAGCCTCCTAAATGTGCCCTAAAAATTTTCCCAGTAATTAAGTAATGTTGTAAGACATTTTTCTCCTGTTAAAAGAGTGACTTATCTCTTGTACATTTCACAAACACACATACATATATTTTGAACTCCTTTCACCCATTACCAGAGCTCTTTAACATGCCTTACCTCCTGTTCGGCTGCAGGTTAATATCAGTGAAATTTAAGTCTGTACTGCCACACAGGAAAATCTGTTCTCCATCACGAAATAATCGATACACAGTAATGAGTCCGTTTGGTTTCTTTGGTTCACTCCAGTAGATCTCCACTTCTGTTGAGCTGACTATGATATGATGAGGCTTTGGCCATACCCCTATTAACATCACAGTGACACTATTTTAATTTGACAGAAACATAAAGGGTTTGTTTTTTTTCCCTTTCCCACAGTTAGTGCTGCTGCTTTCAGAAATGTAAGGAAAGCATAAAACATTGCAGAGACAGAATTTAACACACTTTCTGCATTTACCCTATATCAAATGCAACCAATAGGTCAAGGTACAGCTTAATGGAGAACAAGGCCAAAGGCTGCAGTCTTTATATGCCCAGTTGTCTCTGCATATTTATTTGTGCTTAAAAAAATATGCATCTAATAATTCTACCTTGATAACTTAAAGAGGAATTTAGGGAAATAATCTCAAAAAGAAAGTAGAAATGCCACGCCAGACAGTCAGTATAAAGAGTGTGTTAAGATATAAAAACTCCAAGAGAGACGGATTTTCTCTTGTGTAAATTTATACACAATAGCTTGATGGGTGAAAGTGGATTTTTGCACCTTGTTAAACCATCAGAAAATACAAACCCACATGACCGTCTCTATAAGAATGCACTTGTCCCTTACCATGAGGAGCAGCTTGCAAAGTCTGACCTGAAAGTGGTTGGCTAGAAGCACACCCAGCAGATGTGCATGCAGTAAGCATGAAGCTGTAATTAGTGTATGGCTGCAGACCTAGAAAGAGCAAACAGATTAGACTGAGATAGTGACATTGGGCACACCAAGAACTGTGTCACTACATAGAAAGTTACCAGACTTAAAGTTAACATTTAATATTTTTGGCAAAGAAAATGTGAACCATTCTTATGTTACATCTGAATAATACTGAAATGGTGTATTCTTGTTAATTTTATATACGTATATCCTCTGCTAGTTTAAAAGACCTCACAAAAATATTAGTTTGAACATATGACTATGCTGCAATGGATCTAAGGATGCCCCTCATATACATGTACTGGAATTAACTTCAGATAAGTTAGATGGCACTTGCAGCATAGTAACAACAGTACAGATTTCAGCCCAGATTACCATCTGAAAATTTACCCAGTCTCTCAGGTGTTGTGGTGGTTTTTTTTTTTGTGTTCCTGTCCCCTTCCCAACTTCTATTTGTTAATTTTTTCCCGTTTTTCCTATTTGTTACAAGATTGTACTATAGATGTTATAAAGCAGTTTAGAAGAACGACTGACAACCAAGCCCTCCCCACTACAAGATTCTAATTCCAGTTGCTTGTAGTTTCTTCAAAATGATTATTTGCAGCTCAAAACTTCTATGCTGCACATACTCCAATGAGACTAAAAGAGAATATATTACTTTGACCTTTCCTTGGAAATTTTCAGGCACCCTTGTGCTCTGTGTTAGTGACTTCAGGTTTGAAATCAAGTTGCCCATAGCTTTAGAATTTGATTTTAGGACTCCTCACCAAAAAATTGGCTAAGATACTAAGCTTCAAAATAGCCATTTCTGCACACCCGTTAGAAGTTTCTTACACTTAAGACCCCTGTGAGCCTATCTTGGATGCCTCAGAGCTCAGCTTTAACTGCTGATCAAACTGCCACACAGATCTTGCTCCTCCCCAGGCTACAGAGTCTTTGCTATGCTACTTTTTTGGGTGTTGCTCAAAGTTGATGTTAAAAATTACATTACAAGGCACAGGGACTGAAATCTCTCTTCCTTGAATGTTTTCAGGGATCCTCTTGTTAACACTTCATAATACATTAGAAAAACATTCCTCTTCCTGAATACAAAAGGGAAAAACAGCAGCAAGAAGCAAATTATATACAAAGCCTGTGAAAATGTTAGGGTTTCAAAACTGAATTCTCAAACTAGGAAATCCCAGCATTAGGATGTTGTAGAGCATACAGTTGCTTTACTAACACCACAAGCTGAAACTTGCAAACGGCTTCATAAAGTACCAGAAGAATAACAATAAAAAAGAAAGGACAAAAAATTTCTCTCTCAGAAACACGATGCTGACTCAAAGACACGGAGAAACAAATACCTCCCTGGACCTGCCAGGAGGCCATTTGAGATGCCTGAGACTTGGCTGTCAAGAGTACCTGGTCTCATGCAAAACTTCATCCATTTGAGCACAACTGGTGCCTTCATCTACAGCCCCAAGAGCTCAGGAAATTCAGGCCCCAGGTTTCAAGGCAGGATGTCCAGAAAATGGACAAGACAAGATGTGCCTTCCTCAGTACCACAGCCTGAGCAGATATGAACGCCTTGGACAACAGTAGCAAACTTCCTTGATCCAGGGGTGGCCTCTCCTCCATGCTCTGCCACTGTCCGCTTGTTTGTAGCCTTCTAATCTGGCATCCCACAGGATTCATGAGGCTTCCCAGTTGGGGACCATGGCAGCCTCAGTCCAGGCGCTTCCCTAAGAATGGTGCTGGCCAGGATATCCTCCCAAAGCTGGGCAGGGCAGAGCTGTGTGGACACCAGCACATCTCCAAGATGAGCTGAAATGGGTTCTGGACCATAGGCAAGAGTGGGGATGGCCCCAGGGAGCCAGGCAGCAGCTCGACAGAGAGCTAATAGGTTAACACACTGCCCTGTGTGCTGCCACTTGGCCATCCTCCCAGCACACTGCCCCTTCTCCTTTCTTCCTTTTGACAGCCAATGTCTCCAGCCCCTCCGTGATCCACATTCTATCCCTCTGGGTTTGCACCATCCCAGCTGCCTCCTTCATAAAATCATAAAATCGTAGAACAATAGAATAATTAGGGTTGGAAGACCTTAAGACCATGTGCCTCCCTGAAGGAGGAGAAAGGAAAGGAAATTTAGCTCTGGGCAGACGCAGACATAGGTCCATTTACACTGAGATTTCCAGAAGGAATAAACTTACCAAGCATAGCAAAAGGTGAGGCAGCAGTCCTACATACAGGAGTGTTTTGTTTGGTTTTGAATTGTTTTGGGTTTTTTTTCCATTTCATTCCTACCCAGAAGAGGCACAGCTTGTGGACTGAATGAGACAATAACTCTATGTACAAATAATCACATTACTGTTTAATGCTGACTGCTTGTGTGAAAGAGGCTGGACTAAGATTATACAGGTCAATTCAAATGTTTAATATAAGTTGATTTTTAAGTGCATGGCTTTGTGACCTTAAGGTACTTTTGATGTAGCTCATGTGCTTAATTGTAATTACTTCAAGAACAATGCAATTCTGTGGCAAAAAAGAAAGTCTGGACAAGATCCTTGTTTATAAACAAATACTTGTTCATAGCCAGTAAGCAGATATTTTAATTAGAGTATATTATGAACAAATAGAAAGAATGAGAAACAATTACATAGAAAGGTAAAATACTGAATGGAAGACATGCAGGCTGCTTGAGAATGCAGGCTACTTAACTACTGAACAAGACATGAAGGAGAGAAGATAAAGAGATGACCCAGAGGGACAGCCCTGGCTGCAACCTAATCATGAACTGGAAGAGAAGAAAAATCATCTGAACATTGTGTATAAAAGTAAGAAGGGAGAAAATGACAGTTGCAGACTAGAGAGAGGCAAAGACATGGAGGAAAGCCAAGTATTTAACATTTCAGGATAGAAAAGATAACTGTGGCAACAAATTACTTGAATTCCCCTAAAGGGAGTCATGTTCACTTTTAAAGGAAACATGCATAATAAAGCAATACTCATTTACAACTACATTTTAAAGAGGAAAATGGGCATTAAAAAAGAGCACATGGTTTCACTGAATTTATTGGTGAAATTCTGATACCTGAAACCTCTTGTCATACACAGAGCAGTCGCAGCATATTTTTATCTAGATTGTTAAAGCTTTGCATTAAATGCCTTGTCTTATGCATGCTTTGGAAAGCTCTGTGCAAATCTACGTAGGTGATTAATAATAAAAATAACAAGTAAGATAATCTCGAAACATAAACAGCATTTTGCTTTTCCAATTTCTCTGCTTGATTGTTCACTAGAGGATACTTCTTTTCTTTTGTGGTCTATTATTGTGGGTTTATGGTGGTTTTTTTTGATTTTTTTTTTTAATTGAGCAGTCTATTTTGTTACTGCAGCAACTGTCATTTGCCAAAAGGCTGTGAAAGAGTGTTTGTTTTTTTTTTTTTCAAGAATGCATTGTTCTATTAGTCAAATCAATTCCTTCTAATACTGTTTGTCTCCATTTGTGGGTATGGCTCCACCAATGTCAGTAATCACTTCCCAGAATAATGCTCCTGGGTCTCACAGTGGGAATTTTACTTAGGAGGATGTCAGATTGCTGACCACAGCCTCACACAATCCCTCCACCCCTAAGAGTTTCCTTTAGATAAATATTACTAATGAAATCAGTGCTGCATGGAGATAGAGTTGACCGGTGACTATATTTCTGTATCTCATTATTTTTACTACCTGAAATGGAGAATATGTTCAGATGAAAGAATTTCAAACCATTCAGTCATAAAGTATTTGTTAATAGTGCTTGTTTTACTAAGATAAACATCAATGGTCTTGCTCAGCTTTTACCTAGAGATGATTGATCCTACAAATTCTCAATAAAGCTTCTTAATTGAGCTATTATTTTTAATGTATTAAAAAAGGGGAGCTGAGGAAAATCTTTGCTATATATCCACCTGCTTCTGCTGAAGAGGGCACTCTTAGCTTTCTTTTACAATTTCCCTAATTTCCTCAGTCTTACCCTCTGCCTGGCCCTACTACTAAAGCATTAGCAGGCCCATTTGTAAAGTAGTAGTAACACAAAGTGAAACAATGCCATAACTGTCATCCAAATTGTTCTGTACAGGGTAGTGGAAGTGTTCAGTAATAAATGATATAAAAAGGTCTTTTATTGACAAGCTGCCATGTGCTGTTTGCATTAGAGAATATGAGAAGATGATGGCTGCTGCCCTAGGTCCCAGTGGCATTCAACTCAGTGAGATAGCACAAAATGCTTCAGTTTGCTTAAAGCATTGATAACACCTCTAAATAATTAACTGAGAACTTCCTGTCTTCAATTACTTAATGTTTTTTTTAACATCTTGAGAGGATTATAAGCAATTTATGGATTTCACATGATGAGCACATTCACCGCTATTCCCACAAAGCATTTGTGGGATCATGTTTCCAAAGCTTTGATGTAATTAAAAATAAGCAGCAAGACAATGGTGCGGTGGCAAGGTGTCTGTTATTTGCAAGACCCTAGATTCAAAGTCTCAAGAAATACTAATGCTACAGCTTCATTAATGTTCAACTGTTGCTCAGGGAAAAGCAGACAGTTTTGGGAGGATGGGAGAGAGAAGGTAGAAAAGGAAGATGAGAAAATCGAAACATACATCCACAGGGAAAAAGACAGTTCAAACATTTGAGGTTATGTATGAATCAAATTTGATTGGTTTATCTTATTCTTTTAATATAAGGAGCAACAATTATCCACATTGCTAAATCACTGCCACAAATTCCACATTATTATCCAAGTAAGCTCCTGTAGAAAACAGCACAAGATTTGATTAAGACTGTCAGGAAGAACGATCACTTTTTTCACTCCTATCTTAACATGGCAGCATTGGACAGTGGCTTAATGGAACAGGCACACAAAAGTTAAAATGAGTCTTGCTTCTCAGAAGGTGGTTTCATTTGTATTAAAATCTCAATTATTCTGGAGATATAACTGCCTTTTGGGGAGGAAGTGGGATCACAAGAAGTGTTTTTCAATGGGTTTGATAGATCATTCCTTGTTGGTAGGTGTTCTTTACAAGTATAAATTTATAACAGCAATTCTAAAACACCTACCACCAACTGGCATACAGTTAATATCTCATGTCCAGAAGCACTGAATACAGACACAGGAATAATATTCTGATGATGAATTTCACACTTAAGCATGATACTGTCAAAAAGGAACAGCAAACCTTTATTCCTCTGTGAGTGACTACAGCAAGGATGATGCTTTTTAAAGCACTAAGGGATCCACTCAGGACTCGTGCTTTGAGAGGTGGCTGAGAGTGCCATATATGCCTGACAGGTTTTAAGTGCCCTAAGTCAACTTCTGTTCTTTGGGTGGCTATCATATGATGTGGATAATATACAAATCTCTAAGTTTCCTAATCGGAGGTGGGGTGGGAGGGGTGGGGTGGGAAGGAAAGGAAAAAATAATGTATTTATGAATTCCTAAAAATCATAAAAACAAAAATATGATGAGCAGCCTGAGGTCAGAGTGAAAAATGACAGCTCAGAATGCTTTGTGCTCAACAGAAACATTTCTAATAATGTTGTTTCAGTGTAACGTTCAAATATAAATCAGAATTGGATTAGTGAAAATAATACATTTGAGGACTAAATTAAACCTTTCCGCAAAACGCCTCGACTAAAATGTCTTTCAGATACACACACACACTGGTGAAATTTCACCAAGTACTTAGAAAATGGCTCTAAGCTATATACAAGATTATAAACAGAATCCAGGATCTTTTCCTTTCTGTCTTCTTTTCCTTTTTATTATCTCAGGCATAAAGTACTGTTCCTACACTGCTATACACTGCTCTCTCTCTCTCTCTCCCTCTATATATATATATATATAAAGATTGCAAAAAAAAAGCCAAATTTAAGGTAAGTCATGATAAAGCTTCCTAAACTGTGCCTAGTACTGGCAATTTAAAAGCCTCAGACAAGCAGCATTTTTAGTATATTAATACTGTCTTATATCTAAGGACAGGACATTAGCCTGCCAGAGCACTTGCCTCCTTACCTGATACTGTGTGCTGCATTCTGCTTGCAGCATCAGTGTATATCAGACCTTTCCCTACTTGACTGATCTGGTACTCTTTGATGATACCATTTGGTTTCTTGGGTGCAATCCAGCTTAAATGTAGTGCTGTTGAGTTCAAAGCACTGATGTCTGGTGGCTGAACGCTCTCTGGGACTCCTTGGACAGTGACTGCAACTACCTGAAGACATATGAATTAAACAGCAACTTAATGTAATAGTACACTAGATACCATAATCAATGAGAATGTCACTTTTGTTTTAAAATGTTGTTTGGGCTGGCATATCATTACCAAGGGCCTGGAGAACTAGTTACTGTTTTCCTCCTTTTTCACAATGAACTCTGACCTTGAATACATTACATAAGCCTATGCCTACAATTTATCACAACAGGTTCACTGTGTTTTAGCTGCAGCACGTAGCACAGGGTGAAACAACAAAAACTGTGTTGCTTCAAAACTCTTGATAACTCTCTTCCATATGCTTTGTCAGTGTCTCTGCATTTTAACTGCCTGATTTCATCTATTTTAAGCACCAGTAAACATGGGGCTGAGCCTCCATTTATCCCACGCAATCTGAACTCTATTGTAGTTATTTGCAAGTCCATATTTTTGGAAGGAAACCAAAGATTCTGAAAGACAGAATAACTTCACACTTGTTAATCTCTTTCTTAAAAAAAAAAAAAAAATAGGAGGAAAAGGAAAATCTAATTTTCTATTGACACACCTCTACCATCTCCTACAGAAGCATTTCCAAATTACACTGGTTTAATAAGTGTCAGACTTTTTTCTCTTTGAGAATCACTTTTCTTTTTCTGTTATTACAGCCATAAAGTATTTATATTACGCTGTAAATATAAAAAGTGCCCTCTATAATATATTGTTTTAGTGCATTTGTTTTAATCAGTCCCTACTTGCAGACTTCAGTGTTTGCAACAGTAAGATTCTTAATTACAGGGAAGTGAAATAAGCAGGATATATTAGCTCAGGCCCATGGTTGCTGCAACTGTGCCTATAGAGCTTCCAGACCACAGCTCTGCATGCACATAGAGGACTACGCGCCTATCTCCATCCCTCTGTATCAGTGTTTCTTTTCTTATACTTTGCCTGAGACTTGCACAAATAAGAGAAACACTTAAACACCTGGAAAATCCCACATATATATAATATCCCATATATATTATAATTACAAAGCACAGTCATTATTCCTCGCCTCTGCCTCACAGACAATAGACCCCTTGCAGTCCTAAAAATCCATTGTCATGGAGGCAAGTATATTACTGTGAAAAAGAGGTCACTTGCTTAAGAAATATTTTTTTCCTGATGGCAGGTACTTTGTAGAATAGAAAGTAGAGCTGGTTAAATAGTAATGGTGGTGAAAGGCATCTATGAATTAAACTGATACAGCAGGCAATAAAACAGTGACAAAAGGAAGGAAGAGACTGTGTCTGTTCCAAACTGAAGCAGAGGCAGGCAAAGGAAGTGTAGGAAGCATAAGGTCCAAGGCAAGTGTAGACATGGAAAGTCAGTGAAGGGTAATATAGTGCAAAGATGCCCAAAATCAGGTTGTTGAACAAATTGATAGACTAAGAGCTAAAGCACATAAACTAAAAACAGCAAGGAAGAAGAGGCTATAGACCTCCTAGTAAGAAGCAAAAATTTAATTTTAAGCCTGAGAGAAAGGCTTAAATTAAAAAACTCCTTACTCTATTCTATCATGTACAGCTTTTTTTTCAACAAACATCAGTTCCTACAGTGCAATTTCAGCTTTGCCAGGAGACTGAGACACTGCTTTCTTCTGCTGCTTGCTTGTGTCAACCTTAGGTTCCAAATAATCACACATCAGTAGATGAATCCAAATAAGATTATTGATGTTATTCACTTACTCAATAATCAGCACGTCTTCAAATTACACCTTTCCAAAAGCATTTTTATGTTAGCACACTGGCTGATTAAATTCTGGCACCAGTTCCATAAAGACCAATTCACTAACCTTGCTGCTGTCTGTGCAGCCAGCAACAGTGCAGGCTCGCAGCTGGTATGAGTATTCTTGGTATGGCTGGACACCACTTGTGTCTGTGAAGCTCATTTCTGTTCCTCTGAAGTGTTCGATTCCATTTCGGAGAATGATGTAGTGAAGAATAAGACCTATTGCAGAAAGAACATGTTCCCTTTTGTCAGCTGAGAAATCCCATGTGATGGTATACTACTATACTCTGCACACATAAGATATTAAACCAAATATCTAGGTGACCACTGTAATAATCATCCTGCTCAAGTGGCTAATGTCTTTACCAGCTACTTTCCTCAACCTCTACATCAACATAGAATCATAGAATAGTTAGGGTTGGAAAGGACCTTAAATCCATCTATCTCCAGCTCCCCTTCCCTTGCCAGGGCAGAGACACCTTGTGCTAAACCATGTCACTCAACACTCCATCCTACCTGACCATCTCATAAGATCCCAATTTTTTGATTGAGAGGTCTTCCAAGTTTTCTCACTATTTGAAAATCATAACCATTTTTTCCTGAAAGAAACATGTGTATCACCACCCCCAACTCCAAGCCCCCAAATATTTTGTAACATGATTGTAATTTTATGATCACATTTGCTGTTCTCAAAGGAGACTTCTGTACACTCCTTAGAAACATACTAAATCGCCTTCTGTGAAGGTAGACTCTACTCTTACTCGCAATGAAAATAAACTCAACCTAAAGGAAATTATTTTTGCACAATTTTAGGAACATGTACATGCCAGTGACAGTGATTAACTAAGAAACATTTTGTGATTTTGGAACTCTTGTCAGTCAAACAGAACCTACTCTGGTTTTAACATGTATCAATACCATTTGGTTGAAGTGGTTCCTCCCAGTTTAGCAGTATCATGTCTTCCCGGTTATCCACTTTGGCCCATTTTGGTGGACTTACACCCTGTGGCACATCTTGATTAGTGAGAGCTCTGCTGATTTCACTGAAACCTCTTCCATAGCTATTCCAAGCAGCCACCCTGTACTCATATGTGATAAAAGGTTCGAGGTTCAGGTCTGGGAAAAGAAAGTAACACATGGATCATCTCAGTCTTACCAAATACAAAATAATCTTCTTTTTTTTTTTTTAACCTGGGGCTATGGGACTACCTCTGTGTTTAAAGACAGATATGGAAGTTCCTCCTTTAGTCAGGGCCATTTTCTGATCTAGCAATGCTTCTATCAACTTTTGTGGAAGCAGGTTTAGACCTTAGGTATTCACCAAACTTACTACTCATATATTTTTCCCTGAAGATCCTGTCCTGATTCACAGATCAATTCTTAAAGAATGCTACTTCACCACAATTGCTTCACATTTAATTAGAATACCTGATAGCATTCAGGACATCTTTTTCTTCAGAGTGAATTAAACAGACTAGTAAATCACCAATCTGATACGCCACTTTTCATTACCTGTAAATGAATACTGCTTTGGGCTTCCTGTGTAGACAGTCTCCTCTTCAGCTGGACACACACCTTCCTTTATCTCCTTCTCTGTAGCACTCTGTGAATCTTTTATCCACACACAGATATTCTTGCTGGGATCAAAGTCACACTTGCCACAATGTGCTGTTGCCTCCATAGATAAAGGGCAAAGAATATTACCCTTGCATTCTTCTTTTACCTAATAAATGCACATTCAGTGTTAATGTGTATACTGCATCTTTCTTTCCTTAGAAATGCTTCCATTAGTATTTCTCTGCCTTTACACAAGATACAATTATTTCTAGTGTATGGGAAACTTTTTCAGCCTTTGGTCTGTCTGCCCTCTTTGCTCATTAGTGCTTTTATAATCCTGTCTAAAAGAAACATTTTTTTGTAGGGTCCTTGGATGAATACATCACAAATTTTAACCACTGGAATTCTCAGTGGCTGGGTTTGTTGAACACAGAAGAGTCTAGAATCAAGTGAGAACAGGATTTTATCCAAGATTTTGAACATTCTGCTCCTGCAAAGCCAATATCCTGTGGCAAATCAGTAGCTAATTCCCAGCCTCTCATGCAGCTTGCCAAGTACACAAGAGGGCTCTATGCAATTCCTTGGCAGCTTTCAAGGCAGAGGACTCTATCCATGGGCTATATAAATCATGTCTTCTACCACATTCCTCCTAAACAGCAGTTTTGCTGCAGTAAGAGGACCTCTGCAAATGTTGAAGCAGATATAAAATTTAACCCATAAAGAACAGTTCACAGAAACAGAAATACACACTGAACAGTCACTAGTTTCCGTTAAAATTAATGAAATAGTATTTTTGCCAAACCATAAGATAGAGAGCAATAATTCTCATAAAATATAGGTTGTTGCAGGAAGAAATGT
This sequence comes from Pezoporus flaviventris, assembly GCF_033815535.1. Classification (NCBI taxonomy): domain Eukaryota; kingdom Metazoa; phylum Chordata; class Aves; order Psittaciformes; family Psittacidae; genus Pezoporus; species Pezoporus flaviventris. The sequence continues at coordinate 143,645 of NW_026892631.1, forward strand.
ACTGCAATATTTGCTACAAATATTTCTGTCCATGAGACCCCAAACTTTTGAAGGCAAACCAAACAGATTCTATGTAATGCTTTATTAATTTACCTTAGAAATTAGGTTTATAGCTGATTATGAACTTCAGCTAATTTAATTTCCCAAACTTGGCACTTTCACAAAAATTACATTGTAATAAATATCAATATAGGATGTATGATATAGATGGACTGGATTCACATATAAAGTAGCTTCAGATTATACCTCAGAATATCAGTCCTTCTAGTGCTGGTAAATTTACAAACATCGGAAAGCTAGCACTGCAATCTCTTTTCCACTGAGGTAAGTGAAATACAAAGTGTTGCCTTTGTTTATATGTTAGACCTAAGGCATGGCTCTTGCATGTTATCTACCAGAATTCATTAACCTATTCTTGCCTTCCATGAACTACTAATACAGTGCATGTGCGAACTGTAGCTGACTCATCACAACACTTGGATCTTCTCTAGAAAATTATTCAGTCTGAAAATGAAATGACATGAAAACATTGACATGAAAAGGAGAGGATGGAAGAAATATTTCTGTATTAACTTAGCAGATGAATGAAAATGATACAGAAACACCTGTATGTGGCAGGATGAGGTCTGGCTTTCTTTTTACTTTTACAGGACCTACCTGATTTCCATATTGCACAATTCAAAATATCCAACTCTCTCTCTCTCTTTCTTTCTCTATCACCCACTTTTTCCCTGTCTCTACATGAAATAATAATAGAAGAATAATAAAAGAAGAATAAATATCTACAAACCCAGGGTTTCCATCCTTTGAAATGTTCATTTTCTTAAACAAAAATTGTAATAACAGTTAAAAATATTTTTACAGCGTAGGTATAACAGCAGGGTGCTGACTCTTGAAGATTTCTATTGTATTTGCAAGGTTTTACAGCTTTGAAAGTTTGGCCAGATTGTCTCATGCCAAAATCTATAATCACTGGCCACTCTCAGAAGATGTGGAATTAACCTTTATAGTGCTTGTTTTACTCAGATGTGAAAAAAAGAGTGAAAATAAACTATAAAATTCATTAGGCACAAAAGGTATCAAAAACATAGTACCCTCATTGCTGCTAAAAGTTATATAGGGACCTGTCCCACTACTGCTGAAATTTATGCCAAAATTGTAGTGGTTTTCTATAGGATCAGGATTAAGTCCATCAAGAAAATATAAATTGTTTTATTTTTATTTATATAATACTATTTTATTTATAGTAATACTGCCTGCCAAAGTTGAACTATAATAGCATTTTTATACTTCAGAACTGGCCACTTCAATTTTAATTTCCACTTAAGGAACATCATCAGGAGCAGTGGTCACAGAACAGAAACTGGCTATACATGTCAATCTTGTTAGCATGCCAGCTTTTAGCTGCTGTACTAATCTGAAGTGCTGGGCAACACTTCACAGAGGCAGCTAATCATTATTAATTCCTTTAGAATTCATTGCAATAACATCAATCACGGTGAACTCATTCGGTATTAATATGGATGTAATGTGAAAATGAATAATGCACACAAGATTTTTTATATTCCTATTTTAGAAAAATAGTTATGAACAGTGTATTTCTCTTTCCATTGTGAAATCAGAGGTACCGAGAGATTTTCTATCAATTACCTTCATCACCATTCCAGCTGAAATCTTGTCAGAGCAAACATATTTCAAAGGATTATATCCAACTCCATTACAGCATTCTTCGCTCTTTGGAATAAGTTCAGTTTCACAGCATTTTACTGGCACTTGCTCATTCTTTCTAACATGCGCTAGGGACTCACCACTGGAACCTGAGCAGCATATGGTATCTGATTTATTCACGTATTCCTGCCCACAGCAGAACATCCCTGAAATGAATAAACAAAAAAATATATCTGAATATGAAATGTAAGTAAATAAATAAATAGATAAGAAAGGAGAAAGCTCAGGATGAAATACAGGTTGGCATAAAACCATCAGCAGCTGGAATTACGCAGATTTAGCTAAAGCGAGATTAAATTCGAACGTGAGGTGACTGAAGCAAGTGTCCTGACTTCCAGACCTACTGAAAACAATCAAGAATTAGAAGAATAAACAGGGATCCCCTACCATCAACGTACACCATTAGTGAACTTCTGGAAGAACCTGTGCTATGAAATACCATAGCAAGGTGCTGTGCACAACACGGCGAAGACAGACTGTTGGTGAAAATTTCCTTTAGAAATGTGGAAAATGGGAAAGCTTCTCCATGTACTTTCTAGTCAGGTCTCATTCATCCCCCCTCACCTGGGCAGTCTTCCAGTAGTGCATCTGAGCATTCCAGAATGTTTCATGTCTTACTTTATATTTTAAAGTGGGGGTTCATACCAGGTACATAGAACCGAATGGGTGACTTGCCAAATATCACAGCAAATACAGAGAACTGTTCTGTGAGAAGTTAATATCTAAATATAATTTGCATTTTTAATAATTTTATCATAAAATTAAAAGCTGATCATTTATATATATAAAAAATAGATGTATTCACATGAATCACTCTGCACCTGTGAAATACTGGTGTTGAACCCCACACCATTTAAAGAATGGGGTACATTTTAATTGTGAACCAAATGCTACAAACACCTCTATAACTGGCAACAAAATCAGCGTTGTTTCTAATTCAGCTAGAAAGATATCACACGAAGAACCAGGGCTGTAATATAATGTTACATCTATAATGTAGTTTGTCTTTGACATAGTTTTTCTGTAGTATGTAGGCCTTTAAAACACATGCAAAAGGGGCCACTTGTCTCATTGCCATTTATTGCAGCAAATCTCTCTTAGGAAGTCATACATACTGAAAGCTACTCTTAAGAGTTCGATCCTGCTAAAGCATTCACAGCATTTCATTGTAATGACCGAAAATGGTGATATTACTTACATACCTTCCCTTTTTTCAGGGCTGGTTCTATTCACAGCAATCAAACCATAATCACCAGCTCTCCAAGAGGTAAATACTTCCTCCTCATCATACCCTTATTCCAAATTGTCCTAGGATTCTACCAATTTTAAGTAGCGAATTAATGCAGCAAATGACTCAATTCAATACTAATAAGCAACTCCACCCCAAGAGACTTTTGACAGGCAAACTAAAATGTTGATAACGAACTGTTTTCCTACTGAAACAAAGCTGTATTCTTTCCCAGAAAACCTCATCTTTGTTTAACTGAATTAATTTTTTCAGCCAAGATTTCACTCACATAACAAGAAGTGACTCCCTTTCTAGTTTCTTTGGTAAACCATTACTTCTTTAATTATTATCAACCTTGTTCCAGTGTGATAAATTGCTAATTACTTAATACCCTAATCAGCGTTCATTCCTTGCACAGATAAACTGTGACAGCGCCATTAATTTAAATAGTAATTTCACTTAATGGCCAGAACAGCACACCAGATTTTTATGCAGCATTTTCTGAAGACTGCATCCATCACTGCAATATTCTGACATAAAGATGTCTGACGTGCACTAACTCACTTAGGGAGAGCAGATGTTGCAGAGCAGAGTTTGGTAGTAATTCCCATAGTGCATCACTTCAGCATGAATGAGCTGCAAAGGCAGAGGTAGACAATCTTCTGAAACTGCATTGCATAGCCTCTGACCTTTGCTTAATTTATCACATGTAGCACTTGACTCCTGAACCTTGACACCTCAAATGTACAATTTTAAATATGCTCAAAAAACAAAAAAAACACAACCCCAAAATAAGACCATGTAATATTGGATTGATTTGCCTTCTAAAAATCACTTTATTCAATTTGCTTAAGGATCCAGAAATTCCTACAAACCCTTGCTGAATTCAGCAAAATACCAAAATACAAATGGTTTGTTTATAAATCAGCTGGAATGTGTCTGTCGTGTTCTATATGTTTATGTTTCATAGGCACATAATGCATTACAGCAAAAAGAAAATCCATGGGCTGGAAAAGACACTTCCTGCTAACAGTGATTTCTGTCAACAATTATTTCATGCTCATCCCCAGCAACTGAAAAAATTTACAAACAGAGCTGAGTGATGAATTACTAATTTAGTAAATCTGCAAAACCAATGCTTTCAAAAAGGAAAAAATGAGTATTAAAAGGCTTAGCCTTTGGAGCCAGACTAGAGGATCAGCAAAATATAGAGCCAGTGTACACTGCAAACTACTCCAAAAATCCTTGGCTTACACATGGGTATTGCAACTATTACAGATCAGGAACCACAACAGTATAAAGCATAAGTCTGGGATGTCAGTATTGTGGCATTTTACTAGCTTTATTTTATTTTTTCTTTAGAGAAAATCCAAGAGTGGTTTTAGCTGACATTATCTTTTATAGACAGAAATGGACAACTCTGACAATCACAGCGCAGCCATGGGGCTCGGAATGTGCTTATACAATGGTATCACTGCCAGCCTTTGCCAGTAGATGTCTCTATGGTCACCCCACTAAAATAGGCCAACAAGGGGTGAAAAAGAACCTAAGAAACTGGCAATTAAAAGAGTAATGTGAGATGAACAAGACATCTCTTTTTGCAGCACAGACTCTGAAAAGAGGTATATAATGGCACAAGAAAAAGTTCTATGATTCAAGCCCTTAAAAAAACATTGGGCAGACGCATGTTGCTTTCAAACTGGTTGTGCAACAAAATAAGGGTGAGCACAAGGTTTGCACGTTTAGTGATTCATGTTTTTCCTGTATGACTTTTTTCAAGGAATTAAAACTTCCCCCAAAAAGCTTTAAATGGTCATTATATTTTCAACATGGCATTCACTGCCAACTACCAAAATGAGTTTCAGAAGCTCTTTAGCTTTTGCATAAAGCCACCCTGCTACCTCTTCCCTTTCTAGGCATTGAGATCAGATTTCCAGCTACCATATTCTTGCAAAATTCTACTTATATATTTGCTAATGATAAGTAAATTATGTTTTAATGTGAGAGTATTTTTTTCCATTATAATCATTATAATAATAGGGATAGGGAGCCGGTAGATTTTTGTGCCTGGCTTGTGTATTTTCATGATGCATTTAGCAAGGCTGAATTACTCTAAGAAATTAAGAAAAACATATTGAGCATGATGTATACCAAATAATAAGGAACCATAATCTATTCTATGCTTAATGCAAAAGAATACCATCTCATTTCAACTATGGCACTAATTCACCTTTCAAACCTGTATTTGTGTTCAGCTGTACGCTGGCTAAAAGCATAAAGTCCTCACAGAAAACCTGTAAGTGATAAAAAAGCAGTTTTCTTCTATAATAGCCAAAAAAATGTCATCTTGACCCATTCTCATGAAGAATGGTGTAAATGATAGAGAGCTATAGGTTAAACACATTTTAAAAAGAGGAATAGAAAGGTTTTCTAAATATATTTATTTAAGAAAAAATGTTAAATATATATATACTGAAATGAAGAACATAACTTTCATCCCAAGATACCTGTATTAGACTCCTACACAACTCATCTGCCCAGAGAGAGTAGTAAAAACATAAACGCTACCCCAGCAGTTCTGTTCCAACAGCATCTGTTAATTCACTCCATTTATAAAATACATATTGACAAAGACAACTGAACTGGGACCAGGGAGATTTGATTTGGTATGAGAAAGTCAATTCAATGTGATTTTGTTAAAGGGCTCCTGCAGGCAAATAAAAGAGTTTAAGTAATAAAGTACATAAAGAGATGTTTTATGAGCCAGCCCCTTCTCGTGGCAGCCACACAATGCGTGGCTATGCAAGAGGGCCTTGTTCAGAGCTGAGGTTGTGAGCCTGTGAGATCAGGCACAATTAGGGATCACAGAAAGGGTGAGTTAAAGGGTGAGTTAAAATTATGCAAGCAGTGCTGTTCAATCCATGAGTCACCACTGGAAGGGAAGGATAGTAGACAGACCCCAGAATGTGTTGCAGTGTATCTTCTCATCAGCCTTTCCTGGCACTCTATTCAGAACTAAAACACTTCTAATACCACAGCAGCTGAAGGATCCAGTAAATGTAAAAAAAGAAAACTGAAGATAAAGCTCATTTTTGGGGAAATGAGGAGTTCAGCCTTCAGATCTGGATTCTTAGCTATATATAAAGATTTTTAGTTGTATAACTAGAGGTTCAAACTGGCATATGGCTAAAGCACTGCATCACTCTTCTTTGTACACCAAGCAGAACTGGGTACTAAACCTGCATTATTTCTGTGTTTTGAAATAAGGCTCCCCTTTGAGACTGCAATTGTTTCTGAAGCCTTTTTGTCAGGCTGAGAAAGCCTAAGGCTGATGATATATAATTTGTCTAATAACTGTGGAAAGAAAAGATACATGAAAAGACCTGAATAGGGTTTGTAATAATACCTCCAATCTCTGTCACCAGCTAGTCACAGAGTGCTTTATGAGGAAGTAGGGTTCAGATTGTACCTCTGAATGATGGATTAATTTCCAGTGGTATGCAGGAGATTAATGGGATACACCATTATGAGCACGTATCTAGTGCTAGGGATTAAGTTTTGTTAATTTTCAACTGCAATAGTTTACCCCTATGTAGATGCACAAGTGAAGGGACATAGACCACCAAGCAGACAGCATAGCAATCTTCAGTTTCTAGGTGACTGACCCCACATCTCCAGAGTGAATGGAAAATTCCTGAACTAGAATGCATGGCAGCACACAAGGCGGCTAAGTCAAACCTCTGCTCTACTCACTGAGAGGAGACTGTTCCTATTTTCTGACTGGTATAATGAAAGATCATGTATTCCTTTCAAATTTTTCTGGTGTCTCCATCCCTGCAGCCTTTGGATGAAGGTGAAGAAGGGTTATTGAAAGCTCACCATTTTGCAGTCTATCAGAACAGGTGAGTAAAATCCAACATCATTTCAACAAATTGGCACACACACCTTAAATCTGAGTGTGTTACTGCTGAATGGTTGATGACAGAAGAGATTTAGAAAGATGAAGACTGACTTTCTTGAAAACTTATCACATACCTGTGACAGGTCTGTGTGCAGTACCTTTTTCTTCATCACCACAACAGACCAAATCTGTGCTTATGACTTCTCCACCACAGCACTGCTGATTGAAACTGTCATGGAGGGTTCCACCACAGCAGATTTGATTGCCTGATATGGAGTAAGGCATTCCCTGGCAACAAGAGTCACCAACTCCAACTGAAACTCTGTTTTGCTCTTCATTAGGGCAACATACTTCGCCTGTCAATTTAAGAATACAATTAAAGACTTTATGCATTTATTGCTCTTCAAATCCCTGAGAGGCTTTCCTCTGATAGCAACAAGTTTGATTTCACACACTGGTAGCTTCATGTACAAAATATTCCACTTGAGGGAATCACTCATTACATCAGAATGCTGTGAAAGTATTATAATAATGTGTAATAATAACTAAAGAACACACATTCATGAATTAAGGGCCAAGACTGTATGATACCCAAATGCAAGCATGACAAAGACAAACTGAGAGAGCAACAAAAATACTTTCTGTACATATGATAATTGTACAACTGAAAACCTTTAATTGGAGGCAGCTACATAATAAAGAGAGTTTGTTCTTGCTATGGTTAGTAGAACAGTCAGCCTACTTCTCAGCAAAAAATTTCCTTGCCTCCTCCAAAATCATAGAATAATTAGGGTTAGAAAGGACCTTAAGATCATCCAGTTCCAACCCCCCTGCCATGGGCAGGGACACCTCACACTAAACCATATCACCAAGGCTCTGTCCAACCTGGCCTTGAACACCGCCAGGGATGGAGCATTCACAACCTCCCTGGGCAACCCATTCCAGTGCATCACCACCCTTTCAGTAAAGAACTCCCTCCTTATATCCAATCTAAACTTCCCTTGTTTAAGTTTGATCCTGTTACTCCTTGTCCTGTCACTACAGTCCCTAATGAAGAGTCCCTCCCCAGCATCCCTATAGGCCCCCTTCAGATACTGGAAGGCTGCTATGAGGTCTCCACGCAGCCTTCTCTTCTCCAGGCTGAACAGCACAAACTTTCTCAGCCTGTCTCATCCTCGTGGGCCTCCACTGGACTTGTTCCAACAGTTCCATGCCCTTTTCATGTTGAGGACACCAGAACTGCACACAGTACACCAGGTGAGGTCTCAGAAGAGCAGAGCAGAGGGGCAGGATCACCTCCTTGGACCTTGCTGACCACACTCTTTTTGATGCAGCCCAGGATACGGTTGGCTTTCTGGGCTGAGAGCACACACTGAAGCTGGCTCATGTTCTTTTTCTCATTGACCAACACCCCCAAGTCCTTCTCTGCAGGGCTGCTCTGAATCTCTTCTCTGCCCAACCTACAGCTGTGCCTGGGATTGCTCCGACCCAGCTGTAGGACCTTGCACTTGGCATGGTTAAACTTCATAAGGCTGGCATCAGCCCACCTCACAAGTGTGTCAAGGTCCCTCTGGATGGCATTCCTTCCTCCCACCATATCAACCCAACCACAGTTTGGTGTCAAACTTGCTGAGGGTGCACTCCATCCCACTGTCCATGACATAGACAAATATGTTAAACAAGACTGGTGCCAACACCAATCCCTGAGGGACACCACTCATTACTGGTCTCCAGCCGGACATTGAGCCATTGACCACAACTCTTTGCATGCTGCCATCCAGCCAGTTCTTTATCCACCAAGTGGTCCATCCATCAAATTGATGTCCCTCCAATTTAGAGACAAGGATGTTGTGTGGGACAGTGTTGAACGCTTTGCACAAGTCCAGGTAGGTGACATAAACCTCTCTGCCCCTGTCCATCAGCTCCGTAGCCCCATCATAGAAGGCCACCAAATTGGTCAGGCAGGATTTCCCCTTAGTGAAGCCATGCTGGCTGTCACCAAGCACCTTGCTGATTTTCATGTCTCTTAGCATGCCATCCAGGAGAATCTGCTCCAAAATTTGCCAGGCACAGAGGTGAGACTGACTGGTCTGTAGTTCCCTGGGTCATCCCTTTTCCCCTTCTTGAAAATGGGGGTTATATTTCCCTTTTTCCAGTCATCGGGAACTTCACCTGACTGCCATGATTTCTCAAATATGATGGCCAGTGGCTTAGTCACTTCATTCGCCAGCTCCTTCAGGACCCGCGGATGGATTTCATCAGGACCCATGGACTTGTGCACTTTCAGGTTCTTAAGATGGTCTTGAACCAGATCCTCTCTTACAATGGGCCTAAGGTCTTCATTCTCACATCCCTGCATCTGCCTTCCAAGACTTGGGTGGTGTGGTCAGAGCCTTTGCCAGTGAAGACTGTGGCAAAGAAGTCATTCAGAACCTCAGCCTTCTCCAAATCCTGTGTAGCCAGTTTTCCTCATAGCTTCCGGGAGGGCTCATGTTGTCCCTAGTCTGTCCTTTATTCTCTACATACCTATAGAATCCTTTCCTGTTATCTTTCAGATCCCTAGTCAAGTTTAATTCTAACTGGGCCTTAGTTTTCCTAACCTGGTCCCTAGCTTCCCGGACAACATCCCTGTATTCTTCCCAGGCCGCCTGTCCTTATTTCCACTTATAAGCCTCTTTTTTCCCTCTAAGTTTCCTCAGCAGCTCCTTATCCATCCAAGGTGGTCTCCTGGCCCTCCTGCTGCACTTCCTTCTAGTTGGGATGCAACACTCCTGAGCTTGTAGCAGGTGATCTTTTAGTATGAACCAAGAGTCTTGGGTCCCCTTGCCCTCTAGGGCTATTACCCATGGAACCTTACTAAGCAGGCTCCTGAAGAGGCCAAAGTCTGCTGTTTCGAAGTCCAGGGCAGTGAGCTTGCTGCACGCTCTTCTCACTGTCCTGAGGATCTCGAACTCGACCATCTCATGATTGCTCCAAACAAGGCTGCCCTGGAACATCACATTTCCGACCAGCCCTTCCCTGTTGTGAGCACAAGGTCAAGCATGGCACCTCTCCCAAAGAACTTAAGGATTAAACTCACTTTGAAAATTAGAAACCACCATCACAATCAGTGGGCTTGGCTGCTACTGAAGCAGTATGAGGAAATCTTATGAGGAAATAACACGGTGGATGGATGATGGCAGAGCGGTGGATGTGGTCTACCTTGACTTCAGCAAAGCATTTGACACAGTCTCCCACAGCATCCTCACAGCTAAATTGAGGAAGTGTGGTCTGGATGATCAGGTAGTGAGGTGGACTGCGAACTGGCTGAAGGAGAGAAGCCAGAGAGTTGTAGTCTATGGGGCTGAGTCTAGTTGGAGGCCTGTAACTAGTGGAGTGCCTCAAGGGTCAGTACTGGGACCGGTATTATTTAATATATTCATCAATGATTTAGATGAGGGAATTGAGTGTACTATCAGCAAGTTTGCTGATGACACTAAGCTGGGAGGAGTGGCTGACACGCCAGAAGGCTGTGCTGCCATCCAGAGAGACCTGGACAGGCTGGAGAGTTGGGCAGGGAGTAACTTGATGAAATATAACAAGGGAAAGTGTAGAGTCCTGCATCTGGGCAGGAACAACCCCAGGTTCCAGTATAGGTCGGGAAGCGACCTGTTAGAGAGCAGTGTAGGGGAGAGGGACCTGGGGGTCCCAGTGGACGACAGGATGACCATGAGCCAACACTGTGCCCTTGTGGCCAAGAAGGCCAATGGCATCCTGGGGTGTATTAGAAGGGGGGTGGTTAGTAGGTCGAGAGAGGTCCTCCTTCCCCTCTACTCTGCCCTGGTGAGACTGCATCTGGAATATTGTGTCCAGTTCTGGGCCCCTCAGTTCAAGAAGGACAGGGAGCTGCTGGAGAGAGTCCAGCGCAGGGCAACTAAGATGATTAAGGGAGTGGAGCATCTCCCTTATGAGGAAAGACTGAGGGAGCTGGGTCTCTATAGTTTGGAGGAGACTGAGGGGTGACCTTATTAGTGTTTATAAATATATAAAGGGGGAGTGTCACGAGGATGGAGCCAGGCTCTACTCAGTGGCAAACAATGACAGGACAAGGGGTAATGGGTACAAACTGGAACACAAGAGGTTCCACTTAAACTTGAGAAGAAACTTCTCAGTGAGGGTGACGGAACACTGGAACAGGCTGCCCAGGGAGGTTGTGGAGTCTCCTTCCCTGGAGACATTCAAAACCCGCCTGGACACATTCCTGTGTAACATTATCTAGGTGTTCCTGCCCTGGCAGGGGGATTGGACTAGATGATCTTTCCAGGTCCCTTCCAATCTCTAGCATACTGTGATACTGTGTGATACTGTGAAAAGGCTTTAGGATATGCCAATAATGCGAACACTATAGGTGGGGTGGGCTAGGCTGGATAGAGATAAACTGTGAGGTATGAAGGGAGTAGATTTTGCTATAAAACAAAAACAAAAGCTATGGTAAATGGCAATAATTTTCATTTACTAGTGTCTGCACTTGAGCTGGTCCAGTGTTCTTAAAGCTACAATTTCCTATTACCTTTCTGTGTTGCAATGCTTTCTGTGGCTCAAAAGTCAGTTGGAAGGAGTAAGGCTTTTTTTCTGCTGTTGAAGATGGGTAACAGAGGTGATTAAAGTATTTTCATTCCTGATTGTTAATAAATGTGTTTGATGTTTAAAACTAATTTTTCTCATCAAAAGTAATATCTGAAGTCTTTTTTGATCTGAAAGGCTGGGGATTACAGACAGAGAGCCATCCCTAAACCCAATGCAGCTTTTGTTGAGAATAAACATGTGGTACAAGTGTAACAGCTGAGGGAGGACGCTGCCTTACTTCCCCCCTATGTTCCTTGCCAAAGAGGTGCCTGGGTGGTAGTAGCATTATTTGTTCTGCTGTGCTTTAAGAAGCTCTCCTCCCATTTTAATTCTGGAATGGATATTTGCACTTCTTTGTGCGCTACTGTTTCAGAAACTGAGATTTCTGCCTTCCTAATTTGTAATCTTCATGCCTTCAGCCCAGTGTGCTTCAGTACATCTACAGCTATCAAGCTGGTCAAACAACATCTGGGAAATATGTATGCTTAGAGAGTTTCCTGTATAAATAACTTTATCAAATAAAGTCCATAATAAACAAAAAGAGATGAGACCAATTTTTTAGAGTATAATATATATAATCTATTTAGATACTTCAGCATATTTTCCTGCATTCTTCAGAATCTAATTTAGTTTCTAAACAGAGAAAGTATTAAAACACAGAATGTAGCTCACATCTACTGGAAGTTAAACCTTTTTTTTTAAAGAACTATTAGATATAAGACACAAAGGATCAGTAACCTTCTCATTAACCTCTCAAAATGGGATCCATTCCAAGCTAGGCTTGAAAACGTTCTCTCTCTGAAAGCTACCATGCAGTCTTACCAGTTAATTGTTATCCTTATCAAAAAGTGACCTACATTAACATTTAGCTTGCAGTTATTAGCATATTTATAAAAATAAAAAAGAAAAAAGTGACCAACATTGTTCATGTTCCTGCCCTTTAGAGTATGGAAAAAGAGAATGTGGCAAGAAAAAGAAAGAGTTTAAAATCATGTTCAAACATTCCGTGTTATTCATGCCTGTGGGCTGCTGACTGAACAAGAAGTATTTTCAGACATAAGACATTTTGTTTCCCTGTGCTTTTCTTTCTTGATGTAAACAACATTGAGCTAGTTAACACAGACCACTGGATGGGGACAGAGGTCACAGTATAATCTCTCCATTTCAGTACATTGAGATTAATGAGGCCAGCAGAATTCTCTTTTCTGGTTCTTCCATGTGATAGCATTTTTCTGGTGACATCATGGAAGGTATTCTAAAATTGTGATATATGAATTAGTTTTCCAAGGATCAGAACTTGGGATGTGCTGAATGTGTTGGCAAAAATTCAAATATTTCTGAGCTGAGGGAATGTGTGCCAGTGCATGAATAATGGAGGCGTTTTAGTTCCTGACCTCACAATTGCCTACAAAGAGATATATGCTCTGAACACTGCCCCCTGAAAGGGTTCTCCTCCCCCTTTTCCTCCCCTCTCGATGTCAAAAAGCCTTCAACAAACTGGAAAACTGAACACTAGACAATAGGACAGAAAGAGTTTTGGCAAACTTCCCAAACAGTTCTGAGCATAAATGTATGATCAGCCTTATGGAAAGGATAAATTTCCATCCAAGATAATATATGTGGGATGTATAATTTGATCTGTAACACTGCTAGAAACAAAGAGTAGACAATGCAGAAAGAAGTAGAAGTGATGTAATCCATAATATTCCAAACAACTGTTTCACAAAAGAAATGGCTAGGGAAAATCACATGGGGTCAAGTTAAGCCAAGCAGAGAACTAAACTGCAACACTAAATTCCATGATGGTGTTCCTGTTAAGCAGAACTGCCCTCCCCATTATGCATCACTTACTGCAATTAAGTATAGTTGGGATAAATTAGTTCTCTGAGAAATTACCAAATCACCAGGTTTCATCAGTTAAGTCTTTCTTGTATAAATAGAGCATACGATGTTTAGAAGACAAAGTCAGTGCAATTTTCTCTGCTTATCCCATTGAACACAAGTCTCAAAGACACCTAGGAATCTTGATAAATCTCATTTATTGCTATGTTTTCATTCCCCTTGGTTTAACAGACACATCAACTTTGCTGTTTTGTTTCTTTCAAGCACTGGAAAGGAGTTGTCTCTTACCTACTGATACCTTAGTGTAATAACCACCACAGCACAGATGTTTTGGTTGCACAGCATGTACCTGACCACCACAGCAAACCCCTGGTGAATTAAGAATAAATGGAATGTACTTGTCCTCACAGCATTGGAAGCCAGGTTTATTGTCGTGCAGAATCCCATTACAGCATACCTAGAAGTAGTAAAAAAAAAAAATAGCTGTAAGGCAATATCTCTTAAACAGAACAATGGTCTCTGGCAAAACAACGTATACAAAAATGTGTACAACATCCTAATATGGACACTAATATGACTGCAGTCAAATAAATGCAACTTGGCTAAAATTCTGTGCCCTCCAGCATTATCAGACTTCAATAAACTAGTGTGTATCTGACAGAATGCTGCTATTTTGTGGCCTTCAATCATACTGCACCTTAATAAAATAGTCCATTAATATGAATCATCTTCATTTGCCTTGCAGGCTGTTTGAGTCTCTCAATGTGGAGTAGATTGCAATATGCAGATATAATTTACCATCACCCTACCCTTTTCTTTTATTCCCAATTCTTATTTACTTATTTATTTATTGTAAAACATGTCACCTGAAACCCTTAAAACTCAAAATAGTATTCCCCAATATGAGGAGTTCTTGGTTTTTCTTTCACATAAAATTAACTGGATTTTTCTTCTGATAGCACATGATCACTTATTTATGACCACAGTTCCTCAGACAATGTGATCTCAAGAGATCAGTATTTACATAAGGGCTCTTTTTAAAAAAAATAAAAAATTACATGGAAATGAACTTTGAAAAGGCCTTTTAACTGTGGGCTTCTTTTGAGGTGCTGTCAAGAAAATGATACGCCTGAATAATCAAAAAATTATTTGTACACTTACTCCTGTGTCGATGGAATGGCATGCTGTGTACACAGCAAATCATAGAGAACAGCTGGGAAATCATTGTAAAAACTCTAAACTCAGAACCTACACTCAGGGCAAATTGTACTAGCCAGGAGGATGCCTCCTGCAGCTAGACAAAGAAGGCAGTTGTCAGGACAGCACAGATGTTAGAGAAGAGCTGCTCCTTTGTCCTCTTGTGACACAGTGCACTTCCACCACTGACTTGAACCACATTCCAAATCAGGTTATTCTAGCAGCAACAAAAGAAAGTGTTCCTCTTGAAGGACCTTTTGTTTCCCCAGGTATTTTAATTACCAGCCGACAAAAAACATTTAAAAATATCTATCACTACGCTCGAGACAGCTAACTTGTATTACATTTACAATGTTAACGCAAATACATGCCTATAGATAAAATATTCATACTTCTCTTAAATCAGAAACAGATTTTTTCTGACTTCAGAAAGATGATGCTTTGTTTTATTCACTTTTGAATGGCCTTTACGCAATCACCTTTGGAGATATCAGGTTAAGTTCTGAAGTTAGAATTTAGATACATTAAAAAAATATAGAACCCAAAGTTAACGTGAGATAGGACAGAAGGTGTTCTTGTTTTCTCATTATGTTTTCAGGTTTTATAACCTTATACGCTTTGAATCGCCACACAGCTTTCTGCTTTTCCAGCACACATTCTCATTCAGCATCTGTTTTAGACTATCAACGTAGCTGAATTTAGTCATTTTCTGTTCAGGAATTTTGAGTCTCTGCAGACCTTATTATATTATTTTGCTGTCCACCTTGTCACTGGTAATATAATCCAATCTATGAATTCAATTAACTTACTGTTCTTTCTTCCAGATCATTAGTTAAGATGTCAAATAAAACCCTGCTTTACATCTCTTCTCTGCTTCCTACCATTTGGATATCTTTTTATGACTGGCACGCACTTCAGGCTGAGTTTTTCTTCACTTACACTTGGCTCCAAAGCAACTTAGATGGTTACCTAGTTTCTCTGTATTTCCAAGTCATTTAAAGGCATTCTTAAAAATATCAAAATATGGTAGTTTGTGCCACTGTCCTCAGAGTAGATCACATTTAGCAACAATTCTTGGCATTTGTAAAAAAATGGCCTCTGTCCTGTCCTTTTTGCTGAATCCTGAGCTTGAGATGACACCAGAGCCAGTAAATGCTGTACCTGCCTGTATCTAAGGCCAAATCCATGTTCCTCACACATTCTTGGTCCCAATTTGTGTGCCCCTTGGGACTGTGTTTCCCTCTATGATCTGTCTAGCCCAATTTTTCTTCTTTTCATGGCTTGCATTTGTCATGCTTGTGCTGTTTCCTCCTTTTCAGTGATGCACATCACCCAAAATTCACATCTTTCCATCTTTCAGCTAAAGAAGCTCAAACATCTTTGGCATTATCCAGGCTGAAAGGCTTGAGCAACCACTTTACTTTCCATGCGGTGTTCCCAGGTTTAAGAAATGCTGCTTCTCTTATGAATCCTCAGTAGAAATAGCTGCTGGGTGTATTTCACGCAGACACTGGGAATGCCATTTTAGTACTAACTCTAAATCATTCTGTTTGGGTCATTATTGGTAAGATTGCATTATTACTGATGTCTCTCCTTTCCCTCCTGAATTCCCTCAAAAAATTGCCAGCTGAACACCCAGGCTTTTTACAATGGCAGCAGGTGCCACTTTTCTTTGTTAAAAATTATTTAAGTTCCTTGGTATTTCTCAAGACACTGTAGAAGACTTACAAAAAGGGCTCCAGTTAGCTCTAAAACACATTCAGACTCTCATCTGGCACTGCCAATTGATGTAGTTGGTGGTATTATTTACTATGTAGCTCCACACCATCCTCTGTAGACAGCTGTAAATTGTTAAATAACACTTTTTTAGCAGTCCTCTAAAGATGGTTAGTTTCTATTTGCATTGATATTCAGCCCAAGGATCCTGCATCATGAATCCATAAAATAAAATGCATTCAAGTAATGCTGAAATTATGTAACAGACAAAGAAGAAAAGCAGATGGATTGAAAGTTACAGTGGCAAAAGGTTATGACTATCTCATCCTCTCAGATCTAAAAGTGACAGTCCCAACTGGGTGGTGTTACTATATAGATGAAAGTAGAAGCCTTGTAGCAATCAGATACAGTGACATCATTTTAGGCAGGTTGGAGATCTCACATTTGTACAGAGGGTTGAAAGCTTGACATATGCTTGCTAACCAGAAGATCTTTACTGTCTATGGAGATGATACAAGATGTTCGTCCTTAGCTGTCATGGGAGCCCTGAAAAATATTGTTAGACTGAGTTACTCACAACTCAGCCCTGTAGTTCTCCTCCCATCCAAGCCCATAGAGGGAGTCTGGCCCAGGAGCACAGGGACTGGAAAGGGCTGGGCATAAAGGAAGGCTTATTCCCAGGTATTGGACCAGTCAGCCATGACACTAGCACAGAGTAACAAGATATCAAATCTGGCAGGCACGATTACACAATATTTTAACAATTTTAAAAAATACACCAAACTTACCTATACCATTCTCTTTTAATTAAAAGTGTGTCATCACCAATCCCTCTGCTTGCTGAAGACTTCACTAAAGGATATTACCTGGCCCTGTGGACACATGCCAGTTGAGCTAGGACTGATTTACTCAACTAAACAGATGTGCTAGGCAGCCATGTTTATCCTTCTTGTCAAACGCTTGCTGCCAGAGCCACTTTGTGGAATAGCAATTCACAAAACACTCTAAGGAATTCCTACTAGCTACAGGAGTTCATTAAAAATTTCTGCCTGTGGAGCAAACACCAGAGTAATGATTGATCCATCATGCTCTCATGTGAGAGGGTATATTTTAAATTAGCAAGGCTCATTCTTTTTTATTTAAATTATCTTTGAGTCTATGCAGACACCCTTTTTCCAAGTATACTTACTGACCCATTTCTCTTCTCAAACTGCTATTCTTCTTTGGTAATTGTAACACCCTTAGATCTTAAAATGCATAAGCAGAAATTATTGTTATTCTGTTACAAATCACTATATATTACCCTACTAAAATGAGTTTCATTTTCTACCTTTCAGGTGTGTTACAACACACACTGTACATGAAGTGTGAACTTTTTAAAGGTTTTTTAAGCCTGAAGGAACTTGGAAGAATTTGCAAAATATTGCTAGCATTAATAGTAAATTTTCAGAAATATTGACGGAATATCTTCCACGAATGTCAAGATATGTTAGTTTTCACTCCTGAAAATTGTGCTTTTGAGGGTAGCTATCAGTCCACTATTTTATTCCTTCTCTCCTTAAAGGGAAGAGTCCTGCTGGTGTTTTTAACAAATGGTACATGTTAATTACAATGAGTAAAGAGTTAAGCCTGTACTTCCTAGTAAGGTCAGAGTTATATTTGATTAGCTCATTAACTGCAGATTTATACAGTTTGTTGCTACTGAAAATAAAAAGAGCTGAAGCTGTATTAGCACTTTAGTCAGGACCCTTTTAACTGTGGATGTTCATACTCATGATCTGTTGTGCAGAGAAATTATTGGCCTTTATGGCACTGTTTTAATTACTTCTTTTACTGTACCTGTCTCATTATTTTCAGTGTTCACCTCAGGATGCCAGTAACAGCAGAAGGACATCTTAAGAGCTACATGGGTAACACAGGAATGCTTTCCCCATCGCTACTGATATAATGGTCCCTGGTAGGTGAAGCTAGGGCACATTCCCTTGTTAATTGATGTGCATCTCTGTAGCCCTCATGGTATGAGCTCTATAAGCTGATGTCTGTTTTGAGACATCAAATATGGGTAGAGCTATGGCTCACACCTTACTAAAAACACCTAGGAATAGACTGTCACTTTTGCCAGCTTGGAAACACCCAAGCAGAACAGGTCTGTTACTGTCAGGATATGGCACCTGACAAAATTAAACATGACAGTGTATTCTCAGCTTTCCTCCAAAACTGGACACAAAAAAACCCTTTCTAAATTCCTTCTGCACTCAAGAATTATAGCTTCATGTTACAGATTAGGATACAGTTCTATAGATACAGAACTCCATGTCTGATTACAAATACCAGGGTAAGAATACCAGGCATAGCACTGCTAGCTTCAGTTAAAATAACAGCAATTTCAAATGCTGAAGCAGAAAGCTAGATAAAACTAGGAAAAAAGGTAGGGATCTGATGCAAAGATTATTTAGGATAGCAGGAATCTTTTTTTTGGTCTACGTTAGGCTTAATATCAGACCCACATGATCCCATGAATGTGCATGCACACATATCCTTTGTAGTGAAAAGGTCATTTGTTGCTTTACAGATTCCCAAGACAGCTCTGATCAAGTTAGTTTATTTACCCAGCACAGTGTGATGCAGAGATAGTAACCTGGATCCCAAATGCAGCACACATACACCAGTGCAACGTTACACACAGGCTGTTCAGCACTTTCTGCTATAGCTGTGTTACCTTCAAGATCATTAAGTCCAACTGCTCCCCAGCACTGGCAAGTCCACACTAAAACATGGCACTAAGGGCCTTGTCTACATGTTGTGTGAACACTTCCAGGGACAGTGATTCCACAGCTTCCCTGGGAAGCCTGTTCTAATACCATAAATGCTGGCATAGGCTGGCAGTGAATTCTATAACTGTGTGACAGAGATCTGCCACATAAGGCCTTATGCTGTACCTGTCACAGATTCCAGTTTAAGAGAAACATGGATGTGTCAGGAGCTCTGTAGATATCTCTTACAGGCATTTTGGATGACTAGTGTGAACACATGTAGCGAACCATGTCATTTTATGTATGAGTGCCTCATTTTCCTGTGGACTGTCTGGTCATTTTTGATATAGCCACTACTTAGCAAATAGCATCCACTCCTAACCGCAGACTGTGAGAATACAGGGAGACCATTATAACAAAATAATGCAAAATTAATTAGAAAAAATCAGAAAGTCAGACAGATATAAAAATAAGTGGACACTCTCCAAGCTCAAGAGACCATAAATGCACAAAGGCTGAAAAAACAAAAACGGAGAAGAAAACTTCTAAAATTAATATAATACAAATTTAACTTATAAACATTCACAGATCTATTAGAAATCTACCATGCCAAAACCATAAAATAAGTAAATTTATGTTTTAGAACAAAGGAATGCCCATACTTGACTTGCAAGGTTTCAGAAATATGTATGTTCGGCATAGTATTGCTTTCAAGGGAACTCCAAAGCTAAAGCTGTGTTGGCTGGAAGATTTATATTTTAATCTGGACCCCTCAAATAACTTGCTCCCTTAATTACTGTCTTGTCTGACAGGGAATCTTGTGAATAAATATTGTTTACTTTAGTCACAGAACATGTGATGATGCGTTTGACAAATAAGGACACTATTCCATTACATTAAAGCTTACTTTCGAACTAAGAGTTTTCTACCACATTTTTCAACAAAAACCATTACAGATTCCTACTACACTATTGATCCTAGTCCTAAACAGGAACTCATATGAAGAATAACATGAAAATAGACATAATTTAAAAATATATCTGACAAATCACAATGAATTCCATTCAGAGCTGCTTCTCATTGTCATGTAACAGCCACCTACTTGTAGCTGAATCTAAATAGATTTTCTGTACTGGAGAATATGGTTATTAACCATTTAGCCAAGGAGGGGGTGGGACCAACACCAAGTCATGTTAATAACTGCTGTGGGCCATGCAGGCTTTGAGGATTGATTCCTCACACAGTGAGGAGCTTTATAGTTTTTACTGGTGTTTTGAAATACTGCATACACCTGGAAAATTTCCTACGGCCTCTAAGAGGTCCAATTCAATCATCTTCGGCCAAAGGAGCCACATGAACTACCATTATGCTCTCCACAGATACCTGAATACTTAAGCTGGCAAATAATCTCTTCTAGTAGTTTACAGTGTGTGACCCATGACACACAGCTGAGCAAAACTGATTGTTCCAAGGGGGATGCAAAACTACATATAGAGATTTGCCAGCTGAGTTAAGATCTAAATACATATATACCCACTATGCAATTTGTCACAATGGGATTGGATCAGTGGATTCGACAGATTGGCACCGAAGTCCCACTACTCAAACTCCCGTTACGCGTGGCTTGTGAGATTTACGTTGAATCAGATACAGCTTGATTCCTTGGGATCCACATCTGCATTACACACATGGAACAAAGCTTTGCAAAGGGAAAAAAATTCAGATGCAACCTTGTAAAGTCAGCTAGTGCACAGGCTGGTTGGGAACACAAAGTTTTCCTTCTAGAGCTAGAGCACAAGCAATCCAGGAGGTTCCTCGACTGCGTGGAAGACAACTTCCTTCTGCAAGTAATAGAGGAGCTGACAAGGAGAGGTGCCATGCTTGACCTCGTGCTCACCAACAGGGAAGAGCTCTTTGGAAATGTGATGCTCCAGGGAAGCCTTGGATGCAGCGATCACGAGATGGTGGAATTTGAGATCCTCAGGACAGTGAGAAGAGAGTGCAGCAAGCTCCAACTGCCCTGGACTTCAAAAGAGCAGACTTTGGTCTCTTCAGGAACGTGCTAAGTAAGGTTCCATGGGATATAGCCCTAGAGGGCAAGGGGGCCCAAGACTCTTGGTTCATACTCAAAAATCACTTGCTACAAGCTCAGGAGTGTTGCATCCCAACTAGAAGGAAGTGCAGCAGGAGAGCCAGGAGACCTCCTTGGATGGATAAGGAGCTGCTGAGGAAACTTAGAGGGAAAAAAGAGGCTTATAATAAGTGGAAGCAAGGACAGGCAGCCTGGGAAGAGTACAGGGATGTTGTCCGGGAAGCTAGGGACCAGGTTAGGAAAGCTAAGGCCCAGTTAGAATTAAACTTGGCTAGGGATGTTAAGGATAACAGGAAGGGATTCTACAGGTACATAGCAAAAAAAAACAGACTAGGGAGAATGTGAGCCCCCTCAGGAAGCTCTCGGGAGAGCTAGCTACACAGGATTTGGAGAAGGCTGAGGTTCTGAATGACTTCTTTGCCTCAGTCTTCACTGGCAAAGGCTTTGACCACACCACCCAAGTCTTGGAAGGCAGATGCAGGGATGTGAGAATGAAGACCTTAGGCCCACTGTAGGAGAGGCTCTGGTTCGAGACCATCTTAAAAATTTGAACGTGCACAAGTCCATGGGACCTTATGAAATCCATCTGCGGGTCCTCAAGGAGCTGGCAAATGAAGTTGCGAAGCCGCTGGCCATCATATTTGAGAAATCATGGCAGTCAGGTGAAGTTCCCAATGACTGGAAAAAGGGAAATATAACCCCCATTTTCAAGAAGGGGAAAATGGATGACCCAGGGAACTACAGACCAGTCAGTCTCACCTCTGTGCCTGGCAAATTTTGGAGCAGATTCTCCTGGAAGGCATGCTAAGAGACATGGAAATCAACAAGGTGCTTGGTGACAGCCAGCATGGCTTCACTAAGGGGAAATCCTGCCTGACCAATTTGGTGGCCTTTTATGATGGGGCTACGGAGCTGATGGACAGGGGCAGAGAGGTTTATGTCACCTACCTGGACTTGTGCAAAGCGTTCAACACTGTCCCACACAACATCCTTGTCTCTAAATTGGAGGGACATCAATTTGATGGATGGACCACTTGGTGGATAAAGAACTGGCTGGATGGCAGCATGCAAAGACTTGTGGTCAATGGCTCAATGTCCGGCTGGAGACCAGTAATGAGTGGTGTCCTTCAGGGATTGGTGTTGGCACCAGTCTTGTTTAACATCTTTGCTGCTGACATGGACAGTGGGATTGAGTGCGCCCTCAGCAAGTTTATCGATGACACCAAGCTGTGTCTTTCGGTTGATACACTGGAGGGAAGGAATGCCATCCAGAGGGACCTTGACACGCTTGTGAGGTGGGCTGATGCCAGCCTTATGAAGTTTAACCATGCCAAGTGCAAGGTCCTACAGCTGGGTCGGAGCAATCCCAGGCACAGCTACAGGTTGGGCAGAGAAGAGATTCAGAGCAGCCCTGTGGAAAAGGACTTGGGGGTGTTGGTCAATGAGGAAATGAACATGAGCTGGCAGTGTGTGCTCTCAGTCCAGAAAGCCAACCGTATCCTGAGCTGCATCAAAAGAAGCATCACCAGCAGGTTCAAGGAGGTGATCCTGCCCCTTTACTCTGCTCTGGTGAGACCTCACCTGGAGAATTCGGTGCAGTTCTGGTGTCCTCAACATAAAATGGATGTGGAACTGTTGGAACAAGTCCAGAGGAGGGCCACGAGGATGATCAAGGGACCGGAGCACCTCCCATATGAAGACAGGCTGAGAAAGTTGGGGCTGTTCAGCCTGGAGAAGAGAAGGTTGCATGGAGACCTCATAGCAGCCTTCCAGTATCTGAAGGGGGCCTATAGGGATGCTGGGACTCATTAGGGACTGTAGTGATAGGACATAGGGTAATGGGTTAAAACTTAAACAGGAGAAGTTTAGATTGGATATAAGGAGGAAATTCTTTCCTGTTAGGGTGGTGAGGAATGGGTTGCCCAGGGAGGTTGTGAATGCTCCATCCCTGGCAGTGTTCAAGACCAGGTTGGACGAGGCCTTGGGTGATATGGTTTAGTGTGAGGTGTCCCTGCCCATGGCAGGGGGGTTGGAACTAGATGATCTTAAGGTCCTTTCCAACCCTAACTATTCTATGATTCTATGATTCTATGATTCTATATTTGAAGGGGTTTTGAAACACGGGTTTTGGCTTAGCTTCTTGTGCAAGTGATTTAGTTCACATGTATTAAAACCAATTCTACCCTGCACCAGCATGTAATAAACGAAAACAATCTGGAAATTCATTTCAGATCTGCACTATTGGTCCAAACCAACATGCTAATGCAAAACATCTTCATAAATGCTAACCAATTCCTTTCTTCTGAAACACTCACGCACAGGCTTAAGATAACAGAATTGCTTGTCATCAGTGGACTCACATATGCTGCTGGAGATTTCTGCACTGATATCCCTGTACCAAGCTCAAACACTTTTATTTCTTTCAAAAAAGTTTCAAGATATGTATCAGAGCCTTGACTTTAAAATAGCAAAAGAAGCAGAATCCTCTACTTCCCTTCCTCTGATAACTAGAGGCTTGGTTTATATGCTTCTTCCTAAAAGTATAATGTTTCTTTACATTGCTAACTTAAGAATATACATGTACCTTCAGCTCTGGATGATAACAAACTTTTCCACAGATATTTTCATGCTTTTTACATTCTAACGAGATGCACATTCTATTACTTTTGCTGCTCTTTGGAGTCTTTGATGGGGTACACCTCTGCCATGCTTTACGTAAGAGTTCATATCCCAGGATAATGCCATTTGGCTGCTCTGGTGATGCCCAGTTGATTTGAAGAGATCTACAATAAGCAGAAAATTAACATTTGTTAAATGATTGAAAGCATTTATGTTTCTATGGATATTTATATTAAAGGATTAGCATATAGTAGTTCCATTTTATACTATTTCACACAGAGGGTAATATTTCAAAGTGCCCAAAATATTCCTTTGGATGGTGAATTTCACAGCTGTTTTAATAACCAAATGGTGTAAAAGTTTTGGGAAACCAAATCACACATGCAATCAAAATCCTTAAAGGTTGTTATTTAAAGGACATCTCATTCATACTTCTGGAAACTTATGCGCAATAAACTAGCATTTTACTCTTTGCTATAGCAAACGTGTACATGAAGTATTGTCAGGGCAATTCAAACATGAACCTGGTGAAGGAAGAGCAGCTGGAGGGCAAAAGACCACTCCCTGCCCTCTGAGCTGCTGCTAGTGCAGCTTGTGATCAGTCACCATTTAGAGGAGAGTTGTATTCATCTTGCCTTTTCCCTGCCTTCAAAAACATTATATAAAATGCGTATGTTACTTTGAAATGCATTCTTCAATTCAGAATGAAAAGAACTCATCACAGCATCAGTAAGCACTACTTCTCTTCAGTGCTTAGATATTGCCATTGACATAAAATTAGAAGTAAAAAATGCAAGTGTTTATCCCACTTGAGAAGGCTCAAGACTTCTAAGAGTGCAAAACCATGACTACAGCAGTCCACAAAAGACTGTCTATAAACCAAAATTTTGCTGTCGATTTCAGGTTTGATATCAGACCACCATCAGTTTAAGGAAGAAAGTATCTTAAGAGAAGAATCATAGCATGCCTCTTAGTACTAAAATAATCTGCAGGTATTTGCTCCAAAATCTCACTTAATATTGCAATTATAACAAAAAAAGGCAAAAAGGACATTCAAAACAGAAATTTGCTTTTTTTTTCAGAATGTACAGAGTTTACATTGGTATTTCAAATGAAAACTTCATTTCTTGCATAGTCACTCTGGAATGTTGAGTAAGACACAAATTTCTTTCATTACAGCTTTCTTTGGTTAGAAAGAAGGCAATCCGAATGCTATGTGCAGAGCAGCATGAGGACCAACAACATTGCATAATATATACTTCAACTACCTCTTAATCTCCATGTCCCAATTACACTGCCACTGTCAGAATGCCAGTGACATCATAAATTAGCATTAATTTAAAATGAAAATGTTACAGTGAAACAGCAGCTGCTGAGATAAACTTTGACATCTTAACAGAATAAAAATAACTGAACCATTATTTCACTTCCTTGAGGTACAAATAGAAAAATACACACCACAAAAAGTCTTTGCAGAACAGGAATTAATGTCACCTATGAGGGAATAACTTCATAGGTAATTTACAGAGTCACCATTTTCATTCCAAGGTCTTCATCTGAACCACAGATTTAATTCCCTATTCTGTGCATGGCTATTTTGTATTCACCACATACTCATGCATACTCACCACATGCTCATGAACACACATTCACACACACACACATACACATACGTATACATTTAAATAATGCGATAGGACCTAACTTAAAATATAAAAGCAGGAAAATATAAAGATAAAAAGAAAAGGAAAAGAAAGGTACTACTTCAACCTTTAAAAATTCCATTGTAACTCTCTCCTGGTCTTTACACAGTATAAATCACAGGACAAAGAAAGCATTCCCAGTCATATTTCTTAATTATTTGGTTTTTGCAAGTTTCATTCAGAACCTCAAGGGTATATTTGCAAAGTACTGCTAGTTTTTACAGTTTTGCAAGTCATACTTCTCTCTAAGATAATTTCAAATTAGGCTTATGTTTTGATGCAATGATTTGAACATTTTGCCTTTTCTGCAGTACTCAGCATGTATTTTTTTTCTTCTTAACAAGCAATCACCTTTTTATTATTCAATTTATAGACACACATTTGGGGTGGACACAGCCTAGTATTGTGCAATGCTATAGCTGCACAAGAAAACTACATGGCATGGGAATTCACTGATCAGTACCACCGAAAGGGTAAAACTCAGCATCATCTTCCAGTAGCAACCCACAGATAAGCAAGCTTCTTCACAGTCTTAGGAATGCTTCAGTTATGTCTACACCTTCTGATGTTTCCCACACATGGCAAACTGTGTTTATACTGGGAAGTGCCCACAGCCTGAACTACAGATGTAGACTTAAAAATTCTAGGCATAGATGAGTGTAGAAAACCTGACGTGTGGAGTATAATCCTTTCCTGCCCAGAGAGAACTTCACTTCAAGTGTGTGT
Source organism: Pezoporus flaviventris (assembly GCF_033815535.1). Classification (NCBI taxonomy): domain Eukaryota; kingdom Metazoa; phylum Chordata; class Aves; order Psittaciformes; family Psittacidae; genus Pezoporus; species Pezoporus flaviventris. The sequence goes on from NW_026892631.1 coordinate 169,755, forward strand.
AACTTCTGACAGTTCAAATGCTGAGTGACTGCTGTCAATGTGGTGAAAATAATTAAGTAGAGCTCCCCAGAAAAGGCATCTGAACCACAAACAAACTGCTTTACACTATGAAGTCCATGAGGCACTGCCGCACTTCCAGGAAATAAAGACAAATTTAAAATGGAACCACAAAGGTGTATTTGCTTCTGTTGCAACAGAGTAAACTGAAATCCTATGGCTCCAGCATGCAACGATAATTCATTCCAACATTTAGAGGTAATTTTTTTTATCCATGAAAAATATCAGTATTTCAGAGTTTTGATGTCACATCAGATACCTTTTGGCAAACCAGACCTTGAAAATAAAACTCTGGCTTTTGCCTGCTTCAAGTATCACCAGCTTCAACTGTCCATGAATCATGAAAAGAACTCTTTGTTACTTTTTTCCTCAACACAGTAGTCAAGGTTTAATTACAAAGATTAAAATATAACAAGGCCTCACTTCTGGGTCTTGAGAATGAATGTTGTGTTAGTCTCGTCACGTGAAAGTGTTAAATTCTTAGAGACACAGCAAACCTAAGATTCACTGACTTTACTTCATGAGCTGGAATTAAAAAATATCACAGAAAAATCACAACATTCACCTGACACTCTTAAGAGAGGGAACACTGCTGCTATTAAAGACCAGCAGATAAAATACTTTACTCATCAGGAGACAACCCATATACTGAGCAACTGCTTCAGCATTACTGCACAAGAGTTAACTATCTGCTGTATCATGGACTGCAGTGCTAACATAATTAGAGAGGTGGTATGACACACTGCAGAAAGTCTGATAAATTGCATTACAGTTCTGCTGTTGCTACAAATGCCTTAGAGAAATCTTTCTATGCTTTGTTTTCCCCATTATTAAGCAGGGAAAGTGACTGGGTTGTCCTCCATGGGAACACTGTCTTGAGCACTTCAGGGAAAGTTTTGTGAAACTAAGCATATGTAAGTTTGTTATGCATCAGCTAGACTAGGCTCCAGAACAATATTCCCCAGCATTTCATGTTCATTCACATAGCTATGAAACCCTTACTCTTACAGCTTTTTTACTTTCTGCCCATTTTACCAGTATGAAAAATCACTTACATGTCTTTAGTTCCTCAGACCCCCTTGGAGAAACCTACACAACATTGTTTCCTCTTCCATTCCTCCAGTACCAAGACCAATGTAAAGGGTATTTTACACAGCACAGTAGTTTGACATTTTCATATTTGAGCTCCTTTAGAACTCCTGAGCAACTATCATCATCCCAACAATTTACTGCTATATGTTTTACCCATTTGTTCTAAAATCATTCTCACTAACATGATAATTTGAAATAATTCCTCCGGCTCATACAGAAAACTTCTTAAGCCCCATGATACTGAGCATCAAACCAAAGAACTCACCTAGCTTTTCTCCCATGGCTTGAGCTTCTTTGCATTTTCTATTACACCCTCACCAGAGTTTTTGGTTCCCCTCAAAGTGCATAAAGAACCCACTTCTTCTGCATGAGGCTATGAAGGATTTTCCCTAGTTTATGGCTTTTTTTGGAGCCATCAAACTTTTAATTAATTAAGCACTGAACAGAACTGCTGCAGGGCTCATCTGCATTGTGCTTCACTTTTCTGAAAGGAACAAAGCTGCTACTAAATACTGTCGTTAGAAAAAACCCTAGGCATGCTGTATTACAAGGAAAAAGAGAAAGAAGAATGAACAAACTATTTTCCAACATACCATGAGAACTGAATCCACTACCCAAACTGTAAATTAGCATCCACATACATGAAGTACTCAGAGACCGTTCCAAACTGTGAATAAAATATATTTCTCCATAGAGACAAACCCTGGTGTTCTAACTAAAAAAAGAAGAAAAAGCCCCAAAGCATATTTAATTTCAATAGGGGGTTTTTTTCTACCTAAACATGGCCAATGCAACCTGTCCACCTCCCACAAAAAAAACCTCAAAACCCAGACAAGAAACATAACAAACCAGAACCTGATTTAGGACTTCAGGATTGGGTTCCATACTGTTTTCTCTTTGAAGTTTGGCATTACAAGATAACCATTCCAGGGCTGTGACCTTTTGTGCCAAGTTTCAGCCTGAAGCTGAGTTATTAACTGTAACGGGTGGAAAAGTAAGGTATTTATAATGGCTCTGGTGGTATAACTTTCATTGAACAGTGTGGATGGAGCTGCTATTAGAAAGACTTCTAAATCGGTGGATGAAATTATAATTTCTGTCATGCAGCACCTTAAGGCAAAGTTTAAAACAATTATTTGTGAATGCTGCAAAGACATTATCTTATAGCATTCTCATCAGTAATACAGCCCCCCCAAACTGATTCAGAGGAGGGAAAACCCACCATGATTCCAATTAAAGACAAACTGCACAGCCTGTATTATATCTTAGGTATCCCACGAGTCTATACTCTAGAAATGCCCCTCTGTCTGATGATAGATATGTGTTAAAATGTTCTCTTGTCTACACAAACTGTTTTTTTGCCCCAGCTTTTTCTTATATGGAGGATAAATAAACAAAATTCGTATTCAACCCAGCACCTGCTGAAACTGTCAGCTGTAGTGTTTGCCATATTTCAATCTAAGCTGAAGCCAGCCAGTCATTTTTATACTGCACAATCCCTACATACTCGAGGACCAGAATTAATGAATTAGCTATTGATTAAATTCCACTCTAGCAAATCCACCGTGGCAAATAAATGAACTACCCAGGGCACATGTAGGCCACGGCCAGACATGTCCTGGCAATCGATCAGTAGTTAGTATTCTTTTGGGATATAAGAACAGCTGATGATAATATGACATGTAGGAAAAGGCAGTGTAGAAACAGAGTCTGTTTCTGGCTGAGCAGATTATAAAGTAGGAAGGCACTTTTGATCCTTTTGCATTCATGGGTTATGACATATTTAGTCTATACATAATAGCAGAAACACACATAAGTATTTGCAGGACAGACAATACAGAAAAAGGCATACAGAAGTTAAAGCCAAGGGCAAAAGATGAGATCCTGAACTGAGTTCGTATCAATCAAACAAGCTTTGACTATATCTGTATGTGTGACAGAAAAATAGCAATCTTAATTTCATCCTTATACAGAGATAAATGCTGAATTTAAGCTAAATATAGTCATGATGAACAGCAAACCAAAGTCCTTAAGAGACTGAAGAAGCAAGTCCATTTGCTGACCATTTCTGAAGTCTCAGATGCTAGATTTTTGTTGTTTAATTTAAAAAAAAAAAAAAAATCCTTTCTAGAAAAGAAACACTGCTAATGGGCATACTCTACCAGAAATGAAATAAAATCACATGAACAATGTCATAAACAGAGGAGGCAAACTGTTTTATTGTTGGGGTAATTCTGAAAAATGCATTATAGAGCTTAGTTTTAGTCTGCATTTGGAAGATATTAACTACCAAAGAATCACTGTATATGTTACCATTTGGCTGCTTCTAAGGACTGCAAATCTGAACCTCCCTCTACAATTTAGAAGCTTGCCAATGCCTGTGGATGTAGTGAATAGGCAGATTGCAAACAGTGGTTCAAGGAGACATAGATATGCATGACTTTTAAGATAGTTTATTAATACTTACTGTTGTGATAGGTGAGTTTTTTTACCCACAATTATTCTAAGTTTCCGTTATCAGCATTGCATTGCTCCCTGCGCATTAATCTTCCTCTTCTTAACTGACAGCAAAATGTGATAATTTTCATTCCCCTGCACTTCTCTTAACTACTGCCATTTATGCTTTATTTATTATCACAGCATAGTGACACCCAAATGGGTATGTACAATCAACCAAGGGTGAGATTTCTTCCATTACTCTTTTGGCCAAGAATTCTAAAACCAAAAATAACAGCTATGAATGTTTTTTTTTCAAAATGTATTCATAATTCTTTTATGCACCTTACTCAATTGAGAAAAGACAACCTGGAATCCTGGTCCCTGTTCCCGCTACAAATTCCTCTGATATATGAAAAACACCTATAGCATAGTACCTTGAGCCAATTACGTGAATAATGGGTGCTGACAGCTGCTTTGGCTCATCTTCCACAGTTGTTATCTGGGTCCCATTAGTCCTCGCACAGGCATACATTGTGCAGACTTCAATCTGATGAAGAAGAACATGAGTTTTACATACTCAGCTGCAGAAATTATTTAGCTCTGCTACAGTTTAGACTTCTCTCTTCACCCACAACTTTATTCTTTTCCATTTGACAGATTCCATACAGCCAGAAAAACAATGCAGCTTTGCAGTATACTGCACTGTATCACACTGTATCACACCATTTTCAAAACAAGGGTACATGCAGCCCTCTGGCACCAATTGCTGGTGTCTATTAGCACCAACAGAATTGCAGTGAATTTGTTTTTCTGCATGTATATGTAGAATCTGGCACATAATAATAAAAAAAGTTACTTTGATTTGGGGCCTTGAGTAAGTTTATTATGCCTACCATATATTCTGACATAAATATAAGAATAACTTTTCCTTCATATTTTCTATTCCTTCATGTCTATTCTGGAAAATTAAAAGTGCAAAATGCAAACAGGAATCATACACTTTGTTATTAAAAATGCCAGAGAACTAAAACTTTATTCCTTCAATTCTCAGGATTAAACTAAGTAGAGGCAAAGTGAAATAGCTAGTGAAGGGTGGTAACCTTGTTTGTATTGTTAACAGATAAGTTACTCAAAATAATAGAGCACAAAGTATGAAAGATAATGCAGAAAGATTACCAGTGAGGCACATATGCATTGAAAGTAACATAGCTTCTAGAACAAGAAAAAGAATCAAAAGAAAATAAACCCAAACCCCAGTTTATTTTGGTTTTACTTATTACACTGATGCAAACATAAAGCCCAGTATAAAGACTTGGAAAGCAGAAGAGAAGAATAATTAACATCTCAAGCAACAGAAGGTGGCCATGGTAAATTAATATAGAGGGTCTATAAGTGAGGCAGTGCATTGGATTTGCATTGTTATTGAGAAAAGACAAATGTGTTTCCAAGTGGCATTCAGCAAGTCATATGTGTATTCATGGATGGAGGTTTGCTGTTTCAGAGGGGCTGGAACACAGAAATCTGTTATGGTGTGCCTGTCTGTGATGCGTATTTATGTGGTAATGGGATGCGCAGTTTCAGAATGAAGTATGTGTGGTACTACTAAGTTTTCTCATATATAATGCAAACGAAACCTGAATTAAATAGGCATATTTACAATTAAGTGTCAAACTACATTTCTCGAATATATTAATATAATTTAGGGATAGAAAGTTTTTTTTCTATTAATCTGCACAGAGTATTTTGCCTTTTGTTAGATATATGAATAGAGAGGCAAAGATAGAAAAAGGGAAAAGCAAAGGAAAAAATACTGTACTTTTTAACAGCATAAAAAGTACTACTGTGATTTCAGAGATTAGCTGTACTTACTCCTTAGAAGGATAAGGAGAAAATAAATGATAAAAGGATGACAAACGCAACATCATTATTTCTCTGTGCTGATATATTATGCATGCCTGATGTTTTTAAAACAATTGTAATTTTCTTTTAATGAGTAGGAGTAGAATCTTTGCCTCTTTTGTAATATATGTTGGAGCTTTGCTCATGTAGCACAGATCATTTAGGGGAAAGTAAATGGAGTTTTGATGGTTTAAAAAAGATAATGGAAATTTGTATTTTTCTTTGTGTACACACACCTAAAATATACTGAAAACACATCTATGCCTTGTATGTATCTGCACACAAACATCAGTGCAAATATATGCCCATCTATGTAAAGAAATTCATGAAACAGTATTCTGCTTGGGAATACACATATTTTATGTAAACCTGAAGTATATTACATAACTCAGAAAAGACATTCTAACCTGTATATCATAGACAGTGAATGGAGACAAATCTGCTAAAAGGAGGGAGCCCGGCTCATTCATTCCAGTCTTGTACTGCTTATTATTCACATAGATAGAGTACTCTGTGACCACACCATTTGGGTTTGAAGGTGATGTCCAGATGACATGTACAGCTGTACTGTTGATGATGACAACCTCTGGAGGGAACATGCCCTCAGGCTCTAGAAATAAAAGAAGAAACAGAATAAACTCCAGCTGTCTCTGAAAAAGCACTTGTTTAACCAAATGCAGATTAGTAGTTAGGTTTAGCAAAGGGTTCACTGCTTATCTGCTTGCCTCTGATGAAGTTATCACAGTCTGTAGTCTTCTGTAAATTGACTTATTATACTCTCAGTTAGAAACAATGAGAGCTGATGGCAAAATGCTTTATACAGCAGCATAGTGTCAATCATCAGCAGTATGTGACCAGTGAGATATGATGATAAATTATTCACCCATCTGCACTTCCAACATACAAATAGTATTTTTTATGTCTGCCCCAATTGCAATTCTTAAAAAAAAAGCGGAAAGAAAAAAAAAAGAGGAAAGAGACAAAAAGGAAAAAGAAGAATTTTGCTTTTAAAGAATAACCTAACACCAAAATACTTTATGCCTGCTGGAGCATGACATTATCAGCCTTATAGCTGAAGCAATATGAAGCAATATGCAATACTGTCATTATGTAAATGGCGGTGAATGTTGATTACTATAGGTAATGATGAAGTCTAACACTTAAAAAAAAAACCCCCACAACACCTCCCTTAGAATTAAATTACATAGTTTTCTAAGCATGTCAGAAAGAACCATGCAAAATCCTTTTTTTATCATATGAACAAGTTGAAAAATTGCCATTACTATCAATTCTATTTTATAAACAAAAGGTGCTGACCTTTGGCATCAGAAAAGAAATGGAATTCTCACTTAAAGTGCTTTGCTAATGACCTGGAACACTTGCTTCTGAGGTAATGATATTATAATGTTTATAATAAGACTTTATAAAGCAAAAAAAGATTAGAAAGAACATTCTAAACACATTTCTGATGCACAAGTTTTTACTTTTTATTTTATCCTTAACCTCCCCCCACCCCACATTTGCCCACTGGCATAGAAATGACTCATAAAGAATTTTCTTAGAGGCTGAACTTACACCTAGAGTTTCTGGTGACTCAGGAAAGGCCCTGTGTATGACTGTCATGTCAAAAGCACATCACAGAGCAAATCTTTTAAAACCCCCATTAATTGTTTCTAAGTTCCATCATTTATTGATATGAACTCAGTTCCAAACTTAGTGCACACAGATAGGAATATGTGGGAGAAGATGAGAAAAAACTGGGTTAGTATCTGCTATTAGAGCTTTTGCTTCTGTCTCAGTGGGACTATTTATTGATCTGACGACAACCAGCACTTAAGCATTTTAGCCTTTACTTCTTTTACACTGTAAATTTTATAATTGAAGGATGACTGACCTCAATCCTAACAAAAATCAATCAATTTAATTCTCAGATTTTAAACCAAGCCATAGTCATGGCTAACCAACCTCCATCTGAGGTAGTCACATGCACAACGTCACTGTTGATGCTGTGGGCCCCATTAAAAACTTCAAAATATATCTCATACTCCGTGTTGGGCTGCAAATCACCTATGACTGTAAAGTTTACATCAGCCTGGATCTTTAGAGATCTTCCATCATCAGTAGAATTCAAGAAGAGGGTGTAATATGCAACATCTCCTTGCAAATCTTGTAGTGCTAAGAAAGGAAAAACATTGGGAAATCAACTGGGAAATCTTCAGTCAGCAAGGTTGTTATCAGCAACATTTACTATGAAGTAAAAAACAAATTTCATGCAGACCCCCTTTAAAAAAAAAAAAAGGCACAGATTCCATCAAGTGCCTTCAATTTCACCCTTATAAGAAGTGATGCTCTTTCAAACTTGTCAAAATCATTAAAATCATTCTAATACTGGAGAAAGCTTCCTTTCTTAGAAATCCCCTTGATGACAATGGAATCTGTGAAGTAAACAAATTAATAGGTGAAACCCACTGCTAGCAGTACTGTGACGCTTGCCACTGCGAGAGGATAACTTCAGCCAGATAGAAGGAAGAAAGCAAATGAGATTTTCCTCTAACTATGAATAAGGGGCAAGTGCCTATGCCTTAAATTATAGCTACATTCAACTTCATACGGATGGCCTTTTGGCCATAGTGAAAATCAAAACCCACACGTTACAGAATGGATGAGGTTGGAAGAGACCACTGGAGGTCATCTAGTCCAACCTTGCTCAAGCAGGGTCACCTACAGCACATTGCTCAGGATTGTATCCTGATGGCTCTTGAATATCTTCAGGGAAGGAGACTCCACAACCTCTCTGGGCACCTATTCTAATGCTCAGTCATGCTCACAGTAAAGTTCCTCCTCATGGGCAGGTGGAATTTCCTGTGGTTTAGTTTACATCCATTGTCTCTTGTCTTATCACCTGGCATGACCAAGAAGAGTCTGGCCTCATCCTCTTGACATCCTCTCTTCAGATACTTATATACTTTGATCTGTCCCCCCCCTGCACCAAGCCTTCTCTTCTTTAGGCTGAACAGACCCAGCTCCCTCAACCTTTCCTCACAGGAGAGATGCTCCAGACCCTTAATCATTCTAGTAGCCCTTCACTGGACTTGCTCCAGGAGCTCCATGTCTCTCTTGTCCTGGGGAACCTAGAACTGGACACAGTATACGTGTTATTTCAGAACAAGCATGATAGTATCATCTATGTGTAAAGCTGCAATATACTCAGAAGCATTATATTTACAGGAGAAAAAAACAGCTCCTCATGTTTCTTCCTAAAATGTGTTTTGCCCAGCACTAGCTCCCCCAGAGAAAAGAAAATACTACAAATACTACAATTTTCTGGCTACACAGGGAAGGACATTCACTGGTCTGAGATGGTGGATAAACAAAGATTCCAGTCAAGCCTTGCTTCTTCATTTTAGTAACCCAGATGTAGTCTGTTATCTGATCTGTACTTTGCCAGACAGTTTGGATCTGATCAAATGCAACTGCTTTTCCAGTAGACATCAAGATTAAAAGAATAATTAAGACAAAACCTTTAAGCATTAATACATATTGCTTTAGATGGCACACTGCACCACTGAACAGCATTCAGCTGGCTGGGAAAGAGCATTTATAAAAGCCAAAAGCATTTAGACTTTTCAGATATAATAATACACAGTTTTGTCATGGAAATTTTTAATCAAGAATATGTTATTTTTAAGTGGTGCAGATACAAGACCTAAATACTTCAGTAGGTTTTCCAGAAAAAAGAAAGATAGCAAGGCAACTTACATTAAGGACTCCCAAGTTCTCAGAGAAAATAAGAAAGCCATTTGAAAATTACTATTGATAACAAAAATGAAACATGGGTATATAAAATAATTACAATGCTTATTGCAGCATGAGAAGTAATACAATACATAAGGTATCACAGTATCACAGTATGCTAGAGATTGGAAGGGACCTGGAAAGATCATCTAGTTCAATCCCCCTGCCAGAGCAGGAACACCTAGATAAGGTTACACAGGAATGTGTCCAGGTGGGTTTTGAATGTCTCCAGGGAAGGAGACTCCACAACCTCCCTGGGCAGCCTGTTCCAGTGTTCCGTCACCCTCCCTGAGAAGAAGTTTCTTCTCAAGTTTAAGTGGAACCTCTTGTGTTCCAGTTTGTACCCATTACCCCTTGTCCTGTCATTGTTTGCCACTGAGTAGAGCCTGGCTCCATCCTCGTGACACTCCCCCTTTATATATTTATAGACACTAATAAGGTCACCCCTCAGTCTCCTCCAAACTATAGAGACCCAGCTCCCTCAGTCTTTCCTCATAAGGGAGATGCTCCACTCCCTTAATCATCTTAGTTGCCCTGCGCTGGACTCTCTCCAGCAGCTCCCTGTCCTTCTTGAACTGAGGGGCCCAGAACTGGACACAATACTCCAGATGCGGTCTCACCAGGGCAGAGTAGAGGGGAAGGAGGACCTCTCTCGACCTACTAAACACCCCCCTTCTAATACACCCCAGGATGCCATTGGCCTTCTTAGCCACAAGGGCACAGTGTTGGCTCATGGTCATCCTGTCGTCCACTGGGACCCCCAGGTCCCTCTTCCCTACACTGCTCTCTAACAGCTCATTCCCCAACCTATACTGGAACCTGGGGTTGCTCCTGCTCAGATGCAGAACTCTACACTTTCCCTTGTTATATTTCATCAAGTTATTCCCTGCCCAACTCTCCAGCCTGTCCAGGTCTCGCTGGATGGCAGCACAGCCTTCTGGCGTGTCAGCCACTCCTCCCAGCTTAGTGTCATCAGCAAACTTGCTGATAGTACACTCAATTCCCTCATCTAAATCATTGATGAATATATTAAATAATACCGGTCCCAGTACTGACCCTTGAGGCACTCCACTAGTTACAGGCCTCCAACTAGACTCAGCCCCATAGACTACAACTCTCTGGCTTCTCTCCCTCAGCCAGTTCACAGTCCACCTCACTACCTGATCATCCAGACGAACTTAAATAATAAATGGCCTCATCTTAGTGTTTAACCTTTGCATTGACAAACACACATGGAAGAAATTTCTAAGGTATGAATGAAAATAAAACCAGATTGCATTACCTACATCTAGAAGTTCAGGGGTTTAGATTACTAAGGTAACGAAACTTCAGTGACCTGCTTCAGATCTATTACAATCAGTTTTTGTAAGAATGCTTACTGTAGGCATGCAATTATAAAATAAGGAGACTATATTTGCTGCAATTCAGCACCCAGTCCTTATAAAATCATTTGCACTTAAGTCATGAAGAGCTTCCCTGTTGCTGCATTAGCAAAGTAACTAGCGTAATTGACTAAATTCATTTTAAGGAACAGAGCAAAATGAGAGAGAAAGGGGATCTTCTCATCCTGAAGGAATATAAATTTTTATACGAAGAGATGAAAACCACCACAAATACAATAGGATTGTGTGTACTGCTTTAGAGATTTCTCATGAGTTTGCACTAACTATTTCTTCACTCCCACTATTCTCATTCTGCAGAAATGGCATATAATAAATATGAACATGACTGAGAAATAGCAAAATGTGCAGATTTTTTTCCCCATTTCTTCTTTCTCCTTTCAAGGACACTTAGGTATATTATAAATCAAGACAAGGACTGTGTTTCATATGAGAGCAAGGAAGAGTAACATAAGTGATGGCATGTTAACATCTAGTTACTGGAATAAATACTAAGCACACTTACTTGGTTTTGACCATTCCACTTCTACAGCAGTATGATTAACAGCACGTGCAATGAGGATGCTTCCTTTCTCTGGTAATCCTGCTAATGTAGTAGCTATCACTTCTTCGCTTGATGTATATCCTACCTTGTTGTGCACTATGAGCTTGTACTCGTATGTTGTGTACCTGAGACATTTAAACAATAATTAAACGGAACAAAAGATAGAGATGTAGAAAACATTTGCTGTGAACCTTTCCCTGTGCCAAACTTTTGCTGTTTCTTGCCCTGCCCTGGTCTGAAAAATTCAGCTGCAATGGTCTGCACCAATGAAGACTCTACAAAAGGGTTCTATTTTTCTGCAATAATTCAGCGTGGTTAGCATGGTAACAAAAATAAAACACATTATTTCACTTCTTCCTAGCTGTAGCTTCTGAGGTGCTGAGAGATTATAGCTCAGTTCAATATGTAATTACAGCAGTGGCAACCTGCCAAAATTTGGATCAGAATTTAATCAAATGAGGCTTTTTTCCTCTTTTGGGAAACCCATTGATTTTAACTTGCAGAGTCTCATTTTCAAAAGGGATTCACCACACAGCCAGGACTCTCCCACAACTAAACATCATTAAAAAAGTGCCTTAAGAATGTAAACTCATTTAATAAAAGTCATTTTCATCTGAGCTGTGTATAGTTAATAGATTTATTAAATACTTTATATATATTTAGTAAATAAAGTGACTGTCACTCCATAATTTCTTCTTTATACCAAGAGGCATATTAATGTATATTAAGTGGGATTTCACAATCTAACATATAATTTCATCATAAAAACCCTCACACAAAACCATGCAAATACAGAATCATCAAAGATTCACTGAGGCTGCAGTACTTTGGGATAAACATCTACATTAAGGAACACGCAGCAAATGCTTACTATTTAGATATCTCACCATAAAAGGAAAGTCATAGTGTATATTTACTTCTACTTTTTCTTTTAACTGCTTTACTGTATAACCCCATATTATGCAATGATCAAGAGTGATTTTCAAAAGAGCTAAGCTATAACAGTCTCACCAAGAATAAAGCCAGCTAATGGAAGCTAATTGGCTCCAACTGTCACTATAAGCATGGTAGAATGGTGATGATATATATATATATATATATATATATATAAACACCTTATTTTCCACTTATTATTTTTGGTTGCTTGCAAACATACAGTATTTTCCTGGACACTGTAGCAAAAATGCACAGTATCTAGCTCTGCAATTTAATGATGAGACTTTAAGATTCATTTTTTATTCATATTTTCAAAGATTAAAATAAGTTTGGCTTTAGTCTACTAGAAATGAAGATGCCATCTGAAAAAAAAGTCATTGCAAACATAGACTTCTGTCAGGAATATAATAAAATCTCAGTAATTCTGAAACATGCCTAAAGTATGATACAAATAAAAATAGACACTGATATACAGGTTTTCTTTCTGTGAAAAACAAAGGTTGTGTCTCTCTGCAGTACCTTCCCTCCACCCACAAATGCATCCCAAGTTGTTGACTGCAAAAACACAACTGCAGGTTGCAGAACCCTCCACAAAAGAAGTGTTCAGGTGTGTCCAAGGGTTAGGCACACTTTTTTGGTCATAGCTCATTCAACCAAAAAGGTCATTGTGCCTAATGACTTGTCACTAAGGCCCTTTCAGAATTTATTGCCCTCTCTAAACTGCTAACATAACTGCTGCACACATCAGTGCTGCTGAAATGAGCTAAACTAAAACTAAAGGAAACTGTATGCAAAACTTAAACGTGGCTGAAAGAATTGGGCAGGATCGGGCAATTGCATGTCAGCTATTGCAATGGATGAAAATGAGCAGTGACTTTCACCAAGTAGGTAGTGGAAAACCAGAAGCAGTAGCCCTTGGCTTGGTTCAGTCTATATAACAGTCACAATTAGAGGCCATATTCTGCTGGTTCATATTCTGCTCAGCAGGGATGCTCACACAGCTTTTATCATAACAAGTAGATATTTGAAGGGTAATGATTGACCGCAGTCCTCATAAACCACACCAAAGCACAGAGAACACACACTTCCTGAGACCATCCATGAATGTTTCTCAAACAGTGTAGAATCCATGTTGACATTCCTATTACAGGTTCTTAATATGTGCATTTGCTTGCTTCATGCGTGGTAGCCTTGACTTTGAGATGCAAGAAACTAAGGTTGATCAAGAGCAACTGTCTTGCTCTATACAACACAGTGGGTCTGTTTCGTACTGAGAAACAGAACTCACCCTCCATTTCCCCACTCTCAACACTCTGCATTTAACTATCATGAAGCTAACACAAAGCTGCCCTTAAATTAGACCTGCTGAGAGTGTGATGAATACTCTTCTTGACTTTGGAGATATTAAAATAATTTTTAATCTGCACTTTTAAAGCCAGATAAGAAAAACAATGCTGAAACAAGTTTCAAATGTTTTCCAGCTAGGACTTCTCAAACAGCCATTCTGCCTCTGATATGACTTTGCCAACACACAAATCTAGAGCGTATGGACACATGAATCTAAATGGTTTGACTGCATGAGCATATCAATGTTAAAATTTCACAAGATCTCTATTTTCATTTTTTTTTCAGAGCAAAACAATATGAGTTAAGAATGACAGACTAATAATAAATGCCTGCATATGAGAATGATTAATACCAAAGATGATGACAAAAAATATTTCATTACATAATTAATATGTCACTACATAAAGACACGAGAAATACATTGAACTATTAAACATACACTATACAAAATGCCAGCGTTTGTTTTTATAGTTTTTGTAATCTCACCTGCTAAGACCCTTATCTTCGTAAAAGCACTGAGTTCCTGAGTAAATATTGTGCCACAGATTTAAATCTTCAGGGGGATTTGATGCAAGTGGTTGCTGGATTTTACGTCTCAGGAGCTCATATCTAACACAAAAGACAAGCAGAACACTGGGATTATCTCAACTAATGTTATTACACAAAAAAAAAAAAAAACCACACAGATTTTTTTAAAGGCACACATCATATTGTTTTTACAGCTGTAAACTTTCTGAGATAAACATTCTTTTTAATGTTTCATGATTTAAAAAATTCAATTACTTAAACTACTTTGCAAATGGAAAATTAAGCATTTCCATTTGAAAAAAATTAGTGCATTTAACGATTTACAGATGCTATGAAGATCAAGCCCAAGCAGCCCAGTAACAGTCAAGTCTCATGCAGACTTGACTGATGCCATCTGATATGCACAGACAGCTCCAGAATCTGAAACGACAATGTCTCTTTCTTGCAAATGTGCCAAAACATATAGCATTGTTATTATTATTTTACTGGCAATAGCAACTTAAGTGTGAATTTGTGTTTAACATGTTTGCAAATAACCACAGTGTAAATTATGGGTGGCAAACAGGCATAGAATGAGTTAACTGTTCGATCCATCTGTAGACCTTAGCAAGGCACCTTTGTGTTTGGGTTGACACTCGTGATGTGAGCTTGAAACACCAAACTGTTTCATCCTTGTTTTAATTAGTATCTGAAGCTGCATTCCTGTCTCTGTTCCAAACAGCAGGTCAGCTAAAGCCCATCTTTCATCAGGTCAACCATGAGATTGCCTGATTTGGAAAACATGCCTTCTGCCCATTCTGCCTACTCACTCTTCATTATCTTTCATATAAAACCACTACGGAATTTACAAAGCACTTAATGCTTGCACAAACTAATATATTTTGCATGTCCTAATCATTCTAGGGATTACATATAAAACTATATTCTAAAGGAAAGAATATTATATAGCTTTGTTCAAAAATATTTAGGATTCTTCTTCTTAATTATATTTCACAAGACTTTTAAAACAGGTTTTTTGTTTCAGTTTGATGGTGGCATTTTCTTTGTATGACACCAAATGTTTGTACTCTTCCTATCAGTTACAGAACCAGCCTCAAGTTGCTTTCAATGGTGAGCTGTGGTTTTAATTAAACTACCATTACAACACTGTTTCCACTGATGCCCAGCAAAATAGGTCATATGCATGTCTATTCACTTAAATACACAATGTGATTCTCTGAAGTGCTGCTGTGGATCATCTCTTCCCCACCCCTCCATTTTGGAACAGTGCTACTGTTCAATTCCAGCCAAAAGTATATGGATTCTAAGGAAGATCTTAAAGACTCTCATTTTAAGCACTTATTTGTGAAAATGTTTCCTTCTGTGTTCAAGCATTCTGCAGAATGCTTTGGAGTGTGTTGCCTTGCCATTCCAATGATTTTTCTGACCACTGGCTTTATCTGTTAAGTCGACATTTATCTTTTTTATGTTAAGATCATCTCCAATCAGATGAGGAAATGTTGGACAATACTATTCCAGATTTGAGACTCTGAATTAAGAGGGTATTTAATAGTTACTGCATACAGTAATTTTGCATTGCTTCAAAACCGGAAATCAACCAAGAAGCTGTCCCTTCAGTCTGGGGAATGATCAACAGGAACAAACAGGCATTGTTTCATTGACCTAAGTGATGCCAAACAAAATTACTGTGGAAGTTAGGAGTACTACCTCAAAAATTAAACAGTAAAAACTAATTAAACTCCAACTCTACCAAATCATTCAAATGACCTATCCCAAGAAGAAGTTCCCACGAGTTGTTCATCAGTGTCAAAAGAGCCCAAAGACAGACCTTTGCAGTTTTATTAGGAACGATCCTGTCATATTCTGTCCAATATATTCCATAGACAAGTCACGAGAAACACTGAATGGTGATCATGTGTAAATCACCCCCACTGGCAGCTGCTGTTGCTACTCTGTTTGCTGCAGACTTCTTGCTCCATCATGCTGTACAGAGCAGCTGCTTCAGTGGTTGTTCTTGTTGAGGACAGCATGGCACACCATGAAGGAAATGAAGTCTGTAGCTGTAGGTTGTGCTGAATTACTTCAATAATCTATGGTAAAATGGTCATGTTGTTAACCCCAGAATAACAGGGATTGCTTTTCAAAAACTTCAAATTTTACTAGAGAGCAATCCTCATTTCATTCAGTTGCAGTGTGCCCTAATTAAGCCTGAAGAAAGAGTCAAGCTACTGTGCTGTAATAACATATGCAACTGAAATAGCATTACACGATAATTATTGAACCCATCAGTGCATCTAGAAGAGAGCTACTAACCAGAGCATATGGAGCACAGGGATATAATTCCATGCACAATGCTTCACAATATGTTAAACTTCTAGAATGAAAGATTTGTTTGACATTTTGAATCATGTATATATAAAAATACATTTGGCTTTATAAATCTTCATGCGTTCAGATATATGTTTAATGTAGATATTTGCTCACACACACACTGAGAAGTCAACAGATTCAAGCAATCTGTTGATGTCATCACAGCATTCCAGACAAGTCTCAGAGGAGATGCCTTTCCATGGTTCCTGTGGTGACATTCAGTCTGCTGTACCCAGAACTCCCTTGCCTTTGCCATTTTCTGCTTTGCCCCCAGACTTGTGGCATTTTAGCTTCCATTTTACCCACACACTCCCTAATTTGTGATTTATTAAACAGTTAAATTTTGAAGATTATTCCATGTTATCACACTTCCAAATGGTCACTTTATGTGGAATAACCTATATAGAGTATTGAATACTGGATGTGGTAAATACTTATGTTCACAGAGATCCCATACTTGTAATTTTGTTGGTGCAATGTTGCCTGAACTTGTCACCAAAAAGTGGCTGATGCTGCAGCCCAAAACAGTTACGACCTTGCAAATGTTACAGCACTGATTTGAAAGAAACAGAGCCTTCCTGTACAGACAGCACACTTAAATAATCCCAACTCTGTAAATTCAAAACAATTCAAAGCTCACACTACTATCTGCCTCTAGACATACCCACTTTCCATGAGTCTATTCATTGACTCCTGAACCCTAACGAGGAACTTCAAGAAATCAAAAATTAACTATCACATCATAAAGTTTGCACACTCAAAATTTTCTGAGTCAGATTTAGGTAAGGGTAAGAAAATCATGATCTCAGTTGCAACTAAGAGCATACCTCAGATGAGGACCATTTGGCCTTAGTGGTGGTTGCCAAGAAATGGCAATGAAGGATTCGCTGACAGGAGTCACAGACAATGGACTGACCCCTTGAGGAATTGTCGAAGGTGTAGCCACATTTGTAGGCAAACTCTCTGTGCAGCCTCCTAGAAAGCCATCACCTCCAGAGCAAGCTATTACAGTGACTGAATAGTTTGTATAGGGTATAAGATTAGTCACCAAATGACTTAACGTTGATGAAATGTTCCCAGGAATGACAATTCGTGGATCTGGCATGCGAATTTCATAGTTAAGGATTTCCCCATTCTGTATTAGAGGAGGTTTCCATGAGACCTGATAGTGGGAAAAAAGGGGGGAAAAAAAAATTAAAATAGCTTATTTCTTACAGCCAGAATGCAGATATATAGACACAACATGATACAAAGGGACATGAGTGGGACTTGAAGATGTGCTTTTCCTTCTTCAGCAAAACAGACTTTGTGTATGACCTTACAGAGATTTTATGTTTGAAGGTACATCAGTTAGAAATCTAGCCTCCTTTAATTTTAGAGAGGGTTGCAGTAACAGTTGTAGCCATTGAAAAACCTGCTATTTAGCTTCACCAGTATTTAGCTTCACTCACAATTCTGAGATGTTCAAATGCAGTAGCAAAAGCACACTAGTTACGATAAGTATAATTGCAATTTTTCTTAGAGGGTATTACCATGTATGAGTGGCAGAGTAAAAAGAAATCATACTTTGTGTTTGCACAATTTTCAGCCATATGTAACTATATTAGCTATGATGAGAAATAAGATTTGTCTGTGCTCCTTATATGATGAAATTCCCTTCTATTTTTCAGTAAAAAATTACACTGGTAGGTATCAGACACAAAACAGGCACAATTTTCCATTTTTAGAACTATAAAACTATGCTCAGAAAACTTTATCATAAAAAAATTGGAACTTGCATACGGAATTCATGTTTATATACACATACACAAACACACATACTGCTGTCCTTACTAAGGTTTGACTTTTATTAGACTGTGGTTATGTGGGTTTTTGTTAAAGTTTGGGTTTTTTTAGTTCTCTTTTACTACATATTTATTCTTACCAGCTCCAGTGAACAATCACATTGAACCACTGTACCATAAAGTACAAGGAGGTTCAGAATTCTGTTTTAAGGTTTTTTGCCACAGTATCATGACAGATGGGACTTGAGACTGACACGAGGATATGTAACTACATTAAGAACCTCAAAATTTCATAAAGGTATAAGAGCATCTATCAATCCTTCTCTAGGATTTCCTAGGAGTCCCAGTGTAGGAAGTATACTAGCTTTGCTTTGCTCATCCCTAGGACTGTTCCCCTTGTAATTGACCAACTCATCTATAACAATTGTCTCTTTTCCTCACAGGCATGGGATAATTAAGGATTGAATCTAACATTTCAAATAACACAGAAATGGAAAAAAGACAGATGAAGGTATGTGCAGAATAAAATTAACAAAGATAATACTCGAGTGTTAAATAGTAATACCAAGATAACTTCAGTTTCAGTTAAGTTGAGCTTTTTTCTTAATTCTCTTCAGCCTCCAAAGTTAAGTATCTTTAAAAAGGTATATGCACAATTACACGTGGCTGTGGAAACAGAGAAGCCTGATTTATAAAATGATTTTTAAAGGACCCTTGGGGATTAGGAAATGTTATATCTGAGGTATAGAAGGACCTCTTAGGTCTTCAGACTTATAAGAAACCTGGCAGCAAAGTACTGGAGAAAGCTGAAGGATTTTGATAACAGAATCTGGAATACTATTAAACAGAGAGTTAGGAACAGGCTGATCTTGAGTAAAGACAGCACAAATAGGAAAGGCTTAGCTCTGGCTAATTATCAAATCCTGTATTCAGGTTTCTGTCACTTCTGACCTCAAATCAAGATCAAACAAATAAGTAAAATACTATTGATAAAGCAAAGCAAAATTTCACAGAAGGTAGGAATCAATTTTGCACCATTCTCACAGATATTGAGCAAAACTCTCATTCTGAAGTAGTTCATGTGATCTAGCCATAAGCTTAGGAAGTAGAGAACAATGGATGATTAGCACAGAGAACACAAAATGGTTCAAGTGCAAGTATGTGCTGGTTTTGGCTGCTGTAGAGTTAATTTTCTTCATAGTAGCTGGTATGGGGCTGTGTTTTGGATTTGTGCTGGAAACAGTGTTGGTAACTCAGGGATGTTTTAATTATTCCTGTACAGTGCTTGATTAAACCATGTCTAAGTAGGAAGCATCGGGGCCAGTAAGCTTTCCAATCCCAGCGCTTCTTGTTGCTACCATACAGCACACACTGGGTGTATTGTACATATATGTCACAGAAAGAGGATGATTTGTGTGCTTTTATTCTCAGGGATGTATCTTTGAAGTTGCTGGAAGAAGTACAGAAGACTTTAAGGTCCAACACACTACAGCAAAATCATCAAATCTGTCATTATCAGTGAAAAGAAATGCCCTCTTGTTGCTTAATGCAAGATGACTTCTAATAAAGAACTGTATGTCAAATGCTTGAGAAAACGCCTAGCACAACACTTTTAGAAGAGAAAATTGTCTAAAAAATGTTCTCCTTGTCCCAGATCTTGTCTTATTTCCTGGAAGATAGGAGGAGTTATTTTTCACTTACATCACAGATTAAGCACCTAACTTCTATGCCTAAACCCACAAAGATACTCAAATAGAACTTGCATAAGATTCATTGTATACTGTTACAGTTCCACATAAAAGAACATAAATAACATGAGCTGAACAGACACTGCTCCAGAACCTCAGCTTCTGAGTTTTATGCAGCAAGTGCAATTTCTGTCTCATGAACAGATATGTAGATCACTTATCTCTTTGCTTAGTATTTTTTAAAACTAAACAAGGGGATGACCAAAGATACTCACAGTCACTGCTGTGCACATGACCTGCTTTGAACTACATATGTCACTTGGGAATGATAGGACATGCAGTATCTGACAGACCTCTCTTGTCAAGAGGTGAGAGACTGCCTGACCCATACAGTGTAAAACAAGATGATGGAGAAAGCCTGGTTGACACACACATGGCACTACTGGGCCTCTTCTCCATTTTAATGTGCCAAGGTTTGAGGTAAGAGCTTGGCAATGCATGAAAGCAGGAAAGCTCACTAGCCAGGCTGTGTTGGAAGCAGTAAGAGTTTGTTCATTGATTTGAAGCTCAGCACTGAGACCATGAAAGAGGATGCCCATGAGGAAGACAGAATAAGGTAGCTACTGGGAGAGATTAACTGATTCAATGTAATGACTCTGGAAGCTTTCATTTAAAGATCAAAGGACCTTATTTTCTCCACCACAAAATTTAAAGAGACAAAAATTAGCCATTTTCCCCCTATTAACAGTTATAACCTTGGAGTTTTCTGTGAAAAATTGGCACATGAGTAACTTTCTACCAGTTCAGGCCTGATTTCACCAGTCTGATTTTAAATCAGTATGTTTGGCTTTATTTTATTGTCATTTCTCCTATCTATTGCTTGTAACACCTACAAACAGAATGCAATAAATACATTACTGTGAGCTTTTCACTGCTGGTCTCAAAGCACACTGTAAGTCTCAAATTGTAAGTATTATTATTTCTGTTTTACAGATGAAAAGACTAAATCCCAGACTAAATCATGTATCAGAAATAAGCAAATCAGAAGACAAAACCTGGTACCCTAATTCTACATTCCAGCCACTGGACTATAGTCCTCTGCCAACCCCTAGCCTCCGCAAAGGTAGTTGGGAGACGAATTGCCTCATGAATTCTTATCTGTCTTCACAGAAATTACAGCAGGATTCAGTCAAGAGACAGTGTCACACCAGAAAAGCAAATCCTGACAGAGGCTGCTGCAATTATTTCTCATACACTTCGCACATGAATTACCTCCAGCCTCAGAAAGCACTACCACACAATGGCATGATCAAGTTTGCAATAATGGATTGCTACTACAAAAACTTCTAGCAGCACTTTGCTTGAGAGGTGCAAAACCAGACAGAGCATTCATTTATGACCCTGAACACCTACAACAAAGCATTCAAGCTATATCAAACCCCCACTGATGCTGATAGTACACCCCACTATGTGAACTGCACCAAATGAGCAAGCTGTGCAAGAAATCACAGTCCTAAAACATGGAAAACCTCTAGTGTGCAAGTTAAAGTTGTTCCTATGGGTGCTGGAGTATTCTAACTCACTCGAGCAGCACTTACGTGGCAAATAAACCAAGGTCTCACTGACCTTAGCAGTATTACAGGGCAGTCTTCACACAAGGATTGATCGCTCCTAAACCATTTCCCCAGTGCACCAGGTGTACCTGCATAAAACTGGAAGTGTGGTGAATAAAATCTAAACTCCTTTTTTCTCCCCAGCATGAAGCTTGTGTGAGTTTACTCCGCTTGCCTTTAGCGTACCATGCCTAGGTATGTTGTTTGTATTCTCAAAATCATGTTCTTGGGCAACTGCAGTCTGAAGCACTTTGAGAATGAAACAGTAACAGCGAAGTTAACCTGGAAGGAAGGAGGGGTCTTCACACACAGTGGTC
The DNA here is from genome assembly GCF_033815535.1 of Pezoporus flaviventris. Classification (NCBI taxonomy): domain Eukaryota; kingdom Metazoa; phylum Chordata; class Aves; order Psittaciformes; family Psittacidae; genus Pezoporus; species Pezoporus flaviventris. Next base: position 191,564 of record NW_026892631.1, read on the forward strand.
TGCAGAGGTAACCACTGAAGGATAGCCTCTCTGTTAGTCACTGACTTCAGTGACCATGGAGTTACTACCATTGCATCCTATGTTCTGTAATCAGAAGCAACCTCACAAGACAGCAAACTTTAACAGGTATGACAAGAAACAACCCCAGAAGATGTGTCGAGAACTGTAATTCCAAATGAATAAAGAAAACACCTTCCTTTTCCTGGATGATATTCAAATTGTAACTAGAGGGTGTATGGCTTTAAATAAGTTAGTGGTATCCATTCCATACAGCTGAAATCTTTCTCCCATGTATTTTAGTCCCAGCCTATTTACAGAACAACAGGCATTTAGCAGTTCACTATCCAGCTTCAGGGCTAATGAAGAACAGAATAAAACTATAAAATAGAGCCTTATTTATCTGTGGTCACTCACTTACACATGCAATTTAGTAGTCAAATTTGAGAAACGCTACAAGAAAATTTTATTGTTCTATACCAGTAAATGATAAATCTTCTGCAATGAAAGAGTGCAGACTGAAACTCTTGAAGGTCTGATGACATTGTTCAGTCTGTAAGGTGCAATACTAGCTTTCCCTGCTGCAGGCTCTTCTATACAAAGAAATGAATGCAGCTGAACTGTAAATCAATTATCATCTCTGAGGGCAATAAAAACACAAATAACAATGGAATTAAAAAGTCTACAATCCTCCCTCAGTCAGAGAAATCATGAGGAAATACTTATGGAAAAGAAATAACCCATGGAAAAATCAATGACATGATTTAAATCAATATGAAAAAAAAAATTAATCAGAAGAATGATGATTTGGTGCTTCAGGATCACTACAGCCCTTCATTTCTAGACAGCAACATATATAACATATATTAAGAGAGAAGTCAATTAAATCATCATGATTTTTTATCTAATTAAATTGCAGTAAATTTCTATAACTAACGTTACCATCAAGGATTAGCATGGCACGAGAACTATGTGTCAATGAGGTACTTAGTTCATCCAACCAAGATGAAATCAGTCTCTTCTAACCTATCTGAGCACCAAAAATTTCCTTTCCCCTTGACAGAAACACCAGGATTACCTACAGCTCATGCAACTTACATCTGGAGATGAAGGTTACACAAAGAATGACAGGAAATGGCTAGAGCTTCTTGTCAGTGGTCCAGTTGGTGGCACTGGTCAGCAAGGGAGAACAATAGCAGCAAATATGTGGCAGCAAGTCCTCAGTTAAGCCAATAATCAAGACTACAGCTGTCATCCCCAGGCCAAAGCCCTCAAGTGAAAACCACAGCAGCAAAAGGGAAGTCTTCCTATTGAAAGTTAAAAGGCCAAAGTTGGAGAATTTGCACAGTACAGTGAATTTGGTTCAGCACTCCCAGCCACATAATGCTTTTCCTACATAAAGAACTCCTTTAAGTAATTATTTACTGTATAAACCAGCCTCTCTCTCAAGCCACTCAACCTAGCTACATTCCTGTATGTCATATCAGTGTGAAGTGTGGGATTGAAGCAGCAGAGCAATTGCAACCCTCACAAGAAAATGAAACAATTTCTTTTCTACTTCTGTACATTAGGTTATAGCAAATCTTGTGTAACAGGAATAATGTTCATGGCATTGGCATATACTAAATAAAAGGCTTTTGCAGCTGCTGAATTTCTCCACTTCACTTTGGCACTTAATCAGCCACAAAAGCAGTTTATTGCACCGTATACTCCGTTACCATGAACGTTATCAATTCAGCAAATATTAAAAAAATATTATGCAGGTGTCAGAGGAATGGATACTTTAAAAATTATTGACAGCTTTACACTTCCTGTCATACAAAAGAAAGCAAGCTAAATGTTATGGAGAGATATCGGTCCATCTTGATTAAGATTAAATGTTAAGCACATGCACATCAGAAGTGGCTTTGCCAAGAGTGACCTGCTGTGCTGATATTTTCCTGCTTGCAGAGTATAAGCCCTGGTCTATGAAAATAAGCTGTATATCCAAGTGAGTACTATCCTGGAGCACTTTGAATTCTTCACATTCTCAAATCATTTATATTGATTCTATGACTAAGTAAAGGAATGGAAATACGTTTATCTTTTTTTGTAAATTCCCTCCGTTTTCAGTAGAAGTAAATATTTGTGCTCATGGTTTAGGGATTGGTTGCAATGACAGCTGAAAGCCTCTATTGATTTGCAACCGTGGCTTGGTAAAGGAGCCCTTCACTAATCTTTCCCACAGTGCCTTTCCAATACTTTCCACTCTAACCTGGAAGGACAGCTCTCTCTAGGGCAAGAGGCAATTAAAATCTCCTTCCCAAAGAGATGGCTTGGTTTCCATTCTCTGTTTAAGAGTTACAACCATAGACACTGAATAAGAGCAATGTACAGCACAAGAAGATTGCACAAATTGATCTGAACCCTTTGTAGGTGATCTGCTCAGGAGGGAAATTCTGCTTTTCTGGGGCTCTCATCAGGGTTTAAAGACACCAACACAAAGCAATTCCAAAACAGATTCATCCTATTTCCAGACAAGTAACCTTTCAACCACTAAGTGGCAATCCTTGCACAATACTTTACATTTTAGTCATTGTACCTTTGCAACTAGCATACATCTGGGGTGCAGGGACACAAGGGGTTTTCAGAGCAGCTATTCAGATCTACAGCCTACTTTGAAAGAGCAGAGAAAAAAAAAACAAATAATTTGAAAATAGGTGCTACCTATTCTCCTAGTACATTCACTGTGGCCACAAAACAGCCTCAGCACCACAGCACAGTCCCTGGGTTGTCTCAGAGTCTTACCGCTCTGATGTGAACTTGCCATAAGATTGACAAGAAAAGAAGAATACTACCACTAGTGAGCTCATCCCACTGACAGACATAAGACCAATAAGGAAGATGAAAACACAGCAAACAAACAGAAGAGGAGAAAATGGCTGGCTGGGTGCAGCAAGCCTTATCTGTAATATCTTCAGTGATGAAGTGCAATGAGCTCTTCTCTGCACCTATAACTTTACCTTAATTTTTGGAAGAGATAATTAATAATAATAATACTATTAATAATAATAGTAATTATAAAAGAGGAAAAAAAATCTCTTGCTGTCCTGGACAATCAAGAGAAATTTTAAGATTTTTAAGAAGTGTTAGGATCTTATAAATCAGAAGGAAAGTAATGTCTCTGCCATGGAATACCCTCTGCACAGGAACCGTACCAAGTATTCCCAAGTCTCTCCCAGTTATGATGACTCTTATATTAAACAACTCTAAGTAAAAAAAGCTAGATAAAGTAGAAGAATTTATATCCATATCAGCAAAGGATACCAATACTCTGTACACTGACAGAGAGAATTTTGCTGAGGACAGGTACTCAGAAGAGAGCATATTTGGAAAGGAATATATGTAAGTCACTTTTCTCAATTAGATGCTGCCACCTTCGATTACATTGAACATTTTAACCTAAATATTTAAAATAAAGAAAAATGAATAGCAAAACTGAGTCATGGAAATAAAAACATCCAGACTTCAGCATCTTTGACAAATTAATCTTAACACACCAAACAAATATGTCTCTCCATGTGGAAAAAACCCAAGTATGAGACTACAAGAGCAGCAGTGACACAAAATATGACCACCGCTCATACAGAAGGTCATACACAGTAGACATTAAAGGGCTTTAAAGAACTTTGAATGCTAATGATAAACTGGGGAAGAAGGAGGAAAAAGGAGCATTTGAACTCTTTGGCAGGAAAGGAAAACATTTAAAAAGAATTGTTGTATTGTAATTAAATTATTGCAGAGTGAAGACTGCACAGCCTGATTTCAGGTTTCAAAAGAAATAAATCATCAAACTCACTTTCAGTATTGGTAGATTTACTTAATGTTGGAGCTGAGCAAAAGACAATAAAATTGAAACTAAGCACACACTTCTGATTTCAAGACAAGACATGCGGTAAAGAATGATACGACCTCTGAAAACTCACAGGCTTTTAAAATCAGAACTAGGTGTTGGCTGCACTCAGAGAAAAAAAAAATGGGTAAGATATAAAATTGTTATGCCCTTATCACATTAACTGAAGCATTAAAGGTTGCAGTGACTTCTTTGTGCTCGGAGTTGAAGCCAGTGTGTAAAAGCTCACGCAATAAAATGTGGACATGTGTGCCACTGAGCTAGGGCTACTGTTTACTCAGCATTGCTGCTTCTGGTAAATCCATGAAAAATGCTTTACTATAAATTGTAGTGGATATTAGGATATATCTACAGAGGGCAGAGTCCTGGAAGTGGATCACCCAAATCTTCAATAAGCAGTCTGGTAAATCATCACAATTACTAGTGGTCGATCATTATTAATTCTTACAGCAACCATTGTCTTCATACTGAACTCATTTGATATTAATATGGTGATAACATGCAACTCCTTAGATATTAAAAGGAGTTTATAATTATAATATTAATATTATACATAATTATAATAATTTATCATTTTAAAAGCTTAAGGTTTATTTTTGTCTAATGGTGAGTAGGGTTTATTCATAGCTTAAAATTCCATGTGAACAAAGCAAAACAATAAGCATTGTTTTACTGCTTAAATTCATACCCTCAAACTATTTAGACTGCATTGGTAACACAACTCTGTTCATTTTTTGAAAATACAATGCTTACCAAAAAAAAACCAACCAACAGATGAACTTCAATCTTATGCAAATGTCCTTTGTTTCGTGCTCTGGTGAGCAAGCTACTGTACCAATACTTTTGGCAGTAGTACAAGACTGAGTTCATGGAAGCATGTGTGTATTTACACAAAAGAGGCTTCTAAGCTACAAAAATCCCTCTTGTTTGGTTACATTAATTTCCCTTGAATGAAGTTTGTATGCAAGCCAAAACAATGGTAGTTATCCTGTCCTCTAGAGCTCATTCCCAACAGAACTATGTGAATAATTGAAAACTTCCTAGGTAGTCCTGTAAGACTCTTCTTTCATAAACCAGGAGAACCACAATGCTATTTTTTTTCTTCATTAGCTATTTTCAGTAAAGCTGATAATTATCGACAAGATTCAATTACATTAAGAAACCTTTTTTTACTTCTTAGCATTTTAATGAAGTCTTCACATCCTGGAGAAGATAGTAAGTCATTTTCTGATCTGATTAGGGAGTTAAAAGCAAGCATTCAAGTTAAATATTGAAAACATGTCAGGTGCGTAAGGAAGAAAATGAACTGAAGTATAGTGCCAGCGACTGGTGTAAAGGGAAAAAATGAATCTAATGCTTTTGAGCCAAAAGACAAGCACTAATTTTTCAGCTACTCCTGCAGCAAAGAAATCTGTTGGCTCAGCCAGTAGACCTCTCTCTTAAATACACAAATGCTACAAGGAAAACATGTTACAGCCATAAGCCAATGAGAATTATTCCCACCTTAACTGAATCTGGTCCCAACACTTCTGCATCAGGTGGCTGAACACCAGCAGGTCTGGATGGTTTAGTGGTAACTTCCGACCAGGCACTGCTGTTTGTGCCTCCGTGAAGGGTGCTCATCAGCACTCTGTATTCAAATTTTTGCCAAGGGCTCAGAGCAGTACTCTGGTCAATGTAGCTCATGGACTGACTGAGAGGGAGAGTCACCACAGTTGATATTTGTTCTGTTCCTTTCACCCTCCTTTCTACTGTAACGTTTTCCACCAAACCATTTGGGTAAACAGGTGGTTGCCAAGATATGACCACAGAAGATGGGGTATCTGAATACAGCTCTGGAGCAGGAATATCCTCAGGTGCAGTTGGAAGAGTCTGTATTTCTGGGGTCTTGGGTGAAAGAGAGCATCCTTTAGAAGTGCATCCTTCTACCTGAAACACATACACAGCGTGAGGATGCAAGCCTTCTACAGTGCAATTGGATCTAGTTCCTAGCACTGTAGCATGCAGTTTGCCATTTTGGTAAATATTATAATGAGTGATAATGCCATTTGGCTTTAAAGGATGCTGCCAGGTGATGCTCGCTGTCCTTGCTGTAACATTCAATAGAAGTGGTGGATCCAAAGGTCCAGGTTCTATAATAGAAAAAAAAAAAAAAAAGAGAGAAAAGGAAAATTATTTAAACTCTGTGATTTGTAAAAGTCAGCAGTAGCAAGCAGTAGTTATCGAAAGGTGCTAAAATCTACTAAACAGACTATTTCTTCAGAAATTGTAGGCCCAGCTATTCAAGGGATGAATATGGCTTTCTTCTCAAAGTCAAGCTGCTCTTTAAGCATACCTTCCCCTCACTCAACCTTCCTCCCTCCTCCTCCACATCTTCTTTCCTCCTGTGTCTCAAAAGTGTCCTATTGATGCTGTTAGCTTGTGGAGAAAGTGTTCGGCAAAGTATCAACGTAGATCTGCAGTTCTAGCCTTTGCTGAGATTTTTCTAGAGCACTAGCTACTAACTGCAACTAGCAGCACAAGCATAATAAAGCTGCATATGTTACAGCTCAGTAAGCCCCTGCTGCATTTCTCATTATATATTCAATATTTTACTTCATTCTGGTTATAATTCTAATCCATTTTTTGCAATTTATCTACTCCCTGTTAATATTCTAGGTGATTTTTTACTTAAACTGTGACAGAAGCTGCCGATTTAGCTCTTTCACCTACTGATAAATAAACAATGCACAGATCTGACCTTTAGGTTAACAGGTTTTATGCTTGCTCCACTCAGCACTCTAACTGATTCAATTATCATAAAGGTTCAGGAGCTTCCATGAATACTGAAAAAGACCGACCATATGCCTGCATAGGAGTTGTGGAACAGCAAATACTCTGCAGCTCTCCAGAGGAATTCCTTAATTGTAAATAATTTCAACACACGACACAATCAAGTCACCTTGAATGCAAAACCCTCAGCCTGTGGAGGCAAAGTGTTATTTAAGCTTTACTGGGCTGCGTTAAATTCTGCAATTTGAAGGGCTGTTAAGTTTTTCAATTGAAATTTCATTTAAAATGCAGGTGCTTTTTATTATATTGAGGCTTTACTGCTCTCTAGGTACAAGCAGGAACATGGTGCAATAACACAAATCTGGCTCAATCACTGATCAGTAACAGCTGTAATTCCAGAACATTTAGCATTCTTAGAAAACACATCCTGAAATCTATAAATTGCTACAGCAGATCAAGAAATTACTATATTCCCTCCTACTCTGCCAATAGCAATTTTGACATTTATGAGATTTTTCTGTGAACATTACATTTTATTGAAATCTTTAAAAGATATATACTTGGATTTAGTAATACTTTAAAATAGCTTTAGGTTTGGGGATTTTTTTTTTTTTTTTGGGGGGGGGACTAAGTTTCAAAAGCTAAGGGTTGAAAATTTAAAATTCATTAGTGATTGTGAGTTTTCTAAGACACAGGACACGACACAGCATATGCTGAATTCCACACTGGTCAACAACATCACTGTTTAATTCCTAGTGAAGCAGTAGGCTGTCCAAACCACAAGGAACATTATCACTCTTATCTCTATAGGAAGAATAATTTACTTCACTGGAAGTTAAATAATTCCTGATAATTTTTAAGTGAAAAGAGAAAGAGAGAGGAAAACAAGAAAACCTATAAAACAAATAAATCCAGCACCATGAGAGGCTCCTTTAGAATAACAGCTGAAGCAGTCAGAAGTCCTGGTTCTCCTCATACATACAGAGAGAGGTAAATCAGGACTGTTTCACTGATACCAGTGGAAACAGTGATGTAAAATTGGGATAGCAATAAAATTTACATTTTAGCTTTTAAATCTGAAAAAGTAACAGTGTTTTTTCTTTCATTATATGATGCATCACAAAGCAACTCCATAAAACCCATCCATATCACATATCCTGTTCTACTCACATAGCAATAATAAGGATGGAGCTCCATATCTAATGCTTGTGCACTCTAGGATTAATTTAGATCTCAGCATTTACAAGTATAAAGGATGATCTGTTGTAAAGAGCAATTCAATTCTATTTGCATGTACTCTTGGGCAAAATCAATTAGGTCATAAGCTGGAATAAAATTTAGTCCATTATTTAGACTTCACTGAAAGATGGAGAGGTGTAAACCTGAATCATATGTATATTCTGCAAACTGAAAATTTTGCTGGGGTGAAGGGGGAAGAGGAAAATTTGCTATGGAATTGAAGACTGAAAATAAACTGCTTCAAATTCTAGTTTAATGCAGGTGGGAAATGGAAAGATTTACCACTGAGCCACAAACTTGCATTTTATCTAATTATACCTCATAAATAAGGTATAATACTATGAGCTTCTGCAGGGGGAGAAAAACAAATCAAACCAAAACAAACCCCACAATAATTAAGCAGTTTGTTGTGAAGGGAAGGACAAGCCTTTTTATTCCTACTGAATAAGTTGCTGGCATTACAGGTGAAACATTCATGGCAATTAGTTGAACCTCTGCTTCACCTCCACACACACACTCAGAGTATAGAAGTATTCTTTAAGGACAATCTGTAATGTATGGGAGGAGCTGTCAAACTTAAACTTTCAGTCCCCCTAGTCCTTCCCCCTCCCCTCAGAAAAGCATATTTTGGTAGCTAGCACAGCTACCTACGCATTCCCTGCTGCCCTTTTAAAAGAGAGATTTTTAAGACTCTGAGTTCAAACAAGACGATTGAGAGAAGCTTAATTGGCCCCACTGGATGGGAAAGCATTAAATCCTGGTCCCCAGCACTCATTCGGTGTTGCTTTTTTTTTCAATGGCAAGCAGAGTCATCTAATTCTATACAGAAGTCAACTAGCACGATACTGCTTGGTTGAAAGGGTCACCACAATTATGTAAAACATGAGTATTAACTGTAATTGGGATAGTTTGCTAATATAATAAAAAGCTGTGAACATGAGAAAAGTTATGCTCGCAGCAGTAGCTATCACTTTCTAAAGTAAGAATTCATGGATGAAATGACATGAAAAAGATGGTTATAAAATCTTAATGGAATGATAAAAGGCAAAAGTCAGCCTCTCAGCTGAATTCTTAAAATCCCTATATATCACAATCAGCTTCTTAACTGTAAAATCAATGTGGAGTATAACATGTTGTCAATGTGATTGTCACTGAAGGGAAGACTGCAAAGTATGACAGCTCCACAGTACAGTCTGACAATGATGAAAATAAAATCATAAAGCTTTTTACATGGATGTAATTTATAGAAATAACTACTGAACATGGGAATGTGGGCATCTTTTTCCTTAAGATTCTTAGTTCATATTTCAAACCATTTCATTACATTATTAATACTAGAAGGTAGTTTCATTTTGGCAAATGAAATTATCTTTTATAGCAGGCTATTTTGCTCACCTGTTTCAAAAGTTCAGACTCAACTTAAAATGAAGGCACAAAATTATCCTTAATCTTTTTTAATTCCCTGACTAGAACTACATATTTGTTTATTTATTGTACAGACTGGGGGTGCAAGAAGCTGTACACTCATGGATGCATTTAGGAGAATCTATATTTTATATACTGAGACATGTACGTGGACTACTGCCCTTTAAAGCTAATGAGAAATACCTCACTTGCTGGGAAACTCTCATTAAGCAGAATAGAAATTCTGTGCCTTGTATTCTTGATTCCTTCACTCTTTTCAGGAACACGGACAATGAAACTGTGCATGTTATCAAAATGTTGCATTTTCATATGCTAACAACTGTAAACAGAAGACAATCCTAAATTGTGCAGCTCTGGGCATAGGGGACCACACGAATCTTTTATCACATCAGATCACAGAACTCAGAAGTCATTAAACTGTTCATGCAATGACATGCAGTCCATATGAACCCCTTCACATACTGAGAGACATATTTAGAGATAGGTGGGACTCTATAAATCTGTTTCTATTTGTTTGGCATTAACTAGTCTGATACTATACTGACCAAGATCACTGGAACAAACACCTTTGATTAACGCATAGTTAGCAGGTTTTAAAATATACATAGGATATGTACTTACTGTTATCTGGCAAGGACAGATTAGGCTTTAAAAAATGCATGGAATCACTTACTAGTGCCATACTATGCAGATCAAAATACTTGAAAATTATTTACAGCATTTTCTCATGCATTAGAAAATATCTCAGACCTACTAATCTGCATATTAAGACATTTTATTGGCAGATGCAACAGATTTTTATAACATTTTTCTATATGTTGATTTTTCTTTAATAATTCCTAATATCCTCCTAGTTTACTAAATAATTATCATAATTAAAATGTAATATGCAGATATACTGGAAAATCATGAGGTTATATTAGTAGATCTCTATTGACTTTAACAGTGGATGTGTTGATTTAAATCCATTGCTCTCAGGTGTATGTGCACATACACACATATTTTATTCCTACAGATATATAATAAATGCTTTGCTGAAACAAAAAGGACATATTTACTGGACAAAATTCAGTAAGAACATGTGTACATACATATTCTTCAAAAAGGAAGAGATATGGGAAATTTCTACTGTCAAATTGTATATTAAAAAGTCAAAGTCTATTGGTTAGAAGGGCCAGGAATTAAGTGTACTTCTGCAACAAGCTGTCAGTATAGGCAGTTTTATAGGAAACATACTGAAACCTTGACAGAAATACTGCTTATACCTAATCACAATCATTCAGTGTTAAGCAATTGAGTTGAATATCCTTTCACAGATGGCAACCCTCCACAATGACACCAAAACCAGAGTCCTTTATCATCCCTGAAAGTTGGATGGGTGTTTTTTAAATTCCAAAGCCTGCTGGATACTGAGGACACATCAGCATGTATTCTTTAGCAGTACCAATGCAAATTGAAGTGGCCATTTTAAGGAAAATAATTTTCCCCTTGGAGTAGTTCATACAGTTTATGAACTACTCTAAACTGTAGTTCAGTTTATAGCTGAACTACAGAAGTTTGTTTTAAGCTAAGCATCACAGTTGAAGAGGTGAGTTGTTTGTTCATCTCAAAATATCTTAATTGTGTAAACACTGGCAGAGGCATTGTATTTTTCTTTTCTTGTTTTTGAGTTTCCTTTGGCAACATCTGCCTTCCATAATAACTTAAGGCATTACTGCAGTTAGGTTTTGCAGAGGGTAGCAAAGTCCACAAAGACCACCCAAGTTCTATGTAGCAGGTAACTTTTACATACATGTGGACTACATATATGTAGACATATGTAGACTACATAGGAATGAGCAATCTGTGTAGGCTTCCTGCGCTAACACCCAAAAAGGGAATTTTAACATTATACACCTACTATTTTGCATAACAAATAGTTTTTTGATATACTAACAAATTATGCCTTTTAAATGCACTCCTGAGCTCCTCCTGTCTGAGAAGAAACAACACTATCATAGAATCATAGAATAGTTAGGGTTGGCAAGGACCTTAAGATCATCTAGTTCCAACACCCTGCCATGGGCAGGGATGCCTCACCCTAGACCACATTGCCCAAACCCAAAGCTCTGTCCAACCTGGCCTTGGACTATCTGACCAGAGCTAAATAATCATTGCAATTTCAATTAAATAGTCATAGGAGACTGGTTGTATTTAGACCATGAATGCAGAGAAGTTTAATAATATTGTATCCACTATTGGTAACTAGCAAGTACAATAAAGGAATTGAGTATCAATGAAGGATTTTCACAGGCAGATAACCTGTTTCACAGGTGGATAACCTATACTCTGGTATGTAAAGACCAAGTTCAGAGCTACTTATAGGTAACATATTCATAGAAGCCTTTATACCTTTGGTGCATAAATGGATTTATCAGATAAATTTCTGTTGTGAATTATTTGCTTAGCTTCAAAGGAAAATGTTTTACAATTATGGGAACAAACGTTTTATTATGGGTGTTTTCTCAAGATAAAGAGCTACCCATTTAGAGAAGGGACTAAAATGAAGTTGAGTTACCAGCACTGAATATTTGCTACAACAACAACATATGAGCATCAGGTTAAATTTGTGATCTGAAATGCAAATCTCATATTGGGGTAAAATAGAGTAAGACCACAAAGCACTTGGGTGTGAAGGCAGAGAAAGCAACACAGTAGTAAAATTATCTTGATTCCTGCCTCTCCTCCCCCTTCCCACCCCCTCCCCCTTTCCTGCTCAGAATGACTCACTTAACAAGATAAACAAGTTAAAAAAGATGTAACAGGTAAAATCACTTTAGAAAATACTTAATTCTTCTAAAATTTGGTACAATGTGGTCATCCATTACTGATTTAAAGAAAGGCAAATAATATATTTTTAAACAACTTCTTTTTTCAAAAAGTATGCTATTAGATATCATCATGTATTTTGTATAATGTACAACAACCTCAAGTTTTGTCATGTATTTCTGCTTATGTATTGTATCTGCTGTAAAATCCTAGCCTGCCAAATAAGTGGCTATACCTGTATGCTGATACCTGCTTGGTAAATCAAGGGACTGTTGAACAAATTATGTGGAGTGAATCAGCAGAACGTAGAACTATTAATGAAGGAAGTGATGGGACTGGCAATGACAAAATCAATTGCAGACCAGTAGATCACCACTTGAATTAACAAAGATCACTGGGAATGCAAAGTTCTGTTCAGCTGTGGTATAGCTTAGGTATTCTCAGCACAGAGATAAGACAACTGTCATATGCTATTAAATTCAACTTATTTTCTGTGATGTGACTGAAATCAGAATCAAGTCCCTGAATATGCAGGAGTACCACTTACAAAGCTGTACTTACTGGTGTATCTTAAACTAACTATATATGAACTCATATGAATGGAAGGATATTACATGAAGAAACAAGGTAGTACTTCACAAACACATATTTAAATATTCATGTTTTATGAAAATCTAAGACAACAGATACTTGATCCCGTAAGAGTTATTATTGCAAGTTAATATTCACGAAGGAAACACATTACTGCTCTTTAACTGTGAAAACTAGATAACCAAAAGAAATTTTGTGCAATGACATCTGAACTGCTATTTATATTTTCTGCTAAAGTGAGTTAAATAAGATGGGACTGCTTACTGTCCTCTGCTGTAGTCAGTGACGTCCAGTTGCTATAAGCATTGCCATAACCATTGGAGGCAACCACTCTCATCTCATACTCAGTGTATGGCTGAAGGTCTGTGACCCAGTGCTGTAAGGAAGCAGTAGGGCTGGAAAGCAAACTGCAAAGAAAAGCAGCAGTTACATCATTAAACATCTCAGCACCTAAAGGAAGACTAAAACATTATATGTCTCATAACAAAACCGGCCACCCTAAAGGTGAGCCATATTCAAGATAACAGGACTTTTCTTGCTCAGCAGTTGATGGTGGCCTTGCCATGGTCTGCGTACTCTAAAATGTCACCAGCAGAATGTCTCCTCTGCATCTGGAGTTGGTATCTGGGCGCGCCTGGGGCGTTGTTGCGAACTGGTGTAGACCAGACAACCTGAAGACTGGTCGGAGTGGCAGATGAAAGCCTTGGAGGCATCATGCCATCTGGAGCTGTTGAAAAACATAGACGAATTAGAGCAGAGAAAACCATGGAGAGCATATGCTGGGTGGAAACAAAATGCTCCATATACTGGAAAAACTGTTCCTCGGGATCAACAGCAATGTTAACATGGTCCATTTAGTTTAACATTTTCACTACTGAACAATGCTATTTCTTCATTTTCTCCTTTCCAGTACAGTTACATGAATATCATTTTGCTAACAGCAAACCTCCAAACAATAAAGTAATACAGAAGCAAAATATTCTTTACCACCTGTTCAGATATTATCTACTTCTTGTGCACAGCTCTACCACCATGAGAAGCTAAAGAAATACTAACAGAAATATTACCCAGCAAAAGTAAAACTGATCAGACTCTCATCATTCAGATACCTTTTCACCCTTATAAATTAGAAAGAATTTTAAAAGAAAACAGCAGAAAATTTAAGGGAAAAAAAGGTATTTAGGTAGAAACTAAGATTCGCTTAAGTCTCAGTCTCTAGCCCACTGTTTTGTTAAGGAAATTAATTTTTATGAAGAACAGGAACTGCAGATCAAAATATGCCAGTAATGATGCCACCAATGACCTTTAACTGCTGCAAATTTCACTGCATGAAGTGAAAAGAGTTATGCTAATTTGCACCCATAAGTTTACGGCTTTGTTTTTTCTTTATGAAGGAAACAATCCGTTGAAGAAACTTTCAGTATATAAACACACCTGGAACTTTTATATATAATCCGTGTCTGTAGTTCTTTTCCAGAGTTAAAACACTAGAAAATTACTGCCTTTGTCATTTAAACTCTTGTATAATAATTTTGCTTTTCACAGTCCAGTAGATACCATTTCTTTCTTTCTTTGGTCTTTCCAAAAGAAATTGATTTGTTGCTGTTGTTTATCCCCTTCTCTCTATTGGAAAAAACAGTCTCACAGATCTGTAACTTAAGGTGCAGTTGTAAGCCTCAAGGCATTAAGCTGTAAGATGATTGAACAGTATTTTACAGTGAGTTTGATGATTTTCATTTGCCACCAGTATAAGCTATGGTTACTAAGAAGAAACAGACTTTGTGACACACTGAATTATTCTCTTCCTGAAACAGATGTAAGGATGGCATTGGCTCAAAAAAAGTCATCAGCCATATACAACTGTTTATTTACACTGAAATATATGTACAGAGATATGTGAGCAAGCTTCTGACACTTTGATTATACATACTTATGACTGTAGAACTTGAAAGTTCTTCAGCTCCAAACTATAACATATAGATGTTTGAGATTGAGGTAATTCATGGTCTGCAAATCTCTTGCCAACAGCTTCAAGAGCTTGTGAGCACCTCAGCTCAGAGGGAAGATAGCTGATTTAACTTGTATAGCCCCCAACATCCCTCCAGCTGAGCCACCAAAACCAAACATCTGCACAACAAATGGCTCTGTGTGAGAATTAAATTTTACTCTCAGAGTAAAATGGTGGACATATATTTACCTCAATTGTGCTTAGCAGCAATATAACTAATGTTGTGGAGTTATGCAATATAGGGGTTTAAACCTTATGGATGTAAAGTACAATACTTGCAGATAACTATGAACTATTTTGGTGTCCCTTTATAAAGTGATTCCTGAACTTGCTAGTAAGCAAACTCAGCCAGCACAAGAAAGATGGCAGAAGTAATGTAAAAACTTTTATTAGAGGGTTTTAAGGTGTTTACAAAAGTTGACACTAATAGACTCAATATCCCTTCAAAGTAGGGTACTACATCATTTAAAACTGTAGCTTAAAATGCATCAATTGTTTAAGTGCACACAGATATTCCACAAGAAAAAAAGCTACATCTAAAAATTAACCTATTAGCTGAACTGTAATTTGGCCAGGAAGCCAAAGTTCACACTGTTACTGAGGAGACAGTGTGAGCAAGTCACTGAGGAGGCAAAAGTGTTAAATTTATTTCCAGTTCTGTCAGGACACATCACCTTTGTCTTTCATTTCTCAATCTGTTAAATGGAGATAATAATACTTATCCTTTTTTGTAAAGCTCTCTGAGATCTACAAAGTAAAAGCTCTGACTAAGCTTTATGTATGTATAGCGGTGGTTATTATAGCGATACAGGAATGTTCATCAAAAAACAAAGATGTAGCTGTCTAAATGTCAATAACAATTCACAGTGCCGATGTTATTTTAATGGTGTAGGTAATCTCAGCTAAATGTTCAAATCTCTTCTACCAACAAAAGCACAGCATAGGGAAGAGTAGAATTTGGACAAATCTCTTCTGTGAAAGTCGACTGACCTGTAGAACAAGCTAAGCCCACTACTTTCAAACCAACACGTTAGAATATACAGCAGATTTCTTTAATCTGAAAGATACTTCCTGTAGCTTGTGGAGAAGGTCCTCAGCTCTGTGCTTCCAAAGGAACAGGATGGCATGACAAATAAGTAGTCAAGTTTCTGCTGAGTCATAACGAGAAAGGCCCTCTATTAAACTAATAATGCTTTGATTATCAAAACTACGGAGACCCCCCTCCCCAATGGTAATTATATATTGCACACAAAACATCCTTTTGACTATTTCAAACATTCCTCATCACCAAGGTCTTTAGTGTAAGATTTCCCTTAGCTTAACCCTCTTTATCCAATGCATAATCCCGAGAGACTCCTTACTACTAAAGTAATAACTGGCAACCAGCAATAATTCTACTGCGAATTTCTCGACAGAAGAACCATGTATCTATCAGCTTGATATATTGTCTTTAAGATGCAATGTTGCTCAAAAAGCTCACCTCAAGCTTTAATATGACCCTCATGGGGCAACCACTCCACTTGCAGCCTACTGAATCAACATCTAGCCCAGTAAATCCTCACTTACCAGGGTGGAAAGCCACACTTTATAAGAGGACACTACAAAGGTAGAATAAAATATTAAATCAGATGTTAATTCTAATGAAAGAATTTATAAACAGCACCTCAAAATAATAAAACCTGAAGACTGCTTCAAACTGAGAATCATACAGTATGTTCCAGATACTCACATGTATGCAGACGAGTCAAGAAAGATCTGATCCCTGCTTGGCCACTAATATGCTAAGCAGTATTTGAAAAGTGTTTCAAATTCACTTCTCAATTTCTTTATCTTAAATCACATATGTAGTAGTAGTTGCCTTTGTAAGTATTTGTTTATTTTAGGACAGCAAGCATCGTGTTAAGCAACTGTGCTTAAATGTTTACTTCATGTTGGAAGCCTATGGTTGAGAAGTATTCATTATATTTATCATAGGGATATATAGAATCATAGAATGGTTAGAGTTGGAAAGGACTTTGAAGCTCATCCAGTTCCAACCCCGTGCCACAGGCAGGAACACCTCGCACTAGAGCAGGATGCTCCGAGCCCCGTCCAACCTGGCCTTGAACACTGCCAGGGATGGGGCAGCCACAGCTTCTCTGGGTAACCTGTGCCAACACCTCACCACCCTCATAGGGAAGAACTTCTGCCTAAGAGGTCATCTCAGTCTCCTCTCTGGCAGGTTAAAGCCATTCCCCCTTGTCCTGTCCCTACAGGCCCTTGTAACAAGTTCCTCTCCACATTTGTTGTAGACACCCTTTAGGTACTGGAAGCTGCTCTAAGATCTCCCCAGAGCCTTTGGTTCTCCAGGCTGAACAAGCCCAGCTCTCTCAGCCTGTCACCATCTGAAATATAAATTTTCTGAAAGTAGTATGCTTTGAGTAGGACTATTAAAAGTTAACTACCATTAGGACAATAAAGTATTATTTAGTTATAAAAATACCTGCACTTGTAATCTGTAATAAGCGGAAGAAAGCACAGTAGAGTGCAATCTGATATCTATCAAACAGATGTAAACTCATACCAGCTTTGAAATGAAGTGACACCACTTTTAACAGCTATCAGATATACCAGCCCTGCTGCATCTGTGATATCTGCAGATGGGCTATGTAAATGCGACAATACAATTTGACACATCTGCATATGTAAAACATTTAGCACAAATGATACATTTGTATCTTATTAAAATACTTTTCATACACGAGGATGCAAACAGTAACTGCAGGTATTTAACTACAGAGGAGGAAAATAGGCTCTCCACAGTTTGTGGCAAAACAGCAAGGAAAGTTTCAGTCAAACTGCCTTTAGATGAATGTTTCATTCAGTCATTCTTTTCCAGGTTCAGTTCACAAGCCTCATTTGTTTCATTACAGTCTTTGTTTAGATACTCCCGATTCATTTTCTATTTTAGGTGCCCATACTGAGATCATCTCTTTACAGTTTTTTTTAGGGCAATGCGTTCTGCACGTTGACATTTGTTTCTTCAGATTTTCCCAGCTATGCCTGTTACCAAGTTGCTTGCTTGGTCCAAATAATTCCAGTCATTGAACTCTTCATAGTTTTCAACATGGGCATGTGTTTTTGTTTCATTTAACTGTAAGACAGGCCATGGTGCTAGGCCATACGTCATCCTGAGAAGGGCATGCTAGTTATAAACCCTTATCTACTGGCAAAGCAGAAGACTGCTTTTTTTTATTCCTTATCTTCACAGGTTCATTGAGGTTTACTCTGGTTTGGATTTTAACTCTATTTTCCCAGTTATCTTTCCTACTCAGTGTATAATGAATATACACAGTTGTTCATAATTTTTCATTTAATATATATGTTCAACCATGCTGTTTTCCACCTAACTTAATGCCTAAACAATGTATAGACTATTCTTGGATTTTTCTTTATTATTTTCTAATTTCATTGTTACATGTTTTCTGTCAGAGATATATCTCCATCTAATAGTAATAAGACAATGCACCCCTTGTTCAACATACATCTACACACTTTGGAACATACAACGTGGTAAGGTCCATGGTGGCCTTCTTGCTTGCTCCTCTCTGACAAATGGGGTTTGGGAAGAAAGGAAGCTGCACTATCAGAACAAGAAAGTAGAGATGCAAAAGAGTACCTTAAAGACTAAACTTTCCAGTAAATCCAAACCTGTTCCTGTTAGTGACTTTTTTAAGAAGTATAACATAAATAGGGTACAGAAATAATTTTGTTCTCTCTTCACTATCTAACCTGTTTTATTCATATAAACTCTGCTATGATCTTAATTTCACTTGAAAAGGAGCGGCTCTGCAAATCTTTTCACTTTTCACAGCGTTAATCTTTAATTTTACTTGTACTTCTAAGGCACAAGATCACTTGCAGAAATTAAATTCAGAAATTTGAAAATTCTAAATTTTCATCTTTATCTGGATCAAAATTTTACCTTTAGCTGGATTGTAAGTATAAGCTCTAACTGCTTTTTTTTCCTCCACTTGCGCTATTTGGTATACCAAGCTGCAGAGCACAACTTTAGCAGGGCTTTACAGACCTGAAGTTTAAGACGACTGCCTTTCAAAATCCCAGAGCTTTCTTACTTATATCTCATTAATACTGCTCTAATGAAAAACAGTCAGACCTCCCTCTCCATTTAATAAACTTTTCTTCATATACAACCTCAACATCTACAGTCCAGATATGGGTCTCAACTATGCGTAACAGATGTCCCTTTCCTAAGTGTTTTATTTTACTGAGGTCAACCATACGAAAACATTTATAGATTTGTCTCCTTTTCCTTTATATAAGGAGTAACCTACCTTCCTTCCTCATGCTAGTTAGAAGTTTATCCATGCTGCTCAGCAAGAACTTTGCTACACTCTCAAAGCTACAAAAGAATGCCAATAAGCAATTAGCTCAATGATTAATGATTTTAATACCTGTAATAAAGACAGTGGATGGAATTTATAACTACCCAGTAAAACTAATTATTTATCAGGCTGTTTAAAAGAATGTCTAGCCAATAACTCTCATATCACAAAATTAATTGAAGAAAAAGCACTATGAGGAAAAAATATAAGTATTGGTTTTACAAACTCAGGCAGAAACTGCAATTAAAGAAACAGCTCCTGTGGGTTAATTGTGACTCTGGCTACTGGAAAATTAAATATCTCTGTGCCATAGCTTTGAGAAACTATCAGATCTCCCTTTTTTTTTTTTTTTTAACTTAGGGGAACAAACATAGCAAGAGCAGGGGAAACAAGATCCTGTCTATCTTCATGCAGAAGCTCCAGTTTCCTTCTTGAGCAGCTTTAGATTAATTAAGGACTTCTTTGTTTGTTTTGAAAGAAGGAAGGTGAATTAATTTGACATTACCATCAAAATCTTACAGCTTCCCTTAGATATGATATCTGCAGGCAGAGAGCTATGATCAGAGGCATGCATGCGGTATGCTAGCGTCCACATTGGTGGAATCATCTCTGGTTAGAGTCTCATAGACTGCTGGCAAGGAAACACTTGACTAAACTGAACCTTCTTTCTTAATGTTGATGGCAAAATTTCAAAGAGCTGGAAGCTGGCTTTTAATCCTTTTACTTTGTGTTTGAAACTAGACAGTTCTTATATAGCTATGGAAATGGGGGCTTCCCAAAAGCAAACACATCAATAAAGCAAATTACATCACTAATGGTTGGGAAAAGACCAGGGAAGAAAGTTTAAACCATGTAGCTTTAAGAATAATAGTTGAGCAAAGGGATGGACGTAAAAATCTTCAACTTCACAGAAGTTTTGCAAAGAGAGAATCTCTGTGTCCTGGAAAACAGAACATACAGTAATGGGATTAAAATGTTGCAAGAAGGATTTCAAATCTTCATCAGAGAAACCAAATGTTTTTCCAGAAATGAGACAACTTATGGCTTTGAGGAAAGAAGATACACAAAATGATTTCATGAACTCCTTTTCAGCCTAATGTTTCAATTAAAGGGATTCTAACATCATGTAAGATGAAGAAAGAAAAAGAAAAGGGAAAAGGCAAGGAGGTGGTGAAGTTACCAGAAGCCTAAGCCTCTGTCTGAAACATAAGCTTGTGAAAATTAATTTTTAATATTGTTTCATTCTATGACCAAAAGCAAAAGGATAACATAGGATATTCCAAACCAGAAAGCATCATTCCACCTGAACAAGAGAACATGGTTTCTGCAACTGATTCTTGTTATAACTCCACGTGTTGTGAAATAAACTTACAGAAACCTAACTGAATGCTAAAGAAAGTGAGGTGTTAGAAAGATGTGAATGGTCTCGTTAAATAAGAAGTCTCCTGGTTCAATGCATTGTGCGCACTCCTGCAGTATAAATGCGACAGTACTTAGTCACAGAACAGTGTAGCCTTCTGGCAGAAAACTGAAGTTGCCAGCTGATGTGCATTTTGACAGAACCACTTTATATACCCCTAAATCTACAGACTGGAGAACAACGCAGGTTTGCAAATAAAGTAGATCTGCAACAAAATTACTTGCAGTTATTTTTAATCCATTTCTTTTTTTCCTGTGGAATATTGCCATTTCTGATGCAATCCAAGCTTGAAAATTTCCATAAATAGAAAACATACCTGACAAGATGACAGATAAGCTGTTGTTAGGGAGCCACTATGCACAGTGGATGGTGCAGTCTTATTAACTTTGAATGTCCTACAGGTACCTGCAGGATCCAGGTCAATGGGCTACCTTTTGGCCATGAAACAAACAAAACTGTAAGAGACACTTTTCCCCTCAAATTCTTTCCTTTATTTGCAGAAAGAGAAGGAAAAGAAGTTTCCTCAAAGTTTCTGCTCCTAGCAATCTAGGAAACACAGAGCTGGATTTAATTCACAGCTGCTAATTAACTTCTTTATGCCATAGGAAGTAACCAAAAAGATGTCTTTTTATAGGGAAAATGAGAAGCAGGTGTTAAGGAAGAAGGAAATGGTTCTTCTCACATTCACCTATTGTCCCCATCCCTCTCATCTCCTCCACAGACAGCACAACCAGGAATTCTGACTCTCCAGCATGTTTGGAGGGGACCAACTCTCTATTGTGGCTTTGTGAAACCACTGAACCGCCTCAAGCTGCCACCTCTTTTCCTTCCCTTTCTGTAACAGGAATGTGCGTTTACACTGCCACATTTCTAGTGGCATTTATGTGTTGTTTTGATACATGGAGACCTCATAGCAGCCTTCCAGCATCTGAAGGGGGGCTATAGGGATACTGGGGAGGGACTCTTCATTAGGGACTGTAGTGATAGAACAAGGGGTAACGGGTTAAAACTTAAACAGGGGAAGTTTAGATTGGAAATTATGAAGAAGTTCTTTACAGTAAGGGTGGTGAGGCACTGGAATGGGTTGTCCAGGGAAGTTGTGAATGCTCCATTGCTGGTGGAGTTCACGGCCAGGTTGGACAGAGCCTTGGGTGGCATGGTTTAGTGTGAGGTGACCCTGCCCATGGCTGGGGGGTTGGAACTGGATGATCTTAAGGTCCTCTCCAACCCTAACTATTCTATGATTCTATGATTCTAAATATTATGATGTATAAACAGAACACCTAGAAAATCAGTATTGTTGAATAATAAAAGTAAATATAAGATACAAATAAAGAAAAATTATCACCTTACTTCTAAATAGAAATACCCATTGTCTAGCATAATAAATAAACCATTTTTCACAGGAGATTCACATTAAAGGATCAGATGACTTTATCATTACTGCAAACTTGCAAAGACCAAGGCACTGCCTCCTTGGTTGTGAGTACATCTGGGTATCTCAGCTGAGATGTGCCATCATTAGTACATCTCATTCCAGTTTTGGTTTTAGTCTCCTAATGGTACTGATAGGAAATAATATTAAAGCTACAAACATAGCTGGTCTCACTGTGGTTCAGATTTTGTGATACATTCATAGTATGATATTCCCACAATTGTTCATACACCACTGTTTTCTGCAAGACACTTGTAGAGTTTCTGAAAGCTTTTGTATATTCTGACTTACCTAATCTTACTAAATATATCTTTATGAAATATACGATATGAGAAAAGCAACTAGTTCTTAACTATTTTGTTCATCTCTCCAAAAGTGCCACAGGAGTGTACTAGGGAATATGTTGTCAAAGACACCATGGAATTTTATCTTCTCATTTCCCAGTTTCTCTAATGTGTAGACTCTTATTACAACAATATCAAAGTGTCTTCTATGCCAAAGCACTGAAATAAACATATTACCACTGAAATTCAGAAATTTGGAAGGTTCAAAATCTTACCAATTTTGCAAACTCTAACTTTACAGACTGGGAGTCTCCTCTTTGCTTGCAAGAAGTGTTGTTCATCTAAAGACAGTGGAAGTCATGCCTTTAAAATACTGAGTATATAATTCCTTGAAAATTTACCTCTTACAGTTCAATCAAGTGCCTTCTAAAACTTTGCTCCCTGGAAGTATTTTTCAGTGTCAACCATATTCTTACAAACAGAAGTTTAAAAATAATAATAATCGTCATTCACTACTTCACTTCAATCTTCAAGCTATTAAAAAACATATTATATTTTCCTGTTCATTGAAAGTGAACAAGGCTGAAAACAAAAAATATCAAAGCAACAATACTTATTAAGTAGAAACTCTGGTTTGTGTGCTATCTTAACCTGCTTCCCAATTCACTGTAAGGCATTCAAAGAATACAGCCTTTGAAGTAGCCTATACTCTGGTTTTCTTCTGTAAAGTACAGCATGTGTCAGGTTCAGACAAATACAAAAAATGACTGTATATTTTATTAAAAGCTTATTTTTTCCCTCTCTCTCTCTTTTTAACAAAAGTCTAATTAAGTAGTTGTTCCCTTAGGTACAAAGTACACAGTTCATAATTCATTTGATATAAAATGTCAGTTTAGATTTTCGCACTTGTTTGATAAATGAGAAAAAACATGTACGTTTCAATTTCCTTCTACGAGCCTTTACTAGCAGAAGCCCCCCTCCCCTTCTGCTGCTCAAAGACCTTTATGTTAAATTAAACATCAAGATTCAGAAACTGTAGGGAATGGTATTTCCAAGGCATACAGTACAAATACGTGAGACTGTTAAAAAAAAGGTAATGATTTTTCCTACCAGTAAAGTGATGTCTCCCAAAGAGCATCTTTGATCCTTGATTTAGTTTTCAGTTATAATTTAATATACAAAAACTGTCAGCAGCTTTCCTTACATTTAGACAAAGTGATATAGGCAGCTCCACAAAGAGCAAAATACAACATTCAAGGGCTTGCTCCCCTCCCAATACGTGCTTGTGACTCTAAAGTCCATCAATATTAATGGGGAAAATCTGTGTACATCAAAGGAGATGGCAGAGAGTTCATTTAATTGTATCTGTCATCATTAATGGTATGAAGTGCTTTTTCCTATATTACCAAATCCTGCCATTGATCA
Organism: Pezoporus flaviventris; assembly: GCF_033815535.1. Lineage (NCBI taxonomy): Eukaryota > Metazoa > Chordata > Aves > Psittaciformes > Psittacidae > Pezoporus > Pezoporus flaviventris. Next base: position 215,245 of record NW_026892631.1, read on the forward strand.
ACATGCAAAAATCTCAGGGAGGTAATCTGCACAATGGCAAAAAGCAGAATCAAAAATTTAGTTCTGGAAATAAAACTACTGTAATTAGGAAAATAACAACAAAACACTGTATGCTGTTCTCTTAATGTAACACATGAGGCCGAGCCTGACAAATCTGAACTATCACATTTACAGAGTAAACAAGAATTCTTATCACTTCTCACAATTGCCAACCGCAATGCTATGGCTGTCAGTTCATGTTACATTCTAGTTCAACAGCTGCAGTACCAATAACTTAAGCTGTATTAGAAAGTAGCAATAGGATCATGTTCTGATGCTCATGCTGAGTATCAGCACTGATCCACAAATGCCCAGGACTCAGTACCTGCTCCTCTTGCCCCCATTGCTGCTGACATATACATTGCTTCACCCCAACCTGAAAAGTGCCTTTAGCCCTGGGTTACCATAGCATCTCCTCTGTCTTCTCCCCCAGTAAGACTGTTTTTCCCCTCTCCCTTGTAGTAGTTTCAACAGGAAAGATGGGCAGTAGTCTGCCTCCCTTGCTTATGAACCGAAAAATTAGCACACTGCCTGGCAAGTGGGAGATGAGAATGTTTGTTAGTCATTTTAGAACGAATAATCCAGATCCCTCTCTTTTGGCCAGTGCTCTGAGATGAGCTGTGACAGAATAGGAAAGGTGACACCTCTGTTCCACCTAACTGTGGCAAAAATCCCTAACTTTTAATGGATTGGTCCCCCACTAAAAATAGCATTTCAATTGACAGAAATATGATCTGGTGTTACCCACTGAAGCAAAATTTTTAATATTTAAGGTGAATAAAAAGCAATTCAGACAAGCCTATTCACACATGGAAATAATTGTGTGAAATCCACAACTGAGTTATCTGATAGAAGGGGAAAAGGGTCACAACCTTTTATACTCAACCCATTGACATAGGATGTTCTAGATACTCTTAACAAACCATTTATATGAATTAACTCTTGGCTTCATTTCCTTCGATAATGGTGAAGAACACACAAATTCACTGCAAATGGTGGAAGTGTGTCAATATACAACAATGAATAAATAACCTGTTCCCAAGTATTTTTACTGAAAAGGCCTTGGCTACTCTCTTATTGTTCAAAATTGGGCATCCTAATTGATTAAAAGCCTTAGTAACAACATTACGTTTCATTCAAACCCAAGCCAGGCTGTTTGTGTTTTGCCTTATATGCCACGAGACGTGTCAAAACATTTACTCCAGTCTGCACATACAATTCACCCTATGTTGAGGTGAAAGAAATACTTTGGCAACATTTATTCTCTACAATACAGATTTTCTTCAATCTTTTGACAAAAGGTAACGAAGAAGGGAAAATCTCCTCTCCTTTGTTCATTTTTAAACACTGAAAGGGCTAAATCTTCATCACAGAAAATTTACAGCTGATTAATTCAGATTACAACCATCAGGAGCTTTCTGTCGAATTTTTTGGACAGCACTACCAATTTCTTAAGCATAACCCTCTCAGACAAGCTTCTTAGGATGTAAGAGCACTCACAATTTTGGTAAAAGTTAAAACAGAGAATAGAGAAGTATTCTTTCTTTACGGAATGCCATCTCTTTACTCATTCAACTTCATTTCTTTCTTCATGTTCTGTTAGAGCCGTTTAGATAATCTAAAAGCAGCCAACCTAAATTCATGTATTTACTATATATACAATGATTGCATTTAATTATGGTCACGTTCTTCATGAAGAGGCAATCCCCAGGTCTAAGCTGAGGGACAAGAAGGAAGGCTGACAGACTTTCTGGCACGTATATTACACTTCTCAGCATGAGGCTGAACATAAAAATCTTTTTTACTTTCCCTTGCCAAGACAATGCCTGTCTTTCTGTCTATATGTAAAATAGGAATAACAAACCACAGTCACTTTAGAAGCCTACTGGAAGGCTGAATTAGTAAAGATTTGTAAAAATCATAAAGTAAGTACGTCAGTATAAAAAGCAGTAAGAATTAACATAATTCAGTACTGGATGTATCCCACCATAACATGGAATACATGAATTCCCTTTCTCTCTTATTTTACTAACCTGGAATTAATTGAAGAGCACAGTATTTCTTTGTCAGAAGAGTGAATAAGACCTACATACAAGTCCACAGAAAAAAAAAAGACAAAAAAATCCAGCATGCATGCATGAACATTTATACACTAATCGCATACATATTTGCATGTGTGCATCTGCACACTTTCTTTTCAGAAAGAAAAACACAGTGAAGAAAGCGTGTCAAATGTCAGGAATCACTGAGGACTGTAGACATATACAGTCAGCTTTGTTGTAAGAAAGAGGGTAGCATATGACAACTGTGCATTATATAGGTACCAGAGGAGAAATTGTGACTCTAATGACTGATTCTCACTCAACTTCCCTTTTCTCTCCCTTTTGGTCTTTATAGAGAAGTATATTTCTCCTTAGGTACTCAGTCAACTACCCCAAAGACAACATGAGGGATGATGCATAATAAGGAGCATTTTACTAGGAAAAAATCAAACATAAAATGCCACCAGAACAAATAATTAATTATATGGAGGAAAAATGCTTTATGATAAGAAGGCTGACTTCCATAGTCTAGATGCTTCAAGTGCAGAAAACTAAAGACCAAAACAAAAAAAAAAACAACTGAAAAACAGCCACTAAACCACAGACAGTTGCCTTGATGACAGTTAATGAAAATGCCATTTTATTCTGGAAACTACAGGGGCAGGAGTTGTCAAAAATAAATATAATAAATTGAGCTTTTTAGAAAAGCAGTGCAAATCACCACAGCAAAGTAACATAAAAAGTAATCCAATTCTTGCATATATCTGGAAAACAGTTATAAAGAAAAAAAATCATGGTGTGATTTTTCAAATGTCTTCTGTATGTTTTCACTAGGAATTTCAATGTCATTTTACTGTAGAATTCCTTCAACAGAACCACCTAATTTGTCACATAAAGAATGTTGAATTTAATTGGAGTACTGAACTGGTTCAGATTTACAAAGAATTAAAAAAAAAATCCCTACCATGAATAAGGTTAAGATTATATAAAAATTTCAAACTTCATCTAAATTGTGTCCTTTTATATGTACAACTGAAATTGCTCTGAAATAGATTTATATGCTGGTAGGTCATAATTTTAAATAATTATCTGCTGCTAAATTCCCCACTACTATATAGTCTTCTGGTTTTTAGTAGTACAATCAAGCTGTAGTTTCCAGCATGAATTCTCTACCACAGATTTCTTCCAAGAGATTTTAAGTACAGCCTGGACCTCATGATAAGCCTAAGATTTTGGAAAGACCTGGAGTGAGACCTCCACATTGAGGTTAATTGCCAGCTTATAGATGATTATTTGGCTATTTCAAGCTGTTCTTCCTTTCTCATCTGGCACTCTCCAATCAAGAAAAAAAAAAAATCAATGTTCTTCAAGGCAACTAAAATTGCAGTTTTGATCTTCTTGCTGTTTCATGAAGCTCCAGAAGACAGACAGCAACCTAAGAGCTGATACAGGTGACGTACGTTGCGGGCATGGAAACAGCATAGCTCTAGCTCTGGGAGATCTGCCTAGCCCCAAAAAGACAGGGTGCAGGGACAAAGGGAAGGAAGCAATCATAGCTGAAGTGTCATTGTCTTCTGGAACTCCCCAGTTTTATGAGTAGGGACTTATACTAAGGCCCAATTTAAAGCAACCTTGAGACAGTCCTTTATGATCTGTGGAGTTAGGCTGAGCCCCAACTCGCTGCAATTCAGGAAAGTGGACACCTCTGTGCCTCTTGTTGCTGGAGTCTGAAGACACAACCTTTCAGGAATGAGACTTACTTCTCTCTTCTTTTGCCACACAAAACCAAGAATAGGCTCAGTATGAGCTTAAAGATGTGCTGAACAGACTGGGAGAGGGGAATAGAAGAGGAAAGTAGAACTAATGAAAATGACAATCAATTCAATATTGCAGAGGTTAGAGAAGAATTATTGCTTCATTAGAACAACTCCCAGTTTTCCACACACAGTTTTGCAGTCCTCCTCTTATCTTTCTGGACAAAAAGAACTGAAATGGCCAATTTACACAGCTTGCTGCTGACACTCTTTAATTAGCTAGGTCATTAACGAGAGATGTAGGAAAGCTGTTCCTCTCCCTAGTCTATCCTGCTGTCTCTCCTTAAACTACCTCTAGAAAAGATATGGTCACAATTTTTCATGAAGAACTTTCTGTTAACACTCCTCACCTCACTCCTGACAACTTGTTCATAATTTTGCTTAAAATTTCCTGTTCTTCATCAAAATCAGAGATTATATGAATCTGAAGTTATACAGGTATCACGAAAATTGTTGAGAATTCAGAATTGTTTTAAATATCTTTTTGCAATGAATATAACAGATTGATGTGAGAAGCTTTTCTTTTATTTTTCTTCCAAGTTTCATTTATTTTTATCCATTTTTAAATCCCTTTTTTACTAACCTAACTTTACAAGAAGTGACATAAGAGAATGGAAAAGAAAAATGGAAAAGAAACAGAAGACATAGAACATAAAGAATTGCGCTGAGTTTTAGTCTAAGCCTATAGGAAAAAGACAGACAGGAAGAAGGCAAGAATAAATTAAAAAAATGTCTCAGAAACACCTGAAATTTGAAGTAAATTCTCTCAAAACAAGTTTTACAGTGTGACTTTTAGTGTGATACTGAGCATCATGGAAAACCAAACCTGTCTCACAGGGAAAAACTCAAGCATATTCTGGTTTGATTTTTCTTCCTAAATAATTCTGGCCTAACAGCATCCATTTGTTGTTTACTGAATATTCATTCATCTAAGGAGGCCTATTGGCTTCGGTGATCAACTTTCATGACCACTTTTAGATGTGAATATAAGTTGTATGATGTGATTGTTTGCATCATTCGAGCAATGATTCTACAATCAGGTTCAATATCTAGTCCCAAAGGTGTTGCTGCCTAAACTAACAGTGGCTAAAATCCTCTGGTTGCAGGACTCCATCCTCTGTAGATGTTGTACAAACATCGACAGCCACAAATAAGTAGGCTCACTTTTTGCTGCTGGAAACTAGCCCAGGCTTGTAGTCAGAGCCATGCAGCATCCCATATAGAAACAAGGGACCAGCAAAGGGAAGGTTCTTAAGAATCCAAGGCAAAATCTGACATTTTTACTAGACATTCCTATGTTGTGCAAATCAGAGACAGAGCATAGAAACAAACATATTCCATAAATTATGACAGAGATTAAAGAGACCCTTCACCGCTTAGGCAAATATTTTCTTCCAGAGTTTCTTCCCTTTTGTGCTTTACAAAGGAAATATATATCAGTTCTTGGAGATTTTTCTATAGCTAAGTCAGCACCAGGTGAACGGTTTGAAATCCCCAACAGAAGCAACTACACAAAGACAACTCTGCAATGGGATACAGATTTCCCATCCACAGCAAGCCTCATATCTCTTGTCATTACTTGGGAATCTAGTCCTTTTATGTTCTTTGGAGGTGGTGATTGAGCCTCCACATTCCTGCTTCCCATCTGATATGCAGCTTGTCTCTCTCAGCTACCTCTTTTACATCTACTTTTTCCAACATAATCTATCTTCTTTCTTTCCACTCACACTTCTTATTCCCTTATATATTAGGGCTCTTGCAGTTGAAGGAAGTGAACAAATAGACTTAACTGGAGTATAAGCTATTAACTGTAGTGACTGCAGTTTGTCTGCAGCTAGCTTACCATCTCTTATTACAAAGAAATCCTAAATTAACAGGGTCTTCTATGTGCCACTACACCAGAAATAGCACTCACTAAGAAGGAAAATATATAACCAAGAATTCAATATAGATTTTTTTCCCAGATTTCTGCAGGTTTACATCCCCTGTATCATTTCAATTCATTTACCTAATTCAATTATTTCTAAAACAATTTATTCTCCAGATTTTTTACTGGCTGGCAACCTCAAATTAATGTGAAGCATGAGGTAGTATGTTATTTTTTTCAACTCCTCCCAAAGCAGTTTAGGACAAGATAAATAGAATAAATTTATTCTTTTTGGAAAAAATATAAAACTAAAAAAATATTAACTTCTTTCTATGTGGTATGAAATCTGTCACTAATCATTTTAAACTATGCCCTTTTAAGCTTCTTCCATCCCTTTTAGCTTTCTATGCAGTTCTTTGATGTAACAGTTTCAGAGATTTCAGTTCATCTGGAAAAAAAGATTGAAGTCTTGAGGCAAAAAAAGCAGAGTATTTAAAATTTATATACTCCATAATGCCTTTGTTCTGAACTTGAACATCCTGAAAAACTTCTATGCTTTCTTTTGCCTTCTGACTCTGAAGATAATTTGTTCTCATGGTTTCAGCTTCTTATTATGAAACAGTGACTTTAACTGGTGGTTCCAGCATTTAAGTACATGCACAGTCATGGCTGACCCTTTCTGATCAATTGCCAATCCATACAGGTTTGACTGATAAAAGAGCCAATTAGATTTAAGCAAATTAAGGGACACCACCAATGTCAACCACTTATTAAACTAAATGCTGAATTCCATGCATACAAAACACTAATGCACCAAGTCTTATTAAGAGTTGAAATCCTAACCCCATTAGTAACTCCAGACCACTACAGGGTAAGGGTGAAAAGAAAGCTTCATATTTATGGATTAACATTAGGATTCAGTTTGTTGTGGGTTTTTTTTTTCATCTTTCCAAGAACACTTGAACCTGCACTGCAATTTTACTCAAGAGCTAAGATAAAATAAATTCCTTATTTCTGAGACTTTTTTTAAAAAGCATTGACTTTAAGTGTGGCAAATCAGCTTGATGAGAAATGAAGGTGTATTCAATCAGGTAACGTTAAAGATACGGTGTGCTTTCTATCATGTGCAATGCCTCTGAAGTAAAAACAAAATGAAACTAAAGAAATGCATGTTGAAAAAAAAATTGGATCATAATTGTGACCTGCAATAACTTCAGAATGCAATACTCTTTTGTCCTCTATCACTCGCTCTCTTACACAGTCTTCCAACAAGCTTCATAAAGCATACTCCACAGAAAATAAAATTCCTTCTGGTTTTACTAGCATCTAGATTTTGTTTAATGATTTACAAAGTGTTTGTAAGTGAAGGCACTGAATACAGCCCAGTGTAAAGTTACCACTACACTCATAATTTAGCATGCAATGGAATTGTATGTAATCCAAAAAGTCATCATCATAAACATCATGGTAAATATACATTTGCCTAGATATACATGTGTGTGTGTCTGCATGTGTGCACACATATAGTGAGAGTACTCTCATATGCACTGCTTCACTTATTATTCATTTCACTACAGATCACAGTCCACTGGATAATAGTATGGAAGATTTCGTTAATAACTCTCACTGCTAATTTAATTCTACTAAACACACATATCCTACTGAATGCCACATGCTTTTCAGCATGATTTTATGTGTAAATCAGGATAATATGTTTTCAGATCATTAACTAAAAGGAAGCGTGAACTAAAACCTATTTAATCAATGAGGTATTGCTTTTAAACTACCACAAGGTCATAAAGAAGATAATTTCAAAGCTATAAGTTTTCTAGTTGTAATCAACAACAATCTAATGATGAAAGAAAGTGTATCTTAACGGCTGTCATAAACTTGTACACATCCTTGCCCATCTATAAAGATCCCTTACCTTCTCCTTTGGTAAAATTTTCACTACCAAATTTTGCTATTTCTGCATGCAAAACTGAAGTATGACACTGGGATCAGAAATGTCAGCATCTAACTTCTCTGTGTTAAGAAAGCAGTAAAACAGTTTTATTGTTATATGAAAATGTATATCTGTTAATATTAGGTGTAATTTGGCAATCAGATTAGAAAAGCATAAAATCTTCTGGGAATTTACCTTTTCTGTATTCCTCAGTAATGTGTCATACAGACTGCATTTTATTTGTTCACTTCTCAGAAGCTGTTCTATTGGTTTGGCCCCAAAGTCAACCCATCTATCTAAAAACAAACAGTTCCAAGTGTATTTTTAAGATGTAAGGTTTATGGGATTTTGTTTGTTTGTTTGTTTTCCTTTGCCTTTTTTCTTTATTTTACTTTCAAACGTTCTATCAATCTACACTATTCCTGATGATCAGCTGCAGCTACAACTCTCAAGATCAAGTTGAGCTCTCACATTAGAATTCAAAATTGCCTCAAATTCATTGTTTCCACTGGCATTTATTCAACAAAAACTAATTCACTAGGATGTCCATGAAAAGAGAATGCAAAAGGAACACATATGCATCACTTATAAATTTAAGCTTTCATAAAAAAGATTACAAATGAAAATAAATCGTGCACAGTGTTTAGGGAGTACCTGCTCAAGCCTTTTTTATTTGAAATTTTAATGAAGATAACATCCAAAGTGGCTTGGCTCCTCATTCACTGTAAATCAGCACATTGTAATTGACTTACAGCTACACCATTTAGTGGATTCTGGCTTGATATTTTACCAATGGCTTTTATTATTAAATAAATGATCTAAATCTATCCAATAAGAGATCTTTGTCAGCACTTGCAACTTTTGCTCTAAAACATATTACAAAATGCAGGTGACCTTTTCTATATTCTTAGACTAGATTAGCCATCCATGATAGAATACAGCACCATTCACAGCAAAAGGAATGAAGCATATAGTGCGCTTCTGACCTACACTACATGTTAACAATACAACTACCTGTTTTCATTCTCTAGCTCTTAAACTAAGAATGTGACAAACTAGAAGGTGAAAAGAACAATTTTGTTACTAAGAACTACTAATAAAAGCATATTCTTCTGAAATTCCATTCTTCACTTGCAATAATACATAAATGTTTTGCTCAGCAGATTATTTTGTAATTGTTACATGCAGAGAAAAAGCACTTTTTCATACTTACCTCCTGGAGGCATGACTACTGTTATAGCATCACTTATCAAGCTGCCCTGGCTGTTGGAAGCATTCACTTGTACTGTGTAGTTAGAAAACGGAATCAGTCCTTTAATGGGCACCCATACATGGGATTTGTTGCTGCTGAATAACATCCGAGTACCATTTACAATAGAATAATTAGCATCAGCTGTTAGGGAAAAAGAAGGGGTACAGGGAGAAAAAATATTAGACCTTGTAACTGCTACAATTCATTGTCTTTATGAACTAAGTCTTATTTGTAGTTAAATTAAAAGTTGCCATTGATACCATAAATGCCAAAATAAAAAGTCCTATTTGGAAGAAAGCATATTATTCACCAATTTCTCCTTCTTTTGCCAACAGTTTATGGTACTTGTAAAACTTCTTGGAAACTAAATTAATCAACCATAAAATTGCAAAGCTGACTGCTATATACTGCAAACAGAAGTCAGATTTCAGAAATTACTCATATTTAGAACAGTTTGTGATAATTACAAATTCAAAACATTAAGGTTAACTCTTATGCCTAAGAATGACTAGTAAAACCTGTTGAATTCACTAGAAAATTGCTTACCTTAGGAGTTACAAGCTAATTGCTTACATAAGAATTAGTCATCTTCAGTAAGACACACATACTTTCCAGCATGGCCTGCAATCCTCTCAATGATAAAACAAGGATGTGAAGTATTCAGTTATCAGCTGACATTAACAGAGGACACCACAGCAAACAACATGTCCTTTACAACTCTGAAGATCTCAAACTCAAGATAAGACAATATTTTACCCTACAAAAATAAGCACCACAACAAAAACCTTTCCAAAATACTGATCAGTAAGACTGGAAAATAATAATAATAAAATGTATGTCAAGTAACAACCTTTTTTGACTTGATGAAGATTTCACTCATGCATCTGAGAATAAAGCTGCAAGATTACCCAATATTTTGAACATATTAAATGCTCTATTAATGGCTAATATTATTACTATTATCCACCATGCCATGGAGAGCTCTCACATTGAAACTGATGGAAATTTTGCATTACAAACAACAACAGAATCACACAAGTCTGAGACCACTGGTATGAGGATAAGATTAAACAGAATATAACTATTAATAATATCTTAAATTAATTAAGGCATTGTCATGGGCAGAAGATTAAATATTCACATCTGAGTCCTCTACAAAATCCAAATAAGACTTAAAAAAAACCTCACCTTATAAACTCTCTTTTAATTATTTTTTAACTGAAATTCATTGGGTTTACTCATTCTTCTGCAAGTTTCAAATGAACTATTAAAACAGAAATACTTTTAAATCTGAAAGTTTTCCAAATAGTCCATATTTCTATGAAGTGCACTAACGTGCATATGCAGTATATTTCAGTCATGCTTAAATTACATTTTACCATGGGTGAGTGACCTGGACTTTCTTCTAATTTAAGGATTCCTATAAAAAAACTGTGATTCACTTATGGTACAGGATCAAGCTATTCCATTATTGTGATGCTCATATTGATGCATAAAGGGTGTTTTCACTTATTCTTCTTGTGGAAGATGGAAAATTTACTTTCTGAGGTTTTGGGGAGGGGGATAGCTTTATAAATCTGCCTTGTAGTCTAGTTTCTCGTTGCTCAAATTCTACTTGGATTACACCATGCCATACTACCAGATTACCTGAACAACAACAGTAGTGTGAATGTAGAATGACATCATGAAAACTGATGGATTTTTTCTGGTTTTCACTGAATTTTACATTAGCCTGAGAGACTCCATTTTATAAACACCAATGGAGGCAAAGCTTCTTATCATGCAAGAACAACCACCATGTTTTACACATTCCACATACAGACATACCAATTCTGCAGAAGCAGAGTTATTTTGTCTAGGATTACTCTTATGTCCCCAGCCAACAATATAAACATGTCTCTGCATTACCTGATCTTAGCTCTTAAATTGTATATCAAACCCTCCTTCTGCACATTTGTGAAACTGTCCCTATGTGAGATTTGTGAGTAGAAACAATCCAGCAAAGCACATTTTCCCCATTATCACAGTTTTTCTGTGCACCTCCAGGCAGACCATGACACATTATTTGTGAAGCACACCCAACAACATGTGCACCCATTGTTTTGTTAACAAGAAAGCCATTAGAAATGGTCAACTGACATAGATTCTGAAGGTCCTTAAGGACTTGGCTGGCTGTGAAAAGAGGTGTATTTCTTAAATGTTTCACCTATAATGCGAAGGAAAGATTAAAAATCCGGTGTTGACAGATCAAGGCACATGAGATCAATACAAATCTCAAGCATAAAAGAGTCCCTAACAGCAATTTATGTGCTCAACTCCTGAGAAAATTAAACTTTTTCTATCAACGGTACAGTCTTAACATGTTAATATTTACTCTTATCCACCTGAGCCCAGAATGAAAGTGTGTACTTCCTCTGCTGATATTTTTATTTCACTATTAGTCTTTCTTCCAGTGGCTAACTATATCGTCTTTTCAAAAATACAGTTTTGAGTAACAGGAAAAGAATTAAAAGGATAACACTCTATTCCAAGTTGCCTGAATAACAACATTAATATACAGTAATTATACAATTAGTTGTAACATTACATTCTAGTTATCGCAGAGTGATTACTCGGCAATTATAAGAAGTATATAATTACTCAATAATTAGGAGAAGTATGTAATTACATAACCATTTTATTCAGGTCAAAAATGAACTTGCAAATTCACAATGAGATAGACAACATATCAGTTCAAAATGTTTCACTGCTTCTAATAAAAAGCTGAGGAGTACTCACAAGTTTCCTAACTTGAATTTTACACAGACAAAAGGGATTTTATCCCAGTTCCCAGCCAAGTAACTTACTGCTACTGGCATGTATAGTATTAGAGGAACTTTTTTAAAATGCAGGTCTGACAGGATGAGATGCAATATGAAGCTTTGCCACTTCTCACTGCCTGAACTTTGCTTCCAGTGGGCTGGAAAATGCAGACACACAGGTTCAGCCTGACAGAAAGTGATACAGCAATAACCCTGTTGTATCACTCTGTGTCATTCCTGCCTAGACTGCTTCAGTGTGGACCCTATTTGTGAGAGAAGTCCACGAAACCTCTCTTCCATTTTTCATATGTGTTTTCCTCTCCATCCCACTCATAGGTCCCACTGCAAACTACCAGCAATTCTGCCACAGATCTAAACAGCAGCTGCCTCAGACACTCAGAGGCATTGTTTTGCTTCAGAAAAGTAGTTTCTACCAGCATACCTCCTTGCTCCTGCACATTTCTTTCTTGTAACTCCTGCCATGAACAGTCACTAGCACTCCAACAACCAAGATCCCCTCAAGACACAGCTAATGTGAGCAATCTAACCAGGACTTAACCTAACAACCTAAGGAAGCAGAAATCAGACTCCCAGAACTGGCTTACCATGTCCTTCAAGACTGAGATACTCCAGCAGCAAAAGATAAGTTCAGATGGAAAGATGCTCAGAGCCACTGTCTCCTATAACCTCGCAAAAAAAGACTAAAGCCTTTGCAGACGTAAAAGGCTGCCCCATGCATCTTTCAGTATTTCTGCACCTAGAATCCTTATTTCCCCCGGTGTTTCTGAGGGATCTCTTTGTCTAGGTCTGGTATTTGAGAAACACCAGTTTATTCGTAGTTTATACCAGATCAAAGCATCTCAGTGTTTCAGGAAAACATCCAAATGAAGAAATTACAGCTAAAGAACACCCATATCCATACTTAAAAAACAAGCATACCTGAAACAAAGTCAAGTAATATAACATGCTCATGCAAAAAAAGATATACGAATATACATTGTTTAAAAGTGCTAAGATTCACACAGCACTCTAGCTGATGAATATTTTTGTGTTTGAAGGTTCACTATGGTTTCGGGTGGACCCTCTGAAAGGGGCTCCCAAGCAGCTGTGCATTCCTGTTACTACACCTGTAAACAGGTGAATAAAGCTCCTGTGGGTTGGTGGTGCGCAAATTACTGCTGTCCTGGGCTCATCATCCTATGGGGTTCACTAGATTGAAATAACAGAAACAGGTATCCCTTTTCCATTCTTGTTATAATCATTGTCACAAGAATTTTAATGCCTCATATATTCCCTAATTTTTTCATGTGTGCTATACTGCTCTGACCTTTTCAATATTCTGTAATTTGACTGGCTGGTGATTTCAAGTCCTCTCCTTTTTACAGCCTTATTAACTTGTGGGAAAGAGGTGAAATGGACAGCCAATCAGAATACATAATATTGAAAAGGTCACAGAAGTACAGTATAGTATCAGCAGACACAGAATCCTGTATATTAGTCATTAGTGTTCTGATATCTTATTCATGTGACAAAGGTTGTCAGGAGTGCGGGAAATGGTACAACATGGAACTATTTTCATGACAAAGACTGCAATGGGGAAAAGAAATCATACAAGCTAAACACATTCATCTCACATTCAAAAACTAGGCATTTTTCCCCAGAATTTGACACATTCAAAGGTACTCTGTCTTGATGGGTTTTAAGGAAAGATGTTTCTTTTTTACATATCAAGCAGAAAAACTGTATGTTTCATATATGTAGGCAAATACCAAATGCTTCTATTACTACCACCGCATTTGTGACTATTAAGTAATAAATTTAAACATAAGCAGTCTAATGTGTCAGTATCACAAACCCACTGACAGAACTATACTTTTGACTTCAGGCAGCAAGGAGGCTGTGCTTGTGAAAAATATTACTGTGGGCTTTTCTTTACCTAATCATGAAAAGCTAGCTGTCATACAGAACTTCCTTATACTTCTCTATTGGTATTCCTATGGCACTTCAAAAACTGAGCCACCATAGTAAAATAGATTTCTACCTCTTTATATCTGAGGTGTCCTAAAAATTGGCTGACTGATGTCTTGCCCCCAGATTTGTCTGAATTTAAACAATACTACAGGACTGTAGTTTGTGAAATGCGGAGAAATTTACACCTAAAAGGTAAAAACAGGTAAAAAAGGTAAAAAAGCATTAAACACTTGAGTCTTATCATCACAAATGTTTAATGAGCTATCATTTTCTTTTACTATCACTATTTCAAGATAACGCCAAGAGTTCTATCACAAAAGTACACTACATATTATGTGCTACTACATGCCAAAGGTATTTTTTGAGTGACTGTAAGGCTTTGTGCCACGCTCTAAAATAATATTACCAATCTATAGTGCTTCCATTATGTATATACAGGCCCTGATAACATCTTTTACATTAAAAAGCATGTTGCTCCATAATATTCAGACAGGTAGAAACAGAACTATTACTACTTTAGAATACTACAGAAAGAATAAAGGTAGCAAAAATTCACATCAACGACAAGTACATATAAGAATCTAAAGAATTAAACAAAGATTACTTAGTAAACTAGCACAAACACAATTATTGTTATGCCTGCTTTATACGTGTGTAAGCATACAGAGGTTAAACATTAGCCACAGAAGTTAATGTCAGAAGAGCAAAATAAAAATGAAACAAGAGTTCACTTTTTCACTCCTTTTCCCCATACCCCACCCTCATTGTCCCCCAGTTTCTGTCCCTGGGCTGCTTTCTGCCTTCTTTTCTTACCTATTCTTCAGCTTTGTTAACTTCCACATAAGCTACTCCTTCCCTCCCAGCTAAGATTTTTCTTCTCTCCCTCTCTCCCTTTCCCACTCTTTCCAGAGCAGCATTCAAAAGAAACAACACGAGCTTCCATTAGTTCAATTATCCCAATAAAACATGGCTGAAAATCTTTCCTTATCATTACCGGTGACTTTTTTCCTAAGAACTGTAATAAGGAACTGTTCTCCAATTGTCATCTCAATTGCTATACTGATCTTGGGAAGTGGTTTCTGTGCTTTGAGGCAAAAACACTCTTTCCAACAGTGTTTGGGGCAGGAGGGTTGTGCTTTGTAGTGGTTTTGTTCTGTTTCAGGGCTTTGCTTTTGGTGTTTGTTCTTTCAGATGAGTACAACGACAATTCTGCAGCTCAGTCTCCTGAAGCACTATTTCCTCCTCTGCTCTCAGTCCATCAGACTGAGTCAAAGACTTAAAGATTCTCTTATCGCAGGAACCCTTCATTCTCATGGGCTAGAGAGAGTTGCTGTATGAGGCAAGATGGGTAATTTAAAAGCACTGAAGCAAACTCAAAAACTATGAATCCAAAATATTAATATTACTGTCAATAAGGAACAGTTCACATTACCATCATTGAAAAACTTCACTTCTTTCCCTGGTAATTAAATCAGCCTTTAGCTTTAAGACTGAAAACCAGAAAATAATTAAAGAACATGATGGCAACATACTATAGCCACATACAACAAAAATCTGAAAGCTCAGAGATGCACATTCTCACTGTACTACTCCAGTTGTTTCTTTGACAGCTCAGTTTCCCTCACTTTAAAACAGGCGAAGTAACCTTCTGTGCTTTTTCACAGTTGTAAATTTGGTACATTTTGTCTTGAGATGTACAGAATTTTCATAAAAATAAAAAATGTACAATGAGCCTTGCTCATTGAATCTGCCTCATTTAACCTTCCAGTTAAAACATGGTATTCAGTGTAGTGTTAAACCCCTGCTCTAAATATATTAAGCAGTATTTTAACTCACTTTGCTGCAACAGTACCAAGGGGCATCAAGTCCTGGACCCCTCTGAACACTGCACTTCAAGTGTTGCAGCAACACACTACAAGAACTCAGTCCATGACCTAAAGAAATGAAAAACAGAGTGAGGCCACACAACTCAGCAAAGCATTCTATGAGTAGAACCAACTTATGGGGATTTCTCACAGGCTTCCAGTCAGCAAGTACTCTTATGCCAGCATGAATACCCAAGTGACATAACATCACATTGTCTGGCAATGATCAGAAAGCATCAAATAGAAGAAATGTTAGGTGTACTTGTGCTGGTAAGTTGATGACTGAGCATATAATTATTGATTTCATCCATTTTGTTTGAGGAGTTTTATAGACAAATGATAGATAAGATTTTATAAAGTTTGTTTCACAAGCGATTTTACACACTTAAGAAAAAAAGGCATAAACAATTAGCTTTAAAAATCTTCAAGTTTGTTTTTCCATGAGTAGAACATTCCCTAGCTGCAGTAGTACATAAATAGAGATTATCACAGTATCTGGTTTCTGAATCTATGCCCATAATTCATGGATGCCAATAAGAATTTTCCATTCTCCAGGGACACTATCAGAAAGAGACTAGCTAAACATACAAAGCAGAACTGGGAGTCTCAAATCCATAATCAAATATCTAGATTGATTGTGTCACTTGCACTTGTATTGATTTCAATTGGACCAGCTGACCCAAGGGAATAATAAAAATGTGAAATAAAACTGATTTATGAGAACAAAATAAATCCTTTTGTGGGTGGCAATGAATTGGTACTATTTAACCCTTTCAATCACAAAGGGAGAACACTTCATTTTTTTTCAAAATGCTGAGTTAGCGGAAAGAAGTCATATAAAAAAATTCAATACTGTCAAATACCATTACACTTAGTTGTAATACTCTGGAAGGAATGAAGCTCTAGACTTGATCTAGGATTTTTATTTGACATAAGGCATTATTTTGGGTTTTCCAGTCACCTTACATGAGGCATCATAAATGCACTTGTAGATTGAAAGAACCACAGAATCACACAGGTGAGTGTTGTATTTATTTATAGAGCAGCTCCCTCTAGCCTATTTAGGTTAAAACCTGGTAGAGTAACACAAACGACCCTTATCAACTGCACACAATCATCTTTTATAGAGGATTATCAGTCATAGTATCTTGATCTTTCTGGTACAACACTAGAAAGTTACCTAGTCAAAATCTATTTGATCTCCCCTAGTACAGTTCAAATAAAACCTTCATTAAAGCCTGTCAAATTCCAATTTTCATTGTGCTTTCTCTACCTGAGAACACACGTGGTGTTTACGTTAGTCTCTAGAGAAGCATATTTGTTCAAAACCAACAGACAAGAACCCAAATGCAATTTCTTCATCTGTGCAAGCTCTATAGTCAGATTACATATATTTGCATGTCATGTATTTATATTGTTGATACTAATCATTTTGTGTCCAAGGCCATAAATTGTTTTCTGCCTTTAGGATTTACCTTAGATACCTAAGGACTGTCAGTGCAGCCTCCTCAGCCTTTGGATGGGTTAAAAACTCTGGAAGACATTCATTAACTAAAAGACCGTTTTCATAGGAGAACTGATTGGCAAATTCCTTTTTACTCAATACTGTTTACCAGTGCCATCTCCAGAAGATTGCTGTTATTCCCTAGACCATTCCAAGGGAGCAGGAATAGTCTTAGAGACTATCCTGCTATTGGCAGTCACTAGGAATTTCAGCCTCTAAAGAACTGATTATACATTCCTCACAGAAATAGGGTTCAGCCTTACATTCTGCTTTGTAACATCAAAACTATCACACAGTACAATATAAAAACACACCAGTGTATATGTAACAAAAATGTAACTATGTGAACAGAGATGCAGAAGATCAATTAAAACACTATCTGCAGTCTGATGCTAGTCTTCAACAAAGAAACCGTCCAACGTAGAAAATGGAGAGAGACTGTCAACCAAGAAAAGCATATCTGGTACTGAAGGAGATCATGATAGTTCAAATAATCATCCAAAAGTGCATGCAAAACTGAGTTTTCTAGCCATTCAAATAAAACTTTAAATGGCATATTACTGAGTGCCAAAATGCTTCTAAGTCCTTCTCTAAAATACGACTGTTCAAAAATGGATCACCCGTCCTCTTCCCACCCCTCCCCCCCCCCCTTCAAATACCTTTAAGGATTATTGAGTTTTATTACTGAGGTTGGTAGCTAAAACTAAGGAGACAGACACATTAAATGGGTGAGGAATGGGATAAAATATGAAAACTGAAAAGATAAAAACTTGACTTCGAAAAGCAGCTAAGGGTTTCCACAAAACCACCTTACTTTGGGAGCAGGGAGGGGATCTCTCTGGTGCAGGTGACCATGATGAATATGCCAATGCTGTTGCTCACAGTGGGGATGACTCTTGCCATGCTGTCTCTCTGCCACTATATACTTTCCATTGGGAACTGCTCAAGCTCCCTGTTGTTCCCATTTATGATGCCATGTGTGCTGTGTGGAGTATGTGAACACAGTGCAAGCATTGCACACTGTTCACTAAACATCTGTGTATGTGTATTAATGGATAATACATATCAAGCATTTAAATCTGTATTATCAACTTTGTTGTGTACTAGGTTTTGGAAAGTAAAGATGTTGTGGTGAGAGGCAATTCTCACAGTGTCACAGTGGCTCCCATGAAGATCCTCTGTAACAACAGTATTGGGGTTTTCAGGTGCAAGGCCAGAAGAAAAATAATCCAAGAATAAGAGGTTGAGAATTATAACAGAAAATATTTCCAGAGAGGCTCTAGAAAACACTACCTCAGCAGCTTCAGGGTCAGTAGTATCAGTAATATTAAGGCACTAATGTACCTTAGGTAGTGTACAACAAACTGAAATGCATTAAATATTTCTTTATATATTACAAAGGTAACTGGTAAATGACCAACATCATTAATATGTCCATGATTTCTCATATTTGAAATCCTTTTGAATGGCCCTTTTGGACCCTTCTTTTAAAATCAAGGCTCTCTACTCTCCTTAGGCCGGCTTCTTGAAGAAAGGATCATTTTTCTTATTAGTAATGCCAAATTTTGTGTGCCTAGTGTATTAAAAAAAATAAACAAGGATTACTGCTAGGGACTTCAGGTTGGAGAATGCTTAAGGCTACTGCACAATCCTAAACTACTGGAGTGAAGCTGGGATGACTTTTCCTGTCCTTAATAGATAATGGTCTGTCCCTGGCAGAGGAACACATCACATTATAAACATCTTTGGTAAGTGACTAAAGGCAGGAAGAAAACACAGTCCTGATATTTACCTCCTATGGAAAAAGTGTTCATATTTCTTTGGTACCAGCTTCTTGAATGTTCAGCTGCATAAGAGAAAAGGCTTAAGAACTACTCAACAATAGGAAAAAATTAGCCCTTCTTAAGAAATAGCTTGTCTTGAAAATAAATCATATGCTTTGATTTCATCTATGGAACGACTATACTGCCATTTTTGAAAGAGAATTTTTCTTGCTAATATTAAAGCACATTTGAACTTGTACCCATTGTCAGGTACTGCATATTCAGTTGAAGCAACTGTAAATTCAAATCTATGCTTGGATATTTGTATTTTGAGGTAATTATACATACTACCATGTCTAAAAGGAATTTATTATGAAAATTGGCCCAACAAGTCTCTCAGAAATGTTTTAGTAATTTCTGAAACATGTTTAATTGTCAAAAATTGTTCTTTTTAAATTGTCAGATCTAAATGTAAAACACCCCTTCTTCTGCAGCTTTGAAAAAACATCTCACAGAATTTTCATTCTCCATTCTCTACCCTTCAACACAAAATGGGCTAGGAACTTTAAGGTGCTTCAGTATTCCTCTCCCCACTTCTGCTGGCATATGCAGGTGGCATGTCTTCCGCCAGCAGGCATTGCTTGTATGCGCTAGCTTGATGCTTAACATATTTGAATTCTGATTGAAGAGTGTACTGAAAGCACTGTGCTCAATCACAATTGTAAGACGAACCTTCTAATAGAAGCCAAATTAATAGATGATCTGTGTTTCCATCTATTTATTTACAGAGATCGTAAATATTAAACTAAAAAGCTTAGATGAACAACATTCTAATGTATATATGCAAAAGACAACTTGTTTATAGATGTAGCAGCTGGGTTTTTTTGTTTTTACTAGAAAATGTTGCCTTCTGCTGACAGCATTCTGCAGTTTGCCAAGAGAATGAGTAGGCTGCAAGGAAGCTTTCTGGTACAGCATCTCTAAATAAGCAGTTACCAGACGAATAGTTTTCCCTTTACAAAAAATAACAGATGAACTACACTGCTGAAAAGTAAGAACAGTGGGTGGGATGATACGTCAACAACAGAAGCTACAAGTAAAAAAAAAAACAAACCAAACTAAAAATAACTTACACTGCCTTCTACATTCATGAGCAACAAAGAGTTCTGAGTACAAGCCTGCAACTTCGTGTTGTGAAACTCCCTAAGGGCATATAGTTAATTAAGGATTCTCTTTATGTCAAACTTGCATTCAAATGCACCACAACATCCAGGGGACTACAGATTTGGATTCGGGTTTTGTGCTAATGCAGTCATCTGACACAGGTAGGAAGATAAGAATTTCCTCCAACTATCTGCTCTGGAAAAGAGGCAATACCTGATTCTTCCTGTACAAGAACTTAATTTCAGATATCCAGATGCAATTAAAAAGGACCCTGTACATAATCTAAAGCACCCTGAGGGTAAATGGGGCTGAATGAGGAAACTACTTGAAGGAAATAGGTCTGGTTCTGTCACCTTTCTATCCCCCTCAAGTCCTCTGAGAACTGGAAGAATATCAGATAATTATAAGAACTTCAATTCTGCTTTAAGAGAGAAAAGCTGTTTGTGGTCTGGTAATACAAGTTTTTCACGCCCTGGCTTAACCATTTGCAAAACAAATTCCTCTTTAAGGCTTCTTCCACAGATAAACCAGGATTTAAATGACTTGAGGCAGAGCAACTTGCCTTTGCAGGAAAAAACATGTTGCCTGAGCACTGCAGAACCGGGACAGAGCCCTCAGTTTCTAAAATCATATTTGATCCCTATATGCAGTTTGCTGGGAACAAATACTCTTTTGGAAAACGTGCATATGTGGATCAGAATGGTGAAACAGACTCAACAAAGCTCCTTCCTGTATTTTAACAAGTACTTTCAAAGGACTGCTGATAAGTGATGGAGTGGCTTGGCGAGCTCCTCTGTCAGTGCCTTCAGCCCTCTTGTGTGGAACCCATCTGGCCCCATAGACTTGTGTGCGTCGAAGTGGAGCAGGAGGTCACTAACCACTTCATCCTGGATTACAGGCATTTAAATCAGCTCCTTATCTCTGTCATCCAGCTCAGGCGACTGAGCACTTGGAGGATGCTGGTCTGACTATTAAAGCCTGAGGCAAAGGTGTCATTAAGTACCTCAGCCTTTTCCCCATCCTTGGTCACTAGGCTTCCCCTGGCATCCAGTAAAGGATGGAGGTTCTTCTTTGTCCTTCCTTTTATTGCTCATATATTTGTAAAAGAATTTTTTATTATCTTTTACGGCAGAGGCCAGATTTAGTTCCAGCTGTGGCTTCGCCTTTCTAACTTTCTCTCTACAACATCCCTGTACTCCTCACCAGGCAATAGTCCCTTCTTCCACAGGTGATAGATTCTCTTTTTTCCTGAGTTCCAGCACTATCTCCCTGTTCAGCCAGGCAGGTCTCTTCCCCACCGATTTGTTTTTTGGCACGTAGGGAATGTCTGCTCCTGTGCCTTGAAGATTTTATTCCTGAAGTGTGACCAGCCTTCCTGGGCCCCTTTGTCCTGTTTCCCAAGGGAGTCCATCAATCAGTGTCCTAAGCAGGCGAAAGTCAGCTCTCTGGAAGCCTAAGGTTTTGCTGACCTTTCTCCTGACTTCTCCAAAGATTGCAAATTCAACCATTTCATGATCACTTTGCCCAAGACAGCCTCCACATCACACCACAACACATCACCCACCAGTCTTTCTCTATTTGTGAACAGCACATCTAACCAGGCATCTCCCCTAGTTGGCTCACTCACCACCCGGGTTAGGAAGCTATCTTCCACACCTTGCAAGAACTTCCTGGACTGTTTCCTCTCTGCCATGTTGTACTTCCAGCAAACATCTGGTAGGTTGAAGTCTCCCATGCATTATGTAACATTTATCTTGGATTCAAAAGTCAGGAATTTGAAGAATTCTGGACAATTTGAACACTCTCTCTTGCTTTTATGTATTACAATGTAGTCTTTACTGATGTATTGCTGTTTTTACTGTAAGATGATAAATATTCGCTACCCCCCAAGAAACCCTAAAATACCAACTTTACTTCTTTTGAAAATTATTTAAGATGATCAGGCCTCATTAGAAAAGAGTCTAGAATGAAATACAGATCACTATAATAAGGAAATAATAAATAAGCTCCAAGACTATTTATTTTTAATTCCTAGGAGGTAAGCTCCAAGACTGTTCATTTTTAATTCCTATGAGGTATGCATTTGCCTAAAAAACAGCTGGATGGACAGTTATACGGTATCTTAAACAAATACAATGAATGGCATTTGGTAAAAAAAAACAGTGTATATAAAATATGAAGAGTCAGACAGAGATATATTTCACATATGTGAAATTTGAAAGATTTGGAACAGAGTGAAAAAGAAGCCAAGCCTGTGGACCTCTATAGAATATTGAAGCATGAGATTGGCTGGTGTTCCTGAAGTGACTAACAAGTTCATGACAGAGAAAGTGTTAAGTTATATGTTATTTAAACACTTTCCATGTCATCAACCTGCTATCTCAACATAATATATGCTATAGCAGGAAACTGATAAGATAACAACACATCAAGCAGAGTTTCATAATATACATTAGGGACGGCAGTGTAAAAATATAGAATTACAACATGCAGTACAAAATCCCCACTTTTTCATAGTGGTAGCCTTTGCCCTGTCCAGGGGTTCTACTTATACAGAAAGATTTCACACACTTTTTAAAGTGCTATCTCATGAGTCCATCCATCAGAGGTGTAACATCTCTCACTTAAAAGGAAAGAGGGGAAAAAAAAAGCCAAGGAGATATGCTAGGTTTGAATGTAGACCTTCCAGCTCCAATGCAGATAAGCTACAGTTGAAAAAGAGAGAAAATGAATGCAATGCTTTGATCAAACACAATAACCCTCATATTGTCAAACTATTGCTACCTCTGCGATACGCCCTGACATGCTTAGGCATTTATTCAGGTTCCTTTAGCTTCATTTCCCTCTAATTCTACTTTGGTTAGAAAGAGTTATCCAACTAAGTAAATAAATACTAAATTTTTATATAAGTACTGCCAAAATCTGTGATATTTTTCTTTCATAATACTTTGATGGGATTTTTTTAAAGCAGTTTTTGGCATCATGCAATTTAGCATCCCTACTTCCAAATAAACACAGGTCATAGCTGGAATGACTGGGCCAGACAGACAGTCAAGCAAAATCTCCCCTATCTCACCTTCCTTCATAACGACGTTATTGTGACATCTAATAATATTTGAAGTGCTTTGCAACAGAACAGAGTTAAACGTCTTCAAAAGAGAAGGTGACTGCACTGCTAGGGAAATTATATGTTCACCTATTAAAGATTCATATTCCTACCACAATCTTGAGGTTTTATTAATAATAGTGAATGTAAATGAAGATTTTTCAATTGAGAGCTGTATACACAGAAATTGCAAAGCATCATTGTGGTTACTGCAGCAAACTCTTGTTTGGCAACAATCTTCAAAACTTACTTACATGACATTTCAGATCCAAGATCCAAAATCTGCTTCCTGAGCTTCCCAAACTGACAGCTTAACCTACTGCTGAGGGGGCCACCAGTTCAAGAGATGGGTGTAACTATTTTAATGTCTGTATACAGCCCTTTTAGGTGAATTCCACCTCCAATTTTTACATTTTAATCCCTGCCTCTTTAACAGACGTTGCAGCAAAGGATGTAATACAGTTGTTCATTATGCCAAGAAAATACCAATTAGCCATCAGACAATTCAATAAGCTTTGTGTAAATATACTGAACAGATGATGTCTTATATAAGTTTGATGAATTAATGCTTAATTTTCTTCCTGCATAACCCCCAAAACAGCCAGCATAAATGTCAAGTGCTAGAGTTCTACTTCTGGGGTGAAACACTCTTTACTTATTTAGCATTGCAAAGTTTCAGCAACAGTGAACAAACATAATGAAATTTTTTGGGTTCCATTCCCCAACAATTCTTTCACCACCACCCCTCTCTCCTGACTTGAACTAACATAGCAGACACTTTAAGTCAACTCTTTTAATTGCTTCCAATTTGCCTGTTTTGCTTTTGGCAATTAGCAAACCAAAATGTTATCATGAAAGAGTCCATCTCATTAATAAGGCCAGGTTTTCCCTCTACTAAAATATGCAGGCACTCTGTTCTTTATTACCAGCAGGAGATAAATGGATGGTTTTCGTTGCTGAAGAATATATAATGGTTAAAAAGTCACTTTTTTCCTCCAGCTCTACATAAATCACAGAACTAGTCAATATTTAATAATGCTTGCCTTGGTCTGGAGTCCCTTGATCACCCCTGTCATGTGTAATAGCTCCCTCTCCGATATCTTTGACATAAAAGCCCAGCTTTACTGCAATACTAACATGTAGAGGGTCATTACGAATCGACATTTACCTTAATCTGTGACTGCCAACCATGAACCGATAAATTCCAGTAGATTCCACTGGGAGAAATCAGTAAACTTCTCAGTGGAAAGAACTGAAGGAAAATTCTGCCGAGAACAGAATATATTTTCTACAAGGGCTGCTCTGTAAATGGTTCCGACTTTTGAAAGTTCTCTAGCTGCACAGCTTTGCAACATTTAATACCGTTTTGATGGTTTGAGAGACGGGATGACAACCAAGGATGACACGACTTAGAAAGGAAGCAGAAATTTTCTCTGCAAAAACAATGTAAGATTAAACACAAGGGGAATATGGCTTTTGCATTATTCACCCTGCTGCCTTGGCGGAAATGGCTGTGCTGTCAGGGGTCCAGCCAAAATGTTGCTCCTCTTTTTCAAATTGATCATCACTCCTTCTCCTCCTAATCTTACACAAGTGCTTCACAGCAGAATACATCAAAGCCTTCATTGCATAAAAAAGGGAACACAACAGCCTTTGTGAGGGGTCAGCCCAGACTGCCTACCACACATTACATTCTTCAACGGTTGCGTTTCTCCAAACAGCACAGAAACAAATTAATTTATATACTGCCTTGTAGAGGACAGCAATTACAGTGTGTATGTTCTCTTTAGCACCAATACTGGCAACAACAAACCTTTGTCATTCTGAGCCGAAAAAAGAAGCAAGTTATGAAGCCATCATTGATTCAATTATGTGTCTGCATATACAAGACTGATTAAATTTGTATACAGTACATAGAAGGATTAAATGTCAGCCAAACATTATTTTCAAACAAATTTTGTATTATATTTATATGAAAACATTTGTAGAGTTGCCTGATGTCAACCATGCTATTTAAAGTGCACTAAAAATTAATGACAATATTGTTAGGTATAATTCATGAATATTATTTGTGTACAATATTTTATTATTTATTATAGCTTAGAGCATGCTTAATAGCTCAAACTGACATATTAAACACATGCATTTTTGTGAACATTCATTTTTACTCACTGCCCAAGTCTTTTACATCTTTATAATAACTAGAGGACAGCATTTTACTTGCAATTGAAAAATACACGCTTTGTGTAACACATTTGGAAAACATGTCTCTTTACATTCTTTAGTGAGTTATATAGCCCTTTACACACGGCTAACACCCCTGTCTAACTCTACCTGCTCTGATTCGGCAACATTTGCACCAAGACCACATTGCTATGTTCAGGTTTACAACACACAAGAAAGAAACAAAAAGTCCAACCCACAGAACAACTAGCGGAAATGAAACAGCAGCCCACAATACAGTAAGATTCAACAGATAACTTTTGATTTGGATGTTGAGTCTCTTATACAGAAATAGAGTCACATTTCCTTTCTTCTTTTTAGAAATAAGTGTCTAATTTCACTGAATAATTTTTTATGTACCTGGCTGTTTGTAAGCCTTGCTTCTTTATGACTGCTTACATGAATTTCAAATATACCCATGATCAACTATATTATGAACAACTCTCATGAATGCCTCCCACTTATATATGCAAACAACCTGAAATTTGGTGAGTCTAGCTTCCTTATCTGAATTAAGGTTGTGAGATAAGGCTCTATGTGTATATCTAGAGAGCAAATGAATGCAGGAGGCTTATCTTTATTTGGCAATTTATGTGCTTGTACAAATGTAAAGCACCATAAATCAAAGCAGCTGTTCTTAAAGAATAAAATTGATAATTCTAAAATAATCAATGGAGCGACAAAACAAGCAGGAAATACATAGTGCTGAAGGAATTAAGGAAAAAATTAAATGGAATATCAATGAAATGATTACACTTATTACAAAGGAAAAAAAATATTACCTTGATCATCATAGAAGAGACCAGTGACAAGGACTGTGTAAGCCAATTTTCCATTAGGATTATTTGGGGAAAGCCATTTTAATTGAACTTCTTTGGATCCATTAACAGTAGCAAACACATCAATTGTTCCCTGCGGGGAAGCTTCCATGGTCCAAGCTTCTACCTGTAAGTTCAACCATAAGATCAAGGTTTATTGCCATGGTTTATAAAGAGAGAAGGAATGAGAAATGCGAGATAAAAAGAAAAGTTATTTCTCAGGAAAAAACACTGTAAATGTCTTAATTTTGAAGCATTTTACTTTCATTTCATCTGCATTTGCTTGAAGCTGTCCAGCAGCTAACATACTTTATACAGAGACCCCTGTAAGGAACAGGGAACAAGAAACTGGGAAAGAATAATTAGTTTCTTAAAAACACCATTGCACCTCATGTGGGTGAATAAGCTTAGCACTAGCGGAGGAAGCAGAAATAGAAAACCACAGATTTTTTTTAGTTTCTATATTTTAAAAGACAACTGTAAGGAAAATGCATTAAAATGCTGTAGCAAATTATTACAGATATTTGATAGAGAAAAAAATATTCTTTGGAGAGTATTTGTTGCTCCCTGAATTATCTTTTAATTTGACTTAACAGATTCAATTTCCAATAAAAAGTAGGCCTTTAAGAGAAAATAAAATATTATAACTTTTTAATATAAATACTCATTCAATATTATAGAAATTTAGCACTGAAATTTCATGACTTGTAGTGAATACTGCTATGGAACAAAATAATTTGCTAAACCTTTATTTATGGCAACAAGTTTGTTTTTCATACATGATTTATCTGGTATTTTCTAAGGTAGAAGATGGTTTCACACCGTTCTAAGTGCCTCACAAATACAAGCTCATGGGAATGATAATAAATGTTATTTTTCATGTGCCACACCTGCCATCAAAACAACCAAACATACTTGCTCTGTCCTTGAAACGTAAATGTTTTAATTTTTAGCATGTACACTTTTGAAAGCTTATTGTTAACAAGTGCCAGGCTATATTGCTGAAGCACATCACTATCTCTACATGTGCTTCTATATTCACATACTATTATATTTGAGAAAGCTGAGCAGCTGCAGTAAAGTCAACAGAGTAGTGTACATGCTTAAAATAAACAACTGCTTCTTACCAGTTTGGATCAGTGCTACACTGATTCTTCGGATATTTCAGTCAAAAACATTCTTATGGAAGAACTGCACTAAAGCGTGCTTTCTAAGTTAAATAATTTCCTGTGAAGTTAGTTGTGCTTCTAAATGCAGGTACTCTGATCTCACCACAACAGAAACATGAGAAATGAATTCTAAGCAATTTTTGTACTGAAAAGAATTAAAATATTCCTAAAACAGTATGAACTTATAGCAATATGTACTACATCCTAAACAGCTGCAACAGCTGTATTGTGTGTCTAGCCCTTTATGACCTGCTATTCTTTTTAGTACAAGAAATATTAATAGAATTAAATGCATTATACTCCACAGATACATCTCTGCAGTGTATTTTAACAATACTCCTTTGTGTTAAAATGCACATTCTGGATATGAACACAAGGCACAGAAAACCTGTTTCATATTTCTTTTTCTAAGCATTACTTTATACACAATTCTGTGATATTGTCAGATGTGTCAGATGTGTTTATTAATAACTTAAAAAATACTCTGCTATCATATAAATAACACAATAACACAACAGGAATACTAATAATACTGGGAAAACACAGTCAACCATCTGAACTGAAAAAAACGAGTACTAGTGTGCACATAAGCTAAAGACCTGAAACTTAGGTTTATTAGCAGTGGGTTGAGGTGACAAACATTCAGTGTTGCCCGTTTACATTTATTTACAAGGTTATTTTCAAGAGCTAACACATTTCAAAACCAGCAGATTTTCAGATCTCCTGAATTCCTCGAAACAATTTATTAGAGGTTACACTATTTCTTCATAATACATGTTTATATTTCCGTTTTTAAAAGCAAAAAAAACCACCAATTACAACAGACACAAAAACATTATCTTGGCTTTACTAGAAAGAGATTAAAAATTAGCATTTCTTGATTTACATGTTACGAACCTGCATCTCACTTGAATCGATCACTGACAAAAATAAACTAAACACGAACTATCTAATACTGAAACACACTAGCTGCTAATGATCTCATAACTGATTTAAGATCTTCAGAGCTACCTTCAGAAACATAAGATGGAGCAATCCCATATTTAGGATAGTCACATAGCACTCATTCATCAATTAGGGCACATTAAGCACAGGATCAGCAACAAAAATAGCTGGAAGCATATCAGTTTACTGCTGGAAGATGTTTCCTTGACTATTTAAAGACAAAACATGTGGGTTTTCTTTTTTTTTTTTTTTTTTTTTTTTTAGGTATTGGATTTATTTTGTACTTGATACAAAAATCTTTCAAGAAATCTAATGAAGATGCAACACTTAAGTGATCCTAAATAAAGATGTTGTACTTCAATTCCTGTCATTAGAAATGGATCACTAGCGTTGGAAAACATTTTGCCTACTAATCATGGGATGCAGATGAGTATCAGATACAAGTGACCCCTACTTTGAACCGTTTGAAAAGTCAAGTTACAAGTCTTCACTTCAGTGGAGATATATAAAAAGTCTACTAAAAATACTTTTTAAAACCTTAACTACTGACGTTCTGTTCTGTCCTTTTGATGTCTATTTGATAAGACAGAAGTACTGAAAACATACGTATTTCATCTGTATGCAAATCTGGTAACTACTTGTCTTAAACATCGCTACCAATAAAATAGATTAGGTTATTGCACATTGAATACCTTAAAACAAGGTTTGGTTTGGGGGTACATGTGAAGTTGTATAAAATGTACAAGAAAAACTGGCAAAAAAGCCATTCAAGCTTTTAAGAGTAAATATCTTTCAAAGTAAAGCAAACTATAAAATGTTTAATGGCTATAAAGTCTAGCCTTCTTCTACAGATAGATGATGTTACCAGCATTTGAGAGAAAGCAATCTTGGAAAGAATACTGAAAAGGTGACTAAGAAATTATATCATAAAAATAAAACCTGGAAGTTCTTTCCAGAGCACAATATAGTGATATTACAAATTATGACAAAAAAAATAAACAGAACAACATGAAAAAAACCTCCATAACCTGCTTTTTCCCTTTTTTTTCCTTTTCTTGTTAGAAAAATGAAAAGCACACACATAAAGCTGAATTAAAGAAAAAAATATAGATCAGTTATGCTGGAAAACAAAATCATGCATAGTAGGTATTATTCCAGCTATTCATCAGCTACAGTACTATGAAATCATAATGGATTTATCAGTTCAGCTAGGTGTCTAAAAACCTTAAAAAAAAATAGAAAGGCCTCAGAAGGCTTGTTTTTCACATGTCAAATATAATACTTCTTTTTTCTCAAATCCTGAACAAAATAGGTTTTTGTACAAGACTGTTAAAATATGTCAGTACAATATTCTGATCACATACTTGCATTCATTAGGTATTTATGAATAACTATATTTTCCTTGCTCCTGTTGCCACTCCTGGCTTCTGCAATTCTCAAATTAACTTCCATCCTTTCAGTCAGGCAGCTAGAAATTTGCCCATTACTGGAATAGTAACTCTTTCTTTAGATATGTCCTTATAAATCTGGCTAAAGCACATCTGCACCTTTCAAACATATTAACTCTTTTTAATGTCAACAATGTGTGTTTCAGTCTCAAATTTTGCCTTTCTTTCCCTGTTCTGCTTTGGAATGGTGCCCAACAATGACCTATCAAATCCTTAGCAGCTCTTAAGCAGGGTGGTTGTTTTTTTTAAAATGTCACATTTTGCCAGACGGGTTAGTACTGACCAGAGTGAATCATAACCATTTACTCCGATATTTACTGTCATCTGACATTTACTATGCTCCCAGAATGCAAATTAAGGTACTCACCAATGGACCCAAAGCACAACCTTTTGCAGTACATGCCTGGACTCTGAAGGAATGCAGACTCCAAGGAGCAAGTCCATGAGCATAACAACTTAGCTGTGACGAATTTTGCATCAGAACACCATCCATATACAATCCATAGCTAGTAATAATACCTATAAAACAATGTGATAGCACTCAATATCTAAACAGCTACAGAGCTTAGAAGAAAAGTAACTCTACAGACATTAGAGTGGTAGTAGTAGCAGTACAAACAGTTTATAGTGAAGCAAGTGTTTAGCAACACGGTGTATACAACACTTTAAAGAAACACATCCTCCCATCTTTTACTGTCGAAAACCCTGCAAGTGGATTGCACCTTTTGAAAACAACTGCACTGTTTCAAAGACCATCCCTTAACAAATTTGTTTCTGAATAGCAGCTAACATCACCTTGGAATCAGGAAAACTGAGACAATTGTGTTTCACAGCCTATTCTGCTTGTCTACACAAGAAGCAGAGAAACAAACAAAACCATCTAACATCTTAACAACTTTGGACTTAGAAAAAAGGATTGTGATCTACATTATAATTGAAGCATAGAAGGACAACTTAGACCAGTGCTATAACTACAATAGATCAGGAACTGATGGGTGGAAGGGTCCTGTTTCAAAACATTTTTACCCACTTTTCTAAACAAAACCACATATAAAAAAAATATTGATTGCTGTTTCCTTCTAAGTATGCTGTAGAAAAAGTCCTGAAGTAAACGATTACTTACATATTCAAACTAAAGAAAGAAAATACATTTTCAAAATCAAAACAAATATTAGCAAGACTTTTAGATAGACGAGAGAATGGTCCTGGTGCAATGGGCTAAGACTAACTCAAAAATTGCAGATGATTGCTTATCTCACTTATGAGAAAACCTAAATCTGTTCTTCCAAAGGTGCATGACAGGATAGCATGAATCCTGTACAGACTGTATATACACAGTGTTTAGAACTGAATAAACTAAAGACTAAATTTTATAGATTGGCTTAGATTTTGGAAGTTGAGATTGCAAAAGGGTATCTTTTTTTTTTTTTTTTCCAGGGCTATTCCTCCATCTTTTTCCCTTCTGAATATTCTCCATTTTTAAAAGCTATATGTAAATCTTAAGGCCAAGATATACTAAGCTATAGGGTGCATTAGAAGTGAATTCATTTCAGAGGATGCCTTCTGATCTTCCCATTATAGAAAACATCTTTGTATTGTAAAAATATAGCACAATTCACCTTTCCTTCCCTTTAAACTGAATTGTTTGAAACTAAACTGAGGAAGATACTGTTTGAAACTGAGAAAAGATTTTCCCCAAAATAAAAATGTACACGCAACTGTTTCAGCTGAAGAGCTATTGAAGAGTTATACTTCAAAAGTTATATATGACAAAACAATGCAGAGCTGCGTATGGTGACGTGATTCACAGATTCCTCAATTCTAGAAAAGCGAGAGGCTAAACTCAAGGCAGATACCAGAGATCTGTGTGTGGGAGGAAGTCCTGGTAAATCTCACATTATCAATCCTACCACGTTTGAAAGGCTTCCTAAAGCAAAAGTCCCTTGGGGTTCTGTGTCTAGTTGCTTGTAAAGCAAGGGTATTAATGGTTGACATTTGCCCTACATCAAATAAACAAATTATACATATATAATTTGCATCAGAACATCATGTATCTATATATGGTACATATATATGTGTGTGTGTGTGTGTGTGTGTGCATAGATATATAATATATACATATATATATTAACAAACATATTTATCTCATAGTAAAAATGTGAACACTGGCATTAAAGATGTGTCTTACAGGAAAAAAAACAACCAACCAACTAACCAACCAACCAAACCCCCCTGAAATACTTTTAGTATCTATCTCAGTAGCAATAACCCTTTACAGGAATCAACATATCATTATTAATTCCTTTGATATTTCTGGTAACAGCACGAATCATAATGTGATCATCTGATATTAACATGGGTGCCATACATGCCTCTATGGGATCCCTACTGTAACTAAGTGTTCATTAACTGGACAAGTATTTTAAAGTGTTCCTAAAGCCACAGCACCTTGCAGCATTCACACTCTGAGGAGCAGCTGGTCAACACTGTGAGCTTTTTTTTCTCTGATGGAGAAGATTACAGAATGAAAAGAAAGAACTAAGTACATTTCAGAACAAAAGAGCTCATAGTTTGACTTTGACTTTGAGATGGGAAGCCATTTTTCTGAGTTAGCTGATAATTATTTTCGGCCAGGGATAAATAACATAGCCTCTCTATTTCACCACTCTATGTTTCCGAAGCATACTGAGAAAAAGTTCAAAGTCTGCCCAAATATTACCTACTTTTTAAAGTCTCTATAGATATGCCTGAAGTTTACCGTCCATGAAGTACTGCAAAGTATAGCACATTTTCGTGTTAAGCACAAGACTTTATGAGCAACATAGTCACCATGAAAAGATGCAGTTTCTTCATAATTATTAAGTCTAGGTAGCTAGATAAAATCTTGGTTTCATTTAAGACAAGATTTCTATTGACTATAGTACAATTATGTTTCACTTAAAGAAAACCAACAAACCAAATAAAGCTTAAACTGAAAAAAACTCCACACTCTTCCCTTTTTCTTCCTCCTCTTCCTTCCCTGGGTAAGACCATATAATCTGTCAATGATATTCCAAACATTAAAGATGAAAAGAGGCTTTGAATCTAAAGTACTACAACCATTTTACTCTTCAGGTACAATCTAGAAGTCAAATCTTAGGACAATGTACTTTTATCTATGTAGATTTTACTGACTACAAGCACAAATCTTCTCTCACAAGCACAAGCATTTTCAGGAACAAGTACTGGATTAGTTCACTGAATAACTAATTACTATACCTAATATTTCCCACACAAATTCCATATAGCCTTGGAAGATACAGTTCAGATCAAGACATAATTTTATCTATAACTATATGGTAAGACTGTAATACGTATGTTATAAAGAATATATTATTCTTTATTGAGACCACTAGAATAGTGGAGGCTCAAAACAGAGTATCTGATGCTGCATGTCATTTCACATAATCATAGAATGGTTAGGTTCGGAAGGGAACTTAAAGATCATCTAGTAATCATTTCACAAGCCTCTCCATATCTTACGCTCAACTAAATGGTCAATATCGCTTATATTACACTATCCACATATGTGATATTTATGTGACAGAAATAGAGGGCTCTGCTGTGAAGTGGCATAACTCTGTGCCATGCACCACCAACCATTTTATTGCTGGTTTAAAAATAAGACAAAAGAAAATGTGCATATTACAAATACATTCAGTGTATCATCTTCCAAATGTCTTTTTTCTCTACCTGGTACATAAATAACATTCCTGAAGCAACTTTTAACAAAGAATTAAGTGTATTGTTTCACGTTTTTCTATGAAATGAAATATTTTTTTTTTCCCACAAAATAATACAAATTAGCCTTACATTCAGCCAAAACTGCAGCCCAGTTATTTTTCGTTGAGGGTGTACTAACACCCTCAGCTGTTTCCTAATAACCTATTTGTTGTATTTCAAAGGAGAGCTAAGCTGTACGTAGTAAATATTGTATTAGCAATAAGAAACAATGTGCAAATGT
The DNA here is from genome assembly GCF_033815535.1 of Pezoporus flaviventris. Classification (NCBI taxonomy): domain Eukaryota; kingdom Metazoa; phylum Chordata; class Aves; order Psittaciformes; family Psittacidae; genus Pezoporus; species Pezoporus flaviventris. The sequence continues at coordinate 248,984 of NW_026892631.1, forward strand.
AGGCATGTATTCCCAAGTTTTAGTTGTTTTAATGGAGCTTGTGGAAATTCAGTTATCAAACTATAGGTCTTTATCTTCTGTGTCGTTGAAATGCATGTATAAACAAATGTATGTATATATATTTATTTGAATAGTTAAGCCACTGTCTAAACTACTTGGATTTTTTCCCCACAGTAAAGAAGGGGTAGTAGGATCAGTTCATGACATGAACTATTACATGTAAAATTATTCAGATTTTAGCCACTAAACCACATATATGATCTTTCTGCCTTCCTTTCTCACTCCCTGCATCCACATCCTTTACCCCTCCCCTTTTTTCTTCCTCTTTGTCTTCCTCTAAGTTTTTGCCACATATGGAATTTTAGATACAGGGTTAGAGGGTTTTTAAAGTGCTAGGAGGCAAAAACTTCCAACATGACTCCTACATAAAGAATCACAAATTATCCACTACATTATTTAACAACAGGCAACATACTCTTATTTCTTTCTAAAAGCAACGTAAGACCTTACAGAATATTACATATATGTACCTTTTATAATTAGCAATTTTGGGGGGATTATTTAAAGTGCCTTGTAGTGAAGTTTTACAAGTAGGATGTGCTGCGCCAAACAGTTGAAGGTGGGGAAGAACTTGCAGGGGAAAAATTAAACTCACGTAAAACCACTGTAAGAAATAATTTATATATATGAATATGATAAGCTAATAAAAAAAAATCTGTTGCTTTAAATTCAGTGATTTTCTCAGTGATTTTCTGTCTATATAACATCCTCTGTTGTGCTTTAAACTGTTACATACAGGATAATAAAATCAAGGTGAATTCCAACACCACATGATACTGTGCAGTAGTGTTAGAAATGTAAAATCTTCCCAAAAGGTTTATACACACGTATATTTCACAGTGGAAATCATTTCTAAACTAAAGAAAGTATATTATTTAGCTTCCACAGCCAGGGAAATGTACACCTTCAAAAGAACTGCGTATAACACAAATCTAATATTACTTATCAATTAATGTAAAAGAAATTAATATTTTATTGGAAGGTGAATTCAACATCCTAGACTGATATTCTCCAAGAATGCCTATTCCTCAGCTCAGTTCTCCTGGAAAACGTTAAACAATGAGATGCAATACACACAAACTATCAAAAGGGAGCACTTTTGAGCCACTAAAACCATGCGATAGGCTGAAACCCCACAATTTCTTAGCTGCAGACAAGATACTATCTCAGGTATTTTATGTGCTAAAATGATCATTAAAAATTAAGCACCACATATAAGCTGCCATTTAGAATATTAATTTACCTTTACTAATCATCTTTTTAACTTGAGGCTAGAAGAGTTCACTTACCATTCGGATACTCAGGCTTAGTCCATGAGATGTTAAAGGAGTCAGATGAGTATGACTGGGCTTTTGGAGCAGGAACACCTTCTGGTGTACTCTCATCTGTTATAGCTGTGCTAGCTTCGCTTATTGAACATCCACCTGCAGTGCAAGCCTTAAAATATGAATCAAAACAAATAAACATATTTTAATGTATTGCCAGTGATTTTAGAAATGCTTTTCTGTGAAGTTTTAGAATTTTTACACATTTAAATTAAGTGTGTGAAGATTCTTTTCTTAGCATGGATTTGTTTACTTCTTTTTAAGCAACAAGATGCGCTACATATGATATTTAGATTTTAGGTAGAATGTAGCTGAAACATTATACTAATGTCTGACTTGCAGTAGTTTGCATTTAAGTGTGAGTCATAATTACAACTAGTTTTCCACTGCTTTTGTAATAACAGTAAAAAAAAAAAAAAAAAAAGGAATACAAAAGGTATCATTTACAGTGCAAAACTGATCAAATTGACACAAGTTCCAGATAAAGAATATACTGACCAACTCTCAATGCACTGAAATCATCTTGATGAATAGTCATTGAGAAAAACATGCCATTCAGACAGTTCTGCCCTTCATGAAAGCACACAGTTATGTGCAAGTGCAATTAAAAGAATGAAAAAACACTATTATAAATCAGTATGTAACAGTTATTGCTACATGTTTATGAATCATAAAGTCAAATCATTTGTATTTCAGTTACCAGACAAGAAAGATGGATTACACTAGTTTTATATTTTGCTTGATTAAGAAAAAATACAATGTGCAAAAAATAAATGTGCATATCGCCTCACAACAAGCTTTTAAAGTTTTACATTTTTACACATAAGACTCCACAGCTACGGTGTCTACATGTACTGGTTTTCCAATTACTTGCACTAAGATGAGTGAAAAGAGACAGGAGTTCTTACAGAAGTTAAAAAAAAAAAAAACAAACCTGAACAAGAATATAGAAACTCTGTACTGGATTTAAAGATTCCTTAGCTTATTGTTTGTTTAGAAATAAAATAAATCAAAACCTGAACTCAACAAAGATCCAGATTCAGACATACTTCTAATTAAAGCTTATGGAATCATCTCTTTTTTAGGAGTTGCTTATGTGCTGAAGTGTGTGCCCTGCACATAAAGAAAATATAACATTGCCCAGATCTCCAGAAATGTTTCTTTCAAGCTAGTATATTTTATTTGGAAGGATTAGCTTGAATTGCCCATTTTCCAGTGTGTTTCAAATCAGAGACCAGTCAACATCTTTCCTACCCTGCTCCAAAAGTGTATGCTAATTATTTACCCATGGGTAAAAGTAACAACTGTTTGTAAATGAGAGACTATTTTATATACCAAGATTGTGTTAATGTCACTGGAAATTATACTCCCAACACAACTACAGATTGTGTTCAGTCTGGGCTATCTAATAAAGATGAAAGAATGCAACCTCAGTTTTGGAAACATCTGAAAATGGCATTTACTTTAAACATGATAGTGTTTAAAATAGTCAGGCAATGCTCAGATAATTGTTAGCATTTTGTTTAGGAAAATATGTAAGAACATTATCCTTCCAGAAAATGCAAACTATTCTTCAAATTATTTCACTTCTATTGGCTTAATGAAGAAACTGAAAACACCAGCTCTGGAAGACCTCTTCCTTGCATGCTCCTTATTACCTTGTTAAACAAGTTCCACTGAGCTTTCCTCAGCAGTGGAGCCCTTTTTCATTCAAGGTCTCAGTAACAGCAGCCTTCCCATTTATTTATTTCTTGAATTTCGTGAAACTCAATTTGTGTACCCCTGAAACTTGCTGGGGAATGAAGCGTCTGATTCTTCTAATAAAAACCAGTGAAAGAAAACTCATCTACATTTTAAACAGTGGGTTTTTAGATCAGTGTATCCAAACAGACTGGGCATTGCTGAGACTATCACATCCAGTAATGCTTAAAGCCATGAAATCCCACACCTAGATAGAGCCCCACTATGCCATACTAAACTTCACCAAGAAACAGATTTGAGGCAAATTTTGCAAAAATACCTAGGCATCAAGACAGCCAAAAGACAGATACAAACCATATAACAAGACACCACACAGCGATCCTCCTGTTAGCACCAGAGCCGGCTTAGACACAAAACACAGCCATGAGGAGATACTAGCTTAACAGCTGAATCACAGTAACACCCAAATCATATAAATGGGTGTGCCACCCCGGCTACTAAAGGCAGCCTTGCAGCTTTTCATTTGCTTTCAAACTGGCCTGGCTCACACTCATGCATCTTAGAGCATGAACAGAGCAAAAACAAGTTCCTTTGCACTGATCCATGGAAACATGACTTTAAGACTTCTCAGTTGACTTTTAGAAAGAAGCAGTCAATTTGCTTGCAAAAGTTGTTGCACTAGTTATGAGTACAACTGCTACATATTAAATGGCAGGAATAAATTGTAAAAAGTGGTAAGAACATACAAAGACATTTTGTTAACTTAGTGTACTTATATTAACCTGTCATACAAAAGCTAAAGCCAGCAGCCTGTGAGGTGCTGACAGTTCTGCCGATGAGGATCCCAATTCCTGTGTTCAAAGCAGCAACTTTTGATGACTCAACTTAAAATTTCTCATGTAAACCAAAGCCAGCTTTTGAATGGATACAAAACAAAATTAGTATTACCTGTGAAACAAGAGAAAGAAAAAGGTTCAAGCTGATAAAACTGTTTTATTCTAACCAAAGAAAGCAAGCATTAATTCCCAGTGCTGAAGGTATTCTATTGTTGTCTTTACTTTAAAAGTTTTATTGTAATTCCTATTAAATTATATGTGAAACACTAAATATTCAATTTTTTTCCAGGTGTGTGTGCGTGATATGGTTTTGCTACATTTGATGTTGACATTTGTACACACTGAAACTTTGTAACTTGTAAATCCCTAACATGACATTCTTGTCAAAGTAGTCTGACAAGTTCTAAATACAATGGATTCAAATGTTTTAAGAAAGCTATCACATCTCAGAGATAACGGGCATCCATGCGCTTTTAGACTTGCCATTTTTAGAGCTGCAAGGACATTTAGGTCTTGTAACCTGCCTATCACAGATGATTGCATTTTGTCCAGGTAAATCTGGTTATCTCCATCACCAGAAGACATTATCTTTTCTTACTTTCAGGTTACCACTGATGCAATGAAAATATTAAAAAACAAATCAAAACCACCAATCAAATAGGAAATAAAAATATAAACATCAAAGATTCCTCAAAGTGTATTCAGTAACTTATGGAAAAGCTGTACAAGATGAAGTAAAAACAAAGGCCACACAACACCTGTTTTAACCATGTTCCAAGGCAGAGCCACCAAAAGAAGCACTCCCAGTTGCTCTCCAGATCCTAGCTGTTAATTCTCCCCTGATCCTCTCAACTTGTACCACCCCCCCCCAGGAGCTGGGCAGAAGAATGGAAGGGCTGTCTCACAGTGAAGGACAGCACAAATTCTTTTGATAGTCCCATTTTTATGCTAAAAGGCATAAAATGCCTGTTGTAGTACTGCCCTAGTTTTGGACCCGGTGCTATTTTATATGCTATACAATTTACTATGCCAAAATATCTAGGCACAAATGAATTAATTTCAACATGAATCTAAGCTTTAATTAGACTGAATATCCTTGCTTTTTCAAGTTCAAGTCATCTCCTTATCATCACCTGAAGATAGCTTATTTTTTGTGGTATAATATTTAGAACATTCAAGAGCATGCTAAGAAAAAAATGAATGCATACCCAGTCTACATAAATGTAAATTTATTCATAATCAAGAGCAGAATATTTTTCTATGGCATTTATCAAAGCAAATATCCTTATATAGGTATTGTTATAAAATGAACAGTGTGCTTAAAACAAGGGACAATCCAGTGCTTTTATACACATATTTTCAAGTTTGTTACTGAGCTGAAATTCTTCTATTTCATCATAAAATAAAACTAGTAAGAAAGATACGTAATGAAAACACGAAAGACTTTTATATTGTTTTAAATAAACAAACTGCTGTTTTATACTGAACTCTTTTCCTTTCTGCTGTTTCTTTCTACATACAGATTTTATGAAGAAATAGCAAATTATCATGGTACAAAATGTGAAAGACTAATCAAATACAAGAAACTACTGAATATAAGTTTTTAAGTCTTTCATATACTTCTGGTAAATTCTCAGTTAATCCTTGAAAAAACTCTGTGTTTAAATTATATACATGTTTCTTGAGGGTCAGTTCTGAAACAAAACACTTGTTATTCAGGATGGCTCATCCACCTTGGTTTCAGAAAGATGTTAAAGCAAAGTGGATGCATGAACCATTAAGTATTCAAGATGTTAACCACATCAGAGTAATTTTCACTACTTTACACCTCTACTACACATCTTTAAAACTTACAGCTAGTTTTATGAGGTATTCAGTACCCGGGAAAAGCTGATGAATAGTAAAATCCAGAAAAAGTTCTGTGCTGTTATAGATTACATTCCACTTTGTGAAATTCTGCTCATTTTTGGCAATATAAATCATATAGCGATCTAGGATTCCATTTGCTGCTACTGGTTCTTTCCATCTGCAAATAAAAGCAAAACATGATTAAGACCAGCAAAGATTCAGACCACAGTGAAAAATTTAATGCTTTGTTTAGGGGACTTTGTGGGGTTTTTGTAAGAATTTGAAAACATAGTTGTGTAACCATGAAAATAAGTCAAAGGCATACCTCTAATATAGTATTTGTACTTAATAGGTAAATGACTACAGTAACACACAAAGCAGGGGCTACAAAACAGGCATAGCACCAGAACATATCCTGCACTGAAGTTTTTCAGAGGCTATGCCCATATGTAGGTTATACTGATTGCGTAAAGACAAAATGGAAATTAAGTTGGCAAGTGATAATCAGAAGGTTCACAGAACCACTAAACTAATCACTTCTATGCATTTAATCATAATAAATTTAATTTTATGTCACAAACCCTTCCCCTGATTGAACTCACTAGAATTCTTGAATAAACTGATGTACTATTGTGTTGTCAGGAAAGAAGAAATCATTACTTACTGTACATATATTGTTCTAGGATCCAAAACCGTCAGGACTGGGGCATCTACATGAGACGGTGGTAGCTGTGCTGTAAACAAGGTGACCTGGGAACTGTTTGTACAGCCAGCGAATGTGCATGCACTGAGCAGAAACTGGTGCGGCGTAAAAACAGCTAAATCTAGGGGGAAATAAGGAATATTAGTTTACTTTGTATATTAATTTTACCTTGTTTTTTTATAACTATCGGAGGGTAGTGAATTCACAAAATCAAGAGGAAGAGAGACCTGTATGTCTTAGACGTTTCACGTTTATCCCAGATGAGTGAATATTTGCTGTTTAATAGCAAATAACTGCAAATTTTAACTATTAACAGGTCTATGGGACAGGCATTGGTTGAGATGACCTCATTGCACAGTACATTTACACTTAAATGCACACCACCCAAAGAAAAAGAAAGATGTTAGCCTCTCAGGTGCTATGTACTACATCAATTCTCTACAGTGGCAAATGAACACCTTTAAGATGATTAAATCAAATCAAATTAATGGAAAAACAAGTACAGGTTCATTAACACAGCCAGGTTGCATTTTGTTTAAAAACATGACGTATGGTAAATGAACGTCAAGCAATAATACATACAAGGATTCACTTCATGCAGATTTCATTATAAGCATGAACACAAAGGAAATTCATTGTTGCCACCACTCATACCGGTCAGTTCTTTCTTTGCCTGTCTTCAGCTGCACGAATGACAAACATTTGTAATACTTATTTCACTAAAGACAACCTGTCTAATGCTATAGCAATACAACTATTAAATGGTAATTTTTTATGAAGCTATTCCAATTACAACAGAAAATGGTGACTAAAACGTAGCAACTTTGCTGAATAAATATTCTAAAAGCTCTTCAGCCTCATATATTCTTCCCTATACCAATAAAGGAATGTTTGTCAGAAAAATTATAGTGGGAAAGTAATGCAGACATAATTGTCTAACCTTTTTCTTTTATTTTTTATATTAAAATACAAATCACAGAATTTTAATGAGCAAATCCTTTAAGAAGGAATTTCTAATTGAGCTTTTGGCAACAGTATTAAGGTATACAAGTAAAATGAAGACGTTATAGATAGACATTTTAGTATGCCAGAAAAGTTGTGGGTTTCTCAAGACACAACAAATGCAGGCGACCTCACAGCCAAATAATATCGTTATCATTTTGTGTAAAAATACTGATGAGCACAAATTAAGAGATCGATGACAAAAACATCACTAAAGCAGAAATGGTATAGACCCAAGTTCTTTCTTGTTAGTTTTCTCCTCATATAATGTCCCCAGCCCCTGCTGGAATGGAATTCCTTCTGATTTACTCCACTGTGTGTGAGGAGAGAATGAACTGGTACTACTGAAAAGGCAGTATCATTCAGTGGCGTTGCACTATAGAGCACATGGCAAAGTGTGAGTTAAAAAAAATATAAAAAAAATCATCAAGTGAATGCCTGTAACACAGTGACATGTTTAATCAACATAATGGGTCTGATTCTACCAGGGTTAAGCAGTGCTTATGCGGGTGAGAGGGGGAAAGCACACTCCAGAGCAGGTGCTCAAGCTGGCTCAGCAAGAGGAGAAAGTAAACTCCACACACTGTACCGACGGTATTGCCCTCATTAGTGTACACCTTCTTCTTTGCAGCTGCCATCTGAGAAGTCACAGAAAGTACAAATGGAGATGGAAGTCTGTGACACAAGTATGAGATATTCCATGTTCCGGGTGGGCAAGCAAGTGATAAGAAGGATTTTACTTTTAGCAATCATAAAAGGAACAGCTGAAAGCAATCCATGCAGCTATTTAATTCATATCCTTGTAAATAATGAGCACACATTCTTCTCTGAAATGAAACTACATTGTGTGGCTTCACTTAGCAGGGCAAATAAAACACAGGGGAAGGGAGAAGAGAAAAAGAAGTGGATCTATCTTTTTCCATTTATTTGTGGCGAACACTGTTTTCCTTGTACACAGATTTGTGATAGCGGTTGGAGAGCAGTATTTTTCTCTCCTTTAAGGAACTGTTTTTTAAAATAGGTAGCTTGTACTGAAACCCAGAGTTGATGCACACAGTAGCTGGTGAGACTACTTGCATGCGTAAGAGTTTCTGGAAATATCTAGTCAAATTTGAAGAGGGAGGAACTTTGTCACAGATGAAGAGAATGGAATATGTTTCATTTCCCTCCCTGAAAAAAATAAGTGACTGCAAGTTACTATGTGCATCACAGTGCCTGGAATGGAAAAAACAACAGGATCAAAGATGTGTATTCCTTTTCTTGATTTTTAATACTGCTAATGTATTTTGATTAATAAATGTTGAATAGAATGCTTCAATGGAATCTAAAGATTTAGCTGGGATAAAGTCTAAAAAGAAAAACTGTTAGTGGGAGCAGTAGAAGTAAACACAGTAATTAGAGACATAGCAATGCCACTCAAAGCATGAGCTTTGCAGTCAAGGAAAATCCATAGACTTCATCAAGGTTTGGATGTGTCCATGAATACAGTGTAAGTAGTATTTCTAAAAGGTTAGAACCAGAAACTGACAAACTGAACAACAGAAATCATATTATAATTACTGCAGTTATTTGTCACAATCTGATTTGGCAGATATTTTCCTATTTAAAGTTCAAAGGGTTTCAAAATGGATCAGTGAATTCAAAAACTACAGATACAAACATAAATCTGAACAATAAGGGAGGAGGTTCTTAAAACTACAAAGACACCATTTGTCAAGGTCCTCTAGCAACAATGCCTTGCTTTCCATTTGCTTGATTGCATGATTTGCATAAGATCAAATACAGCAATTGTGGACATGATAAACAGATCCCTCTCAAACACATTAGAAATGGATCCACAAGCATTATCCAGAAATGTGTTACAGGAAAATGCACCCCAGTGATTAATGTCAAACAAACCATCATTTACAATATAGGGTATGAGTTATGTTATGTGTTTATTTGTTATTTTACGATTGATTTCATGCTGTTGCTGGAAGAATTTAATTGATCTCGATTTACAGAATCAACCCAATAAGCAGACAGTTATTTTCTTTTTAACTCACAGCAAAAGCTGAAAGCTTTTTTACACATTCGCTTGATCAAGCTATATTCCTGTGTATTCCATAATTCCGGGTCTCTTGCATTACTTTAAAATAATTTCAAATGCTTTTTATTGCGATTTTACAATAACTACTCTTCTAAATCACTTCTTATCAAAACAAATATAAACTTAAAAATTATGAGAAAAGCCTAAATTTGGGATTTGGTCTTGTACTCATTTCTGGATTCAGAAGGGCAAAGAGCACTAAAGAGTAAACAAAAAAAAAGAGACTTCCTAAAGGGCACAAGATTCCCTCAAATCATTCTATTAAGGTAGCAGGTAGCCAGAAAAAATCAAAACCAGAACAAAATAAAGCTAAACTAAATCACCACATACCTGTTTAAAACCCATTATTTCCTTTCCCCAAAGATAGAGGTGGAGGGGAGGAAGAAGAAGGGCAGGGGAGGAGAAGGGGAAGGGCCCAACCTGTCTTTCCATCTCTTTGACCCTGGGGGCGATACAAACAAACTAAATTCTAACTCACATATCAGCAAGAGAAATGCTAACTATAGTGTCTATCATTAACATCGACATTCGCATACCGCTACATTTATTATATATGTGGTATATGTAGAACTTGCCACACTAACCAAAGCAACTATCTTAAATATCATGATAAATCTAACTACAGTGCTTGGTGTATATCTAGTTTCTAATAACCACCAGCATAAGGTCTTATAACACAATCGATGCATGAGACAGAAAGAATAAAGAATGACTCTGTTTGCATGGTCAATAAGAACACTCACTTTGCTTTGATCAAATTTAATGGGTAGTCATTGAAAGATAATATGCAACACTACAGTGCTACTTTTAGCATGGAATTTGAGAGATGTTTCTAAGATAGAGAAGAAAAACATTGTTACTAGAGTAAAAAAAAACCCAAGCCCAAAATCAGAGATTTAGGAACTTCAGTTTACTATCAAGATGTCAGAGCACACCACAGTTAAAAAGTAGTACAGTATTAATGTCTATAATGTTTTCATTTATCTGTAACATGCAGCATTTTGTATTCACATTTACAGCAAGAGTCACATACCCTTCTTTCCTATTTCTCTTCCACCCTATTTCCACTCTCCCTAGTTTCAGGCATTGACTGTAAGGACCAGAAATGGCAATGTCCTGTCTTGGTGAGCACTCAGCTGAAATGTGACTTGTGTAAGGAACCCTACATAGTTTCTCTTAGTAAAATAATTGAGACAATAGCTATCCCACAGCTATATTCAAAGGAAAATAATACAGCAGCAAGGGGTTGTTAGCAGCACAACAAAGAAAACCTGCTGAGAGAGTATAAAGATGAAACACTTCCAAAGAATTCCAATCACCACATTATTATTGTAGGTAGACTGTACGACTACTTCAGCTCATTACTCACACCCTTATTCTGTTCTCTCATCTTCTTTCTCATAGTTTGTTAAATTACCTCAGAGTAACTTAATTTTTAATTAGAAGGCAAACCCTTTGGGACCATAAATCTGCATCACCAAATACAAGAATATCCCTATCTGATCTTTATACACTATCAAAAAATAAAATCAAATTCATAAAGTAAGTGCCAAGATCATATTATCAGGCTTACTCCATCAGATACCATTAGTGGTTCTTTCCCTCCCGACATTTTCTGAAAGCAAGCAACAATTCATATATAACTTTTAGTAGAGTACATGCTGCTTTCTGTATTTATAAACCACCAATCACTTAATTATATTGACTCTAGAAGAACCAGTGCTAATGTACAATCTTCTCTGGAAAGCATTATATTAATGCTCCATCTTCATAGAATTCTTGTGAATCCCATGCCATCCCACTCATCACTCAATATTTCAGGAAAAAACGGCATCACAAATGACACCACTTGCCTACTTCAGGCAACTCAAACAAGCCCCGGGAAACAGTGTGCTCATATACCTAATTGTACCAACAAGCAGTGAACGGCCTTTCACATGTGGAACTGGCCAATGAATTGAAGAAACAGCAAATTCTGCTGGATATTAATTGATAATTATGAATGTTCCAAAATGACAATTAAGAGAATTTTTTTGAAGCCACTAAAAACAAGGGCAAGAAATACAGATAAATAAACTCAGGGTCACAAATAATGATTTCCAGGAAGCACCATAAGCTGTTGTTCTGTTACCTAACCAGCAAAGTCTTTGACACAATGGCATATTGGACAAACCAACTTTGCTTCTAGCTGTCCAAGAAATACTGATGAGTTTTATAAGCTCTTCCCTCAGCAGTAAATATTGCTGAATTTTTTCCAAATTACTCATAAAGCAGTAAATCCTCATTTCATTTGAGATTTATACGCTTCAGAAGAATTCAGGAAAGGTGTAACTTCCAGGCCCCCTTCTGAGGAATTAAAGAGTATAGCCGTGTGTCATATGGGAGCAGCAAAAACATGACAGTCCTATGTTGGACTGTGTAAAAAAGATATATTCAAGAATAAAAAACCTTTGAAACAAAGGTGTAAAGTGTCCTGGTTTCAGCTGTGATAGTCATTTTTCTCCTTCTTAGCAGCTGGTGCAGTGCTGTGTTTCCAACTTCAGTCTGAGAACAACACTGATAACACCAATGTTTTTAGTAGTTGCTAAGTAATGTTTACTCCAATCAAGCACTTTTCAGTGGGGGGGGGGGAGGGGGGGAGTGGAAGGGAGGAAGTGAGTGAGCGGCTGCATGGTTCTGAGTTACCAGCTGGGCTTAAACCACAGCAGAAAGGCTCTTTGAAAACTTCAGTTTGCCAGTATTTCAAATAATTAATGAAGACATTACATGCATGTGGTAGAAATACAGTACTGCAGTTCCACCTTTGGAAAAGTAGTAGTTCCAAAGTACTTTAATGCTTTTAGCTATAATTATGTCTTAACAGCAAAGATTATGAAGTCTATTTGTTTTCACATTTATAACAGTGTCTCTTGGAACCAAGTGTCTCTTAGAACCATTAACTGTTGCACGGAAAACCTTTCTGACATTTTATCAGCCCAAACTCTTGTACTACTTCGAGCACAAATTCATCCCTCAAATGTTATGTTCCATCCTGAACAATTCACAAGGCTGAATTAGCATCTATTCCTGATTATTGTGTTTCATTTTTTGCTGGGGGGGGGGGGGGGTGGTAAAACAACTAATTTAAATCTTACCCTAGCAAGGTACATATCTTTTTAATTAAACATGCATATTATTCCTTTCCTATTGCAAAAGTTGGAATACAACAATACCAGTCTTTTGTTTTAAAGCATGTCCCTGAGATAGCTACTGTAAGTACTTTACATAATAGGGAGCTGGACCTGCCCAAATGAATACTTGAATGAATACTTGAATGAATACTTGAATGAATACATGAAGATGTGCAGAGGGCTGGAGCACCTCTGCTATGAATGTAGACTGAGAGAGGTGGGCTTGTTCAGCCTGGAGAAGGCTCTGCGGAGACCTTCTAAGTCTTCCAATACCTATAGGGTACCTACAAGAAAGAGGGGTTTTTGACAAGGGCCTGTAGTGACAGGACAAGGGGGAATAGCTTTAAACTGACAGAGGGGAGATTTAGATTATATATTAAGAAGAGATCCTTCCCTGTGAGGGTGGAAAGGCCCTGGCACACGGTGCCCAGAGAAGCTGTGGCTGCCCCATCCCTGGCAGTGTTCAAGGCCAGGTTGAATGAGGCTTGGAGCAACCTGCTCTAGTGTGAGGTGTCCCTGCCTGTGGCAGAGGGTTGGAACTGGATAAGCTTTAAAGTCTCTTCCAACCTTAACAATCCTATGATTCTATGCTTTTCCAGGGTGTCCTTGCCCTCCACTCACTTGAAGTCCTAAAGGTGCTCAAATGAAGAAAACTCAAATCATGTGGAGTATCACACACCACACTGTTTAGAAAAAAATGACGGGAAGCATCAGAGAAGGACATTTAAACTTCTCTTAATACTTTACCATCAATTAATCTACTTGATTCCATGTGTAAAGACATCCCATGTCACTGACCACAGAAGAATCATTGTACATGCATGAAGATCCTTGGAATCTTCCTTCCCCTGACATCCCTGATTTTCTACCATGTCCCATCATCATTAGTCACCATCAGAAAAATATACAGGTGTCCTAAGAATGTTTTTAAAGGCTTTTCTTGTTGTCAAAACAATATACAGCCAGTCAGTGCAAATATTCAGCATCAACTGAATCTAATGATCTTTCAAGTTACATTTTTGTTTGCTAGAATTAAAATCATTCATTGTCTCCCTATTTACTTCAACTATAACAGCTGGACAAATAAAGTGAATTTGAAGGTCAAAGGGGGAGAAAGCAGAAAGAGGACATATCACATAAATTCTTACCAGGCCCCTGAAGAGCAGTAATAATGGTCATACCAATATCACTATCTTAGTTTGTTTTACTCTTTGTCATTCCTTTACATGTAATATGGCATGACACGGCCCTCTTTTAAGATTTAAAAGAAGATTTCCATTAATGAATGCTTCCAATCCAGCCACTGTATTGCTATCAGCTTAAATAGAGGGGAGTTATTAGTATAAGTCATAAGAATCATCATCTCTCAGTCAATGTTGAGCCCAAAACTGTGAAAAGGGGAAGGGGGGGGAAGTGTTTTGAACATTTTTACCTCTGTATTACTTCAGCTTTATGTTCACAACTGGAAAAATATATTTTCACTAGGCAACTACTTTGCAAATTTGAATCACAGATACCTGCTGCTATAAAAATGGAACTGCTCTGAATTCACATTAGTATGACCAAGAATCCCTTGGCTCTCTAACAGAAGTACATCCTGTATTCCCAAGTAATTCCAATCTTGCTGCAGTGGGAGAAACAGAATTCAGATCCAGTTTATATCTGTTGCTGAGCTATCAGTTCAGGTCAGAAGTGCCTGACTGCCACTTTTACAGGCTGCTGAAGAACACATGCAAATATGCAGCTGTAGTAAGAGAAGCCAGTAGGATATTAAGTTATATAAGAATATATGGTAAGTAATACAGCAACTAATACTATCATTTTATATAAATCAATAGTGCAGTCTCATCTGGAATAGCATATATTACAAAATACAGAAATAAAGTTTGGCTGGAAAATGGCAGTGAGAAAGCACAGGCTTACAAACACTCTTTTAGGAAGAGACGCTAAAAAACCAACCTGTATAAAGGAAACAAAGAAGATGACACACCAGGCAGGTATATAAGATACTAAGTCCTACATAGGAAAGCAATTAGGACCTTGTGTTCCCATGAGCTCCCTTTCAGTAATACAGGGAGAAAAGGACATCCAGTAAATTTAAAAAGTGGGATTTTCAGAATAATTAATCTAATTTGGAGCCAAAAGAAAAATATGACAATGGTTGCTTGAACTGATATCAAGTAGAGATTACAGATTAATGTTTTATAGGTTATGAGCTTTATTGAGCTATATATGTATTTTTACAGCCACTATGGGTAACTAGTTCCACCATTCTGTATAGACCCATGAATGCAAGATTATTAGAGAACAACTCTCACTATCAGGGCAAGGCAACATGTGGTTTAAGAGTTTCTGAAGAAGAGATACTATCACTTTTCCAGGACCGGAAGGAACAGCTCTGTATATCTGAATTATAGTCAGAGAATAAAGGGTTTTGCTAAAACATTACTATGGTGCTGGAACAGCTATAATGGGAGTATTCAGCTTCTGAGCACTGTTCCTAAACAAGACAATTTATAGCAAGTTAAATCTGTTGTAAGACTATAAAAGCTGAGCTGGTTTTGAGCTGCCCATAGAATTAGCAGCATAGTGAAATAGACTGTACTTCTATCTAGTTTCCTCGGTCCTTACCAGAACAATTAGATAGATATTAAGTCATTAATATGGACAACAAGTGGTTGGGGGAAATATTTGGGATCCCCCTCCCTCCCTTTTTAAAAAGAAAAAAGTTTACGTGCTATTTATATATCTTACTCTAAAGAAAAGAAAAACAAACAAACAAAAAAATAAAACCACAAAAAAAAACCAAAAAACCCAAAACCAAACCAACCAAATAACAAAAACAAACCCAAACTTAAAAAACCCTGAAAAGCACAAATTTTTTTCAACCTGACATGTTGTACTACCCACTTATGTCATGTAGCATCAGTAATGTCATCAGTTAATATAACTGCCACAATCTGATGTGATGCATTTAACTGGGATTACAGGAATAAATCATGTTTGTGGGTACACAGATCACAGGTGGTGCAGTCAGCTGCCCTGTATGATGGCGTATCTATAGGATGTGCAGATTGGGATGTAATGTTCAGAGGCTTGTTCTCATTCGTGAAGTGCTTTGCAACCATAACTCAGTAGTAAGGAGCCACCAAACAGTTATAATGGCATAAACCATCATAAGGGAAAAATAGAGATCGATCAGTGCCAGTGATATAAAGGAAAGAGCATGCATTTGTCCCCAGACTCATAAATTCAGTGGGTGTTGCAGGCTTTTTCTCTATTCCACATGTACTTTATTAATAACAGTAACTATCATAAATAATAATAATGCAGAGTAGTTTATTTCAAGATGAATGCTTTTCTTATTATCTGTTGATCCTGATTTCTTACATCCTGTCTGTATTCCTCCTGTTAATAGGGGGTATAGCTATTTTAATTTATTGTTTGAAGTCTATGCTCTTTAACTGGCAACAGAGGGCTATGCCAAGAAAGTTGTCTGTGTAGGCTCCCTGAAATATCTTCATACTTTAACCAGCATGTTAAGCTTCTACAAAGGAGGCACAGAATTTACATTATACTTCATGTTATAAATAAGTCATAAGAACAGATTAGAATTATGCATTTACACCTACTAGTGAGAGCAAGATGCATAATTCACAAGTGGCGAACCCTTAAGAGGCTTTCGTATTTCATGCCAACCCTCTCCCCCCGCCTCCACTCTCACATATGTAGAACACAGTATATTTTTCAGTCCCACTGCTCCACAATTCTTTTTCCTTCCTTTCCAGCTAGACTGTTTAGATTTTATAATCATACTTTTTCTTTCCTGTGGAAAAGCAAAAGACATTATACATTCCCAACAATGTCTACTAATGTATCTGCTTTATGTCACAGTATTGGTGTCCTCTTTCTGCATTTTCTTGTTATACTCAGGG
Source organism: Pezoporus flaviventris (assembly GCF_033815535.1). Classification (NCBI taxonomy): domain Eukaryota; kingdom Metazoa; phylum Chordata; class Aves; order Psittaciformes; family Psittacidae; genus Pezoporus; species Pezoporus flaviventris. The sequence goes on from NW_026892631.1 coordinate 265,653, forward strand.
ACATGACTGGAAGAAGCAGATGTTAAATGGCAGTGCTTTCAGAAGGTGCCAGAGAAAACTCAAGTCCTCTACCTAATTTGTCAAGTGAACACAGAACTTGCAACCGAAACTTCCTTACACTTCAGACTTAACATGATGTACTGCTCCTCCAGTTGTATCTCCTGGAAGAGTAGGCTAATCTCCTTGTACATTCATGTCCTCAGCTTCTCTGCTGAAGCCTGTAAACTAATACCTGCTGTGACCACAATTTGTATGACAGCACATGAAGGCCACAGATTTTGCAGAGCCTGTGGCTTTCCCCCACGGCAGTTCTACTCCTAAGAAGCACTCTGCTACCAGGTGATAACATGTAGGAATAAGGAATGATCTTAGTATAAATTGCTTTAGTATTTTTTGGTTCTTTGGCTGGAGCACTACAGTATTGATTCCTGTAACTCCAAAGAAGCATCAACAGGGGCAGGCTCTTTGGTGGAAGAAGTCATCTTGTAATTTCTCTCAACTGTTTTGAACTGAGTTTAGTTTACACTTAGGTCAAATTTAGTTCCATGGATTTTTCTTTGCTTGTGTGCAAATATTTTAAATTATGTTCTAGTCCTAACCACCAATTATTTACTTTTCCTCAATATCTGTCATGCAACTGCTTTTCTAAGTTAAGCTGAAACTTGTACCTGTCTTCTTCCGATAACATTTATTTATCTATTTATTTATGCATTTGATCTTAATGTTTCTTAAGTGTATCAAGGAAAACTTTGAGTTTTCCTTGACTAGCTTTCTACGCACTTCATCTCTACCTGTAAACTTAGGAAAAAGACTTTAATTATGCATGCATTTTAATTCCCAGTACAATCTAACACCTTAAAAACTGTTAAGTGACATTGCAACAATGCTATGAAATCCCAAGAGCCATAGCTCACAAATTCAAAACACATAAGTTAAAAGGAAAATAATACTTTTCCCCTAACTTTTAAGAATAGAAAAAGTCACCACAATTATTTGATATGTAGGAGAGGATTCTTACCCTTGAGCTGATGAAAATGCTAGCGTGCCAGCTTATGAGAACATGTGAACATTCATGTGAATTGGATTAAATTATTATTCCTTAATCAGAAAGCTAACAGTAATCAGAACAAAATTCAATAAGAGGAAGCTATTCACACACTATACCAACATGGGTTACTTTCCACTACTGATAATTTCCTTAATTTTCTACATTTCTCCTAGAATACACTGTGGACATTCTCACCACTTGTGCATTGTTTGTACGAACTTACCCAGCATAGTCAACTATCCTGAAAAGGTAAGCAGTGAGGACCCAGAAGCTTTTAGTAAGGCAGATTCTCCAGTCACCTCCACTAACAGAGGGGATGCAAAGCTATTTACTCACTGTTCTAACACAAATGCGAAATTCAGCTGCTGGCAGAGCTGATTTAGCTGCTACTACTCTCTCTTCAGCACCAATTCCAACTCTGAATTTTTATTTATACTAATTAGATTTATACTAACTAGAAAAACTTTAAAACAAATTGCTAATGATATGTTTCCAGATACATAAAATAGGCAGTGTATTATCATATAACATACATATTATCAGGGTAAAAATTCACTATTTCCCACCTGATGACTTATTCTCTTTCATGTACAGGCTTTGTGCATCACTGCTCCTTACCAAAATGATTTAACAGCACTATTCTTTTACATTAGAAATCCAGATGCTTATTTGCATGTAGCCACAAACATACCCAGACCCACAGAAAAAGAAAACAAAACATGCTTACTGTAAATGTGACTAAAATGTGCCTCTATAATAAAGGACCACGGCATATCCAAAGAAACCATCAGAGAAACAACAGCAATGTTTATTGTCTACCTTTCCATTCATTTAAAGACCATGAGTCTAAGCCTTACTTAAAGCACATTAATCTGATATTATTCTTACCAATTCAGTTTTATGTCCATTTAAATATCTGTTCCCATGCACTAGTTAATTTCTTAGCAACACATCACTTTAATGTGTCTCTATTTATACAATAAAAATTATGGGAAAGAAAAGAGAAAAAAGGAAACCCCTAGAAGCTTTCAAAGTCCAACTACAATTTATGTAAAATGCTTCAATCAGAAATAGATTGCCATAAAAATACAATATTTCATGGAAGGATAGTGGAAAGCATGATGGAATTCAGTACTAACTAAAAGGCTATTAAACTTTATGTAAACAATTCAGGCAACCAGTGTAGAAACCTAGGTTAGATTTCTGGCAGAGTTTCAACAGGAAAGAAAGTATCCTAGAATGCCTTTCATGCTTTTTGTGACATTATTTATGCTTTGCCCTGTTTTCACCTAACTTAGGAGGACAGGGAAGCACATTTTGGGAATTCTCCTCCAATCATACAAACCATCAATTAAAAAAAAAACAAACCAAACTTATATCCAAATATTCTGCGGCTTTTAACACTCAGGCTTGTATTGCTCACACTCAAGACTTCTGGAAGATGGAGAATACTCAGGAAGGTCTGGACTTAAAGTAACAGAAAAAGACATTAACTGGTGAAGCTTTTTAGAAATGCAAATTGTAAGGAAGTTGCTCAGATTTATTGAGATAAAAAGCCTGAAACATATGCAAACATCAAGAATTCCCCTTTTCATAAGTTTTTGTCATTACAGCTTTCTGGTTTTTCAATAAGTAAAATGCTGGAAGTATTTAAGTAGCAGTTAATGACTCAACACCCCCCTGGCCATATATTTAATAAAATCAAGGAAAAGGGGAATCCCTGTTTGGGAGCCCTCAAGAAGTATTACTGTGGTGTTACCTGCCTGTATATTGTCACCAGCTATTACTATTCCGCTAGCGTTAAAGAAAGGTTGGGACACATTTGGTATAGACAGAAGTGTCTATGTCTAGTACAAGCCAAACAGGAATCCATGTACTACTCAGAATAATTATCACAGCTGATAAACCAACGCAATTTATAACAGCAGCATGGAAGAACATATCTATCTTAAATTAGATATTACATCAAGTGTTTGGCAGCTCAGGAGACCAAGTGGTCCTAAACTAGCAAGGAGAAATATGAGTGTGTTTTCCAGGGCAGAAATCTCAGAGAGAAGCTTCATTATGCAGCCCGCAATATCAAGAAGACTGCCACAATCCCTTAAAGCCTGTTAAGTTAGAGCTAAGTGAGGTTTACCCCTATGAATGGATATCTAGAGATTCAAACAGAAGCAGGGCACAAGCACCACAGAAGACGGCCTTAGTCAGTCTGTGCAAGAGGCACTTATATACATGAATTCAGCATTACATGAAACTAAGCATAAATCATTTACTTAGCATTTCATGAATCCCTCTGTCAGCAAAATTTAAATCAGAACAGACCCCATCACTTTGCCTTGCTAGGTTCAGGCAACCACAATTACCAGACATACAATTGAAAACAAGATCCCACAAAAAGTATTGCAGGCTATGAGCACATGGCCAGGAAAACATATTCCACTTATAAATCTAAGGAGACCTCTTAATGTCTAATAGCAAAGAGTGGTCACCATGTTACAACTGCTCACAAAGAGAAACTATAGCACTTAGTAGGGCCCTATATGGAGTTCTAACTGATAAAAGACAAAATGCAGAGAAACAGATGACACGTTTCAGAAATCCGAGGGGAAAGTAGACAAAATGCAGAAGATTGAACCTCTCTTGCTCAAACTGGCCCATACAGGCAACATCACAACAAACCAGTCTCAGAAAGTCGTAAAATGAGAATCTGCTGCTTGGAGAAGACCTGCAAATCCACATGGCAGTGAAAAAACACCAACAAAAAAAGAAGAAAGGCTGCACTTAAATTTTACAAACTGAACTCAATAAATACTTGATTTAAATCTGTCCTCCACAGTACATGCTGCCTTTGAAGAGATCTCAGCATCTTTAAGTCTGATCACCAATCTGTGAAGGAGCAAATAAAGAACTAGAGGCCTATACATATCTGATTCTGACAACTAAGTTTGAAGGAAGATCACAGGACAAAATAATCTGGGAGTTTTACATTTGCTAGTGGGTTGAATTCTTGTCATGGAATTTAGATAAAGCCTGGAGATTAATTTGTTTTCTTCTCTTGTTTAAAAACAGAGCTGAGAGCCAAAATACTTCCTATGCTGTCAGAAGGGAAAGGAGGCATGAAAAAAAGGACTCTCCCTGTTCTGTAGCTATTAGCTTTGGAGAAGCAATTTGTCCCAGTTTGCGTTGGTACATAGAGAAGATTGGAAAGCACTAATCACTCTCATGTTACAATTTCTGTTCCATTTTAATTTTTAGAAAGGAGTACTCAAGCAACCTGAGAGCTCAGCAATTCCAGCAGGGTTAGCGTGAGTTCTCTCCTGGCTTGCTGTGTTACCCAAATCTGATCAAAGGACAAGGACTCCAGAAGCTTGTCCAGCTGTGGTTTTATAATGACACCATTAGGTTTTGCTCTATAATCAAGCTCCCTAAAAGTCTGTGCAGCTTCAGGCTTAATATCTGTGACAAGGTTAACTGAAATCTGCAGCAAGGATAACTACTTTAGCAGATTGTATCAGCAGGAAATATTTAAACACTATTTAAAAGGATTTTAAATAAGCAGATTTTATTTAACACTGCTCTAATGCACTGCAACAGAAAATGATACAACAGAGCTGCTACAAATAAACATAATGCTTTTACCCTTACCCCAACACCCCACCCTTCTAAATTCCCCAGATCTGTATTATTAAGTCAATGAGTGTACCATATATTTCTGTCTGAAGCTGAAATACAGGAATGCCAGACTCAGACGCCCATTTGCCCTTTGGTTTTGTGCCTGCTGAATGTGCATTCTGGATATGTGGGATTAATTACGATAGTACCAGTCACTGGCAATGTCAGTGTTGCCTATTCAGGTGTATCAAACGTGCTTTCTAATACACCTACAACTTGTAGAGGAAGGCAGCTTCTCCTCTAAGACAGGTGTACTCTGCCCCCTAGTGCTAGGTGCACCAATTTATCTTTACTTAAATGCATACCCAGGCCAGAATAAAGCCTGGAGCAGCAGGTGCTCTTTATGTGCCACCCTGGGAAACGTGTCGTTTCCCATATGCATTATCAGCTGAATATGTCTCTAAGCCAAATATAAGGGGTGGGCATGGAATTGCATCATGGTATTGCAAGACTCTAAAATTACAAAGAGACACCAGGGCATATCTCTTTGAGTCACGTGCAAGATGTTTTGGATAGCCAATTCTAACTGCTAAGAGGTGAATACTAACTTTTCAATGCTCATAATGGTGTTAAAGAAGTCTGTTTCACAAAAAGATGAGGAATTCTGACATTAAGAGCAATAATATACATAAATCTAGCACTAACATTGTATTGGATAGCAAACAGCTCTTTTCAAAACACTCTAGTGAACAGACTGGTTCATTTGGTATTTACATGTGATTCACTGCAATCTGGAAGCTGGGCAATAAACTCATACCAGAGGTCTACAGATTTTTTTTGTTTTTTTTTCCTTTAAGGCAAAAGCTGTCTGTCATCTTTGAGCAGGAACTAAACCAGAGGAAAGCAAATCCTTAGGGCTGGAAATTGATGTTTTTAAATGTAGCTAAACCTAAAAAAAACTATATGAAATGTAACCATAAAACCTACACCTTAAACCTTAGAGAACAAGTATTTTCTTCTTAGTGATTCAGGTTCTTGCAGTGATACATGATATCACAATTGCCCTGTAATATAATTTCTTGTTCAAGTTATTTCACTGGGCAATTAGCATTATACAGATATGATGATGAATTTTACTTTTATTATCATGATCTATCATTTAAAACAAGCAGTAGTAGTCAGAGGGATAAAAAGGACAAAAACTTTGCTGATTTTTCACTAAAATGTAATAATTGTTCATAGCTGTGCATAGTGTGTGCTGGTTTAGAGCAACATAAATTAAAAATACAGGTACTAATTTAGAGTTCTCCCATTTTTTAAGATCAGATATGCTAAGCTCTGTTTGCACAGATGTCAAACATCTGCCTCTTACCCCCAGAAAAACAAGGCTCCCATTTTATCCTGGTTTCAGAGGATCAGCCTTCCCATGCTCAGGTCAAATAACAATTTGACTAAGCCGAAGCTAGTTCATGCTTTTAGACAAAACAGTGAGGACATCTCTTTCTCACTTTTTCCAAGGCTCTCCTTAATATTTTGCCCAGAAACCTGGTGCAAAGCAGTACGTCACAGTTTTTTTAAACTCTTGGGCATGAAATTTGGTGCAAAGCAGTATGTCACAGGTTTTTTAAACTCTCGGGCAAGCAATTTAGGATAACTCTACACTTGTTTAACTCAGTTGAGTATCTGCCCTTCTAACACAGTTGACAGGGTCTCTTTCCTGAAAAACTGGAAACACTTCTTTCAGGTTGGCATGGAAATAAAAGTTTCATACAGGTGAGGCTTAATAAGAATATCTTCCTTTTAAAGATTCATGATGAGAACCATTAGGTTCTGCTAGGGAAATTATACAAACCCAATTTGTTAACATTGTCAAGTACCTAGTGCTGCAGAAAATGCAGACATACATCCTCAATGCCAAGCTCAGTGCAAAGATATACTTACATAGTTTTTGTTTTCTGAACATATCTACGAAGTTATTTCTCTTTGTAAACTTATTAAGTAACAAACACCTTTTCTCTCCCCATCAAATGCTCAGCACTTAAGGATAGATGAATATTTTTTCTGAAGTTTCTTCACAACAGTAAGGTTTCCACCAAAACAAAACTCAGTACTTGGGTCACATTCAGTCATTACTGTCTCTTTGCATTTATTAGGCTTTTACTGTACTCTTTGCATTTATTAGGCCACCTTCCTGCCTAATGGAAGATCAGGCCAGTGCAGTGTAGTAGTTTTCAGTATAAAACCCACCCTGTCTTCTCTTTCATCTACGGCAGATGGAAACTTTTTCAGACTAATTTAAAGAAAAAAAGAAAAAAAAAAGAAAAAATAACTGCGTAAAGTTAAAACCTGAAAAGAAATCTCCACATTTCAAAGTATAAGCTTCAGTTTTGCCTGTTAGTGTTTGGATGGGGGAGAGAAGCATATTTTTACCTCCCCAGGAAAAATCACTTCAAACTTTCCTAATATGAAAAGCCTCTCAGTGTGTCTCTGTTAAGAGTTTTGAAGGTAAGCGTACAAGCTTCTCCATCTCCTCTCAGCTGCTAGTCATCTCTACAGAAGTAAGGAATGCAGGTTTGGAGAGTAGAACCTTACTGCAACTGCTTTCCTAAGCTGCAGCTATTGGTTACAGGAGCTTCTGCACTCTCACATAGAGGAACTGAAAGTATGAATTTGGGGGCATATTCATATTAGGATTCACACAGCCTAAATTCCATGTGTGATCCTGGACTGGGTATTTCCTCTTGGCTTTTCTCTACTCCTTGGCAACATTAGGCTTCCACAGGAATTCAGGATGTGAAATAGAATCCAGGTTGCACAAGGAAGTAGTACCACATAAGGCAAATGCTTAAAGGTGAGATGCAGAAAATAAGAGACAGTTAACAAAGGTGGTGTGGTACAGGAGATGGCTTCATTTCAGTGCTTCACTGCTTATAACACAGACACTGAGTTTATCGATAAGGGGAAGATATTTAAAGGCACTAATGGATGATGGATGCCTAATAGGTCCCCCTTTTCAATGTGGTAAAGTGTACATTTGCCATATGTGCTTTTAAAGGGTCTCTTTTTTAATTACAGCTCAACCCCCAGAGGAAACAAATACTTGAATTTCCATGAAAATCAATGAGTATTTCAAGCACTCAGTAACTGTCAGGATCAGAAAGTCAGTTAACAATATATTTGCAATTATGGTGTTGAGGAAACATATCCCTCCTCCAGTTACAGATTAATTAGTATGGGCTTAAACCTACTTTCCATGGTCTGAAGTGAAAGTCAGAGAAGCATTAATTTTTAGACAGAATTGATGCCTTCATAAAAGGTTTAAAGAACCCCATTTCAATAGACACAGTGCTTCAAAAACCACAGAGGATCTATGACTCTCTGGTATAGACTTCTGGTCAGGAATTCAGTTGTATAGTTATTAAATTAGGAAATCATTTTGGTGAATGAACAGGAAACATGTCAGAGACAATGAACTTTGTATCTCTGTTTAGGGTCAATAGCGTATTATGTTGAGGCAATAAGTCACCGACATCACTAGCATAAATGCTGAAATTAAAAGCCTCTCTAGGAGAGAGACATGTATAACACTGGAAAGCCAAAAGCTCTAACATTTTACTGTAAAACCACAACCCTTGCAAAAAAAACAGTTATACCTTTTTTTTTTTTTTTTACCTCTAGCCTACAAAGAAGAAAATCTCGGGCTCCAAAATGAAGCAAAACCATGACAAATTAAAGATAAATGGAAATCTAAGCAAGATCTTAAATAAACCCGATTCAGGATGACTGAGATTTCTACTGACCCAAATCCCAGACTGCTGGCTCACATTGACCTTCCCCTTCAGTCAGAGTGAGAAACTGGCAGCTGAATAAAATGGATCCAAAGGGTAGGCAAGAGTGGCTCTTCTGTTGTACTGAATAGGGCAATACAATCTGATCCACTAGACATCTCTTTTGAATAAGGAAGATTCTCTGTTATCATTTAAGATTTAGAGGTAGAATATAAGGAATCAAGTCCTGCCCTTTTTTAAGTTATCCTCTTTTGTATTTTTGAAGAATTACAAAAGTTACTTGATGCAACTCCTCTCAATTAGTTTTGGCTATCAGTCAGAATACAATCAGACATGAATCTAGAACCAACAAAATAAGGTGTACATCTCAAATGATTATATTGCTTGGTCAGTTTTTAACCATGTTGCAGGTGAACACATCAGTAAAACTATCTGTGATGAAGTTTCAGTAATGATTTTAATAAGATTGGAAGCACAACTATTTACACTTCAAGATTCTTAAGAACAGTGTTATGGTATAGCAATAACAGATTAATGGAGATCTTGCAAAAGAAGATAAATGGCTCTACAAGAATACCAGAAAACTGGGAATATGGGAGAAATTAATTGAACCTATGCTTTTGATAAATATTAATTTTTTTCCAGAAGAAAAATGCACCCTAGTTTGAGCTGTCATTACGCTAACCTATATCCTATTTTTCATATTATTAGTAATACATAATGTGGTAGTTTATATTCAAAAACAAAACCAGAATGTATATACCTTGTGTATTTATCCAGAAATACACTAAGGTTACTATGGTTACGAAAAATCCATTACCTTTGAATACAGAATGAAAAAGTTTGACTTAAAGTGTGCACTATTTATTACAGCAATCATCAACAGCCTTCAGGAGGTTCTCTAACTGGATTCATTTTTCAGTGTCAAAACTGACCCACCACACCAGTATCTTATGGCCTGTGCAAGGCAAAGAAATTTGAACTAGATGAATTTTTAACTATGTTTTATACTAACTCAAGGTGCAGAAATGGCTTTGAATTTTAAGGCCTTACATTAAAAAGAAAGTAGGGTCTCAGTACCCCTTTTCCCCCAACCCCAGCTGTCTGATATGAAACACTATTTTTACCTGTACCTACCACCATATACAATTCTGATGGGTCCAGAGTAGTGCTTATGCTATGATACTTCTAGCTCAATTTTTTTTTTTTTATTTTGGTTTTTGGTGTTTTAAAAATGTTTGATTAAAAACACTCAGGCACTCCATTAAACTACACCAATTACATTAAAATAGGAAGTCAGATTACTGTACTTTACTGCATTGCCAAATAACAGACATTTAGCTTCTATGTAGTAGTTTAAGAGTACTGGTATAACTTGGTTATTGACACACTGCATAACTTAGAAGAAGAAAATGGATTATTAGCTTATGCTCTTAACAAATTAATTAAACATGGGCTATTCAGTGTCTCTAATTAAGAACATTTAAGGAAGACAGTAGGAAAACTGCTAAACGTGTACATAATATCTTGTCTTCAACACCTTACAGTTTACTTGTTTTGAGAGCTAGACGGTACAAGATCAGAAAGTTGTAAAACCACTAAAAAGATGACTCAGGTTCTGTGAAAGAGGACAATACAGCACAAGATTTAGCTACAGCATTGCAACATTAATTTCTGAGGGTCCCAACAGAGCGTTCTATGAAGGATTCTTTAAAAAACAGAACCCACCAGGGTTCAAAGTGCATCCAACCCGTTTTAAAAGTATTTTACTTTTCCTCTGAAATAAGAAGGGGTCAGTCATCTAATTATTCATAGCAACTATGAGAAACCCATCTGACATTCTACCCACCAGAGAACTCACCTTTTACAACATATTTAGTTCCATTTCCTAAGTAAATTGGTACTCCGTTCATATATAAAGTATATTGTGTAATAATACCATTTGGTGTTTTGGGTGGACTCCAAGTCATCAGCAGGGACGTGGGAAAGGATATTGCTGTGGGTGATTGCACATCTTCAGGGGCTGGGGAAAAAAAAGTATAACATTGTATTATATTATATCATATTTCCACAAATAATAAATAATTTCAGTGAGCAGCTACTGCCAGAATAATTTTGGTAAAGCTGAAATTTCAGAAGATATTTTTGGTTTGCAACATGCCAGCATTTTGAGAACCCTCCTATTACATGTAATGTTTCCTAGCCAAACAAAAGCTTCTGTGAAAGACAAGGATATAGTCTTTTCCTTTTTAGGAGAATGATTATACTCATATAGCTTTATCTTTCCAGCTTGATAACACTGAGCAAGGGAAGGGGTACATAATTTTAGTAATGTCCATTTTTTAATACAAATTATTTCCTCTTCCTTCATGCTTTTATTCCTAAATACAAAGTGATCGTTCTTTATAACCACAAATGCAGGTGCCATGTTCTTATGCACTACCCCCTATTTCACACTTTTCATAATCAACGCACTTAGTAATGTTTGTTTAGCATCAATTTTATGCATATAATATACTGAACATTGGCCATGGGTAATAATTTAAAAGCTGAGTTCTCTCACCATTCCAATGAGTTATATGCTAGAAGCACAAGCAATCCCACTGAATATCACAAGGGGAGAAGAATTCAGGCCTTATTCTGGGAGGAATTTCTTGTAATTTACAAGCTCTGTGCTAGCAATTTAAAACAATAACTACCAGTGGCTGGCAATGTGAAAACAATATAAAGTAATGAATGTTTCAACAGGGAAACAGGGATAGCTGGAGGGTGTGATATGGTGTTTGTCTTCTGTATCATCAATTTATTGTTACGAAGAGCATGCAACAACAGCACCCAAAAATAGAAACTCCACACATTGACTTTTTGTTCAATTCTCCTGAGGGAAAAAACACATGTTCCCCATGGCTTTATTTGATCTTTGGCAGGGAAAAAAAATTAGAAAAATCTCTTCTTGCCTAAACCTTGCCAATGTGACAGCACATCTGAAGACAGTGGATGTTTTTCTCAAACACTTGCAAGAATTCCCACTGCATTGACTAAGCTGAGAAAAGAAGACATAAACAATTTCTTTTTAAGTTACTATAATACACCATACTGTATTTCATGTTTACATCATGGGAATCCATTATTAACTATTTGTCTGTCAGAGGCTACACCCTTTCATGGATAATGCCATTAGACAAACTCAGTTTATCTAGAACTTCCAAGAGGTGATAATTTAGTTTTCATTTGATTGGTGCTGCTGGCAGTTGCTAACATGTTCGCATCAAAATGCTGTCCTGGCAATGTTATTAGACTGCAGTCTTGAGGACTGTTCTCGTCAGGACAACATCTTGCATGACTACCTGCTTTGGCAGCAGTTCAACACTGCTTCATTATGGTTGTATTCCACATGACTTCATGCTAAGATTTGATATGTTTCATTGGTACTGCATTACTATCTAGTTTCCAGGAGAAGATAAACTGAAGAACTGTGGGAAGGAGGGAATTTTGGAAACTACTTTGCATTATGGAAAATCAACTACTATCCTATAAATACACATCAAATTCTTCATTATTCAACTGGTATAAGTTTGGAGTAACTGATGATTTTAACTAGATTAAACACTGCGTTAGGATGACAGAACTAGGAGATTTGAACTTCATGTTTAATTGAGAATAGAGTTAGATACGTCACAGATATTTTGGGTGCATTTGCTCCAGTAATTGATGCATGTTACTTCTCAGCCTAGTCTCTAAAGTCAGAACTGTAATGTATTTTCTCTTTCTTCCTGCTGTAGTTCTTAATGCAAGCATGGAAAACATTCATTTACACTTACAACCTTTAAGTTTGAGCAGAACAACATTTATAAGGGTTTAGGAAAAAAAATATGGAAAAACTGAAGAGTGATTAATAAACAATTCAATCGGCATTTGGAGGTTTCATCACACTGAAACAATTGTTGCCTATTTCTCGTGTTTAGCAGTTAAAAGAAACTATGGAAATCAAACATTTGATTCTCAATTTCATACTGTGCTATACAATCAATTCTTTTTAGTCAGACTGTCTCTAGATTTACTTCTGAGCCATAGTAAAATGCGGAAGCTTTCATTAATCTTTCAGATGCTTCATATTAATGACAAGGCTCCTGCATGAACAATGTAACAGCAATTAAAAAGCCCATTAATCTGCATTACAGCTATTAAAGATGCATGTCATTAAAGGGTATGGAGTTTGATTCATTTTTGCACCCCACCCCCCCCCAAAAAAAAAAAAAAAAAAAGGAGCAATTATGGTCTGGCAATGCACTTTGTCATCAGATTAGGTTGGGGTTTTCCAGCAAATGGCTTTGCAGCATTTAGCTCTTCTCCTGTTTTATTATTCATGACTGAAATGTGGAAGTCAAGACCTTTGAAATTACTTTACCTTCTTGTGGAGTGGAAATGTTCAATGCATGCAAGCTCTCAGTACAGCCACCCAAAGTGCAAGCAGTTAGGGTTACAGCATAGTTTTTGAATGGATGCAAACCTGTCAATATGCCTGCAACAGAAGAAAGCAAGGTGCTATGCACGTACTGTGAACAGGCTGATTATATAAATACAAAGACAGAAGTAAAAAAATTAAAGTTTTCTATTACACACAGAAGAGATAAAAGATTGTAAGTTTTCATTCCTATTATGCCACTACTTAAATTTTGCAAAATAAGTTAAAAGTAAATAGCATGTTATTCTATTTGTAATACTTAATGATGCAACTAATATCTTTAGTTATGCTCACTATAACAGATATCACTTCAAAACTGAGGTGCATATTTTAATTTAACAATGACTATAGACGATTTTTTCTTTTCCTAGTCTCTGTCTCACAAAGTTTTCCGTCTCCCAGAATAAAATATTTTTTAATGCTTTCTCTCCAGTGTTGCCCCCTTTTCATTCCTAAACTGAAGTCTCTTTTTTGTATAACACATACTACTTGTATTCCATTACTTCAGTGGCATCATATAAACCATATATTTGCTATATTACTACAGCAGCATAATTCAGGAGACACAATACCCAAGGGTTTACAAGAAAAATATTTTGGTTTTTTTGGCCTGCTTATGTTAGTGAAGATTCTCACACATCGAGCAGCTCTCTGTCGTAGCAAATGTAACAAATCACTACTTACTACTTCAGGAAGTTACACAAGATTTTGAACTGAAGTATACAGAGGGTCTACATGGGAAAAAAAAACTGTCATTTTCAGAAACATCAGCAATTTCCATTTCAAAGCAGGTCCAACATTAAAGTAATATGGAATTAAGATGCAGTAGTAACTAAAAGATGCCAAATCATGTCAAGTTTTTTTCAAACCATGTTTTAACCTTGCCTCCCACAGCTTTTAGTAAAATTAATGGAGTGTTTATTAATAAAAATAAAATTTATAGCAAACCATGTTATTTCAGAACTGTTCAACGCTGGAATTTCACAAAGCAAAACCAACGGTACCTCACAGAACCACAATTCTTAACCAAACAGCCCATAGTACAGTAAGACTGCAAACCCTGTCAGAATTAAGTGTACGCAAACAGGTAGAAGAATTTAGTCCCTTCTACTATTCTCCATTCAGTTACTACATAGAATTCAACATAAACTTGGGTTTCATTAAAAAAAGTCTTTTTCCCCACATAAAGGGTATCGGAGTCTACAGTAAATTCTTCAGCACAGAAATTTCATCAGCGAAAAAAACATCTTTATTGCCTAAGACTTAGTACAAAACACTTATTTCCAGATCATAGAGGGTTAAACACGCAAAAGTATAAGAGGTACTACTGAAATAACCTTCAGCAAATAAACACATGCAGAAACCAAATCCTGTGACATTTGCAAGTTCTCAGTCAAGAGGAGCACGGTATAGTGTAAGCAATATCTCTTTATTCACTCTACGGCGCTTTAGGAAGCAATTCAGTTTTATTTGTACATTTAGCACTTAAAATTGTAGCATCAGTCTCATGAAGCAGTGAATTAATGCTCCTTGCATTTCCTGATGGAAGATATTCCGTGGGGTCACCAACAGCTTCAGGCACTGAGAGTTGCAGTAGCACATATCCAGAAAGATACCCATAGCTGTGGAAGGTTTGGATTAGGCTGTTTGGTTTACTTCTGACAAAGTAGAAGGGCTTTATATAAAGCACCTGCTTTATAGGTTTGTGGAGGGCAGCAAGAATATGAAACAACAAAACCCCAACAAAGCAACAAATAAATCCTTTTTGTAACACAAGGTTTATGTTTAAAAAAATTATTCAAAGACAACAACTTAAAAAAATAATTTGCCATTTCCCAATTAATGTTTTTTTCCTTCACAGGTACTCTTGCACTATTTTCTTGCAATGAAGAAACAGATGTGCTGCATAGGTAGGCTATAAGAAAAGTGCACAGATTTTATTTACATACTTCAGCAAACTACTTTTTCCTCAGCTGCCAACCTATCTGTTTGGCCAGCATCCACTGTAATCTGTTCTCCTTCATTATGTTAATCTGTGGGCGGAAAGATTTCTGTCATCTTCAAATCGCTTGTACAGCAACGGTAAACACCTTGGTCTGTCTGTAATTGGACAGGTGTCTGCATTGGTGTCACCCAGCTTTTAATTCAATTAAAGAACTGGCTGCTCTCCTCTCATTACCCACTCATTTCCTCTGCACTTTTAGCCAGTCGCTGAAATTTACACTCGGTGCCTGACTGTCTTGGTGTACAAAGTCAGCAGTCCCATAGCAAAGATTGCCACTGATACACGTGAATTCATTTGCAGCACAGCAAAATAAATTTTGCAGTAAAAAACAGCCTATGATTCAATTAAGTTGGTTGACAGCTTTAAAAAACTTTACCTAACTCCTCAATTATAACACTCAGACTGGTATCTCTTGTCTATACACAATAATTGCTGACCAGAGAAGAGTGCATCAGACTTTCTAAGGTGGGATGCTAGCAAAGGAAAATTTGGTCATAACCACACTTCCATGTGTTCTGTTAGAGTTAACAGGAGAGAGCTAGATAAATTGTCACTTTGATCAGGAGATAGAATTAGAGGCATCATCAATATTTAAGAAAACGGTCAGCCTCCCACATTTGGGATATGAGCCCCATTCATTCACCCTGACACTACAGAGAAGCTGAATTCATCTAGACTTAAAATTTACATCATAGACTGTGTTCCAAGCCTTAAAATCCACATGGGGAATCAGAGATGGTAAATCATTCTAACACACCACTCCTATCTGCCCACTCCAAGAACCTTTGGAAATAAATTAAAGTTCTAACACAGACATTTTGACACAGTGACCCCATGAAACTGAATAATGTCATTTGTTAAATATGAATGTAAAGTTAACAGTCTAAAACAGTGATCTGGAATCACACCTAGAACATTAAGCCCACTTTATATGCAAAACTAGTATTCAATTTTCTATACTTTTATTTAAATGATCTTTAATTATTTGCAGTACTTAAAGTTAGGTTTAGAGTTGTGTCAGGGAGAAAACGCTGGTTCATTCTTGTAGATAAAGGATAAAAATATCGACATGGACAGTAGAAAAGGGTCAACAATGAATGAATTTACTATAAAATGGATATGTGGACAAGTCAGTTGTGTCTTTATATCCATTCCATTCATCATTCTAATGCATACAGTATATGAGAAGATGAAATATCCAGCTTCTTCCTTGCCCTTCTCCATAAAACAGATGTTTCTTTTGTTCAGTACATCTAGAAGGCAGGTCTCCTATATTTAGATAGCTCAGCCAGATTCTACAGTATTCTGGCAGATTTTTAATAGAAAAGTAGCACTTCTCACCAAGGAAGAAACAAGCTTTACCGCTAAGGTATGAGGGCTAAATATTCTGTTCACAAGAAATGAAAATTAGATTCAAATGCAATTACAGTATTTTAGCAATTTCCTCATCCAGTTAAAAGACTTTCATGAAAGCAGCTGCTTCACTGTTCCAATCTGTCATCCTGAGTTGTCAGAAAGTTCCTTCAAAACACCACCGAGTCGTCAGAGACAAAAAGACACACTTGCTTATGGTAACTTACAGAGCTTTCACTCTGCATAATGAATTGATTAAATAAATATAAATTGAGGTGAGCTTTTTAGAATACATTTACTGAAGGAACTATTCCATAAAAACAAAAATTAAGCCTACTCATCCACAGACACAACTCACACAAAAAAAAGCTATTTAAACTTACAGAGGTAACACAAGTACTAAAGTTCTTTTCCTCACTTCCACAGAAAAATGCACACACCCGAGAGAGTGGAAGTAGACAATTCTGAAAGCCAATATTCATCAAATCCAGGCAGTGCTTTATACACAGCCTGAAAACAGCTCTGCTACTGAATTTTAAGATTCCCAAAGTCAACCACACAGCTTACCCTCACAAATACCATTTGTTTCACAAGCTGAGTGTATGTCTTGCCAAAGGGACTTTTCCTTGCCAGAGTTTTTCATTGTTTCCTAACACTTCACTTCATCAGGACCTATTTTGAAATACACATACTGCAATTGAAATGATTTGCCTTAATTCTTGTTTAAGCTCTTTAAAATAATTCACCAAATCTCCCCTCCCCAAATCTAAAGACTATTTAACTAACTTGAATGCCAGAGGTCATACAGCATCTGTCCAACAAAGTCACTTGTGTGTCGAGATGCATCATTGCCACAGTACACTTAATCACAGTCCACTGACCAGAAAAGGAAGTCCTCGACTTTGTGTTTTTGACAGATTGTAGCAAAGACTGTTTAAGTACATCTTCTGCATATGCATTTCTGGACTGAAAGCCTGAGTACCTCAATCTGTCGCATACATCTGCATTTTTAAAGCATTTTCTATCTTAAATTTAGAATGAGTTGCAAAATTTTAAAGAATTATTGAATGGGAAGGCACCTGTTCCAACCCTTTGGCTATAAGAGAAAAGAAACAAAATACTTCCTTTAGTTACGGGATTTCTGTGGCATGAAAGAGCCTTTTTTTCTGCAAGGGAAAGTTTGACACCAAACCATCTAAGGCAAGCACCACTGGCCTTGAAGGCAGAGTTTGGGTTACAGTGTTTCAAAGGAACATCACACTCCCCTTAGCATGGGGCATCTCTCTGGCTGCTGTAATTTGAAGGAAAGCTTAGCCCAACAGTCCAGTTTTGCAGCAGGAGTTAATTAACCATAGAGAGTATAGGTTCTGCAATATCTAACACTATGTTACTCTTGATCCTTTCAGATAACTTTGCCATTGTTCCACAGGATGATTCATTTTAGGATTTTGCAGAGGGAGAAAGAAAGAAAGACTTTTTTGCAATTCTTTTGAGATTAATTTTAATCTATTAAAAAAATTAATAACCCCTCATAAACATTAAGAAGTTGATTTCCTTGTATTAATAAAAGTTTTGGTATGCAGCTAAGAGTTGATGTAATTTTGATAAAATGTTCAGGTTTATCTAGTCAGATAATTTACATTTCATAGTAATAAATTTATACAATAGCATTGGACTGTAAACATTCATTTAGGCCTAACCTCAATCAAGTTAGAAACTTAATACTGCAGAATATTAATATAATTTGGTTTAGAATGCATATATTGTAAAATACTCTGCTAGTCTGCTAAAGCCAACTAACTGAAAGGAAATAAGATCCTACATCTTGCCATTCTGATTTAGGGTTATTAGGAACTCAAGCACCACCTGACAACTCACAGAAACCTAATGGGCATAGACGGATCTATTGGCTGCCCTATGTTGCAATAACAGCTGAGGTGCAGCTTTTGGCATATTCCTTCAGCTCCTCCCACCAAGAGAGATGTGCATACCAATGGATGAGAGAGATGAAGAGACCAAATCTCCTCAAGACATACAAAGGGAGAAAACAGGTCAACAAGCATAGCAACCCTAATCATTACATGGGTCTCAGTACTTGACATGCTTTCACGTGGTAAGGCTGCATACAGCCTCCACGTCTCTCAAAAAGTGGCATGGCACTGTAAAACATATACTCTCTGGCTATGGGAAATACTTAGGTGTTTTCTGTCATTTATCTGTGCTTCTGACCAAAGGTTATTTCTACTAAATGATGACATAGAGAAATAACTTACCCGAAAATGACAACCATTCTTGTATTTAAGAGTGGTTCAAGCTGATGAAGCAACTCTTGAAAACCGTATTTTCAATACAAAGTTTCAGCTTTTATTACTCTAAACATTTTGTCAGATTTTAGTTGTGAGTAAATGTGTCGCTTCCCATGTCAGGGGTTGGAACTAGATGATCTTAAGGTCTTTTTCAACCCAAACATTCTATGATTCTATGCCAGACCTGGTTAGTATGCTGTGACTCTTTGTACCTACAAGAAAAGATTTAGAACAGTAGAAATTTGTCTCAAATTGAGTAAGGATTTGGGAGCCCTCCTAGTGCTCTGGCCCTACATATATTTACATTAGTTGGTTTGCAGTTATTTTCTACAAATTTATAAAAATCTTTTTAACTGCAGCATAGGAGTGTTTTGAGCATAAAATATTTGCACAAACCAAGAGCTTTCAAGTAGTTTCAGGTGTATGAAAGTAATATCCAAGTAATTCATTAGTAGTTTCATAGAATCATAGAATCAACTAGATTGGAAAAGACCTTTATGATCATCAAATCCAACCTTTACCCCAGGCCTACCAAGTCTACCACTAAACCATGTCACTATGGGCACATGGCAGGAAATGGCTTACAGGCCCCATGTAGAGCAAAGTACCCTGAAGAAAACAACATTTTCCAAGGGCCACCACAGACATCAGGTTCTCATTTTAGGCTCACCCTTCCCGGCCTTGCTTCCCTGGCTCAAGCAACCCATGGCCCGATGGCCCCACTGGTAAGCCTGGGACTGGCAGCCACTTGGCAGGATGCCTCATTTCCACTTCTGAGAGGCTCCCTAGCTAGACTAGAGCGCTTTCAAAGCTGAGACGCAGCCGAGCCGCTTTGATTAACCACATTAAATTAACTTTGCCTGAGATATTCATCTGCCAAACATAAAAGCCTAAAAGGTGAAAAGTAATTATAAACACGTGTCAAGGCAAGGAGGGAACAGCGGCTGTGGGCATTCAGAAGGGAAGATGCTGACAACAATTTTCTCATCATCGCTTGTGCAGCCACAACTTGGCTAATGCAGCAATGACACAGGCAGGACACACTGCAAAACCCATACAAAACTGAAAGAAAAATCCATAAGAGGAATACCAAATGTATGTGGATTCTTTTTCAGAATATCTTATTGAAATATAATTTACAGGTTCCACAAGTGTTCTTCACTGCTCATAATTAGGAATTGGTAAAATTTAGAGGCTGGTTGATCTCGTGAATTCTACAGTGAAATTCTTTCTGATTTATAAAGTGTTTTTCTCTTATGAGCTTGACAAGAGAAGCATCAGAGGATACTGATTAGTAGCACAAAATCCAGTTAGAGGCAAGACAGCTGTGATGTACCCCAGGGGTTGATACCAGGGCAAAAACTGTTCAACGTCTTCATTAATGACCTTGATGATGGGGGAAATGTGCACCCTCTGCAACTTTGTGGAAAATGCAAAAGGACCATTAAGATGATAAAGGGATTGGAGCATGTATTTTATGAGGAGAGGCTGAGAAAGCTGGCACTGATCAGCTCAGAAAAGAGAAGGCTCAGGGTGATCTATCAATCTGTACAAGTACCTGATGGGTGGGAACAAAGAAGATGCAGATAGACTCTTCTCAGTAGCTTCTACTGATAAAACAAGACTCAGTAGGCAGAAACTGAAATACATGAAATTCCACCAGAACACAATAAACACAATAAAATGAGCCATCCCACAGAGGAATATCTCTGTCTGTGGAGATACTCAAAACTCAACTGGACATGGTCCTGGGAAACCTGCTCCACCTGATCTTGCTTGAGCTAAGGAGATGGACTAGATGATCTCAAGAGGTCCCTTCTAACCCTACCAATCCCAGTGAGTTTCTGATATTCTGGATTCTAAAGGAAAGCAGAAGCAAAAGCTGCTCACAAACTGCACTGAAACAGTGTGTTCTAACGTTCCTTTCATTTGTTTAAATACTGATTCTTATTTCTATTCCAAATTCTGATGGCATGTGGAATGCAGTGGAATGCAGAGTAAAGCAGCCCAGCCTTTAGGAAAAAAATTATTTGATGTGATGACCCTGTACTTCTTTTATTGCTCTGCTGAGTGTAACTGGTATATTCAAAGTCTATCAATGTTATTACATGTTTCTCTGAAGGCAAGACAGGCTAACACAGTATTCCTTGGATCCCAAAGATTTATATTCTTTGTACTCTCATCCCAGAATACAGATCCTGAACCCCATGAAATAGACTCCTGGCTCACCAGTATGATTTTAAGGATTTTTAAGGATTTACATTTGTTGAATATTCTTTTCTGGATGAAAGTGAAAGAAGACATTCTGAAGACTACAAGGGTCATATTTTGAAGGACTTTTGTTTCTGAGGAGTCAGAAATAGGCATTTGAGGCTGTGAGATTATGCTTATTTACAGACCCACTTTACCTTTAATATTTAGTTCAGGTTTTCTTCCTGACAAAGGCACAACAGGCTCTTCTGAATTTGACAAAAACAGGACAGCCGATGGTGCTTTCCCCTCTGCTGTTGCATTAGCAAGCCTGGCTGTTGGGGTTACTGCAGTATCTTCTCATGGAATTAAACAAAAGAATTTCTAAAGAAATTCCCTTCAAATTAGGGAGAAAAATAAGAAAAATTTACTTTCTCAACAAACCCAAAGCAAAGACAGATCTTTTGGTGGGGTTTTGTCTTTATATTGGCTTTTGATTTACAAGGAAAGATAATTCAGCAGCAAAAGACACACCTTTACCTGGCAGCCTCACATCTGTGGGCAACCATTTCTCTATGTCCAGAGGCTACCCCATGTGTGTAGGCTTCACTGAAATCAGTGGGATGAAGGCAAAATAATTTCAAAAGCAGTGATTTGATTTCTCACTTGTCCCAGCTCTAATCTCAATATGAGGACATAAATTACATATTTCTTACAATGCCAAAACTGGAAAATACATAACCAAACTGTTGGGCAGCAGTTATAAATAACAAAAGGAAGCACTGCTTCCACACACACAAAACTGAATTGTAAAACTTACTGACACAGCAAGTTGCAGAAGCCAAAAGCATAAATTTATTAAAAATAAAAGAAAGACAATTCTACCACAGACCATTAAGCATGATGGTCCAGATGCAACTTTCAGCTCAGAAGTTTCACAAACTCCCAGTTGAATTTGTATTAACAAGAAGACTCAGTCTATGCTTAGCATATTTCTTACATTTTCTTTCCAAGTGTCTACAATCTGACATTGCCGGAGAGGTCAGTGGTTAAATACAGCCATTCTTAAGTTCTTAGGGTAATTTTATTTTGCAGTATTCAACAGCTACCTGTCAGGGAATCTGACATTCTTCTGCATCCTGAAAGCTCCATGCAGATAACCTCTTACCTGTTGAGCCTAGTATAGACCTTTTCATAACCCTCACACACTATCTTGGCACAATACCACCAAAGTTAAACAAAAGGTTGGTTCTGACCATCATCTGTTAAAAAGCTACCTAATCTATATGCTTGGTCTTTAATTTCTACTAAGACAATTTGTATTGCTTTACAGAATAGACAAAGAGTATTCAAATCAACAAGTTCATCAAAGAAATCACAGTAAGAATAGAAAGTCTGTGCACTTTTCTTATTGTAGGCACATTACAGTCTACAGATTTCTAAATGAAGAAAACAGAGCACATGCATTTTGCTCGTGAAAGTTTATACATATATTATGACAGAAAACCAACACAAAACATATAAACTTACATAACAAAAACTGAGTACATATTACTTGGGCTTCAGGAAAGCAGCAATAATATCTTGCCTGAGGGTTAAGACACTTTCTAAGATTGTTCCATTGTCCAGCCAAACCAAAGCATCATCTTTGAGCATTATGTTGTTAGCAATTTTTAAATTGTCAAGAATGACACAATTAATTTAAGATAGCATATAAACAAATCTACTGGTCACAGTCTGTTCCAAAGAAAGAAAAATTTTGTACTATTGCCCACTCAGTCATCATATAACATAATACAGACTGTTGTCTGTAATGTGTTTCCTTCCCAGGCAAACTTGTAGCAGCCAGCAAATGCAGTCTGTTAATAGAGAGCAGAAAGCCAGATCCACCTTACGCTGACAGGAAGCGAGGTCACAAAATGCTCTCTACATATCAAAGAGTCCAGCATTTCTTCCTAAAAACATCTGCCCCCTAGGAGTAAGGAAAACTAGACCCCAGGAAACATCTTGTGTTCAACAGTTCCTATAGCTTACAACCCACAGCTCAACAGTGACCATAAACCCATTCTGTAATAACCCACCTCCCAGTGGTATTAACCAAAGCATAAATGCATGCTAGATCCAACTGAAATCAGTTAGGTTAACATGATCACAATCAGGCAAGTGCTTTCACGCATCAGGGCAAATAGTTTGGGACCCACGTTTAGAGTTAATTCAGGTGAACTGGTAATTTGTGAATTTATGTGTGTGAATTTACGTAACAAGAAGGAAGAAAAAAAATCAAAATAAACAGGAAAGCATTTCCCCCAATAGGTTAGGAAGGCATACCTCCAGTAAAATTGCTTTTTACTATTTCTGTTGTATCTTAACCTTTATTATTCTTTAAAGACAGTGCACTGCTATGTATGTGGATGCTGAGACAAACAGTACTCTTCCATATGTTACCTATACTGTGCATACACAAAACCATAGAAGTAATAATTTACAGCTCAACAAAAGGAGATATAAGCATCCTGTATTACTAGATGTGTCTAAAATATGGCAGTTAACATTTACCTGTGAGCATACTAGTGTCAGCAAGCTCAGCACTAGTGATGGGTACACTGGGACCATCTTCTTCGTATGCTTTCAAAATGTACTTCTCAATTACACCTATGACCCCAGCCGGTTTGTCCCAGGTGACCTCAATGCTGTAACCATTTATACTGTGAACTCTTGAGGGACTTGGCACATTTTGTGGAACTGCAGAAGGATAAAATAGAAAATACAGAAAAAAGGCAGTTCTAAGGAGACTATTGCCCCTATTCTTCACTTTTAATGGCTGCAGTAAATCAGACTCAACCATTAGCATAAATACAATTTATTAGAGTTGTAACTTTTCAGCATTGATTTAATATGACTGCACATCTTGAGTTTAAGCTATATTTCAAAACCATCAAAACTCCATCTACATAACGTTCCTACTTCTCTTGTTGCAATTTTCCAAAAACATTTAATGTATCAAACAAATTTAAGCATCACTCACAAAGAGAGGAGGTGAACTGTATGTAGCTAACAAGTTCAGGCATTATAATCATACAACTGAATGAAGCAAGACTACTGCAAGAGAGAAAGGTTTGAGTTACTTGTTGGCTATCTAAGCCACAGAATGCCACAACTAAGAATCATTTATACAGATGTGCATTCTCATTTACAAAAGTACTTAAAAAAATGTAAGATTTTCCATTTCTTTTCATACTCCCAATTGTGTCAGAGTAAAGCAGGAATTTGTATTTATTAAAAAGAAAAAGAGAAAAGAAGAAAAATGAAGATACTTAAAAGAACTGGAAAGCCAAGCTCATAGAATCATAGAACAGTTAGGGTTGGAAAGGACCTTAAGATCATCTAGTTCCAACCCCCTGCCATATGTGCATACAGTTGCCAATAAAAAAAGCCCCAAACAAGCAAAAAAGTCATCTAACTTCCAATAACCTTTAACTATTTATTAGATATTACTAAACCAAGTAAAGGCCTGGCCAGTAACAACTTCATCACAGATGATGCACAAGGGGTGCAGAGGAAAGGCCCAAGGAACCCTACAGGTGATGGGTTTGCTGTAAATGCATGTGGTCTCCCTAGCCCTGCTGCTGATCATTTGCTTTTCTCAATAACCTCTTTTTTTTAGTACTTTTATTGTTTAGCTTCATTAAATATGAATACAGTCTTGTTTCTTATAAGGGTAACAGAATGGAAAGTACAAAAATACCTGTAAATTGCTATTTTTGTGTAAAGTAAGAATGTGACACTCCAGGAATGCTTCAGTAGTATATTGATTTTATTAGTTCCAAAGTGCATCACAGAGCAAAGTAAGGTACTGTATAGCAGATGGTCTTCTCATAAGGGACATAACAAAACCAACTCAAAAATAATTAAATAGCGTAATTATTCTCCAACCTCAGGGAACATGGACTGCTCAGTGCTGTGGTCAGCTTGCAAACATAGATTTATGGTAAACCTTACAGTTGTCAAATAGTTGATATGAAAATACGCATGACTTTTTTCTCTCTTCTGGATGCTACACAAAATAATGGCAGTAAGTTGCATAAGAATGCATTTGCAAGTCCAATATTTATGCAGGTATTGTACCATTTTTCAAGATCATCCATTGAATATCCTGCATCATAAGAATTCTCTGCATTGATGGAATGAAATTAGGCTTCACTTTACAGGAAAGGGAAAGTTGGTTAAATAAAATATGCAGAACTGTAAATCTGCTAAAACTTGTTGGCTCAACAAGGTTTACAAAAACACTGAACAGAAGAGGAAAGGTCTTTGAAATTTTCTTCATAAAATATATTTAAGGCTCAGCAGGTATCATGTTCTTATTCTGAAACTTTGTCCAGAAGTCACATGCTGCTTTTGTAGTACATGTTGCCACATTTTCACACACAATCTATGGAACAGATTGCGTTAAAAGAATCCTCATTCATAAGCACTGAGCAGCACACCTATGTGCAGGTAATGTAATGAAAAGCTTTCACAAGATCCTCTTCTCCCTAGCAACTACATGGCCTCTTATCTTCCACAGCTTGTGCCTGCTACTGCAGTATCTCTCTTCTCTACATTTGATTTTGTATCGCTAATTATACATAGGAAAACACAGATTTACTTACTCCTGCAGACTCGTGTACCATAAGGTTGTATGTGCACATGTGAACAGACAGACATATGTGCATGGCTGTTCTCAGTTAATGTAGTTCAATCCTTTCATATTCTTTGCTCTCACATAATTATATAATCTAACATATACTTGGAAAAGACCTTGAATTCTGTGTGGAAAATACTTGCCTGAACATTTTATAGCTGAAGATAGTAATCTGGTGCCTATTAAAGCATTAAGCAGTTTTGCTCCTTCAGAAACACTATGCAACTTACCCAAAATTGTTGTGGTGGAATTTTCTCTAACATGATACTAGATAACTAATGAAAAATGGGAATAAGTAAGCCTTAAAATTATATTTACCTGATTCCCTTGTACGAACACGGGTCCATGCACTAGGTAATGTTCCTCCTTCATTTGAGGCAACCACCCTATAAAGGTATTCTTCAAAAAAATATAGAGAAGTATAGAGGAGAATAAAGAAAAAAAGGAAAAAGAAAAAGACAAAAAAACATTGGACATGGTAATATATTAATACAGAATGAAATAAAAATGATGTATTTTATTCAAGGAACCAATGTGTTACCTGTAAATGGCTTTAGACCACTCTCATAAATACTCTGCTCTTTCCCTTGGTATACTAGGATGGAGTCATTTCCCCTGCAGTTAACAGCACTGTCAGTTGATAGGCATCCATCCAGATTGACTCTGACAGCACTGCTGGACACAGATGCCAAGTTAACGACAGCACCTCGTGTAAATTTAACATCCTTCATGCAACCACCGAAACCTAGCAAACAGTAAGAGATTAGTAACACATAAAGAGCTTCCATCATTAATTAGGAATCACTTTTGTTCCTTTAAATTCTGTATTTTCAACATTAAAGACTGTAATGTGAATATGTTGACTTCCAAGATGAAATTCTGTCCCCACTTTCACAATACTAAGCTGGTAAAAATCCCTGGTATTCTAGTGTTGTGTTCCTACCTTACAGAACTATACTTCCATTACTATCATTGCCACCCCACAAGAAAATAGTTTTCTCCTTTCTGTCACTTCCCTTTTCAAAATTATTACCTTAAAAGTGATTCTGAATTTGAAAATCAGCTTTCTGCTGCTTGCTAATATTTTGCTAATGTACATGCTTCCACAAACTGAGAAGAATATCTAGATTGAATACGTCATTAACTTCAGGACATCGCAGAAGATCTTCCGCATGGGGATATAACTGGTATGCTGTTTAAAAATATACTCCTGAAACATAACCTCAAACTATTCATTTTCAAGAAAAAGTAACTTCATTTTATATTTCTTTCTATATATAAATACAGTATATATTCTTCTCTGTGAGTGTAGCATTCCCATCAACATTGATGGCTTGGCCTCACGAGTGAAGATTTGGGAAGGGCTTTTACCCATGTTTACTACAAGCACGATGACCAAGGACATGTGGGATTAAACACATGTTAAATTAGTTATTTGTAGTAAAAACACCACCATAAAAAACAGCGTGCAGTTGTTAAAATGTCTATATAGCTCTATGACTTAATTTACAAAAGAATTAATAAATTGATACAAAATAGTTCGCAAATCTGAGTACAGTGCTTGGTGTTCAGCATAAAAAAAAGTGAACAGTAACCAAATTGAAGATTTCAACTCATGGAAGAATTAACTTTGCAAATTACAAATCAGCCTCTCACAGATCAGTGCTCATTTCTTCCTTTGTGAAAGCACCATATTAATCTTCTGTATTTTTTACTACCTTTACTACTACAAGATGGCAGATCAGAGTAGTATTTTTACTTCTCCTGATCTGACAATATCCATACACAGTTCATGTAAAAAGGGCATTGAAGGTGGACACCCATTTTCAATCATCCTCTCTCTCCATAACACTAGGGATTTACACAAACTGCGCCTTAAAATGAATATATCCTAATTTAAACTCAACTCCTACTCGACAGCAATCTGCTCAGCTTCTTAGGCAGTCTGTAGCAGAACTAATCCCAATATGTACAGGCAACTTAATCATTTGACAAAATGAGCAGTTGTCTAATCTACTATGAGATGCGTGGTGTACAATCTATTTTAATACATTAATTTTGCTATCTATCTTTTTAGCTGCGTTTATCACTATTTGAAGATTTCTGACTGATGCCAGCCAAGTGATGGGGTGGTAGGAGAAGGATATTTATCCCTTATTTGCTGTGAGCAAAACAATATTCCTTTATTCAAAATTAACTACCAAGCAACCATTGAGAAAACCTTTTATAATTATTTATTAAGCTGGAAAGGTCTCTATATTCTGTTAGCATACAATTACATCATTGTAGTCCTAAATAAAAGTATGTTCCAAAGATGTAATGCCTGATCTTGCTCATCTAAATCTGTATTTAGGAACAAACAGGAATGTTTTTATCTTCAGATGCTCTGCTATAAATTTGCATCCACCATCTTATTTGTTGCGTGCTTAGGAGGCTTGGTGAAAAAAAAGTAATGTTTATTGATGTGCCTAAATATGCACTTCAGGCATTCACTTTAGATGTTATTTTGCCCTAGATTCTTTGTTCACAGATCTCTTTGCTGCAGGAGTTGTGAACGTATCCATTCACGAGGCTACACCATCTGCTACAGGGCAACACTGACAGGGTGTGACTGGCTAGCTCTTTTGGGCCATAAATATTATGCACACAGAACCTGGAGGCAAATTATGATATATGTGATACCTGCAGCTGAAGAAATACTTAAAACACTTTTTTTTTGAGCTGTCTGTGAAGGCCAGTGCAGGATTTGATTCAAACTATTCTATGGAATAGCTGGGAAAACACATGGTTTCAATGCAGCCCTGCAGAGCTTACTTGAATGCATGCATTCAATATGAGTTCATGCATTCAAAGCCACTTACTAGATTCCCCACTAATCTCTCTCTGACTGCTACTTATTTGCCCAAAATATCTGAAAAAAATGCCATAACTGATGAATAGTTTCATAAGTAATGAAAAAACAAACCCAAACTTTAAACAGATAGTGTAACAGACGTTTTTTTACAACATTTAATACAGTATCCTTTTTGGAGGCCATTAGTGTCAGGCTGTAATTAATACTTCTCTCTTTTCCCTAGAAATCTGACCTGTTGCAGAACAGAAGGATCACAGTGATGGCTAAAAACATGACTGTTTCCTGTCCTCCTGATAACAAGGAAAACACCAACGTAGCCAAAATCCAAATTCCAGGGTTTATACTCACTTGATTTAATTTTTTTTTAGACCAGAATCAGTATTACCTAAAAAGCACTAATAAGCTATCATGTATTGTTCCATGTCACTGCATCCAGCCTCATTAGAGTGATTTAAGCTGTTTACTGTTTTCCATTGGTTTTCTATTTCAGATCTATGAGTGGCACAAGTTGATCAAATGAAACAAGTTTATCTGGACTAGTTTTCTCCGATGAAGACTTGAGACCTTCTTTCTGGTTGGGCATCTCAGATTACCATTTGCTACTCATCAGTTCCTCTCCTGAGTTAGATTGCTTCAGAGATCACTGGGTTGGAAGATCTTTTATAGCATTACAAAAGAATCAGGACTAAGTGAAGCTAGATGGGTAGAAATAATTGGTAGATAAAGCAGCAGTGGGTGGGAGGAAATATCCATGTCACACATTCATGAATTTACACTGTAACCTGCAGAATGTCTACCTTGCGCGTGACAGCAGGCTTTGAGAAACACACATTCTTCTTAGAATCTTACCTTGTTCTAATGCCAGTTCCTTATAAAAATTCTGAATCTCAGGTGGGATTCCTCCTACATAGACAGGTGAGTTTACATTCAGCTCCTGAACATGGGGTTCAAGCATCTGCTCTCTCAGTTCATTCACACTTGCTGAAACTACAGAGCCCTCCTTGCTCACAGTGACTTTGTTCCATTTCCCATCACAGTAAGACAGTCCTAACCAGAGATCCACTTGTGTAAAGACAATGCCAGTTTTTA
Source organism: Pezoporus flaviventris (assembly GCF_033815535.1). Taxonomy (NCBI): domain Eukaryota; kingdom Metazoa; phylum Chordata; class Aves; order Psittaciformes; family Psittacidae; genus Pezoporus; species Pezoporus flaviventris. The sequence goes on from NW_026892631.1 coordinate 295,047, forward strand.
AAAAGATGTTTAACATTCCACTTTTCAGTTCGATCTGTGCATTTTAAAACAGAAAAAAGATTTTTAAGGAGACATCACATACACAGCAACAACAGATAGAGCTATTTAAAAAGAAAGAAAGGCAGTCAATAAACAAAATCAATGAACAACAATTTTTTAAGCTCTGGATAGCATAAATCACCATAAAATTGTTTACACAAAAGATGCTTAATATCGTGTATCGATTAATTCAGAAAGTAGGAATATATGTTCTTTCTCAAGTATGGCACTAAGTAAAAAGAAAAGACAATCAACCAGGATTGCTTTGCTTTTTAGAGAATGAGAAAACAGTATTTTATCTGTCAATTTATTTTTTAGAAGAATGCAACAAGATAATAAGGAGATGAAATGTCAGACCTGATTAAGGTCTTTTTAATTGGCTGGTAAACTCAATTTCAAAAGTTTCCAGAATACACTGATTCTTACATCCATACATCCTTCTTCTTCTAAATCTGGTAAGAAAATAATTGCTTTTGTGTGCGCTCTTTGAGATTAATGTTCTAATTCTCTAATAGAAATACATTTTACTTAAATTTTTCACTGCAGAAGTCTCCAAAGCTTTACTGCAAGACTCTTTATCCTGACTGAATGGAATACAAGTAGGCTGAGACTGTAAATTGGCATGTATAGAGGACTGTATACTTAAGTGATGAACTGGGTTTTGAAAAATACAGATACATTCACAGAAAAAAGCATTACTGTTCCCATGCCAAAATCTTATTATAAAATTACAGATTTAATATAAATGCTTATCACCAGTATTGACAAACTGACATAGTTAGGTTACTATTAATATTAATATTGCAATATTTTTTTAACAGAGACCCCATCTAAAGAATGACCTCAGTACTTGAGGTGCCAGTGGCAATACAGGTCCTACTTCAGAGGGCGCACTGGCTGATAGCTCACAAGACAGAGGGATTTTGTTTATTTGTTTCTTTTGGACCACAACATTTCCTATTTCCATGAGTTCAGAGCTCTTCATAGCCAAGGACTATATAATACAAGTGAAGGGACCGATATGGCATCAGTGCTGATGAGTATAGCTTGACAAAGCAGTCCATTGGACTGTTTTTCTTCCCTGATGAGAATTAATACGAAGCACACTGTGCTGGTGTGAAGGAAGCATTTCAGCAGCGTGACTACAGTAATATGCCAGCAAGTCTGCCAGACCTGGAAGCTGGAGAGAGGGCAGGGTGTTTAACAGAGGGTCACTACTCAGCACATCCTTCTTGCAATTTACTCATCTTGGCATAGTCTTAAAGCAGGCAGTGAATGATGCTCGTGCTTTTTGTGTTGACATGGACTGACATTTAGAATGGCCAAGTGCAGCTAAAGATAGTGGACCAATGTTTTAACTGCTCTGCATGGTGAAGTTAAAAAGAAAAAAACAAAATCCTGCATAGATCTAGGATTCTTCCTGGTATTGAGCATACTTCAGAAAAACAACAGATAAATTGTTTGCCTTGGATAACATTTTTAATCTTGGAAAATATATTATTATTTTAAATAAAAAATGTGTGAAGATTATCTTATTCTGCCAGACACAGAATCATAGAATAGTTAGGGTTGGAAAGGACCTTAAGATCATCAAGTTCCAACCCCCCTGCCATGAGGCAGGGACACCTCATACTAAACCATATCACCCAAGGCCTTGTTCAACCTGGTCTTGAACACTGCCAGGAATGGAGCATTCACAACCTCCCTGGGCAGCCCATTCCAGTGCCTCACCACCCTCACAGGAAAGAATTTCCTCCTTATATCCAATTTAAACTTCCCCTGCTTAAGTTTTAACCCATTACCCCTTGTCCTATCACTACAGTCCCTAATGAAGAGTCCCTCCCCAACATCCCTATAGTCCCCCTTCAGATGCTGGAAGGCTGCTATGAGGTCTCCACACAACCTTCTCTTCTCCAGGCTGAACAGCCCCAACTTTCTCAGCCTATCTTCATATGGGAGGTGCTCCAAGACCCTCATCATCCTCCTAGCCCTCCTCTGGACTTGTTCCAACAGTTCCATGGCCTTTTTATGTTGAGGACACCAGAACAATACTCCAGGTGAGGTCTCACAAGAGCAGAGTAGAGGGGCAGGATCACCTCCTTCGACCTGCTGGTCACACTCCTTTAGATGCAGCCCAGGATACGGTTGGCTTTCTGGGCTGCAAGCGCACACTGCAGCCGGCTCATTTTCTCATCGACCAGCACCCCCAAGTCCTTCTCCGCAGGGCTGCTCTGAATCTCTTCTCTGCCCAACCTGTAGATGTGCCTGGGATTGCTCCAACCCAGCTGTAGGACCTTGCACTTGGCATGGTTAAACCTCATAAGGCTGGCATCAGCCCACTTCACAAGTGTGTCAAGGTCCCTCTGGATGTCATTCTTTCCCTCCAGCGTATCAACCAAACCACACAGCTTGGTGTCATCAGCAAACTTGCTGAGGGCGCACTCAATCCCACTGTCCATGTCAGAGACAAAGACGTTAAACAAGACCAGTCCCAGCACCGATCCCTGAGGGACACCACTCATTACTGGTCTCCAGCTGGACATTGAGCCATTGACCACAACTTTTTGTGTCGGCCATCCAGCCAGTTCTTTATCCACCGAGTGGTCCATCCATCAAATTGATGTCTCTCCAATTTAGAGACAAGGATGTTGTGTGGGACAGTGCTGAACGCTTTGCACAAGTCCAGGTAGATGACATCAACTGCTCTGCCCTTGCCCATCAGTTCTGTAGCCCCATCATAGAAGGCCACCAAATTGGTCAGGCAGGATTTCCCCTTAGTGAAGCCATGCTGGCTGTCACCAAGCACCTTGATTTTCATGTGCCTTAGCATGCCTTTCAGGAGAATCTGCTCCAAGATTTTGCCAGGCACAGGGGTAAAACTGACTGGTCTGTAATTCCCCGGGTCATCCATTTTCCCCTTCTTGAAAATGGGGGTTATATTTCCCTTCTGAGTTAACCATCTCTCAACAGAACAAGAGAGGTCTATCGCAGCTCTAAACCTGCGCAGGCTCTCAGTTTAATGCTTAAAAGCATATTTGCTTTTCAGAATTTGGGGTACAAATATTAAACACTGCTGCAAAATTTTATTAATACTGATATCTATGCACTCAATTCATATTTTCATATACCTAAGCATGTAAGGTTGGAATTAGGAAAGCCAAAGCTTAGCCTGAATCTGGAAGACATGAGGGGCAAGAACAGCTTCTAGAGGCCCACTGGAAGCTTGTGGCATCATTCTGAGATTGACATAGAGATTGATTCTGATTAAAGATTTTATTAATTACCTGGGCATTAGGATAGGGTGCATTCTCAGCATGTTTGATGTCGATAACAAAGGGGCTGCCACTGGTATTCTAGACATAGAAAGCAGCTTTGAAGAAAAAGGACTGAGAGTCAAGACAGATTACAAATTGAAGACTGGTCAGCAATGCACCCTTGAAATGACAAAGGCAAGATGTTGTGTACTGGTACTAGCCAAGTTCAGACGTGCTAGCCACAGGTCAGTGGCCTGAACACAAACCCCCCAATAGCCTCCTTCGAATCAGTTACGATAATGGACAGGAAATGGGAATTTCTTCCTGACACCAGAAAGAAATCACTGGTGACTAACAGGAATATCACCTTCACAAGTCTCACATGAGTATGCCACACCTTTGCTAATAAAAAGATTTCCACTTTGAGTTCCCAAAACACTTATTTCACACCCCTCCTTATTTCCACCACAGGCAACACTTTGACCTTGGGCACTAGTCAAGCTGCTTCCTACAGCTATTCTAAAGTGTAATTCCTTTGAAAAGGTTCCTGCAGGACTCTTTTCTTACTGTGTAGCTTTGTAGAAGTTACCATGTCTTGGGACCTGCTGCCACTGTCACATGAGATTAGCAGTGCTTAGGCTTTCATTGCTGTTGAAGTGGTCAGCATCAAAATCAGTAATGTAAACTCTATCAGCAGTCACATTACCCTCTTTCAATCACATAAGGTCATGAGGAAACACATGTCAGAGTGAGAGCTAGTGATTCCAACTAGCTTATCTGGTCACAGCTTGCTTATAATTATTGTTCCTGGATGCAAAAAGAATCAGTTTGAATTCTCTGGCTTGAGTTATTGTCAGGGCATGGAAGTCACAGAAGAAGTGAACTTTACACACATCAGCTTTTTAGGACTAATTTTTGTCTTGCACAGAAGGCAAGATAAGAGTCTTTTGCTCTTTGGTAGCAGACCAGCCATTTGCCTAGCTACAGTCATTCCAAAACTATAAAGCTAATAAGAGAGCTGCGACCTATGCAAAGGGCAGGATCAGGGAATACCACGTTACACTGGCACTCAGGATAGGTGGTATAGCTTCTAATGTCTCCTGACAAAGGCTCCTAACAAAGACATTGTAGCTCATGCGCAACATGCTACACACCTCATTTTCACTTTCTATTAACCTTTTTTTGTGAGCTCAAGTGTATGGTAAAACCTTCAGTCATCATTATGTATTTGCAGAGCACAAAGCTGCAAGGGTTGGAAAAACATGCATATACTCATTGTCTCTAGAATTCCTCATCTTAAGGCTTTGGAGATGTTGAGGTCAGGAGTAAAGTGAGATTAAAGAAAGTTTTACTTGACTTCGGACAAATGCTAAGAAAATTATCTAATCACAGTTTTCAGTGCTAAAAGAATAACCTAAATATAAAACTGCCAAAAATCTGGAAGCATGAGTAGAGATGGAAAGTGTTTTGTCTAACTACTTCATAGTTTTGACTCCTCTTTTGATTTAGTGAGTCCCCTTTATCCTTCATAATCAAGAAGCTATTTTCTTCTATTTCTGTTAGTCTTTCATCGAGCAAGAAAAAGGAAAAAAGGATTACACACAGCAAGAATCTCCAGAAGAACCCAAACCCCATGTTTGTCCCTGTGAATATGGTTCACATAAATACTGCCCCTGTACTGTGAATTACACTCACAGAAGTCTTTGTAGGATGGGACAGTAGTGTAGGCATAGCATCTTTTGCTATTATTTTATGACCTTGGTCATTACTTGATGGCAAAACTAAAGTGATAACATGTAATTCGCAAGACTTGCTATTGGAACTCATTATAATTTTTAACTAAGGCTGCTTCAAAAAATGGGGCAATCAGGTCTAGCAGAACACAAAACCCAAGAAAAAAGAAACTGTTGGAGAAGTCAGTACAAAAAAAGTAAAGGTAGAATAAGTTATAGTTGACTTGAAGAGGAGAAAAATATATTTATACATTTTAGATCAGAAGTTTAAAAGAAAAGGCACATTAGATATAATGCCATGCAATAAAACATGACTGCCATTAGCAAAACAGCTGCATAATAATAACTAAATAAATGAAATTCAATAAACAACCAGAAAGGGCAGAGTGGGGCAAAAAGAGTAATACCCTCAGAAATCTGAATGCAAATGATTGCTTCTTGGACCAACTGAAAAGAGATATTACTTTCAACGTAATCCTCTGTAATACCCACTAGGTAGTTCCAAGTTGCACTATGCAATGGTGACCACAGTTTAATTATATTCATTTTCTTCTCTTGGGAGAAGAAAAAGATGAAAATCCAGAGCCATTTAACTAACAGAAACATTTGAAAAACTGCAACAAACACATTCAAACTTAAACAAAATCATGGAAAAGATGAAAGCACGAGTACTTCTGAGCATAAACCAGTCTTATTCAACAGAAATAAAAAAAAATGTTCATTGGCATTATCTTACAACTTTGCCTAATACCTCTACAGCTTTCTCTCTAGTGATAGGGATGAAGTGGGATTAAGTTGGACCACTAATTTCTCTCTATATGTTTCAAATCAAAATAAAGAAAACCTATCAATTATAAAAAATACATATACTTAAAGAGAAAGATTTATTAGGATACCAAACAATTTCTGGATACCAGACAATTTCTGTCATTAACTTTTTGATCCACAATTTAATTGATTTTGTTCTAGTATGAAAACTGGGAAATTGGGTAATTCTATACTTTCCCAGGAATGAAGTGAAACCTTTTAATACATATTTTTGTTTGTTTTTTTTTCTAATCCCTTATAATGCAGCAAGAGAATAATTGAGAATAAATAAAGAGAATAATTCTGCTCTTCATATACTGGTATCTTTCTTAGTTATAAATAACACAGGTAATTTATTCTGAGCATTTGTTGGAGTCTTTTTGCTCCCTTTACACTTTGCTGTGCACAGCATTCCAAAACAAGTAAAACACAAAAATAACTTATTGTTTGAAATTTCTTTACATGCTGGACATAGAATCATAGAATAGTTAGAGTTGGAAACTAGTTTCAACCCCCCTGTCATGGGCAGGGACAACTCGCATTAAACCATGTCTCTGAAGACTCCATTCAACCTGGCCTTGAACATTGCCAGGGACGGAGCATTCACAACTTCCTCGGGCAACCCATTTCAGCACCTCACATCACCCTCACAGTAAAGAACTTTTTCCTTTTATCTAACCTAAACTATTCCTGTTCATCTCAATGGTCAACACTCACAAGTCATACCTGAATATAGTATATTTGTATTTCTGAACTTACTGCAAGATAATCTGGGCCATCTTTATTGTAAACAAACAGAAGCAATCCATTCAGTTGATCTGTTCTAAATTTGAATGAGATCTCAAATTCCAGTCCACCACTGAAAACACCTGAATGCAGTTCCAGGAACCCTTGAAAGAAAGTGAACACATGCCTACGTTAATCAAATACATAAAATAAATAGGTTCAAGAAACCAAAAGCAAAAGTCTAGGTGCTATTTTCTACTTTGACATAAAGAATTCAGGTTTCAAGATTAAAGTTTACAACTTTATCACCCAGTTTTGTAAAGGACAGTTATCCATAACATATTGCAACAAACAACTGGTGCAATGTCCCACATTTTGCTACCTGGCATTTTTTTAGGCCCTCTTCAAAAGTGAAAATTTACCTTTTACATGCATATCAAATCTTCATTACAGCACCTATTTGTGATTTCAATTCCTCTTTCTTGTGGTAGCCTTTGCTAAACCCAGAAGCCAAATTTTAAAGCATTCAAAAATAATCCTATATAACTAAAACTGTTTTGAAAAGCAGATCACTGCAACACTTTTGATATGATCATCTTTTATACCTCAAAACCATACTTGGTTAGTGCAGCAGTACAGCAAACTACCTTTGCCGAGAAAATGTGCTCCTTCTAAGAGAACGACGGGGCATCCTTCCCAAATATGACAAACATTGTTCTGCTCTTCAGCATCCTCCCAGTTCAAAGATTCCCAGTTTTCATAGGGAGTGTGCACTTTTTTCAAGTATATGTCACTGAGACACCCCACAAATCCTTTCTGGACTATCATTTTCATCCCTGCAAAAAAGGAAAATAATCGGTTTAAGCCTGCAACTAAACACAGGGATTAAATTGTATGCTTTATACATCCTCACCCTATCATATATGCCCATGTGTGCATTGATAAAGAGCCATCAATGACTTCATAAAGCTGGTCTCCAAGCTAACTCCAGACTTCTGGATGGGTCTAGTCACTAAAGACAGCAGCTACTCCTATGTAGCTGGAAAAGATTAAACTTTGTGAGACTTTGCATACAGATACTTTACAAATCAACTGCGTAAATCTACTCCATGAAAATTCCAAATCAAGTTTGCAGATTTACCCTCTTTAAACAAAACCATAATTCTGAAGAAAGGCATGCATCTTCTGTATAGAAAGAAACAGTGCTAAAGCTAAAGTACAAAAGCTAAAGCAGAAGCTTCCTCAAGAAGTTTAGAAGCTTCCTCAGGAAGTTTTTCTTTCCTTGTTTGGATAAAAATAACAGTGATTTATGGCTGCTAACTTTTTCTTTAATGAGGACAAAAATATGAAGCAGCTTTTATAGATGGCCTTCTCTTAAATGGTATTTTTAGTCAATCTCATTTTGATTATGTAGCTGTTTTTTGAGGGAGGCATCCTGGATTACTTTATGAACCAAAGTTTTAGAAGAAGACATACATGTATTTTTGGTTTTAGTAAGGTCACATAAAGAAGGAAAGAGAGAGTTGAACTCTCTGTGTACCTCACATCAAGTCATCAGCTAGATTTCATGTCTTTATCAGTGACGGGAACACAAACTTAATAAACAATTTGGCTTTTAGTTAATTATGTAAAAAGAAACTCAAATCCAAAAAACAAAAATGAAGACCTGCATATGAATCAAGTAAGAACAGCTGATTGTATACTGGTTTTGTATGCAGTCACCTCTGTGCTATCTGCTGGTAGAATATACACTTGGCACATACACCAAGTTTATATATGAGAACATATGTTTATTGATTCTTCTCAAAGCCAGCTATAATCCAGCTCATGAATACAGCTGTAGAATACAAATGTATTCATACACCACTGATTTCAATGCAATAATCCCTGAAGGATTCAAACTCAAACCAAAAAATCCATCCTGGCATCTAGATGGGATGGTGGGATGTATAACCCTGTGCTTAAGCTAATAAAACCGATTTGTACATGTATTTCTAAAAAGAATTTGGGAACCTAGAATGTAAAACATACCCATAAGTTTCACACGCACACCAGTTCTGTATATAAAATTCATTAAAATGGACATGGACCTCATGTACTTCTTTATTGATAATGAAATCAGCTATAAAGATATCCCAAAAGATAAAATTCAAGAAACTGTACAGACATATTTTTGATTAAAACAATTATGTAAATAATTATGCAAATTAATTACCGTCCTCATGTTTCTGACACAATGTTGATACAGCCTACAGCGCTGGAAAAGCAGCTAAGTCAGTGCCACTGTGTAGGATTTGTTATACCACAACCATACTCACCTACATCTTTTCTCACAATAGTATAACCCTGTGGAAGTCCTCCAACAAAAACTCCTGTGTTCTCTCCAATCATGGTGCTGCCACTAGTTGCTAAGGAAAAACCTGAAAAAAACAGGTCATTATTCTTGAGTGCTTTCAAATGATTTTCAACTCAGTATCACAATACTGATATTTGATAAGAGACTAATATTCTAATACTTTCCCATACATATCCAGGAATATTTATAGCCCTGTTTTACAAAATCATGTTAACAAAATCACAGATCTAAAAGCACAAAAAGGCAAAATCCTCCTACTTACTATTAAATTATCAAAGATTCACATCAGATAGATACCTCAGGTGCACACACAAAACAATAGTAATTTTGTTAAGAAATAGTGAATGAATTTTTTGCTGTATGTAGGAACACGGGTAGTGGAAAAGTAAGCAAGTGAGCAATATCCTAAGTAATACCAAAACTACAAAGCAAAATGAAACTGCATCGATTACCTGTGTACTGCCCATCCACTGTGATGTTTCCCAGTGCTTGAATTCTTGTAGCAATTATTTGGTGCCAACTGTTATCATTGTACTCTTTTCCACCATCATTAGTTGGAGTGACTGCTACCGCAGACCCCTTTTTATTAAGAGAAGAATCTGATTAAGAATATTGTGAAGATTTTTCATTACACTTTACAACATTCTGTGGCATAGAAGATCCAAAAATAAGGATAGAAGTCCTCTCTTTAACTTGTTTTGGAACACTGAATGAAGTTTAGGACTGATTTCCCCACTAAATTAACCTTCTCAAATAATAGATGAGAGATCAAGGATCCACTTTCTATTAAAAATAGAAAACCTGTGTGGCTTCCCTGACAAAGAAAATGATGAGACACAAATTATTGAAGGTCATGTCACACAGTTCTTTTTTTATTTAATTTTTAAATTAAGTCCCTGTTTAACTACTTCATGAATTGCTATGGTTGTGAAGTTTGATTGCCACAATTCAATGCAGGATCCACAGAAAGCAACTGCGTATCAGGATTGTTGTCTGCAGCTCCTGTCAACAGCAAGGGACCCCAAAAAGAGGTGAATATAGGACAGTATAAAGATGTAAGTTCTGTCCCTGTTAACCTGGTCTCAAAAGAACTTCAATATTTAGGTTAGAGAGTATAATACCTTTATGAAGGAAAAGGTCATGTCAAGAGATCCAGATTAAAAAAAAAGAAGAAGTGAATTATTGAGGATATTTTCACTGTACAAGGGATGCTTGTAAAAATGTTTTTAAATTCACCTACAATTTTTAACTCTTTTTAATACATCAACAATAAAAAAAAGATATGAGCAGTGAATTTAGAGACATCCATAATAAAATAGAGATAAATCTTTTCTGAATAGCTGAGTAAGAGTAATAGAACATATGCCTCTGCCAAACCAAATCTCAAGATGGTAAACTACCACGATACCATGTAAAATCATATAATGATGGAATAAAAATAAAACTAATGTACTTCAAGAATTTTCCTGAGATTTATATCCAAATAATCTTCTAACTTCCCAACAATTCCTGTAATATTGTCTCAGGACTTTATACCATACTTGAATGGCCAGGAAACTCAAATTCTGAATCACATTCTGAATCACTGTCAAATTCACAAAACAGAACTGTCCTATGTAGCAGGCAACCACAGAATGGAAAAACATTTCTTTTCATAGGCACTACACAATATTAAAGAATCACAACCTCTGCAGGTACTTTATGGCTTAAAAAAAAAAAAAGAAATCAAACAACAAAAAAACACTCTATTTCCAAAAAACATATAAAAGAAAAATCTGAGTTTTCTTATATTTGGGTGTCTAAGATGTTATTTTGCAGTAGCAAATCACACAGTTCAGGATTTTTTTTCCCCCAGTTGTTCTAGCTCTTTCTGGCCCAAGGATTCAGGCACATGAAGGAAACCTGTTGATAAGCAAATGTACCTACTCTGATTAATACTAAAAACTTCCTGTTAAAATTTAGTATCCTGGCTTTAGTGATGTGCATCTATTAGAAAATGCTTGTCAGAATATAGATTTATGAACACCGCATATATTTTAGAGTATATTTTGACTTGGGGACTGTCACTGCATATCATATATATAAAAGTATATATGATGTGTACATACATACATGATTACAGAAAAATAATTCCCCATGAATATTTACAGCACATTTCCAACATCTTGGTACTGAGGCAGTTTGTACAGCAGTCCTCTGTCCCATGGTAACAATACAAAGCTATATATCCTTACATACCAATGTGCACTTTTTCATATACTATTTTTTATTGTCTTCTCTCCTATTTCAACATTTTAATATTTTACAAACACACATTTCATTATCGTAGTTTAATAATTAAAACCAGAACTGGTGTCATGCCCAATTAATGTGCCCTGGTAGCATGCCCATTAGTTTTTCCATTAGTGAATTCAACAATACTAATGGGATTACTAGCATGGGATGCTAATTGGGCGTGACATAAGAAACTGGCTTACTTCTTAGCATACCCTTGCCAATGATGAAATTAATGAGCATTTTATTAAATGCTGTCTCATCAAAGTGCACTTAGTTAGCGATAAAATTGTTACAAACGATGCTGCATTCTAAAGATCAGGTGCCTGAATAAGTGGTTCTTCATATTATGTTTAAGAGCAATCTAGACCATTAACAGGGTGGGGTTTTTTTTACATCAGAAACCACATTTATTTGTAACCAATTCAATCTGGGACCACACAACCATATGGGCTAACCCAGGCTTTATTTCAGGGGGCAAAAAACTTGACAGAAAAAAGTGGTGTTTAGGGTTCAGTATGCACTGCATTGGAGGCCTCTGTATGACATTTTATCCATTTTAACCCAGTTGCTCTGTGATCACATTCAAATATCCTGTTGTGAAATGGCTTGTTATGCATTTTGAAAATTACACATAGGGAACCAAATCTGAGTAAGTTTGCCAAGGCATACAGTAAGTCTTAACTTTTAGTAGTTCTTAGCAATAATGAAGCAAATATGAATCTGTGTCTCTTCATGATTAAATCTGCATTCATGAAAATACACAGAAGCATCACAAAGACGCTGTCTAGGTGGCAGTAACTACACTACTCCCAGTCAAGTTCTTTCAATGCTCAAACTCCTACCACTGAGGAGGTGAACAAGTACTGAAGTTTTGCCAATGCCAAGCAGCAAGGTATATCTGGGATTCATAGCTATGTATTCTCCATCTCCTTCTTTTTTTTCGGGGGCGGGGGGAAGGGGGGAGGTGTTACAGCTGACCCTCAGACTGTGCCTGCTATTTTAACCTCTGCCCAAACCAAAGGCATTAAGAAAAATATTCGATGTTCCTCCTTTTTGCTATAAAGAAAATGGAATTTTCTTTATAGCAAAAATTTGCTATATTAGAAAATGGATCATCTTCAACAATAGAAAAGCTGGATTCAATTCCCTTCATTTTGTGAGAAGAATCCCAATAATTTTTAATAGGATTGTTATAATTACTAAGCAAATAGGTGCTCCAGATTGGCCTTAAATTTTCAGTGTTAGTGATTTCACTTTGTATAAAACATTGAGTGCTTTCCTGGAAAAAAAGAACAAATGACCTGTAGACACCAAAAGAACTATAGATTTAGCTAGAGTTGACTGCGTAATTTAGGGATGGATGTAAAGGCATTATGATGCGAAGAAAAGCCACAGATAGCTGAAGGTTTGCAGGCACAATGAGTTTGGAGGAAGGTCTGCGGAACACTTTAATTCTACAGACAAGACTGAGGAAGACATCTGTTAGCAAAAAAACTCATGATTCGTGGACCATGAGTAGCAACCAGTAAAGAATGACAGTAAAACAATTAGGAAGGAAAAAAGAGCAGCTTGACGACACAAATGAGTGACAAAAGAGATGGTCAGTCAACAGATAGATAGATGAATGGTGGTGCATGTAAAGTTGAGAGAAGTATGAATGGACAGGAAGGAAAGGATGTGAAACTAACACTTCAAGAAGGAAGAAGTTAGGCAGCTGAAGACTCCTCACTAAGAAGACTTGGCAGGACTATCTCCAGAGCAGATACAACAAAGAGAAAATTTGCTGCTGATGATGAGCAAAGATACATACCAGAATCTTAAAAGGGACTAAGGGTAAAACTAATTAACCTGTGACAGGACACAGCTGGAAGGGAGTACACCGCACTGGTATAGATAAAAAGCAGCAGAGACACAACTGTCATCAGAAGGAATGTTTGCAATTTTTAAGAGAAAGCACAAAGGCAGGGCCATAAATGCTTATTATATACGCCATAAACATGATTAGAGAAAGCAATGAATCTAACTTGGTTAAGAAACCACATGATGTCAGTAGTAATTAAAGCATTTGCACATGAATGCAAACTGATGCCCAAACTAAAGATTAAGAAATGCTGTTACAGTACATGATACATAATATTACAGCAAATTGCAAATAATGGCAAAAGAAGCAAACAAACATAGAAACAAAGGTACAGGTAGTAAGGTAGCACAGAATATTAAGGATATGGAGAACTGAAAAATTTTGGTAACTGAATTTTTCACAGGTAAAAATTTTTGAAAAGGATACTACAAGAAATACATTGATGTGGGCCACAGTACATTACCTCTGTATCTGAGAATGCACAGGAATCTCTTCCACATTATTAATGAGGAATTAGAAAGCATTAGCTTTCAAGATAGATAGTAAGTAAATGTTAAGACCTACACTATACCTGGATGTCTTGAATGTCATTTTAATTTCTATGAACAGTCACTGAAACACTAATATAGGTGATTTTAGACTTCGTAAGAGGGAACAACATGGAAGCGATGATCCTAAAAATCAGCATGGGACAGAGTTGTCTGATTCAAGTGAAACAAAGATAAACAAAGATATATTCATAAACAATTTCTTAAAATTCAAGATAGCAATTATTGCAATATTAGCTGAACTGAGGTGATCTAGGAACTGAATATGGACAAGATGTACACTTTTTACAGTTAAAAGGTAAAAAAACGGAAACAAAAAGGGCAGAATGAAGAAACAAAAAGTAAAACCCCCAAAGCAGCCACTCTCCCATCTGTCCAACCTCCTCCCCACCCCCTAAATCCAAACAAATGCAACATCTCCTGGGGAATGAGTCCAATCTAGCTGACGTACAGGTACTTCTGAAGGAGCAAATCTGCAGGAGGGCTAGGAATACTATTTGAAGCACTAAAATCCTAGTTAAAAGATATCTATTTCCATTAAAACAAACAACTAAATAAAAATAAATCAAACTATTACACTAAGACCTTGCAAAGGAAGTAAAAATTCCTTTGTAGCTAAGTGAAGGTATAAGTGTAAAAGAGAAGAGAGACCTATTAAAATGCAGATGAGGGCAACATTAATGACTTTGTTAAGCATAGTCCCCAAAAATTTGAAGTACATATTGATTCAGCTTGCAGCAAGGAAAAGATAAAGCCTATGTGTAAATCCAGTGGAAATAATAGAAAGTTATATCTTGGGATCAGAAGCACATTTAACGTTTTCTAGCATAGGGATCAAATACCCAGTAGCCTCTGTGCAGCACCATGCCTCCTTTACAGATTCTCCAGAGCTGAAGGTGGTCTTCACTGCTGCACAACACCTCCACATGGTCGTGGAACCTCAGTGCCTGGACCATGGCAGAGCTCATGAAGCACAGGTTAACAGTGGATCATCAAATCAATAAATCCCCACCAGCTTATACCATTAAGCATTTCTGTTCAACCCCCTCCACAGCAGTGGACACAATGCCAATCACATAATTGAGGTGTGACAGAAGGTATAGCTGATAGAGCAACCAGGCCTTTCAACAACACTGAGGCAGAAGCAACCTTACAGAAAGGATGCACATATATGGAGATATATGATACCGCATTCTGACAGTATCATTAGGAAATCAAATAACTACTTAATCACTTAGTTTCTTGCATATTTATGAAATATAAGTGAGCCTGTAATGCTTTTCTATTCCATGTGGAGATCTGAGCTTGGGGTGCAGAGCAAACAGAAAATACTCAAACAGAAATGCAGGGCATGTGGCCTTATTTTTTACTTTTAATTATTTGATAATATTTCCCTCTTTATTTATGTCTTTTCTATGGTCATTATTACTAGAAGGGAGAGGCAATATGTATCACATTAATGTCAACATACTGATTTTGGCAGGAAATGACAAAGTCTCAAGATGGGAGGCTTAAAAATAATTAAATATATATAACCCCTATTTGCTAATTCAAAACTTAGATTTATCCACCTTTGCAATCTTGGTACTTCAGGCTGTTAGGTGGTGTTTGGTGGTACTGACAGAAAACCTGAACCCATAGAAAGGAAAGGAAAAAATGAAGTCATGAACTGTGGCAAAAAATGAGCAAGGCTTTAGTGTTTCAGTGTTTCGCTCCCAAAAATCTCCAGTGACCCAAGGGCTCTGAAAGGCAAATTAACTTGTATCAAATAAAAACCAAGAAAAAAAACCAGAAAGGATAACAATGTAAAGAAGTACTGGAAAAAAATATAAGCTAATTTTATAGGATTCTGTCTTTGTTGTACCTGTGGATCAAAAAGAAAGTAAGGACGCCCACTCCTCAGCTGAAGGGCAATATATTCTTCCTGATTCCCGGGTGATGCGGAGAAAAAAATCAAACCATCAGGTTCCTGGGTTCTAAATTTCACTTTAATACCTGGCAAGAAAAAGCAAATAGATGATTCATGCCAAAAGTGGTTCTCATGCATTCTAATAAAAATTACAAACAAAATGTTGGTTTACAAATAGCAGTAACATGGCAAAGCAAAACCGTCAGACTTTTCCTCACCTAAAACCCTTGCTAATCATTACAGGAGAAATTGTACTACGCCAGATTTAATCAGCCCTTGAGAAAAATACCTGTGATTTCAGAGCCCTTACCATCCTGTAGAAAAATATATGCAGTTGAGACTTACACTGTTTAGTAACTTCCTTCTTAAGAAAAATAGAATTCAGCATACTGTTCTAATATTTGATATTTTACGTGTGGATTTTCACCTGCCACTTAATATTTCTACTGGTAAAGTAGGAATGAGGGTCCTGTATGAAAGGATTTCTCAGAAGAATAGTGGGGTTTTGGTTCCAAAAGATAGAAACATTTATATACACATTCTTTTACAAATTCACGTATCTAAGTGCACAAAGAATGCCTGGAAAACAAGAGGTTTTAACAAAAATTGGAAATACCCCAAGGAATAATGGATGAACTAAGCTTAATTAAGAACTTTCCAGATCATTATTAATAGTCCCCCTTTTGACTTCTGATAAAATATTGTCTCAGCATATGAAATGTCATTCAAATGACATACAAGGAAAAACTACTATGTTCATTAAATTATTTTTTTTCCCCAAAAAGATACCACAGATATATCAAAACAAGCTAAACAGCTTTTAACTACTGCAATACTGTTGTCCAGTGTATAAACTTCCTCAGTAACTATCTGAGAACAAATTAATGAAACAATTCATAAAGAAACTATCCCATTTCAAGTAGCATAATGATGAATAAACAAGTTTCAGATAACCACCTTTTTTTTTATGACTATATCACCTTTCTCTTAAGCTGTCTTCTGAAATATCACCTTACAGAAACAAGAAAGTTACAAAACCATATGTAGGGAAAAAGCATACTTGGAAAGGGAAATGAAAAGGCAGCAATAGCAACATCTACCTATACAAGACACTTCATCATGTTTCTGTGTAAAATGATGTTTACAGAACAGAGTAATTTATTGAGGTTTGCCCAACTTCAAAGTATTCAGTTTTTTCACATGTATTTGCACTACCCTGTAAGGCAGAACATAGTAAGTGACAAAACCTTTTCTTGCAGACAGAATCTATATTCTAAAAAAATAAGAAATCATAATTCTGATGCCCATTCCTATTAGATCACACTTGTTCATTACCTATGCCCATAAGAAATATCCTTTGACCCCATTTGTTACATAAATGTTTTCATGCAAATCACATGATACACTCACAGATATGAAATATATTCTCTGGACAGTGAAAATCAGTCATGCTATTAAAATACCTGCAAAAAGCACGTGTACACAGGTAACACCCAGCAAGTGAAAGTTCAACAGTGTTCATACTTCAGGAAAAGCATAGCTTTGCCTGGCTCAGAAATAACCACTATTGCTGTACTTAGAGCTCTGAGGTATCTCTACCTGCAACATCTTCTGTAGAGGTTGAGACTGGTAGCCTCTAAACCCAGCCATGGAGAGCACAGTTAGTTTAACAAGCTGCCAGTGTTTTTATCAAGCTGCCAAAAGACATTTCTGAGAACCAGAGGATCCCACCTCACACCTACTTCAGAAAGACAAACACAAACATAGACTGATAGAATAGATAGGGCTTGAAAAGACCTTTAGATCATGTAGTTCCAACCCCCCATAACTGAGTTTCTGCAAAAGCAGCAATATTTTATAATGTTGCTTTACAAAATATAAATTAAATGGCTCATAACAGTAATACTGAAGTAACTGCAAACATTTTAAATGTTATGCAGGAACTTACTTCCTTCTATGGATATTGAAAAGGCTTACAAACCTGAATTCCTGCCTGTAGAGCTGCCAAAAGCAGCCATTGTTTTCAGTCATAGCCCATACAGTAAATTCTTCTGAATTCATATGTCATGTATTACCTAACTCAGAAAAAAACTCTGCCCCTTTAAGTTCAGGTATCTCTGGAGTTTCTCATGAGATAAAGAAGTTCATAGATAAGTACTTTCAGTATTAATGTTTTCTTGTATTTCTAGAAGTGAATGCAATGGAGAAACCAAATATTAAGCAAACATATTCCCATAGATAATGTTTTCATTGGAAGATAAAACTTGTGAAATTAGTATTTTTCACAGGAACATACTAAATAAGAAAAAAATAATCTGAAAAGATTTCTCAAGTCCCAAGTTGGACCTCATAGTCGGAACAAACATAGCTAGAAATCCCATTCAAGAAAGGAGGGTATTTTGCAAGAAATTTTCTCAAAGACTGCTGTCTATTATTTCAGTATGGATGTCTAAAGCCTTAACTTCAATGTTAAATATGACAGATAAATAGAAACATAAATGAAATAGTGATATTACAATTACTTCTGCAATTTTTCATACACAGAAACTGCATCTCAGCCGCAATACTGAGGCTACCAAATCTTGGATGGGCAGCATGACCATCTGTGGGGCATATAGAAGGAATGTACTTTTAATCAGCTGATCATGAACTGCAACTAAAGAATTCACCTAACAGGACTGTTTATGCGACAAAAATGATTGGTGTGTAAGGAGCTGGCTATAATTCCTGGAGTAAAAACCAACAAGAAATTCTACTGGAAATTAAACATTCATGTACGCCATAGAAATAAAATCTTTAATTCCATTTCAAATTATAGCTGTAGTTGAACAGGTGTCACAATTAATTTAATTATAAATAATAAAATTACTTCAATTTCTGTAATTGAATTTTTTTAATTGTAATGGCATTGTACAAAACATAATACAAGCAGTCCGTACACTGAACATAAAAGAAAAAAGAATAGAGAGTAATAAAAGGATAAGTAAAATAAATTACTACTATTAGTATTAATACTACTATGAGTATTAATGTTTTAAAGTATCCCAAAGTGCGTTAAGGAAGACTGACCTGTCAGGATCCACAGTTTCAACTTATGCAGTAGTAGATGGTGATTAGATTTTTCTCCTACTTTCAAAGATGGCACAGACAGTTTAGTAGAGAAATAGGGATGTGAGTGACCAATGCAGGCATTCTAAAGGCATTCAACTGAGCAGTATCAGCCTGTTACCCTGCAAGGGCACACAGTTTTAAGAGTTCCTTTTAGTAGAATGCTGATATTAAAAGTGAAAAGATATTCTATTACTATAATGTCAGATGAGTTAGAATCCAGGTTTTTACCTAGTACAGAAAAGTAAATGGAGCACCTCTTTGCCTCTGTCATGTACATTTAGCAAGTCTGAGAACTTCAGCAACATTTCAGATTCAGACTCAGATTCACATCTGGGTCCAGGTTCTACTATCACAATTCAATGGGGCTTACAAGATCTGCACAGAAGTACTTAACAGGCATAAAATGTGCTCTTGAGAGGCTGGCTGTAGTTTTTGCCTAAAGAAAGTTCAGAGAGCATACAGGATTATTCTGAGTTTAGAAAAGGCAGTTGGTAGTTGGGGGAAAATATTAATAAATTAGAGCAGCTCCCAGATTAGCATAACATATACTAATAATTTATAATTACTAAAGCAATAAAATTCACTTCTGATTAATGCTAAACATTTCTTCCTGCAGAATAAAAACTTTAGATTTTGTTTGATTCAAACTACTCACTCACAGAAAAGAGGTTTTGCTTTCCAATTAAACTGAATTTCAATTTAAATTTTTAATGGGCATTGCAAAATACAAAACCATTTACAGCACTCAAACAATGTTTTTCAACTTTTTGAATTTTTGGGGAAGAGGAGCTGAGGAGAGAAGGCAAGAGAGATTCAGAGAGGCAAGGTAATCAAAGACATCTTTTGCAATAAAATCTGAGAGATTTCAGCAGTGACCTACTTAAAACTGATCTCTTTGACCCATACACTCAGCTAAAATATCTGTAAAGTACCATTCTTTACAACTGGATATTAAGAGTCCAATTCAAAATAGCCAGCAAATAAAAGTTATTAGACTCATTAAATACATAGCAGTTGCCACAAGCCTCAGAAGTCCCATGCCCCTTCACCAAAACCTAGGTATAACCACATGAACAAATCCGTCCAAAAAGCATCAAGAACAGCTACATAAATATATTTCCAACCTTCATGCACTCAGGAATAATAATACTATTTTTATTTGCATCAATACATAAAATCCCAACCCATATGCATAAGATTAATAAGAAAGAATAATAACTAGATACCCTAGCACACTGGGGACAATTTCTTTGTGGAATCAGAAAATCCTAAACAGAAAACAGTGTACATTGCAACTGGAAAAACCTGCCTAATATCTAGAAAATCACAAAGCATTATTAGAAATGAATTTTGCATAATCTGTGAAGCACATTCATTTTCTGTGCAATTTCTCCCAGAATCGAACAAACATGATTTGCATCTGCTTTCTACTTACATCATTATATGAAATGGTGTAAATAACTACATAATTGTACATTCCAATCAAATTAACAGAAACTTGTTGGCAAAGAAAGCCATGTCTTTACCCTTACTAAAGCCTTTATTTTCACTTAATGCATACTAAAATGAATAGAAACTGTCTACAGAACTTTGACAAGAGTATTGGGCTCTCAGCAGCACCTTCAGGATGACAACTCTTAAGCACTTACTTAATATTAAGACTATGTACAAATACTTTTGTCTAATCAAAGTACATTTCCCCACAGAAATTATAAATCTTTTTTTTTCTTTTTCAGATGGGGACTAAAAGTCTCAGTACTATCTACTTTCATTGAATTAATATTTAGTTGTTCTCTCTGTGAGAGTGATTCTGTATGCTACATGTCATTACAGTAGCTAAAACACATTTTAAAATTTATTTAATAGGAAATGCACCTTTAAAAAAAAAAAAAAGAAGGGAGACTTCACAAAAATGGATCAGTATTTGAAGCAGTTTCATGTAACAGACAGCAGAATTAGAAGAAAAGAAGGAACTCAGAGGACACTTGCCTGGACATACTTAAGAATATCCTCTGCTGAATACAAGTTCTTCATACTTTGTGGTGTTCTATAGCTTTCTGGATTCTATTGAGAGAAGAAGCTGGAAAGCATGCTTCTCAAATCTGTCCAACATCTTTTGTTGCCTTTGGTACAGGAACAGGCTCCATCTTTGACTATACCTTAATGTGTTTGAAAATACTTTCGAAGTTCATCATCACCGATGTTACAGGGTTAGCAATTCCATTGATGAAGTAAATGCTGTCCATTTTTAAGTTGCTTTAGTTTTTTAGTAGAAATATAAAATATATACTTGTACATATGTATAAGGACATACATATCATAGAATCATAGAATCATAGAATAGTTAGGGTTGGAAAGGACCTTAAGATCATCAAGTTCCAACCCCCCTGCCATGAGGCAGGGACACCTCACAATAAACCATATCACCCAAGGTCTTGTTCAACCTTGAACAGTGCCAGGGATGGAGCATTCACAACCTCCCTGGGCAACCCATTCCAGTGCCTCAGCACCCTAACAGGAAAGAATTTCCTCCTTATATCCAATCTAAACTTCCCCTGTTTAAGTTTTAACCCGTTACCCCTTGTCCTATCACTACAGTCCCTAATGAAGAGTCCCTCCCCAGCATCCCTATAGGCCCCCTTCAGATACTGGAAGGCTGCTATGAGGTCTCCATGCAGCCTTCTCTTCTCCAGGCTGAACAGTCCCAACTTTCTCAGCTTATCTTCATACGGGAGGTGCTCCAGTCCCCTGATCATCCTTGTGGCCCTCTTCGGGACTTGTTCCAACAGTTCCATGGCCTTTTTATGTTGAGGACACAATACTCGAAGTGAGGTCTCACGAGAGCAGAGTAAAGGGGCAGGATCACTTCCTTCAACCTGCTGGTCACGCTCCTTTTGATGCAGCCCAGGATACAGTTGGCTTTCTGGGCTGCAAGGGCACACTGCAGCCGGCTCATGTTCATTTTCTCATCAACCAACACCCCCAAGTCCTTCTCCACAGGGCTGCTCTGAATCTCTTCTCTGCCCAACCTGTAGATGTGCCTGGGATTGCTCCAACCCAGCTGTAGGACCTTGCACTTGGCATGGTTAAACTTCATGAGGTTGGCATCAGCCCACCTCACAAGCGTGTCAAGGTCCCTCTGGATGTCATTCCTTCCCTCCAGCGTATCAACCGAACCACACAGGTTGGTGTCATCAGCAAACTTGCTGAGGGCACACTCAATCCCACTGTCCATGTCACTGACAAAGATGTTGAACAAGACCAGTCCCAACACCAATCCCTGAGGAACACCACTCATTACTGGCCTCCAGCTGGACATTGAGCCACTGACCACAACTCTTTGCATGTGGCCATCCAGCCAGCTCTTTTTCCACCAAGTGGTCCATCCATCAAATTGGTGTCCCTCCAATTTAGAGACAAGGATGTCGTGTGGGACTGGCCTTATACATATGCACATACACATGTATATTTATACATGCAAACACACAAAGAAAAAAATCCCAAACTTATACCAAACTATAACTTGAGTATCCAATTGCAGGTCAGCGGCCCCTTTTCTCTTGTGATGATAGTAAAGCCAGCAGAAGCTGAAACTCTATTGTTTTTTAAATAATACTGTACAAAACCCCCTTATTTTGAAAAGGTTTAACTTTATGCAGAACGACACAATGAAAGGGAAATATATAACACCTCTGGTGGAAACCAACTATTGGGCAAAAGCCCAAATCCTCTTGGTAGGAACTGAGTAGTTCTTTTACATTAAGCAACAAATTTGATACCTGTTTTTTCTTATTTTGCTTGCTACCCCATTATACCCACTACTGTTAAAACAAACAGGACATTTTAGCTTTAATCTTCTTACTACATAACCCAAATAACTTCAGTCATGTTTGCATTAATGCTGCATTAATCATGTTGTTGCGTATTAATGAGTTTTCAGGCTATGCTAATTACTGTCATAGATTCTGCAGCAGCCCATTAAATATACAAATTACGGAATTAAAGAGCCAGAGCTCTTCATGATTAATCTTTAAATGGAGAAAAACTAATGATGTCTGTACAAAGTTTCTCTCCACTTTTGGCTGACTGAGCCCAATGAACAATCAATTAGAGTATTTGAAGAATAAGAATATTGCACACACTACAAGATTTGTTATGCTGTTATTCTAATCAGAAGACACACATTTATAAGTTTCTAACAAATGGACTTCTGTAACACATTCCAGTGTTTAAGGTCTCCCAAAGTGTTACACAGGGGTAAAAGCTATAGAATATTCCAATTCATTATTGCATACTCATAGGAAGCTGCTGGTAACCATATGAATACTGTAAATCAATTTTCTCCTTTTAGCAAGGGCACAAGTCCTTCTACTCCCTTGTAAGAAAGATTTACAGCAAACCTTGGTGAAAAGAAAGCTAAGTTTAAAGTCATTTGATAAGACTTGATGTATTAGTAGCACTTGATCCCTTTACTTAGAGTGATGCTTTTTTTCAGAAATAGTGTAATACCTAGTGATTAAATCACTAGATTCAAAATCAGCAGTCAGTACTCAGCCAGTGATGGAGGTATGTCTCCCAAGAGCCATCATTTAAACCCCCTGCCTCCATATTCCTTCCTGAAGAATGGTGGACAGAATCTTGTGTAAGGTTCTGTAATGTCTGAAAAATTCATGACTGTTTTGTTCTCCATAGACTTAAAATATATATAAAAATCAGCAAAATGCCCACATGCATTCATAAAAATTGCCTGGACGCTAGGTATTTACTGACATTTTAGAAACACTAATACATCCAAAAAAGGGTATTGATTTATCCTTCTCAAATACTGCATATTATGCAAAATGTCACAAGACTTTTCTTAAAAGCGGCCTGTATTAGTATTACTTTGCCCATCAATAGTTGCAGTTTAGAATTAACTGGGCCATTCCAAACCTGTCCAATTAGTTCTTACACCACAGAACAAAATAAATAAACCATGTTAGACATTAAAGATTTTATACGAAGTAATAAAACAAAAATTAAAAAAACTGCTAAAAGCGAGATTAATCATGGCATGAGAATACTTGACTATGAAGAAAAAGTGAAAAAGACTGGATTGCTGCACTTAGTGCGCAAGGAAGAAGACAGAATACAATCATTTGAGGTTGTCTAGGAAAGGCAGATGATGAGCAGAGCAGCTTTCCAACACACAAACGAGACAGCATTCAAGGAAAGTAAAAGGGAAGAAATTCAAAGCAACAATGTACCTTTTCACAGGCACTTTACTTTCTCTTAGTGAGAAGAGAAACATAATTAGGACAATCCACAAAACACTGACATAAGAAGTATCTGAGAGCTCAGCAAGACCCAAAAGGACCTGGGCAGTCTGCCTACCTAGAGTTATCTAAGCAAATAAATGAAGACCTCAGAAAAACGCATATAGGGGTGAAACCTAACACTGAGATTCAGATGATACCATTATCTGCTAGCATTCCTCTGCCATTAGAGTCAACATCCAGTTGTCTACACAGACTAAAGGAATACAATCATTAAAGAAAGTAATACACTGGCTCAAATTAATTTATTAAGCAAGTCTAGGAACAGAATTCACTCTCTTCCACTTGTGTACATAGGGTAAACATATAACAAGCATCCATCCAATCAGTGTTATTTTTTACAGAGCAGAAATAAGTGTAAACTTGAAACTCTGGGAGTTAAGTTCTGCTTAGGGTAAGCATCATCTCCAGGTTTGTTTCTGTATTGCTCTTTATATTGAAGTGAAATATGAACAAAGAGGAAACACCAGCCCAGTACTCTCAAGTTATCCTTTATTTGATGCTAGTGCCCAACTTGAACAAAATTTGAGAGAATTTTACTCAGATACAGCATCTCTCAAATAATATCTGTAATCTTTATTTATTTATATTTGCATAGGCTAGAAAGAAGTTCAACAGACTGACTTTGTTAGAAAAGGAAGATAATAGTTTCTAGGATCAGGAATCCTCTCTCAGTAATTTCATTAATTCAAACTATAGCATTTAAAGTATGAATAGATGTGAGCATTCATCTTCATTCCAGGATAAATCCTTTAGCAAAAGAACTGTATTCTGTTACCCATATGTGAATTAGTGCATAAAAAAAGGTCATCTTATGCAAAAAAAAAAAAAAAAAAAAGGTGGGAGAGGCTTCTATGTGTTAATGCAATGCAAATCATAATTACTAGAAATATGATGACAAGAAGAATCACTTCAAAGATTTACAAGGGTGCAATCTATAAAAGGTCAACATCACAGTGAAATCAGAAACAAGCTGGAGGTCAGTAGTTGTAAATAGCACTTCAATTATAAGCCTTAGTTAGTATTTCCAGCAGTAGTACAAATGTAACACTGCAAAAAGAGTAATTTAACTTATCAAGGAAAAGGACTATGACTAAAACTGAGTGAAATGCAAATACATCAAAATTAAAGTCAGTGTAATGATCTGAAACACAGCAAATTTAAACAACAGCGCACTAGCCAAGGAAGAATTCTATCACACTGCATCACAGAAGCTGGAAGCACAATAAGGCGGAAATTCTGAAGCGAGTGAAGGTTATTGATTAGACAATGTACATATGGAACAGAAGAATAACTAAAATAAGCTAATAAGTGTATTGAGGAATACTACAGGACAAAAATGGAAATCTAACAAGGAGGGAAAAAAAAAAACCTTTAGACAGAAATACAACATCACAGACCAAACACTCAGCAAAAAGCATAGTTTCAAGTTACAAACTCAGCAACAAATGCTAGTTATGGTAGAACTGCAAAAAAAAAAAAAAAAAAAAATTCCAACAGCAGATCCAAACAAATGCAGGGTTTTAAGGTAGACCAATAAACTGCAACAAAACTGACAAATTAAGAATTAACTGAGAGGAATAGACAACACTTTCATCTAGTAATATTTCTGGCAGTATTCTCCTGACTGGTTTTTGACATAATGACTTTTTCCAGGGAAGCCTAAAACTGGTTTTCTTTGCAGGAACAAAGTTCTCGAAAGGATTTTGATGTAATGGTCATTGTAACCCAGAAAGCCAACCACATCCTCAGCTGCATGCCCAGCACTGTGACCAGCAGGTAGAGGGAGGTGATTCTCCCCCTCTGCTCTAGTGAACCCCCCTGCACCCCTGCATCCAGCTCTGGAGCAAGAGGGACGTGGAGCTGTTTGAGCAAGTCCAGAGGAGGCCCTGGAGATGCTGCGAGGGCTGAAGCAGCTCTGCTCTGAAGACAGGTTGAGAGAGCTGGGCTGGTTCAGCCTGAAGAGAAGCTTCTTAAGGTGAGACCTTAGAGCAGCTCCCAGTCCCTAAAGGGACTACAAAAAGCCACAAAGGGGCCTTTTACAAGGGCATATAGTGACAGGACAAGGGAGAATGGTTTTAAACTGAAAGAGGGGAGATTTAGGTTCTTTTGATACAGCCCAGGATATGGTTGGCTTTATGGGCTGCAAGCTCATCTGCTGGGTTGTGCTGAGCTTCCTGCTAACCAACACCCCCAAATCCTTCTCCTCAAGGCTGCTTTTAATCCATTCACAAATCCATTGATTTGTAGCCTGGTTTATTCGTAAGAATCAAACCCCTGCATTCACTGTAGGAGTTGAGCACACACAGAAGCATAAAGCAAAACTAGCATGGTAATGAAATCACATTCATTTACCAGCTGGATAATCACACACCATGAAATACTTCCAGAGTGATAAATACAACTCAAACCATTCCTTTTCTCTGTTTTTTAAGAAAGCAGTTCACTGGTATGTGGTGGACTTGGAAAAACTCCTGTAGCACTTGGAAAAACTCCTGTAGCACATCAAGTAATACAGCTAATGTGATCAATACACCTCACAGGTGACAGAGCCAGATATTAAGCCCTGTGTGCAGCCACCTACCTGGGTGACTGGGATGGTACGTAACAATGCCGGTAGTAGTGGCACACAGAGGTAACATCTTCCTTGTACCCAGATGTGCTTAGCTGCTCCTCAGCTGAGGATCTGAGCTGAGATTTTCAGTGAGTCCAGTAGTAGGTTTACAGATACACAAAGCAGCACAAGCAGTAGTATCTGTTGGTGTTTTAGTGCTTTTCCATGAATGATAAGGAGTTCATGATTTTCTCATGACTCTAAAAAATACTTGGGGGAAACTAAGTATAATTCTGAACTACATCCTTTGGTGGCAACCAGAAGAAAAGGTGATTCAGAAATAAGTATAAAGACATTCAACGGTACGAATAGTCATGTAACTCAGTCTGCGGGCTTAAAAGAAGGGCAACTTAAACAAAGATTCAACTTGAGGCAAACAAAGTGAGGAATATAGAAAAATATAATGACAGGAAATAATTGGGTATAACACATAATGTTTACTAAATATTACCTTCACTCCTTTTACCCAGTGTAAGTTAAACTGCAACACTAACAAGGAATTAATTAAACCGCCAAAACACAAGGATTACAAAAAATAACTTGCATAAAATGTCCCTTCACTGCTGTCTGTGCATGTGTAGTCGATCCTGTCTTACACTTCGGCTGCAAACTCGTTAGGGCAGATATTGTCAACTTTTTGTTCCTAATACAAAAGAGAAAGGAAAGATTTAACATTCAACTAATTTTATTAACCTAAACAAAAAGAGATAAGGCCAATACTTAAAATACTTTCTTTAATTACTTTCAGATAGCAGGATGTCATTTAACCTCTATATATTGTGATATTTCCAGGCATTTATTGAGTGATCCTGTGTCATCTTTTCAGGATTTTAATTTCTTATGGGATTCCTGAATTAAATATCACTTGGCTGTAGCCTGCCATTGTGTTGATTTTTTACATTATTGCCTAAAATATGAGTGATTACAGAATACACAACTGGCTAATTCTGAATGGTGGTAGCCAGAAAATTTCATAGAATTATATAATGGTTTGGGTCGGAAAGGACCTTAAGATCATCCAGTTCCAACCCAAGCCCCTCCTCCCCCCGCCATGGGCAGGGATTTCTCCTCCTCTTCTACAAAATTCACTGATAATAGTTTAATTCTCTTTTCATTCATTTCATTTCATTTCATTCTCTCCCTTTCTCTCAAAGTACGAGACTTCCTGCCACACAGAAAATATGATTGATTACAATATTGTAATAGATTCAATCAAAAAGTGGGTGATTTGCCATACAACATCACTAAGAAGATGAAAACTTTATATTCTTTTATTTCCATATTTGTATCTCTACCATTATCATGATTCATAAAGACTCCCATATTCAAAAAAACAACACGAAAAAGCAACAGTCCTTGCCCATGTGCTGTAAGAGTGTCTCCAAGTCACCTTTTTTACCTGTCCTCTGTGTTACCCAAGGACTCAGGTGGCAGCCAGCTTATTTAACTCACCCTGATTATAAAGTTTTGGTTGCAATGCTAGGGCAATGTAAGTGGAAAAAAAAAAAAAATCATTCAACTCATCCTTAAAAACACAAAAATCTTATTTATACATGCACTTAGAAATACTAAACAAAAAATAAAAAGAAAAAAGCCTGTACAGAAATAGTCAATCTAAACTCTGATTTGCTACTAACAGGGTGAACTGTGTAATTGCAGTAGCAAGGCATGTCTAGTGTAAAATGCCATAGCCTTAGAGGAAGGCCAATGGCTCTGAACAGCATGAGGCTCTCAGCTATGTCAGCAGGAACAAAGCTGCTGCATCAAGCAGCTGAGAGCAGAGCTTTTGGGCACAGGGACTGCATTAATCCAGATTCCAAGCTGTTGTAGAAAGGAAGCATGGGACTATCAATGCTGACTCCCCCTGAAACCTTTATATCCAGCTCAGCCCTGTCCCAGAATAAGACCTCTTGTGAGGGACTGCTTGTGAACTAGTAACATATTTCCTCCCATGACATGCAGTAGGAGTCTTGAGGGTCTTAGGTGTAGGAAGATTTCAGTCGGTGGCTTACAAAGCCAGAAGAACCAGGCATTTCCGTCTTACAGCAGCCTTGGCCATTGGTCATTTATCAGGCTGGCTGCAGTTGGTGGTCACTTGGCAATTCTGCAGTACTGCGATGCCCTGATTTCCATCTCTGACATTTACCTGGCCCTTTCCTGCCTACGTGAAAGGCAGAAGGTCTGGCATAAAACCAATCATGCAGTCTTTGATTCCTCCAGGATTCCTATTCAGCTCCTTTTTTCCCCTTAGCACATGCAACTCAGTAGCATGACCAAGTTTACACAGGAATATCTTTTTTTTTTAAGGAAAAATTAACAATCCAACATGGTTTTAGAAGTAGCTCAAATAGGCATATTTTGACGAGTGAATTCAAACAATCTCAGAAAAAAAAGAAAAAGAAAAAAAAAAGGAAGAAAGATTAAAGCATCCTCAAGAAGGAAAAGAAGTGAGAGAAACACCTAAATTTTGCAGCTAGAGTACACAGGCAGTGTTTTTACAATACACTTACTCTGAACAAACCCTCCAAAACACAAGAATTAAATCTGCAAATTGTTTGTAAAGGAACTTACTCTGAATAGTGCCAAAACTTTCATGGTTGGGATGAATTTAGCAGCCTTCAATTATCTGAAGGGGGCCTACAAGAATGCCGGAGAGGTACTCTTCATCAGGGACTACAGTGATAGGACAAAGGGTAATGGGTTGAAAACATAAATAGTGGAGATTTAGGCTGGATATAAGGAAGCTCTTTACTGTGAGGGTGGTGAGGCACTGGAACAGGTTGCCCAAGGAAGTTGTGAATGCTCACAAAAAAAAATATTCAGAGAGCAGAACAAATAATCCCCCCAAAAACCCTGTTTTTCTGGCAATTTGCAACAAATAAACCAAACAAAGTACTCTAAGAATAGGACCAAGAAAGAAAAAACCCTTCTGCAATCATTATAGTAAGCACAATATCATTTGCAGAAAGCACTGAAAGAATTTTGAAGTAGACATTCAAACCACTAAAGGAAAAGTAAAGCTGTACATCAGGAATTCTGGAAACTTGAGTTATTGCTGCCAACATATTTTCAGGGAATAGCTTTGTGTTTTTAATCTAAATCATAACAATAACAGCAAACAAGTAATGACTTCTCATTAAGGTAAAGACTTCAGCAGCAGCACAGGAAACAAGTTACTTTAATAAATAGGATAGTGCAAAACCATAGAGTGCTTCATTAGTAAAGATCAATGTTTAAAATCAATGCTTTTGCAAACTGGAGCCAATGCAAAGCGGCTAGCACCAGGGTAAGATGATCTGGTTGATATATTTTGGATCTGCTGAAACAAATCCATTTATAGGAGCATTTGCAGGATGACCAAGTTAAAAGAGCACTGTAATAGTCAGGCCTGGCTAAGGGAACGCCTCCTCCTACTGTCAATATTTCAAACTGATAAAGAGCTGACCAAGTGCAATCAGTGCTGCAATGAATAAAAGAAAGCTTGGGACCATTAACATTAATAGGACTTGTGCGGCTAAATGCTCATACATTGTACTGAAAATTTACCTGACGGACCAAGAGATTTTTCTTCTGCTTATGCTTTCTCTTTTCCTTGCACACTGTATATGATCAGTTTAAAAATATTTGCAATGTAATGTAAATGTCTAAAATAACTTTAGATAATTAATATCCCATGAGTCCCTTGTTAAAAAAAAAGGAAAACGTCTTAAAGAACTCACTCTGGCTACCTGGAAGACTTGAGAAAATAGAAATGACAGTTTTCTAAACACAGATAAAACTGACTGATCTAATATCTTCAGGCAGAGTGCCTTAGCCTTGGGGCACAGTGACAAAGACTCTTGCACATGCCATCTACAATGTGTACTAGTGAACAGTTAATAAACTGGTAACCCATGAGAGCTCGGTGAACTTTTGTGGGCAGTCAGAAATTCAGATCAGTGATTATAGTCCTAAGAGCACATATATCCAGGATATGACCTGGTTCAATAGGCTTAATCTGAAACATGGCAGCCTGTTTTTCTTATCATCAATATTAAATACCTATCATACACCCAGTGATATACTAAAAGCAGATGACAGAGCTTTTATCTCAACCCCATCCTGTAATCTGAAAAACACCATGGGATATACCATAGGGGTCAAGGAAGGTCAAGGTCAAGGGGTTAGGGTTGTTCAGGAGAGTATGTTGCTTCATAGTTTTAGCATAATTCATATTTATAGCATAACTGGGTAAAATGAATTAATATTTTGCCCACATAGCTATTTAATACAAAAAGGATTAATACAGAAAGGCTCTGAGACAAGATTTACAGCAAAACACCAGAAGTTATTGCTACAAGGAAAACATTTAAAGCTTTTCCTTTTTTTTTTTTGGCTTTGGCAGAGTACTCCCAAAGAATGTGGAATAACATAGAGGGATGCTGCGGAGAATTCTCCTGATGGGGAAAGAGACCTCTGTCTGGCAAGTTCCCCAGAGAGGAAAAGAAAAACCCTTAACTGCAGCACAAAAGGCAAGTAAATGTCTTTTATGACTTTAAGCCTTATTACAGTTCCAAGGAATCTAATATTTTTCTTTTTTTTCAAAGAGGAGAACAAAATTCCCATAATTTTACTAAGTATAGGATTACCTTTCCCAGTGTCAAGTCATTTTTATGTTTATTTTTTAGCCATGTTGGGAGACATAGATTCTATTTACTTTAGTACCTACATTATTGTAAAATAAAACACTGTATTGGAAATACAGCTCCTACTACAGGCATTTAGAGACAGAAAGATTCATACACACGCTTATATATCTGCCACTCTGAACACCTGCAGTCCTAAAATGGGATCATAGTAAGACTTACAGAAAAGCTTTCAAGCCTGCTGGTGAGTCCCAGCCCTTACTTACCATTTTGTTTAGCCTTTGACCAACAGACTGAAAAACAAGTGTGCATGACTGAACAACAAGGCTGGGACTAAGCTAACTATAGCACTGCCTGCTTGCACAGTTAAACCTACAAGCAATATGAAACAAGGTAAAAATATAGAATGCTGACAGAAGAGTTATTAAATTACAAAGAAAGAATGGGTCGTGAACCCAAAACAGAGCATAAATGAAATGAAATAATAAAATGCCTTTCCAATAGGCAAACAAAGAGCAAATGATTTCAAACAGTTTTATGGGTCTTGCAGGTAATGAAATCACAAAATGTGGAGACTGCAAAGAACGTTACTGTGCTCAATTATCTGTCCTACTCTAGCACCAATTACTTCATGAACACAGTTCAAAACATCAAGTTCCAGTCATTTCAGCACAGGCAGGCAGAGACAGCAGCACACAACCACCTGCCTTCTTCCACCCATGACTAGGAAGGAGATTATGCCACTGCATAACACCTGGTCAGAACAACTCACACCTTCATGAACGTAAGCAAGAACAAGATGCAGTATTTTAGCTTACATAACAAAATAAATAAAAATCCAGAATGTCCTCAATGCAGTAGTTTTATTTACACTCTGCCCCAAGTGCATTGTCCCATTTGCCATCAAATATTAGGTCCCAAATGTAAGGTCCCAATACTGATCTTCATGGCCATCCATGGAAGTGGTTCAAGATCTCTCAAGCTTGCTCTTCTCATTATGTTGGTGACCTCACTGAACAACTGCTGTTAGGTTCAAGGCTCACCAGAGCAAGACTGAACTGCCTTTTTGAAGAAGGATAGAGGCCCTGGAACTCATTAGAGGGACAGATCAAAATGATCACAAATTTTCTACAAGATAGTTTAAACCCATATCTAGTTTGGCTTTCCAAAATAAACGAGAAAAACATGTCCAGAGAAGAAAGTTAGGGAAGAAGTACAGAAGAAGTAGGGACATGAGGAGGGAGAAAAAAAGAGAGAACAAACTAGTTGAGTATGACTGTACTTTGGAAGATACTCAAGTACCACCTACAACCTGTGACAGAGGTCCAATATTTCAATTGCTATTCTTACCTAATACATTGATACGAATATTGGTTTAAAAAAAAAAGGGCAAAAAATCCATGTGCAAAAAGTGCACATTGGATAAAAAAAAAGAATTAAGAACAAAAATTTCAGTTTCCACCTTCAAATAGAAGAGCAGAAGTTTGCAATTCTGAATAAAACAGACTTAAGAAAAGACCAAGGAATTAAACCTTCCCCCAAGAAGTCTCTAATATAGGTAGCAAATTAGAAAAATAAAGAAAAACCAGGCTTTCCCCACTAAGTAAAACTGACCCAAAAAGGAATGTCTTCTTGATATAAAATAACAATTAAAAAGAATAAGGTTGTCAACCTAAAATTAGTCAATACTGCTTTGTGTTGGAAGGGATCTTAAGGCCCATCCAGTCCCAACTCCCTGTCATGGGCAGGGACACCTTCCACCAGACCAGGTTTCTCCATGCCTTGTCCAGCCTGGCCTTGAACACTGCCAGGGATGGGGCAGCCACAGCTTCTCTGGGCACCCTGTGCCAGAGCCTCATCACCCTCACAGGGAAGAACTTCTACCTAAGAGCTCATCTCAATCTCCCCTCTGGCAGGTTAAAGCTATTCCCCCTTGCCCTGTCATCACATGTCCTTGCAAAATGTCCCTCTCCAGGTTTCTCGTTGTCCCCCTTTAGGAATTGGAAGATTGTTATAAGGTCTCCCTGAAGCCTTCTCTCCTTCAGGCTGAACAAGCCCAGCTCTCTCATCCTGTCTCCATCGAAGAGGTGTTCCAGTTAAAAAACAGCATAGATTGCACAAAATGTTTCCAATTTCTAAAGAAGATATGAAGTGGAATCTTATGGATTTCCGTAAGATTTTTTACTTTGCCTGTAATGTCTTAATACAATTCTAAATTCTGCATATTTAAAAACCAAATAACTGTAGTAATATCCAATCTAGTTAAAGCCAGCCTAGATAGCAATAGTTGGTGATTACCAGATCAAAGGCCTCACTTAAATCAATAAAGGTAGCTCCTGTGCATTGATTATCATCCACCACTATAAAAACATAATTGCTTACCTTGAGAGGAGCAGTACAAGTGAAATGAAAAGGTCATAATAGGTCAATAATTATTTAAATTAAACTTACAGCTTCCTTCACCCAATGGACCAACTCTAGCTTACAACAAAATGGTGGTGATTACCAGTTTAAAGCGACATATTAACATGTCAGCATAGGGCTTAGCAGCAACTGGGTCAGCAATTTTAAGAAGCCAAGGTTCCAGGTTGTCAGCTTCTCCACTTATGCTCCCAATTAATCTTAAGGTATTACAGATCTTAAGTAAGCAAGCACAGATCTAACCATTTTTGATCAAATCTCGTTTCAGGTATACAGAGAGTACAGTTACTTTTTGAGATTTTTCTACAGTGTAGCATATAATTATCTGGAATTTCTTTAAATTAAAGAAAAAATAAAGTCATGAAACAATTCACTATCAGTATCAATGAATCCTCCAGTAACTTAGAATATGACATTTCTGTCACCATATTAAATGGTCCTTATACCAGAACCACATAACTGGGCAGGTTTGCATTTTCATTCTAAGTTATGCCAACAGCGGCTTTCTGACTCTCAGTCGCTATACTGCACTGTTATTTAAGGTTAGGGATAATCTATCAAGCCCAACGGATTTCATAAGAGGTATGAACAGACTGAGGAAAAGACAGGGACTCTGGAAAAAGTGTAATCCCATCTCATTCTGGAGAAGGAACTTGAAAAACAATTTGGTACATACACAAAATAACTAAAAAAGATTTAGTCAAATTACAATGCTGCAAGTTCAATGTACTTTAAGAAAATGCATTTATTAAATAAATCACTGACATGCAGATGCAGATGGCACCTCCTCCCCAAGGTCTGCAAATCTGAATGGCACCAGCACTTACTGCTAGATTTACCTCCCAGGCCTTTGGCACCACTGTTGCATTAAAGTTTTCTAAAATATTCTCTCTTAACTAAAGAAAATCCTTTCTGTTTGCTTCATGCCAAATATTTTATTACTTTGAAGAATTAATTTCCATCAGTTATAATCTAAAATAACAAAAGATTTTAAGTGTTTTGGTTCTGTCTTCATATAGACGAGAGATAGGAATGTGTTAAGAGTGTGGTTATCCTGACGTAAAAAAGATGGAAGTCTAAATTAATCAATGTCACAAAACAGCTTTTTGATGGTTAGCTAGAAAATGGCAGTGAAATTCTCAACGAAAAATTATATTTTGCATAGAGTTTTTGCATCTTAGAAATGTAGTGGCTAAGGAGGCTCTTTCATTAAACTGGTCCCAGTCACCAAATTCTCATGGCGTGCTAGACACTAGAATGGAAGATGAAAAATCTTTCTCTTGGCTTCTTAGCTTTCTACCACTTGGTGCCTGGCAATATGAAGAAAAAGATGACAATACGTCAAAGAGCACAGAAGAAGAATGTTGAAGGACATTATAATTGTCAAACCAGGAGAAAAAACAAGAGGCGGGGGAGGAGCAAGAAACAAATTGCAGATAGCATCAAAACAGGAAAATCTTGAAAAAGTGAATGAAGTGGAAAAACAAAGGGATGCCTTAAACAGAAAAACAGGAGAACCTATAACCACTACAGTAAAAACTCTCCTTACAGATCCTGTTGAAAAACATATATTGCTAGTAAACACAGAACACAGTGAAAAAGCATACACTCTATCCTTCACATACAGATGATCATCTTGTACAGCAGTGTCTCTAATAGTTCAGATCAGAAAGAGATTTCATGAATATTGAAGATTTTTACCCATTGACATCTGTATTAGTCAGCAATGTTCCACATGATGGATGTGCCTGGGATTCTCCTATGACATTGGCTTTTTTTTTAATTACTCTTCAGACTAACTACTGAGACTGAATTACATGTATAAAAGTAAACTTCCAAAGTTTAGGAAATGCAAAACCAAAGTTGTCTTAAAAAAAAACCCAGTGCATATACAAATAGAGGATGAATAATGATATAGTCTGCAATTATACAAACACACATTTCCCATATGTGCCTGAAGGATTTTATGATGTTCAGCAACTAAAACAGAATTCATGTAGCAAATCAGGATTTTCTGCACAGAAGCCTGTCTTACTTGATGTAGAGTTCTGCGGGCTTTTAACAAAAGAGGAAGGGGAGTATGAAAAGTGAATGGGCAATTTCATAGCTAGAGCAGTTCAATGTCACTCTGGAGAAATATGTCCCTGCCTCTGCCACAAAGTTCTTATGCAGTGTGAGGCAAATACAATAAGTCAAACTTTTCAGTTATTCAAGTGTTATGCACTCTTCACTTACTTGAGTGCTCGCTTTTAAACACCCCACAGAGATCTATGGAAGTGTTAAGTGCTCCTAATTGAACAGAGGTTGGTGGAAGCTCTAAACATAGGAACTACTCTGAAATCTCAGGTCCTACCTATGTAAAACTGAGCACACAAAATTAGTATTCAATCCCTTTTTCTTTACCCAAAGTCCCTATTCAAAAAAGAAATCAGTAAGTAAGTGTTGTAAAACTGAATACCAACAAAGTATTCAGACACTCCAATGAAAATAGCACAGGAAAAACAAATCAACTTGTATTTACCTAAGAATTAGTTACATACACAAAAGAGATGCCAAGCCATATACAGAACAGTAACAATTTTTAAAAGGCAGTAACTCGCCCGTACCATACACAGAACCTATGGATAGGCTCGTTTTTAATCTATTGATTGCATGCCATCATAATACACACATAGAAAAAAAAAAACAACAATGTTGAATTAAATTCATGCTGCTTATTTCAACTCTATTTCCTAAATTCCATGTGCATAATTTTGCAATCTTAATTTTTCCCGTATGTACTAGTACAGCCTTTTTTTTTTTTCCAAATTACCACAGTCTAAACCTGAATGATATTTTTGTCATAATGGAATTATTCAGTCTATGATCTGATTGATTTTAGACCTTAAATACTGAATCATTAAGATTCGTGTGTTAAACACTTAAATTTTTAATCCTTTAATTTTTCTATCCTGCCAGTAATTGATAAGGACAGTCATACTTCAAAAAGGTCTTAATTTCATCTCCCTGAAAATCAGTTAGAAGGTGAAAAGCTTCCTTATATTATTATTATGAAAAATTCCTGATCAAGTTCACAATGCAATCATAATCAATGCATGACACTTCACACACTTTTAGTCAATACATAATTCAGTAGTTACATACAGGAAAGAATTTGTATCTTTAAAAGCAGGAATAATGTAAAGGCTCTGTACGAGCCAAATTTAATGTCTTCCAGGGATGGGACAGCCACAGCTCCTCTGGGCAACCTGTGACGATGTCTCATCACCTTCACAGCAAAGAATTTCTTCCTAATGTCTAACGTAACTCTCCCCTCTGTCAGATTAAACCATTCTGCCTTGTCTTGTACTTACAGGTCTTTGTAAAAAGTTCCTCTCCAGATTTCCTGTAGGCCCCTTGAGGCACTGGAAGCTGCTCTAAGGTCTCCCTTAAGACTTCTCCAGGCTGAATAAACCCAGCTCACTCAGCCTGTCTCCATAGGAGAGGTGCTCCAGTTAAAAAATGGCATGGATTGTATAAAATAATCCATGTCCCATTTCTAAAGAAGTGAACTGAAATCTTCCATTGGCAGCTTGATATAAAAACAGGAAAGCTACTGCTTTTACAACTTCCACAGCTGGGACTACTACATGCTCTGAACATTTCCATGCACAAGCAGAAAAATATTATTTTTAACCATGCAGCACAGAATGTCACACAACACTGGCAAAACTGGACTTTGGCACTAAAGCCAAGGAGATGCAAAAAAAATTACAATTGCATGCCAAAGCTTGTGCTGCACAGCTGGCCTATTAAAGTGCAAGAGGCAATTATGAAAAATAATAAAGAAGGGGGGGAAGTTGTATTCCGCCCCCCCCCCCCCATATATGGCTACAAAGAATCTTTTCTACAATTAAAAAAAAAAATCAGAAAAGTAGATACCTGATATTGATAGGAAGTATTTCAATGCCTAATAGAATCAGCTCATCTTAGTGAAAGTAATACCCCTGTAACAGTGACAAGGTCAGTATCAGCTCGGCTTATTTGCTGCCTAAGTCCCTGTTGTGCATGTTCAAAAATGTTTTAAGTTGTTTTGTTCATAAAGCAGCACAGTTGACTTTGTTGTGCTGGATCACTCCTTTCTCACTATATACAGCTCTCTGTTGCTTCCTATCTTTAGGCTTCTTGGGATTCAGAAGGAAGGAAGAAAGGAATGTGCTTTTCAAGATGAAACTGTGAATTCATTTTAAGTAGTAGGACAAAATTCTACCTAAAATGTCTGTGCAAACAGATCTCAGGCAGAAAAAAAAAGGATGATTCCTTCATGTTGAAGCCAGCCACTTGACAGTGGCATAGAAGATTTTTATCTTTCTTTCACAGAAGATGAAGACATGGGTTCAAATTGTTCTTTTGTGATGACAAGAGGAGAAAATGTAAGAAGTCAGCATAAAAATTAAAAGAATTCCTAAGAAGCCCTGTGGCAACAATCTAGACAGAAAGGACACAATAAAAAAAGAGCTGTCCAAGAGCTCTTTAGTATATGATTTAATGAAAATTAGTGGCGCTAACCAAAGTTCCATGAGATAAAGTGTGTTCTCCAAGTCAGCTAAACAAATGCATTCTTTTCCTTTCTCTGTCAGTATTAGAAAGCTTGGCAGAATCAAAGAATCAGAATCAAAGAATTTCTTTTGTAACAGTTTTGTCCTCAGAAAATCTTGTTTACCTTCTTAGGTTACTTCTCAAGTGTAAGAAAATAAAGAATGATTCTTAAAAAGCCATGTAATAGAAAAAAATTGCCAGCAGGGAGAAAAAGAATACATAAAGCCTAACTAAGCAAAAGGTCAGATTTCTTTCCTGTTCCAGTTCTCTTCATCATTTTAGGGTAAGGCTGAAGCAAACAAATTTAATAGCATTTGCTGTAAAGTTGTGCATATAGATTAGAGAAACTACAGACACATTAAGAGGCAATTGACACAAGTTCAAATACAGAAACTTTTGTATAGCTATAAGGAGAAAAAGATTACCAAAAGGCTGGTCAGACTGGAAACTGGAGCAGCAACTGGAAATACACTTGACTACATATGAAGATAAAACTCAAGTAGACAAAGGCCTAAACAGATCAGCTGGACTCGGTATGAGCAGAAAGTGGGACTAGGTGACTTCTCTTCCAAACTAAAATATTATTCTGATGTGAATGATGAAACCTCATTTCTAACCATCTCAAACCTTACGCACAGTCATAAAAAGAAATTCTGGAAAATACGTAGAAGAGAAAAAATAAAACAGAAGCAGAACTTGCTCAACTCATGCAACCTTCCCTCTGTAGAAAAACTGTCAATCAGAACTCTACATGAAGTTCCCAACAAAAAAAAAGGTAGCTCACTCCTTCTAAAAGTCATTTGTTGAAATGATCAGTTTTCCTTAGTTTCACTGGGTTAATCTGAGCTCATATAGGACATATGTTTGGAAAACATTCTTGGAGATCACAAAATCAATCCACTTATTCCAAAGTAGAATCAATTTTACCTAGGTTATTCCCGACAAATGCTCATCCAACTAGTCTTTAAAATCTCCAGTGCCAGACTTTTTTTTTTCTCAGAACACTGTATTCCTTTGCTTAACTAGCTTGAATCTTGTGAGAAGACAATCTATCTTGCTATATGTTAAGCCTGTTATGAGTGTATTGCTGCTTTTCCTCACAGTAGACATGGAGAAAAGTTCATTCTCTTCTTTCAAACTACACAGTTTTATATAATTTAACACCATTATCATGTCTTCTGTTAGTCCTTAGTTTTCCAAGCTATGCCATTTTTTTCACATTTCCTCTTACTTTATTTTTAGACCTCCAGTCATGCTCATTTTCTTGGTATCTGATAGTAATGCATTCCATAAATTTTTGTTGGGATGCCTGGGAAAGGCCTGCTAATTTGGTTCCATAGGCTAATGAAAATATTTGTGCCTTCTATCAACTAAATGTTTGCTCATACGGAGTAGAATTTGTCTTACATTACTGCAAAGAGAGTTCACTATGATGAAGATCTATGGGAAGATCCAACACAGAATGACCACAGCACTTCTGCTCAAAACAGATGTAGACGACGCCTGTGCAGTGTTCCACGGCAAACTCATTAAGAAACAGCATTACGGGAAAGATTCTCCACTCTGAGAAATATGTGTGTATCTGAGTCAGAAATTGGCAGTAAAAACACTAGCACAGATAGTTGTTTTTTTTTTAAAGTACACATTTTTAAGATGACTCTAAAATGTCATTGTAAAAACACTTGTAAAGCTGAATATATGATCATCTTACCTCATACAGTTATTGCCTAATTATTATATAGCTGAATTCACATAATGTAGAGGCTGGCAAAGATTACATATTCCAGGCAAGACTCACTTATATTTCAGTGTAGTATCTTATTTCAGAAAACTTGGATTCAAAGCAAGGCCAAACACACAAGTTGCTCCAGAGTGCGCTGCATTTTGATCAATATTACGTGAATAATTTTCTTTCAAACAAGTAGCATCCAAGAAGAGTCATGTCAAAATAGTAATAGCTAATTCAACCAACTTGAAAATGTCACAAAGAATCTTTCATCCACCTGAAAAAAATTATTATTTTATCACTAAGTAAAGGCCTCCCTTCTCAGATGGGACATCAAGCTCAAACTGCATTTTAAACAATACATAAAGCATGCGTGGAGGATTTGTTTTGCTCCACTTTACAGAACTAACATTTACAAAACCTACTACAATGCCACAGAATTGTCAATTTTTGTTCAATGTTATATTTGAAAAGTAGTTTTATTTTGAGAGGTCAAAAGGCACATAACCTTCCACACAAATATTTTGTTACTCTGCAGTTTCTTTCTTTTGTAGCCATTGAAACATTATAGCTCACTTTCTGCAAAGTGAGCAGTTTTTACATACCCCTACAGATACACTGAGCCTGTGTTCATGGAGCCCAACTAGATCTTCATAGAGTTGCATTAAGGAGCTTTCTTCTTCATTCATGGGTCCAACTGATTGCAGTTATAAAGACTGCATTCTTTATAATAGGCCCTATACCATCAGCTCTGCCACAGACTTTCTGTCTGGCAATGGATCAATCAGAAGAAAGTTTCAAAAAGCAATTTGTGTAACTCATGATCACGTTAGACAACTGAATTGCTGACCTGAACCTCCTAGCTTAGATGTCATCATATCCCAGAGACATTCAGGGTTCAGTTTTCAACTAGTTGCTCTTTGTGCCCAGAAGCTCCCTTTTGAAAGAACTGAGCATGTATTTGCTAGTAAAACTTAAAAATGAAACTTCCCTTTATCTGTCCTCAGGAGATTGATCCAGTATACTTACTCTAGGAAGCAAGTAAAACTATTCCACAGCTTTTTTGGCAAGATTTTCTACAAAGGATAAACAGTGGCACTGTTTCTATCTGAAGGCATAGTATCCACAAATATAGCCGGTGAAAACACCGGCATTCTCATGGAGTTATGTTTTCAGAGACAAATGTGATCCCCTACTCTGTAAAACAAAAAGCTAAAGCTGCCTAACCCTTAGGAGGTATTTACAAGTTATGAATCCTGAATATAAGGTAGTGCCTCAAATTAGAACCAAACTTCAGCCTAAGCAGAGCTCGTTTACACAGGTCAGAATTCATACATCAATTTTTGTTTCAACCATTCAGGCACATCAAGTCCTAACCCTCGACCAAGGAGCAAAAAGGAATTGAGGAAAAACTCTATTTTCATAAATATATACGTCGGCTTGTTAATATTCTCACACACACATCACCAGTTCAGCATGCCATTTTCCATGGATTTTATTCAGTGATCTTGAAGGATCTCATTTGTAAGCCTTGGTAAACCTCTGCTAGAAAGTACATGAAAACCCTAACTTTCCTGCACAGCAAGCTGTTCTCACCCATTTAGTAGTGGTGAAAGCCAGATTATATGACATCACACCCATTACCTTCTTCCTTAGGCTTTTCTGGACCTAGCCATTAGACTCAGTCATTAAAGAAATAATAATTATAAATTGAATTTTAAAGCTATTCAGACACTTGGCTATTTACAGTTCTTTGAACTGCAAGACTGCCTGTCTATACCCTCTATAAAATAGACAGTACTTCTCTTGATCACTAGAGAACCAAAAGGACAAACAGAACAGTGTTACTGCAGCATTCTGATTCCAGACCAACAGCCACACCACACAAGCTGAACTGATAAAGCAAACCCACAAGAAATAAATAAATGTAAAATCTTCTAGGCATTTCTAGAGGGTCTTTTAAGTATAAAATCTTTGTTAACTAGAATCAGAACTTCTGCTTCCTACTAAATCAGAATGATAGCACTTTTCTGTCTCATGAGGAAGATATGAAGATAAACACCTGCATATCCCAGCCTTCAGAGAGTAATGGGAAATGGATGAGTTCCTTAGCTAAAACAAGAACACTAACAGTTCCTTTGCCTGGTGGTATTTTGATAGATATAATGAATGCTGTTGTATCTAAAAACTTCAAGAGATGTAAATAAGTACAAAAAATCAAGTCTGACTTTTTTGGGAAATGACATTACAGATGCCTAAAACACTTCACAGTTTGAAAAGCTGAGAAGTTGCATGTGGACTGTTCTGGCAGAAACAATCCTGTTCATTACCTGACTTCCTCTCATCTACTGTGTACTTAGAGCACATATTCCTGTGCAGCTAGAGGTTTTGTTACAGACAGAAGGATGTTGCTTAGTGTAGCCAGTATTTATTGCCTAACTTACTTTTTATTTTAATAGAAAAATATGAATTTGGAATATTTTCCAGATAATACATCTGCCCCTATTACCTGCACCTCAGAGTGTAAGACCAGCCAGAAAGGTAGTGAGGACAACTGCATTTATTAGCAGTGAATAAACTGATCTATCTTTTTCTGTATTAGCAGTGGGAGATCCCAGGCACACTAAGAAGTATCTGTCTGCTGACTGACTGTCCTGGGTTCAGCAGTAGCAGTCATTTTTCCCCTTCTTGGTAGCTGATGCAGTGCTGTGTTTTGACTTTCAGCCTGGGAACAGAGCTGATAACAATGATGTTTTGGTTTGGCCAAGGACTTTGTGAGCCTCATGCTCTGCCAGGGGGGAGGGGAAGCCAGGAGGAAGCAGAGACAGGACACCTGACCCAAACTGACCAAAGAGGTATTCCATACCACAGCACGTCATGCCCAGGATGTAACTGGGAGTTAGCCAGAAGGGCTGGGAGACTGCAGGGTTGGAGGAGGTATCGGTCGGTGCTTGGTCAGGCTGAGGGGGGCGAGTTATTGGTCGGCTGGTGCTGAGGTGTTGTATTCTCTTCCCTTGTTATTTCCTTTATCATTATTATCATTGGTGGTAGCAGTA
Source organism: Pezoporus flaviventris (assembly GCF_033815535.1). NCBI lineage: Eukaryota > Metazoa > Chordata > Aves > Psittaciformes > Psittacidae > Pezoporus > Pezoporus flaviventris. The sequence continues at coordinate 338,003 of NW_026892631.1, forward strand.
GTGATTTGTGTTATACCTTAGTTACTAAACTGTTCTTATCCCAACCTGTGGGAGTTGCATTCTTTTCGATTCTCCTCTCTGTCCCTCCGGGAGCAGGGGGAGGGCAAGAAAGTGGGGGAAGTGATCGAACGAATTGCCTGACTGGGTTTAAACCACGACACTGACATATACAAGATGGCACACTTTTGTGTCAAAAATGTACACAGCTGCATGCACAGGGTGCAAACTCTGATGTCAGGAAAATCATCAAGCACTTTGGATGAGGAAAGGAGCCCAGTAGCTGCTCCTATAGATTCCTACACAGAGACAGGTTTTTTAAAGTCAACCAGTGCCAATATTTAGCTAACACATTATCACTTGTTACTATTTGACAATAATTTAAGTAAGCACCTAGGGAGAAAAAAAATGGAAGTGATCTACTTTGTTTTTTTTTAAATCAGATTCACTGAATGATCTTTGGGAAGAAGGTGATTTCTTTGTTTGTTTTTTAAACAAAACCTGAATTTGCACACATATTTACAAATATCAAGATATGTGTGATCACATATTCTGGCCAGAATTATCTGTGGTGAGTCTGAAAACAAGAGATGTGAGCTGAGTGCATTTCAAATCTTCAGTGTTCTTCTGCATGTCTACAATGCTGTGTGTTTTTTGCAGCCCTTATCTGTCTTAACAAGCAAAGCTTAGAACCAGGTTAAGCTGTACTACATTGTGGCATGGCCTTCACACCATGAGTATGCCATCTAATGCTTGCCCTCTCTGTTGCCTAGACTTGCTTAGGATTTCCCCTTGATTTTGTTTTTCTTTCAACCTTCTGATCCGCAATTTCTTCTTTTAAACACTCATAGTTCACGCACACCAATACAACATTTCACTTACAGAAGTCTTCATCGCAAACATGCAACCAAGTCCATTTTCCCAAAAAATATACTGTGTATATCTTTGTTTTATCCCAGAAATGAAGACCTCGGCAAATGATGAGAATCACAAAACAGGATAATCACTCTGCTTTGATCTGAAAAACTCCTACTTCAAAATTAACTAACTAATCAAAAGAGAGAGGAGAGAGTATGCAAAGGCCCAGAAACAAAAGACTTCTGTCAGATTGGCAGGCTTTTTCCTTTCCTTGACAAAACAAACAGAACCACAATGAAAATGTTCTGAACATGGAAGAGAGTGCTTTTTGGGTGTATACAACCTCAGGAATCCTCAAAAAGATACCAAAGAAAACATGCCTTAGTATTCACAGCAAATTAATCAAAAAGTTGTTATCCCAAAAGAATTAATAAAATCCACCTCATATTTAAGAGTCAAGTATGCAGCAACATTCACCATCATGTACATCTCTGTCCAAAGGCAAGGGAATACAAATCCCACATGTCCAATAACATTTTCCACAGGCTTTTTGAGAATCAAAATAGCTCATACATCACCAACAATCACATGCTCATAAATTATAAACTACTGATTTTACCATGAAAATTATACAGAAGATGAATGGTAAAACAGAGTACAACTGCTATATTTTTTAAGTCATTTAAACTCATTTACCTGTAAAATAAGTATTAGCAGGGAGAGTGGAACTGGCAAATCTGTAATATCCATTTCCTGGGAAACGAATCCCTTTCATTACTTCTGCACTCCATGTAGCTAAAGATGCATCCATCCTTTCCACCTGGTAGACAGGAGAAGGTCCATTAAGTTCTTCAGGTTCATTCCAGTTTATCTTCACCATTGTGCTATTTATTCCTTCAACACGAGGGGCACTTAGTTTTCTTGGAGCTATGCACAAAAAGAAAAAAAAGAAAAACACAATTATCTAGATATCATTGTCCAGAATACTTGGAAAATTATTTAGTCACATATTTTTTGCAAACCATCCTGCTTCAGTTGCTGATCATCTGAAGAATAAAGGCAGATATCCATTGAAGCTTAATCAGGGGGAAAACAAAACAAACACCCTAACATTCTTAATAAGAATTTACTTGTAATTCCACAAGAAATACCTTATTTGTTTCTTCAGGCTTTGGATAAAGGTCTCTAGTACTATATCTAAAATATTCCTTTTTTTCCGTAACCCTTAAGAATCTGAGTCACCAACTTCATCAAAAGTATATTCCTTCCTTGCTTAGCCTCTCATGTCATTTTCACTGTATGCATGTATGTGTACGACTTTCAGCAGTGGATCTGAATGAAAGACCAAAGGCAAATCTTAACAGTTAATTAACTCTTATTATATCTCAGCAGTACGGTACATGACAGCGCAAGTTTTCCATCACTAAACTCATCCTCATCAACAGAAGCAGAACAGCTAACTGTCCACAATACTGGATGCCCACCAGGTTGCTTTCCTCATGGTGTGCACACAAGGCATTAGCATATGTTCAGATAATTATTCAGATCAAGAAAACAGTCACCTCTAACTTTTTTCCACCAACACTGGTGCACAGTAAGACTCCATACAAAGTTGCTTCTACGAAGGTATTGGCGTTGATAGTTTTATGTTATTACAATGAAACTCCCACCATTAAAACCAACACTTTGACATTCTTTTAAACATTCTGCTGACCTTTGTCAATCTATAGCTGAGTTTTGAATAAAAGTTTATTTAAAATACCATGCAGTAAACCACAGAAGAGCAGCATGACTTGTTTGGGTAATGGCATGATGGCCATACAGGTGGGAAAAAAATGGACAATCAGTGAAACAAGAGAAGACATTGCCTGATGAAGTACAAGAAGATTCTAGTACCTATAGAATCTATATTCATCTTATCCTGCTTTTTTTTTTAATTTCCCCTTCTTCCCCTGATAAAAAAGGATTTAACAGAAACTTTGTACCCAGGAAGTGAAACACATTGACAACTTGTAGAAATTACTTGTTCCCATAATGACACAGCAAAGAGCAATAAATGCCTTTCTACAATAATAAAACCTCTATTAAAATACAGGCCTTCAAAATCTGACATATTACTCCACAGCACAGCATTGTATGTAGCTCGAATTCCTTAGAAAAGGAGAAATGGGTTCCTTTTGAATGAATTAATAATGCGCTTTTAAACATTTTTGCATCTCCAATATTATTAGCATGGTTTTATTTTTTACTATTTGTCTGTAGCATGTTAATGCTTTTTTTTTTTTTTTTTTTTCTCCTCTCTTCACTTTTCTTGCCCCTTCCTAACTTCGTAAAATATTCTTCTTGTAGAAAGCAGGGAGTGGGAGGACTGGGAAACTGCCAATGGCACAAACGCACTCTAAATTCCTGCTTACGCATCATTTATGACTTCACAATCTAATCAGTATCTCACGGTATGGTAGAAATTTACTGTGTCAAAATTGAAGCAATGTCACATGAGGTCACAAGCTTTCCTCCACATGTAGGGCATAGCACTAATGAATTGTAGTATTATTGCACTAGAAAACATGGCTTAACAATCAAAACTTCACCTTTGAGCGAACAAGCACACCTGGCATTTTAAATGCAAACAGAAGAGGTTGAGCCCTCCAGTTTAGCTTACTGCTGGTAAAACAGAAATGTTAAAATTTATTAGTTCTGAAAGGCATACAGGTAACTAACAGTCATGACAATAACTATATCTTCCTTTAAAGTTTAGTATTAATAAATGGCAGTTACTTGGACCATAATTATTGCATCTCTGATATCCAAATCTGAAGCTTTTATGGGGCTTATGCAATTAACTACTTAAATGCATCGTAACACTTGCTTCCATGACAGGGACATATTGATTTTTTAATCATTTTCAAGTCTCCTCTAGCACAAATAAATGTACTACAGTTACTGTTAATGCACTGTGTATACGCATTAAACACTGGCATGACACAATTTATTATTTTGTGATATATGGAACAGAAGCCTACCCTTTCAGAAAGTAACATCCTTGCTGTAACAGTAGTATTTAAACTACAGTCTCGTTGATGCTTGAGAATTCTTGATCATCAAGACAACAGAAGACTGTACATAATAGGTTGCGCAGGTAAGACAGAAAACAAAACAAAACTGAAAACCAAACTCTGCACAGGAACAGACAGGATTGAAAATAAATCTGTGGTACCAGCCCAGCAGGGTACTAAATGCTGAAATTAAAAATATTCAAGACTAAAAAATACAGTATATATTTTCCTAAAGGTGTCACTGTGGTACCTGTAGCTACTTTCTGAATGATGAATCGACTAATTTTTTTAATTTTTTTTAGTCATGTTCTGTTAAGACACATCTGTCAAAACAATGAGCATACTATATTTTAGTGAATTCAAAGTCACATTTTGTGTATTTTAATTATGTAGCTTTAATGTCTTGCTATATAATACGTATTTAATATATTATAAAGCTAAAACAGTATTTAAAAGCCCATGATTGCTGCATACCATTGTGTAGCAGAGGGCACAAAAAAGACCAATAAAGACAGATGGTCCATACAACTTATGCTGAAGTCATATATCTAAATATAGATGTTGCTACACAGGTCATTACAAATAAGCCTTTCCCATGTGCTTATGCACACACATGTACACAAAAATGAAGTTGGTAAGTAAAGAGCAGTTAATTTTGTTTTGTTTGAAATAATATCATTTTAGTTTTAGGCTCAAAGGCAGATGCCAGCATTTTACTCTGAACAGATGGTAATTCCATCTAATAGTGCATCTCTGTATTAGTAAGGTCTGTTGTGTATACAAACAGTAATAAACACTAGGTAAGGATCAAAATAAATTTTAATTGTTGACATTAAATTCTGGCAGGTGCAGTTCTAAGGATACAATACTCCTTTCTCAAGTCTGTCAGGTTTACTAATACAACTGCTAAAGCTTTCCCATACTCTGCCAGATTCTTGTCCCAGGAATAACATGTTTACACTGTGGCTAAATTTAACAGGCTTACATACATCTGAATAACTACTGCTCAGCATACTGTAGGTAGGTATTTGTCCAGCCTTCCGTAGAAGCCTTCAATTAGCCATTCTGAATAGTTCAGGAAGCTAACAGTAACAAAAAGTATACAGTTCATTATTGTTCAGTCAAATTCAAAATGCATACGTACAAATTAAAACGGAAGAATGTGGCAAATTCCAGAACAAAACTTAACTTTTTTACATCTTGGAGTTTACCTTGCAGGTAAATATCTTGCCTCACTACTGGTACCATCCCTTTCTTTTTTCCTACAAGTTACTAGTCCAAAGGACCATGAGGTTGCCATAGCATTTCTGGTATGATCTTTTCTTTCTCTGCATTTCACAGTAGTACCAGTCATTTCAACAGTAAGTGAGTCAAGAAATAAAATTTTCTGACAATATTTTGGCTTTCTAGAAGAAATCCATTTCAGACTCTTCCCCAAGAAAGAAATAAACCCACCCATACTGGATATCAAAAGAAAATTTAGTAACATGGCTGTGTTACAATCACATTTCTTTAGGAATAGATGTAATACACGCATTTTTAAAAAATCATGAAAAATATATTGCTTCCACCATATGGGACAACCAACGACTCACCACCCGATTTAAGATGCAGCATATTGAGCTGACCATATGTTACAGTGCTGTTGAATGGCTGAGTGATTCATGCCCGTCACATTCTAGTATATCAATTAAAGCTCCTTGAAGTCTGCATGATTTGTGTCTCTGTTATTAAACCCTGCTAATTCATCCCACTTACACATCTGTTATAAATCTCTAGGAGTGCTGCATGATTCATGGCAATCTGTGAGCATGGTACAGCAAATTCTTCTCCTTGTAATTAACAGTAAATTGTTTTACTGCCATGCAATGAATTTTTCAGTTATATTGCAAATGAACTCCTAAATGCACGATTCTTTCTGAAGAACTGACTTATATTATTAGGCAATTAAAAAGTATTGCTTTGAACCAAAAGCTTTTAATCAAGAGGAATGCAACTTAAACATAGCTTAAAAACCTTGCAAATTTGACACAGAGAGAAAAGAACAAACAGCTATTTTCTGAAGTAGAATATGTGATTGGTAGGGGTAGAAGAAACAAATAACTTTCGAGTCTCTATTAATTTCCTGAAACTCAAAGAGCAGTTTAAATACAGCTTGAACACTTGGCAAGACAAGTTTAAGCAGATACTATTTATCTCACAAGTTACTTAAGTCATCTGTCATTATGAAATTTCTCAAATTACTTTACATTTTCCTAATTGTAAAACAGCGTCTTTATTCTTGAAATAAATAATTGGATAATTAGCCAAGCTGAATCATCAGAGGATTCCAATGCTGCTCAAGTGTTCTTGTCAAAGGTGAAGCAAATTCATTTCAGCTTTGCCTCAGCTCTCTGAAGAAGCTTTGATTTTTTTTCCCTGCTACATTCTTGGCAGCAGCCTCAAATTCATGAGTCCATACATCAAGTCAGTAGTTTAACAACAAATGAAATTAAATTCAAAGAAGGGAAACTAATTGAAGGACAGCAACAAAAGTGTTTGGTAATGTGCTTTATAATATGGCATGCCACATTTGCATGATAATTTTTCCTTTTAGCATGGAGCAGAAAGTGACTAGCTTAATGAGGGATTATTCAAGACAGGAATGAACAAAATGCATTCATAACTAAGAACAAAGATTGTATTACGAAACGGAAACAGGCAACTGCCGAGAAGTAACTGGATGATTGGTTTATGCATTATGAATAAAAAGGTAGAAAAATATTTATATTAGTATTCACTAATGACTATATATATACAAGATTGTTGTAATTAAAATTATAAATTAACATATTAAGAGTGCTTGTTTAATCACTTTGGGTCTTATTCACAATGAAGAGATTTATGTACATGCGTGGAAAACAATCTGTGTTTCCAGGCCAGCAGCAAATGGCCCTCTTATTCCTCTTCTGTAACAAAGGAAAATATACATTACTTCCTACCTGTTTAATGGGTATCTGAGATTTTAAAATTGAGGCATAGCATTTTGTAGAAAAGCGCTCTATGACAGACAAACAAATTCTGTATTGCCATGACAAATGGATTGAGGCTTTTGGAAAAGGCTTGCACTGGACCTTACTTGTGAATGGAAAAAATGGACAAATTACTCAGATTAAAAGGGAAATGAAAAAGAAAATGATATCAAGGAGTATAAGACAGCCCAGAAAGCCCATCAACATCATTACCCCAGCAAACCCAGAAGCAACTCCAAAGTCACCAATACAACTGCTTGAGAAGTCTGCCAAGAAGCCAGATGCAGCTGGTGATGGAAGAGTATCTTCTACAAATTAGCTTCTGAACTCTGTAATTGCCATCAAAACCAAAGGATCAGGAATACAACATGCTGGGGTACATGGCAGCAATCACAAAGCCATACTTTCATGTGTCTTAAAAAATGTTTTTAAATTAAGTTTAAAAAAAAATTAGATGGGCAAAAATGAACTTAATTATAAGAAATCAGCTCAGTCGCACAGTAAGTAATGAAACAGAGCTGTATAGATTTTTTAAGGCACCATTAGACTATCTGATTTGAGAGAGGTAGTATAGGTAACTATACTAATCTAAGCGCACATGTGGCTAATTCCATCCTGCTGCAATGTCAGAAATTGCTGGGAACACATTTCTCTGCCTGACTGAAAAATTTGGAAAACATGTATGTTTTGTCTTGAGAGGCGCTGCAAAAAACAATGCAAGTAATTCATAATTTAATACAAACACATTGTCACAAAAATATCACTTTTAAGAAGCTCGGTCTTTCACTGGTACCATCAGGTATAGCTCTGTAGATCCAAGGTACCAGCTCAGAATCCTACATGAGATAAAACCACAGAGCAAAAAGCACTTTGGAAAATAAAACCAATAGCCTAGGACCTTATTAGAAGGACAGGCTGAATGCCATTCTCAAAAATATACAGGAATTTGAACTCAGCAGAACCTGGAGAATGGAATAAAGTAAAATGTTCTCTAGGTGTTGAGGTGAAAAAGATATTTACTGTCCAGAATTGCTTTCAGTTACATACATGCAGTTCCATTTGATGATCATGGGATAGCAAAGACACACAAAAAAAAATCAAACTCAAATTGGATTTCCAAGTATTAAAATCTAACCTTTTCCTCATCAGCCAGCCAAGGTTTTCAATTGTATGTGCACAATATTGCAGTGCAAAAAGAGTATTTAAAATACCACAAGAATTGTGGAAAGCACATCCTCTTAATTTAACATTTAAAACACTGATGAAAAAATTATGAAACAATTGAGTCTTTAAAAAGCCAGCTATTTGTGTATTTGTATCTGAACATACCAAATTGAGGATCTCTTTCTGTCCAGTCCCTTTGAGTAACAGAGATGGGTTAATTCTCTTCTTCCATTACCTTGACATGCTTGCTTTGATCTTTCATCCCAACACTGCATTACCATGTGACACTGATTTCCAACATTCTTTACCATTCCTGGAACTGGTCACACATCAGGCATACCTGTTCAAATTATTGATCAAACCTGTTTTTTTCCTGGTTTCATATGCATTTGTGACAGCTTTCACTGAGCTTTTTTATAAAACAATTCTTAATAATTTTATTTTGTTTGCTTCTCTCCTTACTGGTTTTATTGTCTTCTTTTATTACCATTTAAAACTATCGTGAGTGTATATATTGGTGAGATGGCACATCCCTGGTATGGATGCCTATACTGGACCAGGTTAGATAGGAGTTCTTTATGTTTGCTTCTGGATTATTTTAAACAATTTTAAGTTATAGTCCAAAACACTTTTCATTGAAAGATCAGCAGACTATTTCTGATGGTTCTGCTTCCTTAGGTCTTATCCCTACATTCTGCTGCTGACTCCAGAAGTCTCTTTGTCTTTTAAATCCTTTCTCAAAACCTCTTACTTTCTTCCTCAGCATTTTTGTTTGTAACGATTTCATGCCCTTGTTTCTGCCTTTGTTTTTATTTGCTGTCTTACGCTGTATAAAAAAAACACGTTGCCAAAAAAAAGGATTTATTTTAAAAAGTATCTTTTTTTTCTAGCTAGTCTTCAGATGAGCCTAATGGTTATCAACAAAACTTAAAAATTACTTTGAGTTTTAGTGGCAAATTTTAAAACGCATTTGCAATTCCAATTGCAAATTTAAAGTCATCAAGACATGGCAAATGTAAAGTCATTGAGGTACCCAATCATTTCAAATGCTCCATGTGATAAATCAGTATACTCCACACATGGAAAGTGTGGAGATGGTTTTCCATTATTCTCCTCGGGATGAGAGGAGAGATACTAGTCTAAATTTAGTATAACCTTTAGCTCAACGTGGAACACAATTCAAAGCTCCTGGACTGCGTTATGATGCAAGGAGCACATTTCAGTCAAGACTTCCACCAAAAAGTTCCTTTTGCCAGGGCATGCAGGAGGACTGGCATCCAGCCAGGGAGGCTCTCTCTGTGGCAGGGAGACATTCCTTCATGAAACAGAACTCAACAGTCCTAGAAAGGCAAATTTAATTTCATTTTGTGCCATTTAATGACAAAAAAAAGGTTATTAATGGACTAAGACTTAATAATCTATTTTTTCAAATGACACAGACCTGTTTCTCCTAACATTGCTCCAAGTTTGAACTCCCTTTGATCTAAAAGTCACCACCTAAGTAGTGTTTCTTTTAAATTGTGTCTGGAAACACAGTTTTACAGAACTTTACAAAATGGAACACACACACACACACATGGAAAGATGTAAATTATTAAACACTTTTCTTCAGAAATGGAAAATGTGAATGGTGGAATATAAAGTCACATGCAAAATTTATGTGGTTTACCCTTTAGTTTGTCAGAATTCAAGACATTGCATTAACATGCTTTAAAAACATAAAAGGAACCCACTACAGGACTGATCCTTTGCTTTCAAGGCTTTACAACAGTAAGCAGAAAAATGCTACACTGTGACACAAGTAATAAATTGGGTTGTTATTCTATTTTGCATTCTCTTGTCTTCTCTAATGTGATAGGTCTCTAAGTATTAACACAACCAGGGAGGAGATGGTCATAAACAAGCTGTCATGCATAACCAAGCTATTGTTTCTGAGTCTTTTAATACATGTATAAATGCAAAGTTGGATCATTTGTAGTAATAACATGTGCATTTAGGCCATATTTGTTTCCATGGTTATCAGCACAGACTGGAATGCTCTTCCCTGCACAGCTGCGTGGTATCGATAAAGTCATGCTCATACAAGTAGGAGGCTGTGTAGAGTGAAACTTCAAGTAACAGCAGCATAAGGAAACAAAATAAGTTTTGAAATCAGCAGTTCAGCAAGAGAGAAGACTGATAGAACAATCTTTGCTCACTGAAACACAAAGACAGTATGATGGAATCAAGGAACAAATCACCTATGACAAATGGATAGGCAATTAAATAGATGAAGAAGAGAGGACAGACTAGAGGTATTACTTCAAAAGCTTAAATTCCACTTCAGTTCATGTATGTAAAGCTTCCTATTTACTTGTTTTGGGCAACTCCTCATTCCCTATCTGGAAGCTCCTACAGCTTTTCATTGATTACACAGAGTAGCTTTGATGGAATTCAGACAACTCAAATACAGCCCTGGGAGCCTAGGAAAACATTCTGCACTGAAGAAACTTTCAGATTTTTTCCTACAGGAGACCAAACTACATTAAAAAAGGTAATTTCAAAGATCATCATCACAACATCCATATGACAAGGCCATTAATTGCTTAACTAAAAATGCTAATATCGTGAAAATAATTGATGTGTTTTAAAGCCTATACAAAGGAAACCACAATGTTAAGTCATCAGCTCTCAGCAAGTGACAAAAACACACATATACATAACCTGCAATTGAGAGAGCTGTACACAAATTCTATTGCTATAATAGCATACCTTCAATTTTCATTTAAAACATTTTGGTTTTAACCTGTCAAGATAAATAAATAAATAATAATTATGCAAGTCACTTTGTATTAATACAACACCTACCCCTGTCACTGCACATCAAACTAAGATCATCTTAATGATATTACTTAGTAAACTGTGTGTCAGTTTTGCACTTTGGTGCAGATTGTTTCCTTACCAGCTGCTAAGGTTTGCCCCATGCCTGGCTCACTGGCTACACAACCAACTTGATTGCAGAGAGTAACAGTAAAGTTGTATGTCCTGTAAGGTTTTAATCCCATCACTACATAGGATAGCTCATGAGCCTCAGCTACATGCAACACCTACAAAGCAAACAGATTGGAAGACAACAGCTGGTTAATAATATTTTTATCCCTATTATTTGATGACATGTTAACTAGTAAGAAACTTTGAATTTGCAGATTGCTTCATTTGGATGTGAAAAAGCCTGCAAAGACCAGTTGAGGGAGATGATTATTTGGGAGAATCTGAACAAGCTAGGATTTAGGTGATAATACTTCCCACCACACTGTTTAATGAGGTAATAAGATAGTTCCTGAGTGGATAAATGAGGAAACAAAGTTATTACCTCATAAAACTGCATGGTGGTACAGCTATCACTACAAACAGCACAGCTACAATCCAGATGACAAAAACGACACTATTAAGTGGTGAAATCTGACCACCATTGAATGAGTGACACGATTAGCAGGCATTAGAAGGGAGGAGAATAACTGATACTTACAGACATTTGAAGCTATCAGAGAGTGGAACTGAATAAACTGTTGTATTTTAGATACCTTCTTTATCAGTTGTTTATTTAAATGAAAAAATCTTGCAAGCCTGTGACCAGAAGCAATTTACATTTATTTGTTGTTACAAAAGCCCCAGGAGCAATAGTATCCCCACTTGACAGACAAATAAACTGAGACCCATCTGTGGTACTACTGAAAGACAAATTCATCTCTGAAACAAGAAATACAGTACCAGATCCACTCCCACATTCTGAATACCTATCATGTTTCTTGGCTAATTCCTAAGCTTTGAGCTTGCTACTATTACCATGGTATTTGTTTGCCAAACCCAGTCACCAGAAAACTACAATTGTATTTTAGTTACATATTTAGACTTTATAAAGTTGGTTTCCCCACTTCAAAGACTTGTCCATTATCCAGGAAGCCAGGCAGGCACCTTCTTAATGAAAATGTAGATTCCTACAATACAACATGGCTTTAAGCATATCAGCAAACATAGCAGTAATACAGAATGTGAACATGAAAAGATCAAGGCAGTTTAAATGTTGCTTGATCTCATCCTCATAATTTTGAATCTCACTCACTATTGCAAACAAGCCAACTCAGGAATACAATTTAACACCCAAAATGAATGTATAAAATTAGAGAACACTCTGGATAAACTGATAGGCGAAAAAATTAGATCAGAGGATACACAGCAAATCAGGGAAACAATTCATCACAACATCAAGAAGGACATCAGGCTTTATCAATTTACTATTACTAGTTAGGAAAATCTTAATGTAACTAACAAGAATACCTGAGAAAACGGTGGCAAGAATCTTTGTTCAGTCATCAAGTTGATGCTGTATCCCATCACTTCTCCTCTTGCTAAATTATCTTCAGGTTTTTCCCATGACACATTGAGGGAATATGGTGAAAGAGGGAACACTGATGGAGATGGCATGAACACTGGGGCTGAAATAAAGGTAATATAGTAAAACTGATAAAAGAAGTGACCAATGTGCATAATGAAAGCTTTCTCATTGTAATTATAAAACACCATTCCTGAAAGTCTTATTTTTTTCTTTAGCCTTCTGTTCAAGTCTAACTGAAATTTTCATCTTTTGATAGCATATAAAAAGTACCTCACCTATCATTCTCCTGTTTTCTACTCTAGCAATCAATGCAGAATAAAACTCTGCTTATGTCTTCAAAGAAATACTAATCAACACTAAAGTCCTAACCCCTGCAGCAGGTAAGAAAGAACAAATGAATGTAAAGGTCTTGAAGAAAAACTTTATGCAACCTGGGAAAAAACTGATAAAAGCAAAAAGCGTTCAATACTTCAGCATCTTAAAAGCAATTTTGTTTGCTAGGCCAGCTTGAAATTAACATGTCTCTCACTTCTTACAAAACAGTTCCCCTGTCTTCCACAGTAAATCTGTAAAAGGATTGTTTGCACTGTAGTTAAATCCCCACCTGATTACTCTGCAATAATAGGATACCAACTCATAGCACTTCTGCTATGTACAAACAACTGCACTAATGGACCTCTTCCCAAATACAATTTAACACTTTTACAACATATAGTATTTAAGCACAGGGAAGCACAAAGACTCATTTTGAAATGGGAATTAGTTTAGCTTGCTGTTTTGCAGGAGCAAGTGACTGAGGGCATGATTTTCAAGCTAACAGCAAGCAAAAGCATCAGTGATAGTAGCAGGGGTGTTTAACTGCAAAACTCAGGCTCTAACAGCCTAAAACCAGCCTTAGATTTCTTATGAAAACATTGACATCAAAAACTGATCTTTCAAATACATCAAGTGCCAAGCCCTTTTGAAAATCTCAATGAAAAGGTTATAATAAGAGCCACTGAGAACTGGCTAAACTCCAGGGGAAAAACAGTCCTTATTGTGACACTTGACTCCATAGTAGTATATTAAAAGTTTCAAGCAGTATACTCCTGAAAAGGTAACGTGCTCAAGTTATTCCAAAAAACTGCTTTATAATCAAAGCCTCAGTTGAGGAAAATTCATTAGAACCCCCTTTCTGAATATATGTACCCTCTTGGACAACTTTCCTTATTCAAGCCAATTGTTTCTACATTTGTGACAAAATTGACAACCTACAAATTGTGACCAAACCAGTCTTTTTTTATATTTTCTCTTTAAAGAACATATAAATAGCAAGTGGGAAAACAGTCAAGAATTCAAACACTGCTTGGTAGATTTTGCAATCTTGTAGTTTTCATTTAATTAACAGGGATTATTTTCTTCAACAATATGATCTTATGGTAAAAAACAGAAACTTTTTTTTTTTTGCTTAACATACTAAGTTCTGAGATAATCTGACCTATCTTTAGTTTAAAACTGAAAATTTGACCTTATTTGAATCATCATCAGACACGTTTTATTGAAAAGAAAAAAAAAGAATGCATTCTAGTTAGTTTAGTTTTTCCTTTTATTTGTACCAATCAAATTAAGCCGAAACTTACCAGCCTCTCCTGTTTGTCCTGATATCCAGTCTGAAGATATGCTACCTGCCATGTTTACTGCTAGCACAGAAAATTCATACTCTGTGAATGGCTCCAGATCAGTGACTGTGGTAGTGGTCTGTGGTGGAGCCAGAGCGTTTTCATTAGGAGACTCCATAACTGGTTGAGGACTGAACCATCCACTGCTTTGAAAAATACGAATTTCAAGAGGGAGAAAGTTCCCAGCCGGCTTTAACTTTTTTCTCATGTAAAGTTCGTATCTTATAATTATGCCTAGAGAGAAAAAGTTTACATACTTAAACAATTTCTACTAAAATACCAACACCAGTAGATAAGAATCTATCAATCAACATGGGAGAAAATATAGCATTAGAAGCTTTCCTTATTTCTGCTATTTTGATCCAAATAACTCTGGCATTTCTTTCATTAAACTATTGCTTTTCCCTTCCATGCAATTTTGTGATTTGAAAACAACTGGCTGGATTACAGGATGAGTTCTATGACCCTCACCCTCAGGACTTAAACTTCAGATCAAATGTTACTGCAAATTGCTGCAGGCCTTTGATTTTGAAAGGGATAATTACTGATTTTTTGATAGACAATGTGGATAAGGAATTTTTGAGTAACAATTTAACAGAACATACTACTGGATAGAAGATGTGTCTGTGTCAGTTTTCCATCAACATAAACTTATTACATACACAGGAAGGTCTCACCACTTTGGAAATAAAACAATTTGTATTGTGGTCTGAAGTGATACATGATCTAGGATGGACCATGGAAACAGTTTAGCTGTAGGAGTAGACCACAAGAAAGCTGACTGGAGATTTCCCCAATGGAAATGACAAGAAACATAGCCAGGAGAAAGGTAATTACCATATAACATATATATTTGGGACTATTCATGTACAGAACTGGAGAGGTTGTTTGGGAAGGCCAGGAACTCCAACCAGACCAGACATCAAGAGAACTATGATAATATTGCTTAAATCTGCCTGTGATGGCAACTACATGCACATGTCTGTGGGGTAAACTATAAAGAATATGTGCTACAGCAAATATCGTGACCTGCATGGTAGGAACTGCCCCCCTAAATACATAAAGGCACTCTCATGCAGGCATTCTTCCTGCCTGATCTGGTAATAGCTGGCAAATGAGGTGTTCAAGAGAAAGCTGAACTCCCCACAAACAGATGCCCATTCTGTGAGCAGACCAAAATGTTTGTTTTCGCATGCACAAATACCTCTGCATGTAAGCGGAAGTTCCCAAAACTCAACTGCACATATACTGAAAGATAAAGTGTTTACCAGTCAAATCTGTGGCATCACAAAGGTATCCTACAACAGCTGTGTTCTTATTTTCAAAACCCTAAAATATTATTACACAAGTTAGACCAGCAAATCTTGGCAATCGCCTAATCTCTTAACAAAGTTATACTGGTAATAGAATTAGTTACCACACATGACGGATGGTTTTAAAACCAGACTTCTCTGCTAATTCTTAGAGGCGGTTTTTTGCATAACTGTTATCTGCTTATTTATTCTTTCTCAGATAATATCACCACATCTGTCTGAACTAGGCAATCTGGCAAATTAGGAAAAAATTAATTTTTCTGTAAAGGTTTTATTATAAATGTGATTTTTGCTGCAGCAGATGCCACTAAGGTTGTGCTGGTTTTGGCTGGGGTAAAGATAATTTTCTTCATTGTAGCTAGTACAGGGTTGTGGTTTGTTTGGATTTGTGCTAGAAACGGATCACAAGGATGTTTTAGTTACTGCTGAGCAGCACTTACAGAGGGTCAAGGCCCTTTCTGCTTCTCACACCACCCTATCAGCAAGTAAGCTGGGTTGTACAAGGAGTTACGAGGGGACAGAGCTGGGATAGCTGACCCCAACTGACCCAAGGGATATCCCACACCATATGGTGTCATGCTTAGCATATAAAGCTGGGGAAAGGAGGAAGAGGGGGCTTTTGGAGTGATGACGGTGTTTGTCTTCCTAAGTAACCGCTACATGCGATGGAGCCCTGATTTCCTGGACGTGGCCCAGTATCTGCCTAACCATGGGAAATGGTGAATGAATTCTTTGTTTTGCTTTGCTTGCATGTGCAGCTTTTGCTTTACTGGTTAAACTGTCTTTATTTCAACCCAGAGGTTTTCTCACTTTTACCCTTCTGAATCTCTCCCCCACCCCACTGGGGTGGGGTATGAGTGAGCAGCTGGGTGGTGTTTAGTTGCCAGCTGGGGTTAAACATGACAAAGAGCTAAATCCTGGACCAAACACAGTCAGTTGGAGTTCTGGATGCCAAACAAACAAAACAGACTCTGAGGATATATTTAGTGGCAGACAGGCAAATAAAGA
Source organism: Pezoporus flaviventris (assembly GCF_033815535.1). Taxonomy (NCBI): domain Eukaryota; kingdom Metazoa; phylum Chordata; class Aves; order Psittaciformes; family Psittacidae; genus Pezoporus; species Pezoporus flaviventris. The sequence goes on from NW_026892631.1 coordinate 354,443, forward strand.
CAATGCCTCACTTCATTCTCAGTTGATGTCGCATGGATAAGGAGATCCTAATCAGATTTGAGAAAATGCTCATTTTTCTTTGCAAAAATCTTTGACTTACGGAAGTAAATACAACATCTTACCATTTGGTTTCTCAGGTGGTGACCATTCCACAGCCAGTTCTGTAGAGCTGATGGTTTCTATCAGTGGGGGGTGCAGCCCTTCTGGAGGAGCTTGTGCAGTAATTACTGTTACTGGCTGGCTCTTTAAGCAGCCTCCACTAGTACAAGCTTGCACAGAAAAGACATACTTTGTAAATGGAATGAGATTCCCAATAATTGCTGAAGTTTCTAAGCCTTCATACTGACCGCAAGGTTGGAGATCAACAAATCCAGTACATGTCAAAATGTATTTCTCTATGGGCCCAGAGGAATTGGAGAGGCTTGTCCAGTGAAGTAAAACAGAGTGGTCATTAACAGGAAAGAAGGGATTTAAATGCAAGCTTCCCACAGGTATCCCAGATTTTGTTCTGTATGTCACTGAGACACTTCTTGTAAAACCATGAACATTGTTGACGTGGATGTAATAAGAATAGAAGGTGTATGGAGACAACATGGTATCAGTGAAGGTCTGAACACCTAAAGCAAACAGGAGAGAAGAAAATTGTATGAGTAACACATTAAAAATAATCCTAATATGCATACCTATATGCATACCTAATATGCAGCCCTAAACCAAGAAGTAAGCTATGTCTCCTTGCATAAAATCACAGAATGGTTAGGGTTGGAAAGACCTTAAGATCATCTAGTTCTATGATCTTCTTGAGATCATTATGAACATAGTAACTTCTCAATTCTTCTTTTTTTTTTTTTAAACAGGGAAGCTCCCCACCCTTTTTCCATTTATTATCTTCCACAGCATATTGGCATCACTAAAGAAATTATTTTTCCACTGAATTTCTCCTAGTTCATGCTTCAATCATGAGCAAGATTAATACAATCATCCTCTTATTCCTCTCTTGAAATAATTCTTTCAAATGTAAATCACCACCAGCTTAGAGGGTCTGATTTAGAAAAAATCGAACAAAATCATTCTGACAGGTTTTGTATCTTTGTTTTTTATTCATTTTGTACTGTAAGACCAAATATTTCATCTTTCTGTGCTTTCACTTCTAAAATGGTGCTTAATAGTTCATTTTAAAGCATCTGATCTTGGACAAAATATGAAATAATTATTAAAAATGTATATCCAAGGTTTACTTTACCTTCTTCACCCCCTACTTTCCATTACTCTAGATAGCTTTGTAGCTATAGCTGCATTGACACAGCTGCCCCGGCTGAAGTGCTTCTGGGCACACACGTGGGTACCAAAGCCAATGCGACGAGTATTAAGTCTTGGACAGGCTGGCCAGAACCCTGGGAGCAGGAGCGTGACCAGCAGTTGCTATAAAGGCAAGTAAGAGCCTGACACGTGTCCAGTTCCCTCTTTTATGGCCAGAGAAAAGAATGGCCACAGAGGCAGCGTGAGTCAGTGCTACAGAAACCTGGGAGAGCTACACTTTATGGGATGATCAGATTCCCATCCTATATGCCTTCAACTTAAAGGAAAAGAGAAGAAAATAAGAAAGAAAAAAACCCAGTGAGGCTGCTATCAGCACCTGCAAGTATCAGAATTCCTTGTGACATGATGAAACAGGAGCACTCCCTGAACTAGATTCTAGGACCTCCCTGCCTCAGAACCAGCAGCCTTGATCTAGAACCATGAGGTTCCCTAGAACCAGCTCTATAACTGCCTGCCTACCCAGCTACCAACTCCAGAATTCACACCTACTGGAGAGACAACTGCACCAATACCACCTCTACATGCTCTACAACCAACCCATCCCCCAGAAAGAGCCTCTGTAATGGGCCAGGACTCTATGGATTAAGGCCAACCCAGACTCAAAGGCCCCAGGTCTAATGTTGACTGCAAGCATGTTACTTTTCAAATACAGACATGAGAAGAGGCAGATCACCCAGAATGCTGGTATCATCTGCCAGAAAAGTAACCAGCACCATGAACATGAGAAGGTTCAGTCAGTAGTGAATTATAAGCCTTCCAAATTCCACACTATACCAAGTTAAGAAACCTTATTGAAAGTTCTTACAGGATAAGCAACATATTCTCGATATTCAAATGCCAGCAGATGACTTCACATCATTAAGTAGGGGGATTGCCAGGAAGTATCAGAAATGTCTTTTGAAACAAAATCTATGTTTGTACAAAGTTTTGTTAAACAGAAACATATTAATGGCTTGTTGGCCAGCTAAACACAATCAGACATTTTTACGCTCTACAACGTTAATTCTTATTTTTATTAAAGTTAAGCTTTGAAACCAAATTGTGGAATTGGAATGTTTTCTATCACCCCTCCAAATTTCTTTGAACGTTTATTTCTCTCCCCTCACTTAATTCCGTGCTTACACGGGTCGCATACCTTTCTTCACGGTATACACAGCAGTGTCCAAATTCACAGCATAAGGCACAGAGTAATCAACTGTAACACAGCAGGATGCACCAAATTGTAAAAATACAAGGTGCATTCCAAGGATCTGTGTTCCCACTGAATAAAAGGTCTTTTTGATTTCCCTCCAGGGTAAATGCCGATAATTAGAAAGACTCAACTTCCGAAAAATACTAATGCTGCATTGAGATGAAAATGCAACAAGCTAAAGAAGCTGCTACAACAGAAATCAAACCTTAGTACCATTAAAGCACATCTATAGCCTTAAAAAAGGGAAAAGAAAAAAAAAACCAAACCAAAAAAACAACAAAACCAAAACAAAACACTTTGATAAGAGGATCAATAGTAGCACAAAATGCCTTTCCAGCTAGGACAGTGTTGAATCCTTGAGGACTGCCTTCTGAGGATCCCTTTGCAAGCCTCAGCATGACAGATGTGGTGCTGCTGGAGGCAAATCAGGAGCTCCACTTAACAGAAGGTGCTAAAACTTAGAGGCACTTTCCTAATCTGTTAACAGTTTAAAACTGTGAGGATGAAAAAAAAAAAGAGTTTAAGCACATTATGGTCTCTTCCATTCACTCTAATTCTTTATCTGGGACTTTATGCTTCTATTAGATTCTGGAGAAATTTGGAGAGAATGCTTCTGGTGAGTCAATTCTAAAGTGTTTCAGATTAAAAAAGTAAAAAAATGTAAGCCATTTTGGATCACTCAGTTTGCCATATTTTAGACTGGGGTATTAATTTCTTTCAAGGAAAATTAATAACACAGAACAGGAACTCACTAAGGGAAAAAAAAAACTATGCATTCAAAAACATAGAATAATAATAACAAATGAGAAATCTTTAGGAAAAAATGCACATATACATAGCTATGTGCACACAAATCCACAAATTCTTTGATGTGTTACTATAAATACTTACTGTAAGGGTAGTAGTCTTCAGTTGTATAAATTTCAGCCTCATCCCTATACAGATGGTAGGTAAGCCTGTTAGAATTTGGTGAGTCAGGGGGACTCCACAAAAGACTGATGACAGAGGAATTGAGAACTTCTCCTGTGGGAGGAGGTTGTTGGAATGGAGCTAAAAAAAAAAAAAAAAAAAGAAAACACCACACCAGAAAAAGAAGGACGTAAAAATGAAGGTAATCACAAATCACAGAAAGAGATACTGGCAGCCTATGAAGAGGTCTGAGCTGCTTCAGAAGTGATTGGCACTGAAGCACAGCTCCTCCTGGCATCCCTGTTGCCCATGCTGGGCTGGAGGTTCAAAGGGAGAATCTCCTCTACACATGTAACTGATGCTACGTGGAGTAAGTGTGATGCATTAATCACACAACAGGCTCAAACAGGAAATCCCAGTCATCCAGGAATCTTGGAAGTGATCATGGACTGGCCACAAGGCAAAGACTTCAGAACGTCACCAGAGGAGGAGGTAACATATTGACGAGGCCCCACTGTATAATAAATTACCAGGTATGCTGGTTTGGTTTTCTTCAGGGTTGTTTTGGTTTTTTTTTGGAGGGGTAGAGTGTGTGGTCATTCCTTTTTCTATTTCCTATTATTATTATTTTTATATTGTTACTGTTATATTTTATTTTATTTCAGTTAAACTTTTTTAACTCAACCCATGGGGTTTTACCTTGATTCGCCTCCTAGTCCTACTCAGGGAGGGGAGAGTGAGCAAGCAGCTGCATTCTACACTTAGATAACAGCTGGATTTGAACCACAACAACATCAAATTTACACATTTCAACAAATGACAGATAAACTTAATCCTTCTCCCCCCAAAGCAAGTACAACACAGTTTTCCAAAAACTTTTTTTCTTTTTAATATATTTCAAGACCTCTATAGAATGGGAACATGTCTATCTGGTCACATTATTGAAGTCTATATTTCAAATATAAACATGTAATTTATTGTTTTAGAGGATTCATTCCATTTTCTCACAGGCCAGGAAGAACTTCATCTAATAAAATAGAAATGGAAAGTCCAACTAACTACAGATTTTACTGAAGTGCTACACTAAGCCTGCTTAATCAAATGACAAAAAAAAATGAGGCAAATTTTTGAAGTTATTTAGACAATTCACTCCCATTTGTTTCCAGTGAAATTTAAATCAATGACAGCAAGGTAGCTAACATTTTAAGAAACCAGCTTCAGGTTCTTATTTACCAAAATACTACTCTGCTATCACCTCCATTAACTTTGGAAAATGTGCTACTTAATTGCTCTGGTATCAGTGAAAAGAAAAACAAACCTCTGTCTCACAAGCCAAAAGTCTCACATTTTCAGAAAGAGCAAAGCCTTTCCTGTGTCTCTTTCATATTCCAACTGTATGATCATGGTCCATTCTAAGATAATGGCTATCATTCAGTAATTAAACTTTACATGCATAAATATACACATATACAAGGACATGCACGTTTTATGGGTGGACTGTTTTATGGGTGGACTCAATGATCTTAAAGATCTTTTCCAACCTAAATGAATTTATGATTCTATAGTGTGGATTTAGAGGAAAACATTTTGGTCTGAGAATGAGAATAGGGCAGCACAGAAATCAGCATGTAAAGTAAGCTACCAGGAGCTGGATCCAGAACCACCCAATAAGCTTTTCTTCCTTACATTCATACATATGCAAGCATTCTTACATTCCTGCATACATGAGCATTTCTTCCTTATGTTTTCTTCCTCACATACACAAAAATATCAACATTAGAAACATGTGGGTTTCATTCATCTTCTCTCCTGTTTATAAACTATCATCATCCTCATAACATGGATATTTGCTTAATACACACTATTTGCCAAAAGTTAATTATCAAAATCTGTTTGGCCCAGCTAATAGCAGACAAGAAGCAAAGAGTGAAGTTGCAGACAGAAAACAACATGAGCACCTCAAGCCACACAAGTGATGGATGTGGAGACTTAGGCCAACATCAGTGGCTTTTTAAACATACAGGGTCTTAATACAAACCTAAAAAGTGAGTTGAAGTTTTTTATTTAGAGTAAGATAATGAAAAGCCCTGCTTCTACTGCAGTCTCTCAGCCAAGACACAGCAGAATATATTTCTAGAATTCATTGCATTCAACAGAACAGTCACCATCTCCCACTAGAAAGCAGAGGTTGCTTTGCTGCCAGTCTAGAGGGGTTTTGTTCAGCTGAGTTAGGAAGTGAATGTACGCTTAAGTACCTACAGGAGTAAAGCATATACAAGAGTAAAGAATCCAGAAGAGATAAATGCTCCTAAATCCCTTTTACATTTTGGAAAGTTTCTCTCCATGCAATACATGCTCACAAGACCTGAGCAATCACAGAAATTTATCAGCATAACCTTCCTTCTTCATTCTCAGTCTCATACTACTGCATATTACTCCTATGTGTCTGCTGGTCTGCACTGTGGATGTGTAAGAAAAGTATTTTATTTCATGTTTTTTTAATGGAACATCCAAGATATTGTTAGGCAGAAAAAAAACAAAAAAAAACCAAAACCAGATCTTTTCCTAAAAGAATGTCAGTTGAACGGTGACAGCAACTTATGTTTGCTTCCCTCTGCAAAGACTTATAATGAGTAATGGTCTGAGTCAACAAAATACTATTCTGCAATGAAAACAGCCATAACTACCAAGCCAGGAAAAGCTGTATATCTGTGCAACAAGTTAAAATATTTTGGTATGAACAACCAAAGGACTGCAATTGCGATATCACTTATGTCCAGAAGAGGACTCTGCTTGTCATTTCAAATAATGCCTGATGTATTTTTTTCAACTACTATCTATGGTATTATTTATCTGTGTCATATTATTATTAATCAATTTTATAGTTGAATTGCCATTGACCTTTATCCAATGTATATCCCAACATAAATAAGTAGGTTGGTTTATGTTTGCAAAGCACTTTCAAGATGAAAGCATCATAAAAACGCCATGTATTATTATATATTCAATTGAAACATCCTACATTTTTTAAAGAAACAACAAGCCAATCGACTATCTGCACAATGAATAGATACTATACTTTCTACAGAAGAGTATGGGGAAAAACAAAACCAAACTGTATCTGACCACTTAAAAAAAATAAGTATCTTTGGAAACAAATCAGTCTCTTCCTTCTATCGCATTTCTGGCACTGTGCATTCCACAATGCATATTATTTGGAATTTAAACTGATTTTCAGTGAAATACAAATTGAAATCAAAGGGATTCTATTCCAGACTGAAGCTGTCTGTCCTTGTAAACTCTTTGTGTGTGTATGTACATGCTTGCAAGTCAATAGAGTGCACATCACAATGATGAATGTCACACAAATACCTACACAGAATACGCATAAAAAATAATCTGTTGAAGGAGGATCTAGAAACATACTTCAGAGGTTACTTGGGAATGTCTAACCCTGTTGTTGCATTATACATGGCTACCTAAGTCTCACAGTAGGATCGGTGTGGCCATTACTAATTAGGCCTGCTGACAGAAATAACTACTTAGCATCTGAAGAACACCTCATTTACATTGCATGGTATGATGTCCTCAAAGCCTGTTTCTGAACATCGACCTGAAGACAACTTGATAATTCAATTTTCTTACTATATATATTTTTCCTCTCCTTTAAAATCCCTGCCAGCTTTGCACTGCTGAGTAAATCTGAACATTTAATTCTGACTAATTATGACACAAAGGCTGAAACTGCGCTCTCTCTTCAGATCCAGACTCACTGCAAGGACAGAAATGCAGATATTCCATTGCAATGTGTTTCTTTACAATTCTTGATATGACCCTCAGCATAGCATTAGGCCCACCTCACACATGCAGATTTATGACACTCTCTTAAACCATACTGCATATTTTCCCAAAGCAACTGAAAAAGCAGCCTCCAGCGGGGAAAGGCTACATTGCACTGAGCAGATTCTGAATTAATCACAAGGAGCAGGTCTTGAACAGACCTTCTGTTCTTCAGACCACCTGAAAGCAGATCTCCTGCTTCCTGTTAATGGCAGGAAAGTGGGCTAAGCTGGAAGTTGTACAAATAGTATTGCATTTGTGTGACTAAAAGGTGAACTCTGCATTGGTCACTCCAAAGAACATAGTGGGAAGTGCAAGGGAACTATGGGCCATTATTTCTCACCAGGTAGGACTGCAAGCATAAGCTGTGTGTATGACAGGAAGCATTCTGTGCATCTCTCTCTAGAAAACACTCCTGAGGTACTCACAGTGAAAATCACCCAAACTTCAGAGAACAGATAACATTAGGCTGACCTAATTTAAAACTCAGTAAATCAACAAAAACAAAACACTAATCTGAAAGACATGCCTTTAAGACCTAACATCCACTTACTCTTACTGCAGCCAAATAAGTTGTGGACATCCAAATTACTAGCATCCGGAACACAGTTGTCACATTTCAAGCCAGTTACAAATTGTTTACAAAAACACTGTCCAGTAACAAGATGACAAGTTCCACTAATGGCTCCTGCAGGATGACAATTACAGTGCTGACATCTACAAACAAAAACAAAGCAAGAAAATGATCAAAACACATTAACACTGCAGTTAAGCACAGTAGGGTTTGGTTTAAAGGATCCTTGGGTAACATAATTAAAGAATCATCAACAGTTCAGGAGCTTGAGACACAGGAGAAAACCGGTTAGTCTGGTGAAAAAAAGTAAATCTTACCAAAATGCTGCCTGCATTCTAAAAAAATAAACATTGACATCTCAATGACAGAATAAAATTTAACACACAATTAACTTCTCTCGTGATCACCTTGGTTTTCATTTGATATACTATTTTCCCCACTGACATTCATTTATAGCAGGGATACTAATATCAGATTATGCAACTATTCAAAGGCTCAGAGCATCTCAGAAGTTACGCAATTTTTTCCTTACTGCAAACATTGTTATGCTACCTACTGCAAAACAGACTGCTGTTATTTGCCATAACAGAAAGTCAACAATGGCAAATAAAACTTTGCGCTTTAGATCCTAATTGCATTATATTTCAATTGCTGCACATTAAGGATAGTTTTGAAATAACATGGACTGGGGAAAACCTGAGACTGTACGGTGCAGCTAAAACATACGGGGATATCTACACTTCATTTTCCTTGCCCTGAGTTGGAAAAGTCCAATTCTCAGGCATAAGCAGCGTCAGCCTTGAGAGAATCTTAACTTACTCCAGATGCTAGGACACAAGATGATGAAACAGCAAAAAGACCTTGAAGAAGCACAAGAGGGAGAGAGTCATGCCATGTTCCCTTTGCTCTCCTAACCCTAAGACTTAAAAAAACTTGTTATTTTTACTTGTCTAATCTTTCCTTGTCCAGTTTCATCAGATCTAAGGAACTAAGCGGTGATGCCTTTACACAAGTCACATTGCTGTTTTCACAGTCATCACTATCACCTTAATCTAACTCTTCTCTATATGAAGGCAGAGATAAAAGTGAGTTCAGTTATGGTTAATGGCTTTTTAAGGCAAAGGAGGGTTGAAACTGTTTTCACATTAGGACACTAAAATTCAGGTCAATAATCACTGAAATAGACACTAAATGTGACAGATTTTTAAACAGGTTTAAGAAAATTTTCACATACATTTTCTGCCCATCACAGAGCTCTCTGTATTAGAGTTCCTTTACTCCACAGCACCTCGTGCGGTGTGATCTCCTGGGGAATCATTCAACACCCTTAAAAAGGCTGGTAAAAGCTAAAGCTCCAAAATAAGCTGCAAATTTGTTTTATGGACTAATATCCTTTTGGGAATAAATAAAATACATTCTGTCTTGGAAAACACTATATTGTAGTTTGCTCTCTTTTACAGTCAGGAGAAAAGGGCAATTTTTTCAAACTGTAGTAAGTCTTTTCATCTGTAGATAGGGCATTCAAATCCCCCTTCAAAGAGAGATTTTATTTAGACTATATAAATGTTATGACTGAAAAAAAGAAACAGTTTAGTTACAGAAAAAACAAAGACAGGATTATTTGCTCAGTGAGAGAGCACTTTATTATTTCATAATTTCATTGTGTGATGATAATTTAATGCATGGGGGGGTAGTTAACAAAAGCGTCTCAATAGATACACAGTAAAAGACAACCTGCTCTTACTGCTTCTGTATATTACCTCACCTCTTCGGAATAAGGGTCCCCTGAGTATTCCAGTTTTCATTATCATTCACTCATGAGACAATCAAACTCACACACACGTACAGCCACAGTAATAGTTTTCAGTGCCTGGCAGGGTGGGGCTGCTGCTTTCTGCTTGCTGCAGAAATTCTACGGTAAGTGTAGGGTCCTTACGTCCACCTACACTGAACTGGGCTCCAGATCCTGTACATAGCAGCATGCATGTCACCATATTCAGCTCAGCAGGATTACACATTATGGTTGTGTAATCACATGCATCATTTTCTTAAACTGCAGAACACCAGAACCAGATCTGTTGCTATGCACAGTTCATACTTTGCAGTCTGGATTAAGGATTTAGCCAATTAAGGATCTTAAAAAAAGAAATAACTAATTCTTTTAAACTTTGAATCATGTAAGAAATATTTTCAGAATTATTACTAAATGGGACTTCTTCAAGATTGTCCGAGTCAAATAGGCTTGAGTTCTATCAAATAGATTTGAGTTCTATTAAAACAGAATTATATATAATCAAGGAAAACAGACTTTTAAAACATGGAAAGAGAAATGTCTCTTCAAGATGAATTGCAATATTGATTTTGTGAGGATAAATGGGTTTTGTAATATTAATATAGAGAAACCTTTATTACATTGACTCTCTAGGTGCAGTTAGAGCCTCTCCAGCAATCTGTTTAAAATCTTCATTTTTCATCCTTATGGGAAAACCTCACTTGCTAAATGGATTTCATAAACAGTAATCTGTCAAGATATATATATATAGATAAACAATTTGTGATGTTCATCGACCAGTTCATTATAGTAAACAATACAGAGGTAAAGCACTTCAAATGTGTACCAATGCCTACAACCATTACAGATCTGTTCACACTTCTGCAAGAACTAATTCTTTAATTGCTGAAGAAATTTTCCTGCTTCATAAGCTGAAATGCATTAAAACGTGGAGTTCCTGTGTTATCTCAAAAATACCACAAAATAAATCACCTCACATTTACATTCCTTAGGGTGGGAGAATTTTAAAGCCCCATGGTCTGTGTATCACAACTTTTGCTTCTTTTCTGCTATTGTGCTAAGGCAGATAACGCCTTTGCCACTACAGATAGCTCATATCCTTTTCTTTCTGTAACCACATCTGTAGAAGACACTTAGAGCAAGGATGGTTTAAATGACTTTGCAACTTTATGGAGAAAGAAAAAGCATATTACTCTTTTAAGAAGATATTAACAGTTAAATAAATGGATTAAAATAGATTAACAAATAGACTTTGATTATCATTTTCAGTGGGCAAACGTTTCTGCCCAAGGAATGAGGTACACTGCAAGTAGATGATAACCAAAAGGAAGCCAAGCATATGCAACACAAGTTAATTATGTTAATTTACTACCAGAGCAAGTCTTCAATCCTGTCATGAGGATTAAGTAGTATTAAAGCATTAAAGCCAACTCTGATTCAACTTCCACAACTGTAAAAACTTTCTATCTTTACAACCAGATCTGGATCTAGGTAATTCTAGTTATATCCACAGTTTGAGTTTCAGAAGACAGCTCAAAATGCAGGTAATTGAAGGCAAATATCTAGTTGAGGAAAGCTATTGCTTAACATAGACACAAACCTCTCCATTATCTCCTAAAAAAACTTCTCTTTCAAGTACCTAAGAAAAAAGTGATCATTAACAATAAGGAAAATATATTTAAAAGGGAGCTTTAGTATTACACACATTTTATTCCTCACCATTAGAAGTGACAGGAAGTGAAAATAGGAAGTCCTTATTCCCACAGATTACTTTATAGCCATTAGCAGATGCCTCTGTGACCCACAACAGTAAAAAATTAATTCCAAAAATCTCCAAATAAGTGCTAGTAACATAAAAGTTAAAGTGAAAAACCTGCAAAATAATGTCAAATATATGCAAGACAACACTTACAATACCTGCCTAAAAGCATGTCTGCCCCACACTAGCTGGGGCAAAAGGAGCTCAGGGAAGGAGAATGTTGTACACATTGTATAGATGTTGCTTCTGCCTGTGGTTTTGTTTGGTTATGGTTTTTAAAGGCAAAAATACTAAATATAATTTAACACTCAGACTGCATTAAAATACAATTAACATTACAGCTGCTCAATCTTTCAGGACAATATTTAAAAGGAAATTGAGATTGTGTGGATAAGCAAGATGATGATCCTGGAAAAGAAAGATTGAGCAACAGTTGGAATAAAAATGCACTACCTACAGATATGTTTTCCCCTTACATTCCAGGGAATATATCCATAAAATTTCAGCGTACCCAGACTCCCCCTCCCCCAGGCTACATTAGATAAACAATTTACCCTGTGGCAGATAACTAAATGCTGAAAAAGAAAACACTGCTTCAGAAAAACAGATTTTTAAGAGGACAGGTGCTGTATTTCTACTGCTGCTGCTAAACAAAATCTGGAAAGACAGGGATATCTGTATTTTTTATTTCTACCTCTTTTTCCCCATTAAAATATCTGAGATCTTTAAAAGCATTCACTGGTTATAAGAATGGCACATTACCTGTGTTTTAATAGTCAATGAGTAACACCTCAGAAACCATCACATCTTATTGAAGATAGAGGTGAAATGTAGAGAGTTACCAAATAATTATGACATTAGATAGCATTAGCATTATACAGCTTTCATGTTATTTCTGCTTCAAGCTGTGGCAAAACTTCCATTTCCTTCAGCTCCTGGGAGTACAGGTTGTGTAAAGTATCACATGTAAATCAGAGTGCACAGATGAATTCAGAGAAGGATTAATGTAACTGGAGCACACCTTCTTATTGTCAATAAACTTTCCAATGAGCTATGAGAAAAAGGTACTGAGGATGCTATATGCACCTCTTTAACAAAGAAACACTCACCTCCCTGTGACAGAGTCAAATCCAAAATACAGTTCTTTGCAACGCTCACATGTCTGTCCTGTTACAGAAGCATCTTGGCAAATGCACTGGCCAGTTAGTTTATCACAGACCTGATTCACTGAACCAGCTGTGTGGCACAGGCATGGCAGACAGCCAGTGACACTGGATGAAGAAAAATAAAAACCTGGAAAGAAAGGGGGTTGTGAGAAATTATACAAAAAGTGAATGCACTAAGATTATTATGAATATGTGCATAGTAGGGGATGAAATAACAGAATCAAACCTTACGTAACACACACATCAACTCAAATAAAGCAATACAGTCCTCCTGCACAGCTGAGCTTCCAACTCTTCTCATTGGCACTTTGTAAAGCTATTATTCATGTTTCAGTTGCCAGCTGTGATTTTTTTATTCTCTCTCTTCAGACTTTATTTTAAACAGAGCAAATGCAAAATAGGGGGAATACATTAACGTGTCTGTGGGGAAAGTAAAGAGCCAAGGATGTAAGAAGTAATAAGGAATGCACCACAAGCAGTAGAAACATAAAAAATAACATATGAGAACAGACATTTGTCCCTTCGAGTCTGGGATCTCATCTCTGAAAATGGCCAGCAGCAAAACACACTAAATGCCCATATTTTCTTAAAATACAATCTCTTAATCTTTCTGAACCAGTGGCTGGCTTAATCCCTGAAACATAATGATTCTTTAGGAAAAATACATTAGGTAAGCATTCCCAGGTCTACGTAAAATTTATATTTTCCTCCTCCTCAACACAGAACTTACAACCTACACAACCAATTTTTCAGATACTAATGAATTGATGAAAAAAGTTACTTCTCTACTATTAAAAAGCTTTCATTCTGAACCCTATTCTGCTCCTGTATCGTTTCCAATTATAAACTGGAGTGTTCACCTTCTCCACAGTATATTTGGTATGCGTCCGCCACACTATCTTTCATCCTGTTGCCCTCACAAGCAATCTTTATCTATGCAAGTCTCCAACACATTACTGATAAATACTGTTAGATAGAGCTTATACATCTCTAATCTGGTCGTTGAAGAACTTACCCATTATTCACAGCCTCACCTGAAATTCCAAACAACAGAGGTTTTACACACATGCTTTTAATGACACTGTACCACCATAATCTATTTTTCTATTTTACTTACTCCATTCTTAATTATTTCTATGTCTGATTAGAAGACAATTTGAGTAAGACCACCACTAAGAAACAACATTTTCCAAAATTATTTTCTGGTTTTATGCAATTATTAATAGATATTAAACTGAGTTTTTTCACACAAATTGCTCTGCTTTTTTTTTTTTTTTTTGCTTTTGAGTGCTACAGTTCATTGAAAATGTGGCAACATATGACAGATCTGCAAATGGTGGTGGTGACACAGCATTAACTGGCACTAGCAAGTAGGTATCTTTGACCACCAATCCTAAGATTGATAGGATTTTCCATCAGCTGGCTACTACTAATTATTATTGCACAACTTCAATAGAAGACTCTCCACATTACTCAAATATGCAGTATTTGCAACACAGACTCCTCACACACTTTCCTTCTCTCTCCAGATAAAGTTCAATCAGTATCTCCTTAGTCAGTTACTTGAATACTTTTGCTGTCCAATAACCTCCTGATGTCCTGCTTTACAATAAAGAGCCCGAAATTGTATTGCAACATATCACCCAAGGCCTTATTATTTATTTTGTCTTACAAGAGATAGCTTTATATATACACCCCTAGGGTGGTATTCTCTGTCTCTGCAGCAGTGTTGCACTGTGAGCTCATATCCAAATAACAAAGGAACTAAACAAACTGAAAGCATTAGAATTTTACTGCTCAAATCTTTGTTCAAGTTTAGCCTCTGGTCCTCAGTGAGATAAATCTCAAGTGGACAGGGAAGTGATATCAGTCTCCAGCTAACATACATTCGCATCATAAAAAAACATGCTGTTGGCACTTTATTCCAGGGGGGCCCCGGACTGAGCCACCACAGAGACTGAATAGCTTGAAGTTATTAGTGAGGCAGCATGTATTATCTCATACTGCAGTTGTCTGAGCACTACAGTGCCCATCCTGTGCATAACTAGAAGAGACCATTTCCCAGCAATGTCACTCTTGAGCACAATTAATGACTCCACTCAACGTAACAGGAAGATAGGAAACAAGTTTAAGCCTGGACTCCTGCAGAAGGTCAAAGCACTTCTTCAGGACCCAGTTTATAGTTGCAGTAAATGATAAGCACTTAGCCTAAAACAGATCCAGGTCCAGTTGAAATTCTGAATAAAATTAATGTCTAAGAAAATACTACAGTTGGAAATAAGCACATCTCTAGAAAATAAATTAATTTTAGCTGAGCAGGATAGATCACTATAGCATATATACATATTTTTGTCATAGCAGTGAAATTCATAATTATAAAGAATCTATACCTTAATGTTAAACATCCTGGCTTTCCTAATATGCTACCTAAATCACCGTAGAGCAGTGAAGGATTTGGTATGATAGGTTTTGGTAATAATCTTTTAGAAATGCTCTAAAAGTTTAAGTTTCTGGATAATATCACAAATTATAAGGGTTTTTTTTCTCTATAAGAAGCAAGTAAGAGTGGAAGTTAAAGTGACATATAGCAAAATCAGAGAAAGTCATTCCCCCAACTAATTAATAAGTAAATTAACACGATTAAACAGAAGCAAAAAAGAGAAGAGACACAGGACTAAAAATACATACTGTTTGTCATAACCATTATTATTATTTACTTCCACCACCTAGAATTTGGCAGGAAAGAGTAAGAAAGAACTTAATGTAAGCTTAATTTACAGCAAGGTTAGAAGGGCTCATAAAAGCTGCTTTATGAATGATCCACTGTTGTATAATAGAGTCAATTTCCAATTTTAAGACAGCCACTGCAAATCTCTTCAAGATCTACGTATATAACTAGCATTATGCTTATTCTTTCTTCACATTTTTTTTCCCAAATCAACCGTAACTGATCACATTTGTCAATCAAACATGCTCTTCAAAAGGAAGAATGAAAGTCATAGCAAAGCATTCAGCTTCCTCTTCTTATTGCACTAGTTATCCCACTGTATAGCTCATGGAAAAAGAACACACTAACAACTCCTTTGCATTTTGACATGCTTACCAGCTATGGCAATAATGACCATTTCTTAACCATACCATGCCTTCGAAATGCACAGCTACCTGCACTGATACCTCACATTTTTCTGGCCAAGAAGAAAGACAGATAGATAGTTCCTACACAAAAATGCAGTGTTGGTACCCAGGCACACATCTTACAGGCTGGTTTACAGCTCTTCCATACCGTGTACCACTCCATGAAAAGCACTGGTCACTGAGTAAAGAGTCTACCAAATAAATGCCTTTTTTTTTCTTTTTTTTTTTTTTTGGGGGGGGGGGGCTGTGTTTACAGCTTTACTGCTCTCATAATAGGATCCCAGACCTGTGTCAAATAATATTTGTATGACACAAATCCCATTTGGAGTGAGGCAGGGACAAACTGTCCACAACTATATAGGGGCTGGAAAGATCCAGTTTCTACCACTGCAACCTAGGACATCTCAAAAGCAAGTTTATGTACAAGGTAAAACTGACTTTTCATTTGGTTTAACGTTAGAATAAAGTGTTCCTCTCTTTGCATACACAGTTAGTGTAAAAACCAAATTAAATATAAGGAAAATTACCAAAACCGTTACTTGTATAAGAACAAAGAGGAAGATAACAAGTCAATGGACACAAACGTGAAACACATCAAGAGGTGAAACACATTGCTGAGTGCTCTGGAGAGCGCTCTTGTGCTTTGTCTTGTTTTCTTGGTTTGGTTTAATAAAATCTCATGATAAAATAACTTCCCAGTTACATCCAGTTTGACTTTTTCTCCATTGGCAAATCCTCCTGCCGTAAGATTTTGGTAACTTTTGGAAACCTCATATTTTAGCAAATCACACAGAAGATAAGCCACAATAGCACATTACTGAGGTCCTTGGTATGTTTTTAGGGCTGCCAGTTTTAGATAATTAATTCACGTGTAATTAATGTGTGTACTTTTAGTTAGGTTGTGTTTGCTACATATTTAGAGTATGTTTACTTAACTTTGTCCCAAGGCAGGACAACTAGATGATCTTAAGATCCTTTCCAACCCTAACCATTTTATGATATTATGATTCTATGACACTATGATTCTATGATATGTTTAGAGTACTTGAAAAAAATGAAACTCTTCCATGCTTCTACAACTTCATGCCAGTATTACTAGCAGGTTATATTATACTTATCCTGTTTTATAGAAAACTCTCCTCTGGAATATACTAACAAAAAACATTTATATAAAAGTTATATATATTATGTGCCTAAATGAGCTCACATTGGAATCAACACTAAGATGTCAGTGAGAATTTGCTGTGTTACACTAAGAACAACACAATGCTTTTACAAAGCTAAGGAATTATATTTTCACCTGCAAAAGACAGATCAGTTTTCAGCACATACATGCTTATACTTACTACTTAGAAATATTATTTTATTTTTTTCTTTTTTTTAACAGGAACTATTCTGGAAGTATTCCTTTGAGTGCCATGTAAGCTTCACGACAAACCAGTCTGTTTGCACTATCAATTAAACCTTTTTAAAGCATTTAGCTCTGCATAAACCCTGGCCTTTCTTTCTCAAGGACAAGGGCGGTCAGTGACTCGGGAAGCCTTGACATCACTCCTCTGCCGATCTCTGATTAAGTGGCTGCTGTAGAGGGTTAGCAGGTCAAATAGCACTGGAGGAGGAACTAAGAAAAACAGAATACTGCCTTATTTATTAGTATGTGTACCTAAAATAAATGAAAGGATTTTTAAAAATACTTAATGGAGGTTAAGCAGCTTTTTTAACCTCTGTTCAAATTATTGAATGGCATATTAAAACCAATGGAGCTGTAATGTACCTTTTAATGTGACCTGCTACTTTAATAAATTGCGTATGTATTTAACTGAACTAAATCTATCAGTTGAATATTATTACTAATATTACTAATAATTTAATATTACCTATAGTTTCACTTTACCTGCCAACTTTTCAAAACAAAAACATTAAAATGTAACTACAGAGCTTCCCAATGCTATAATGAACATTTAATCTGTTTATAGTAATATGGTACAAAACAATTAACTGATACTTGGCAACTGCAGAATCATCTACTTGTAGGGCCGAACTCTTAAGTAGTCCTTGCGAAAGCCAGCACATCCTCAACAGAAAAAGGCAAGTGAATGCTTGTAACATGTCTGCCACCTCATCCAAGATTAAGCAACCATCTCTGTGCCTCCTGCCATGCTCAGCTTTCTGCACGAAGTGCCCTTCCTGAAGGACTTGCATTCTGCCTTCCAAATGCAGGGCTTTTGTTATGCGGAGAGCTGCATCAGCCTACACCAGTTTACCACTTCTTCAGTGAACAGGCCATGACTATTTGTATTTTCTCTGTATCTAGAAGAACTAACCTAACCTTATTTTGGGTATGTTGAAACTGCAGTAATAACACAGATTATACAACCCCTGGGAACAGAATAAATACCTGATGGCTATCAGAACATTAGTAATTCCTTCTCGCTCAGTTAGAAATAAATGGAAAAATAATTAATAACATAAGTCAGAGACATGTCAAACATGAAGCTGTCAAAACACATATTAAAAAATCTAGGGACTATCATGATATCCAAGACAGTAAAACTTATTACATCAAGTAGATTGTCTTCTAATTTCCTTACCTGGTTTACACTCATTACATCTTCTCCCTTGATGCTGAGGCAAACAGGCACACTGTCCAGAAATGTGGTCACAAACTGTTCCTGCCAATGTGCCCAGAGCATCACAGTCACAACGCTGGCAGCCAAGGAGGTTGCTCATGCTCAGGTTGTACATATGAAGCATGCACTGACTGCACTGAAGGCCAGTTACACCAGCTTTGCAAGGACACTGTCCTGTTGATTTGTCACAAAGCAGAGAGCCAATTACTGTACCTGTCTTATCACAGTTACACGGCAGACAAATAAAGGAATCATTTTCTTGTACTTTGTAGTAGCCATCAAGGCATTCATTGCACTGCCTTCCTCCAATATTTGGTTTACATGCACATTGTCCTGTCTTTGCATCACACACGGCTCCAGAAAATGACCCTGCAACATTACATTCACAAGCCTTACAACCAGTTACATCAAGCCCATAGAAGTTGTCCATGCAGGTGTCACAGTGAAGTCCTTTCACTCGTTCTTTACAATTGCACTGCCCAGAGACAGGGTTGCAGAATTGGTTCACTGAGCCGTGGCTGTTGCACCAACAAAGCTCACATCCATCTTCATTAGAATATCTGAGAGCTTTAAATCCAAAGTTACAACTATCACACCTGAGACCTGGAAAAAGAAAAAGCATTAATACGAAAAAAACCTGAAAAGCTATTAATTTCCATTTTTAAAAAGGGATAAGTATGCTTTCATTTGGGAAAAATAAGATAAAGAAAAGTCTTCATACTCTTCCCCAGCATAATTAACAGGAATGACAGGGCTGTACAAATCAATTGTGTAACAGTGGCAGCCCCAAAATCTGTTTACTTTTCTAATTTGGTTCAGAAGAGATGCTTTTCTGCCACCTTCTCAATACAATTTAAGATACTCCTGCAAGAAATTATTTGTAACACTTCTAAGACAAACCATAACTAATCTCTTTGTCTCCCAGAACAGCGCCTGTTGCACGATCAATGCTTATGTGTTCACCCTATACCATAGCAATGCAATACACAGGGAATTACACCAGGCTCTCAATCTGCACAGATAATAGATTTATATGCTACATTAAAAACATTAAATACACTCCAGGACAACACAAGTTAGACTAATTACAATGAACGATTTACTTAACACTGAAGTCCAGTTTTAATATTGGTTACACTTATGTTAGTGTTCATTGTTAGCCCATCCTGAAAGCAGAAAATGTTTTCCATAATCTAAAATTAAATATTTTTATCTAAACATATGATTTAGCTAACTCCCACAGCACATTAAAATCTAAACTGTTTTCATCATGCTTCATCCTGTAGTTTTATTAGCTTTGCTTTCAAAGTTATCACTTGCCTAATCCCTGCCCCAAGTGATGGTATTTGTGTTTTAGTTTATAAAGCGTACATTACAAGAAAGCAAACCAGATTGTTACAAGAAGCATGCAAATTCACAGCTATGTATTTTCCCTTGTAATGGGAAAATCCTTCACTATGAAGCCATCACTTAATTGTTGCATACAGAAAAATACAAATACAATGTTCTACCAAAGCATTGCTACTATTTGAAAAAATACAAAACCATACAAGAATACATCTGGCAACTTGTATGTCGAAAAATAAAACTAAAAATGGTAGGAAATGCATTATATATATGGATAAAAACTCAAAAAACTCCAACAGAAGACAAGTTCCTTAACAGTGATGAATGACTCACCTAAGGCATATCATTTAATTTCAATAAGGAAAATAAAAAAGGACCACTATTGCTGCAAATTTTAAAAATAACTGTATTGTTAACAAGAATTATGACTCATTTTGAACTATTAAAATTGGTCTACATGGATTCATATCATATCAGTTTTAAAAATATGCGCAGTGCTTATTTGAATATGCCATACATATTCCTGACAGGTAATCTATTCCTAACGATACGGAGGAAGGCCTACAGGGCATCACATTCAATGTTAACAAGTACAGGGGAGTTAGCACGCTTGGCATTTAATTCACATTCTTCTACCTTTTTATTCTAGATGAATGACCTACTTTAACAAAATTATTGGTGCTAATGTATTTTACTGGTGATAGAATCATTAGTAAGATTTAACAGTTGTGTTAACTCTTAACAGTTCAAGTTTCATAACACTGCACTCCATAGTTGCATTTTCCTGTTATTGTGTGTGTTTAAATAGATAAAATGGCAATAGACAGATTGCTCTAAAAACCAATTTAGAAATCCAAAGAGGAAAGGTTTTTATTGAAGTTTGCGGCACACATTCCAATATACAGAAGCTTGTTTACGAGTGGTTTAGAAAACTAGAGAGAATGCACCCTGGAATGAATTAGGTCTTTATCCTGCGAACAAACACTTGCATAACTACAGCCTCCACCACAGCGACAAATTTGCAGAAAGCATAGATTTATACTTTTTATTACTATTTCAGTGGAAATAAAAATAATTCTTATTGTTTTCAAAGGTAGAAAATATTTAAAATTACATGTAGACAATCAAATAGATGAGAACCAGATTGTTAATTTCTTGTAAATCAAACTTCCCCTGAGTCGAGAAAGGTTTTCACAGACACAAACATGAAATGGGGACAAAGAATATCCAAATAAGAATGCTCTGAATTTTTATTGAATGTAGAGAGTGTGTTTAAGACACATGGAGGTTATTTTTTACTCTTAGCACACTTTTAATGTATGAAAAGAATAGGCACTTGGCATTCCATGCGAAAGAGGACAGAAACTATTCAGGCTTATGTCTGTTTAGAGTTATTTTGCATTTGCTTTTAGAAATCAGAAGAAGGAAGAAACAATATTACAAATAAGTCAATACAAGTCAGTGAGTTATAAATTAAGATGTACTTAAACACTGTTAATACAACCCACAAGCCTGCTTGGCCCAAGAAAAAATAGATTACTAACTGTGTTAATAACAAAGCAAAATAAGATCTATTTTTTTGAGGCATGTATAGTCTGAGACATGCACAGTTACCACGCAAGGCTCACTTTATCAGGAAATTCTCCTTGCATAATATTCCCATACATCAACATTTCAAAGTGTATTATATATACTGTGTATTTTGGGCACTTGATAAATTTTGTCCTTATGTGGCTGTGGCTCCCCTCAAATATGCTGGAAGTAATAAATTGCTATAATCAAATCTAATTTCTGAAAAATACCTGTGGGAGTAACAAACAAAAAAGCCCGTCTTGTGAAAAAAAAAAATGATAAATAACAGAGAAGGTAGCATTTTATTATAATCAGATTGGCATTGAATTACAAAATTAAAATTATGTGGCCCTTGATAACTAACCCAGGCTATGTACATGATTTGTGGAATTATGTTGACTTAGTTTGCATTTCATAGTAACAGTTCAAAGAAATATAATAGAAAAAAAAATTGATAGATTTATCACAAAGGACCCGTAGCACAGAATATTTTGAGGGGGAAAAAAAAAAAATCCATTTATTTTGGTCTATTAAGAAAATGAGCATGGAAACGATTTGCTTAGAACTCATTAAGTATGAATCATTTGGAAAAAAAGTGTTAATTTCCTAAAAGAAACATCTATGCAGTAAGCAAATTACATTATTTCTGTGACTTATTAGTATGGAGCTAT
Source organism: Pezoporus flaviventris (assembly GCF_033815535.1). NCBI lineage: Eukaryota > Metazoa > Chordata > Aves > Psittaciformes > Psittacidae > Pezoporus > Pezoporus flaviventris. The sequence goes on from NW_026892631.1 coordinate 376,350, forward strand.
GTAAGCTAATGTAGCTGTGCCATAAAGAAACTTCTAAAGGGTTGATTAAACTAAGCTTCAAGCTGTAGTTTGATAGAATTATTAAATTAATAATTTTTCAACAGTTAATTTCATTCATTTTTATAATCTGCCTTCAGCAAAGAAGTTTACTGTACTTTTCATTTAGAAATCAAGTGGTTTATTTGCAGAGAAAACAAGAAAAATGGCTCCAAGCTCTTGCACTGCACATACCAATAACATTTGCTTTGCACTTGCACTGGCCTGAATTTTGGTGACAGGTAATATCTCCATTGACTGTCCCAGAGGTATTACAGTTACAGGGACTGCAGCCATCAGGGTTTGCCTGTTGTAGATTGTAGAATCCTTCCTGGCACTGATTGCATTGTCTGCCAGTCACATGTCTCTTACAATTACACTGGCCTCCAATCTAGAAAGATACAAAATATTATAGAATGGTGAACATACCTATTTTCAGATGATACATTCATTAGCAACAAGAATGGGAGTCTGAGTTGGGGAGGAGAAAACTTTAAATGGTACAGAAAAAAAATAAGCCTGTGTAACACATACCTTTTTTACATTTGTGTTGAGAGAGAAAAAAAGAGATATTAAGGAGACTATAACTTTTTTTTAATACAGCTTTAAAGTCGTGTTCATTCAAAACAGAAGGAAAAAAAGAACTGAGTCAACAATGTGGCCATATTTATCATCCGGACAGAGAAAGTGCAAACAATAATTACAAAATTGCATTGTATAAATTGTGATTTCTATGAAAACAAACAGTACTTTTTCCATCACTGTTACTGCAAGACACCATCATTTTCAACAGTTAAGCTTTGAATTTTCTTTATTTGGACCATATATATATTTATTTCAGTGCAAACGTTAGTTAAGTCAGAATGAAGCAAAGGTGAAAGATTTCCTTTCTGATCTCATCCAAAACAAATTTTCTCTTCCTTTACAGCAGGATGTGACCCAACAGCTCAGTATCTGAAACTCTCTCCCTCTTTTCTCAGTTCAGCTGGGATCCAAGTGTTCCACTTGAGTGATGGGATATAAAGGTGTTGTCCTATTCCCTAAATGGGTAGCATTGCTATTTGGAAGGGGCTGAGGCATCCTTTCTTATGCTAGGGCCATAATCTGGGAGTGTTTGTCCCATATTCTGTGCAAGATTAAAGGACTCCCTAAAAGCTATTTCAATTTCAAACCTCTGAAAGCCAGGGGTGTGGGGGGGAGAGAAATACAAACAAACCAACCAATCTTTATACTGGTCACTTGCAAATATGGTGGGAAAACTGACCACAGTGAAAGAGGGAAATGGCAATGGTACAGAGACAGGGAAACAAATGGAAGACATAAGCCAATATATAACATAGCTGAGAACACAGTCAAAACAACACAAGATGCAGCAGATGTGAATTGGCAAAAGGTTTAGGATTCATAATCAAGGTATGAAACCTAACTTTTCTAACTTAGGTGTTCTGGGGAACACAGAGATGGCAGCAAACAAATTATTACTTTTCTTTAGGTCAGTATATTTCTTTCAGTGCAAATATTTACAAATATGAAAGAGTACGGTGATTCAAAACTAATTCATCTATAACATCAAAAGCTGTAGCTCAATACACTTTGCTTTTAACTAGCTACCAGAACAAAAATGTCTCTTAACAGTTGTCTTTCTCATCTTAAACCTATGAGTACAGCAAACCTAAAACAACAGGGGAGTCCTGTAGCATTAGAGACAAAGCTACTTGAAAGGTACACTTGAATGTTAGCATCACACCTTCCCATCTGCAATGAAGCTTTATTAACACAAGATAAAATAGAGCATTTCAACATCTTACAGTAAACTCAGTGCAGAGAACTCTGAAGTCAGAGAAGCATGTATTCCCACCCCTTCCTCATAAAAGGCACTGTAGTCCACCAAAACCTCTTCAATATTCTAACAAAGATCTATTACTGATATATAAGCCACATTTTTAAGGAAGAGGGAGATATTAAAAAAAGCAGGAATACACCACTTAAAAAGCAAGACAACAGAAAGCACAAAAAAGGTAAGAGTTAAGGGACCATGGTAGCAGAAAACACAGCAACAAGGATTTTCAAGTTGTTCCCTTTTAGTCTGGATTTGACCCTAATATTTAATTTGCTATAAGAGACCCAATCATGCATCACAGCCATTCCTTGAAGAACTCACATGTGAAAAGCCGCTCTTGAGTTTAATCCTAAATGAAGAAAAATACCCTGTTTAATACCTAACTGCAAAAGAAACATTTTGTGTTAGCGATCATCGCATACTCAGGTTACTCAAGACCAAGTATCAGATACCTCATTAGCACTCAACAAATACCTTATACCCCAAAAGACTTTAAAGCTACCCCAAAGCTACCACATGAAGAAAAGCATTACAAAAACTGGAAATCTGGTCAAATTCGGGAAGTTAAGAGAGGATAACCACCACAAAATCTTAAAACCAGAATAACACAATATAAAAATCAGCTTTTAATGAGCAACATGCTTAAGAAATAAATTAGAAATAAAGGAAGACTACCAGAAAATCAGTGAGGGCAATAACTAAGTGGTGTGCTAAGCAGATATAGATTGGAAATCAGAACTTTTCACTAATAACAGGTTGCCAGAGGTTATGGGGAATCTCCATCCCCAGAGGTATCAAGGCTCATCCAAACAAAATCATGACTGAGTGAATCTAGCTCTGACAACAATCTTGTTTTGAGCTGGAGGAGATGGCTAACTAATGCTTCTATGATTCTGTGTAGAATTCAGGACAGACAGAAACACAACAGGAATTACAAAGGAAGTATTTCACAGCTGTTCACCATGCAACAGATGTTACCATTCTGTGTTAGGAATGCTTTTCAAGACTGGTTTCAAACCAAAATATCAAAAAGAAAAGATTTTAGCAAAAACTCATCTGTTAAAAAGTGTCTGTTCCTGAGTCAAGAGTTCCATATGAACTGGAATGTAAAATTACTGAGTTATTAATTGCTTAGATCAACCTCAGTAAAAGAAGAATTAAATGACAGAAGATTCATCAATCTCCTTAAAAGGCTGTAAGGAAGCTTCTGAGATCTGCAGGCTAGTGGTAGCCTTTTTCTGTATAGAGCAAATTAATAGAAATTAGTTTAATACACTGGAAAAGATTGGTACTTTATTTGAAAAGAAAAACCATGCTTCATGATTCAACTTCGTTTCTTTAAGTCAGTAACATCTGGAAATATCACATATATTGAAGCAAATGGATCATCAAAAATCAATTTGATTTCTACAACAAGAAGTACAAACTTAACACCTGGGGAAAACTAATGCTGACTCTAGACAGATGGTGCTGAGTCCAAAATTAGCTCAAGAAAGGAGCTGTAAAGGTTTCTCCATTCCCTCTAAAAATCATCTGAAATCTCTATAGCAGTTAAAAAAGCAACAGGAATACTGGAATTAATAGGAAAGGAACTGAAAATTACACAGAAAATGTCATTCTGTCATAAAAATACATTGTGTATCTCAACATTTTGCACACTTTGTATATCTGGTTACCCTCTCTAAAATAAAATAGGTCACAGAGTGAGTGGAATAAGCAAAGATACACATGACAAAGACTGGGGGGTGGGGGGGTGGGGGGTGTGCAAAGACTTCAGTTTATAAAGAGATGACTGAAATGTAGGGAATGCAAGTCTATAAAGTCATGAATGGCTTATACAACGAATACTCATTGTTTCTCATAAGAAGGAGAACACACCCAAGAAGTTATCAGAAAGCTAATTTAAAAGAATGAAAAAGCACTTTTTCTGTACGCCTTGAACATATATAGAAAAATACACTATCTTTTTGAAATGCATTAACTAATAAGTTAGATTAATTCTGTACGTGGACACCAAACATGACAACTCAAATGAAATCCCTGTGTTTGGCTCAGGTAGTCCCAAAACAATCTAGAGAAGTGTAGTAGCACAGAAGAATAAAGGTTCTTAACACCAGCTACTGGTAACTATCAGAGAGGCTATCAGAGCTGTGGCCGCCCCATCCCTGGTAGTGTTCAGGGCCAACTTGGACAGGGCTTGGAGCAACCTTCTCTAGTGGAAGGTGTCCCTGCCCATGGCAGGGGGTTGGAACTGGATGAGCCTTAAGGTGCCTTCCAAAACAAACCAGTCTGTAATTCTATGATACTGTGCTAGATGAAAGTCTCATTTCAGTCAGTATAGCTATTCTGATCCTAAACAGATGGAAACCCAAGTCCAAACATGAGCAGCTTAATAGCCACTTTTTTATGCAACAAGTGAACTATGCAGATTACTGAGTGCTAAGAGAAACAAAGAGCAACATCATCTTCAGCAGAATTTCAACTGTCAAGCTATTATAAACAGTAATTTCCATCCAATTCAGTTGCAGAAAATACATGTCCCCAAATTTTCTCTTGATGCTCTTTACTGAAGCATGCATTTTTTTTTCTCCAGAAACCAGCCAATGAAACCAGTTGGAGATCTTCCTGTATAAATTTCTTCCTACCTTGCCATCATGGAAAAAACAGTTTTCCATCTGTAACCAATACAAGTGGCAAGTGATTTCCTGAGTCTAAGAAGAGGGAAAGTCTTTCATGGTAGTTTGAGGAAAGTATAGGAAATTAAAAGTTTTTGTTAGAGGGGGAGGCTTATCATATTCTTTCTTAATAGATCTGAAAAGAAGTTTCTATGCACTAGACTAGAGGAACTGTAAATAATCCACTGACATCCTGTCCTGGGTTCAGCAGTAGCAGCCACTTTTGTCCTTGGTAGCTGGTGCAGTGCAGTGTTTTGACTTTCGGCCTGGGAACAGAGCTGATAACAATGATGTTTTAGTCTGACCAAGGACTTTGTGAGCCTCATGCTCTGCCAGGGAGTAGGGGAAGCCAGGAGGAAGCAGAGGCAGGACACCTGACCCAAACTGACCAAAGAAGTATTCCATACCACAGCATGTCATGCCCAGGATGTAACTGGGCATGGGACTGCAGGGTTGGATGAGGTATCGGTCAGTGCTTGGTCAGGCTTGGGGGGGGGCAAGTTATCGGTTGGCTGGTGGTGAGGTGTTGTATTCTCTTCCCTTGTTATTTCCTTTATCATTATTATCATTGGTGGTAGCAGTAGTGATCTGTGTTATACCTTAGTTACTAAACTGTTCTTATCTCAAGCCGTGGGAGTTGCATTCTTTTTGATTCTCCTCTCTGTCCCTCTGGGAGTAGGGGGAGGTCAAGAATGGGGGGGAAGTGAGTGAATGAGGTGCCTGACTGGTTTTAAACCACAACAGCTCTTTTTTGATGCCTAACGTAGGGCACAGGGCACGAAGGGTTGAGATAACGACAGATCTGACCGGATTAATAGTCACTCCTCACAACGCTGATTTACTGGTTCTCAGAGTTGTTCCTCTTGATCTCAGTTTCAGAATGCAGTACATTACTTAGAGCCGGTATTTGCTGTGTTAGTGTTTATCAAGTGTGGGGCCTGGGCTAAGGTTCTTGTCTCACTGTGCTTTATGGCAATGGCTTGTAATACGGGCGGGCTCCAGCAGCAGGGCGGGACGGACGTGGCCGTGGACTTGTACCTGGCCGTCCGGCTGCTCTTCACCATCCTGGCCCTCGCCCTACTCTCCATCTTCGTGAGGCCGCGGGGAGCCGAGGGGGAGCGGCCCCGGGAGCCGGCGGCAGCCGAACCGGCCCGGGAGAGGGGCCCCGGAGAGCAACCGGCGGCGGGAGCGGGGCCGGAGGCCGGCAGGGAGCGGCTGCCGGTGGAGGAGGTCGGGGCGGTCGAGGAGAGGAAGGAGGCGGCCGCCGAGAAGCGGGAGAAGGCGGCGGACGAGCCGAGCCCCGCGGAGGAGCCGAGCTCCGCAGCCGAGCCCCGCGGCCGAGCCCAACCCCACGAGGGCCGAGAGCATTCCCCGGCAGCCGCCCGCCGAGCCCCAGGAGGATGCAGGAGACCACGCAGCATTTCCCAGCAAGGCAGAGGAGGAAGAGCTGGACTCAGGAAAAGAGAAGCTGGTGGTGGGAGAGCCGGCAAGCACAGCAGCTACACCAGCCCCAGTGACAAGTACAGCAGCATCGTTTGAAAGTTCTGAAGGTTTTGAATGGCCTTTGGGTATCCTTGGGACCTGCCTGCTGATTGTGATGGGGATCAGCATGTTGGCACACACACAGGCTGTGTTCTACCCACCACCATTTTGTCTGATCTCAGAAGTTAAGCAGAGTCGGGTTTGGGTCTTGTCTGAGGTTAGACGACAATATAGGAGGACCAAGAGGTTTTCCCCAAGTCTGGACAGTCATGAGTGGCAGGGTGTGTGGGACAGTATGGGCAAGTATCTAGTCCACTGGGCCCCTCCAGTGCTTTGGAAGCGTCAGAGATGGAAGGCAGCTGTGTGGAGTCCCCAGCAACAAGCTGCAGAAACTGCTGAAGGGGACAGTGAATTATTTTGAGCCTGGTGGACCCATGCCACTTAAGGCCAACAGAGCAGAGATGCAACATAGAGATGGACTCATGCTCAAGGGGTGGACATAACAATGGATGCCCAGGTTATTCATGAGTGTTAACACTACACACAGCCTCTCCTGCTCTAAAAGACTGTTACAAGAGATGGAGCCCAACATCATGGACCAAATGGACTCAGCAGGTTTACAGGGATTAGTCCATGCACTAAGAAATGACCTCTTTGTCTGTGTGTGTAGGTGGATATATATATATATATGTCATATATATATATATGTAAGAGCGATGGTATATTGAAAATGTGGGATCTGAGCATGACACGAATGGTATGGAATAAGGGGTGGACACTGTCCTGGGTTCAGCAGTAGCAGTCATTTTTGTCCTTCTTGGTAGCTGTTGCAGTGCTGTGGTTTGATTTTCGGCCTGGGAACAGAGCTGATAACACCGATGTTTTAGTCTGACCAAGGACTTTGTGAGCCTCATGCTCTGCCAGGGAGGAGGGGAAGCCAGGAGGAAGCAGAGACAGGACACCTGACCCAAACTAACCAAAGAGGTATTCCATACCACAGCACGTCATGCCCAGGATGTAACTGAGAGTTACCTGGAAGGGCTAGGGACTGTGGTGTTGGAAGAGGTATCTGTCGATGCTTGGTCAGGCTGTGGGGACGAGTTAGCGGTTGGCTGGTGGTGAGGTGTTGTATTTTCTTCCCTTGTTATTTCCTTTCATTATTATCATTGGTGGTAGCAGTAGTGATTTGTTACACCTTAGTTACTAAACTGTTCTTATCTCAACCTGTGGGAGTTGCATTCTTTTCTCTCTGTCCCTCTGGGAGTAGGGGGAGGGCAAGAAGGGGGGGAGTGAGTGAAGGAGCTGCCTGACTGGTTTTAAACCAGGACACATTCTTCCATACTACCGATTTCAAAGTCACAAGACTTTCTACAAGGAAAAACAGTCAGGCACAAAAAAGACATTCTATAGCATTCTATAGACAAGATAAAAAGGAGCCTCTAGATTCACAAATGACTATTTTGGTTTTGTTTTAGCTGTAAGTGACTTGAAACCTTTCCATTCTGTTTCTTCAGCCATTTTCTATCAATACAGTGTCTGAAGACGAAAGATATCTATTAAATACAGAAAAATATTCAAAATACAGAACAACAAATTCAGTATAACTCAGTTTTTAACCCTGACTTCTACAGTAAGCATGGCATTGCAAAACACATGAATATTAGCTAAGGAAAATATGCCACTCTAATGCACACCATATTATTGCATACACTTCAAGTAGCTGTGCAGTATTTTAGAGAAACAGTTGAGAAATACGCTCCAGATAAAAATAGTAGATGGAGGATGGAAAAAATAAAAGTACTTGTAAAACTGGGAAGGTTTTGTAGAGTTCTGTAATTGATTGTCCTGGATGCTTCAGCACACTGAAGATAGAAGAGAGAACATGCTTACAAACCTCATAGATCACCTCAGCTCTGGAGGCTCAGCCAGCACCCTGAGGGGCAGCAACCAGCCTTAATGGCCCTGAGCAGCCCCACTTGGGGCCTCCACTCACCCTTTCTGCATATAGCCCAGGAGCTACAGATCTGGGCATCCAGGAGCTAGTCTGGGCATCCGCACCTAAGCTGGGCTATGGTGCAGTTGTGCCTGTCCCCCTGGAAGGATGTCTTCGACTCAGGCTGCAGCCATGTCTTCAGCCTCATCGCCTGCTGGCTCCAGACTGGACCCCCTGTATGGACCCCGGACCTGAGGACCTGATTTATCACTTTATTTTGTTTGGGGTTGTCAGTGGGTCTTGTTATGAGCACTTGGCCATGTGTCAATGCCATGAGACCACACCCTGCCTGGGGCCAGGGTGTGCTGGGATCACCCTCAGTTGGAGGATTTTCAACATCATTAGTGCGAATAGTCTACAATCAGTAAAGCTGAAGTAAATGCAGAAGCTGGAAATACAACACATAGCAAGGAGACATCAAATGTGAAATAAAGAAAACTTGTCAAGAAACAATAACATGGAAAATAACCTGGAAGTGACAGTGGCCCTCTGCAGATTACACACAAACAGTATGATACCGGGATTTTAGCAAAAAGAGAAAAGCAAAATTAGTTACATGTGTGATCTCAAGTTCATACAAAAATAGGTTACTGCATGAATTTAGGAAAGAAACTAATGATTGGGCTTGATTTGGGGAAAGTTTGGCTTAAAAATGGGAAATAAAGAAAAATAATATCTTTAAGTTCTCTGTACCCACAGAGAAGCACCAAAATAATCCAGAAGCACTGTGAAATGCTTGACAATGGCTACTATTACAAAGAAGCTGTTAAATGTTTGTAACACTGCAGAAATAGGTGTACCACAAGTTACAATGTGGAAATCTACATCAAAATAGTAGAACAAACTTTTTCTACAACTACAGAAAAACCTAAGTGAATTATGAAGCAAAGTAGCTGTCATTATTGCTATTATTATTTCTATAAATATAGCTTATTCTAGAAACAATGGTAACATTGAGGGCACTGGTAGCAATTAATATTTAAAGCTTTTTAACTAGCATTTCACCAGTTTGCACAGGAGATATTACTGAAATTTCCCCTCCTCCCCCCTATCCAAGTGCTATCTGTCATTTAAGGAAATAAGCCTTTAATTATGCTGGTTATAGAAGAGCAGAAAGCTACCTGTACTCTCACCGTTTATGCCCAAGAGGCCTAGTTCTGACCCAAAAAGTAAGCAGCCAGTAACAGCCTATTAACATAACTGCCTTGGTACTAAATCACTTATGGAAAATATTTGTCTAGATTGTTCACCACAAAAATGAGTCTGTCCAAGCATTACTACCAAGTGGTGGTGTATCTTGGGACATCATAATTACAACTGTTATTTGATACAGAAAATCACGGATGCTAAACTGGACTATATCCCTTGTGTGATCTATAATTCACGTATGAAATACACTTTAGTCCCATATCCTTGAATGCAAACAGTTATAAAAAGTATGCAAGCAATTTCCTCCTGCACAAATCACAGCTACAGCATCACTGGACTTAATCTGGAAGCAGAGTACTTGACATTTCTGAGTGTTGGATGTCCCAAGCAGTTCACACTGCTTTAGACTATAAAGATACCACTTTTTAATTGAGGGATACTCAAACTCACCACATTTAAAATCTCAAATTAAAAAGGGAGCTTGCTCAGGAACCCTCCCTATGTCCAGTTACTAAACTGATATAAGGATTTAAGAAGAGATTTAAGTACCGGAAAAAGGGCAACATATTCCAAAGAATTGTTCTAATTATTGTTTAAGAGACAGTAAACTATATAGCCATAGAGCCTATCTAGTAGATATTCAACACATAAATATCATGGTCTCAGAAACATACCTTCTGACTACTTAAAATCTTGCTGACCATATGTATTTCTAAAGTGTAAAATGGAATTTCCTGGGAAAAAGAAAAAAAAAAAAACTATTTGACCTAAGCTTTTCAGAAACTTAAAAGCATCTTTTTCTCCTGGAACATCCCTATAATTTCCAATAGCTGTGCTCTGGTGTCTGTGATAGAAGAAACATATTGCCAGAACCAATCAGAAAGTCTCTCCAATTCTGGTGACTAAAACTAAGATGTGGCTTGATGTTACTAAAAAAAACACCTAATACTGACACTTCCTAAGTTTCTTTTACCAAAGTTAACTTCTGGTTTTGAAGCCCAAAACACATGACAAAAACTTTTGCAGCTGACAGTCATTACTAATTTCAACTAAGGACAGAAGCACCTTTCCTTGACTAGCTGGTGATGCCCTAAAATTTACATGTTAAGACCTACCGGTCTGTTTAGGTCCTACATGAAATTCTTTCTGTTCATGCTGTCATTGCTGGCTTTGAAAGTGATTGGTACCAATCTCAATGCTCTGCCTTTTTGATATAAATGCTAATTATATACTTCTCACTACCTTCCTGGATGCAAATCTGGCAAGGACTCCAGAATCCAGCTGACTGCAATCTCAGCAAGTAGGAGGAGGGAGCAAGGGGGCTGAGGACTTTTCCTTCGTTCAGTTTAGGAAATGAGAACTGTATGGTGTGCTGGCTCACATACATAGGTTAATGGTCTGACCACCAAATACCTGAGAGTATTCTTGCTCTATCAGCTTTGGGAACTGAAAATTGAATAAGCAGCAATAATGAAATTCCTTTTCACTCCCCTGCTATCTCTTCGTGTCATTGCATATGATGACTTTCAGAAGTCAGTAACTTTCTGCTACTTCCGCACAAAATGTGAAATGAGGTGTTTACCCTCTGTCCATGGCACTCCAAAAAGTGGGATTGGACCAAATCCCCAAAATAACTGACAAACTATCACAGAAAACTAGCATTTCCATGGTCCAAAATCCTTCAGGAATAAAGCCATAAAATTATTTAATGTAAAAAAGCCCATTTTCCTTCATTTTAGCAATAAGATTAAAGCCCTTACACAAAGGGAATTCCAGGATTCAGAATACACAGTGTTTTATAATTTGATTTTATGGAGTCCACTATTCACATGAGCTCTTCATTGATACATTTGCATCTTTTATATTCCTTATTTTATTTGAAGAATGCAACTGTTGACTGAAATGCCCATAATTAACTGCTTTTCCTATGTTCTTTCCCTTGTAATACACATTCTAGTTATTTATTTGCCTTCAACCACAATACACAGGTTGAAAACTGTGTAGGTGGAAAAATGAGAACAGGGTAATGCTCACTCCAATTTTAGATCAAAGAATTTATCAACTCAGAAGTAAAATTATCAGAAATATTCTACTTTGGTTTCATATACAATAGGTATTGGCTAGCTTTTTCACTGTCTATAAAAAAATAAACCAAACATTCAAAATTGACGGGAACATTAAGAAATTCAAAAGAGCAATATTTAGGGATGTACAGAAAGATCTAATCTGAAACCTGTTCAAAAGCTTACTTGGTAGCACTGGAATCTGTTTTCATTTGACTCCACAGAGAAAAGAGTAACTAACATTTTGTTCATCTTCATGCCTTTGAATGAGTTTTCTTGCAACACTAGACAATACAGCTACCACCTTGACAAAAGGCAATTCAGTCTTTGCAACTCTGGAAAATATTCTCTGCAGTAAAATACAGCTTCTTTGCTGGATATATAAGGAATATAAGGAATATACATAATATATATATAGGAATATAAGGAATATATATAAGGAGTATAAGGAAGAAATTCTTTACTGTGAGAGTGGCAAGACACTGGCAGAGGTTGCCCAAGGAAGTGGCAAATTCTCCATCCCTGGAAGTGTTCAAGGCCAGGTTGGATGGAGCTTGGAGCAACCTGCCCTAGTGGGAAATGTCCCTGCCCATGGCAGGGGGTTGGAACTGGATGAGCTTAAGGTTCTTTCCAGCCCTAGCTATTCAATGATTTATTTTCATGGTAAGAATAAATTTTTTAAATCAGCAAAAGCTGAGTAAAGAAAGATGCCTAAACTCACTGACACCTGAATGGCACTTCCGAAGACTATGCAAAAGCAATAGCAATACTTCTAGCTTTGCCTGGAACAAGTCCTGGGAAAAGAGTATTGTTTTTTTTTTTACTTTCACAGCAGTATATATGGCATATTATAATAGAATCATGGAAGGACTACAAACTGCTGTACCTTACTGAATATATAAATATTTGTAGAGCAGTCTGGGTAAAAAGCAGCACAGGAAAATGAGTCAAGGATTGTGCAGTAAGGGCCAGAAGAAATAAATCTCCATCTCTCTATACAAGCAAGAATGATCACATCAGCAGTATTCTGGCAAGAATTTTCTCATGTGTGAATGGTTAGGGAGAAGGGAAGAAGGCAGACAATGCTTCTTTCACTCTCATAAAGCTCAGGCACCTCAAATAATTCATCTGATCATTCTGATAGAAATATTTTTATGACAAATGTTCTCAAAGAGAATGTAACCAACGTGTCCTTTTTATACACTGATTAGATGGTAATAACCAGCATAGAAGTGGACAGTGGCTGCTGCAAATCTTACTCTTGTACCCACCAGTCTCAAGGGAAAAATTTCTGTCTTTGAAAAAAGGTCTAATTAACTCCTCGTGGATGCACTGCTACACCACTCTTTAAACCCAGTTATCACTACATGCTACAAAGTTGTAAGTTTGAAGGGGTTTAATATAGAATCATAGAATCATAGAATAGTTAGGGTTGGAAAGGACCTTAAGATCATCCAGTTCCAACCCCCCTGCCATGAGGAAGGGACACCTCACACTAAACCATGTCACCCAAGGCTCTGTCCAGCCTGGCCCTGAATACAGCCAGTGATGGAGCATTCACAACTTCCCTGGGCAACCCATTCCAGTGCCTCACCACCCTTACAGTAAAGAACTTCTTCCTTATATCCAACCTAAACTTCCCCTCTTTAAGTTTTAGCCCCTTACCCATTGTCCTATCACTACCGTCCCTAATGAAGAGTCCCTCCCCAGCATCCCTATAGGCCCCCTTCAGATAGCAGCCTTCCAGTTATGAGGTCCCCACGCAGCCTTCTCTTCTCCAGGCTGAACAACCCTAACTTTCTCAGCCTGTCTTCATATGGGAGGTGCTCCAGTCCCCTGATCATCCTCATGGCCCTTCTCTGGACTTGTTCCAACAGTTCCATGGCCTTTTTATGTTGAGGACACCAGAACTGCACACAATACTCCAAGTGAGGTCTCATGAGAGCAGAGTAGAGGGGCAGGATCACTTCCTTCGACCTGCTGGTCACGCTCCTTTTGATGCAGCCCAGGATATGTTTGGCTTTCTGGGCTGCAAGGGCACACTGCGGCCAGCTCATGTTCATTTTCTCATCAACCAACACCCCCAAGTCCTTCTTCGCAGGGCTGCTCTGAATCTCTTCTCTGCCCAACCTGTAGCTGTGCCTGGGATTGCTCCAACCCAGCTGTAGGACCTTGCACTTGTCATGGTTAAACTTCATAAGGCTGGCATCAGCCCACCTCACAAGCCTGTCAGGGTCCCTCTGGATGTCATTCCTTCCCTCCAGGGTATCAACCGAACCACACAGCTTGGTGTCATTGGCAAACTTGTTGAGGGTGCACTCAATCCCACTGTCCATGTCAGCGACAAAGATGTTGAACAAGACCAGTCCCAACACCAGTCCCTGAGGGACACCACTCATTACTGGTCTCCAGCTGGACAGTGAGCCACTGACCACAACTCTTTGCGTGTGGCCATCCAGCCAGTTCTTCATGCACCGAGTGGTCCATCTATCAAATTGATGTCTCCAATTTAGAGACAAGGATGTTGTGTGGGACAGTGTCGAACGCTTTGCACAAGTCCAGGTAGGTGACATCAACTGCTCTACCCCTGTAGCCCCATCATAGAAGGCCACTATGTTGGCTTTCACTTTAAAATACAAATGAAGTTACACACTGATCTGTAAGTGAGCATAATCTACAGATGTATGAGAACCGAGAACCTATGCAAGGGAGAAATCCTACAGACCTAGATGCATTTCTCATCAACAGTAGAGTGAAACAGGTGAACAGAACAGGCAGAAAGTTTTCATGACCAGTCCGAAGAACTGAGATGGGAGTAAGCATGTTACAGTAAGCTCCTCTACCTATCCCGTAAACTATCTACATTAATAATATTTCATTTGATGAGAAAATATTCTATGTGATTTAATAGATTGAGTTGTGGTACAATGAATGCATCTTGGAACTCTATACCTCTTGGAACTTAGTAACACAGCTGGCACTCTGAAAAGAAAAATGTTGATGAACTGCAGAAAATGTTAAGCTATGCAGTAGAAGTGTATTCTATGACATATTTGCTATATTTCCTTCAAAATTATCATTGCGATATGACAATTTTCATGAGTAGGGTCCTTATTCCTTATGATTTTCTCTTCCACAGGTCAAATTTGGAAGCAGTTCCTTCAATGATACCTTTCTATTCCATGTAATTCCTTTCAGTGTTTAGTCCCCAGCCTTATTAATCTATTCTTTAATGCCTCTTAATCATTTCGTCCTGCTCTGCTTCTACTGCAGCCGTCAACTGATGCTTTATTGAGCAATAGAGTCTCCCCAATTTTTTCCTATTCCATACTTTCATAGTCAAGATTCATCAATGTTCTTGTGTATTTCACCATGAAGCAGTGATTTCTGTAAACTACTATTCCCCTCATTATATTCCCCAACAGCTAAAGCTGGTTTAGGTTAACATTTCACCACACAGCATGGACACAAAATCAGCATTTGCTTGTATTTTTTCCTATGTCTTGAAAAAATAGTCATAACATGTTACTTGTGGTTTTCAAGTTTGGGGTTGGGTTAGGCTTTTTTTCCCTATTTCTGTGATGCTGGCAAAAAGTATCATATTCAGAAGACAAAAAATTCTAAATCAATTTAGATTTGTACTATAGGGGATTAACTTAAAGCCCACATTGTGCTAAATCTGTATATCATTCAGCATATGCACCAATGCATGAATCCCGTGAAGGTGAACTCAGTCAAACTGAGCATGTGCTTTTACCACTGTAGAACCAAGGATGAAAATACAACAGGGTCCTTACTGTTAAATAAAATCAGTAATGAGAGACATCATATAAAAAATGCTAAAGACTGTTTTATGAAAAAAGTCTGGAAAAAAAGAAGAGATGACAAATGCAGCAACAAGCGGAAGACGTTCTATCTCAATTCCCTGTAGAACAAGTTCCACCTTTAAAGTATTTTTAAAGATGCATATTCTTCCCTATTCTGAGCAAAAGTGGATTTTGGCAATGGACAAGACACGCGTGAATAGAACATGAACAGCAGGATACCTTTAATATATGTTTAAGGCTTCAGTCACTTTTCCTGCTTTTTCTCAACATGCATGTTTTGAAAGTTACAGAGAAATTTATTATCAGACTATACATTTTGTATGTCAATAAGGTCTACAGGTTTAAAAAGCCTAGCTGAAGGCCTTTTCAACACCACTTTGTGGGTTTCTTTTTCTTTTTCAATGGACTTTATGCATTAAAAAAGAGATCAGTCCTTGTCTTATGAGAGAGAAAGCTAACTTAATTTTAGCTCAATTTCAGGCTCAGCTTATTGCCTGAATACTGAAAATCAGTTATTAATTTTACGACAGTATCAAGACCTTCAAAACTACTCAAGACATGCACAGGTACCTGTTGGTACCCAAAAATTACTATTTATTTCTGAAAATTCATACAGCATCTTTTCTGTCTGTTGCTGACACTGGTGAAGAACTCTTCAACAATATATTTAAAATGGCTCTCTATTTTCTCAGCTTTCAGACTCTGATGTAAGTCAATTATAATTTTGGAAAGGCTGAACTTAAGCATTTTTGTTAAAGTAGTTACCATCTAAGTACACCGTAAAAACTTACTGCTGCCTACCCAACTGATTAAAATGCATTGTCACTTTTCTGTATTGAGATTACTTACACTATCACACTGAAGGCTCTTATTTTTGGTGCCTGTTGCATAACAGTCACAGGGTTTGCAAACATCAGTGGCTGAAAGATCTGCACCTGCTTGTCTGTAATGGAAATCCTTGCACAGCTCACAGTTCCTTCCTGCATGAAAGAAAGGTCTTGTATTATGACTTCCAATTCATTAAAATTAGCTGTATAATTCAAAATTAAAGACTATTCCTTTGAGAGAATTCTATAATTTTCTGGACGTCCATTTTAATGCACCTTTCATCTCTACCTGCCAATTTAGTGATCCAGAGCATATGAAACAATGAACCTGTTACAAACTACGTTTTACTCCATTAAACTTCCATCTGTTGTATAATACCACACTTATATAAAAGCTATGCCATGCAAATGCCTATACATTTTTTGGAAAAATTATCACTGAACCTGAAACTTTTCTTTTTTTTTTCTTTACTAGACAAAGCCAAGAAAACCGAAATAGAACTGTTAAAAACTATTCAAATATGCTACTTACGTGGAATAGAAAACTTTATTCAATGAGGAAGCAACTGACATTACAGTAAAATTCAAGAACATTTTTAGGATGTTATGAAATAGAAAGATGCCATTCTGTATTGAAACACCCCAGCACATGTAATAGGAACAGCTTTGAAACCTTACATTCTAATTCTTTATTAGAATGCCTTTTGAATAAAAGATCTTACACAAGATTGGATCAGTTTCTAGCTGTATTTTCCTCTTGCTTAAGAACTGACATCACTGTAATTACTGCACAATCTGGATAGTTTAAAAATACACATATAGGAGAATTTATTGCAATATGAGCCACTGAGCATTATTAATTTCAGCTGACACAAGACTTAGCCAAAAAGTGACTTAAAATAAACCGGCCATTCTCTCTTGTGTGACTCACCAGCAGTGTTATGTTGACAGTTATCACACACTCCACCACTGCCTCTGTAGTGTTCCTGAGGAAAAGGGTCCATTGCTAAGTCATAGTGGCAGCTTAGTGCATGGCTGTAGCATTGACAAGGTCTGCAATTATAGGCATGAACTTGGTCACCTGGACGAAAAGGTTTGTCGTTGTATAACGGCAAACAGCGGTCACACTGGAAAAGAACAAAACAAAACAACCTATTTCTTTACCTTCCAAGCACACTATTATACTCTCTCTCTAATCACGTTTTGTTCTGTTTTCCCCCATTTAAATATTACAGATACTGAGGTTTAGACAAGTGAGAAAGTGTATAGAGAAATAACAGAACAATCTATTTTTAGTTAAAGTTAATTTAACAACAGATTAAAATCAAGGACAGTAGGCAGAAGAATTAAATTTTAAGTATTTAGGTATTTGACACAAGCAAACATGCTGAGATTCAGATATAGTTAAACCTCCGAAGATGCAAAATGGCACCTACTGTGTTTGAGGCACAGAAGACATATTTGACTAATGCATCCATTTGGATGCATTTTAAACAATGTTTGTTATTGTAGTTTGTACTATTGTAGCAACTGTAGTTTGTGCAATTACCATTTGACCTTGTGAGTGAAACAGAAGACTTCCTACGGCCAAATATGCGATGCTGCACAGAGCATCTAAAACATCAGCACTGCTAAATGTGCATTTTATCTCATAAAATTTTCAAGAAGGAAGTTTTAACCAAAGCCCACAAACCTCTATACATATTCAGGTCTGTCAAGTTATATTTTAAATTACACCGATGAATAATAGCATACAAGGTCCAGTGGTTAAAGAGACACCTAAACAAAATTATCTTGTTTTCTTCATTTTATTAGATACAAAGATTAATGACATTCAAGTACTTCATTAGCTTAAATCCAAACCAGTAAAAATATTTTTAAGTAGTGGAGGAGCACGGCAGGACCTCATCTTTTACTTGGATGAACTCACAATATTACCTGCTAAGGAGAGCTTCATAAAGAATGTGAAGTTGGAATAATTTTCGCTTCATAATACACTCTATAAAACTTCAAGAAGGAAATTTAGTGTGTGTATTTGTTCATCAGGAACTAAAAACAAACTGGATTTCTTCATGAATGGATAGCATTTTTGACAGTTACATTCTCTTTTTATTATTTAGTTTTTATGGAATTGGCTCAAAAAGTACATGTTGGCACTGGAGACATGTTTGTTTAGATTGTTTTTAAGTGGCATTACTGAAACTCGATTACCAAAATAGTGGTGCCTTGCTGGATCTCAGAAACAAAATATATTCCAGTTGTCACTTCCATCTTCCAGAAGGAATTCAAATGCTTAAAATAAGTTGCTTCTGTAAAGTATTTGGGCAATTTCTTTCTTCTTAAGTTCCAGAAGTGTGCTTATCTTTCTTCATGGCTATTATTCCAAGCACTATTACAATTATTTAGGCCCAGTGTGCCTACATCACCTATATGCTGACAATTATGAAACTATACAGAAGTTTCTAAGCTCTTCACTCCCAGCTGACACCAGAAAAGCATCAACTGTGGGTAGTATGTGAAACTGAATTCAGAAAAAAGCTTAAGAGCTTATTCATGTCCTTCCTTCATTCACAACCATCCTTCCTCTCTCTAGTCATTCCCTTTGCCTGTACCTTGATGAAAATCAGCATTACACAGCACCAGCAACATGAGACAATGGGGTTCATTCAGGTATTGTGCAACTTGGGAAGTGCAAGAAAGAAACCCTAGCTCCCAGCCAAACTATCCCACTCATGCAGCTCCCTCTTTGCAGCATATCTAGGGAATTATGTCCTCCTTGAAAAGCAAACAGTAGAGAAATAGCTACCAACCTGCCAGCCCTGAATTTCCAATTGTATGCAGTCAAAACGTGCTGGACCTCCATCCACCTCATCCTGCTGAGTTTGTCACACCTTTATTAAGCTAAGAATTGCATTTAACTTCAAGACCTGGTGCGTTTAACTTGCACTTTTGGTAGCAGGATGACGTACAGATGGCAATCTTGAGTTCTTCATTGATCGAATGTAAACTTTGCTTTTGTCCAAAGCAAATTGTTGAGATTTTCAAAGGTATTAAGAGATTCAGCTTCAATTCTTGGCTACCATATGTAAAACAGGTAGATTTCCCAAAAGCCTTTGACAAATCTGAGGGCTAGCAACAGATTGATAAAGAACATTAATTCTTGACAAACAAGCCTTCCTCCACAACTGTAAAACTCACAAACATGTAGATGTCCTTATTCTCAGTTACATCTAGGCCCTTCAGAAAATATGTTAAAGATATGATTTTCCCTATGGACAATACCAAACATGTCCTCTTGATACACAGTATCTGAACCACTCACCTTCTGTGATACCAGTTTCCTGAGAAACCTTACATGGAGCAGGATGGTCAAAATACCTAGCTCATCTAGGACCAATTCCTTAGTCTGAAATTACAGCTAAAGCCTTACTTCCAATAATTAACTCAAGATATTTATTATTTTTTTTACTATAATTATTTTTAAAAGCTTACCTCCTCAAAATTCCTGTATCCAGCACACTTAAGGAAAGTTCACCAGTGACTTCAGCCTAAGCCTGTATGTGCCAAGTTCCCTATTAGTGCCCAAGAATGCTGAGGACAGTGCCTCTGAAGAAACAGTCAACAAATACTTGAAGAAATACTTCAGAAGGCAACACTAACAATACTTTAAGACTTGTAATAACTAGAACCTTCTAGTTCAACACTTTTAAAATATCCCACTGCTTGCCTCTGGGTTTCATCCTTTTTTCCTATGTTGTTCTCTTATATAGAATTTATTCCTTCTTTTCCTAACCTGTGTAGGAGTTCAATCTCCCACCTGTCAAAGTTCATCTGCAATAACTAGTGCATATACACATCTATAATACTTACAGAAGCATATGTATAATGTACTGCTTATGTTACTAACAGTACACAGATTTTACAATCTGCTGAAGTGGTATCAAGATCAGAATGCCACTTTCTTAGGCATTCTGGAATGCTGCCTTGCCTTCGCAAGGCTCCCATACGTGCATCACCCAACCATGTTTGTTTATGCTGCCCTGTGTGTTGACTATAATAGGACAGTTAATCACATATTATTTTTCCCTTCCTACAAGATCCCAGTCTGTATCCAAATGGACAGTATGCATTCACCCCATTTAGCTTCATTAGCCAAATAAATGTGGCTTCTAGGCAGTTGCTATTCCAGCGTAGCTTAGCCCTGCTCTGAAGGCAGTCACCTTAATATTCCCATGGCTTTTCCTCAGTACCCTCCCTACAGCATTTGACTATCTATCAAGACTACCTGTTAGCAGAGATTTGAACCATATCTGTTTATTGTGAACTCCCCAAAGACCAAAAAGTTTTTAAACTCGAAAGCCAGGTCTCATTATGAAAAAACAAACAAACAAACAAACAAAAAAAAACCCAACCCTAGAACATTCTAAGTGACTCCAACTGATTAAGAAAAACAGAATAGAAATGAAGAGTGTCTTATGGGGTTCCATCATAATACCCTATGTACCTTAAAAGGATGAAGCATGATTTTAGAAGCCAAGCACAGACACTGCAGGTGGTTTACAAATACCATATGTCAAGTAGTATGCTAAGAAAACATACCTCTGCTGCTTTGCAACAGTAAAGTAACTGACAAAGAACCTGACTGGCAAAGAGAATAAGATCTGCCATCTGAATGCCAGATTCAACTGGCAATGGAATGCAACTGAGATCTCAAACACTGGCAAAGATGTTGTCAGGTGGTATGAAATATACTTTCATTCAGTTCCTCTTTTATTTATGCTTTTTTTAGGTGAAATTACTTGAAGCCATAGCAAGTCCTACAAAATTAAACCCTATGCAACCACACTAATTCTGACAATCAGGCTGCTCAGTAAATTAATTCACAGTTAAATTCTCCAGGATTAAAATTCAAAGCTATTTTCAAATCAAGCATCCACTTCATCTAATCCACATGTAGACTCCAACCTTGTAGGACTTCTGTAAAATAAAAGAGGGGGTGAAGGTATGTATTTGTCCTGGGTTCAGCAGTAACAGTCATGTTTCTCCTTCTTGGTAGCTGGTGCAGTGCAGTGTTTTGACTTTCGGCCTGGGAACAGAACTGATAGCGATGTTTTGGTTTGGCCAAGGACTTTGTGAGCCTCATGCTCTGCCAGGGAGGAGGGGAAGCCAGGAGGAAGCAGAGACAGGACACCTGACCCAAACTGACCAAAGAGGTATTCCATACCACAGCACGTCATGGCCAGGATGTAACTGGGAGTTAGCCGGAAGGGCTGGGAGACTGCAGGGTTGGAGGAGGTATCGGTCGGGGCTGGGGGGGCGAGTTATCGGTCAGCTGGTGGTGAGGTGTTGTATTCTCTTCCCTTGTTATTTCCTTTATCATTATTATCATTGGTGGTAGCAGTAGTGATTTGTGTTATACCTTAGTTACTAAACTGTTCTTATCTCAACCTGTGGGAGTTGCATTCTTTTGATTCTCCTCTCCGTCCCTCCGGGAGTAGGGGGAGGGAAAGAAGGGGGGGAGTGAGTGAACGAGTTACCTGACTGGGTTTAAACCTCGACAGTATTGCAGCTGATGAGTTCAGTATGTGTTCTATTTTACCAACACTCTAACTTGCTAAGGATATTTAATTGAAGGGGGCCTACAAGGATGCTGGAGAGGGACTCTTCATCAGGGGCTGCAGCGATAAGACAAGGGGTTATGGGTTTAAACTGAAACACAGCAAGTTCAGGTTAGATACAACAAGGAAGTTCTTTACTGTGTGGGTGGTGAGGCACTGGCACAGGTTGCCAAAAGAAGTGGCAAATGCTCCAACCCTGGCAGTGCTCAAGGCCAGGTTAGACAGAGCCTTGGGTGACAAGGTCTAATGTGAGGCATCCCTGCCCATGGCAGGGGTGCTGGAACTAGATGATCTCAAGGTTCTTTCCAACCCTAACTATTCTATGATTCTATGAGAAGGGAGTGCTGTAGACAGTTACTAGTTACTATAGTGTTAATTTCACTTCTCTGAGGAAGCTGCTACATGGGAATTTTTCTAATTTTTTAATAATAGATTTAGTGGGGTAAAAGAAGCAGAATATTGCCACAAACTGGCTAATCACTTGGCCATTTATACGGAATACATGAAAAATCATAGAAATGCAATAAATATATGTAGTGATACGATGTGTGACAGGTACTTCCAACAACTCTGAAGCACCAGACCAGATATCTCTGTTTTTTTCACATGAAAAGAAATAAATATCCTGCACAGAGGATAAGCCCCTGAAAATAATTTTCAGACAGGAACAGCCTTCTTGATGTCCAAGAGGTAACAATACAACCATAATGCTAGTTGCCATCTGCCTACTCTTCAGTAAAACTTAGAAACTTCAGGTCAAAAGGCAGAATGACCACTTCACATTCCTTCAGCATGTCATTACCTGTGCAGCAAATCACAACATATCTGAGACTGCAACACCTTCTTTGAACTGTGAAATTACACCAGTTTTCCAGGGATGGATTCATAGACAAACCCATAACTTCCACAGACATGTCAAAGTTAGCTAAAATTATCAGACAGATGAGACAATTGCACTATGTGCCTCTTGGCTTGCTGTTTCCTAACACACAAGTCAACCATCTGCCTGCTTGATTTCCTTTCTTTTTATTCTGATGTAACCATCTTCCTCCCAGGCATGTCCTCTGCATATACAAATTATGGCACAGAGCTTACCAAAAAGTGCATTTTTCGCTAGCTTGCTTCTGCAAGCTAGAAGTTTCTGTTAGTTGAGTGACCACTTACTATAGTCAATATTTACAGCTCCTCAGGTACTACGTATCATTAATTCCAACATCTAACACGATGATACAGATTGACCTTTAACTAAGGTTTAGATAGATTCTTCTGTAAACAACATAAAAAGCCTAATTCTTGGTAAATCAACAATGCCCTATCCAGTCTTCAGACAGCATATGTTTAAGACCATCAATTATTTGCATGGAAAATTCTGAAGACAAGAAGTCCTTACTGTATCGAGTCACCCTCTCACTTCCATTCATACCCCCTGAAGCATTTATCAGAGTTGCTTTATGTTAAATTCAATTTTCTATTATTATTTCTACAATTCTTCCTGTATATTTTGCCTCTCTCTATTAAGTTCTGCATGACCAATTTAAAGGAGGCTCTGAGGCTGTAATCCCAAAGCAGGACACACGCATTTACAGAACAATTTTAAATGAAGAAGCTAAGCGCTTCTTTTCATGAAAGAAAAAGCTCTGAGGATTCTTAATGTGGCCCCTCAGCAAGTCATTCTTAAGCATTCCCTTCTTCCTATCGTATCACATTTCATTACAACATATTTCTTCATCAAAATAGAACTCAGAAAAAAATAATATAGAGAAATATCATTTGGTATGTCAAATTTCGTAACATGGTGATGCCAATAACTAAACTAAGATTTCAATTTGTAATGGATTATGTAAGTTTTCAGTTTCTGGTATTGCTTTGCTGAGCAACAGCTATCCAGGTGTATATGTCAGATAAATTCAAGATAGTAATTTTAGTTGCATTATGTGTAAATGTGACAAGGACTTACTCTGCCATATGTAAGAGCTTGTCAAGGGACCTCTGTTTAAAGAATCCACACAAAATAACTCAAAACAATAAAACCTCCTCAGTTGTGGTGACTTACTGACTGGAAAAGGACAGAAGTAAAAAAAAAAAGACTGCAGACAGTGCAATTTCATCTCAAAACCAAAACAAACAACAAGAGTTTATATTTGGAAACTTACTTCATTGTTAATTGAATTACTAGTAATAGTAATAATAATAATAGCAGCTGCCTAATTCACTGGGGTGGAAGCCTAAGAAACACATGTATAAGTCTGTAAGACAGAGTTCTATCATTGCAAATGACAGAGACGCGTTCTCTTTATCAGGGACTGTAGTGATAGAACAAGGGGTGATGGGTTCAAACTGAAACAGGCAAAGTTCAGGTTAGATATAAGGAAGAAGTTCTTCCCTGTGACAATGGTGAGGCAATATAAATCTTTGATAAAATTCAAAGTAGTTAGTGATATATTTGCAAATATTACTTCTATTTTGTTACTACTTCTATTTTCTTTCCTATTTAGCAGATACTGACATCATCATTAAAGAATGAGCAAAATAATTAAACAACATCCTTATTGTGCTCTGAATAAATATAGTCAATTCAAGCATTTCAGTTATAGTTACAATGCATACATGCCAAATCAAAAATGTGACACTCACTGGGACAACCCATTAACAGGGACACAAATTATCTGATAAGGCAGATGCATTGTTAAAATCATAAAATGTATTTGGTTTGTTTTCACAAGGTAGCAGAAGTCTTGCAAGAGTGCTTGGTGAACTTCCAGATCTTATTAAATATTTATAATTAATCCCTACAAAGTAACATTTCACAACATGTGTTCTAATTAAAGGGACATTGTCAGTTTGAATCTTTTTTCTAATCTGACCAATCTAAAAACTTCCAATTTTTGTTCAAATCCCATTTAGTCTGTGGATCCTACACGTGTGCTTAAAATACTTAGATGCCCTATGAAATTCTACAAAGATCCTTCACATGATCACAAGCACAAAATCAAATGCTCTCAGATTAACATTTCTTGTTCTGTTCTAGCACATACTTCTTCAGGGCTTTTTATGTGAGATTTTTTTTTTGCTACTGCTGTGGCTGTTCCATAGCCCCTGCTTAATTTTTAGAAAGCCTGTTTCCAAAAGGCATAAATGTAGCAGGGGATACAATATGTATTCATGATGGAAATCTAGCATTCAGTGGGATTGTAGGACTCACTCCTTTGACGTAGCTCACTCTTTCTTAACTTCGACTTCTTTTCCTTAACTCGTAAATTGTGATTTTGCTTTCACTAAACTGTATGCAGTTTACATGTGTATGGCATGTCTATACATATGCATACGTATGTATGGGCACGTCTCAGTATTTTCTCAACTATGCAAGAGACATTCAAAATCAAGTTCAAAATATTTTAACTCTTCTTATCTTAGACATAGTTAGTAAAATAACTGCATTAAAAGATCTCATTCTTAGCTGAACTCGGAGACTGCAATCTACAGATGTCCCAGGTATCTACAGATGTTCCAGGTATCTGTTAAGTGTTTTACCTTGGATTAGGCATGTAGTTTTGAACAAAACTCCAAATTTTCTGCATTTACTTTGCTTTGGTTCACATCACAGAGCTGTATTGGACCACTTGAACTGTTTCCTTTCTAAATTGCAAGCTGAACTCCAGGACTGTGCCTACAGTGCTCCATCTACTAAATGGGTCTGGAGTTCTTAGGACCAGACTAAAAGTAGAGTAAAAATAGCACTCTGTAAACTGCTACTTGCTACAGCTGGTAGAGCCATAACTTTTATGAGATGCTGACAGTCTAAATTTAAGTTTGCATCTAATGCTTGAAAATGGCCTAATCCTCTAACAAGAAATCAAATTCCTTAACTCACTCAGCACTCCTAATGGTGTGTGGTAGAATGGCACTTGGTGGAGGGGACAACATTTCTGTTTCCTTACTTAATACAAATCCCATTACAGAAAGTCTCCCTATAAAAGATAGGACAACACTAACACACGTTCACACACACTCTTCCCCAGGACTAAAACCCCAATTCTGAGGCAGTTAATAGGTGATGTAAATAGACAAAGGAGAGACTAACATTATTTCCTTCTGTATAGCTTTCCTTGATGCACAGGCATCTGTATGGTTCCACAGCTGAGTCGCAATTATCAGCATGGCCATGGCAGTTACACCTGAAAGACAAATAGGTAATGAAGAAAAAATTATATTATGGAAATACATTTGTCCAACAATATATAACACGCTCACAAAGATAATTTTGTGTATTGCATAGTC
This sequence comes from Pezoporus flaviventris, assembly GCF_033815535.1. Taxonomy (NCBI): domain Eukaryota; kingdom Metazoa; phylum Chordata; class Aves; order Psittaciformes; family Psittacidae; genus Pezoporus; species Pezoporus flaviventris. The sequence continues at coordinate 402,138 of NW_026892631.1, forward strand.
TGGTTCTTTATTAAGAACAAATAAACTCCATCCCTGGCAGTGTTCAAGGCCAGGTTGGATGGAGTTTTGGGTGACACAGTCTAGTATGAGGTGTTCTTGCCCATGGCAGGGGGCCTGGAAATAGACGATGTTAAGGTCCTTTCCAACCTAACTATTCTATGATTCTATCAAACAGAAAGAGAATGTTCCTAAATGCAGTAGCCTACAAAAGATTACTCAACATACTTTTAAGTATCAACAGTTATTTTTCAAGAAAATAAAACCCAGCATGTAGTAGAGATAGTTACCTCATATAATATGTAAACTATATTTCAGTATATAACAATATCTAAATTTGTTAAATGGCAATTCTTCATCAATATTAAGTGTTACAGTGTGGCTATAGTTGTTTTTTTCTTCAAGAAATCTTAGCCATATCAAGCATAATTTTCTACTTTAACCCATTTTGATCTCAGTTTAAATGTCCATTTGTTACTAAAATAAAATCTTTATAAAGCATTAGTTAACGGTCAGTAATCATACCACTCTACCTGAAGAGCTGCTCTTCTGAAGGCACGGCATAGCTTAGCAAACTACAGCTGAAATCATTTTGCTGTTACATAGTCACTGAAATTGTAGCTATTTTAGTAAAAGCATTATCATACACATGTAAATCAATAATCAAAACATAGTAGTAGTATAGAAAATTTTTAAGGTAAACATGACCTAATGGGTTCCCTTAATAGGGTGTATTCTCTTAAAATGAGGACTACCAAAATAATTTCAGGAATAATGCTTATTTGCAAAAATCTGCACCATATGCTTCTTGGAAACTATTTCATTGCCCAATTTGCATAGTATTTACAGGGCATAATTAGTCCTTTCACAAGACAGAACACTTATCACATACAATAAAGTTGTCAGTCACAGATAATGTAACACTTTTACTGACAGCTGCCCCGTTTTAAGAGGAAAACTACAGCTAAAACAAAGAATGAGCTCTGCATTAAGGCTGTACAAATTGCCAGGTCTGGAAATCTATCAGGAAACTTGGAAGAGCTACTGAAGAAAAGCACAGGCCATGGTTTCTATCAGAAGCTTTTGCTTAGAGGCACTGGTAACTCCAAGGAAAGCACTGCTTTTGACAGATTTGTGTAATAAGTATAATTAATTTTAAAATAACATCTGAGCAAATGTTTTTTTAAGAAGCAGTACATCAACAATTTCAAACTTATGCACTGCTTCAGACCAAATTCCCTTCTCATTCATACATGTAAAAGCAGAACAACTTCATTAAATTTTAGGCAGGTCATTATATACTTTGCATAGCTGTAATAGTTAGAGACAGCGATGGGTGGGGGAAGAGTTCCATAACACCTACCTTCCGCTGACTGTAATCTCATTAATTCCGTAGTACCTATGCCTGAAATCTACCCAAGACTCATTAGTATGATACTGGCCATGGAGATGAATTCTCACTTGTGTAGCTTTCACAAACTCTTGGAGAGATGGAGTATTGTAAAAATCATTGTAACCAGGCCGGCGATTTGGTTCCGGGGTAAGAACACTAAAAGTGAGATTGCCACGGGAATATGGTGTAAAGCTGTTTAAATAGAGAAAAAGACAAATGAAAATCAAAATATCACACATCTTACAAACTTTATCTCCTAATATACTTTCTCTCAAAGAGGGTCTCCACTTAACTGTACTTTTTTTTTGTTGTTGTTTCCAGGGAAAATTCTCATGTCAGTGGATTCCCAGTCACCAGAATTCAAGCACGGCAAAAAAAAAAAAAAAAAGTCTTCTATACATCTAGTTTTCCCCAAAGTTCCATGCTTTTCTCTGTACCCTGAGTTTCCAATTGAGAGGAAAAACCTCTAAAGGGTGACTTCAAAATATTAATAAATTTTGACTGATAGAATGTCATCTGCACTATGTTTTTGATAAGTTTAACACAGTGTCTTTGAGAAACATGAACTATGCTTGAACAACATGAGGAATCATTCAGATAACTAACATAACTAATATGCCCATGTTGTTAATTACATACCCGCTAACCACATAAAAAAAAAAACATAAACAATTATATTTTGAATTCCAGAGTCACTAGACTGCACCCTCTTATTTGATGAGTGAGCACTTGGGAACACACACTAGCTTCCAGTGAAGTCAAGTGCAAGAGAATTCAATTGAAAGTGGTAGGATTGGGAGTGAAATTGTATATTTAAGCCCAAGACAGGGAAAGACAGTCCTAAGAATTCAAGCAAAGGCTAAGTAAACACGTATATATGAACTGCTCATTTGCACAATTTGGTACGAATCATCTCATGTTGGTATATTTACTATTCTATTATTACTATATTTATCTCATGTTAATACTATTTATAGAGTTTAGCTACAAGTAGAACTTGCTTCTACAAGAGAGGAGAATGCCTGCTTATTTGCATATCTATTGAGATCATTAAAAATAATATCCCATGGTATCACCTGACATACAACATTCAAAAAGTCTCTGAACTTTGAAAGATGAGATTCATAGATAGACCGGGTCTGTTGAGTCATAATCCTCTGTCTTCATGAAGAACCTTTGAAGGTACTGTGCCCCTATCCAGGTTAGTGCTTCACAATAATCTCAGTGGAATGTACCTGTATATTTTTCTGGGCAATACTGTCCTCTCTTCCCATCCAGAAAGTTAAATGAAGTATTTTCCTTCCATGACATGTAGAGGTGCAGTGGAAATGTTAAAGACAGGTATAAATGGCAGGCAAATTACATCATCTTGATACGGAAGCACAAGAAGGACCATAAGGCTGATGGCACCCAGGGTGAGCAAGTGGCTGCTGGTACTTAGTTACCATCTGGGTTTAAACCACAACAACTTCCTTTGGATTATCTATCCACAGATGTTTGGCTTACTTAAAGATTTCTCATTCTCCTCTACCCTCTGCTCCAAGGATCAGCAATAAAGCTCAAAGTCCTTTGCTGAAAATTGGTGTAACTCAGATGATATCCTGTTTCTCTCCTCAGAATACTGAACACCCAGAGAACAAAGATGCTGACACTTGAAAAGTCTTAGGAAGGCAGCAAAAGTGAAACAACAATAAAAGCAAAATGCCTACAGCACCTGATACTCTATTTCCTCACTGATTTCCAGCCAAGTACTAAACAAGCCTAATATTGACTGGCATCTGAATTCAGATAAGAGATAGTGCATTTGAATTTATGTTGTAGTATAGATTCAAATATACACATGTACATACTTGCATGTGTGTGTGTGTAAAAAGATATTTTAACTTCTCTTATACACTACATTTAATATATATATTTATACATATTTCATAGAATTATAGAATAGTTAGGGTTGGAAAGGACCTTAAGATCATCCAGTTCCAACCCCCCTGCCACGGGCAGGGACACCTCACACTAAACCATGTCACCCAAGGCCCTGTCCAGCCTGGCCCTGAACACTGCCAGGGATGGAGCATTCACAACTTTCCTGGGCAACCCATTCCAGTGCCTCACCACCCTTACAGTAAAGAACTTCTTCCTTATATCCACTCAATCCCACTGTCCATGTCGATGTTCTGTAGTCCATGTCCATGTTCTGTAGTCCCATCACTGAAGGCCACCAAATTGCTCAGGCAGGACTTCCCCTTAGTGAAGCCATACTGGCTGTCACCAAGCACCTTGTTGTTTTTCATGTGCCTTAGCATGCCTTCCAGGAGAATCTGCTCCAAGATTTTGCCAGGCACAGAGGTGAGACTGACTGGTCTGTAGTTCCCTGGGTCATCCCTTTTCCCCTTCTTGAAAATGGGGGTTATATTTCCCTTTTTCCAGTCATCGGGAACTTCACCTGACTGCCATGATTTCTCAAATATGATGGACAATGGCTTAGCAAATTCATTCACCAGCTCCTTCAGGACCCGCGGATGGATTTCATCAGGACCCATGGACTTGTGCACGTTCAGATTTTTAAGATGGTTTTGAACCAGATCCTCTCCTACAGTGGGCCCAAGGTCTTCATTCTCACAGTCCCTGTGTGTGCCTTCCAAGACTTGGGTGGTGCAGTCATTGTATATGTTATATTTTTAAATTTGCACATGCTGTCTAGTAAAAAGGCTTGCAACATGTTCCTAAAAGTCAATGATTGTTCTCACCCTCAACCCCCTTTCCCTGATTTTATTTTGGTTCTTGCTTAGAAATATTAGAAAGCGCCAAGAAACAATTTCAACCCATTTGTTATACAGTTTGCATGGTTAGTGGTAAAGCTGATAGGATTTTGTACTTAAATCTGGCCTCTCTTCTAAGTTTCAGAACAAGTTGCACTCTCAGAGATCAGGTGTATTTTCGCATTCACTAGTTTAAAACAGTCTACCAGCACCTTCCTCCACTCTTTATCTCAATGTTCTATCATTCTGCTGACAAAAGCCTCCCCAAAACACAAACATGCAAAATTTCAAAAATCTAGCTCAAAAATAACAGAGGAATCAATTGTGTCACATTCCTCAATAGCTGAAATCTGATTAAAATGACAGATGACCTTTTGGTGATATTTTGGGATCTATTATATACTCAGCAGCCCATAATAATATACCAAATTAAAAGATTCTATCTCATTGGGACATAGAAATGAACTGTGCCAGGATGTTACCCATTCAGAGCATCTGTATTACGCAGATAATACCCACTCATACCTAGAAAGCTGGAGACAGTTGACAGAGTCTGGTTTTTCCAGAGATCCATTGTTATCCACTCCAAAAATACTGCAATTTTTAGCAAAATACTGCCAGACTTCCCAGTTTAGATCATCTCTCTTTTTCCTTTCAATTCTTATTGCTTCTGGGTGTGGGCTAAAGAACTGCAGTATAATATAGAATACCTAGAAGAAAACAAACTTATAAACTGATGTTAATGGCTGAGGTGTAAAACAATGAGAATATAACCTTTTTTCTTTTTTTTTTTTCCAATGTGGCACTATAGTCTGCTTTACCACTTCACAGACAGTAGAATCTATATTTCAGTCCACATATTCCTGATTAAAACCAAAGATCAGAGTCTTTTATATGTATTCTAGATTACTGTTTTTTTTACAACAGCCCAGGCACATCAAAAGAGAATGACAAAAAATACAATTCATTATGTTGCCTTTTGCATTGTTTCATGCTGATAAAGGAGGCTTTCTTCCTGGGCCTCTAAGAATAACATCTTAAAGCACAATGTTTTAATTTCCTTAAATTTGTAATGAAATGCCTACAAAAGTCTTTTCCTCATTCTGATTTAATAAACACCAAACGTAATCTTCTCATTACCTGATACTGTCCATTTTGTAAATCTATTGTGATTGAAACACCATGATCCAGATCTGCAGTATTAGCAAACACAGATGAAATCCAGGTGGTCCCAATGTCATCATCATTGATGTAATACAGAGGATGAGCTTCTGAATCCAACCTCAGCACTCTGTCATTAGTGGTATCATCTGCACCATTAGGGATGCAGTACCTCTGTATCAATGGGTGTACCCGAGGATGACTTCCAGGACAGCGGCACTCAGATTGGGTATGCAGGTGAGGAAATTTTCCAGAGAATACTTCCAAAATGTCTCTGTCAGAGCACATTAAAAAAAAAAAAATAATTACATACATGATGAAAAAGGACAAGTGCCACTTTGTGCCTCTAGGCTCAGATTAAACAAAATTCAGCTTAGGAACCCTAAATGCATGGTTTCATCTCATGGAGCCAAGGGAAATAAGCTCTTTGTTGGGATGTCTAAAGCTAGGTAGGATGCAGTGATCTGGACACTGTTCTTAAGCATACCATACCACTGGCATATTGCCATTAACCACAGATGAGTTGAACATCTGCACCAAAAAAAAAAAAAAAGATCATCTTGAGCAATATCACATTGCACCTCAGAAAACCAGACAGGTATTTCCACTTTTAACTAACTTTAATACAAATGGCCACTTTTTTTAGCTGTCCTCAGTCTGTAGGAGCATGTCAAAGCTACTGACTCACTTCACTTCTTTCTGATATCAGCAACTGTAATAGATATATAGCTATTATGTACGCAGGCAAGCAGATAGATATATGAACAACGTGGACAACCTAAACTTTTATGGTGTAAAAGGATTTTGTGCACCTAGAAGATACTGAATTTTTAGATTAAAAAGCTCTTTTCTCATTTTCCTACTTTATCAGTAAGAACATAATTTTTGTATACTTATCAACTGAATCACTAGCTAGCCTCCATTGCAAATTCCACAAAACCCAAAGTTACAGGACTTTTTAGATAGCCATAGACTTCGATATGCAGGCACTACTTTAGTTCACAAGTTTATCCCAGATAAACATTTTGGACCAAGTTATTTGTGGACACAAAACTACACCTACAAATACATCAGTAGATCACAACACTTTGTAAAATACCTTATTTTTCAATTGCTAAGCTTTGTTCATTTCAGTGAACTAAATTATAGTTCAAAGGATTTGACAAGCGCTGCTCTGAAAGGATACAACCAACATGATTTTCTTATGTCTTGGAATTCAGATTCTTATTAATACTTCAAATTCACAGGAGCTCAGTTCATCCTAATGTCCTGCAGACAGCTGAACTCTCAGGAAACTGTTCTGCATCTTATCGAAAGAATATCATTAAGTAGCCTCAAGGTCTGCAGTCACGAGTGTCATTGCACGTAGCCTACCCAGAAGCACCACACAGACAAATAGGACCTGACTACTTCTGGCCAGCTTGAATTGAGTAGATTAATCCAGCATGAGCTGGATAACAAAGGTAACATTTCTTTGTAATGCGCTAGGATGGGAGGCTGGAGGGCAACAGAAATTGCAGTGGCAACCACAATTTGGCCTCAGGAACAGAGCAAGTCAAAGCAATTGCCCAGGGCTATGTGCAGCTGAGCTGGCCAAGTCATTGGCGGCTTACGGTGACAATCTAACATAGAAAGCAATAAACAGTTAAGACAACAGCACTTCGGGGTAGGGGTGAGTGCATGGGATGAGGGAAGCACCAGGAATACCTGACACAGATGACTGATACCATGAGGAAGCTGAAAACAGAGCAAAGGAACTGCTGAAGCACAGTAGCCAGGCTCACAGACACAAAGCCAGCATGCTATTTGAAGTGCCTGTTCTCTTCATTTGGATTACTGGTGTTTGAGTGGTCTAAACTGAACTGGCTGCGCTCCCTTCTTCACCCTACAGTTTACATGGGGCTTTGGTAAAGCTTGGCAAGTCTCACCCAGCACACACTATTATGTCAGAAATATGCTGAAGTAACACTTAGACTTTCAGAATTTCAGAATTTCATAAGCATTGAAATTTAGCAACTGGGTCTACTCTCTGCACAAACACTAAGACTGTAACAAGGACAACAATAACACAGAGAAGTGCACAGATTACTGAGTGTGGAGTTCCAGTACATATGTACTACGTATATAAGTTATATTTAAGCAAAACTTCAAAAGCAAAATACATTAAATTGTTGAATTTATTTTAACTCAAGATTTTTCAGATTAAAAGGCATCTTTGAAATGAGGTTCAGTAAACTACATCATCATAAGCTATCATCTAAAGGAGACATCTGAAAAGCACTACACTTTGGGAAATAAGCATACTGTAATTTATTCTTCCCTCTCCCCACACTCTTGGTTTGTTTTTTTTCCAGAAATGAAAGTTCTTTACCTGTTTGTAAGTGCCACTGGGTAAAATCGAAAATCTTGCATTCTTCCAACAAATTGCTCTAAACCTAAGAAAATATACTATAAATAAGTAATCTACTGAGCAGAAGGCAGCTTTGCACTGCATGAGAGCACCTTTAATTCAGAATTCAGAAATCTCTCTTGCACAATTACCCCACCTGAATGAAACCATCTTGGACTCGGACAAAACCATAGAGGGCAGTGACTTAATTTTTTTATAAAAAGAATGATTTATAATAACTTTATAAGAATATTTTGTACCTATCTCTTTTTTGATTAGAGAGGTGGCACAAGGATTGGCTCATTAGACAGAAGTAATGAGCCAGTCCATGTGCCACCTCTAATTAGAGAAGAGATACAGTAGGTACTACTGTACCTATCAATTTATACAATAAAGATAAAAAGCATTTAAAGATATTCCATTTATACATTTACTAGCTATCCAGCACTCAGAATCAAAATCACAAAGAACACTTCCAAATACAGGCCTTAAGAAATGGGGCGCAGAATGACTCTCTTGCCCAAGAGCTCAAGAAAGTTGTTTAAGTGACATATAGTTAGGAGTTAGCTTCAAATCAAAACGTTCCTGAAGAGCAAGAGTCAGTATTCTTACATCTGCAGAACCAAGAATTTGTGTAAAACAACAAAATATCCCCCAGCTGTTCTACAATGATCCTGTCATGCTGCAGTACATATAAAATTCTAAATGTAGATTAAGAGTAACGTTATCAGGCATCACCAGAGGCTGAGGGATCCTCATTCTGCTACTAGTTTATGTGAGCATTGGATAGAACTGAGCAACATGAACAGCCAGAAACTTCAGCTCTGCTCAGGAGAGGAGTGCAGTATAGTGGCCATGCACAATCCCATTCTGAAATATTTTCATATATTTACTCAGAAAAACTATGCTTTGTCATTTAATGGAATGTGTCCCCCTACCTACCCACATTTTGAAGAAAATCTACCTATTCAGTAACACATAAATTATGATCCTACAGGATTATCTACCAAACATCTATCTTACGAGACAATCTTTTAAGAAAGCTAATTGTATGCTAGGAATTTACTCCTGCAGGAAGATACTACTTCTCAGCATATACTTAATTTGAAATGATTCACACATTTCCTAACCACATTGTGCACACCTCATTGAATATTTCAGTGCATTCCACTAAAATGCTACAAGATTTACCTGTGAAGCTTTGTCCAATTTGCAGTGTACCATCAGCACCAGTATCTGCTACTGTTCCTACAAGAATCCTTGAATCAAATGGTGTATTGTCATCTTCCCAGCCATTCAAGAAGAAACTTATTCTGTTGTGATACACCTGTAGAATCAACGCAAAGGGGCAAACACATGCTTCAATTAAGCAATCACTTTGATTACATGCTATGTCTGTCACTGTTTAACTGTTCAACACATGAACCTGCTTGCTGTGTATCTTTACTTTTGGTGCCTACCAGAAGTAGTTGCCTCTATTCTGTCCATCCATTAGCAATCCAGTTAGTAAGATCATCACTGAAATGCATGGATTATAAAATTTCTGCAGTGATTAGATGAAAGAAAAAACTAGTACAGTAATCTGGAGGGGCAGGGGAAGAAAGAAGAAGGGTGGCTGTGCTTCACAAGGTACAAGGCTGGTTGCAGCTTCAGGCCATAGGCACATGTTACAGCTGTCAGAGCTTTTCTCATACACATCACTTCAAACAGGCCTCGAGGGTCTCACATACCATATACAGGACAACCAAATGAATCACGTTTCAGCCAGGCCTCTAACACCCCTCCAAAATGCCTCCCTAAATCCAGCATGTTTCTTTCTACAAGGGCTGAAGGGAACAGCATAGGAACTGGCTACATCTGCTTTACACCCAGTCAGTAATTCCCTTACATCAAGGAAACCCTTGACTACGAATATGCACTCAGCCAGTACCCCCGGGTGCCCTTTTCTGCAAGTGCTCCCTTCCCTGCCAATTCCTTTTAAATTTGAGCTAATGTTCATAAAAATACGTCATGGCATTCTCCTGGCTCCACAAACTTACAAGATGCTGAGCTTTTACATAGTGCTTTTTTTTAATTTTTTTATTAAAAATCCTCATGTTTAGGTTACATACACTTAGAAAAAGCTTAATAATATGGGAATGCCTTTCTGCCTTCCCTTTTATGAAAATAAATACCCTCATTTAAAAGAATACAGGCACACAAAAAAATTGGAGGCTTCTGGTGGCTATAGCCAGCTTCACATTAATGAAGTTCAGTACAGAAACTAAGTTCAGCTTACCCCAAACTTTTGAACTCTGTTGAACTGTTTTACAGAATAACCTTAATCTCACTTATTTCAGAAAGTGATTTATTTGCAAAACTGAAATTCCTTGATTTTTAGCAACAGTTCATTTGCATAAGGCTTATTTCACATCAGAGCTTGGTAGCTTTCAGGTTTTGAAACATCGTTTTGTTGTTGCAAATTTAGAGTGTTATTTTCATTTTGTAGATATGGATGTCTGGTGAATTGTGTCTACAGAGGACCAAATAAAACTAGAGCACTTTAGCTTGTCTTGATATCTATGCTAATCAAAACAAAATAAACCTAGAATAATTGCTTCCATAAGAACAATATCTATGTGAGGACAAACAGAAGGTTTACAAGCCCAAATAATTTGTTGCAAAGAGGAGAACCAGAACCTGAAAAAACACCAGTTGAAAAGCACAATATATGCACTCACAGTGCTATTCCACCAATAAAGTCCTTCAAATTTCAGACCAAGATAAACAGACACAATTATCTATAAATCTGAGCTCAGATGATCAGCATCAGTGCCTTCGGCAACAGGAGTCTATCAGTATTTTAAGAAAGGAAATATGAAATGAGATGGAGGGGTTGGTTTGGATTGTTTTTTATTTAGGCTTCACACAAAATTCTATGGATGGATTTTTCTCCTTAAACTGCACTCTCAAACACACAAATGGATGCTGAGCTTTATTGCTGTTTCCAGATTCAGTCAATATTTCCCAAATTTAGACAGGAATATTTATTGCCCTTCCACTGATGGAAATTTGAAGGCTATTATCATAATTACTAAGCCTTGAGATTTGTTCACAAAATTATCGCATATGAGTTTCACCGCTCAAAATACATCTCTTCATTTTAAATTATCTTTTGTCTTGACACATCAGTGACCTAAATACAAAAGTTTTTTATTTAATTTTAATTCAAAGCCCTCTAAACATCTGATGCCCTATTTGCAAGAGCCTAAGTACACATGTATATGGTGGTTACATTGCATTTTTTCTCTGCATCTCATTTTTTACAGCCTGTTACTGTCATTTGGTGTTTGACTGTTATCATCATAAAAGATACAGGCTTTCCCACTTCGTTATTTGTAGCATTATCTCATGTTTTACAACATCTTTGCACAACATGCCCGCACATGAAATATAACTAGTGAAAAGTTCTCAGTGGTATTAATGCATAAAAAAGAATGTGGTTCCATCTCTACTGTCTTTACCCAGCCAAAAGCTGATGAACAGCCAATTTTCCTTTATCACATTAGCACAGCCATGAGGGAAACACATTTGTTCTAGTCAGCTACACTAAAGATACTATTACCAATCTAACATATACATGTTTTATATCAGCAGTATTCTCGGAGTATGAGGGAGCCAACAATATATTAACACTAGCATGACAGTTTATTTAAGAAAAGAAAATTGTCTCTGTAGAGGGACAGAAGTTAGAAATGTATGGCTAAAGCTCAGTGTCACTGGTCTAATAAAGGTAATAATTCTTAAGCTTTCTTTATAGCAGGTAACACTCCTGTGGCAGCTCTGTCATATCATTCAAATAAAAACGTTGTCTTTTACAAGTTTAGGAGTACCTTTATTTTCAGTCAGATATGAAGCATGCTCCCACTCTCCTGTTTTCAGTTGTAAAATATCTGTAAGTGGAATTCAGAAACGGGAACATTCACCCCCATCAGCTCCTTGCAAGCTTACTATCTCAGCTGCAGCTTGTATAGGGACCTGATTTCCCCAGTGGGAAGCACAGCACTTGCCTTCATGCACCACCACCACCCCCCACCAAATATCAGTGGGACTATTTCTGACTGAAGAGTGACAGAATTGGGCTCTAAGTGACCAGGTATTTTTACTGGTTGAAAATAGGTGACTAACGACAATTTTAAATCTCCCCACCACCACCACCACCAATCTCTTTGTATTAAATAGGATTTAGAATAGTTGGGTTTAATATAGCACATCCCCAAGGTAGCCCTAAGCACTTTACAATGCTGAATTGGATATCAGTAGTGCAGTGACTGTGTAAGGCAAAGGCAGCAGTCATTATGCATTTGGCAGTAGCTCAATGTAACGATCCCCCTGCTGGTTATTAAAGGGGGTATGAATATCTGACATGGGAGGAAAATGTAGGAGGGAAACCATGTGTGGTAGGAAAAAAAAATCCCAGTGGTTCTCCACAGTGGAAAAAGAGGAATGTCTCAAAGTTTGGTGTCAGTTTAGACTAAGCTAAATAAAAAGGAAGGCTGGCGCTGAATCGGCTGTTTGATGTGGTTATTTAAGGTCTCCTGACCATTAACATTAAATTGCATACAATACTACAGAAATAAAAGATGAATTCCACTCCTGACTAAGACAACAGGATTATTCCCCTGTTGTCTTTATCAATAACATTCAATAGGAATTTGCCCCATGACAGTAACAGAAGATGGGCTTAAAAGGCTGGCCTCATAGTTGTGCAGAACACAAGACCAGAAGCCTGGGACATCAGCACTCTAATCCCAGCTCTGAAACCATCCCTCCCTCCCTACTTACCCATCTGGCAGATACTTAGCAAATCACCTCACAGGGAGGTGGCAAGGATTAGTTAGCAAGATAAATTCACTCTGCAACTACATTAGCCTTTGCCAATGCAGAGCCTGATACCAATTCCAAGCAATGGAAAATCCATTTGATGCTGAACTGAGATGGTGAAAGATACCCATCATCTTTCCTTTAATAGCATTCTTGTTATGATCCAGAAGAGTTACAAAGATGAGAAGTGCTGGGCCAATGGGCTGATAGACTAGTTCTTTCAGCGCATCCCTAATTAAGTCCTTATAGTCCTCTGTCACAACCAAATGGCCCATCAGAGCCAGCAATAGCAAATCAAATCACTTTCTACCTAGGAAAAATTCCCTGCCCTATGGGTCACTGTAGTGCAGAATGGAGGACACACTGAACACAAGCTCCTGCTTATAAAATGAAATAGGGACAGAAAAGGCATCACAACTGTTTCTTTTCTCACCTAAACATCTGTGCTACTCAGACCCTCCTTATGAAAACGTAACAATAAAACCTAACACAGGTTTGTCACTTGGTTTGGATCAGGAAGAGCTGTCGTGTAAACAAAAGTCAGTATTTTCATGTTATTAATGTATTAACTGCTAGCAGAATTTTCCACTATATCACAGTAATCTGTGTGGCAAAAAAGCAGTATAACCAAATACCACACTTCAGAACAGTTGTACTTGCTAAGACTAAGGGACTAACTATGGCAAAAAAGCAGAAGCAGGGGAGCATATAGGAGCATGGTAAGCATGTATGATACTGCTCCCAAATACTCTTTGAACTCAAACCACTTTCAGTTCACAGACTGCATCAGCTATCCATGGTTTCTACATATTTAATACCTTTCCATAGATTTCTTCTGTATGATTTTGTATAGCTGCTCTTTGAATGCAAACGTGTACTTCCCCAAAGGCACCCACTGTATAGATTGATTTAAGAATACCATGGGGTTTTCTTTTTTTAAACTTTGAACTGCACTGTTATCTATAGTTATAACATACAGTTGTATACTAAATGCATAAATAGTTAAAACGGGTATAAATAAGCTGTATAAGAGATATAATAAAAATATTCAGTATTTTAATTTAAAAAACTATCAATATGCTTTTCAAAAAAATAGAGTAATATTTTTCTTCATTACTACAGAGGCAGGACACATTTTGGGTATCAAGTAAAAGATACAGGTATACTGACTCCCTTTTTTGAGCTACAATGGCATTTTCCAAGCCAAAGTCAATTTGGGGGAATTCTGAGACCCCAATCTACAAAGTTTTGCCTTTCAGCTAATAGCAGACACATATATTATGTGTGATATCTTTCATATTTAAGCAACATACACTTTTTCTTCACGCTTCTTAATCATCCTGTCATCAAAATGTCCTGTTACATATATATATATATATATAGACAACTGAGACAACTTCAGTCTCCTCCATGTAGAATTGAATTCTCAGCCAAAATAAATGGAGACCATGATCTTTTTACATCAAGATTTTTCCATTAAAAATAAGCTCTAATATTAATATTACCCAGATACCCTGTGCAGAATGATTTCTAATAAATAAAATAGACATGCAAAAGAACCCTTTATGTTCCATTAAAAATATAATAAATGATAGCTAAATATAGCACAGCAGAGCTTAAGATGACTAACAAGAGATCAAAACTCCACTGCACTAATGGACACAACCAACAGAAGCAGTAGTCTCTTCCCCAAATTTTTTAGAATTTATAATTACTATATGTTTCAAAGATATACCTGGTTTTTAGCACAATCTTTTCCTTTAGGTTGTCTTTCCTATCACAATATTTAATGGCACAGGGAAGAATTATTAAAATATTACTGATAAATTAAAGGGAGTTATTTCAAGACAACATTAATCTCTTCTACTGGTTAACTATACATTCTTTTTAACTCTTATTCATTATAGCTTCTAGTAACCATAACAGTTTAAAGTTTCCTCTCATCACCTCTTGTTCTAATAACTAGATCACAGCAGCTGGCAAGACAGGAAGAAAGCAGAGGGATTTCTCCCCAGATTTGCAGGCCATAAATGAGGAGTTTCACAACAGAGAGAACGCTGGCACCAAAAATGAAATAAAGAACTTTTTTTCCAGTCATTCAGGCCAAATGATACCAATGTTGGCCTAGTTAGTTATCCAGCCAACTTCGTTATGGCAAACAGTTCAACTGTAACTTCAGATCTTAAGGCTATTTATACCATCAAAGAAAGCCTCAGATGGCAGGGGCAGGAATGACTGACATATAAAAGAAGGACAAGGACCAAAACTTCCTATTCAAATAAATACTAGGAATTGGAATACACATGCAATGGAACCACTGTTTTCATTAAGATGAAGCAGTTTAGGGATCTATGGTTTGTATCAGACACCTAATTTTTCAGTTAAAAATTCATCTTTAGATAGCTGTAAATGAAAGCTAAATTTAAAAACTGAATACAAACAGAAACGTAAAGCCTGCTTCTCAAATATGGGAAAACAAGCAAATTCTCATCCAAATAAGTGAACAAAAAAGAAACTGCAAGAAAACTTAGACAAGTCTGTATTAGTCTACCCTTTAAAAAAAAAATCTCTATTTACAGAGCAAGAAACTTATTTCTGATAAACTGATAAGATACTTGTGATAAGAAGTAATGTGATACACAATATGAAGAATTTAAGTGCTTTATGAAGAGCAATTAGGTAGCTATACCATTCACTTGTAAGACACAAAAAAAGGGGGGGGGAAAAATGTTCCATTTATTTTCCAGCTCAGCAAACTGACAGAAGTGACCCCTCTCCTTAGTCACTGTAAAAGCTAAAGTAACTCCAGAATCCACAAAGTTACACAGAGGTGTACATGAAAGCAGGAGTTTGTATAAATTATTTACTTAATCATTTAGAAAAAATGAGGAATCAGAAATTACAAGAAGCCAGGAGAAGTGGTGACTCACCCAGCTCAAAAATTACTACACAGGGTATCATTACAATTGTTTACTATCACTGAATTTGCTATGGTTCTTAGAAAAGTTGCTACCAAAACTTTGCTTCCTATCTGTTAAAATAACCAAGAGTGGGTTTTCTTCTTCTAAATGTATTGTACCAGGAAATTTTTCAATGAGTTCATTCTATAAAAACAGAGAGTGTATTAACACATTTTCTCCCAAGGTGAGAAGACAGATTAAGGTTATGACCAAAATGACAGGCCTGTGGCTTCCTTGAATACTTTAATAGAGTCAACAAATCAACAGTGGTCACTGATGACAACAGATGAGGGGAGACAATAGATGGAAGGAGGGGAATTAGTGATTCTGCTTTAATGGTCTAATCAGAAACTTGAGCATAAAAATCCTGTTCACCTTCAACCTGTCTAAATAAACTCTTTTTGGGTACTCATATAAAGATATACGGCATATTCGACCAAGGGGGTAAATGCAGGTTCATATCTCTACACTGTGAAAGCAGGTGTGAAACAGAAGCGGAACAGTTAATAAAAGATCCAGTAAAGGGGTCTTGCATATCAAAGAGATGAGATGCACATAGGTATGCATTTCAGTATTTCCTTGCATAATTGCAAACCTTGCTGAAGCTGCAGTTACAAAGGCTTCCACAGATCTTTAATATTTTGTAAGTGAATTTCAGTGAAGAGGAAAGGTCAGTGAAATGGACTTAAGCAACAGAAAGCTGATGAATGGAATTTTTGCAGGAAAAAAACAGGATAAAGTTTACTTTCAGATGTGATTTAAGCAAAGCTAGCACCCCAACTCCACAGTGCTGCATTTTACATGTTTTTAAAAAGCTGTGTGTGTATGTAGCCCTAAATTGATGCAGCAGAAATGGCAGACAACTTTCTGCCGCAATTCAGCACCTTCCCTCACCGAATAAACTGCGCAATTTACCCATCCTGAAAATCCGTCTCAAAGGCTCCTTTATTAATCTCCCCAGTTCTACTTTATTCATCTTATTTTGCATTATTCTACTAATTTTTATTCTTCCTCTTTAGTCTACTACATTCAGCTTTAGGAGAACCACACAAAATTGCATTGAATACAGGTGGGAGCAGATTCCATGCCTCCAAGGACTACTTTTCTCAAACACTAATACAAAGAAGGAACAAAAATGGTTTATCCCAATCTCCTTACCTCTCCAAAGCCTTCAGGTAATCTCTCTGTCAGCCACCTGCTATACAGGTGCAGTAGCTTCCACACTTAACCTCTGTAGATTCATCAAGACTCCACTCCATACTCAACCACCTCATACTCCACACATTACTCAGCACCAATACACAGCCTGCTCATACAGTCTTATATTACTTATCTCTCCTTACACCATACCACATGTAGCCTAACCTAAATTTACAACCTTAGCTGAATGGATAATTCAGGAATAAGCACTAGCATACATTTCTGTAGTATAAGTACATTTTGACAGTGATGGCAGTATTGCTAAGGGACGCTTGGGCAGGTGTCTTACATACATCAAAATCTCCTGTGCTCACTCTTTATTATTTTCCCCCAGAGACAAAGCTTACACCCCTAAGATAAATAGAGCTCATTTGTAGTCTTTTGCTCTTTGCATTTTAATGGCTTTTATTTGGAGGGAAAATTGAGACAACACAGAGGAAACTTGGCAGATCTAAAGCTTGGCAAGAGATAATGAATTTATGTAGCAAACATGTGAGAACAAGAATATGTCAGGAAGAATTTGTCTGGGATCTTGTTCTCAAACAGACCAAAAAGATGCTAATAACAATGTTAATAGGGACAGGGGGAATGAGGGGAGTGGAAATTGAAAAATAATATCCACGAGGATAAGCCAGCTCAGATAATTTATCTGCGTTAACACATGACAGACAAATGGCAGCTTCTATACCAGTAAAAGAACTGCCTGATGGGTTTGCCAGTGAGCTTGGTGCTGCTTCAGCCAGAACCCTGTCTTGGTTTCAAATGCATTTCTCTTTCTTAACCAAGTATAGGAGAAAAGGAGTACTACCTTATAGAGCCATTACAGGTATTTAAAATCTTCCACGTCAGATTGTTTGCCCATTATCTTATAACAAACGCAGGAGATGCTCACACAATAAAATTTATTTTACCTGCTATTTTTAAATGATGTTATTCACATGTCTAAATTCCATATTCAAATCCTATACTACATTTACAAAAAATTATTTAATCTATAAGAAATGTGCACCTCTTAGCAAACAGTTACTCACCCCTCTGTATCCCAAGCCTTTGAAGCAACTTGGCTGCAGGCTTGAAGGAAAAGAGCACAAGAAGATAGAGGCAAACTGCAACCCTTGCATCTCTTCAGGTTTCAGTGTGATGCTTTTCATGTACCTTTGGTTCTCAGGCCTCATTTTACACCAATAAAACAGAGAAGGCCTGGGGCCATTCACTGCAACCACTGATTTAAGTAACAGTGTGGTCAGGGATTTCATTAAGATGATTTTAAGAAAGAAAGTGTTGAAGTTAGTATTCATAGTTAGGGAAGATTCCTTTATTTCCAAGCATTCTGTCATTTTTAGAAGGAAGTTGTGACAACATGGTTCTAGGCTGAGATTCATTATCTAACCATAGCCAACAATAAAATCAATCTGCCCTCTTACCAGAGCATGCCAGTCTAGCTAAAATGCCCAACCAAAAATGTTTTCATTTATCAAGTATTTTATTTTTCGCTCATTTATATCAAAATTCAAGGATGCTGCACTCCTACTCTTCCCTGAAAGAAGTAAAAACTCAAAAATCCCTCTTTTATCATCTCTTTAAACTCTATAGGAAAATCACCTTTGGCCTTTAAAACCAGGAACTGAAGTTCTGAGTGGAAACAGTATATGCACAAGCTATTTGTTGCTAAATTACTGAGTTTCTCTTCAAAATAAGGATGCTGCTTTAAGCTGACTAGGAGCCTGCACAAGGAAATGGCGTGAAATAATTTGAAAGTTTAATTCTTCTTCAGTATGCTCCAAATAAAGTTTCAATATATGTAAATTCACCATAAGCAGGATCAGCTAACCTCATCAACAAATTAAACTGTATTGCAACCCCAGACTATTGTAGGACCATTACAAAAGGCCTTGAAAAATGCCTTTCTTTACAAGATTTACAGGGGATACACACACACATTTGATGACACCATGCACAATCTTGTTGCAGAATCCAGAGAATTTTAACTTTCTCTAATATAACAGGGTAAGAATATCTGTGTTGAATATATTCCTGCAGGCCAGCAAACTAGTAGACTAGCAGGAAAACATTCCAAAAGGAATAATACTTTTTCATCGTTGGTTTTATCCTCTACTTTTTTCTTTTACACTTGCTAGACTTTGACAGATGCTTTTCCAAGAGTTCCTAATAAAAGAAAATCCTCAATTAGACAGCTTTTGAAATTAAAACTGCCTAAATAGGAAAAAAAAAACCCACCATTCTTTAAATACTGAAATTGACTCCTCACAACATTCTGTCCAAAGATAACAAGTGGACTGACTAGTACTTCAGCTTTGAATTTATTTAAATGTAGACATACACATGCAGTATTAGGAAGGCAAAAACAGGATATGAAATAAACATAAGGCATCAGCCCTAAGCTCACTGTCAAGAGTATACCAAAGCTTCTAACCACAGAGTTCAGCTGAAGGTAACTATCTGTCAAATGTAATCTGTGCAAGTGAATATGCTTAAGCTGGTGCTATGAATCAACCAGAATAGCTTTGGTCTTATTGACATTCAATTGCAAGAAGTTGCAGCTCATACAGTCCAATAGACATCTGACAACACCATGAGTGCTTCACTGACAGAAAGCTTTAAATATAGATGCAACTATCATCACAATACACATGGAACTTAACTTCGTGATCCCTCATACCATCTGCAGAAACTGGTCATCAGCTGGATGGCATAAGACCACACGGTCATCCTCTCTGCCTACTGCCAGTTTCTGCAGTTAACAAATCACTGTGACTTAAAAAAAAAATAAGAAACAAAGAGAACAGAGATTGACTGACAGAAAAAGACCACTCGATCTTTCATCACTGTCCCATTAAATCTCTCTCTGAAATCCACTTATACCATTATCATCTCTGTTCTCCTTTTAAAAATAAAATGCCAGATCAAAATGTGTTTAAACTGTTTGCCTTAGTTAAGGGCCAGATCTTCAGCCACTATAAACTGCCTTCAGCTTCAGCAATGGCACTTCACACCTGCCGAGGCCAAGACCTCAAATATGTTACCTATACGTTCATCCTTACAGCTGATCTTTATGCCTTGAAACAAGATGTCTCAATTGCGCGTATGTGGGATGCTGGACATGTGTCTTGCATATTGGGTACCAAAATAAGAGCCGATTTGTGTTCTAACTTTCACAAAAGAAAGGAACAGAACCTACAACCACTTATGTGCTTGTTTGACCCTTTCTTCTGAGAACTCCTGCCATTTCAACGGTAAATGCTCCAGTACAGCACAGTGTCTTTTTCAAAATACTTTCATTTAGCCCCATTGTCTACATGAGTTGTTATATACCCACTTGCCTGCCCTCTTCAGCTCCTGCTGCCTCACTCTGTCCCTCACCATCATCCCAGAGCCACAAACAGATAAAGGAAGCTGGCAAAGAGGAAATATGTCGACTATATTCAGCTTGCAATTGTGTTTATGGGAAGCACAGTGTAAGTGGTTGGGGGCAGGGGGAAAGGGGAGAGACACACACACACGTTATGAGCACTCTGAACAGCTATGGCCATGCTCTGAAAAAGCCAGTGTACAAAAGACAGACCTGAGGAAGAAACCTCATCAGGGGACCACAGAGACAGAACTGTCTTAAAACACAAGGGCTGGAGAGGATAAAGGGACAGTAGAAGAAATGGCAAAGAACAGTGAAGGGGAATGAAAAAGCATAAGGTCAGGAGGGGCAAGATGTCTCTTTGCCTTTCCTTTTTTTGCCTCAGGCCCATATCAGCCTTTCCTTTTCTTGACTTAACTGGGATGAATTTTAATTGCAGCATCTCTACGTGTTTTATACACTATGTACTCTCTACTTGTGTGGAGTGGATTTCCATTCATCACAGGATTGCAGGCAAAAATCCCAGGAGAATTTTGCTTTCCTTCAAAGTTAACTTTACTAAAATCAATAACTTTACTGCTTCTTCCATCTAGCACATACCCTTACTCCACAACCATTTCAAATTTCATCATTTTATGATCATTTGATTTTTAACTTATTTCCATATACAAATATATATTTGCAATCTTTCCACAATAACAGTGACAATATTTATATACTGTTTCAATAACAGTATAAAAGCAACAACTTTACAGCGACAGTGGAAACATGCTTTCATTTGTAGTTTTAACACAGTCAATATCCTCACTGATCTCTAACACTCTTCCTACTGTCTCCTCCTCAATTCCTCAAAATTCAAAGTTCTGGTTTTCTCAGGGAACCTTATTTTATGTCTTAAAGATTTTTATTGCTTGAGCTTTTTTTCTGACCACCTGCAAGTCTAGTGCAACACCCAAGAATCACAACCACGCTAAATTGTCCTCACCTTGTATGCAAACCACTAAACTTAACTTAGGTAAAAAAAAAAAGAAAGAAAAGAAAAAATAGGGGGCAGGAGAGCAGGAGTGTTTCCTACTCCAGATTGAGTATCATCCCTCAGCAATATTGTTACATCTCTTCCAGCTTTATATCAGCTCTCCCTTCTCTAAAACTGTGTATCTTGGCATTTTAAATCCCCCTTCATTTTCCTTCTTGTCCCTTTTATTCCAATAATATTTTTCTTATCCTTGAAAACATGTCACTCCAATTCAGCAGTCTTATTACATATGCTCCTAGCATTTGTATATAAGATACTTAGCTTTTCCCTTTGACCTCCTTTACCTTTCTTTTCCACAATCTCCTACAACATTAATCCCTTCTCAGCAGGAAATGGTTTCCCTTCAATCCGAGTCTATTTGTCCATAGATCCACTAGTTCAGCTTGACTTCCCTAAAGGACAACATAAATCTAAAAAAATAAAAAAAGAGTAGGGGGGAAGGAACCCTGGAGTGCTCCTGAAGCAGTTAACTCTGCTCAGGAACAAGCCACATATTAATATGAATTTGACAGTGAAATCAGAAAGCAAGTGGAATGCAGGCCAATGCACAAGGTAGTTTACAAGCTTGAGAAAAACTAATAGTTATTTCATGAATGAAGCTGCTTTGATGCAAAGATGCAAGTAACAGCAAGCAGAAAGATCCAAAATAGGAATGTTAATTTTTTGGACAGAGGGGCAGGGGTAGTTTTTAGCACAGTGTTAAAAACTGAGTGCTGTAACCCACACTGTCAATTATCTGATAAACCAGGCCAACAAAGAAAGATCAATGCAAAAAGAGGGAGGTTTTGAAATGGTCTGTATTCCTAAAGAATTAGTACTTTTAAAAGTTAACATGGTTTCCAAAATAAACAGTTGAATCAGAGATTTAGTGATCCTTCATGTTACAGAACATGCATTCCAATTACTGATGGGCTATTTTGATTTGAGCTTTTGTTGGTGAGCACCTCACCAGTATTTCAGTAATATCAAATAATATTAAACTGATTAACTACAGCTCTGCCACTTTCTATCCTAAGCAGCACTGTATCAATGAAAAATATTTTTTATTGCTTGTGTCAGTGGAGCTCTATCAGTCTGATGCCTCAGGATAGAGCAAACATCTGGGCAGGGGACTGGCAGAACCCGAGAGCTCAAAATTGCAAATACAGGTTCTGTTAAAAAATGAAGTAATTAACAAAACAGATGTGCTCTATTTTAATCAATCTCTGTTCTTTTTACATGTAAAGGTTTTCACAAGTGATCTTTGTGCTACAAGTTCCAAACAACAAAATAGAAGAGGAACCTAGTCATCAGATCTTAAAATACATGGAGAACAACTGCTTTCTTGCTTGCTGCATGATGACTCTCTTTTCCCCAAGTCACAGAACAGATCAGATCCAAGATCTGATGACTGCTATAGTAACATGAAAGGAGACAAGCATTAAGGATTCAACAAGCTGCTTTATACAGACAAGAGGTATGTGCATAAGGCACAAGTAAGTAACAACATGAAAAACAGAATTATCTACTATCAAGACTCAAGCAGGCCACCTAAAGAAGCTTAGAGAGATGAAAGACTTTTTCTTTTGACCACTCCTGACTCCAAGAACCACAAAAGTCCCATGGGACATGGTCAACAAGCTAGAAAGACAAGGGAGTACAGAGGATAAATCTTCAGGGTAAGAAATTCAGTGGAAAGAAATAGAAGCTTGCTGCTCTGAAATGTCGGATTCAGACCAATATTGATAGTCTGATCTATGCTACCACTGAATATCACATGCTGATTTGCCTACAGGTGCAACAACAATGAACCTCGCATACAAGGTCACCTACAGTCACAGTCAATAGCAAGGGTACCCCTAAATACCACTGGAAAGGAGAGAGCAGAGGCTCAAGAGAAAAATATTTTGGCTGTAATTCAGGAAGCAGAAGGTCAAAGCCAGTGCCATTTTTTGAAATGCTACCAGTACCAGCAAGGGTCAAACAAGCAATGCTGCATAATTCTGCACCCAACTGAAGAAACAGCATGTGGAAAACCAGGCCAATTCAGAACAGAGACAACTATCTGAATAGATATATATCTAAATAATAAATTATATATAAATAGATTTATAAATAAATTATAAAAAATAATAAAATACATCAAATATACGATGTATTGCATATTACAATTGTCACTAGAAGTTTGATTCATGGCTATTGTCAATAAAAAAGTTACAGCATGCTTAGGAAGTCTCAAAGTTATTTCCTAACTAAACACACACACACACACAATTCTAGAGTAGCACATACAATTGTTCATCTCTACTCATTTTTATTTAAAAAATAAAAATTTAATTAAAAAAAACACCACGAAAAATGCACCAAATGCCAAAAATACAACCTTTAGAACTGCAGGATATTCAAACATTTGAGACTAGGAGAAAGAAAGAAAGCAAATAATTTTTAACATTGTGCTTCAATTATTAAAAATACAATTTAATTTGCTACCACCTATTTTTGTGTAAGGAAGCAAACTGCTTGCAAAACAAATTGAAACTTGATAGATTTCAAATCTCACCTGAAACTCTCCAGACAAATCAAGCACAGCTTCTGCAAACCATTCCATACTACCTCCTCCCAACACTGGTCATACAAACAATTCCATTCTTACCATATATATTATAGAGTCTGGGCAATCTTCAGTGGGATTTGTGTTTGCAATTGAAAAAAACATTCACAATTTCCTGAAGTTTAGTGAAGATGGCATTCTGTATTTCTGGCATTCTGTATTTTTGGCATTCTCTGAAATTAAAATCTTGGCCCAAATGAAGTTCCTTGTCTTGTGTTCCCAGGCAGCTAAATCTCCAAATATGCAAGAACTTGCCTGAACTCATATTCGGGGGAAAAAAAAAAAAAGGAAGTAATTTAAGAGATAGTATAATTGAAGAGAAGATAAAGGCATCTAGGACATATCCCATTTTCCCAGGAAGCTGAAGTCATAACAACAAAGAGCTTTTAAATCAACACAGTTGACATCCTAATACCTATGAGCCAGAAGAAGAGGCAAGTTACTAGTATCAAACTACTCAAAGTTCAGCAGCAGTATCTCAAAGGCTTGCAACCACAGCAGATTAAATGATGAAGCAGTTGCCAAAAGAGCTATGCCCACTGTTTCTCCAAACAGTTCTCTAAACAGACATTCAGATACATTACAGACTGTAACGTGTTTTATTTCTGCTGTCTGTTAGGCGCATGAGCACCAACCATATGGACAGGCTGCATCCTCCTAAATATTTTCAACACACTATTGTAATTAGTAGACAAGAAGCTCTAAACATTTAGAATTAATGCAAGCTCTCCCCTCCCTTCCCGAGACTGACAAAACTACTAAGTGATTACTTCAAACAGTGATTTAAATTAAAATGCTTCCTTGCTTTCTCATGTTCTTACTAAACTCAGGGTATAGACAGTTTAAAACATCTCATATTTAATAATACATACACAGAGTGTGTAGAATAAATGTTTTCTTCTCTGGTTTTAAGTCTCAGGTTCTTTGCTTTTAATACAAACCTAAAACTATTCAAAAACTTGTGCACAAAATAAAACGATTTTACAAATTGGAAAGGACAAGTTTTCTCTTGATAGTCAAACAGTTATGATGTAAAGCGGTCTCATTAAATCATAAGTACTTTAACCTTTTCTTGAAAGAACTGGAAGATTTAAAGATTTATAAAGAAATTTTGCCTGAACTAGGAAATTACTCATATTTGACATGTATTGAAATGATAATGCTGATTTCAATAGGCACTCTAAGAGCATTTTCCTCCCAGGAGAGTAATTCAGTCATGGTTACCTCTCTGCATCTAGATTTTAAACATACTTTCTAAAGCTTTTAATGTGCTATAGTCTGCCAAAACATGGCAGAGTTACATAGATATGATCAGGCAAAATAAAGGCCAGTACAAAAAATTACTTTTATAATTAGAGACACTAAATATGAAACAAAAACATCAATCTGACATGTTCCCAAAGAACCTCCTGTTTCAGCAGCCTTGGCTGTATCTGAAAATTCAGGTTTAAATTCCACTCTTCTTAACTGGTTAAAGAAATTCTGAAGTATCAAAGGGAAAGTGAGAGACCCTTAACAGTGATTCTGAAAAAGGAAACACATAATGATGCCGCTGTTACTAAGTGGTGCAAATCTGATATTATATCATTATGCAGGCACAATTGGCCTTAATCATGCATTGCTATGCTCTCAAAACCACCAGTTTTTGACAGTTTTCCTGAGGTTCAGTGCATATCAGATTCTTTTAAGGCTATATAGCCTTTACTCCATTCTGAACCTTCAATCAGAGTTTTTGCTAATATATAGCTAAGAATATGCAGTGATAAATAGCCATAAATCAAGATCAGACACACAGAAGGACCCTAAAACTTTCAGAAATCTGAAGGACTTGATCCTCACCAACTAAAATCAACTAGAATAGTGGCAGTAATTTCAAGGAAGCAGTATCCACAATTTATGGCCTTAAGGAAACCCCAAAAACAAAACACAAACCATTTGAAAATGAAAATATAAGTTCAGTTGCAAATCATAAGCAGTGGAAAATAAAGCCAGACAAGACCTGGAGAAAAAAATGAGTCATACTGATCAAAGAGAACAAAAAAAAATGGTTAAAATTCACTTTTGTTTCAAATCCACTTTAATGTACCTTAGCAGAACTTTTCGACGATGATGTTTCTCAAATGTTTATTTGGTATAAAGAACAAATGGCTAGCCAACAGCTATCTGCATATTAAGAAGGCTGCATAAACTATTAAAAAGTATGAAGCTACTCTTAGACTGATGCCATCTAGGCTCAAGTATTTTTTTCCAAGTACATTCCAAGACTATTAGTGACTTACATCCAACATCCTGCTGGCAGCAGTGGTTACAGTAACACTGCAGGAAAAGGGAAGGAAAAGAAAAAACCACAGCTCATCAACATAACTGATATGAATTCTCATCTTCTTTTGGGATGCACGTTATCTTTTTTATGAAAGTTACTGAATTAATATTTAAAACCACCAAAAAAAACCCCACCATTTTCTTATGCCCACTATTCTGATCAGAATGCTTTTTCAGAAACACTGCTGCAATAGAACAGACTCATTTTCCAACTTAAACAGGCCTATTGTCTGCCTGCTGTTTACCTCCAACAGATTTAGAGAAGAAAACTGTGACTTCCCACTCATCACTACAGTCAATTCCTAACAGAAGGTTCCCCAAATCATCTTCCATAAGGCCTCCATAAAGCCTTTCATTGTCTTTATAGACTTTGTATCACATTACTTAAAAGTGAATGATGGAAGTTTTACCCGACATTTTGCATGAAACTTCACCTGAGTCTGGAGCAGCATCCATGATGCTTTTCTCTCACTATTGGGAACACCTCTTCTGATACATTTCCCCAACACATGCCTTTTTTGTAGCCACATCATGCTAGTAACTCATCATCACCAGCTGGGACTACTACTTCAGCAGTTTTCTAATGATTAACTACTTAGCAAGACATTTTGGGAGGGATTTCAAGTTCATTACCTTGCATTTTGTAATACCAAATTTCATTTCATGCCGGTTACCCTAGTCCTTTCGGTCATGCCATTCTTCCTGTATGACATCTTTCTGTTCCTCATCCTGATATCTCTCCACATTATGCTACCAGCTACTACACCCTTAATATTTCTGCCAAGATCATTAATGAAAATATAACACAAGGCTGGTCCAAAGACTAATTCCCAAGGAATTCAATTGCTTTTTTGCCTGCCCCCTTCTCAGGATTATGTCAGTTCCTTTGAGCAGTATCTCTTGCCAACCCTCCCCAAGAGCATAACCTTTGACTCTACAACTTCCATGGATTGTCACATCAATGCTAAACTGGACTCCAGGTAGAAGAAATCTGATACACTTACTTTGTCTGAAAATCAGTTCTTTAATTAAAAAAAAGCTAAGAGGTTAGACAGTGATGAGCCATCCCTAGTAAATCCACACTGCATTTTATCCCCCTTTTCACTTAGCACCACATCTTTATTCCTTCAAAGATCTTTTTCAAATCCTCATATGCCACTGTGTCAAGAAAAATAGGCCTGCATTGCCAAGATCATTTTTCCTTTCTCTTTGTACAGGCTCTGGCTGGGATGGAGTTAAATTTCTTCACAACACCCTGTATGATGTTGCATTCTGAATTTGTATTCTCACTTTTGCTATTGCTATTCTCTCTCTGGGCAAGGGGGACCCGGCTGCCTGGCTGATGGCCAGCATCAATCCATGACATTCAATGTAAGCATCATAGGTCTGCCCCTGACCTGGGAGATTTGCATAAAATATCTCATTGTCAAAGGATTTTATGTACCAGTTCTTTCAGAATTTTTTGGACAAAGACTATCTAGTTGCATCAGCATGTACACAATAAGCTTGCACATTCATGTTTCTACCCCTTTATGTGCACTTCTATTTACATACATTTCTGTTACCTGGCTTGGTTTTGCTCTGTGGCTGTTATCACTATTGAAAACAAAGTGTGTATTTCGGGGACCTTACTCAAATCATCCTTAATCTCAAGCACAACTTCACTGTACCCAAGTCTTGCCTTCTTACACAAAAAAAAAAGTAAGAAGTTTTTACTATTTGACAGTCATTACTATGGCTAATTCAGCTTGGCATCTTTCCAGCTTTATTTCTGTTCGTATATAGCATTCTCCGTGAATTTGTCTCCCTATTCCCCAGCGCCTGCAGACTCTGCCATCTCTAACTGCAAAGGCACTTATTCTGAGTGAATAAGCCTGGGCAACACATCTCCAATTTTTTCCTTTAAGGGCACAGATTCCTCTTAATTCTGTTATTTTTAACAACCTCAGATCTTTTTCCCATTCAATCTCTGGGCTCTGCAGTTCACCTTTTTTAATAAAAATAGGCCCATTTGTTTGTTCTTTCTAAACCTCCCCCCCCCCCCCCCCCCAAATCTGGCTTTAGTTATAAATACTCAACACTGACACCCACTTCTCTAATAATGCCCTCATCACTTGACAAAACTGATTTCCAGAATTTCTGCTATAGTAACTACTTGATGAAAAAATTTTTCATGCAGAACATACAGGAATGTTTGGGCCCTGTTAGTAGAACTTTAATTTCCCAGCTATGAACTGGAGAATAAGTCTCTCCAATGACACTGTTCTTAGTAGTAGTTCTCTAACAAATTACACATCTAAATCCAAACCCAAGGATTTAAATTCCTAGATTACCACAGTAGATTCAATTTACTAGCCTTCTCTTCCCCTAGATTTTATTTCAAAGAAATTATTTTCAATTTGTGCCATCCTTTCCCTCTCTCTTATCATTTAATTGCTATTTGGTGCTATTCCACCATTTAGCATTCACTTCTGTCATTCCTGAATA
Organism: Pezoporus flaviventris; assembly: GCF_033815535.1. Classification (NCBI taxonomy): domain Eukaryota; kingdom Metazoa; phylum Chordata; class Aves; order Psittaciformes; family Psittacidae; genus Pezoporus; species Pezoporus flaviventris. The sequence continues at coordinate 430,665 of NW_026892631.1, forward strand.
TGCCCTTACACCCAAATTCCAAACATATCTGCCACCCGACCATATTTCTGCTCTCTCTAAATTTAGTTTCACATCTGCAACAAATCTTTCACACTCCTTTGTCATGGTGCCTGTTGCCTTGCATTTTGCACAGATATTTCAGTTTCACTTACTAACCACAGGAACTCTCATTTGAGGCTCCCAGCTCTTACTGACTGTTTGGCTTTAGAGACCTTTGGTCCTCATCAGTCTCATATTAGGCATAACTGTGTTCAGAGATACATTTGGACCCTAGCTCCTTGCTAGAGCTCACTCATGGTCAGCTACATCCCTCACTCACACACTCTTCACAAACTACAACCAACCTGCTGAAAAACAAACTCAAAAATTCACTCATGTGCCATGAACATTTATCAAACTCAAATCCCCCAGTCTTCCCCTGGATGTTATGCCTGTCCCCAGCTCAGTGCACAAATTCACGTGTCTCAGCTCCCGATTCTTTGGTTGCAGCCACTGGATGCGCCAGCCAGCTCTCCCCATCCATCACGCAACCACAATTACAAACACGATGCATAAATTCTCTGTGAGCCAACCAACAAGTAATGCCTTTTCCTCAGGGGCAGGACCCATTAGACACCCCTGTTTGCTACCTGTGTTAGTAAGTGCCAGCATTCAGAAAAAAAGCCCTTCTGTCCTGAATCAGACTCACTCCAAATTAGACATATCGGCAATTTGGTCTGCAGTCACTGCGTAAAACAAGGCACCATGCCAAAAGCTTTTCGTCCTCCCTGTTGACCAAACATGCAATATTGTGCATGGCTTTGAAAAGCACTTTCCAATATGCTGTAGAGAACATCTGGTCAAATTTATATTGACATGACATCTCACATTCAACAATAATTCCCTTTCTGGTTTTGTAGAAGGAGGTTATACAGCAACTACACTGATAACACCTTATCTACTTCAAACCAGTATGGCTGTAGGGTGACTGCAAACTTTCCTAACTTAGTGCCCACAGAGCTCAGTCCTATGGCTTGTCTTTGCTAGGAAATAAAGGTTATGCCTACAACAGTGACACAGAACTGAGATTGCTAATCCTTTACAGTTATCAGAAGCAGTTTTTCCTGAACAGAACAGCATGGAAGTCTATGTGGTCTGACTTATTTGGAAAAGCTCGAAGCAGTAGTAGGTCATTACTGCATTCAGCCCCCCTCTGTTGTCTCTACTCCAGGTAGCCCATGTACAGCCTAGGGAAGGGTCTCTCCTCTGCACGCCCATGCCTAGAAAACTACATAGCTCTTTATCTTCAGAAGATGAAGCTGATTTTCATCAGCTTAAGGAAACACCTGTATTCAAATATATGTATCATCATGAGATATAAATATCTATGATCATCAAATATTATTAATATCCGAAGACACAAACAGTACCATATGAATATTACTTCTGCATGGTGTTTCTCATTTTCCATTTTTCTCTCCATTCATTGAAAAAAAAATGCTTTTGGACTGCTGCTCAAAATAAAGGAGAGAAAAATAACAAAAACCGACACCACACAAAACCCCAACACCAACAAGCCCCTAAACCCTTTGCCTAAAGTCTCATAGCCAGCCCTAGTGCTAAATGGATCATGCTGTAGCCACTGTAATCCTTAATGATAGTTAAAAGTTGAATCCTACAAATACCACAAACCACAGAAAGTAATGTTCTACGCTAAGCTAAGAAACCTAGGAAAGGTATTAAGCCTGCAGTCCCTGCAAGGGTCTAGAAGCTACACTTCTTCACTCCAGCTATACACTGAACAAATTTCACCACAGAAACAAATTCTACAGAGTGCTTGATGTTTCTTTGTAATACAATTCAAGATACTGGTGCGTATTTAAATCCAGCCCTTTCACTCTTCACTTAGCTATCCCAGGCTTTAGCAGTTTCTGAGGCTAGTACAAAATGCAGCTGACAACAACAGCAGCAATATAGCACCCTTGGAGTGTTTGAAGTGTAAAGTTCATTAGTTCTAACTTAAGGTCACTCTTGTAATCCAACAGCCAAATTCTTATTTGCACTACCATGCTGTTATCCTGGAAAAAAAAAGAAAACTGAAAAAAAATCAAGATGTCAGCTTCAATACTTCTTACAAGTGACAAGATCAGCACTAAAAAGCCAAATCACAGTCAATACCTTTTAGCAAGTTTCAAGAAAGCAGCAAAACTATGCTTGATTGTGCTGTAAACCAAATGAAATTTAATAGAATGGATAAAGGAAATGAAGGAAGGAGGAAGATAAACATTTCAATACCTGATAATTATGGTTTATAATTATTAGTTGAACTTGGCTTACAAATAGAATTTACTAGAGTGCCTCTTGGGAATTACAAGACATGCAAATAACTGAATTTTAATTTCTTCTGTGTTTGTTTACTGATTTTTTGTACATACAGTTTAAATTTTAACAAACTCAATTTTGATTTATCCTCAGTGGATATTTGTACACTTATTAAAAAGTTATGTCAACAGAAGACTTTTAGAACACAAGCACTGTGTTTTAACAATTCTGAATCAGACGTTTAAAGTAAGAGAAAATAGCTCTAACTTCCTCACTTGCTTGATCCTGCACAATCATACACTTTTACTTACATGCACTCCTCTGTAAGACAAGTACATTAAAATGTACAGATAAGGATGATATCCTTTTTTTAAGGAAATAATCTCAGAGACCAAATACTGATAATGTTAGAAATAGGTAGCTTTTCTTCACCTCAAATGCTTGTGTTCTAAAGAGTGAGAATTTTCAGTCTCGTTTGTTCAGAAGACTGTGTACAGCATTTATTTTCAGTGCTAAATTATCAATGGCCTCAAAATGAGTTCCCAAACCAAGATACTTATCTCCAAGACTCAAGAGTTCTCATTTACATCCCCCAATTTACCTTTTTATATTTATACAGTTATAGCACTCACACAAATGTTGTATTTCAACAAATATTAAATGGTTTTTATTTTACTCACCTGTACACTAAGATGAATCCATTTCTTCACAAGAATTCTCCCCAGTGTCATTACTTTTATTGGTGGCTGCAAACCATTTACTGTGCGATAATAAAACATGGCCTCTTTCTCAGAGATTGTGAGTTTGAACACAGTCTGCCCATCAATAGCCTTTTCTATTACACACCTTTGGAAATAACCAAGAAAAATAACATAAGGTCAGAGGAACACACATATACACATTCTTGCCAAGGTGCTATCCTGTAAAGTGATGTTAACCAGAACGTATTAAAATAAGCATTAAAAATACAGCTCTTGAGAAGATGCTCAATGACAGTGAAAGTCACAGGATGTACCAAGTGTAAAATAACTTTAACAAAGATATTTTCTCTGTCTTAATCTGAGATTTATTTTTATTTGGTTTTATATTTAGTGTATGCAACCCCAGTTCACCTGGGGGTGAAAGAGGGGTCCACTTCGGCTCCTTTCTTTAGGGTTCAATGATGGAAACCACAGTGGCTGGCCAGCACTGCACAGGTCTCTGCTGTGCTTTTCATACAAAGCTGTGCAATGCAGTACATTCTGTGGAGACACTTCATTTGTTTTTTACATGTTCTGGAAATAAGTGCTCCATCTTTCCACCAAATCTGCCCAGGTAAGGCAGCAGCTTCCCCTACACTCTCGCTTTGACAAAGTCTTTCTCTAACCTAAGAAAACCAGAGCAAGAGGCTTGTTAGTTTGTTTTTTTTTTTCTCTCTCTCTCTCTCTCTCACACACACACACACACACAAAGATTTCACATCAATACCAAATACATTGCTAACATGTAAGGTACAAAGAATACCATTCATAGCAACCCAACACTGCATATCTAGCTGATTAAATATTTTTGCCAATCCAATCAGCATGATGTCAAGGCTCCTGAGAAAGCATAGGCTATATATGCTTGTGAAACAGTGATCTATTTTATTAAGGTCATCATCAGTACAACAAAAATGATTAAGTTCTGCATTCCCAATTCAGCTGCTTGAGAAACCCAGTCCTCAATTACTGACCCATGAAAAGTCAAATATCTTAACAGTTACACCAGACTAAATTAGTGCACTGTCACAAGAGAGCAGCATATAAAATTTGCATGAGACCAAGATTTACTTAGATATAATCCAAAAGAACAAAACACTTATCTACTGATGAGCATCTTCACTTACTATGTATTTATAAAATTATCAAAAAGGCTGTTCTTTGATACTGCCATTATTCCCTAATTCACCCTTAAATGCAAGAGAAAAATTCATTCATCTTAACTGTTACCATTTCAGTCTTCTGATATGTTGACAACAAAACAACTTGCAGACCTCTGTTTTCCAAGCCTTACTAAAACCATGTTTCTTCATATATTGTCGACTGGCCTTTTCAACATTTTGTTTGGTTGTAAACATGGTAGTTTTGTTAGATAATAAATGTGAGAGAAGGCTCAGCTAAGTAGCAAAATATTTAGGAACTGGATTTACCCAGTTCCTGGATAAACAATAATTGGATAATCCAGGTTTTTGTTTATTTTGGTTATCTAAAACAAGCATCCTCACATTGTTTTTATCCCCAAAGGTGTCATGACTTTAAGGGAAGTGACCTTGATGTACATCACTTTGAAAACTGGAAAGAACAAATGTGAACTGTGACTTGCTACTAAAAGAAAAAAAAAAAAAACAAAACAAGAGGCAGAAAACAGAGAAGGGAAGGTGCGGGGAGGAAAAGAAAAAGAAAAGACCCAAACTAGGGCTAACATAGGTGAAATGGACATAAGAGTTACTTGTGACTGAGCACAATATTCCATTCCAGCCCTGATTTTAGAGAGAAACCACAGTTCTTTGTGAAGTCCAGCTTCTGGGAACCTGCAGCCCCACAGAACCAATCCCTGACTACATAATGGTGGGTTTGGAGGAAGGAGAAACATACAGTGCAAATCTGCTTGGTCAACTTTCAGAGAGAAAAACAGTCTAGAGAATCTAACATGGCTGCACTGGTAATCCCAATACAATAACTGGACCACTTGCAAATGAGAACATCTCTGTGGGTTCAAAAGCAGACCTACACTATCTTAAGGAAAATCCCCGTTTCAGTCTAATTCCTAATGTAGTACATCTGACTAAAGTAATAGGACATGACTTTAGTCCTTTAGATGACATTAACAAAATTACATCTACTGCCCACTTCACAGTCAGGCCATTCCCCTGACCCTTCTGCCTGCAAAAGGCCCCAGCTCATTTCTGGTCATCTAACTCCCAGTTAGCCCAGTTCACACTAAATTGGTATAAACTACCCGTAATGATTACTCATATGTGCTAAACTTCTACTCATATTCTTCTCCTATTTCATTGTAAAGGGTTATCATCATATACCATTTCCTATATTGTGCTAAGGCTTACTTACAGGCCACACACAGGCTTACTGAATGCATTTATATTAACTGATAAGTGCGTGCAGTGAAAAAAGGAAGCATGAGGAAAGAATAAAATTCAGGGACAAGAGCTCTGCTTTTTTATCACACTTACTGCCTAAAGGGAAAGTAAATTTAAACACTGGAGTACAAATGTCAGTGGTTTCTCGCCATTCTCTTTGTTTTTCTTCAGTATTTCCAGTATGCAGCGACTTGAAAGCATACCTACAAATATCTATACTATACATCTTAGAAGAACATTAGGACTGCAACATGACCTGACTTTACTCTCTCTTTGTATGAAAGTGCATTAATTCCCAGGTTCACATAAGAAACCTCAGTCTATGAAATTGATGAAGAAAATTCTTGGTGCCTTTAATTATCCACGTATCTTTGCTTCCCCGGAATGTCATGGTCTTTAAAGGGCCTTCAGACTTTGGATCCTCACATCAGTATCTCTCACTTCAGTCAGCACAGTAGCTTCTTGCAAAAAAGAAAAAAACAAAACGCTGTTCTCTTACATGAGCACATGCCTAACAGAAATGTCAGTCTTTACAAGGGCACAATGGGATACTATAGAGCAACACTTTTTCCTCAATGCTCTCTAGCACCCAGACCATGCAACATTCAGCACGAAGAAACATTATTATAGCACGTCCAAAAACTATGGATCTGCTGTATTTGGTTCAAGAGCACTCTGCAGTAAGCAAAATACCTTGTTAAACTTACAAATATTCTACTGGTCATGTGAACAGCTGGTTCTGGTTCACTTTCCTAGTGCTTTGGTGGCAGCACAAAGACTTTGTTAGAATGAGTCCAAGCTCTGTGAATTCCCTCTGCTGTGATAATGGGGTTTAAAAGGTCTCACAAATGATATCTAACAGAGACAATTCCCCATCAGAAAGTGCAAAGTGTAGGACATCAGGTAAGTCAAACTCCTTTTGCCAACCTGAAGAACTCACTAAACCAGTATAATAAAAGGAAAGACATCTTAGTTTGCTGTTAAACCGTTTCTCTTTTGTAGGATGTCTTCCAAATCAAGCTTCAATGACTATTCATGCACAATTACCATTTCACCAACACTGGAGCTCTGTACTCCTTTCATGAAGAAACAAAAATTAACATGCTTCTTTCTGTGAACAGAGTGTGGACAGTGGCATATCATCTTGACCACTGGAATAACTGTTGTCCAAGTTCAGTTTTTCAGGACCAGGTTCTACCTGTCATTTCTACCATTGTCATTTCATACATGTTGAGTAGCAGCAAACTCACAAGGAAGAATTAAGTGGTCTATTATAAAAACTGAATAAAAACATTTAGATTTTAAAGTCATCTATAAAACCCACTGAACAGGAATATGTACATTGTGTAATTATTAACACAGTAGCAATTGGAGGCTAATGTTTTACACTAGTCCATGGATAATCAGACATCAGTAGTGGTTTCTGCACAGCCCTTCATCATTTGAAACTAAGAACATATATTCAATTGTTTTAGGCTCCATGCAAGCAAAAGTCTATCCCATTGACAAAAGAGTTTCACATATCTCCTTCAACAAATCACTACAACAGCTTGCTTGGAAATTAGCAGAATATTTCTGCTTCAAGTTAGGCATATGCTCTGCTGAACAAGACTGATACGCTGCACATGTATGGACATGAACTCATGGCATAGACTAGCCCAGGAATGGGCTCCCTGACATTCACGATTCAACCACTCTATAGAAAATGCTGTCTAGAAAAGACACTAGGTCAAAGCTTCAGAGATACCTTTACACATACCTTCAGCTGACCTGATTTAACTTAAGCTCAAACTAAAGACACTTCTGCTATGCAGATGTCATTTATTTCCCTTCCATAACCATAACCAAATCCATACAGCTAGGTGGATTTTATTAATTATCCCTGCCTAAAAAGACTATAATTTTGCATATATCATTATAAATTTAGACACTTCTACTGTTTCTGATGATTTCATACCCCCAGACGACATACTATTCCATGGCAGCATGCAAAATAAGTATCAAGAATGCAACAACAGAGCATATCATTGCTTTCATTCAAAGAATAAATTATGAGCGTAAGTTCAAAACCTTCTGTTTTTGAAGGAACATACTCTGACGAAACATACTATGTTTTTTGTGTGCTTCACTTTGAAGAGGATCTGCACAATCAGAGTAAAAAAGAAGAGGCCCTGCATTTTGTGGCAGATGAAGAGAAGTTCTTTTGCAGGATTTTGCAAGTCTTACATTATAGTAACGAAGGCACAGTCAAACTGAAGCTTATAAAGCAATATTTGCTGAAAACACGATATGTAGGCATAAGAGAGGGAGCATGCTTAGCTACGTCTATTTCATAAACACCTAGTGAAACTTCACTAGCAGCTTGAATACTGGAATCCTTTGTTAAAATTAGTAACAGAATCTCTTGTTCAACCAACATACACCAAATCTTCCAGAAAAGATATGATCACTCTTCATTTTAGAAATAAAAAAAAATAAAAAAAAATAAAAACCAGAATAAAGTATATATTAATTGTGGAAGATGTGGGAGGTTTCCTTGTTTGTTTTCAAGAAGTAAGCTTGTGTTGAGGGATTCCTAAAGTTTTAGAACCTTTTTTCCATCACGAAAGCAGCAACACCACAAATCCCTAACAACATGTTTTTCCTAGCAGCTTTTAGAAGAAGGAATGAGAGTTAGAAATGCAAATTTAGATTCTTAAGGACAGACATTCACATTATGTATGAATAATCCCCACTGAGAGCAACTGGACTATCATCTGAGTCAATGCCACTTTAACTGACCCTACTTGTCTTGACATTTACGAAGACCCCAAACTAAATACAGCTTTAAAACATCACAATTTCTCACTGTACCTTTTAAAATTCTAAATATCTTGCTAATAACAACCATGACTACAACAACCGTTGAGCTGGGGTTTAAGAGCACCAGGAAAGTAAATACCTTCAACACTACTTACATTACACCTTCTTGCTCAGGTTTCAACCATACAGTTAACGTAAATGAAGCTGCAAGCCTCAGAGAATGGGGAGTAGAGAAGCAATCCTTCTGATTATGAAAAATAAAGCTGGAAGCGTTGCTGAAGGACCCTGGATGCAAGTCTCTTTTGTCCTCTGTGATACAGGTGCCAAGGCCTTCTGAAAGAAGCAGTTTGTAGGAAGAAGGCGATGACCTGTATGGGCATTCCTGAACACAAAACCTCCGGGTGCAGGACAGAATACTTTCAATAGCTACTGAGCTATGACAAAAAGAACTTCGTTCTGGCAGCCCACAAGTGGCTTCTGTTGGCATGATTGACACGTTCTTGAAAGCTCCCACATTTTCAAGCCTAGGGAAATGTCCCTGAGAGCTGACCAACACAAAGGAGTCATAATAAGTTAAGATTAATATTTCAATAGCATGAAACAAGAAACGACACCTCAAAGAAAGAGCCCAGCAATTCATGTTTACAAAAAAGCTCCTCCTGATTAAAGCATCCATAAATAAATAACGATGTCCATGTCGGTAGCAATGTTCTCAGGTGGTACGCTTTACGAGTTTATGTAGGTTTTCATCTTCAGAACGCTCATGCAAGGACTCAGTCACAAAGGACATCTATGTCTTCTGGTCAGCGAAACACACGTGGGTGACAGCAGGTATCTGCAAACCACAGAAGACAGACAGTCCATGGGAGGAACGTGCCCTTTTCCACCAACAAAAGCAATGCCCCACTAGGGCTTGAATCCCGATTCCAAATTTCAGCCAGCACACCTTTGCTGGCTGTGGATAAGACATCTCTCTAAGCAAAGGCGCTGGGACTAGGCCAGCTCGAGCCTGCACATGCTCACACAGCCCAGCCCAGCTTATCCCAGATCCATGGCATCATGAGGCCAACACTCACATTTGCGCGCTAAGGTAACAAGTACAGTGCAAGGCAGCAAACCACAGCATGAAACTTCAACCTCTGAACGGCTTTCCTGACGGTTTCGAGCTAGCTGGTTGAGTCTCACATCTTTTAGGAGCCCCCAGCGCTTACCTCTCAGCTTTACACCGCTACCTGGGAGCTGCCCGGCACCATCCCCACCGCGCAATTCCAGGGACACCCCCTGCCCTCCGCTCCCGAGGGGCGACCGGGAACAACGGCCGAGCCCCTAGCCATGTACCTATCGTCCCCCTACCCCACTGCCCACCGCACCACGCGGCTCCTTCCAGCCCTCGGCAAAGCCGATTAAAACCACGTTCCCCATCTGCTTACTAATAGAGAAAGCCTGCGCCGGGGCTGATCGGCAGGGCCGGCGGGCGAACAGCGCGAAGGTAGCCGATAAAGAAGTTCATTTACCGTCATGTACTCCGCCTGCTAGAGGAGCGTAGACAGTGGCCCGGTGCCCAGCGGTGCCCAGCGGTGCCCAGCGGCTCTCCGCGGACACTCCGCCCGCTAACGCCGCGGCCCGGGCCCTACCGGCCCCCGCCCTCCCCCCGCGGTTTAAAGCGGCAGCAGCAACCAGCTCCTTCCCTCCTCCCCCGGGCCCGGCTTAGTTTTACACGCACCCAGAAGGGCGGCCCGCGGCATGAAATATTTAAACCGGCTTCGGGCAGCAGGAGCGGCGGTGTCGTTTTGGGGGTGCGAAACCTCCACCAGCCTGGCCCGGTGAAGTCCTTGAAGCAAGGATTGGTTGTGTGGGGGTCCGGTCTTCCCAGGGTCAGCCTTTTGCCTGGTAGAGAAAGGGGAACCAGTTACTTTTATATGCTGAAACTACGGTGGGAGTTTGAAGTGTGAGACCCAACAGAGAGCTCGAACAAGGGAAGTATCGTGCTATACTTCCTGCAGGGAAAAAAAACAAAAAAAAACAAAAAAAAACAAAAAAAAAAAAACGTTGTCAGGACCTTCAGACATTTTTGACATAAACTTCATTTCTCTCTTTGGTACCTTAATGCAAAGCAGGCATAAACAAGCTGCAAAGTTGTCATCAGTGAGCTGAGCCTGAGCTACAATAGGTTGTTTATATGTATTTCTAGACAGAGAAGCACCAATTAATACATCCCCTGAGGATATATAAAGCATCTATAAATTTAATCTTTATTATGGAAGTTGCAAGAGCTGCAACCTGGCTGGTATCTTTCCTGACAATTTCATTGAAATAGCCTCCAGTAACTTGTCACCTTAGCATGTTTGGACTTTCACCAGCTGCACATTAACAAAACTCTTTGGCAATGTATACAGTTGCTAAGAAATAACTCAATGCATTTTAACAAGCCCTTCATCCTGCATCAAACAGACTCCTCCACCATTCCTGGAACATCTCTGCTTTAACACAGATCTTTTTTCCTGAGGTCATAAAAGATAAATAGCAATTCTTGGTAAGGTGTCTTCAGTAACTTGGCCATATTTTCATGTTCTGAGAGTCATTAAAGATCATAGCTCTGTTGTCAGAATTACATTTGAATACTTCAGGGAATGTAAAGAATTTAGTTTACTACAGAAGGGGTGGGGAGGAAACATCAGTCTGAGACATGGTGCAACACCACAGCACATAAAGCATTTCTAGATAAATACAGTTAGACTACAGGCTACCACAGTGCCATCAACAGTATGATGATAAGAGCTGTTTGCACGTCAAGAACAAACCAGGTCTTGCAGAACACAGTGGAGAGAGAACAGACATTAGGTCCCATCTTCGGACATCAAACAAGATAGGAACACCTACGAGTCATGGAGCATGAACCTGTCAATAGTGGGACTTACCAAGTGGCTACATTGTGACTTGTGTCTATTTCTTGGCATTCCCAGTCTGTTAAAAAAATCAGGTTTTGGTCTGACCACCTCTTTCTAGCAGCCAGGAAGGCCTGCTCCAGGAATCTTTGCAGGTCTAACAGGTATCCAAAAGGAAATTCAGAGTACGTTCATCACAAAATGCACTCTCTACAAACACTTGACGGCACCACCACCTCCAAAGTACACCGTAGCATCTTTCAGTCAGTGCTCAGTTTGGGAAAATGGTCCTGCCTCGTATCACACTCTCTATCCCCAAAGATAACCAGCCCAGCAGAGATCACGATTTTTCCCTTTGCGTATTTCATTCACACACACAAGTCAACAGTACAAGACTTGCAAAACCACATGGCAGGACAATAGCCCAATTACCCAGGCCAAGGATCCCTGCATCTTTGCAAGTTACACTATTGTTCATCAGGAGTATAATGAATAAACTACCCGCAAGAGGTTAAAAGATAAGAAAACTTCCAAATGTCTTTGCGACCAGGAGCAGGCATGCAATATAAACTGTACCACAAACAAACACACAGAGTGATTTTGCAGGAAATATTATGGATCCTGTCCACAGGAGTGTTTTGAAGGCTTTTTAATACATATACACGAAAACAGGGAATCCTACCAGGCAAAAAATGTGTGCTAGTATTATGCAATGAATTCTCATGGAGAATTTTATGCCCATTTAACAGATTTAGAATTGTGGCACAAGGAAAATGACCTAATTCAAATGCTTCAAGCTTTTAGTTACAACTGCTCATTTCATCAGAAAAGAAAGCCTCCAATAGCCACTGGGGTGCTCTAAGCCACTCAGATGCCACTGGAGAATCTGACCTGCATCAGAAAATTGACATAACTGGGAGCCTGATCCTAATGATCCAACACCCTATTCATGGCAGATAGCATAATCCAAAAGAGCATTCCACACTAGCTGTTTTCTCAACCCGTGGTTAGTAGAGGTTCAGGACCCATTGACTCCTCTAGGAGGTTGGGGCAGGTTACTAAGAAAAAGAAACCATAGAGATGGTTTATTATACAGCAGCCTGTGCCTTGACTGGGAAATTTTGAAGACCATGTAGGTGAAATCTGTATGGTCTGAAGTGGGGATTTCATATGAGAAGTCATCTTTCTATATCAAGTTATAAGCCTTCAAAAATACCAATTTCCACATGCACAGTGGAGGTAGGTGGAACATCTTATCAGAGATGGCAAAACCACAGGGACTAATTAAGTTTGCATACAGGGAAAACTTAACACCACCATTTTCAAACTTTAGTGTGCTTGACTTTGTAACAGTGATAATCTGGTGGGGTGGGGGGTGGTTAAAATAAAGGATGGAGACAAGGAACACAGCAATATACTTACTCAGAACTCCAATAATACAGAACTAGTCTGCACAAACAGTGTACAGTTGCACATGCATGTTTTATACAATACAATACCAAGTTGAAACTTAAAATATTTCCTTTCCTTAGAATCATGATGCCTGGAACTGTTGAGGTAGAAATTCAAATAATCTATTTCACTCCCCAAAACACCATGGGTGCTCTGCACCCTCACAATAGCTTTTAAATAAGATTTTTAATTAGTGCTGAGCAAAGTCTGACAACTAATTTGTTCAGCAATTTTGCCTTCTGTTCATAAAGAATTCTGAAAAACTGAAGAATTTTGAAATATATTAAAAGTTTCTATTTATATCATGTTCTGCAAACACCTTATACCAATATAAGGGTGTATCTGTAGAATCATAGAATAGTTAGGGTTGGAAAGGACATTAAGATCATCCAGTTCCAACCCGCCTGCCATGGGCAGGGACACCTTATACTAAACCATGTCACCCAAGACTCCATCCAGCCTGGCATTGAACATTGCCAGGGATGGAGCGTTCACAACTTCCTTGAGCAACCCGTTCCAGTGCGTTACTACCCTCGGTACTGACCAGACACATGATACTGTTTTGGCTGTTGCATGAGGTGACCTATGGAGACTAGCCCATGCAGCATGACTTGCAAAGATTACGTTCAAGCATACAATACAATATTTGCTTTCAGTGAATAAAGACTTGCTTTTATGAGTGTTTTTTCTTGTAAAACTACACCATTGTAATATTTGCAGGAAATTAACATAAAAGATCCATTTACATAGCTGAGTCAATATTTATTTCAAATTTAACTGTCTAACAAAAATTATTTTTCCCAGTATTTTGCAAGTAATAATAAAACTACAAAGCAAGTACATTTTAATAGCTGGAGGGGAGTTGATCATGACAACCTAGGTATAATTAACAACTTCTGCTTTAAAGGGGAGGAAATTCTGTATAAGCCAGTGAAATAAATACTGGAGTAAAAGTCTCTGAAACCACAGGAGGAGGCGGCAAGTATTTTATAGAGCTGTTAAGAGCCTTTTAACAGCTTTAGAAGTACAGTACATCACATTGCTTATTTTAGTGCTAAAAACTTTCTTTGTTACTAGAAAGGCAGAAATGAAAGATTCAGGAAACAAGTTTTACAGTCTTCCTTCACTTGAAAACACTGACCTAGACTGTAGATCTCCACATGGCAAGTACAGTGAAAGGAAACCTCTGCCAGGACTTCTTTACACATACTTTCTTTTGCATGACTGTTGTAGGCTGCAATAATGGCCTGTCCAGGCAGGAAGGGCCATGCTATACAGCTGGAACCCATGGGCCCTCATAATCAACTTTGATTCTCCCCACAGTATCTGCTATTTTCTCCACATGTCCCCTCACCCCAATCTATCATGTGCTTCCCTGTCAGTTCCCAGTGCAAGACATATCCAAGTAACAGCTCTTTTCCTTTGTTAGCCCTTTCTCCAGAACAATGTTCTCTACTCCATTCTCTGGCCTTCAACCCCTTCAGTACATTATCTGTACCTAATTAATCAATTCTGTTTTCATCAGCTGATCACCAAAACCTTCTCCAGACTCCCAGTCAAATCCCTGACCTTATTCTTCATTTTCCTTTAAACCTTCTCCTTTAAGCTATTCCATAGCTGCATAATCCATAGCTGCTATACCAGGCAACCCCTTCTATCCTCTTCTGCTTTATCATCATTAAGCAACAAGCATCCTGCTCAACCTTGAGCATTCTAGCTGATCTCACCTTCCTTGCCCCAAGCCTTCTTTCAGCAAAACATGATTCCACATCTTCCAACTTTATATTTCATCCCAAAAGAGGATCTTCTAGAACAGCAGCTTCCTCCTTTTCTCTGAATACAATTACAGTGCGTCTGCAGCACAGATCTCAGGTAATGGCAGAGGAGGTGGACTGCTTCCTCCTCTGCCAGGAGGAGCAGTCTGCAACCAGCCAGCAGAAATGCTGTGAAGACTCACACTTAAGACATTAGAGAAAAAAAGATAGTCAATCCCGATTTCAAGTGTCAGATTCACCAAAGATGACATTTCTTCAAAAAAATCCCTTTTTTAAAAAATAAAACTGATTTCCTGTTCTTAAAACCAAAAAAAAAACAACAAAAACCCACAAACCCTCCAAAACACAGTGAAACTTTGATTTAGCATGTACATGTTGAAAAACTGGAAAATAACAGTAGGATTTGTCCGATTTTCATGTAATTAGGCAATTTTTCAGTTTCTGCGTTTTCTTCCTGAAAATTCATATTTCACAGCTCTCAAAATGCTTCACTTTATCATCAGTCTTTTTTTGCCAAATCCCTGCATGTATATCATTCTCCTTCAGCTTCTAAATTCACTTTCATTACACTGCTCCTCCTGTTGCTTCTAGCAAATCACTACAGTAAATCACTCATCTCCTTCCCCAAACATTTTCCTCCTGTTTGCTCTTGTAAAGATCTTACCAGTTTGTATTCAGACCAGCATCAAGGTCCCTCAAACCTTTATCTTCTGCCTCAGAATCCTTATTTCCCACCAGTTTCTTCTGCTGCTTTTCAACATATCCCTCTCCTTCACAGCACAATCCTCACTAATTCTCTCACCTTTAGTTTTCCCTCTCTCCTCCTATTCAGTTCCCCTTCCCCCTTTGAAGGTTTCCACCTGGAACCCACCTCTTCCTGAAGTTTGTGGTAAATCATTTTTCTCAAAGGCTCTCTGTCTTCTATAGGACCTGAGAGAGAGACATAGAGAAAAAACTCCAGAGCCATAAAGTGGTTATTGCTGTGCTGTAGCTGCTGGGGTAGCAAACCCAGTCATGGTGTGGTAGGACCTTCATCAACTCCAGAGCAGTCACACTGCCCTTCTTTCCTGTATAGGACACATTCAAGGTCTCCCCGTGCCAGAAAGAGCAATTAAACCCTTCCTGTTGTACCAGGGAGATCCCTGATAAGCAACAAGACATAGAGAAGGCAGTTTCTGCCTCTCCATCTGTGCCCCTCCATGAGGATCTAAGAAGTAACCAAGTTGGGTATAGGCTTGTTTTCTTCTCTTTCTCCCACCCCTTTACAGCTCACTTATGCCAGCACAGTGCAGTATTGCTTTCTCAGCTAACAGCTACCTCTTCAGACAGTTTACAGCAACCATGAACAATTTAGTGCCTCAGCCCTGCTTGGGACACAGCTGCTTGGAAACCATACTGCAGTTGTCTTCAGGTCCTCTCTCCAGATAGATATGGAACAAGAACTTTATCTTCAGTACTATTCTGCTCAAAAGTTCTCCTGTTTTATTATGTGCCATCTTTCAGATGCACATTTCCCTTAAAGTAGTGATTCCTCTGCTCCTGGCACCACTTTTCTTCAAGAATAATTTTAAGTGTGTTGCATTTAAGGAGACAGCAGCCTTCCTAGAGCCACTGAGTTAAGCTCATTACACTGCCACCTCTAAGTGAAACACATTAACATTATTCATCATTCTGACTTTGAGACGTTCATTATTCCCAGTTATCTTCAACGTGCAACCGCATACACATTTTTGCATGAAGTCATTTTGTGCACCTTATTCTATACCTTATTCTGAGAAGCATTAGCATACACTGTAGGATTTTGTACTTTTCTGGACTGGTAGGATAAGTATTTGCTAGTCTAAATAAAATAAATTTACATTCTTCTCATAATAAAATCCAGGTGCTATATTAAGGGGGGTTATCTGAAGAGGAAACAAAAGAGACAGTCCAAATTCTAATCAGAGCTCAGAAATGAGTAACAGTGCTTGCCTATGTCTTAGTTTCCTTATCTACAAATCAGGAAGATTGATACTTATTTTAGCAAAGCACTACGAGATGTGCAGGAAGGAACAAAATACCAAGTAATTATCAAGTGCAGTAAAACTTCAGAGTTTAACTGTCAAATGTCAAAACCAGCTCTTTTTCTGAAGTTCAAGGAAGTGCTTAACTTAGCAGTAAAACTAGTTTCAGCTACTAACAAAAAGATCTACTGCTAAAAACCAAACCATAATGGCTGAATGCTCCAACAGACCAGTCCTGTGAAATGCTAGAGGGCAGTCAATAATTAATATCCATGGCAAAGGAAAATTGATAGTAGGACTCTGCATTTTATGAATCTTTCCAAATGATCAGCTGAAACAGAAATAGGATCAATAACATGAAAACACAATCTAATGCTCACAGCAAGGAATCATGGATTTGCATCTCTACTGGTAAAGATATTCTAAAGGAGAAAGACGAGGAAGTCCTTCAAAGTACTGTGTGGCAGCACAGGGAGGCAGAGGTAAGAGAAGTGACTGTAGAGGAAACAGTCCTTTTGTTTGTCTCCATAAAACTCCCAGTGGAGTAGCTCTTTGAGGAAAGGTTGATTTAACTGCAGCCTAGTTTAATAAATGCAGATCTAGCAAGTATGATAAGCATGTTCAGTGGGAGATAAGGATGCAGCATAGGAAGCATATCAGGACAATCAGAGGGAAAGGGTGCTGCTAGAGGGTGCAGCAGAAGTGATCTAACAGCTGACTGCTGCCCAAATGGGCAGTTCTGCTCCAATCAGAGGATTTAGCAGATTGAATCCACTCACCCAAGGAACCAAGTGAGTACAAGGGTATAAGCAGGAACACACTTCTGAACACAGCAAACTTCTATATAGTTTCAGTCTGCTTTAAGGAAACATATCTGAAATTGTATACTATTTGATCCTTAAAGTCTCCTTCCAAGGGCAGGATTACTGGAAGGTCTTGAACTAGGTATATAGCCCAAGGACATTGTGCTTCCTGGTGTCTTTCTCTTTCCCAGGAGCTTTAGAGAGGAGGAAGGCCCAGAGAACTCAAAAACTACTAGGTAAGTCAAAGAGTGATATCTAAATTAGTCATACCACTGATGGAAAAAGATAGAACTCAGTCATGATACATTGTCCTTGCCTGTACTCAGCCTACCTGAAATTACACACATCTCCTTGACAAGGCACAACACATGATGCCCAGGATCTTAACAGATACAACAGAAAACAGGAAGAGGCACAGAGTGTGTGCATAAGAGAAACAGTACGTCACTAAACAGACAAAACAACAGGAAAATGCATTCCATTTGCTTTGTGAAGCAGAGCTACTTTATGCCACTATCACTGCATTTTCATGACCATTCTAATGAATATGCACAAATGTCAAGGCAATTTTCATCAGCAGTATTCAAAAGATTGTGAACAATTTGGTACAGCCACAGTCCAATTGACTCATCTTTGAAATCTCTGAGGAAAGGTAAGTCCTAATACTCCAGTTTCCCTAAGGGAAGAGAAATAAACTGTATATGCATCAATATGCTTTCACTGATATAGCTGAAGACAAGGAAAGGCACTGCTTCATATTTATCAATATTGCTAAAACAATGCAGCCATGCACACAGAAAAGGTTCAAATAGCAGGCAACAATCCCCTTGCAAATTGCATGTAATTTACATTAAATAAGATATATGTATATATTTTTAAGCAAGCTCATTTGCTTAATACATATTTTAGAAATCTCATCATTAAGAGATTTTTCTCTTAAATACCATCGAGGTCAAGTGAGAGGTGCTAAGCACATAGGGGTTCCTACAGCCTCAAATATACATTTGTAGTCTTCAACAGGGACTGGACAGGGAAGTCTCATCCTATTAGGACGCATAGCAAAGGAGAGTGACAGCTGCATTCACAGGAAAAGCCTCAAGACCAATCAGGACACATGACTTGGCTTGGGCCCAGGCAACAGAGGCTTAAATCCTCTTATTCAAGGACACCTTGAGCAAAAACACACACATGCCTGTATTTATGCCTTTCGGCATTTGGATGTTTGGGATAGAGAGAAGTGATAACCATCGTCATTCACGTGCTTGGTGCTAATTTATGATATAAATTTTACCAAGTAACTCCAAAGATACCAGCATATCATAACATGAAGATAACAGAGTATAAACAAGGGGCCTCATATTACAATCCAGTTTTCAGGGATGATTATTCATGAATCATCTTATTTGCATATTTAAAAGGTGCCATTTACTTCCTCCTCACCAAAATAGATTTGGCCTTAAAATACACATTGCTTTTGTTGAAACTGATTTCAAAATACAATTATTTTTCCGCTAATCTTTCCAAATTATCCAGGGAGTAGTTGTCAACCAAAAAACCCAGAAACATTGACTTTAAATTTTAAAACTTGCTAAAAATTCACCCAGTCATAAAATTCACCCAGCTGATACATACTCCATGGCTTGTAGTCTAAGCATTTCAACATACATCCAGCCTTTTGACACTTTTGTTGTCTACTGCAGAAGTTTTCAATAATTGAAACGATTTTTGGTTTAAAAAGATATCATTAATTTTGAAATTTTCCAGTTATGTCCAGCCAGCAATCTAGTGTGGACAGCTGGAAAACTTAACAAGTGCTTGAAAGCTTCATGCTCTTTTGAAGACTGACTTCGGTAGTCCACGACAGAAATAAATCTGTTATGAATGACAAATGGCATGTAATATCCCTTCATAGTTTCAGTTAATTAGAGATAAGACTCTTCAAAGAATAGAATCTGATATTCTGTAAACTTCTGGGGGGGTGTCTTGGCCTATTCACAAAGATCCATCCCTGCTGTAGCTCTGATCTTGCTAGCCACCCTGTGAGGACTGAACTTTGATCTTCTGTTGAGGCTTATTAGCTTTTTAAGAGAGCTAGAAATGGCATCAGGGTTCAGATGAAGAGATGACTGGTTGGTGGTTTTTTAGCCTTTGACAGTTCATTGTTTGTGGGCAAAGAGCAGATCATAATTTCTATTCTGCTGGGGAAATTTAAAATTAAAGGACAAACCTAAGTGATTTCAGAGCAGACCTAAGTATCCATGATTACTCTTGCAACCAAAATCCCTGTCCACTTAAGGAAAAGGCTTTAAAAATTTCTAACACCATCAAAATTTGTTGCTGGCTTTCAATTCTCTAGTACCAGTTGGGTTCTGTATACAATTTCCAACTTGGTTTTACCTAAAGTCAAGGTATAAAGCAACTTTAAGGATTTTTTTTGGTTTCTTTTCCCTTCCTCTTTTTAGTGCATGCAAAGGACAAGAATGCTTTGGAACTACCAAAATACTGATATTTAGTCATATTGGTGAAGGTACTGGCAACTACTATATTTTCTCTGAGGGCCAGCAAAACTGGGACCTCACTAGTATCATGAGAAGAACGTCAGATTGCATTTCTAATGATATTTGCTTTCCATGGGACAGACTAAGGCCACCCAGTTTGTAGCTATGGCAAGCGCACTTTAAAAATCACATTTCTACATCACGAAATGTGTCCTTAACCTGCTGTACAGGTTAAAGGAGATACCCTGTCAATCCATTCTAACTTAGCATACTAAGAGAAAGTGCACAGTTAGGATTCATTCTTCTGAGTTTATTTTACACAATAAGGCATTGTTTGCCTGGATATCAAAAAATAAAATAAAATAAAATGCAATTTGGGATGGAAATAATTTTCCCTTTACAATTCAGTATTACAGAAGTGTCCCATCTTTCAGCCTTGTATGTATAAGCTGACTGGAATCAGCAACAAAATTGTCTCAAAAAGTTTGGGGGACATAAAATTGATGTGACTATCTGCAGCAGCCCTACAGAAGTTTCAGTTTGGAAGTAATGATCCAGGAAGATGTGTTTGAACTTAGAGCAGTTGTACAACAGAAGTGGAATCTGAGAAACCCTGAAGCTGACTCAAGCCTTCAAAGTGTTTTGAGGTAGCCCAGGGTATTGACTCAGAATCTCGAGTGTGACTCAAGACAGCCCAGGTTATCCAGCCTAAGTCTTATATCTGTTTTCTCATTTCAACTGCTGAACTGAAACGTTCAGGGTCAAAGTGACATTATGTGTGCAATCTGGGAGATGTCTTATTTCTCTTTTGACAGCTTCTCAAATTAGTGGGACTCAGCCCCTGACAGCAGAACTGGCCACATGAAGACCACAGCCAGCTGCTGACAAGAGTTCCAGCTTTTTCCCTGGTCAAAATGTAGGATTCTTTTCATTTACCATGGGCTGACTTATAAAAGACATTCTTCCTCTTAGGATATTTTAAATGGGATTTTAGGAATTATTCTTACCTTCCTTGCTTCTAAGATGTTTTTGCCATACTTTATCTTATGTAAAGATAATGCAAAGGACCGTTTTCCAAGGTTTTGCTTCCAGGAAAAAAATTAAACACACATGAAGTCCAGAAATTAACAAGAGGGAGAAAACAGAAATCTGTGATTTGAAATTTATTCCTGCTCTATAATGCTGCAGTGGAGCATCTGTTAAAGGAAAGGAAAATTAAAACTGAAGTGTTTTTTCCCCATAACCCATACACAGTCATACACATCATCTTGCAGTATCAGGCTTGGCCTCTTCCCTTTGCCAATGCTCCTTCTGACTCAGATGAGATGAAATCTCCTTATAGGCAAATAAAGGGAGCTGACAAGATACAGCATCTTGTCTTCCCCTTGCTCCATACCCCAACTCCCAGTCTTTTCATTTTGAGCATTTTCTACAAAAGCCTTTGTGTAAAGAGTGCCTGCTAGTCTTCAGCATCACAACCAGAATTTCAGTCTCTTACAATACTTCTACCCACCACATAAAACTCCTAAGAATGTCCATTGATACACCATGGAGGGCTGAACTAAACCACCAACAGCAACACATAAAAAGAGAGCTGAAATAGCATGAGGAGCAGGGACTCCACAGTGTTTGCTTCACATGACGCCATGAAGCCAAATACTCCTGGCTGTTACAAGGGTATGTGAGAGAGTACTAGTCTGATAAGTAGGACACATTTTACAAATGTGAATAAAACTGAACATCACTGAACATCATCTGGAACCTGTTTGATATGTTAGTCCACAATGACAGCTGGACAGCCGTGATAGGGAACTTCAAAGATTCTGAAACTCTTCCTTTTAAAGCTGCCAGATTGAACACTAGGTTTTATTATAGAAACTATCCCTCTGCACATATCCCCCCACCCCCTGGAAATATTGAGGGTTTATTTGACTGTATTGCAAATGAATATAGAAGTAAAATATTCAAGGACAAGTTGGCAACGTACTTTAGCCTGGATGTGGAGTACTGATCTCTATAGAAGTAATACAGTCCATGTTTTCTCAGCCTTTTACTTCCCTCTTTAGAAAGCCAAAAGGGGAAAAAGTTATGTGATGAGTAGATCTGCCCAATGGAAATTGTTTGGATACTTTTACTGTCTCCCTCTTGACATATCCTGATTCAAATTCACCTTGGTACAAGCACCACACAGTGATAACTTCGATGTCACAAAATCAAACTAGATCAAAATGAACCAGCAGACAAGAAATGAAAATTTATCTATTATTCAGTTCCAAATATATATAATACTGAGCTAACACTACTGTACATTCCTTTTTCACTTGAGGCTTGCTTCAAGCATTAAGCAACCTGATAATATTTACCAGTACCCTAATTCATGAAGGGAGAATGTTAAGCACTGTGGAATAAGCCTCAACCAAGTGATTGCAGTAGAATAAGGTTGTAAGTTTTAAATACATGATGAATAGGTTTATATGCTTTTTTTACTGAGTAAAGAGAGGCTTTTTCTGAGGGGTAATTTAGTCTACCTAAATTAGATTCCTTTGGAGAACAGTTCAGAGGAGCTGCCAAGCCAGCGCTTCTGGTCCTGATTTCCTCATATGAATTCTCTTATGTTGGAGTAATATCTTAGCTATATCTAAGAAATGTTCTAAAAACTTACAGCTATATGAGATTTCCAGATTTTCTGAATCATCTGCAAAGTTTTTCAGTGCAATTCATATTTAAATGGTTACTATTGCAATAAATATTATTTTCAGCTAGCTATCCCAAATCAAAATAGCAAGCAGCTCATTTATGTCTACTTTGGACTATGCTGAAGTGATACTTCATTACAGTCAACATTTTTGTTTCCATAGTAATTTAAGCAATTTGTTTTAAAAGTTGTTAATATTCATAATTTGGAGCCATTTATTCTGATGAGTTACAGGCCAGCTCTTCAACTAACAGCAAGATAACATAATGCTGTTGCTCTCACCACACCATGTGAGCAGTGTCCCTTGGCTTTGAAGACTCCTACTGACTCAAATCAAAGCTGAAGATGTAGCCCACAATTTAAAATTCACAGGAAAATATTTAAGCCTTCGAACTTAATATTTGCTTGTGTTCATGCTATAAAGCTCAATGACTATAATAGTCATGGAAAATTAACGCTGAAGGGACACAGACTAATTTAGAATGAATTTGTTTTAAACATGGATGAAGACAATTCATTTGCCTGATTGCCTAGAGAAATGAAGTTTTGGATGATGAAATTGAGGCCAGCTGTTGAGAGAATAGGAAACCCAAAAACCTAGAGGAATCAGGGTGAAGACAGAAGTCAGCAAGGAGGAAAAAACTGCCCAATTTTCATTGGGGAAAAAGTGAAGAAAGCAGACAATTTGGAGGTGAACTGAAGCACTAATTCTTATAAAGGATTTTAAATTTATTAGAAATTTTCATCATAAAAAGGGTGATTAAATTAAGAATCTAGTTTATGCTGCTGCTTTCTAACTAGTTGGGAGCCTCTCAAATAGACCATCACCAAATATTTTCTGGGTAAAATTCAATTGTTTTTTACTGCCATGTTTTTCATTTGCTTCTGGAGCCAGACCTACTCCACTGCTGGGTGGTCACTCATCTGTCTTAAGGGGACTTAATCTCAGCACCACACTAGGAAGGTGTTATTTGCAGGTAGCCTGGTCATGTCACCTTTCCTAGGACTCAAATCTCTGTTTGGCATCTTAGGAACTGGCCAGCTATCTGAAACAATAGGGACTCCCTGAGGAACTCAGCTTTCTTTTATATTTATACAAAACCCATCACACTGGTTGTGACCTTTGTGAACTTCTGATTAAGCCTCTCTGAAGGTCACAGACAATTAAAAGGAGAGGGGGTTGGAAAAAACAAAAAAGGTTAGCAAGAGTAACAGTCCAAATTTAAGCAACTTTTGCTTTTGAAAACCATCGAATACCACAGAGCTTTTAAGATTAATTGCAAGATACACTATATCTTAGCATGGTCTCTTCTAGCTTGGCATAGAAAATACACAGCTTAAGGTCTCCCAGACCAGAAAGTTTGCAAGCTTTGAGATAGGTGCTCAAGTCAATTACATTTTGGTGAATATATATTCGAAAGAATACTCTTCCATCAGTGCACCCTAGAATCACGAGGCAGTTGCTTTGCACTGTGACATTCTCATAGCACAGTCTGTGGGCAATTAAAGGAGAAAAGACTTGATACTGTGGTTTGCAAAACACAAAGCCTGACTAATATATGAAACAGTGCCTTAAATCCCTAACAATGACTTAAGGAATAAAAGAACAAAATAAAACTATGTAGAGGTTAATGCGCATACCAGATGGGAGACTTAGAGAATTGTCTGCAGTTAGCAGCACCAGGAAATCTGAAAGCCAATATGTGCAGACATTATGGCAGATAAGGTAGTGGAAAGTAATCCTCACAATGAGATAATATAGCTTTTTCATATAATTATGATATTTGGAAAATGTAGTAACTTCATTTGAAATATCGACATCTAGTCAGCACAAGCTATAACATTAATAGGCTGAGTAAAAAGAATAAATAGTTTTATCCTATTTAATCATAAATTTGGCTTAATGATCTTGATCTGATTATATGAGCAGCCCAAGCAACGATAATAAAAAAATAAATAGAATATTAAAAGATTGTTGGCAGATAAGCTGCTTGGAAATTTCTAAATTAAATGTATTTGGGGGAGGGAGCTCTGCCATTTAACAGTGTACACATTTTCCAAATTAAGGTAACTGCACCAGTGCTCCCACTGAGCCCCAAGCCTGTTGCTGTGAAAAAACTCCCCTTGGCACCCTAGTAGGAAGCAAAGGGCTTTTCAGGAGATTTCATTTTGGCCCTTAGTCATGTAGCATTCACTTTGTTTTTTGATAAAACCTGAAAAAGCCTCATGACTGAAAGGTTTTCTCTCTCTCTTTTGTTATATGCAAATAATAGTTATTATATAGTTTTCTAATGTGCTTGACTTAGGAATTAAAATACCCCAACCCTAAATTGTGCTCTTGAGCTTGTGTTAAACGCTGCTAACGACTTCCTGTTCCCAGATAGATACTGCATTACTTCATAAAGTTTATTCCACCTTGCCTGAACAGTCCCATATACAGTTTCTCAGCAATAGTACTTGCATGAAAGAAATCACGGTTCCTGCCTACTGCCACGGTTTTCTCCACTGATTTTGTTTCCACCCTTCATTTTCTTGGCATTTTTTTTCAGACAAACCTTGAACTTAATTGTAGAACTGATTCACTTAGAGCAGAATCTTGCCACATTTCTTTTTTTTATTTTTTTGTGAGGTTGTTTTTGCTTGGGTTTTGTTTGTTTTAAAGCAAGATCAGTTCCCTAATCTTTTTTCCAGCATCACTACAGAAAGTTCTGCTGATATACTGGAGCAAAAGATTTAAATCAGTACTTCTGCCAAAGACAGACCTTCACCATAAGTCAAGGTGCCTGCTAACTTCCTAAGCAGGCTTGAGCAGTAAAGAAAAAAATAATATAAAGAGTTCTCAAATGCAGGTGTTATCCCAGAATGACACTGGCTGTATGATCAGGACAGATAATATTTTATCCTGGCTTATGTATATATTTGCATCTGGAGATCAAAATGAGAATTTTATCCCATTGGCAAGTATAGCATCCATTTTTTAACGGGAAAAGAAAGGTTACAACATGGGGTCTGTCTTTGTAAAAGATTTATTACATATATATCTCAGATACAGCAGAAAAAAAAAACATATTGGAGGCAAATAAATAAGCCTTAATATGGGTTAAAACAATACATTTGCACCTGATATTTTATCCTTGCAAGTTTCTCAAGTCTAAAATTCTCTACAGGCGAGTTCTCTACCTTGAGGTTTTCTCCAGTGCACTGAATTCCTATTTCCACTCTTGCAAACCTTCTTACTCAAGTCAAACAGAGGAAACGACCATTTTCTTCACCTTTAGACCACCACCACTAAGCACTGCTGAGAGGTACCTGCAAGTAGAGCTCAGCTGGGTGCACTCGGAAGTAGCCACTCTGTTGTATCTGATCATCACTCCTACACCCCCATCCACAGTTCAATGCCCATCCTACCCTAACCTAAAAGGAGATTGGCCTCAGCTCTTTATTTAGGTAAATATGTAATTTAAGACCAAAAGCAAATAAAAGTCTGTAGAACAGAGTATGTGACACATGTATGGTATTTTGCTAAAGAATTTTTGCTTTATTTGTAACAAAAGGTTTCTGCTGTTGAAAAAACATCTATATTGAAGATTCAACCTGTATATATATATATATATATATATATGTATGTCTCAGATTATGTATGCAATAAGAACCGAAAATATTATATATTTAATCTTGAAATAAAGCTTACATGTATTTGTGTTTGCATACAGTAATGAAACAATTCTGATATTCACAGAACAATGAAATCCAGATTTCTATAGAACTCCCTCACTACACTCCTTTCTCAACACCAATATTCCCGGTTTCCACTTCCTTGTCTTTTCAGTCAACCTGGCCATACCTTCAGCCTCCTTCTTTGACTTAAATGAGAAACTTCTCTGGAACTTCTCATGCACCAATTGCAAGTCAAAAAGCCAAAGAAAATAACAGTGAGCTCCAACCTTTCTGCCAAAGACTTTAATTTGAGCTTCTCCATCTTGCTTTTACCTTCTATGAAACTTGCCAGAACTAAACATTCCCAAGATTCCCAAGATTATCCTCTCCTTCCCTTCCAATTCAGGACAGAATAGGACAGTGAGTTGCAGAATAGTGTAAGTGGAAATTATTATGGCCTAAGTCTTACAGATTAAGAAAGAAGAGTTTCTTCCTCACACAGACTGTAAGAACAGATGCTGAATGCGTTCTAGCCACCTTTGCAGCCTACAGAACAGATTTGTTTGGGAAAATATAAATGACAAATTGACTTTTAGATTAATGGCTACCACATTGGTAATGTACAAATCACTTTTAACAGCCACTATTAACTTGGTAAAGAGAAGCTTGCTAACTGCTCTTTAATTAAGTACACTTAATGACCTTAAGGGGATTAGTAGTCTTGTCTGATAATCAATACACATGGCAAGATTGCTGCCCCACAGACAAGGGCTAGAGAACAAAATTGATCTGCGCAGATTAGTTCTACCTAGTTTGGTTTGTTTGTTAAGGCTGTTTCAAAACTATTTCATTTCTAATACATTTTATTTTTAAAAAATGGAAGATATTTTACACAAGATTTTTCCTCATTTAGCCAGTGTTACAATGGCATATGTGCTTGTTAAGAGAATCCTTTATTCTGAGCAGGAGCTGGTGCAGATATAACTTATGAAATTTAAAAGTGAATTCTTAATGTCTCATCTAAATCTACCCTCTGTCAATTTTCTAGTGACTCCCCCTTGTCCTGTCCCTACAGACCCTTGTCCAAAGTCTCTCTCCAGGTCTCTTGTAGCCCCTTTAGGCACTGGAGGTGCTCTAAGGTCTCCCCTTAAGGAGTCTTCTCTTCTCCAGGCTGAACCAGCCCAGCTCTCTCAGCCTGGCTCCAGAGCAGAGCTGCTCCAGCCCTTGCAGCATCTCCTTGGCATCTTCTGGACTTGCTCAAACAGCTCCACAACCCTCTTGTGTTGGTGGTCCTCAGAGCTGGAACAGGACTGCAGGGAGGGGTCTCACAAAAGCAGAGCAGAGGAGTAGAATTCCCTCCTCCATCTGCTGGTCGTGCTCCTTTTGACGCAACCTAAGACATTTCTGGGCTGCAAGTGCACACTGCCAGCTCATGTTGAGATTCTCATCAACCAACACACCCAAGTTCTTCTCCTCAGGGCTGTGATAACGATCCCCAGCACTGGCACAACTCCTGCCTGCCACTGCCCAAAGCCTGAGCTACCTGTACCTGACCGTGCTTGGTCTTCTTGCATGGGGCACAGCCATGCCAGCAGCTAGAAGTAGCTGTGGGAGCACCTGATCTCAAATGTCTTTACTGTCATCATGGTCCCTATTTCAGAGTTTTCAGATGAAATGCTGTTTCTTTTCCAAGATAGGTCCTCCACTCATCCATAAACACAGACACCTTCCATAACCTGGCCTTCCTGGTCTCCTTGAAGACACACATTGCCTTCTCTTCCCCAAATCACGGTGCTGCCTTGCCTCTTCTACCCTCCACAAAACAATTACAGTTAGGTTCTAGCAACACCAACTTAACCTATTAAATATAATTAATTATTCTGGCCATTGCCCAGTAGCCCACCTTTCTGCAGCCACAATTGCCCTCCACAAAAAGGATATGAAAGACTTGAAGCACCAGGAATATCCACCCTTGATATCCAGCTCTCCTGCTCAGGGCTGCTCAAGAGCAAGTGTGCCTCTTCAGTGAATAACTTCAGGCTTCCTTTAGAGGGAGTTGCAAGTGGTGTGCTCTTCATATCACATGAAGTAGTTTTGTTTTCTGGGTCTAGAACTTTGTCCTTAATAAGGGTTTAAAAGAGCTAGACAAGGCATTAAACACTACTGGATCTGTGAGCATAACCTACTTCAATCCAAGACAAGTTTTTGTCCATTGGATAAAACATGGCAATTTTACTCTTTCCATATACTTGGCAAATGGGAGGGAGATTTTGCAAAAGAGAGATAAGGAGGTTGGTTGGGTCTTTTCCCCCTTTATTTTCAATGTCTCTGTGTTCACCTCAGGATATACACCTGATCCCAGGGCAAAGACTCATCCCTTCAGTTTGAGGGTTTAGAAGAGAAGTCAGCAAGCTTTGCACTGCAGCAGCACTGCAAGCGTGAAATACAGAGAAGAGTCCAAACTTGCAAAAACATCCATCATTCAGGCACAAACACATGCACGCAATTTGATAAGATCTCAGAAGCTAACTGAAGACAAATAAGCAGATATGCTTAGCAGTAGTTTATGAACAGTATGGGTGGTTCTTCCCTTTTCCCTGAAAATGAAACTCCTCCCTAGCTCTCAGTTCAAGTATCATGCCTGCAGCAAACCAAGTGGCTTATTTGTAAAAGAGATGCCCCTGTAAGATGTATATTGTGTATTGACACTTACGCTACCAGAGCCATAAGAATATTAAAATTGATTTCCAGCAACCAGAGACCTTCTGCTTTCTCATCCTGTGTCCCACAAATATATATTAACTCAACTCCCCAAACAGGGGTAATTAGCTTCCAAAAATAGCTGCTTATATAGACGGCAAAGCATAGATGCTCAGCTTGCCTTCACATAGCTCAACTTGAGCTGCCAAAGTGCACAGTACAGTCTGTATACTGACCAGGATGGAGCTTTATTGTTCTCAGCTAGTAGGAAAGCCCTCACACGTGACTAAGTACTTGGTACATAGTGACCTGACCAGGACTCTCTCACTGTTGTTTGCGCCCACCCACCATTTCTTTCTTAGTTATGTCTTACCTTCCATGAAATGCTTTAGTTTCTGATGCCTCCACATCAGAAGCACTTTGAAAGTACGTGCTGATAAAGTGCTTCATCACCCTTTGAGTCTAAAGAGCAATAATCCACACAGGCTTCAGCATGCTCAGGCTTCTAACTGCAGTTAAAACAAACCACCGACCTGATGTACTTGAAGTAGCTCCTACTAACAGCAACATTCTTCAACAGCACCTGGAAAGGAAGGACAGCTAAAAAGCTGCTTCAACCCAGACTAGATCTAGTACCTCAGCTCTAATCTGACTCAGTCTAGCAAAAGAGTAACTTGTCTCTTTCTGCCTTAAATACAGAGGAATTAGAACCTCCTGTTCCTCAGGCTTAATTTTCCCAGAGCATCACTTAAATACATGCCAGCAGAGAGCGAGTTAGGCTAAAGCACATTGAGCTAGGCACAGATATAGGCAAAGAACCAAACATCTCCATCAGCCTAGCTCAGACCACCCACTGGTCAGAGCAGTGGCAAAGGGGGAAACAGGGCCAGGACACTATGATTTTCCACACCCTTATCTACTCTCCTGCTGCTTAAGAAAAATATAGGATAGATCTATCATTCTCTATTGCAAAGTCAAAGAGCAATGTCCTGATTTTTCTGTTAAGGTGCCTCTTTATCATAGACTGGTTTGGGTTGGAAAGGACCTTAAAGCTCATCCAGTTCCAACCCCTGACCATGGGCAGGGATGCCTCACACTAGACTATGTCACCCAAGGCTTTGTCCAGCCTGACCTTGAACACTGCCAGGGATGGAGCATTTACCACTTCTCTTGGCAGCCTGTTCCAGCCTCACCACCCTCACAGTAAAGAACTTCTTCCTTATATCCAATGTGAACTTCTTCTGTTTCAGTTTGACCAGTACTTTATCCCAGTACCTCATTGGCCTTGTGGGCCCAGTTCATATTCTGCACTGACTTAAACATCATAATAATAAATGAATATAGCTGTATTGACTCCAGGAGGGGTAGGCTGTTATAAAATGGATATTACAAAAAGGCAAGATGGAATTTTTATCCTCTTCCCTGATGCAAACTCCATTCCCACATATATTCTTTCTTTCTGTCAGCTGCAGTTTCTTTCATATATAGGTCTCTTCCTTTCTGCACATTTTGCCTCCCTCATCTACCATGAACATGACCTTCTCATCTTCAGATTCTTCCAAATCCATGGCATGCTTGATGACTACTGTTTGCTACCCCGTCTGGACACTGTTAATCTATCTATATTAACCAAATTCTGCTCCAGACCCCCATTGTTGTTGGCATGGTCTACAAATTTTAAATAGATTTTCTTATACATTTTCTGATACTGATGATTGCTTTCCCAGAATAAATTCTGCTGAAAATTCTGTTGCCAAACACAAATAATTTATCTTTAAGATGGAACATCTGTTAAAATTGACTTTATGAATGGCACTTCTAAACTACTTCAGTCCAAGGAGCATGTTGTGCTTCAGAGGTACTACATAGCCTTTGTCACCTGCTTTTAGACCCCAATGGAGTAAACCAAGAGGAATAAAGCCTCAGAGCCACGTGTAGTAGGGGTTTGGTTACCAGGTATCACTACATTCTCTGCAGTTTGACCCAATGGACTCCAAAATCCACATTTCCTGTGAATCACTCAACTGATCTATAGACATTCTCCCCACAAAAAAAAAAAAACAAAGCAGTAAGTAAATGGAAGTAGGGAGACAAGTTAGCTTTTCTTCCGATTTAATATTGCCTTCCTCTCCCCATCTGTTTCTGCTGTAAGTATATAAAGAAGTGGTACAGTCTGAACAGGATATCTTAGACTTTCTTGGTTTTCTTGGAGCTATAAACCATGTTAGGGATAGGCTTGCAGATCCTTTTGTTATGCTGCTCTTGTGAAAAGGTTTTGTTGTGTGAAGTTATTGACCTTAATATTTTCACATTGGGAGCTGAATTTTTTACCCCCTGAATCTTCCGGTTGTAAGACAGAGTCCACATATATGTAAGATACAAGAATATCCCAGCTCAGCAAGTCATTTAGAAAGACATTTGGTCAAGGTAAAGGATCAAGAGAAGGAGGGGGAAGGGATCCCCGTTTCCATTGTACACTACACTTTTGTCATGGTCACCTTGTGAGTGGGTCTCTGTGTCAAGGTGGCAAAGGAACAATGGAATCAATGTAGGAGCTATGTAAAACCTCACATATTGCAAGTATAGGCACATTTACATCTCACAACACTATCAAGGCATATCTTAACCATTTGCCTGAAATCCATCAATGTACCACAATCTCAAATGCATCAAAGACAATTCTTTTTTTGTTGCTGTAGTCAGAGGAAAAGATATAAATGGGAGAGAGTGAAGAGGCATGGTGAGAAATTGAAGAACTTGTCCATTTTACTTCTGAGATGCAAAGCAAAAACAGCACAGTGCTGTAGTTGTCTGCATCCTTCGCTGTTGCTTTACAACCTGCAGAATTTGCCTCAAGAAGCAACCTAGTCCTTCCCACAACAGTTTATTTTATCCATCTGTTAGGAGTAGATTACATAGACAATATCAGGCCTTGCCTGCATACATGGACTGATTCATTATTTCCCACAGTACGAGTGGGACACGGGAGCTTATCTGCACCCTAGCAATGTAAAAGAGAAGAAACAGATGCTCAAGTTCACATAACCAAAACAGAGCAAGACAGAAACTTATGGTGCATTTGTGTTCCTTTGCTCCATCACTACTCATTAGAAATCACTCCTGAGCAGTGGAGCGGTAAGCTGTAAGCTATTTGTACAAGGATGCTGGAGAGGGACTCTTCGTCAGGGACTGTAGCAATAGGACAAGGGGTGATGGGTTCAAACTTAAACAGGGGAAGTTCAGATTGGATACAATGAAGAAGTTCTTTACTGTGAGGGTGGTGAGGCACTGGAACAGGCTGCCCAGAGAAGTGGTAAATACTCTATCCCTGGCAGTGCTCAAGGCCAGGTTAGAAAGAGCCTTGGGTGACCAGGTCTAAAGTGAGGCATCCCTGCACCTATCAGGGGGTGGAACTAGATGATCTTAAGGTCCTTTCCAACCTAAATCATTTTATGATTCTGTGATTCTATGATCCATGTTGCACTCTGCAGAAGCAGCCACTGTCGTACAAGGCTTCTACCACAGCTTTTAGGGTGTCTTGAGCAGAGAAAAGGAACCAATGCAGGATGCTCCAGAATAGGGCTGAACTCAATTGTCTAAAGCAATATATGACTGCTGGGGTAGGCTGACACTGAGCCACTTGCCTGGGAATGGGGAAAACCCAGAAGTTACTTTAAACCACAACAACACAGTATGGGGAGATGGGAGAGGAGCATTCTTTTCGGAAAACAGACCTTCCAGAGAAACCTGATAGCATGGAATTTACATGAGACTGCAGTGGCAGCCAGAGAGAAAGGATAAAAATGTGTCTAGTGATTCTATAATTACAGTGTGCTTTGTTTTTTTTTCTCCTTTCCCAGGGAGGAGAGGGAGAATTTTACAATGCAGCCTATCAGGTTGTGTCAGACCTCTGCCTTTTCATTTAGTAACAAGCAGGAAGGACTGCATTTCTAGAGATGCTGCTCTAGACTGAAATGCCTGGTCCTGAAGTGTGAGCTTAGAGCATCTGTAATGCCCACTAAGTACCACTTGCACAAATCCTGGGGCTCTGAGCACAGAGCTGTGAGGCAAGAGCCGTGCCAGGTGGCAGGGTGAACAAAGCACACCTTCTGGAAGAAAATTTGCATTCCCTTCCCACCTTAAATCCAGTGTTTTGGGCCAGCACTGGTAACAAAATGCTGGTGCTGCAGGGAGGAGGAGAGTGAGGAGTGTGGAGGGGAGGAAGGAGGGGAAAGGGTGGGTGTATGCAGGGGGGATTTTCTTTCTTAACGCATTTTTCAATGGCTGCATGATTAAGCTGGGGTCTCAGAGCAGAATGGGAACAACCTGCCTGGAGTTAACTGAGGTGGAAACCATGGGCATGATCTGGGGTTCAGCCCCTGCTTGAGGTTATTCCATGTCTGAGCTGTAAACCTCAGCCTCAATGGGTTATAAATATTTGATTCATTACAATACTTTGATTATGTAGGAAAGGACAAAGTATTAGGTTAAGGTTCAGCTGTGGTTAAGGAGAGAGATCTGTGTACCTAGCAGGTCAGTAAGCTGGCAGGCTCTAGGGAAGACTGAAGCAATTCTGTGTCAGCATATAGAGATGCTCACTGAGATTCAGACCCTTTTTCTCTTAAATCAGGGTAGCAGCGAAGAAGGAAACTACTGAGGATGTTACAGGGTTTTACCATTCAGTACCACTGAGGAGCCCTATAGACCCCAAGTTAACCTCTGGCAAGTAACACTGGCACTTCTGTGACTCCTTCACAGCCTGGTATGAGAATTGTGCCCATATTGACTTCTTCTTACTGCCAGCCCCTCACCTTATGGATGTTCCCAGTGAAGCTGTGAAAGCTGATAGAGCATGGTAGATTGAACTGGAGAGTGTTAGGAGTGCGATTCGTGAAGCACTTGTGATTTTAGAGCAGTTTTTTTCTTTTAACCCCTTTCATTTACCATTTACCCTCTAACTCTCCCTCTAAAAAGCACGTTGAGGGGCTGCTGCAGTTGGTTCCCCAGCACCCAGCCAGGTGATCACTGCAGGGGAAGGTACCCAGCAGTCCTCTTGATGTGGGGCCCTCGCACCATTAGCTTACAGGTATTGCCTTGTCCATGCTAACATGCTTAGACATTAGGCAGAAATTGTTCCCTGTGAGGGTGGTGAGGTGCTGGCACAGGGTGCCCAGAGAAGCTGTGTTCAAGGCCAGGTTGGATGGGGCTTGGAGCAAACTGGTCTGGTGCAAGGTGTCCCAGCCCATGGCCGGGGATTAGAACTGGATGAGCTTTAAGGTCCCCTCAAACCCAAACCATTCTATGATTCTATGCCTGTGCTGGGCTATGCCTCTGTGGGTCAAGCGCTTTTCAAATCACCAAGTCTTGAGACAAAGCAGCCTTTCACTGGCATGAGCAGTCCCGAGACAGGGAAAAAGAGCAAACAAGTGGATAACCAGGTCCCACGAATGAGAAACATGGGGTTAGAGCCTGCTTTTAGCAAGGAAGAGCTGCAAATCTGCAGCATGGCTTGTGCCCTGGTCCGCAGGATCAGCTGCTTGGCAGCAGGCAGCAGCAGTGGCACTGGCTGCTGAGGGAGGAGAAGCCACAAGGCAGTGTAGAAGTAGAGGATTTGTGTTAAGGCTTCGAGACTGTCTTAAATCTCCAGCATCTGCCAATTTAAGTACAGCTGAATTGCTGGATAATTTTGCTGGTGGCGCTCATGGGAACACCCAGCCCGAGCAGAACAATTTTGAAGGAAATTACATGATCTGGGATTTAGTGTTGTCTCTTTAGCTTGTGGAAGAGATAATCTGGCCCATTTAATGCGGAACAAAATTCGCTCTGTTTCACATGCGTAAGGAGAGAGTTTTTGCCTTGAGAAAGCAGCAGTAAATGACTCTGAAGTCCTGCTGTCACTCGTCCGCTGAGCTGCTGTAATATGGAGTGGCAAGGGCTGTTTTCTTGGGCCGCTTTTTACATCTAAGTAACGCTCTTTATAAAGAACAGCACTTAGTCTTATGACAAAATTCCTCCAGTGTGACACAGAAGAGCACTGACATTGCTCTTGAAGGCTGGAGAATTTACGGCACAGTTAATTATTAATTTGGCTGGCATTTGTAAAGTAGAAGGGGGTTCTTCTGCTTTTAGGCCATGCTCTCAGTGTGTAAATCTCTTGTACGGCTGCCATAATAATATTCCCGCAGCTATGTTGTCACCTATTGTAATTTTTCTGCTAATAAGAAAATTTAAACTAACCAGGAATCCTAAATTTGGAGACTATTTGTTTGTTTCAAATATACTCTAGAGAAATAATAATGCAGTTCTGCCCTGAATTTAATTTAAACAGAAACAGGCAAAACAAATCTCGGCGGAGGGCATTTGACAATAATAAAATATTTCTCCCAGCGGGTGAGCTGGTAGCAATTGTATTGTTGCCATCAAAGCTCACGTTTCAGCAGGTCATTACCATCATAACAAGCCCTTGGACCAACTGGCATGGACATGCAACATTGAGCTCCTGATGGGCACATTATTTCAGACCTTTAACTTCATGGAGAACAAGACAAATACTCCTGGGAATGGAGGATTATATTTTGAAATTCCTTTCTTTTCTGTCCTGCTTAATAATAAGAGCCTGCATGTAATCAATCTACTGCCACTTGCTTCTTTATATTAACGGAGGTTGTGAGGAGCCAGGCTCGGGAATCTGAACACTAAGGAAGAGCAGCCTTTAATCTTAACCACAAACCAACGATTCCCATGGCCGGGATGTGCCAATGCAAACACTTTTGAACACTCATGAATAAAACTGTTAAGAGCAAATAAGTGCACCCATATTCTTCTTTACAGCTACTTATTTGTTTCTCTTCCCTAATAGCAACCACAAAGAGGAAGTTTGTGATCTGCATGTTAGAAACAACCTCCGCACACACAGAAACAGCATCTTATCAGGCAGGGAAAGCTCCTTGTGAGGTAGCTACAGCACGCAGACTATGTAACAAAGGATATCGTAATTAGCAAAGTGCCATGTGGAATGAGGGAGCTACATTACACAGGAGAGATGAAATGCAAAGTGAAGGAAAGGTGCAAGTGAAAAAAAAACAACCTGTTAAGAAAAATAAAAACAAAGGCTGTGGAAAAATACTTGGCAAACAGATGGAAGCTGCCCCAGTCTTCAGTTCAGTGCACGAGTCAGGTAACATTAAAAAGCAAATTAAAAGTGGTGTTTTCTGATGCAAAAGCCTGTAGACAAAAAATCTCAGGTGTTTCTGTGCTTAGGTGTTCTTTGCCCCTAGGGTATTATCAGGCAATGCTGCAGGAAGAAACTTAAAAGACATACAAGCAGGAAGGCTTGTCCTACTGACAGTATTTTCACCTCTGCTTTTGTTTTGATGGTTTTCTTGTGTTTTGGGGTGGGTTTTTACATATTTAACCTCTGTTATTATTTCAGCAGTATTGGCACTGTATTAACACATAGTAACTGCATGTGTAATAGCACTGACTGATGCATGATTTTCACACCATACCTTTCTCTAAGGGTCAGCTGGTGGGACCACACCAGACCATTGGTGTTTGCCAGTTCTTTTCACACTGCAGACTCACAAGGCCATAAAACCCCACCAACCAACCAAAAAGCCCAAATGACCTCAAGTTAGACAAGTACTGGCATGCAAAGCTCCAAAGAAAACTTGGAGTCCATCAGAAATTCCACGCCATTTAGTAGCCAGCTCAGCAAAGCATCTCATTTTCCTTTTGCATCAATACTGATGGCATTGGCCAGCTCCACAGTGCCAGTGGAACAGCATGGGAACAACAGCGTGCTCCGTGTCCAGGCTGCTGTGGTGGTAGGGCAGAAGCTGTCCAACAAACTCCTACAGTGGTAATACCACTCTCTGATGCTGGGTTGGCTTCTTCTGTTGGCTGGGGAGAGTTAGGGATGGGAAGGGTGATGCAAGTCATGTCAGTCATACGCTAGTTCTGATGAGCTAAGCCATGTTCACAATGGGAAGGCTCTATAGTTTGCCATCCCCTTATCTCAGCTAAGTGATGCTGCTGCAGCCCCACACCTGACAGCTGCAGCAGGATGTGTTGGATGAGGTATGAATGCCAGCACCCCAAGCCCTTTTATTTGCATTGCTTAGAGAGGTTTGTGCTCCTAGCAAACTACCCACAGATACCTGCTGAAACACGTTTGCCTACCAAAACACTTCCTATGGATTTCTATGCCTGTCGTGGCTTTTACTTCAGAAAGCGCAGCAAGAAAACAGAAAGTAAAAACCCAGAACAGCTCTGGAGAGTTACATCCCAACAAGGTGGGATGTAACCGCAGGGTGGTTTCATAGAATCACAGAAACAGACTGGTTTGTGTTTGAAGGGACCTTCCAACCCACAGCCATGGGCAGGGACACCTCACACTAGAGCAAGTTGCTCTAAGCCCCGTCAAACCTGGCCTTGAACACTTCCAGCCATGAGGCATGTCAGTGTTCCCTCTATTTCCTCTTCCAGGATGCTAAATTTATGATTGTATGGTGCTTCATGAGAAATAGTACAGGAACATTAGTATTTTTTAATTGTACATGTACACCTTAACCAATGATTAAAGACAATCACACAATGAGGAAGCATGGGAGTGCTGCCTGTTACTTCCTCCCCCTCTAGTGTGTAAAGTTCGCAGTACTTTTTTCACTTTAACATCATGATGCAGCATTATGCTTTCCTTCAGAGAGGTACTTTGCAATAATTCAAAATCAGAACACTAAAGAAAGGGGGGGGGGGAAACCCGTTCCATACATACATACGTATGTATGTATGCATGCATGCCTATGTACATGGCACTGTCAACACCAAGACCCAATTCTGACCTCCTCTGAAGAGTCCACACAGGATTCATCTTTCTATTGTTCTGCTACTCCTTTTACTCAACCCTATGTCCTAGAATACAGAAGGTGCTGGCAGCAGGGAACAGGTGCCCTCCCGCTTAAAGGCATCTTGCTATGGAGAGACTGCGAAGCACAGACAGCCCCTAGCACTGCCCCAGTACCTTGGCGGAAACAATTCCCATCCCTGAGCATCGCTATTCTGTCCTGCTCAGCAGCCCTCACGCCATCAGCCAGAACCTCCAGAGAACCTCCAGCAGCAAAGGTGAGAAATATGTTGGCAAACATGACAAAGTACTATCAAGATAGGCTAAAAAGCA
Source organism: Pezoporus flaviventris (assembly GCF_033815535.1). Classification (NCBI taxonomy): domain Eukaryota; kingdom Metazoa; phylum Chordata; class Aves; order Psittaciformes; family Psittacidae; genus Pezoporus; species Pezoporus flaviventris. The sequence goes on from NW_026892631.1 coordinate 468,532, forward strand.
AGAAAAGCACACATTAGCACTTCTGTGAGGGTTCCAGAAGGGTCCACAGGAAAAGGGCTGACCCAGAGCAATGCCTGTCAGGGGGAAAAGGCTGAGAGGCCACTTTATTGCCTGTTTGCAGCCTCCCTTGCTGCTCAACCCCCTGGAGCTGATGACTTATCAGTGCTCTTCATTAACACCAATCTATATGATTTCTCCGGTGGTTACTTCCATTCAGAATAGCTGGATCAAATAATACAGATTTTTAATTTATTTTTTTTTTAAATACAGAACACATAAAAGGAGTCTCCTTCAGTAGGAAATGAATGGTAGACTCAGTTGTTGACGGAAAAGGCAAATAAGTACTTCTAGATTATATTAATGTGATCTTATGATAGTGGGAAAGTTTTCTTTTATGGCATTGACAGAGAGGCAATGATTTTAAGTAATGCAGGTTGATGTGAAGATGCTTTAAGATTAAATAAGTGCTATATAAAGGCCTGCCAGCCAGAATTCTAATGTGCTATGAGACATTCTGCATATTTAAGAGTATGCAAAATGTCTTGTACCACACTGGAATTCATTCTGACAAGGCTTTATATAGCCTTTATTTACCCTCATACTGCACTTTAAGAAAGAAGTGATAACACTGTGGCTCCTCGTTGAATGGGAGTAATGAAAGGTAATGCCAATTGCTCTGTTTCCTCCTCCAAAAAAAGAAAACAAAACCAAAAACCCCACAACACAAAAATAAAATAAAAGCAATCAAAAGTGGAAGCTTGTTTAATATTGCTCTACCATCATCCTGAAAGGCATAATAATTTGAGTTACACATCTGAACTGATTGGAGTTACAGAATCATATCTCCTTTTTGCATTTAACAATATATACAATATAAAATAAATACATTTACACAAATGGACATTGGTTGGAGCACACGGTATGATACACATCACAAAAATATACAGTTGATTGCTATACAGATGTGAAGCCCATCTACAGCTATAGACATGTTTGTTTTTATTCATTGTTCTCTTTCGGTTTTTAACTACTGGCTATTAATGCAACTCCTGGATTATTATAAGCAGTTTAATTCTTTTTGTCCTTTTGCGATCTTTGCACGATAAGACTGCCATAAAATGTTTTCCTAGGCAGGTAAACAGAGACGCTTAAATAATTAAAATACAATCACCAACACCCATTTTCTCTTCTATACGAAAAATAGCAGTTTTAATTTTTTATATCTTTTTTATGTTATCATTTAAATGCAAAATAGTGGAATAAATACAACAATCTGATCTGATTGAAACAAATGTGTAACTTCGGGGAGTCACACAATCATATTGCTTTAAATAAGAAAAAAATAATTAAAAAATGAAGCAAAAATAGAAATTAAATTGTTATGGCTAAAACATACACCCTTTGAAATTTTCCCAACACTTCACATTAAGTAAGTGGTATTGAAAGAACTCTTCTCCAGCAAGGTTTAAGATGAACAACATTATAAAGCCCATGCAGTTCTCTCAGCTATGTTTCAGGTAATGGTTTTACCCTCTTGAGATACTTGTTCTTTCGCAGCTCCAAACAAGTACGGAAAACAAAAACTAAACTTTGCACAGTGTGCCTTTCACACATCTCCATTTTCTGTGTCTGTTTGTATACTTCTAGTTGATTGGCTTTTGACCCTGAAGCCCAAGTTCTTTAATGTGATACAGCAAAACCAATATATTATATATTTATATATATATAGTGTACTTGAACAGTAGCAACTTAAACCCTGCACAAACTTTCTGGAAAATAAACTTTTTTTTTTTTGCACTCTTACATATATAAATAATCTTATAGAATCAGCACCTTTTTCCCAGGAGTTGTATTATTTTTTCTTTTTTTTTGACATTTTTCAAAAGGGATGTGCCAATTTCTGAACTCCTATCACAGCTATAAATTTCAAGTTATTGACCATCTGCATGAATAGCTAATGATGATTTACCTAGAATCACACTACAGTCACTTCTCTACTGAGAAAACACAATCTACAATATAGTCCCATATAGCTAATGATAGATAACACAGGTTGTTTTTCTTTCCTAGCACGAGGCCGATGGAGCATCAGCCCACTGTTATTTTGTTTAAAGCACACAACGTAGCAATAGTTTTGGAAACCTGTCCGCACCAAAAAAGTTTTTGCAACAACACAGAGCGAGTTAATAACAACATCTGAGAGATGATTGAATCAAAGCTATATTTACAGCATTTAAAAATTAGACTTATCTATAATCTTGAAATATTCAAAGTTTTATTTCTAAGCTATACATTGGTATTCTATAATAAACTGTTACAGAAATTATCCCTTGTTTTGAAAATATTATGATTTCAGTGTGTATCTGTTCATAACGAGTATTTGTTTGGAGTTTCGACCTCTTAATTATTACTAGGAAGAACCTTATTACCGGTAAGGAATAGAATATACTACTGTAATCTCCTGAGGAATTGTACATCCAATATTGTCTCTAATTCTACCCTGTGTCTATAAGCACACACCACAAGAATCCAAACACCACAAGAAGAACAAGACAACAGTCTTTGAATGCAACATAAAAATTCAGAAAAGCACAGCAAACATGAAACATTGAAAAGCTGAACTACATTTCTTTTGTTTGTTAGGATTACAATTTTAATTACATCTGTGTACATAGAATAAGGATGTTCACATAGTACAGGGAGCAGCTACTAACACTGGTACATTGGTATAGCATTTGATGGAGGTTACTGTTTATTGGTTATTTAGCGACTGTAGATTTCTGGGGGCATCTAATTGGTTTATACATTAGATTACACCTCGTAACAGTCTTGAAACTGACTGACTTTCATGCTGTGACAATACTGGTTGAAAAGCACGTATACTGGTTTAGCTACTTGTTAAAGATTGCCATTTACAAAGTAAAATCTAAATCAATAAGTAAGGTATAGAAGTGTTAAATTCTTCAATTTGGTCAGAAGTCTACTACTCTGATTTCTTAATTTTGCAAATGTCACCATTTGCCTCATTGCCTCTAAGCTACTATTGGTTCATAGGGGTTTTTTCTGCATGTAAGGTTATAATTTTGCAAACAGGCGGTATCTCGTTCATTTGCAACTGAAGCAGTTAGAAATCACGTAGCAACTATACCTCTGTACAGTCGCTGTCTCCTAACACCGTTACAGATTGGTATTTGACACGGAGTATTTCTATGTTAGACTACTCGGATATACTGTAGGTGTAATCTAATCCTTTGAGAGTCAGTGAACATTTAGTTATAAACTGGAGCTCATGTTAAGAAACTGGATGTTTTGGACCAGACTGGCACACAACATAAATTGCATCCGTGATAATATGCACCTTCCCTTCGACTATTGCTTTAGTAAGATAAATTCCCACATTAATAAATGGCTGAAAACTGGTAAAGCTGGTACAAAAAAATCTCCGTTAGTAAGAAGAAACAAAACATTTAAAAAAATTCTTCCTTCAGGATTCATTTGTCCTTCATTATTGTTCATCATTGTTCAAGCCAGCACAAAAATGCAGTATTTCTTTCTCTTTAGTATTGCATGAATGAATAAAGCTTAAACTATTCCCTGAAAAAGTTACATTGTAGCTAACCTAAGAAATATCTGGAAGACTTGAAAAAACAATTAAGGAATCAAATGGCTGTAACTGATCTAGATGGAAAATGCAATGATTAAGAAGCAGCCGATGCATCGTCGCTTAGTCGTCTAATTAAGAGACTGCTCCTATGAAATCTAATACTGCATTCAGTCAGTTCAACGTGTTGTACTGTACTGCTAGGTACGATGGTTCTCTCTTTGATTCCTTTGTCATTGGGGACATTATGGTTCATAATAAGTTCACTGGCATCCATATTATGGATTTCCATCCTTTGGCAGGCCTGGCTTCCATCTCTCTTCAATTAGAGACCTCTTTTAGAAAGTTCAGCAGCAAAGAAAAAAAGAGAAAAAGGGAAAAGGAAAGGAAAAAAGAGAAAGGAAAAAAGAGAGAAAAGGGAAAGAAAAAAACTGCATCGGAAAGACACAGAAGAAAAAGTTGAAAGCTGCTTCACAGTCTTGCTGCTAAATATCAGTGCAGTCATTTTTTTCCTTAATTAAACACTAAGTTTCTTTGCCATTATTATCTTGTTTATTTTCCCTTTTTTCTTTTTTTTTTTCCTTTTTTTTTTTTTTTAATTTTTTTGTTGTTTTTTTTTTAAAACGTGCATGATGGGGAAGCCCATGATGCTTTAGTCAGACCTTGGCCTCCAGCATTTCCAAAAAAAGTTTGTGCATCGGGACTTTGCCTTCCAGTTTGATGTTGTAGAAATGCTGAACAGCCTTGGTGGAGGTTTGCCTCAGAAGCGGGAGGGTCATCAACATCTTGCCTGCACGGCGCGGGTCTTCCATGTGCTGCCCGGCCTCATAATCCTGCAGAGCCTCATGTAAGACGTCCTGAAGTTTCTGCACTGCCTCAACATCCTCTATGTGCATCGAGTCTGCAAAACAAAGGAGTGACAGGAGGTTTCAGTTTGGTGTGCCAAAACTCCATTAATGCTATGGCTGCACAATGCTTTCACTGGTTCTGGCCATCCTCTTTCACAAAGAAGGAAGATAATTACCCACTAACCTATATATTGATCTTCAGGAACATATCTGGAACCACTGTGGAACTACAAATGTATAATTTACTCTGGTGTAGGTAATCCTTTTCCTCATCCTCCTCAAACAAGTACAATGGTCACACTTGCTACTCCATAAACCGCTCCGTGGCAGGGTGTTAGAACTAGATGATCTTAAGGTCCTTTCCAACCCAAACCATTCTATGATTCTTACAGTTATTGTTTTGAAGAAATGAGATTGCCAAAGGGCTGTATGAACTGAGCTCTAAAGTTTATCAGGGAAGCAAGAATGACTGCCCTACTACAGAAAAGCTCAGTAAAGTTCTGTGCCGCATTCCAAGGTGGTGAAGCTGGAAGCCTCGGTCAGTACCCACCGCTCAGAGATGCTAATCGTGGGATTATGACCACTGCACTGACACAAGGGAAACAAAGTTTCCCAATAGGTTTAGCAAATTTCTTCTGCCCCAGACACATTCACAGAGATGGGGCAACACTTAGTATGCTCCTGAACAGCTTTTGTTCTGTGAAGCTAACATCTCCTACAAGGTGTAATCCTGCTCTCCCACCCACTTAGAAGGTGATTTATCTTCTTGTTGTTGGGGTTTTGCATTTTTCATAAATCACTCAAAGCAAACAACTCACCCTGTACCTTCCCAGTATAGGTTAGATGTTTTGGTGGTCTAAGTATTGAGCGACAAGCCCAGGCACAACACACAATAAGAACTAAACTAAACTGCTACATGACCCAGAAAGATTAAAGCAAGGAAGTGTGAAATAAAAGGAAAAGATCTAACTGAAATAGCTGTAAAACCCTCAACGGCATAGATACAGAACGGGAAGATGTCCCTATGAACACGAAGTTACTGGACCATGCTGAGATGACTTTGGATGAGCAGCCCTAATTCTCTGATTTTTATGTAGCTATAAATGCAAAAAAAAAACCCGGATGTGGTCCAAAGTGAGGTGAATGTGAGTAAGGAAGCACAGTCAGAGGTGAATGAGGCCACTAACAGCCCCTATTGGCTTCCAAAACTTGAACGGTCGACAGTCTTACAGAGCCAATAAAACACCATCTGAAAATACAAACACTGCGAGGATGTACAAGTCCTAGGGACAGGCTACATTATGCAAGCCCCACTCAGGGTGAAACTGGGACATGGTGTTATCCTTGAAAACTCTAGTTAGTACAACTCTGCTCTGCACATTAATTTTTGCTTTTGGAATAAAGCTCCTGTTTCCAGAATAATGACTACAGAGTTGGATGGTGATGAACCCACTTCCATCATGATTTCCAAGCCCTGTATTAAGCAGTCTGATGCTCTGGATCATTATTTTGACAGAGCCTCATGTTTTAACCTGTTAATGATAACATTAAATTTCGCACGTGTTTCAAATACCTGAATTGCATAAAGAGAATTAAATTGTACCTAAGATTCATTCCCCAGAAGCCAACGTGCAACTATTTCCTCAGATAATTAGGCAAGATAATAAATAACTCTCTCTTTTCAAACACAAGCATGTAAACTAAACTGCGAACCAGTAAATAACAGGTTAACAAAAATATCCCAGCTTCTATTGTCAAAACAAATGTGCAAATTTAAAAGGAAAAAAAAAAGTTACAGCTCCTGCTCTAAAACAGACAATTATATACAAGTTTGGATCATTTAGCACGTTTTATTGATTCTGATGACAGTTTATCTGTTAATTACACATAATGGAGTCCTATGAGGATTTTACATGTTTAATAATTCTGACTCTTAGCAAATACATGCTCTTAGAAACATGTAGCTCAGATGTTCACTGCAGGGATGTGATACTACACATAAAAGCGCACTGTGCTGAAAGCAGAGGAATTCTGTATCCTACAAACATGTAATCGATACAAACGTGCTAACACACACATACAAACGTGACTGATGCCTTAAGCATAGTGTCCAGCCACTGGGCTTAATTTGGAATGCAAACCCCAAGCAAACTGTCGTCTTCACTCCCTGACTCTTTACCCAATCCTTGGATATTCACTGCTGTGCTTTGGAATACACCATGTGCTATTCCACTTAATGCTTCCATAAACCACACGCAACCTGTGCAGAAATTACATGTATTTTCCTCCTGTCCCCTGTTCCAGGGCCACATCTGCTGGGGAACCAAGCATTAAGTTGGTATTGCATTGTATCAGCTTAGCAAGTCAAAGACTGACTCTTCTGTGATTTTTTTTTGTTTTACACCATACTGCATAAAGAAACAGATCTTTCTGGAGAACCTGACTATAAATGTTTAGTTTTTATCTCAGTCTGATTCTTCCCAGAATCAGTATTTGTAACTGTGACTATGTCTGCATTTGACAACAGACGGATGGAGTCCACACTAATACAGTTTCTGCACAGAGATGAAACTTCCCCGAGATCTTTAGCTCTGCAGTTTGGATAGCAATTTGGCCTACAGCATTAGCAGTAACTATGCTCTATATAATTCTTACACAGAGACTGAGTGAGGAGGGGACAAGAAGAAGGGAAAACCCCCATTAAATGCAAGAATAGAAGGTGAATCAAAACCTGCCCTCGGATATAGCTATTACACTCCATGCTCTCAAACTATTCCACCGTGTGGAGAACATCTCGCAACAAGGGATTTTATCCTCTCCTTGCAAGGGTGACTGCATACCATCCCTCATGTAAATAGCACAATTGCTTACATGCAAAAATAACAGTAGTAAAGCATTTAATGTATTTGTTGCTGTCTTTGAAATCAATTTAGCACCGGGGAAGAACGTGACCAGCCAGCTCTCCACTGGCCTAATGCAAGCACTCTGCTGCCAAATAGTGGTTCATGGAGCAGTTTAGGAAGCTGTGCCTTAGGAAACAGATTCTGTCACAGAAAATGGGGTAAGAAAAAAACAGCAGAGAGGGGGGCACTTCCAAACAGTGATTAAGACTTCAAACTGTTCTTTTAAAATGGTGATTTATTCAAAAGATTTAAAAATTATTTAATCAAATTACTATGATAATTTAAGTTCTCATTTACAGAAAAGATTCAAACTCATTTCAGCTTTACCCATTCTAGGGTCTGCTACTGTTTAAATGCAAACTCACTCAATCTGTGCAATTTAATTAGACCTTCATTCAGCTTGCAGATTGTCCAGGAAAATACTAATCTCTACAAAGATCCTTCTTCAAGTTTTAGCCTTGCAGTCTGGAACTTCCACTTTATTCCCGATATTAAATGAATGTACACCTTAATCCCTCAGGCTTTAAGCCTTTGAAAATAAGGAAAATGGTTGAAAATGCTGAACTAGCTAAGGGGGAAAGAAGAGGAAAAATAAAAGAAAAGAGAAGTCTCCAGTAACTACAGACTGGCAGATGTAGACTTGAATTCAGAGCAGGTTAACTTGCTGCTGATAAACCCAATGCTCATTAGCAAGAGAGAGCGATGTCAACAAGAACCACTATAATTTTAGGATATGCAATGGGTTGTCTCTGTGACAACCCAGAGATAAAGAAATAATTCCACAAACAATATGAAATGGAATTATAAGTTAGCTACAAAGATTTAGAATGTTCTTCCTCTGCCAAGAAAACCCCTTTGCTTTGGTTGGTTGTTTTGTTTTAAACTAGCTTTGTAGACAGTCTGGATAATTTACAATTACATAAGTAATATCCAGAGGATAGCTATAGCCAGGTGTAACACACTTAAAAATCAGTGCCTATATAAACAATGAAATTAAACAGGGTAATTTGAAAAGGTTGCCATTTGAAAGCAAGCAGGATTTGATCATACATGCCCTGCAACAACAAAAATACCCTATGCTAGTGAAACTGCAGAGCTCAAGAAACATAAGACTTGTTGACACAACGCACTGCTGAGAACACGGGATTTCAGTCTAGCAGGGCAGAAGTTGTTACTGATCAGCGCTGCAATGGGAGATAGTGAGATGCACAAATGAGGACATCAACTCATTGAGCTATGCTTGGAGAATATCCTTGCAAATGCTTTCTTTCACCATCACAGAATGGGAAAATAGAATTGTACCTCTTCTGATCAGCTGACTGTGAAGAAATGGGAGAAAACTCAAGTTCTCATCCAAGAAAAAACACAAGGTGCAGACAAAAATTCAGTCTACCTCATTTAAAATTCAAGCTTCATCTCAAATGCAGCAAACAAACATCCAGCCAACCAGGAATCATTTAGAACACACCACAGAGGGCGACAACTAGCTAAAGGTTGGAAAACACCTGAACTGAGGGTGAGGAGACCTCTCAAATTACTGCTTTGAGGAAAGTTTAAGCCTTGTATGTGTGTATTTTGTATATAACACTACTAAGAAGTAGTAAACACCTAGGGGTCTCGAAGCATTTCTTCATGTCAGAAAATTCGGGCAGCATAAAGGAAGAAATTATTATAGTGAATTAAGCAGCAGGGAGTATGCAGCAGCGAACATTAAGATGCTGATAAAGCACATCAGAGAGGCAAATACCAACAAGTACTTGAAAGACTGCAATTGCTGTGATGTGACTCTTTGTAGCTGAGCAGCTCACAAACCCAAACCAAATAAATCAGTTTAGGAAGTTGTAGGATCCTGGAAGAACTGGATAGGATGAAGAATGAGAACAGCAGGCAAAATGCTTTTTGCTTTACATAAGGACAACAAAATCTAAATCTGGATTATGTCCCAGACAAGAGGAATGTAGTATCTAGATTGTGTTGCCAATCCAAAAATCCCATAAAAAACACTGCAGTGTTTACTGATGGGTGAACTGTTCCCAGAATTACAGAACCTCTTCCTCTACTGCCCAAAATGTAAGCCATATTTACACAGGGAAACTTGCACTTTTCAAAGTGCTTGCCCACATTTGTTTCTGTATCACTTTTATGGGAAACAGAACATTTTAAGCATATTGCTCAAGATAGAATCAACCCATGGAAATTGTTGCTAGTAAATCAAACACGGCTTTTGGTTCCCTCACCCAGCAAGAATTCCCAGCCTTTTCCAATTTACAATTCAAATTGCCCCAGATACTTACTTTGGTCTACCCTGTGTAGGGTCAGCAAATATACTTAACTCTGACCATCCTTTTACCTGTCTTTCCTGCACAGAACTGTTTGCTAGGGTGTGCATGGTTAGGCTAAGAGACAAGCACATAGATAAACAGAGTATTTTGCCTTGCAGAAGAGTATGGCAAAATGGTCTGACATCTGGATTATTCTATTAAAAACTTCAATAGGGATATATATTGGAAATTAAAGAGGAATAAATCAAGAATTCCTTGTCCATAGGAATTATAGGCAGTGGAAACAAAAAAAGTAAAGCAGACTTCTAGGATTTTAGTGAAGAAGGTTTTAGTCTGGATTGTACTCATTTGGTCTACTTTTAGGAAGAGACATGAGAACTGAAGCCTCAAAACAGTTTTTAAAACACAGCAGGAAATGAAGCTGTAGTAAGACAAGAAATTACTTCACAGAACACACCTATTTATTGCAGGGGTGAACTGAATTAGCAGTGATCTAAAATCACAGGCATAAGGTAAGTTAAAATGTAGTAAACTACTTTTTTTTTTTTTGTTATCCCTTACTTTCCACTAGGACTAGGCAATGAGGTCAATAAATTAAAGACTATTTCTGCAATGCAGAACAAACTGCATATTATGAACTGGTCTGAGTACCTACTCAATAAGGCTACTATAACTCTAGAAAAGGGGAATTTGAATGACAGAGTTGGGGGTATGATACCAGCTAAAAAAGATGTATTAATGCTTCAAAATCCATTTTAGCCACTACAAGATATAAGTACTTGCCATAATCACCACCGAGAGACAGTAGTCTAGCGCGGTGAAAAGTGGGATGAGTAACAGTGAGTTAAGAGTTAATTGTGGATGCCATCTATTTGATTACTTGAAAATGGAGTATGAGGAAGAAATTGTGTTCAAGCTACACAAAATCTCTGACTACAGTAGCAACTTCCTTTTTAAAGAATTAGTTTCTATGCTGTACCACTCTACAAATTACACGAAAGAGTTAACAGATCTTGCTATTTAAATTTGGCAAAATCAACACTGGTAACACACAGGTATATCTATATTTTGTATCATGATAGGTATGTTTTAATCATGAATTCTAACACTGACAAGAAGACTGAATAAAACAAAATGAAAAAAATGACATTATTAGAAATACAGTGTGTTGTGACATAAGGCACAGTCTATTCTGGGAATAAAAATGATGTCCTGTGGAGTGATTTAGAGAGTTCTACCAATTAATTTTTATTATGATAACATTGTTTAATGGTGATAGCTTAGTGCTCTGAGTATACTCTTTTGGTGGCTGGAAAGCTAAATATGTTGTCAGAAAGAACAAATACTTCTACTGTAGTTACAGGACAAGGGGTAACGGGTTAAAACTTAAACAGAGGAAGTTTAGATTGGATATAAGGAGGAAGTTCTTTCCTGTTAGGGTGGTGAGGCACTGGAATGGGTTGCCCAGGGAGGTTGTGAATGCTCCATCCCTGGTGGTGTTCAAGTCCAGGTTGGACAGAGCCTTGGGTAACATGGTTTAGTGTGAGGTGTCCCTGCCCATGGCAGGGGGGTTGGAACTGGATGATCTTAAGCTCCTTTCTAACCCTAACTATTCTGTGATTCTATTCTATGATTCTATGATTCTACCAGGATAGAAGATCATGTAACTTTACAGGCATCACTGTTGATCTGCACTTTATTATACTGAAATGCACAAGATACTTCTTAGTTCTCACTCCTTCAGTACCGAAAGGGTGCTGGGTTAGAGATCAGAAACTGTGATGGTGAGCACAGATCCTTTTCTCCTCCTGGAGGTACAGGCGAGACGGCTAGTATTAGCGTTTCAGATCAAATTTTCAGCAGTGCACAGGGTTAGAGTTTTAAGCGCCTAGCATCCACATTTGGGTCAGATTTTGCAAGATGCCTATTAGGCAGATGCACACGGATCAGATTTTCAAATGTGCTAATGCCTTTTGGCACCTTAGTTTCTTATGTTAGGTCTTAGATGGGAACCCAGCTTCTCTTAAAAATCTGAGTTGTGACTCCTAAGCTCTTCTGCAACATTGGGCCTGAAGGCACAATTTAGTCCTTACTGATTAGGCAATTTCAAAAAACTGCTCACCTGCAACTCCCTGTTTAGTATTAACTAATCTATCTAGGAAAGCATTTTCTAATACAAAAGAGACAAGCAGGTCATCTTTTCTGAGTTGGAGCGTTCCCATGTGCGTGTGTGCACTGGTGTAAGCTTCACACCTGTTTTGTAAGTATCTCCCCTTCCCTTACACACGAGGAAGTAATTGGTACATGCATGTTAATGGAAACCATTCAAAGTTGATTTTCTGCGTGGGTAAACAAAGTGCTCATCAGTGCCAGCTTGCCTGAAGCTGCGGCTTCAAGGTGCCTACCTGCTTCTGTGTAGAGAAGGTAGAGAAAGAAGGAAAGAACTTGTAATACTGAGAGGATAAGGGCAATGCCCTACAGACAGGGACTTCTCTGGAGTAAGGCTGTACTAATTACTATCGAATCAATGCAGATGTTTAAAACTAACCTAATATTAAGCACTGCATAGTAAATGTAACTGTTGAAATCAGACCCGTATAGACTTTACCGTACACAGGACTGAAATGTCTATGCAGTTCAGTATTGTGCACGTGTATTTACACTTTTCAGGTGCTATATGCGCTCCACTCAAAATCTACAAGGTTGATGCACCTTGCGTTTCTGGACATTGATAGAAGTAGCATGGCACTGGCCAACCCTGGAAAGGGAATATTTCATAACAGCTGTCAGAGAATCACCCTAGAAAACAGCTCTTCCTCCACACCTATTAGACACCAAATGGCAGGATCATGTCAGACTGAGTGCTGCACAAGTAGATAGGCCTAAAGAAAAGTTAGCAGTTGGGGGGGTTTAATGCACACGATAGTGAGATTTGTTGACCAAAACAAAAGTTTGAGGTATTTATCCAAACAAAATATAATCAATATGAAGGCAATCTACAATTTCTTTTTTCCTGCTTCTATATGCTAGCTGGGAAAGTACTATGACACCGTATCATAAATCACTAACACAGATACAGAGCTATAAACCCATCTTTTTCTACTGTTTAGAGTAGAGTCAACCTGGGAACCTTTCTAGGCAGTGAGGATATGGCAGAAATGTCTGAAACACTGAAGATGTCTTACTATACTGCATCCATCCTCTCTACAGCTATAAAAAGGAGAATATATTTTAAACTAGAAAAATAAATAGTGGAAGTTTTGAAAGAAAGCAGATGTAGCAACTGAAGATATTAAAATGTGGATTAAAATGCCATTATATAATGGCATTTTATTTTTTTTATATAGCTGTATTTACATTAACCAAGTTCATAGTTATGTCAAAATAAGCTATTTCTGTTTTTTTTCCATTAAAAAAAGACAAAAACTCTAATCTTCTTTGATCTCAATGTTACTTTCATTTTAGTGGCATTTGTAAATTAAACCACTAGGGTTCTGCTATTCATTGATGGGCTGTAATTCTGCAGGTGCTATTTTACACCTACAGATTAGCGCAGCTACAGCTGATAGAATTTTGGTACCTGCCTCATATACAACCTGAAGTTGAAATGTTGAACGTCAGCAGTGAAAACATTCTGCTGAAAGGAAATTCAAATGGCTGGGCTGCTTTTGAACTGCCCCTTGCAATGGTTTCACTTAAAAACAGCAATTTTCTTTATTTTAAGATGAGGGAAGGAAATGTTTTCATTTAAATGTGCCCTGAATTTTAGTGTGCTGAATTGTATTTATCTCTGACAGCATCCTGGTTGTAATTCCCAGTGAAGTTAATGAAGCTAGATGATTTTGATACACTCCGTGCACAATGTATGACTAAACTTTTCCTGGCAGCAGTATCTTTTATTGTTACTTAAACAGTGAACATCTCTTTTCCTTGTGGGGTGGATCGAGTGGTATTTAACACCGTATCTCTATATTCTAGCCCGTTGTCCTTTTTATCAAGTGAACTATAGAAATATTTCTAATTCAATCTTTGAATTACACAGCCAAAATAAATAAAAACTCATAATTCCAAATAACTTTCTTTTTCTGTTCATTAAGCATGACCAGTTCTGCAAAAAAATCCTTGTGGCTGCAAAACATCCTCAAGCGTCTATTTTACAATGGCCAAAAATGATAAATAAATCTTCAATTAAGAATAATTTTGATCTTTGAGGCATTTCAGCACTTAGTTTATTCTGGAAATAAGTTAATATTCTAAAACTAGGGGCAGAGTTAGTGAGGTGGAGAATATTTGACAAAGAAACTAATAAGCATTTTGGCTTTGCATGTTTCCAAATGATATTTCCAATTAAAAATGCTAAATCGCCTTACAAAGATGACTAGGAAAGTACAACTTCATTGTTGAAAACAATTTCCCTCCTATCAATCTGAGGATCCAGGCATCGATATTGTAGATGAACTGTTAATTACAAAATCAATTAAAAAATTATTTCTAAAAACAGTCACACGTCCTGGCTCTCAAGAGGGCAATTTGGGCAGAAGGTCTCATCTCACTCGGACCGCGCCAAATCACAAGTCGTCATCCACAAGTAAGCAAAAGCAATCTGGTTTTTCATTTTTCAGCGCGGCTGAGCCCAGCCTGAGATTGATCGTCACATATGGCCCCAGAAAACAAACTGTCAATACCTTGAATGCTGCAGAATTTGAACAAATAGCCATCCGCCCATTCAAGCCACTCATTGCATCCCATTTAACAGATTTTATTGACAGTTTCCTTCTTGTAATTAAAGGGAAAACTACTGGCCAGCAACCAAGATAAAGTTCAAAGATAGGGTCAAAACAAAAGCAGATGGAGGGGCACGGTGTGACTGTCAATGGAACATAGCATCAGAGCATGTTATTGACACACAGGTATCTAATGATCGGCATGTCATTAAAGAGGGATCTATCGTGAACTTTATGCAAATTCTAAAAGGGACTTAAGACCATAACAAAGCATTAAGGAGACACAAAAGGAAAAACAACAAAGCACCAACGATTTTTTAGGTATCTGACAGTATTCCCTGCTTCAGCACTTTTAAATTCAAATGTAGGGAAAAAAAGACTTTTTCTGAAATTTTTAACCCTCACCACACAGGTAATGATTTTTTGCAGAAGCATTCTCATGAATGTGGAGGTAAGGTGTGGTCCTTGTGAGATTAAAGAATTTCCTCCCTTCTCCCATACCCTGAATTCACCCTATCAGATAGATCAGTAGCTGCCTTCAAAGAGAACGTATACAGCATATATTCATGTCTCCTTTCTGTTTGCTTTAATTGCAATGATTAGACTTGTCTGGATTATGGAGTGGATATAGGAGAACACATCTATATTAATTTGAGGGATCTTTGCCTGTAAAATACTCTCCAAATCATACAGTGCAATATTCTCCACTCCCTTAGGAAAGTATTTCACAATTAGAAACAGAAAGTTCTTACTTTGAAGTGCTGCATTTGTCGCCTTTTAGACTACGGTCTGATTAGCAATTTCTTATTCTAACCCCATGTTTAAAAAACAAGCATGCAGAAAATATTATGAAGAAAAGTGACATAATAAAATTGTAGCAACCATCATGCCACTCTGCCAACCTGAATTAGCAAGTGCTATAGCTTTGAGGGTGACAAACTCTTCTTTCTCCAGCTTCATGCTCTTGTATTTCTTCACCAGCTGCAGTATGGCATTGTTAAGGTCAAGAAGGCCTGCCAATTTGGACTGGTCTTCATCCATAATATAATCTTCAGCATATACAAGCTCATCCTCGAAAGAAAGTGACCGGTATACAACACCAAGAATCAAAATCTCCATCCAAGCACTCTGCAGAAGGCTCATCTGGTCAGCTAGAGACAAAGTGGAGAATCCTGAATAGGAAGAAAAGAAAAACAGGAAAAATATTCAGCACATTTAGATTTGTCAGAAATCTGCTCCTCTTTTTGATTTATTTTTATTTACAATGTTATAAAACATGATTTTGTACTTCTCCTCCCCATCCTACTCCAAGAAAGTAAAATCAATATAAAAGCAAACTTTTTCTAATCAACACACAAAGTTATAAACAAGCTGGAATTTGCAGGCTCTTTCTGTAAGAATCATATTAACTTGTGGAGTCTTGCAGTGACACTGTGATTTGTATGATGTCTTCTTTGTTCTGAAATACTCATGCTTACTTCTAAAACCTGAGGTGGTGCATCTGATGGCTTTTGTTCATCCTTACCATAATATGCAAGAAAGATAATTTAGGAGGAAAAAAAAAAAAACACCAAAACCAAAAAACCAACACTTTTTTAAAATGGAAGATTTGGTGTTTTAAGAGAATTAAGGTGATTATCACAAAGAGGAAAACTCTCTTTGAACTTTAGCCTCAGGGAAAAGAGAAGTAACACCCACCCTTTTCAGAAAAGATGCTAATTACTTCTGTAGTGGCTCCTGCCTCTCCTAGGCTAGTTGGAATAACAGGGTGGCATATTAAAGTGCCAACTGAACAGCAGTCACACCATCCTTTTTCTGAGGGCAACCAAAACTTGAATAAATGCCTCTTAATGAATTTAACTCCTGCTTTTTTTCTCTTTTTTCTTCCCGCTGTCTCTCCTAATAGGATCACTAAGGGCAAACATCTTTACTGTCTTACCTTTTCAGACCCTTGTTTACAGAACCTGTTAATTTATTATATCAAACTGCTAATATCCCAATCACATTAGGAGCTACAAAACAGTATGGGAGAGGAAGTGATTTTCCCGGACTGCTGGTGAAATGCAGTAGTTTGCCAGTTGGCACCATCATCCACAAGTACTTAATAAAATCATCAAAGGGGATTAGTCAAGCTTTTCTTAAAGGGTCTTAAGACATGTCTGAGGCTTTCATTTAGTTGTTTATGGAGCTGCTTACATGTCCTTTGACAGGGTTCCTGCTGTAAGAACATTCTTTTTGGCGTTCAATTACACTTAAATGTATTTTTCTGTTTTGAAAGCTGAGAGTTGCAGTCAAGCAGGAATATATCATAAACCAGCAGATCTGCAAGGCATCAACTCCAAACAAGATTTTCTCTATAAGCACTAAGCAGCAAAACTAATACAATAAAAAAGAAAACCCCACATCCAAACCACCAGGCATCCATAAAAAATGAAACATAAAACTGGCTGCATGCTCTCTCATTTTTCTCTCCCCTCCTTATTTGTTTTCATTTTCTCTTACTGTCTTTTGAGTCTTGCGATAGAACTGTAGCTCTCTGCCTTAAAAAAAAACAACCAACAACCCACAAACCCTAACAAAAACTGAGCCAACAACAGGAAAGCCTTGAAGAGGTGACAATGGGAAATAACACATCTGCGATTAAAATAAATAAGAGGGAAATGGCAAAGAAATAATCATTTGAAAGGTTATAGGGAGGAATTCATGATTTCAATTAGCTTCAACATTTCTGTTGTGTCTTTCAAGAACCAGTTTTTCTGCGGTAGCAGATGGACAGGGAATGTAGCCTGCAGCACCGTCCTGTGACAGCCCCATTCTCCCTCCCAGACACTGCTGTTAGTAAATAGATTTACACATTCTCCAATCTCCACACATCTTTCTGCCGAATAATTAAAAGCAGGATGATTAGTTTATTGAGTGGAAGGAGGAACTTTTTTATTGAGGTCCATCCACGATTTTATCAGGGCCAGCACTTTTACGGTTGTCATGAGGGTGCAGGCATCCAATTTTTCTTATCTGCCTGATTAATACAAACGCTGTTTCAGGACGCATTAATTAACAGATACAAATCTACGTTCTCATGGAAGGATCAATACAGAGAAGAAAAGAGGCATCAATGTGAATTTAGTGCTGATGATGGAGAAGGCACTCTATTGACATTTACGTGCATAGAAACTTTAAAGTTGCAGTGGAGCCCTTTTGTCCCTGTGATTTACAAATTAACAATTTTTCAGGTATAACAATGTTTCACACACTTCTGAGGAGTTTAATTAAGCAAAAGGCAATAAAATCAGTTTGATTAAGAAAAAGTTTAGCCTGCAATTTCCCTCTACTCTTATTCTTTTCCCTGAAAACTCCCAACTTCTTTATCTATTTTAATACAGGGTTGTTGTTTTGCTTTTTATTTTAATAAATAATGCTGGTTTTCAATAGCACTTATTGTGAGCCACAGTCAAAGGAAATTACATATGTCCTGAGAGGGGACAAATGGGAGGTTGCCTATAATTTATGGCACTGCACTCTTGAATAATCTGCATTCTGGTGCAGTAAATATACTAATTGTTTTTATAAGACACGTAAGAAAATCAGAAGGATATTTTTTGCGTTGCAGAAAAGCTTGCAAATATAAACCGCACTGTTCTGCTGTCCAATAATAAATCAAATAAACATGATTATTCTCTTCCTCATCAAAGTAACTTTCCCTTGAAAGCCTGCTCAGTGAAAGCATGTTTTAAGTTTTAAAGGTATCCCTCATGGGTATTAAAATTGCATAAAGCTGTAATTAATCTGTTTCTGTTTTGATTTTTCAGAAAATGCAAAAGCATTCAGCATGTCTCTTGTATCACACCAATGCCTTTCTAATAGCTGTTCAGCAAACGACAGTTAAAAGAATAAATTACAGAGGCATACATATTTACATATAGAGATTTATTTTTAATTGTTTGGGGCAGGTTATACTTACTTCATGCCAAACTGGGCTCTGATTCTGAAAGCTTTTGTTATATGAATCCCTTAGATCAACCTTGCTCTGTGTCAAGTGCACATCTGCTATTTTAAAATGCAACTTTTTTTAAAGAAGTCTCCAAATCCGATGAAATACAGTTCCAGCTTTCTGGATGGGTGTTAGCCTCCCCAGTCTCAGCTGTAAGTTCATTCCAAACTGCCTCAAGATGATGCGTGATGGTGTGGTTTTGAACTTCATGGTGCATTGTGTGGGTCCTTAAGAGTCTTGCAGGTCATTGTTTTAAATGTAGAACTGCAAAATGGCTTTTTAAATAAATACAATGTTGTGCACCTTTTCCCCCTTTAGCATGTACCATATTGGTGACAACTTTGATGTCCTTCCATCTCCCTCCCCAAGTCAATGCCATTTAACATATCTCAGGCATTTGCTAGCAGGATGACTGTGTACCTTGACCTGCAGTTAAATAGCATGTTTATCTGCGATGCGGCATGCTCCTAATAAACCAGATGACAGTTTGCAGTAACGTAATTTGGAAGGATTGAAAGGCTTCTCAAGAGTCAGGTACCCCTGAGGTAAGAAGCTTGAAGGAAGCATGTTTTGTGCCAACCCTCCTGCCATCTTCTACTAGACACTCGTGTGCTTGACAATGATGCCATGGGCACTTGTCAAGATTTTATTCCCTTTTTTCTTGTGCCTAGCAAACTGATGCACTTTGCAGTCAACTTACAAAAAAGGCTAAGCATTTGAAAGTGTGAAGGGCAAAAAATATCTGACGGCTAGACTTCAAAAATACACTTTCATTTCAGAAAGCATAAATGTTTATTTCCTGAGCTGAGTGTTGACAGAAATAGGCTGCAGCACAGGCATATGAATTTAACCCCTGGTAGGCATTCTTTTCAGTGCGGGTTTTATGTGGCTGAACGCAAGCATCATAAATCTACAGGGTGTCTCGTAATATCAGTTAACAATAGCATTGATTTGCTGGTTTACAGTTTTTCTTCTTTTTTTTTTTTTCTTTTCCCCCTCTTTCTCCTCCTGTCAGGGTCTGTACCATATCCTCAGCTAAAAATAGATACTTTTCTACAAACAGCGTACCACACTCAAATTGTAATTATGCCGTAATGACTCGCTGAGATCACGGTGTGTGGATTGAGAAAAGGTTGATTGAGCAACCGAACGTATGCTTGATTTTTTTTTCCTTTGCATACCAGTAAACCCAAAGCTCAAAGGAAGCAGAAATAAATAGGTAAAAAGGCCTTATCATTTTTATTCTAGGCGGGGAGTTGACCGCACTCTGCAGCGCACCAAGCCAGCTCCAAACACAGTTCACAGTCTCTTAAACAGGGCTGCTTAAACCACAGATCTTTTCAAGTGTCAGCACATGCACCACTTGCTCTCTATTTCACATCGCACACAGCTCCATGCTAAGCAGGGGAAATCTTTTATATTCTTGAAGACCCTTTCCTCTACTTCATTAAGATGGACTTCATGGCCACTAACTCACTAGGGGCTACAGTGAAGCAGCTGCAGATGGTCAAGTGCCAAAGCAAGATCTGTGCCTTGCACACAGCACTCTGAGAACTATTGGACAAAATGAAACCAAATAATACAGTGGCTGGACTTACCCTACCATTATTTTCAGCCTTAAAAATCTGATGTGATGTCTAAAGCAGGCTACTCAGACTTGAATCCTGGTTTATTTCACTTTGAAGAGAAGGAACTTCCCCTCCTTTGTTATGTGTTTAGAAATCCAAATATTTAATCAAACCAGGTATGAAATTGCTGGCAAATCTGGGAGATGCTCGCTTTTTCTGATAATTCTGATAATCACCTCCCTTTTATTTTACCAGTTGTTTTTGTGATTGTTAGCTTTAGGAGTGAAATATTCCTCTCGCCTGCCCTGGCTGGCACTTCAAATATCTTCATTTACATTTTTTATAATCAAAGCTGTGCTTGAAAATGACATGTTCACCAGTGTGTTGCGGATTCAATATATTTACACAGTTGAAATATCAGAGTTGGGTTTTTAAATTATTTACACTTAATTTTGATAGATTAACTTTCTTCTAAATGTTTTATGGATACTGAAGTTTCAAGCACAGTTTCCTTATTTCAGACACAATGTACAGTCACCACTATCAAAAGAACAAACTGGTATTGGAAACACCCTTTAAAAAAATTTTCTTTCAGCCCTTTATATTTAAAGACTGCGTGGCCTCATGGTCAAATTACACTGGGCCAAAGGCTTATTTTGGCTTCGCAGAAGTGAATGTAAAGAAACTTCATGTCAAGATCAGATTCAGTCCAGTGACCTCTCAGATGTAAACCTGTCACTTTGCCCTCCTCTCCCTTCCTGGCACACACTCAGTGCTTCCTGGATGCACTGTACAACTTTGTCTGGCTTTCAGGGATGGCAACAGAGGCCAGTTAAATTCCTGCTGAGGCTATGTAGCATTTTCTAGACATGATCATGGTATTTGCTGAAGGAAAGCCTGTCCGCCCCTTACTATTATTCTCAGGTATCCAAGGAAGAGGATGTCATGATTCCTTTTTTTTTTAGCCTACATTTAGAGCTGAGTCTCCCACATAGATCTAACAGATCCTTTTCATGATCTTAATCCAAGAAAAAAAACAGATTTAATTGCATTTCAAAATACTCAATAGTCTAAACCAACTATCAAGATCCACAGACATTTCACTGGTTATGAAAACCATTAAACAAGGAGAGTGCTCTCACTAATCACCAAACATATTTCAGAGATCATGGATGAAATTTGGTGAAAGCTGGAACAGAAACAGGTGCAACTTATTATGCCAGGGTGAATCCATTATTTCAATCTTTTCTTTTCCTTCTCCTTTTTCCCTGTTTTTTTAATACCCATTTGCTCATAGAGCCTCTGGTCAAAGGGCTAATAACTGCACAAGCTGAAATTTAAGTATAATTAAGAATTTTCAATTGAAAGGTCAGGTCACAAAACAAAAAAGCACAGGTATTTGCCCCAACTTGAAAACCACAAATCAAGTTCTAAAAGCATAAACTACAACTGACGAGAAACACAGCCAAAGGCTCAACTGATGCCATTTGTGGGATTCAGCTTCCAAGCTATTTAGAACTGATGCGCTACAATTAAAGTTCTGTTTAGAAATCAGTTTCATCCAACAACTTCTGCAAGGTAAAACTGCTGCCTTTCCTGAGCAATGCTTTGCTACACAGCATCTCCTTCTGCCCCTACAGCAGAGCTCTGTTGTGAGCAGCGCTCTCTGTGCTACGAGTTGTGACTGCCATCTGTTAGCTGTGTGGCTGGGGGAGATGTATGATCTGACTTGCATACACAGAGGTGCCCAAGAATTGCTCTGACTCAAATATAAAAAGCAAAATGCTTTTGGAGAGTACTGGGATGTCTTCAGCCAAGCCTGTGCACTTCCTTGGGTTTTATTTAAGTGTGTTTGTATTTCTAATTCTTGCTTGTCCAGGTCCTTATAAAATATACATATTTTCCCCCATATTTTATACCATGAAAAAATGTCTATGATAAGCACTTTTTCAGTAACACCTACCAGTAAGATGGGAAATGCCACACTGAGCACTAAGAAACCCAGGGCTTTTATCACAATGCTACTTTCATCTCACTGAAACAACAGCAGAGAGATGGCACGGCAATAAAAATGCATTCACACTGCACGTCTCTCTCAATCCATTATGAACAATGGATTCTCACTAAGCAAATATTCCCTTGTCAGAAATATTTGCAACACTGGATTCATTCAGCAGGGCTAAGTAAGTGAAGTTCACAGCAATTTAAAAGCAGCAAATTAGACATTTACAAACAGTGAAGATGCTGCTTGTCTAGCATGACCTTTCACTCGAGCTATACAAAAAGGTGTTAATGTAATTTAAATACTACTTGGAAATATTTCTGGTTTGTCTTTTACCCTGTGAAACCTTACATGGTAACACTAAACAGGAGCAATTTAAGTTTGCCATTTCTTTCCAGGGCATATAGTGCGATGTAATTCTCTATAGTTCAAATTGATTTCAGGACTTAAATCAGAGACACCCCTCTCTAACCACGCAAATGTTTCTAAGCAGCTGCTTTTACATTTCTTATTTCTAGCCACAGTACAAGTTCTTGTGAGCTGCTTCTTCAGCAACAGTAATGGAAAGGAGCTGGACAATGTGACTGATTAAGAATGTCTGCCTGACTTCACATAACCACCTTCAGTTGCTAATACTCTGCAGTAAAATATTAAAGTTATAAAACCTGGTAAGTCACCTTTGCTTCACAACAGATTTGATTAGACCTCTGTGAATGGAGTACTTTATCATGGCATTTCTGGAAACATAAGGCTTGAGGCACTGTACTCTTTAACTCCATTAATTTTCACTTATTATTCCAGAATCCACAGAGAAAAAGGAAAATATAAGACAATAGATAACAGATTAATACTTGATTTTCCCTTTGGTCTGCTTTTACCACTGGAACTTCCACAACTTTAAATAGCTTTACCACAAACTCATAGCAACCATCTATTAAAAAAAAAAGCCAGGCCAAGCACTTACATTTTGATTTATCACTAGATGTTCTGAGAACAGAGGAATACCTGGTAAGTAGTAAACTGCTTTCGTTTTTTCTCCTGTATGTTAGACAATTGGCACTCCTTGTGCATTGCCTTCTCTGCAGTGAGATTTAGAATTCTTAGATATGGACAATGACAAGGTTATATAATTCACACTAGCAGCCCAATATGGCCCAATGTAGCTGTAGTTTTCCTTAAGGTCAGCAATATGAACTTGCAGATTCCTGAAGGGTTGTCTTTCCAATGAAATATATATGTGATCTGATTTATCTACTTAAAGTTAACTCTTGCAGTTGTTTAAATTGTAACCTTTGAACAAGGTTTGGTTAAGACTATGGGGATCTTTTTGTCCTTTTCTTGAAGATAGCAGAGGCAAATGACATGACATTGTGGGCTCCTAAAATCATCTTTGCCCCTACACTTGAAAAGCCTGTGGCTGGGGTTCAGCATATTGTATGAAATTCATATTTTAAGATGTCTGGCGTATTTTGACTTATCACCTGTGTGTCCAGATATTTGCATGGGAGAAAATGGAGTAAGGCTGTATTCCTGAACCTGATTGTTTTCTTTCACTAAGCCTATCTAAAAAAAACAGACCAATCATATCTTCAACATAAATACTGATTCCACATTAATTTTCCTTCAACATGTTGTGGACATATGTATTTGAGCACGGGTACACTAAAGCCAGACTTGTGGGTGAAAAAATAGAAACTGCATTCTGTCATTTGTAAGGCAACTATACAGATGAGAAACAAGCACCCTGAATACTGCTGAATCTCTCTTAAAGTCCAATTCAGAACATGGTAACATAGTTCAGTTTAGAACAGCCAGCGCTCTACGCACACATCCTGTGTGTTGTATGCCTTTATGCCTTACCTAGATCCTTCAGAGTTCAGCTAGCAGAAATGAAACTACAGTCACACATAATTAAACAAAAGGAGCCCACCCTCTTCCCTTTTTTCTTTTCAATTTTTAATGAACTAAACAAAATAGAAGAACACAGACTTGAGAAAGGGCCCTAACTGAGCTAATAACAACCATCAGCATTAGTTCAGGTACTGCTCGCATCAATCTCTCTACGGAGCAGCCTCCCAACACCTGCCCACACAGACTGGGTATATCAAGATAATCCAGCCTTCCATTTCTTTAGCCTGGGGCACATTAAGCTTCAAAACCAAGTTTATTGGGTTATTAGGTAGTAGGCTGGGTTTTGTTTTTTGGGGGTGTTTTTTGTTTTGTTTTTTTTTGTTTGTTTGTTTGTTTTTTGTTTTTTGTTTTCTCCCAGAAAGAAGGGATTTCTTGTATTCAATACATGCTGCCTTTTATTAATAAGCTCTATGGGTATGCTTTGAGAGTGCTTTTCCTCAGAGCTGGGTCACTGCTGTTTGCCTTTTGCTCTCCTGGGAAAGCCACCAGTCATTTCCTCACGGAGAACTATGGCAATCCCTGCTCCCTCCATCTTTCCATCAGGCAAAGTCAGATTTCCAGGAATTCCCCAATCATGTTAATAATATGAATCCAATACTGGAATGTATTAGCATATGGAGACAACCATGCTTACGAGACAATCACTGTATCTGTGTTAACCCTGCGTTTGCTGAGCTAGCTAAAATCTCTTTCCATAGCCAAAGAAAAACAACATTTGCAACATTTTGGGTATATATACTCTTTTGCTCTCTGCCAGGCAGGTAAACAACACTGTCCTGCACACCTTCCTCCTTCTTCCCAATCGTTCCAACTTTTCTACTGGTTAGCTGATGTTCTTAATGTGCTGCAGATGCCAACAAATTCCGCTGATGCCTACAGTCTCCCTGGTTATGTGGGAAGAGTCACACATACTCTCCTACATGAATGTGAAATTCCAAGTTTGCCTAGTTGAGTGTGTATGTACCATTAAGATCATCTCTGGAGGCTGTGTCTTAAGTCTACAACACTCCACACACAGGAGAGAAAAAAAAGAAAGAAAGAAAGAAAAAAAGGAAGCTGCCTGATTCTAATACACCTAATTAGCCATCGGCAGACTCTTAATTGCATACATTAGGATGATTCCATAGTGGAGATTAATTCTAAATATACCCAAGCAGCTGGTTAAGATGCCATGGATTACAGTGTGGACTGTACTTTTCCACTTAATTAGATATCAAAATTAAGCAGCAACAAGCATTTTGACATAACGGGGATCAAGCCGCCGCTTGGCATCCCAGAGCTGCACTAAAGTGACCGCTAAACAGAGCCGCACAGATGGAGAGATATTAAATGCCGCACTGGAAAGTAATTTCAAATAATAAAATATCAATATTTACATTTTAATTACCCCTACTGAGAGCCGCTCTGTCATTTTCACTATTGCCGACGCAGCAAGGGGTAGTGGAATGACATTGCGGCTCTGACTGCAATGACTATTTTGTTTCCATTAAAGAATGACAAGTGTTTTAGAGGCAGTGACACCCAGTGTGTGAACAAGAATGACAGCAGATCAGAAAATTCCTATTAAGGGAATAAATGACTCAACAAGAGAATTGACTTCAAGCAGCCAGCTCCTCCTTGAAACACATAATCCCTTCTAGATTTGCCGCGGAAAGTTTATTATTAGAGGTGCCTCAGAGAAACCTTGGCTTCTCATAAAATACTTAACAGTGATAGGACCTTACATGACGACCAGTCAATTTAAAACCAACAATACTCAGTGCTCCTCCCATCTAAGAATTTGTATGAATCAAAATAGTTTGAGGGAGGTATGTAGTGAAAAGGAAATTCCTTCCTGTATGACTTGTAAGTTTTGATGCTAAATGTAGAACACTGGGGTTATTTTTACCATCTTTTTATCAATTTTACTGTTACTGGCACAATGAGTACTCCACACCCCATATGGATCACAATTCGCTGGCCTTCAGAATTACACCCAGTGATCAATCACAACAGGTAATGCGCACATGCACCAGTTCAGGCCTCCTGTTTCTCCCTGCATATTCCTTGCACATACAGAAACACTTTTTCAGTGTGTACATCAGAAACCTGTGAGACACCTCTGCAGCACCTTAGGAATCTAATTACTTCTGATCAGGTCTGAGGTCAACCTCATGGAAAATATTCTATTACATCTCACGTGCTGCATTTACAAAGAAGAAAAGGAAAGAAGAGAAATATCAAAACAGTAAAGAAAAAAAAAAAGAGTCTTCCTTGGGGATGTCTGTCAAGCTGCCAAGACCTTCCAAGAATTTCAATGGGCTCAGACACAAGAAAGTGCGTAAGAGAAAATCCTTGCTCAGTACACCCCAGTACGTAGCTAAGTGACCCTCCTCTTCAGTCATGGTATGCATTTATTTAATAACATGCAGAGCTCAACTTCTACAAATGTGAAAAACAGTCAGAACAAAACTGGGGGAAAAAAAAGCATGAACATTTTTACAGACCAGAAAAGGGACAGCTTTATGACAGTGACTACTGCAGGAGTTTAGAACCAGCTTTGACATTAAGAATTAGTGGCAAAGTACAAAAACGTTACTCTGACATTAGCTGCTTAACTAGTTGATCTTTTTCTTCTCTTTTTATTTCACTTCTTTTACTCTCCCCCCCCCCCCCCCGCCTCTTTTTTTTTCTCCTCTCTTTAAGTACCCAGGAAGCACTTCTTAAGCATCCCTAATGCTTTTAGGACAAGACACTTCCCCATTTCTCAGCCACTAGCACCTTTTAATTTCTGAAAGAGCCACGGTTGAAAATCTTAATTAATTGTTCCATACTGCTTCAGGATCATTATGCAATGTAATAAAGGCCGTGTAATTATGAAATTTTACAGCCATTACCAAGGCTGATGGCTCGTATTTCATCCTCAGCTGGACCCAATGGCTTTTAGCCACTCAGCTCCCCTTTGATGAACTACAGACAGATCTATCAGGCCCAAACAATATCGAGGCAAGGTAGCTATAATAGCTACCTACAGATGAAGCCATAGATAAAGATAAACTATAAATCTACACACAAATGCAGGCACATTGCCTCAGGATGACAGAGAGGAGAGGATGAGACACTTAGGAAAGCTGGCGGCTTGCAGAAAGGCAACCACCTCTCTGTCTCTCTTACTCAGTTTGGAATTTGTTCAGTTTCTTAAAGATGTAAAACCCTCACATATTTCTCAAAAGCAAGAAAAAATAAATTATTTAATTACTTTTTTTTTAAGGACTATGCATTTTTCTATTGAAGGCAAGGGGTCACTACCCATCTATTAAATTTGACAGAGGGGATTTATATGGACAAATCAACTCATCCTCCAAATGGATACATCCTACTCAACAAGTTTGCAAATAATATTCTTAAAAGTGAATCCAGGTTACTTGCTTCTGAAACAGAAAAAAGCAGAACATCACTGATTTCTAAAATGCATTATCCCAAGCAGCGCACAGAGGTGAAGTTAGATGATAGGCTTTCACTGAAGGCAGCACCGGAGACGCAATTGCATGCAACATTGTCCTACATTATTTTATTTTCAGTTTGAAAATGAAAATACTTCTAAAAATTCAAAGCAAGTTAAATAAACTAGGAAATTATATATGCCCTTGGTACTTGCTTCACTAAAATATACTTTATGGTGCTGACCTCCCTCAATGCCCTCTTTAATTTAAGACAGAAGGCCTTTCAAGTATGTACTGCTAGTCCCTCCAGAGTGAGCCAAGACTGACTAAATGATGTCTAGGTGAGAAAAAAGAGATGGAGAGTTGCATCATCCCGACCAACTCTAAAAGAGTCCAGGGAAGAATGCGAAAACATTAGCTTGGAAACTGCATCTATTAGTACCCCTCCTGGTAGCCCAAGACTAGTTGTGAAGCTGATGCCAAGCCCATGGCTGAGGCTAAAAGTGCCTCAGGAGACAAGAAAAGTTAAAAGAAAAAATACCAACAGTACTCTCTGATTCCCAGGATTAATGACACGATGGCTCAGCCATTCCAAAGAAAATATGACAGATTTAGAGGAGGCTCAGAGAAGGTAAAGTAGAACGGTGTACCTGGGAGAAAGCTTATGAAAACAGACTCAGAAAGCAGGAATTGTTTTCCTCCAAACAGTGACGTACAAGAGAATGCAGTAGAAGTATATATATACAAATAGTATTAAAAATAGGTCTAAAGTTTTTATTCTCCCTGTCTCATAACACAGACCAAGCACCCTTACAGTGAAAACACAGGAAATTCCAACTGGAAGGACAGAAGGGAAACTTCATTTACAGAGTAAATGGACTGAGGAACTCCTTGCCAAAGGATGTCACCGAAACCAAGACCTCAGAGAGGGAGCTGATGCTTACACAGACAGCCAGAATAGCTCCAGGAGAAGTAATACTGCAAATCCAAATTACAAGGACAAGGATGTTTCTTTTCCCTTATTAGCCTAATCTCTAAGCATATGGAACCACAAAAAGTTTTTCTGAGGCTTCATACCTACTATGGGGTCCATGTCTCTCCCCCTGAAACTAATCACTGCTAAAGATGCCAGAGTACATGTTGCTGACCTATAGTATTGAGTTCTTACTTTCCTAAAATCTGAAGCCTCAGAATTTGGACTTTCTTTGAGGTGTCTGGTGCCTGCTCCTACAATTAGAGTTCAGAACAGATGAGCTCAGGGAGAGAGATGGGCCTCACACAAAGAGTTTCAAAATCACAGCAACTGAGCTCTCACGCTGGAGCTGCTACCTTAGAAAGACTAAAATAGCAGATACAAAAGAGCCACGGTGTTATAGACACAAAAGCAGACAGGTGTTAAGTGTGTGTTTGCATAAGCCTGTGTGCACATGCATTCATACTAAGAAAACTCAGGGTATTCTAGAAGCTACCAAAATGAACAAGGATCACCTGCTCATCAGTTTGCACTCTTTGCTTATTAAAGATTATTTTTTTTTAATATAAAGTACTGTCTTGCTGAAAGACAAAATAATAATGTAATCACCCAGGTCAGATCAGAGAAGTATTTCCTCAAACAAGGAACAGTCACAATGGGTCACTGGTCAACAAAGCCGTAACTGCAGACAGGCAAAGGAATGCCTGATTCAGGTTCTTTCAGCATAATGCTGAGGATGCTTGGATTTTGTCTTTTAAGGACCAGTATCTGCTGTTAACATGCTTTACTGAAACTGCATGTATGGCAGGTATTCACTGTACATGGTGTGAATTGATCTATTCCTTGCAGCGTTATGTGGAAGCATCGTAAACGTTCTTAATGAGAAAAAAAAACCAACAAAACAAACCCCAATCAGAAAGTTTAAGTAGATTAGAAGATCTAAAATACCTGACTCTACAGGCACTGCTAGACTCTTATCCCTGCACAGCATTTTAAATTGCCTTCTTAAGCTCTAATAAGTTGCCAGAATTCCGTGAAGACCTCATCTAAAGTACAGACTATGAAACTTTAGAAGACTGGGTGCGGGTGCACACAAAATACCTAGCAGGTCTTTTATCTCCTCCACTTCCCATCCAGTTGACTTATTTAGCCAAATTTGCATCAACCTCACGGATAAACTCCGTAGCTCTACTTTTTATGTTCCCATTCACTCATATCAGTAGGGTGAAAAGCAGATACAATACAATCAGCAGGAGCATTTTTTAGAGCAGGAACTTCAAGTAAGAAGTAAATGCAAAGATCTTATTTCTCTTTCTATCAGAGGCAGTGATACCAGTTTGCTACTTGCTAATAAAAGTTATGATAATAATGAGAAAACACACATATACCATCCTACAATTTGTATTCTACAAAAGAAATGCAGGAGTTTTTACTCTGTTTCGTAAGTGTCCAGTCTGTCAGAGAATGTTCATCGGTATTCCACATTGGAAGATTACCCCTGTGATTTTAATAAAGTACAGCAAAGAATTATTGTGCTAGTCCAAAAGTTAGGCTGTTAATTTGTGCTGTAAACTGCCTTAAAACAGAACTGGCTCAGGCACAGTAGGATGAAGTTTATTGTTGCCTCATATGGAAATCAGCTGAAAGACTTTCATTTCACTACTGGTCTTAAAACATTTTCCTTCTTCAAGGAATGCTTCCACCGCCCTTTTAATGAACAGTTACATGCAGTTTACATGTAAAGTGTTTTTAAGAAGCCTCTGTTTTAGAGAGCATGTAAAGGAGATTTTTTGCTAAGCCTCTAAAATAACCTAGCTACAATAAGACCATACTCAGACACAAGAGGAAGATATTAGCATACATACAGACCAAGAACAAAAGGGAAATGAGAGTGTAACTGTATGTTTTGTCTTCCAAGTTTCACAAAATGTGGCACAAATCTCAGCTGCTATAATGCATGCCATGCTTTACACCAATTTTCTACACTTGGTATTCCCTAGCTGAATTGCTTCTGTAGCCTACGGTGATTTTTTTCCCCACAGCAAATCAGCAGTTTTTCAAGAGGTCTCTGTGCAACCCAGGAGTATGACATTTACTAATGTGCTGAGATTCAGGGATTCTCCTTTGTATAAGGCAACACTAATAAGAAAGATATGGTTCAGTGTCCTGGGTATTCTTCCCAGTTTTATTAATTAGATGGAAAGCTTCTCCCTCAGGAATACTACAAGGTATTTATTAACACTCCAGCCCACAAACTAGAGTAAATTTACAGTATTGGAGGTAGCTGTTACATACACCAGCTCTTGTTATCAGCTCAACAGGGATAAGCAAAAAATCCCCAGAGCTTTAGATTATGATCTTTTTCATGATATTTTAATTGTGCTTCTTAATCTGTTAAATTAAAAACTATAGTACAATCTTATTCAGATCACTGACAAAAAAGATCAATTCATAACAAAATGTATGGATGCTCCTATCTCTTTTAATTCTACAGAGAATTTAACAGTCATTCAATATGGCCACAGAGTCACCAAGACCCAAACTCCTTTACAATTGTGCCATCTTATCCCTCAGAACCTTCACATTTTATTTCAAGTCTCCCATCTTTCAATGCCCAAATACCCTTCCCTAGGTTATATTCAATATCACCACCTTGTTCTCTTCCTATATGTTCAATATGATGAGTTACTCCCACTGCTGTCTTAGCAAACTGGTGATTGATAATGACCAGGCGGGCACAAGGTATTGTCTCAGTTACTTACGGGCTTTACAACAGAGGCATTAGGTATGCTCAGAGATACTTCATGTAACCACATTTCTCTTATCCCTGCTTTCAGCCTTCCCTTTCTTTGCACTCTTCTCCTGCCAGAACTTCTTATTCCTTCTGGGCATCAGTAGGCAAATTTAAAGCATCACCAGTGATGCCCTGTCCTTAATTTGTGCACTAATTTATCACTATATAGCTCGCGCTGCTCTGGAAAGCTTTACTTTATGATGTGAGAGCTGGGCTTTATTTTGCATTCTTCACCCTATGTTCTACATTCTTACAACCCTAAAGTGCTGGGCTCTACCATCTGGTATTTGGACACATTTGTCTGTAGTTTTAGAAACTACACAGAAAGCATGGTTGTGCTTTTTGTGGATGTGCCACTAGAGGTCTGAAACAAAACTGCAATGTGCTAATACTCCTGGATCATCTTTTATTTCTTTCTTCTTGTCCCATGATTTGCTTTCAAATGCCTGCTTCTTGCTGATCCTTCTTGGTGGTGACCAAACACTTATTATGGCTTTCCTTATGGACTTTTATCTGCTAGATCAGAGATCTAAGAAGGAAGGAGATGAGAATTTCCTTGTATGTTCTGTCAAAAGATCATGTTTGCTGGGCTCTCAGGCAATGCTGGTTATCAAGACCAAATCATCACTAACTCAGGGATGTTTGTGCAAGAACACCTATGAGAAGTGCTCCAAAAGCTCTTTTACAATAATTCACTGCTGCTGTGATTAGCTTTGTAATAGAATTCCAGTTGAAACATTTTCAGTATGTATTTATATTTTGATTCCTCCAGTATCAACATAACAATTAGACTGACAACAGATCCGACTTAGTTATCCTGACAGCACAGGGCACACATCCTTTAAGAGCTGTCACTTGCCAAATACACCCTTGTCAAACAGCTATCATCAGCAGTTTTCCTAAGTGTATCATAGATAATGGCAGAGGTATAGATGAAGCATGAGGTACATGTTTAGAGGAAGAATACAAGAAAGACAATTTAGTCTCCCAGATCTACCACTGATTCCACTTCTGGAGTCACTAAATCCACACCCCATCTCACAGTGTTCCTGTGAAATCTATGGATGTTTATATATATTAATTCAGAGGGCTGCGGTGCTATCTTATCCATGTGGTTTTTGAAAACAATGAATATTTTCACAAAACAAAACAAAACAAAAGTCTAGAAAGTATATTCAACATTCTTGAGAAGTATATGAAAGGGATGAAGGGATAAACTGGCTAAAATGTTTAGAAAAGGATGGATAAGTTCTAGCCTATAGTATATAAAAGAAATAAACAGGTGATGCATTGTGCTCACATCTTTCAATCCTAGCATGCTGTGAATCATATTTAATGTTTTATATCTATAGCGCTCAAAGGACTCTCAAAATTGGAGGTATAAATCACAGTTTCAACATAAGGAAGTTAAATGATTTGCCCAAGGTCATATGGTAAGTCAGTGTCAGAGTCAAGAAAGAGACTTAGCCTTCAGCTTCTAGTGTTGGGCTGTCCCAGTGGATTATGGCAGATCTTTACTTGTGGCTTGAACTAAAGCCCTCTGAGGCTAGTGGAAAGAGTCCTGCTCACATCGATGGGCTCTGAATCAAGCCTACATATGGAACGGTTTCATGTTCTTTCCTACTTTGCCTGCTAAGTATGAAGGAGAAGTTTAAGTTGAGCAGTACAGCAGAGTCTGAGATCATTTCTACCAAGGTGACCAGGTTTTTACCACGTATCTCTGCCAATGCAGTTCTATGCCCACACAATAAATGCATTCTGCATTGTATTAAGATGAACACAAAGTAAAACCAGGATCTTAACCACATAGTGCTGACTTTGTAACACTGAGTAAGAGGGTCAAGAGCACTAGTGTTATAAAACTGTAAACAGACATAGATATTATACTGTATGAAAACGCATAAACCACATTTAATTAACTCTAGATTGTGACACAGACTGACAATACAAACCGAAATTTCAAAGCTACGCCTGACACCTTTTGATTCATCTTGATCTCTCAGGAAGATACATATTTAGGCCAGATTTCTATACATTTGTATGCATTTTTTTAGTATCTGAAAAATGCATATTATTTACCCAATTGCCAGAAATGTCTCTTGGAGAAATACATATTTATTTTTAAAAGCAATCCATATATTATTTACTCTGTGGATG
Source organism: Pezoporus flaviventris (assembly GCF_033815535.1). Lineage (NCBI taxonomy): Eukaryota > Metazoa > Chordata > Aves > Psittaciformes > Psittacidae > Pezoporus > Pezoporus flaviventris. The sequence continues at coordinate 501,708 of NW_026892631.1, forward strand.
AGAACGACTTAAAAAAAAAAACAACATTCTGGTCCATCAAATACATATTTATAAATGGGTTTTAAAATGCATATTATTTACCCAACAGAACGCAATGGCTCTGCTAGTGCCATCACATGTAAATATGTAATTAGCCAGATAATAAAGAATCCCTACGAAATTTCTCTGAAAAGCCTGAAATTTTCATGTGTGAATGTGCAATACCTTTTATATTGTTATTATTTTATTTTTAAACAGCAAAGGTGATTGCCCTATGCTAATGACTAAGGCTTAGTCCATATTATAAAATCCTGCTAGCTCTGCAATTATACAGGACATAAAGTTGAATCCCACGTTTTTTTCTTTTCAAATTAATGCAATTCTCATCTTCCAGTTGGTGCACCTGGCCTGGATCTTTCTGCCAGCCCTGTGGACACAGACCAGACTCTGCATAAAGCAGGGCTTCGTTCACAGCAGCAGGGCTAACCGAGCACTGGCTTCAGCAAGGAACCGAGAGCACGTGCTATGATTCAGTGTAGTTCTCACACAAGCTTCTCTACACTGTTAGCCAATGCACCTGCAACACTGCTGGGCCATCTTGGTGAAGGCCTGCCAATCTTGGACACTGCCAAACTTTACTTACTTATCTTCACCGGGTTGTTTTTTGCAGAGTGCTGAAAGAGCCTCAAAAATCCCTTTTTCTTGTGAAAGTGAGGGAGGATTTAAGACATGCAACTTCATGGACAAAAATCTATTTTATTATACAGTCCTCTATGAGTTTGTCTTTGAAAGGATGTAACTTAGTAGAAGCAGCTATCCCACATAGCTGTGAATTTGCTAGGAATGGGAACTGCTAGGATCTGCCTATTAAGAACAGATACACACTTTAAAACCAGAGTGAACAGCATCATTTTTAGGAGTGCATGGATGTGCTGGAATAAGTGTCATACATTAAGATGTAAATTATATTCTCTGAGCTGAATACCAGGTGATTAATTCTGATAGCATAGTGATCAATTGGTACAGATGCTGCACCTGAGTAATGTTTGTTTCTGTACACATCCGTAACAGAGGTGCACCACTAACACAGGTGGTACTTGCGTAACTGTGCAGCATCTCTGATTTCCTTAAAACACTGGCACTGGTAGTTAGATTATATGTAGTTCTTCCAGTTTTTTCAATTAGACCCATTACTGATGTGAGGAAAAGGCAAATTAAACATACCATGGTAGTACGTAAATTGGTTAGACAGAACATAAGGTTCTGGTACTGAGCTTCTTAGGCACATCGTAGGCACATGGCCTCTGTACACAGCTTTTACTCACCAGAAGTCTCTGGAAGCAGGGGAGACTTCTGCAAAAAACCTAGGCAGTATTAATCTAGCAACTGAGGAGTGAGACATCCAGGAATAATGTAAAGAGACCTTCAGAAAAATGTGCCAGGAAGCTCAAACTTTGTTAAGAGAGCAGAGCTAAAGTTGCATAAGTTGCTTAATTTTAAACCTGGAATAAACCTCTTGTTTTTATGATGCTATTACAGATTTACACCAGCTTGAGGATAAAAATAGGTAAAAACAAGTAATGAAACCTTTTGATGACACCTTCAGAAAAGCATTTAGAAATACTTGTTAATTAATGGTACATTCTAAGTTGTCTAAATCTCTGCCATGTGGAATAAATACCATGTGCAGCTCACAAATACTTCTTTGCAATTTTGATGCCATGAATGAATAACATGCAGTGACCATCCAGAAGCTTGCGCATTTTGGGTTGCAAAATCACTCTCCCCACCTTTCGGTCCTTAACAGGAGCTCAGCATAATGGGGAACCCAAAGCAAGCAGGCATGCTCACAAAGAAGACTCTTCCCTTAATTTCCATTTAATTCATTCACCAAATCAAATCAAACTGCTGTGCAAATTTTTTTTCTCACGTAGGGAGCTAAAGGATCTCTCCAAAAGCCACTCCAAAGCAACAAACATAACTGACAGGATGCTGCAACAGCAGGTCCAACCAGGGCACATGGCTCATGGCAAGAAGTTTCTTAAGGTCAAATACAGTAAGCCCACTGTCTGGCTCTGTTCTCCTGGAAACCTACATAAGGCATCACAAGCCTACAAAATCCTCTTTTCTTATTTCCGCAGAGCTGCTTGTGTTGTTTCACAGACACAGCATTCTGCACTCTCATGCTCTCTCATGTCACTCAGCAGTGTAAGAAGGTCCAGTAATATAATTTCCAGCGGACCCACATTCTTGTGATCAGCAGTCTGCCTGCAAGCCTGTACTTTTAGGGTCTGTACCCTATACTATTGAAACAGTCTAAAATACCTGGGTAAAAGCTATGCTGTTTAAAACAGGGTTTTGGTTTCTTTTGCCACTAGTGTTGCCAGGATATCAGCTTATGTCTTTTTCTCTCTTGAAAAACATGCAAACTGTTCTACGCGAATACAGTAACTAATGGAAAGCAAGACATTGCGAATCAGACAAGAAATGTATCAATTCATCCCTGGGATGCACATGAGGCAATCAATTTCCCCAAATAACAGATCAATTATAAAAAAAGAAAGAATGAAGAAAAACAATTTGAATTTCCACTCCTTTAAAAATATGGGGATGGGAGGAGGAGACAGGAGGAAGCATGAGAGGGAAAAACCAGGGATCAGGCCCAGTCAGCACAGGTTCATGAAGGGCAGGTCCTGCTTGACCACCCTGATCTTCTACAACAAGGTGACTTGCTTGGCCGATGAGGGAGAACATGTGGATATTGTCTATTTGGACTTTAGTAAGGCATTTGACACCATCTCCCACAGCATTCTCCTGGAGAAACTGTCTGCTCATGGCCTGGATAGGTGCATTCTTTGCTGGGTTGGAAACTGGCTGGATGGCTGGGATAAAGATTGGAATTAATGATCTTAAAGGTCTTTTCCAACCTAGTTGGTTCTATGATTCTATGAAGCTGGCATGCCAATGCTTCTCACTGATTTGTCTTCATTGTGTTCTAAAATCACTGAAGGCGAGCTAACTAGCAAAAAATTATGAGAAAGTATTCTCTGTCAGTGGAAAAAAATGAAGTTTCAGATTAAATTGTCTAAAAGGAAAATAAGAGAAAGAAAGAGCAAAAATGGCGAGTATTAGGAAACTTTGGGATCTCAGTCTTACATACCTACAAGGTGCCTGGGAAAAGGGATAATGTTTCTCTTTCTGTGCTTTTTTGTGCACCGATGGAAGTAATGTCCTACAGCATTTCAAGTCATTTACTGAAGTTTGGTGGTAGTAGCGGGAATGTTGTTAAGGGAAGTAAAAAAAGCAATGTCCATTTGAAGCTTGTCTGTGAACTTTGCATGAACCGCCAGGAATAATGTAGTGTGATGACAAGCCAGTTATACCTTCCACTAAATTTGCTGTCTGGAATGAACTGAAATAGTGTTTGGTTTGTGTAATTACGTCCATCTATCTTTATATTCCAGCGGCATATCGCAAATTGAAAATACTAAAAATTGACTGTTGGTTCTGATATTTAATGATTGCCAAAGACAAGACGATGATTTATTGGTTACTTACCGATGTGACACATTTGCATCTTATTAGACGGAGATTACTATTCCTTAAAATGCGGACGAGGCCTGATCATGTCTGATGGATTGATTTGATTTGCAAATGTAATCAAACTAATAAGAGGGAAAAAATGAGCAATAATGCCTTGTTTTTCAACTGGCAATCACTCCCCTGCCAACAACGCTGATATCCCTGACTAAGCAGCCTTCACACAGTCTTCCTGTCTCCTCAAATAAACAAAGGGATGCAAAGAGCTTGATAAGAGGATAACGAGCCAAGTATGGATATAACATGGACCCTGTACCTCAGCACTGTACGAATGTATCAATAGGAGTACCAGGACAGGCCTTACTGTGCCTTCAACCCTTAAAAAGCAGTGAGCAAAAAGCCAAAGAGCAAAACTCAAAGATAAAAAAAGCTTTTGCTGAGTGAGGAGAAAAAAAACTTTGTAAGAAAAGTGGTTTTAATTTAGGGAACCCCAGGAGAGAACCCTGCTCACCAGTAAAAAAGTTACAGAATAAATACCTGTAATTCTTCAACCTGATGGGAAGTTAACTGGGGAGTGTAGTTTGGACAATATGATTTGAGTGACTGGAATCACTGTCTGTAGCCACAGCATCAGAGCACCTATTTCCAGAGGCATGCTGGATGTGTTTTAAAATCCTGCCAAATACTAAATGCAGACTTTCTGTAGATTTTTATCTGCACCATATCAATAACATAAACAGTTAAAGAACGTATTTCACAATAATCATTCTATCATTCTAGCCAGACGCTGATGTTCCTGTAAGGGCTGAAATATGGTTCTAGATAAGAGCAGACTCTAACTCTGCTTACAGTAAATTACCCTAATTCTCCAGAGTAGGATTCTCTGGAATAATAATAGTTATTATATTCTTATTATTATTATAATGGAAAAGAAAGACAAAAAAAGCTTTGTGCAAGGAATTACACCAAGGTCCTCTTCCCCCCTTTAAGCAAAAGTGGTAAGTCAAGCAGAAGGCGAATAATAAAGCTCTGAGATCCACACAGGTTTCACATTGTGACCTTCATATTTAGGGATTGATCTAAAGCACAGTGAAATCAAGGAAAGTCTTTCTACTTGCCTAAATGGATTTTCATATAGAGCTTTACTGAAGGTTCGAGTGTTAATGTTGACAACTGAGGAAGTAATCCCACAAATATTTGGGAACACAGAAAAGTCTGTACAATGGAAACGTCTGTGTAAATAATGTGATTGTACTACTTAAATATTTTCCAGACTGATTGCTAATTTGCTTCACTAAGGGATATTCAATAACGTAAAGAAAAAAAGGGAAAAACAAAACTTGCTTTAGGGAACAGCTATTACGAAGTGTCAGGTTAAAACCAAAGTTGAATATATAGCTCCAATTACTATGCTCAAAGACCTCAAAATATTTTCATAATTTAAAGTTTTACAGCTCATGTAATTTATACTTATTTTAAAAGTGGAAAAGCACCCTGGTCAAATTCCAATGAAATAATTACATTTTGCCTACCTAAAATTCTCACTGTATTTTTTAATTGGGTAGGACACACTTCACTGCTTCTTCTAAATTGTTTAGTGTTGCCATTCAATATAAAAATAGCTACCACTTTCTACCACGGAGACAGTACATGGAGCTACTGATAGCAAATTCTAGTTCACTTGTGTTGGCTGTAAGCACTGGAACTCAGGAGCCTCTTGGCAGCCTGTGTTCCTGTCTTCCCATCATAAGTTCTTTTTAGGTGCAATTTTTTCCTCTAAGCAGGTTCTCTGAAAGATTGTTTGCCTGTCATTGATGCTAGGTGGGTTACAGTTATGAGCATGCAAATACTCCCTGTCAACACCCTCTTCTCTGACTTTTATCTCCCGAAATGCCCATCTAAGCCTCTTGGCAGACACTGCCCTCTGTAGGCTTATGATACTGATGGAATTACCCTGCACAGCTCTACCTGTACTCCCTACCGAGTGCCTTTTTGAAGAACCCTGTTTGCCAGTGGCCTTTTGATTATAGAAACCATGGTGTGCTCCACACGAGGATTGCAGTACACACTAAGCTACTCATCGCCACTGAAGTGCTAGGCGCAATCCTGCTATCACTGTGAACTCCGAATCTGCACTGAATGTATTGGCAAAGTGTTCAGCACAAGTCATTAATGGAGTCTGGAAATGCAAAAAACCCCCTTCAAAATATATCCCACCAATTTCACTGAATGAAGATCATCTGGAATTCACAATGCATATTGCATGGTAAATTTGCAGCTGAAGATTCATTGCCACTAAGCAATGCGCTCCCGAATCTACAGAATAGTTAACTCTATCTCTGGGAAACTTCAAAGTAGTAAAAAGTGAAGAAGGAATCGCAGACTAGAATGGCTTTCTACAAGAGACTGATATGGAGAAGGACTCAAAATTCTTCACACTGCAAGCACAGTTAATTAATGACAGACACAAGGGTTAAGGTAACTTCCACGGGCTACTGGATATAGCTCGAATCATCGTGAGTTTGGAGTCTAATGCCTGCTCATCAAGGCAGGCATGATGCTACAGCATAGTCAGAAGAAATCTCTACATGCTGCAACCTGCTAATATCATGATGTATTTATACCATTAGGTGCAACTTTGAACATACACATGAGCAGCAGCCATTACATGCTAAACTGCTGCTCCTAATCTCTCCAACAGCAGATTTGCCCCTGCCTCTTGTCCACTCTCATCACAACTCTGCCATAGCGTTCTCATGTGTAACATGTCAGGATCTGGTTAAGTTAGCTGGCTCTACTTTTCAAGTGCCATTTTCACTGACCTTGAAACCTTCTGTGCCTGTAGCTGGATCTTATTTCAATATTTGATTTCACCTCAACTGATAATGCAGCTGATTTGAAGCTGATGGTGCACAACATGGCAGATAAAAACATCTTGGGGAGAAAGTTCCGAGTTGTACTGTAAAATTTCCACTCATCTCTAATACATGCCTCGCAAGCTTGGGATGGAAAATACCACGGGCAAACCAACACTGTCAGAGAACTTTCTCTTTATGGAACATGTTTTCAAATGAAAGGAAGGTTGCACAGTTTTTTCTTGTATTGAAAATTACCCAAATATTCCTGCCTAATGTACAGTACTAAATTTGGAGACAATTAAAATAACATGTAAAACTGATTTAAAAGTTATAGCCAATAAGTGTTTCATGCAAGTAATTAAGAGCATTCAGTATCTTCATTCTTCAGATTCCGTGTCTCCTGCATTTCTTGGGATTCTTTCTCCACCTATGTATGTATATACATGTGCGTGCATAAATGGAGCACTGCACAGTAAAATAAGCTTACTAGCAGTGAAGACACGAGTTCATAAAGCTCTGGTATGATCCAGCTGATGCAGAAGGCGACTACTGCACACTCATTTTTTATAAACTGCTGATCATGTTATCAGGCTGGATCAAGCCCATTACAAGCCAGGTGCTCCCCTGCTATTCCTATACTATATATAACCAGGCCCAGGTCACCATGTGCCCTGCCAGAAACGTGCTTACTGGCTAAGGGGGCCTTGCAATTCAAAGTAATTAATCCTATTCTAATGTAGGTTAAGCAGGTGTGAAGCCGAACTCATCCAGAGAGAAAGTAGAGGCATCCTCAGAATTACAGTATTTAACTGGTCTCAGCTGACTTTAGGAAATTAGACCATCCTGTGTCGCTGACCCAGTCATACAGGTGGAGACCTGTCTGCTCTAAATCCAGTCTGAGCAACTGGCTCTTCTTCCCCTCCCTCATCCCATCCTGGATTTACAGCATCAACACACACAACTGAAAAGCTGCTCCTCACCCATAACAAAGCAAATATATTTCTGTTGGCTGTGTTTGGTTAGATGAGGAAGTCACCTGCTTAGTTTAAAACTGACTAAATGGCTGCCATAAGGGGGCTATGTTGCTCTAATTTTACTTCTGCATTCCCAGCATCTGCTATGAACCTTTCACAGGCCAATTTATATATGCAACATTTATGATATTATTTCCAACAAAGCTTTCAGGAATTTTAAAACTGCCTCCCCCCCCTAAATATTTGTTCTTTAAATTCTGAATCTGAAAAAAAGCCTTATTCTTCTAGGGGAGAGGAGGCCTGTAAATAAAGTCGTCATATTTAGAGAACATAAATGCTAGCCTCAGTTCTGCAGCACCTGGCACTGCTGCAAATTCTTTACCTAAAGAATAAAGTAAAGATTCATTCCTTCTTCCTTAATGCATTTCTGAGCAAGGCATCTTTCTGCCTTGTGGCCACACTTACCTGTAATAAGCTGGCCATCTCTGACATATAAATTGTACAGTTAGGGAAAGTTTGGGAAAGGAAATAGGCTCGAAGACTATTTTGGAAGTTTGAATTCTTTTGCACAGTATGCTCTTAACTGGCAGTCTTTTAATATGGTTGGCAGTTGAACTAAATTATGTTAAATGACTTTAACATGCCTGAAAATCTAATGTGTCCACCTATATCCTGTATGGCACTCCAGATGCTGTCCCAGTTGCAAAAGGGTGTTATTGCTGAAGTCTCAGATTCAGCTTGCTTACGAAAAAAGGTTAAGCTACATTTAGACTTCCTACACCCTGGTAATAAGATTGATTCCTTGTTGGCTCAGAAGGAAGAAAACTGTTACTGAATCATCTGCAATTTACACAGACCTAATCTAGTAAACCCGTTTGTCACACAAACAAAGGTGAGGATTGTTGTCCTCTAAGTGGAAATACTTGCTGAAAGCTCAATTCTGCACATTGTTGCAAAGTCCTGAGGTGGTGAGTACAAACAGGGGACAAACATAACTCTCAGCTGCCGCTGATATGCTGACTGCTGATGGGGGTTTATCCCTCCCGGGCCAGATCCTTAAACAACAGAGGCTGGCATGGCACATTTGACTTGTACACCCATGGCAACTGATCCTACTGAGGGCTCTGGGTTTGTCTCTGCAGATTAACTGAGGAAACTACCATATGTATTTCTTTTTACATATTCTTGTTGTAATGCCTGATTGCTAACTAAACCCAAGCCGTTTCCTACATTTTTCTTTCACATTTTCTTACACATCTCTCTCAAAAAAAAAAACCAGATGTGCTAACAGATTAATATCTTTTCCTTTATTTTCCTTCTCCTTTCTTCTACTCAGCATGAAGTTCAACCACTTTTAAATGCACAAAGGTGTATTTTTTGCCTTGTGGTATTTCAGTAATAAAATGTTTGCAAGTAAGGAAGCAGGCTGTGTAAGTCAGTCTACAAGTCATCCAGGGTAATACAACACTCTTGATTTTGCTAGAAGAATAATAGGGAATGGCTGCTACATCTTTTTATGCTCCTGCATTTAAGAATCAAATAATCGCCATTTTTGTTTACAGAATGAAAATGAACAGCACTGGCATTCATTACTGTTGATTTGCTCTCTTTTTATTAATCATTTCTTATTTTTAAAGGGCCACAGGAGTGAGCAACATAATGCAATGGTAGGGAGATATTTACCAATTTAGTACCTCATTATAAAACTACTCAGAAACCTCTTTGTCTCTCATTTAACATAATAATTATTAGTGGCAACAAAAGTGGATCCCACACTTGCACCATGATTAGCAAGTGACGCACTGGGGTTGAATATATTGCATTTTGCTAAGTAAACCTTATAATATACCAAATCCTCACTTTAAAAAACATCTAATTTTAAGAAAATAATTTCCACTCCTGTTAAATGCGTGTTTCCAAATTAACCAGTGATATTCTATAGAAAACTGCCTCTTTTATGCTTGAAGTCTCCAGCTGCCACACAATTTATATCTCTTTCCTCCCCTCTTTGTTTTTCAGCCATTTTCCCTGAATGTCAAAGTCAATTTAGTGCATTTCACTTTGCTGAATAAATCAGAGGCGAAATCCTTGCTAAAAGTGAAAATTTGATTTGCTAAAAGGAGCTTAGGGCAACTATTAATCAATATATCCAGAGTGTCAAAGCTAAGGCCATGATAGACATGCATTCATTTGGAGATTGGTTGAGGCAGATAAAGGGAGACACTGGGAAAAAAAAAAAAAAAAGCAACAGCCAGACAGTACAGTTTGCATGTTGGGGGCATGGGTGGAGGGAGAGGACTGATTCAAAAAGGAAAGGAGACAGTCACTGGGATGGAATAGTCAAGTACTTGTGCATGGATAAAAAGAGAACTTAATAGAACTGTAAAGTCACTGTTTAATTCTGATCTTGAGAAAAGAGTGATTTAATGAAGAGTTTGAAATTTATTTTTTATGTAAAACATTTAAGAGCCCCATTTTTTAAGTGAAAGAACTGTGCCAAGTTCTTTTGTTATCTCTTAATTGATTTTTTGTTTTGTTTTGCTTTTGGTGATGATTATTATTATTAAACAAGTTTTTTCAACAGACAGGGATTCTGAAGTAAAAACTAGCAAGAGTTCAAGATGCTTTTGAAAAGAGTCTTACTGTACATTTATATCCATGAATAATTTGCAGGTGATGAGATGTTTATATGCCTGGGATTATATTCTTTCATTTGATGCTAGTAAAAAAATGCCAAAGTGACTATTCTGGAAATGAAAGTGCTCTTTTTACACCATGACATCTATGCCTAGCAGTACTAGAAGCCTCCTCACCTCTCCAATGCTTTCTCAGCACTGAACTGGAACCAGCCTTTTCCAATTAGCAGACACACCAAGAGGGTGCACATATCTTGCTGCACACAAAGCCTACTCTTCTGTACTGAAATCAGCTGGCATCTCGGAACTTACTTCAGTAACAGATCCATCAAGAATAGTCTGCAATCATATCTCAGGTGGATATACTCAGTAATTTTAAAATAAGCACACAGACTTTTCTGTATCTACCTTTTACTACAATGCAGATCCCTGTTTTGTTTTGAAAATGCTAAGATACTGTGGATGTGTTTATTCATGCATTATCCTGGAAATCCCACCTCCTCCTTCCTGCCTTGCAAAATCACTTAGACTTTCTCTGCGACACTACTTCCTAAGACAAAAAGGGTGCCATCATTCCTCGCATTTCAAATGACAGGATAGATGAACTCCTGGCATTTTAGGCAAGCTGCTGTTCATTCTGCCCAGAGAAGCTTGGATCAACATGGTGATCTAAACACTGACAGTGTTGGGTGGTTGACCATGCTTAATACTCAAAACCAAAAATGACAGTCAATTGCCGATTTCCCATGTTGTACAATTTAGTGACAAAGCTCCTGGAATCAGTAGTTCTTGAGAAACCTTTTGGCTGGAATCTCTACCTGTAAGGCCTAGGGAAGGGTCTGCCTCAGAGGATGTATGTCATACAAGTTGCAAGTTCAACATCTCCATCATAGAAAGAGCATGTCTGATTTCCATAATTAGTGCATGTTTGCAGAAGGACTTAGAAGAAGAGCAGATAGTGAGCTTTTGATAAACAGAAGGCAAAGAGAACGTGCAAAGTGTCCAAGAGAGCACACTGGTAAAGGGCAGGATGTCCTGATTCCCCAGGAGGCTCAAGTTATTATTACTACAAACCTCTTAGCACAAACCAGCTCATACTCCATTCCATGTTACATGAGCAATAAATGCTGCATCTACATGTTCACAGGTCTGTGGAGGGACAGGCACTCTTGTGACAGAACTGTAGGAGTCCTCATGTTGTCTGAAATGGTCCTGAATTTAGCACAAGAGACTAGAGAAGGTCTCAGCCTCAATAGAAATGATTTCTAAAGCAGTGAGGAGGAGCGTGGTACAGGAAGACAGCTATTCCCCCTTGCAGAACTGAGATTCTGTATCAGTTGTCCCAGTAATAACCCAGAGACGGATTTGAGCACAAACAGGATGCTGGCTATAGCTACAATGTATGTGATTACATACACCATATAGTTCCAACATATGATTTCAGCTCGTCTTCAAAGTCCTACCAATGTGAATACTACCATTAAGTAACACTCAGCATTTTTTCTCTATCATTTAAATACAAGGTGTATGTCCATTAAGATATAGATACAGAAATAAGTACATGCAAGAGAATGGGTACATATATATCTAATTCATGTCTGTATGGATGTACCATATATGTATGCTCTCATGCTTTTTGAACATTAGCTTTCTAAAAGTGATTATGGTCAAACTTTCTCTGTACTTTTACCTGTGTGTGTGTGTGGTATTTCTGAAACAGATGATGCGAAAATGGCATTTTAGAAATGACGACTCTGCAACAAATCATGTTCTTGTTCAGTATTAGAATGTTAAATTACCCCCCTGAGAGCTGCTTTAGAAAGGAAAGCTTAAATATTGTCCTCCACAAAGAGTATGCTGGAACAGTAATGTTTCATAAAACATTAACACTAAAATATTCAAAACATCCTTGGATTTGCTCCATCAAAACCATACCTTCTGTTTTCAATACCAGCACCAGTGGCAGTTATCAATCTCTAACTATTCCCTTTAACACAGTTACTCCTGACAAAACAGGGACAGCCGAAGACAAGCAGGCTTATTTTACTAAATAATGTAACCAGTTACTTTTGATGTATTAGTCTGATTTACTATTTCCAAACAGATTATTCACTTTAAGTGCAAAAAGCTGATTTCTATGGTCTGTTTGATGTTTTTTCATGCACACAAATTTTTCAGAGAACAATTTGTTTTTAGCTTCCTGTTATACACATTTTTAAGAGCTTAATGTTTCCTGCCTCCACTTAATATAAAAGAACATTGCCCACTTTTGCTGAATGTCAATGAGATAGTTACAGTAAAGAAATTGTGCTAAAACAACTCTGATGCTATGGCCAGGTATCAGCAGAAATCCACCCCGTATTGGAGAAGAGTTTAATTACTCCAATGCACAACCAAAATAAAATGGAATCTCCCCAAAATATGATGCAAAGGGTCAGAAATTCAATCACCAGTAAATATTGTATTAAGTGGGTCTCTCTTATTTAAAAGGTAAGTAAAATGAAACAAAATGAAATAAAATGGAATAAAATAGGCAAGTCTTGCAGAGGCTTCATGGATCTATTTACAATTTATTTAGTTCAGTTAATAGGGGTTTTGTCTCATCAGGCAGGAGATGAAGCAGCATAGGCCTCTCCCTAAGCACCTTCAGTATTTCACTAACGAAGTTACAGTACATCAGAATATTTTAATCTGACACAAAGAATAACAATAGATCTGACTGTTGGGCTGATAATCTTCTTATCACACCCTGTGAAACGTAGATCTAATATTTGACTGAGCCTCCATTACTCGGCAACACATTCTAAAAAGGCCAACAATGGAGAGAGAATGAAGTGGAGTGTGGAAGTACCTCCATATCTACATAAAAGAGATTAGAGGCGACAGCGTTCCATTTTACAGCTCAATCATATTGTGTTAGCATGCGCTTATCCGAGCGCGGATGAAATTGAAAGAGAAATAAAAAAGAGTCAGGCAGATAGGAACCATAAAAGCGAGGCATGAGCAATTTCCAAGGATATAAAAGGATGCTAATGGCGGGGCCCTGTCATTCTTAAAAAGGGCTATTAGGGCACCATCATCTGTTCTTGCGCCCTTACGCTCCCCTAACTAAAGTCAAGCATTTCCTAATGCCATTGTGATCTTTTTCTTCTTCAGATAAGCCATGGTCATGTTTCATAACAACACACTTCCCATTTATTTGATTTATAAATGCAGGGAGACTAATTCTATTTACTGATAAAGGCTTTCCATATATATTTTTCTTTCAATATTTCCTTTTGTAGATGGCATAGACTTTTTTTGTTCAATAAAAGCAACTATTGAAATGTTTCCAATAGCACAAAAATACTAATAATTTTATCAAAAACATACGAACTTGGTACAATTTTAAAATGATTTTTAGTCTATGACCACAATGGGAAATGGTTGCCCAGGACAGAATGCATATTGCACTGTTACCTTTTACAGATAATTTCATTAAAAGACATTCTGTTAGAACAGCAAAAACATTAGTTTGGTTTCTTCCACAAAGACAAATTTTACTTTGAATTGAAATGCTTTACAGTCAAGATCTTTATTACTTATTAAGCACCTGATATATAAGGGCCTTTAATTATACTGAACCTGAAGAAATCACTATAGTAAAGAAAGATCTGCTGATTGCTGCTTTGCTGTGCTAGGCACAAATTCACTACTGGTATAATTAATCGATACCAAGAGATTTACACCAAGGATTTACTTAGTCCACCAAGCTACAGTGAACTTCTATGCAATTTGCACCCATTTCCCAACTCGTCCTTTTCCCAGTTCTGTTCTGTTTCTGCCCACAGTAATATATGTTAGGTTAGAAAACAGTCAGCTAGCACCAATCCAAGCTCTTCTACAAGTTGTTGCATGCCAGACATTAGCTGAGCGCAGGCAGTCCAAGTTCAGCAGTGCTCCATCATTCAAAACAGAGCTAGAAAAGCTCATCACATTTGCAGTTTAGCATGTCTACTTTTGTATTCTGATTTTTGTGATCAAATGGCAGAGAACAAGCACAGTTTTTATCACTGCCCCCTGTTACCAGAAGGCTTATAAAAAGATGGTCTTTTTTGCCTTTTTGTTCCTAAACACAGTCAGGTGAGTAAACTTAGCAAGCGACTTTACCACAGCAGGAGTGGTTTTGAGTTTACCTTGTAACAGAAAGCTGCTTCATGGGAAAAAAAAATGTTCCTCAACTAGTTCAGATCACAGACTTTAAATTTTCAAGGCCAGTTTACAGCATCCAATACCTTTTCCATGTTAACCAAAGCCATTATTTTAAAGGATTCTCAGTCTCATCACTCAGCTCTTCCTACTCCTCCAGCCAAATCAAAGCTACAGATATATTCACAAATAAAACCAACTGAAGTTCCCCTGCAACTATTATGGAGCACAACTGAGTTCTTTGAGAGCTACTCTTATTTTGGTTAAGGTGATCTAGGTATCTTCCAAAGATGAAACCCAAACTCACCTACTTAATTCATTTCTACTTAATTTGGGGTGCTTTATTAGCAACCAGCATAAGATAAAGTATCTACTAGAATACAGACTGATGTTTAAATGAGTTTACAATTTGCTTGGGCTCATCTAGAACTGCTCTGAACAAAGCCATTCAGAAATGTCAGCTGTGTTCCTAACCACTGTAACAAATTGTTGCCTGAATGCTGCACACCTAATGACTTCAAATTAGCTTCACTGCGATATTGCCTGACAGTTCGTTACGACTGTTAGCAACATAGCTGGCGTATCATGACCAATAAATTGGTTTCAGTGTGGGCTGGGAAAGGGACTTCCATCAATTTGATTAAAGAAATTACTGTAGCATTGAAAGCATAAAGACAAACTAGTTTAAGGAGACAGAAATAAGTTAAGGGTACCAGAAAAACACTGCTTGTGGTACAAAAGCTTGTTTATACACCATTTGTGGCACAGAGAAATGACTGCGTTTCAATTGCACGGCATAGTGACTATTTTAGAGTTTGCAGGTTGTTGTATCTAATCTGAAGTAGAATAATGCTCCATAAATGTACAAATTATTTTATTCTTATGCTTTCTTAGTGTTTAGATGTATCAAAAAATATACCTAAAAGCACATACCTGAAGAACTGAGGCCTTGTGCTGGTTAGCACAAGTGAGAAAAAACCTGGAAGACTATTTCTTTGTGATTTCTTTTTATACCAGAAATAAAAGACCTTTAACTCTGATAAACATAAAACTGACTAGATTATTTATTCTACTATTCAAGTATCCCCAAATCACATTTAAAATGAGGATGTCTGATTACTCAGAGGAATTAAAGGTTATCTGTTCTTATGCTCCATACGGGTCCACTATCAAAACTAGAAAACTAGCAAGCTGATGAAAACACACCAAACTTGCTCATTCCTCTGCTGGAGTAAAAAAGTACCTTCAGAAACAAGAAAAAAAGCCAACCTTTTTTGTGTGAATTTGCCATTTGTGAAAGCTGACAAACTGAGAACCTTTGGAGACGCTCTAGAAGTTTGTCTGCTAGCTCACAGAGCAAGAATAAATACTGGGGGGAAACCAGAATATATCTGAAATCTGAGCTGAAGAAATCACTCATCTTCTGAATTGCTGCTTTTGATGACCCCCACTTTTCTTGCTAACAGGAGTGCCAATCAGCTCTTATATATCGACACATTTATGTGATGTAGATCGCAGCCCATTTCACGCAGACCAAGGAGTACTAAGCTGTAAGATACCTTTTGGTACAGTTCAGTTCTTTCTACTGAATTGCTGGTATGATTCAATTCATTCAGTGAAAAGAACAATTGCTCTGTGCCATGCCAACATGTAAGTCAATTTCTGAACCTCCTGTGGTCAGTATAAGAGAGTGCTGCATTTATGTAATAGAGGAACCAGACTCAGATACAGCTACTGCTGAATCCGGTTAGTACAGAGGAAAGGACTTACACTACCCTTCATACTAATGCAGGCTAATGCTCTGGAGAGGAAGGTGAGTTTATCTTAGTAGAAGTAATACATAAAAAAAAAAAAAAAAATCACTAAGCAGCATGTAAAACTTTTTAACATAGTAACACTCACAGCAACAATACTATTTTTAAATATATTTTTAAAGTAAAATATATTATCATGTAACCAACATCCTATGTGAATCATCTGGAGCCTTAAGAAAACTTTATGCATTGTAGTGAAAGAACAAAATGTAATTTTTACCAGAACAGAATAACCCAAACAATGATTTATGTATGTTGTATGTTTGCAATAAATACTTTTCATACCTGGAATATGCTTAGCCCATCCAATGATCACCACCAGTTCTCTGTCTGCCAGGTCACAAAGAGTGGTAAGTGCTTTGATGTCACTGTCTGGAACAGTGGGGTCAGGCATAGCATAGATCTTCTCTGGTTCAGCCACCAGCAAATGGGAGACAATCTTGTTATCTGCAAAAATGGTCCAGAACAGTACAAGATCACCAGTAGCATCATTCCACTTGTCAAACACATGGCTCATATTCCAAAGTGCACATGAATTTGTCTTAAGATACTGGACCTAATTAAACTGTACTGTAACTTAATGTCTTCTACAAGCATCACAGCACAAATAATTCTGATCCACTAATGATTTTTATCACACTAGACATGTATCTCCTTAAGATAATAAATGTAATGGAATGTACAATACCTGATCACCTCCTAATATTAATTTTTTTGTAGAAATTAATAATTTTGTAGAAAAATTTCATGCATTATAATGTATTTTGGACTGTGTTAATAGGAAAGTTTTGCCCTCCTCTAATTACATGCAACACCCCCATCCCCAAAAGCAGGTGTATTTCTTGAGCCATTAATAAGCAATAAGTCATTCACTGAAATATGTGACTTTTGTCAGCAATTCCAGTTCTTTATTTTAGATGTCACTGTTAAACTGCTGCAATGGTCTCAGGACTTTCTCAGTGCTCATTATCGCGTACACCTTCTATTGTGGGTATCCTCCCCACTGAAATGTTAGGAATTAATCTGTACTCCTTGGGGTCTATGCTGTGAGAAAAGCTGGGTGCTGTCTTATATTTGCTTTTCAGTGAAACATTTGAATTTAGAATCATGTATAAAACTAGCCTAAGTACAAAAACAGACTAATGATCTCATCTCATTTTTAGTCAGGAATAGCTATTAAAATCAATGAGAACAAAGAGTGTAAAACTAAGGAAACTATCAATAAATGCAGACACTTCCTCAGAAAACTGGTTTTGTGCAAAGAATGATACTTCATCATAGTCACATACTGGTTATTTTTATCTATATAGCATTCTCATTCATGTGTTTAATATTTGTTTTTTTCATTCAGGTGACTTGAGAAATCTATTCGGAGTAATCAATTAAATTATAAGAAAAAGTGAAGAGGGAAAAAAAAAAAAGAGTAGAAGAGCCTGGAAGATTTACAAGAGTGTTGCTATTCTATGTTCCATAAGTAGGATAAACATAAAATGAGCATTAATGCCATGTGAAGGAACAATGGAAATCTCTCTATATAGAAGCCTGATTTGTTACTCTTAGAAGGCAGAACGAAAAACAAAGTAAGGGTCCAATTCCTTAAGCCTCCTATTACAGGATACATTCCAATACTTCCCAATATACTTATTTTTTACTTTTCAGGGTAGCTACATCTTGTGACCCCAAATGCACCACCAGAATTTAAAGCCCAAATGGCATCCTTTCGTGAATTTATGCAGATCTAGGACAGAGAGTTAAAGGGCTTGATATAAATGGGACTCAACTGTGAAAAGGTGCAAAGTATTCTCTGACTGTAGAGAAAGCTGCCAGAATTAGACCACTTTCCCCTCTTGCACATAAGCCACAGGATGGACCACACAGAGCTGCGGTGGAAGTTGACTGGGATGTGACTTGCCCCAGTGTCAGAGAGGCTCCCTACCAGCCCATGAAAGATTTCCATCCAATACCAGCTTGATTCATATTTCTGACACTCTACTGCTCTTTTGGGAGACAGACTCCTCAATCCTGATCCACCACATCTGTAAGTGTTGCCTTATTCCAAATTTGTGTGCCAGAAGTTGTGATTTATGTTAGCCCTTCATAAAATAAGTGGAAGAGCCAACTAGAAACCATCACGTCAGGAATGTTTTATTACAAGGGGATATATTCCTGCTTTATATGAACTACAGGAACTATGCCAACGGAGTAATTCTTGATCTCAATATTTTACTGATTACCAAACTGATTAATTAGGAATTCTATTCTTACTTAAAGATGACAGATGGTAGTTTTAACTTATATTGGCAAACAGCCTTTGCACAAAACTTATTTTTTAAACAGTCTTTTCCTATCCTGTTTAATTTCACACAGAAAACAATGTTTTTCAAGTGAGAAAAGATAACACTGCTTATTCAAAATTCCAGTACTGAAAATTCCAGCATTGAAAAAGATAAATAAATGAGAGTTTCTTAACAGCAAAACATATGTAGCTGAGGACTTCAACTTTGTGGGTCTATAGTCAGTGATAAATGAATGAAGAAGCACTCACAGGTCCAAGTTCTGGTTTTTTTTCCTGAAAACAAAGGAAATGGTCAAAGAGCCTCTTTTCCTTTTTTTATTAGGTTCCTCACCAATAGCTTTTTGTAGATGATTTAGGAATATTGTATATTTTGACTCTGGATTTGCAAAAGCTCAGATTCTTTTTACTTTTGCAACCAACAAGAGCTATAGACAGGCCATTAGACTCCATGGTGAAGCTGGAAAATGCAATAGGCACCAGAAGCAGGTGTAAGAGAGATCCTCTAAACCCCTGCTTTTTCCCTATTGGGGGAAAAGCTACATGTATTGGCACATGCACAAATGTAGACCATAGGAAGATTTTGAATGTACCCAGAAAGCTCCATCACTCAGGAAACTGAATGGCCATGAGCCCTGTTTCGAGGTAAATCTTATTTAACGTTTCCCTAATTAGAATCACTAGAACCCAATTTTTATTCCTGTGCCTTGTTATACACAAATTATCTGCCACGGTCCAGAAAATCTCCCAGGCTACTTGCACACAAAATTGATTCAACTGTTTGAAGTCTTGACACTCATCTGGCAAGGATCTGAAAATTCATTTTTGTAAATGTTTGGTACAAAAATGTTCATAACTGGACGAGCTAAGGAAAGGGAAGGGAGATAATGAGTAATGGCTTATAAGGAGGTTAGGTATCTCAGACAAATAGAGCTTACAGAAAGTGGTGTAGTTATCGTCTTAAAGGTAATGCAATGCACTACTTTAGAGTGATCTTGGGTTTACACAGAGATTCTTGCGTTTCAGTACAACTGCACTAACCTCTGTTCATATTAAAGGGGTTGGGACTTTGAGGTTGGATTTATTCTCTTATTCTTTTTGCCTGTTTGGTCTTGGCTTTGTTGGAATGCCCAGCTATCAACATTTCTACTCAATGACAGTATCAAGTAAATGAAAAACTGACAATCTGTGCACCCAGGAAAACTAAACCTCTAATGAAATTAAGCATTAGAGTTTATTAAATTTTATTGTATTATCAAAAAGTTTTTATTATAATGTGCAAAATCTGCTTAGTGCAGCCCTAGATTGTATTTACAGAACACTGGGACAGCTTATGGAGGCTGAGTAGAAGATGCCAGATTGGACAATTGAAGGAATATAATCAGCATAATGTTTTTTGGAAAGGCAAAAGGAAACTATGCCATATGTTCACTTAAGCCTTAATTTTATGTAAAACTGGCTGTTTTTTCTTTGACACAGCTAAAATGCCCTTTTACTTACAGTTCAAAGACTGTTTATTTGCTCTCCAGATCCCCATATGCTCCAATGTATTGTACACAGCACTGTCCCCTACTGGGGAACACAGAGTCATAGAATCAGCTAGGTTGGAAAAGACCTTTAAGATCATCAAGTCCAACCGTTACCAGCATGAACAGAAAGAGATTCCATTTTCCATACAGTCAGGTATTTTCAAGAGCCTAAAACTGACATGTGTGTTGTCAGAGGCACAGGAGCAGAGGCAAATGGGAGAAAAGGAGTCCAGCCTCCTTACTTCTCTGGCTTGTTTCTCTAGTTTAGGATCAAATGAAACTTCTCAGCAGGAGCAACAGGATGTATGTATTCTCATTTGGAAGAGTTTATAACACTTGATACAGCGCGTATGCCTTTGCGGGGTAATACATTAGCCTCTTGCACTACAGCTATAATGCTATTAAATTTACTTCATGGAATTAGTACAGTCACTGCTTGAGTTTATATAAGCTGCAAAGCAAAACCCCTAACTATTTTTAGTTAATCGCAAAGAGGATGGAACTTGTATTTTAGCAATGAGATGATCATCTCTCTCTTAATTTCAGCCTGGTGAGATACAATCAAGGACATTACTAAAACATAACAAAACAAAGCAAAAAAAATCCATGAGGGTACTAGAGCCCAAACTACCAATCTATGCTTGTTATTAGTGTGCCATATTGCTGTTTTAATCTAATGCTAGGTACTGTATTAATCTAAAGGTATAAATTAATGAGGCTTTTAATGTATTTTCATTGGGAGGTTGAGCAGTCAAACTCATTTAGCTAGTGAAAACTACAAAAATCACATTCTTGTGAAATCTGAAACTAGAAGCTTCAATGAACTAATGAGGACAGTATGAACCGTTTTATGTACCACTGAAAATAAACTGTAAACGTAAAATTTGCACTGCATAAACCATGCTTTTATACACTTCCACCTGTAAAACTATTCTTTGTTCAACTCCACTTCGGAAAGATGAGCATATTTAAAACAGAATTATGTTAACAGCTGAATGGATATAGCGTTCATGGTAATACCTTCTGACCAAATCCTTGTCCCTGTCAGAAAGAGCTTAACAAACAGAGCTGTGAGTTGATAGCTTGTGGTCAAAGAGAAATTCTGTATATCTGGTGTACTCACATGGCTTTTTTGCTGGCTGAACTAGCTGAGGGTTCAGGTATGGGCTATTCTCTGCATCTATTCTGCGCTTGTACTTCTGGCGACCTCCACGTACTCTGTCTAGGCGGACACCTATGTTGGGAAAAATAAGCAAACATTTAATTAAAAATACTATGAGGATGCCTGTCAGGTAACACTCCTGTATCTCCTCACTTCCAATATTTATTTAAAATGCATGCTTTTTTCAAAAGATTAATTTTAGAAAGCAAGGGAAAGCAGCACTAAAAGTATTTGCAAGCTGTTTAGATTTTCACACATGCAAGACTAAGTATACAACACAATTTCCTGTTCATTTAAAACCATTTATTTATTTTTACATATTATTAAAAGAGTTAACAAATCTGGTTTCCATTTGAAAGGGTCTGATCTTAAGTTGTCTTTGCCAGAAGCAGAAGATCAAAGCTGCAACAAACACCATGGATACACAAGGCTAACAGAGAATTGGAACTTTAGAAACAATGAGTGCTGTATACATTGTAGACAGTCAAAACCAATGCCCTTAATTAACATGGATTAGAATGGCCAGAACATTATTGTTAGCGAAATAAGAACATATACATGGCTTAAAGACCCAAAATGGCTCATGAGGGTTTGAAAGAAATTGCATGGCTGTGCGTTTAGATGTCATCAATGATGAAATAACATTTGTGTTGTACCTCCATAGTGTTCATTGCTTCAATAAAGCATTCTGCTACCTGCTTTGTACAGATAGATAAGAGTTTACCTTCCTGAAACAAGCTATAGCTGCTCTCATAGACAAAATGAAAAAAGGAGGGGGGGAGAAGATGGTAGGTCCTATAAAACAATGAGGTATTTTTATTTCCTTCTGAGTCACCCAGGCAGATTTCCAGACAACCAGGACAAATGCCAGTATAACCAAGCAGTAACATAACCCTGAAGTTGAAAAACCTGGCACATACGCAGGGCAACAGGACAAGTAATAAATACCAAGTACAAAATTTGTCTCTCATGACATGGATTTAACTAGACAAGAACACAAGATCACATTAAATATCAATGATCTCTCTGAGTGATACAATGAAGTACAGCTCACTTTCTCACTTTGCTTTTCATTGTCTGTTTAGCCCTCCTCCCTCAATCTTTTCTATTGCCATTATTGTGCCCTACTCTAATAATTCCCATCTCCCTCATACCTCCCCTCACAGGAAATACCTCTACAACTGGCTTCTGAAGAGCAGAGAATCCACCACGAAAGAAGTTAAGGTTTCTGTGCACAGCAAGGAGAATACAGCACAGAGTTTAAGTGCTGCCCATGAACCTGCACTAGTAGAACAGTCTAGTTACCAGGAAACATCTGTCAGTCCTCTTTCATCCTCACAAACCAGAGGATGGACTGGGTTTTGGTGAAGAAAAGCCATCTTGCCAGCTAGCCAGAAACCCAATGCCAAAAATTCTTCTGGTTCCACACAAGGCCCTCAGTGACATGGGTTAGTGGTGGCCTTGGCAGTACTGGGGTAATGGTTGGACTTTGTTATCTTAAAGGTTTGTTCCAACCTAGCTGATTCTATGATTCAGTTACATTTCTCGTCAGATGTTACCAGTTATACTGTGAATCACACTATATAAATAATAAACCCAACCGATTGCATACCCAAACAGGTCAGTGTATAATTATAAATGACACCTTGTTTATTGTACTTGCCTATATTACTACCAAACTTGCGACTGATTTATGGTCTAAGCTATTTGAGAGAATTCCTGGTGATCTGATCAACAAAGCATGGTTATTTTTTTTGTTTGTTTTTAGAGTTACACTTGGAAATGCAGGAACTACAAGACCACTTTAAAAACTGAAAGTCCAAAGCTTTTCAGAGCTAATGATAACTCAGTGTTCTTCACCCCTGAATTGGGAGTTTGAGCTACACCTGAAGCACATGACATTCAGGACAATATACCACCATAAAAAACAAACAGCAAAGAGCAAGGTTTGACAGCTGAGTATTCAGAAATGCACAGAGGGTTAGAAGAAGCCACATGTAATATTGCTGGGATTATGAAAAAGACTGGCCAGCATTTGAGGAAAAATAGACAGAAAATTATTTCTGCATAATTCAGATGCCATCCTTCTTTCTGCTTGGGAGCAGATTTCATAGTAATAAAAGATGGATAGCATCAGACAGAAGTATGTTTAATCAGAAAGTAATGGAACAAAAGCTTAAATTAAAATAATATAAATTGACCGAGATTAATATTTTTTCTACCTCCTTCGCATTTGCTGAAATACACATTCAAGCCACTCGTACTCAAATGGGAGGAAATACAGAGAAATGTTACAATAGCACAGCTATACATCATCAATGCACTAAAGAACTGGGGAATAACAGTACTGTATTTTAAAATTACCTAAATCTACAGCATAACTAATTCAAATTTTAAGGCGAAAGCATTCTTTGACAACATAATACCAAGAGACTATAAATCAGAGGTGTATAACCCTTTCAATAAAACTGATACAGACGTTACCATTGGTTTAGTTCCTAAGCTTTCCTCATTCCTAGTACTATTACAAAGTAGCTAGTTTAGAATCAATTTGTGATGATTTGTCACACTCAAATTGGTATTTTACTTCCCAAGAGGCTTTACAGGAGTAAATACAATGGAAGACACCACTTAAGAAAGTATACCCATCTGACATACCATAAAAACTTTGGAGTTTGGCAGGTAGCAAAATGAAATCCTAAGGTTCCTGTGTATACGCATGCATTTTCCCCTGTAACTCCTACAGCTTGTATGAGAGAATCCCTAACATACAGATGCATTTATCTGCTTTCAAAACAGTAATAGCTGATGCTTTCTTTGCTAGAAAAACAAAGGGAAGAAAGAAAACCAATTCTGTCCACAAAGATCTTAATTTGGGGCAGGAGGATCTCAACATCTTCATCAGAAGTAATTGCTGTAATTCAACACATAGTCTGTACTCAGATGACTGAGGAGAATACTGTGGCACCTAGCTTGCATAAAGGGAGAAGTTAAGAAGGTCTCTGCTTTGGCTCTGCTGTGCATGTGGCTTGCCAGCATCTTCAGCATCTCAGTTCACTCACTGCATCAGTCCTCAAAAAGTGAAAAGGCAGACATCCAGTTCACCTATATAAACTTGTGTCACATCTCCAAATAAATTGCACTGTACCTATTATCATTTCAGTTGTTTAAGGTTCAACCAGCCATTAATGTCACTGAATGAAGCTCCACTGAAGACAAGCAAGTTGATTCTACACGTTCCCCAATGCTCAGTTTTGTTTCCAATTCTTCAACAGAAAAACAAACCCAAAATCCCTAATGAAAAAGAACAGGGATGACTGCAGGAGACAAACGGAAAGAACAGGCTTGCTACCACTTACAATACCAGCTACTTTCAACAGTCAAGTAAACATGTTCAGTTTACTTCTTAAAACAAGCACATGGACTCATCTGTTCAGGAGTGATGGGTAGTCACATTCTTGTGCAATTTACAAAGCTTGGAAGATAAGGATTAGACTAGAACTGTAATACATGGAGAGATGGAATCTATGTAAATCAATGGAATAGCCACGTTTTTAAAAGAAAGCATTTACACATACTAATACAACATAAGAATTTCTCCAGCTGACCTTAAGGAAAAAAAAAAAGGTCATATAGTCACTACATAAGCTTCTACAAAAAAGGTTTACCTCCTGGCTCCTCACACAATCTTTGCATGATTTCTATGATACGCTTCTATATGAGATGTCTATGATATCCTTTGCACGGTTTCTATGACACACAACAAAATTATATTGGGCACTTACTGTAAAAAGAAAGTGCCAAGACAATCTTGCACAAAAATAACTGAAGTGTACCAATGATGTACAAAATGAGGTACCTATCAGGTACTTCAATCTGAACAAACTTAACATAAGCAAACTGAACTCTCCATTTTCTCTGTATTTCCTTATCTGCTCCTCTCTCACAATTATTCCTATTCTGTAGTCCTTTCTTCACATTGCCTTGAAGCCTTCATGTGGGACAGGTACCCCCTATGACCAGTGCTATATAATCAAAAAGACTGCCCTTACCCCAATACATCATTCTTTTTGCAATTCACCTTAGTGTGATAATCCTGTTTAACCATGCCATCTCATTTTCCATACATATCCAAGCCATACATACATATAGCCATATATCCAAGCCATTCCATACATATCCAAGCATACTAATTACTCCTTCACAATCTACCTCTCCTTTCTCATCCCCTCCTTCTTAGCCTGGCTACAAGTCTCTACTGTTCATTTGTCCACCTGTTCCACAAACATTCTTATCCTTCTCACAGAGCTCTATAGTTCCTGGAAATCCTCAATCTAACATGGAAGGCTTTAGCCTTATCCTTCAAATCTAGACCTACCAACACCAGGACTGCCTGTAAGAAATCAACTACTACCTATAACCTGGGAGAGCTTTTTGTTTCAGAAAAAATAAATCTAATTCACTGAAATATGAACTAATATCTGAATAATCAAAGCTCCCTCTGTACCTTCCAGTATATCAAACACACAATTTTGACTTCCTAAAGAAATTCCAATTTCTGCTCCCTTTCCATCCCCCCTACATGAAGGTATCTTCTACACTGCTGCTGTTTTGGTGCCATTGTTTTGGACAGTATCTTGAGAGAGTGTTCCAGTTTACTTGAACATACTGTGCCTATTTGTAAGATTACTGAGTAAGCTTGGGTAAACATTCTGAACCCTGGGTTTTGCTTTTATTCACACAGAGCAGGAAAACTAGTTGATTTTTCCACCATGAATGGAGATATAATGTATGCAGATTTAAGAATGCATGGTCATCTAGTTACTCTTCAGACAATTCAGTAGTCTTTGTAGTTTTGGATTAGAGAAGTGTGAAGCCAGTGCATTAATCCTACAGTCTGAAAGATTCATAGTGGAAAAAATCCTTCTTATTTAAACCACAAAAGACCTCTCTCAATAGAGCAGAAACAAGCAGGAAATAACACACCATGAAGAAAAAAGATAATATGAGCTATTTTTGCTTCTGGATCTGCATCTTTGTTTTATGTGCTGAATTATAAAGATGCCAGAGAGCTTCTGAAATGAATTTACAAAGCGTTTGGATAATACCATATGCAGGTAAAAATTCTGCTACAGATGTAAAATATGTGTCCATTAGTGGGTAATATTTTGAAAAGAGAGTTCTAAGTCATCAAAGAAGATAAAAGCTATGACTTACACTAAAGCTTTCCAGATCTACACCTGAATTAACAATTAGCAGGGGAAGGCTTTAGTGTTTTGTCTTCTGATAGCTATCTGCACTACTAAACACATTATTTAGTGCAGCATAGGAAGTCTAAAATTCGTCCTCCTACCATACATGCAGTCAGTACCAAAAAGTATTTGTTAATATGGGGTAAACTGGTTGTCCTCAAGAGGTGCCTATGAAACAATTCAGATCATTAACTGGCCCATATAATGGCTTGAAAGGCAAAACAATGTTTATTACTTTAATATCTACCTTGCTCTTTGCCTGTAAGTTGTTTAATTTAACAAAGATTCACAACAAACAGTTTATTAGTAAAAAAGAATTGGGCCAATTATTTAGTGACTTTTTCCAGGCTGAAAAATCAAAGACTTCTTTCGTGGAACAAGCGTTTCCACCTCATCCTTCATTCCAGGTTTTGCTTATGTTTAATCGTGGAAAATGTTTCTAGTCAACCAAATGTAAGCAACGGTTTGAAAAACCCATTTTTGTCCTGGGAAGAGGGGATGAGAAGGGCAAATTCTGGCACAGGAACTGAAAATAAAAATCTCTTTGGTTCAAGCCCAAAGGTTGGGGGTTTTGTTTCAGTTTGACTATAGAACTGATGTGTTACACAGCTCAGTACTCAACCTCTCTTGAAAGGAACATTAAGTTTGCATTAACTAATCATCTACATGCTGAATTTTTGTGCTCTGTCATTTATGCATTAAAACATAAAAGAACATGAAGAAAATCCACTTAGTTTTCCCATGCAAATGAGATTTCATGTAAATAAATAAATTATATTATTTCTTAGCCCAAGTAATTTCCCTTGAAGAATGGTCCATAAACAAAGATGTTCACATGGAGAAAATGCAGCGTGAAATGCTTAAGAGTATCACCATCGCTTTACATGTTTCAATGGTTCCCTATGAAGCTCAGTATCCTAATCTGTGACACTCACAAATACAAATTAGGTCACAGGCAACAGGTGACAAGTTTTAATTGAATGTCTTCTGCTTGCAATTCTGACAAAAGGTGAACGGAAATAAATGAGTCTGGCAAGACAGCCCTGAGCCTTACAATGCCCAATATCTCATTATTTTTAAACAGCTATCTATAAACTGATGCTGACAAGCCTTGAAACTTTTATTTCTGTTCAACAAGAGGTGAATGTGCAGAAAGAAAATAAATAAACAAATAAACAAACAAACAAACCCAGGGCAGCTAACTGTTGCATTAAACATGCAATACCCATTATTAGACCTTGAATATTGCAAAAGAATGCCTTTCATACCTCACATAAGAACTTACAAAGTGAGGAAAAGCTTATGTTGCAGCAAAATGTGCACAGTTGTAAACTCTGAGGGAAAAGCAATGCCGAATGAAGACTGAATACATAAAGCCCTGACATTTCTGAAATGAAACAGTTACCATCATATAATACTTCTCTCCACATCATCTGGACTACCAATATACTAATAAGTGGGAGGCGGTATAAAATACTGCAAAAGCTTTATGAATAACATAGAAAACACTGTTGCTAATTGCACCATTAAATTTCACATCAGTGTGCTTTTCTATCATAACAATATGATAGTATATGCTGTATTTTAAGTGAATTATTTGCTATGCAAGGTGTAAGAATAAAATAATTGCTTACAAGGCATCAGAATAAATAAAGGCAACCTTTCCCTAACTAAACAGCACAGTTCTTACTTTAATTTATTTAAATACAGTTACACAAGATGCTATCTTGTTTCAGAGTTCAAATTACAACCAATTTAATGAAGTGGAGCTTGTGGGGCTGTGAAGTCATTACTGCATCAATACACTTGTAACCATTACTTTAAGGTGACAAGACTGGGAAAGTCAGCTTGGCTTATGATCCAAGGAGAAGGCTTGGAATGCCAGGAGACAAAAAGGTCAAAAAGTAAGTTTAAGCAAGGCCATACCAATGCCTGAAGGTCAAAAGCAGGCTTGTATTCTAGATCACATCACCAGAGCTTATAAAGAATTCAACAGCTATGCTAGTGACAACTCTAATAGAAAAGAAGTCTAACTGAAGTTCTGGACCGTTTGCTGGTGACTCTCAAGAGAGATGGGAAGATCAAAATGAAATGCACTATAATAATCAGACTGTGAAGTACCAGTAGCATGAATCAAGATCTCAATACCCTTTTCAGATGCAATAATGTGCTGTTTCCTAATATTTCAGTTAGTGACTTGGATGATGTGGTATTCTGGAATTAATCTGAGATCCAGAAGTCATAGGGAAGCTCTTAATAATGTGAGTTGAAACAGATAAAATCATATCTTGAAAATAGCTTGTGCAGAATTAAGATTTCTATTTAGAGGAAGTGATTTCATTTTGCTGGAACAGAACCAGAGGAAACTAAAGGATTGCTCTCATACTACAGCTTTAAAACAGATGTACAATTGACTGAAATATTAAGTTGCTTACGCTAGCAAGCATGTCCCCTGATTTGCTTTGGCTCAGTTTTATTGTTCGGTTTGGTTATTTTTCTTTCTTTTTCTGTTTTACTATCCTTTTCTCTCTTTTTATTTTTCCTTTTTTCTTTTTTTTTTTTGGACAAAATCTTTCTCATCTTTCTCAAGGAGTAGCCACTCTGTTCTGAACTGTACAAGGTGAGCTAAATTTAGCTTTCAAATTATGCTCATGTCCCAAAGTAAAAGAGACTTATCTTTCAGCTAAGGTGGGTTTGTACTGCCAGTAGAATCTAACCTGGCCTTACTACAAAAGTATGTGTTCTCACAGAAGTCTGGACTTTTCCAAGGCCTATTCATTGAAACACTTTGCCTCTTCTCTTAGCATACCCATATCAATTCTAACTATCCCCGCAATCTTTCTCATATTTATGTATTGAGTATTAACCATACTTTTGTTGGTGAAGCACTAAGCAATTCTTCCCCAATTTTTTAATACTTTTAAAGAGTAAAATGATTTGTGGAACCTCATCGATTTCACAATTCATCCTTCAAGGTTCCTCAAAAGGAACAGCATGTTTCTGAAGTTATTCTCTCTTCTACATGATGCTCTTTAATGGCACTGCAAAATCTAGACCAAGTGGCACAACAGGAAAACAGCCCAAGAAACTTACACCATGACTCAGCCTCTAGTTAGGGCTAACACATAATTAGCATTGTACCTTACTGTAATTTATAGTCTAAGTAAACTTTATCAGATTTAGCTACAGAATATTGTACTGAAAACTAGACTATCTAAAGTAATTTAATGAATTCATGCCAACTTGATGCTAAAAAAAGGGGTACTTTTAAACCCAATTTTTTGGTGATGCCTGCATCCACATCACATGAAAATGTGGGCTTGGAAAATGTTACAGGTATTCCTATATTTCTGCTTTGCTTTCACCCAAAATGTGAGAATTTTGTCTTCTGTATTGTTATTTTGTGATTTTTTGTCAGGATTAAATAGGAGTTTCACAACAGGGTTTCATTTGGGGTCTTGCAGTACTTTCTTCTGCTCCCACCACCCCCCAGTATTAAGGAATGTAGCTGATGTGTCCTTAAAATTAATTTCAAATGTTTACTCAGAGACTAAATACAGCAAAATCATTGTTAGTTCAGAATTAATTATCTGTCTGCAATGTTTCTGAAAGCAGAGGTAAATGAGGGTATTGAAATAGGGTATTTCTAAGAGCTAACACAGCTCATCATTGTGCAAACGTATGTGTGTCTGCACATATATCCTTATACATACCAGAAGCGTTCAAGTCACAGACTAAACCAGTGCATAAAATGGAAATGTTGCAACTTTAAATCCTCAGTGTGTGTTTGATTAAAAGTCATGTGATTTTGAACTCAAGTGTGATCCACTCAAAATGACCTTCCCAGGAAGGGATTTTATAAATGGCCTTTAACAAGGCACACAGTCCCACCCACAGAAGTCTTCTGAAGAAACAGATATTTGTGTTTTAGACAAAGTATCACAGTGTACAAACATCTGCCCCAAAATTTTCCAGAGCACTGACAACATGCCAGAAGATTAAAAAATGCATACTATTCTTCGAATCTTCTAATGTTCACTTCTTTTCCATTAACACACAAAAAAATGAAATATTCCTGTATATACATATTTATAAAAATCCTAAGATAATATCTGACTTTACTGGCTGAAGCCTGAAAAGAACACCAGGTTAAATTCCTACAGTTCCTGTAAGAAGTGTATATATTTAGTCTGTGTTTCATCTCAGTAAAGCAATGGGAAAGAAAATGAAACACAAAGAGTTAACAGGTACAGGTAAAGTTCTGTGGACGTCAACGAAAAACCTAAGCCTTCATTTTGAATTTTAAGTATTCTCCCAAATATATTTAACACTTCATTCATGCCTAGAGTGTACCTGTTTATACATTAGCTCATATATCCTGCTAGCCTTATAACCTGGCATACTGCCTTGCACGCTGGAGTGACAGGTTACCCTGTGTGTGGCCTCGGCATTCCATTCTAAGGTAATACTTGAGCAACTAAGGAAAGGTTTATTAGCCATACCACTTTACTGATACTACTGATAGAAGCTACCCATACAAAATCAAAATGGTTAGCCTGCACATTGACTACTCTTTTGTAATTAGAACTAGCACCACTGGATCAGAGTTAATACAGAAAATCCCAGTTGGAAAACCTAACTGTAATGTGCTCAGCGGTTTCCAGAATTTTTGACTGTCCATAATATTACGCACAATTAATACCACAAGGTAAATTGATTTCACTTTCATAAAAGACAATAAATTTTTAAACAATTAGACAATATACCCTGATTATAAAATGCCCCTGCTCTAAAACAGAAAACAGTGGCGATTTTCTTCTGATCTCACAGGTAATAATGGGCCTTTGGGAAATGGGTTAATAAATTCTAGTTTTCTAAACCAGGCAGACTGATTTACTGCAAACTTCCCTCATTACAGTTATAGTAGATGTCTATCAAATTGCCTATGAGAACAAATTTATGGAAAATATCCAAGAGTAATGCTTTGCTCTTATTAAAATACATGAATATGTATGTAATTTTAGCCAGACTAAATGAACAAAACAAATAGAAAGAGAAAAAAGGTCAACAATTGTTGCCATGTGAATAATTCTTTTCCACAAGAAACAACTCCCTGTTAAAAATACCCTTATACAGACGATGTTTGTCTGAGGAGAATGCTTTTGTGTAAATTGTAGTGGCAACCACTACGAAGAAAAGCCATACCACGTGTACAGGGGTATGTTAATACAAGTAATTGGGCAACATAATTACATAAACATTATTTAAAAGAGGAAATAAAAGCATAAATTTTCCTCATCTCCAGAAACTATTTTCATATAGAACTTTTAACAGCTGCAGTATTTTCTTTTTTTAATATTTAGTTTTAAGTCAGTAATTCCTGACAAGCACAGTCTATTTAAAATTAGCCAACAGGAGACCAAGGTCTCCTCAGTCAATGAATTGAAACCCTAGCATAATTCTGCTGAGGTCTGTACATTTCTCCAAAGTTACTTCTAAAGGCAGGAAGTGCAAACAATGTACTTTCATGGACTTTGTATTCTTTCTCAATACTGTGTTGCTTTCAAAGTCGTGCTTTCTATTTCTTCCCCGAAGTTCTTTTCCCCCCAATAAACACATACATTGGACTTATTCTTCCTTCTACACACAGCACTATACATTTCTAACTGGAATTCACCCTATTGACTGTGATATCCACTTCAAATGACATTAAGGCATTACAAGAACACAAAACAAAAGCAGAATTAACTGGGTAAAAATATGACAGATTATGTACAGAATAACCTAATGAAACAAACCCACAAACAGAAACCTAGAGAAATATTTCAGGGTATTTATAACTAGCACCCACAAACCAAACCAATGCGAATAATCCCCTCACAAGGATACCTTTTGAGCAGCTTAATCATGAAGTGTACTTCCAAGTAAATCCAAAACTGTGTGACATCCACTGCAGCATCCAAGTCTCTCTGCATTATCATATTCTCAGTATGAAAGAGACTTACCATACCAGCTCACCACAAAATTCAGTAGTAATCGAATTCTATTTAATCTTTCTCAGAAACTTGAAATTTCTAGTAGAAAGAGCCTTGGATATACTACAAAGCACCTTTTCCAATGTCCCCTTCCATGAAACATGTAGTGCCCTTTCATCTACTACTTACTATATATGCTCCCCCTTCAGTATCTGAACAGGGCACTCTTTTAGCTGGGTTCCCCCCCCTCTTTTTTTTTTTTGAACAGTAATAATTTTGGATTAATGAGGATCCTATTCTTTTGCCTTCAGCCACAATAATTTCAACAGAAGTTTTCCTACCATGATTTTGCAATTTTAAGATCACTGCCTTTTCTTTTTTATATACTTTTCCTGTCTATATAAAGTATACAGCCTATTTTACGTAAGATTTTACTTGAAACGTTTCTATTCATTTGCTATGATATTAAAGACATGAAAATTCTTAGGTCAAGAGAAGACAATCAAGACTAAAATATTAATGCACAGTGGAAACAAAACACATTGAAGATATTTATACTATTGCCAAGAGTATGAGAAATGCTCTTAGCATAATCATTTAAAGACTTCTTTAGTCAGATTACAAAACTATATGTCTAAAGGAATATGTATCTAAATGAAACTATATCTCTAAAGGAAAGATACACAGAATTTGGTTTTATTACTAATCAATTATTCTTGATCTGATCAAAGAAAGCACAATAGAAACAGATATATGTTTCAACTTCTTAACTGGATACAAAGGGCGCTCAAATTGTTCTTGAATATAGGTAAGTTCCCTGGATCCTGTGAGTTCCCCATGAAAAATGGAATTGTTGTCACCTCTGTGATCAGGAAAGCAGGCAGGGGCTTAAAGGAAAAGGAGATGACATGATATACACATAATGTGCTGCAGCAAGTCTGCTTCTCTTTTCCCAGCAGGAACTCTTGAGAGAATGCTCACCAAAGGCTGCATGTGCTTGGGACATCACAGTGTAACTCAAACTACACTGCACTGCTTAATGATTAATAAAAGCTAAGAGATGAAATTCCTTCCTCATTCTTTTATCCTGCCTTACACAGATTACCCTTAAATACAAATGCAGGAAACTGAGCACAAAGAAGTAAAGGTCTTGAGAGCTGCTGGCAGATGAACTCTCTCAGGTTCAGTTTTCAACATTTAGATTTTGCCTAACCCCACAGCTCCAGCTTACTCCCATGGAACCAAATTTATACTTTGGGCTTTAAGAAAACCCAGCCTGTTTCTTCTTCTTCCTCTTTTCCTCTCTCTTTGACCTTACAAGTTTCTCTTTGGATCAAAACCTCCCTCTGCAATGTGCTTTGTTTATTCCAGAAGGCATTTTAACCCTGAGGTCAAATTTGGATCCATTTTCAGATGTTCAAGGTTTGGGTTTTTTACTAACTTTGATTTGTGCTAGATATTCAGAAAAATGGCACAAAAACATGCAGAGAGTTCTGAACAAAAAAGCACTGCTTTCTACATTACTATAATGACATAGCAGGAATAAGATCTTGCTGGCATGTAAAGGGAAACTGATTCAAGCATTTTTTCTTGAAGACTTAACTTAGTTAATCTGGAGAAAAGAAAGGAACTAGCCATTGAAGAACACACCTGTAACTATGCATATATCCAGCAGAATTGTGCATTATAGGAAGTCAATATGTTTTCTGGGAATAGTCAGCCATATCGTTTATTGGATAAAATTAAAACAGATGGCACTGAGGCTGGAACCTATGAGGAAGGCCTTTGGGACTGGAGATGGGACCTTTTTTAATCAGGGATATCTCAATGGTCTTAAAGCTGATATTTTCTGTTACTGTTGCATAAGGTTTTACACGTTTCCCATTCGCTGACATGGGAGATTTATGTGAACATCATACACCTTGGCAATGGCTCAGGAGCATTTGTTTCTTGAATTGAGGCAGGTTTTAGAAACAGTAACACAATTCATTTTTTACTGCCTTTTCCCCATTTTACAGAGTTAAGTTATTTTCAACTTGTCATGCCCTTGTGTCGGAGATGGTGTGGTACGATGGATTGATATCTCTTTATTATTCTCTCCAGCTTGTGCCTTTCCTTTTATATTGCTCAGTGATCTTTTCAAACCATCCACGATGCATGGAAGTGGACTAAACTTCTCTGCTTTGTGCCAAGATCGTGTGGGGTCTGTTGCTCTCTCAGGGATGGTACTTACGTATTTCTTGAAACTAGGTGAACTTGCAGTTAAACAAGTTCAATAGGAAGTTCAATAGATCAATAGGAAACTTTGTCAGATATCCTAAATACATCAGCACAGCAGAGTTTTAGATACAACTGGACCTTTAAATTAAGATGATGAGCAAAAAGCAAAAATCAGAATACAATGCCAAATTTAAACTGAGAATCTAATATTTGTCCAGTCAGTATTGAGAGAATTTTAGTACAACTTACAACTTCTACAAACCAAAGATTACACAAATTCTATATTAAAACCTTTCTAAAGTTCATATAAATTCAGAGTCAGAGTTCTGTGATTATGATCGGTACCTTCCCTACATCCAGACAGTGTGGCTCACTTTTCATTCAAAGCCATTTCCACAAAACTGCGTTAAAATACAGTTAAAAATCCTGTACATGGACTTAATTTTTAAAATGATCTAATTAAGATATGGGAAAATTCTCCTTCTAGTTAAATAAATATGTAAGATAGAGTAAGGAAGAACTTCATATGCTTGGTTTTTATTTGTCACATTCTATTGCTTCTACTCTGAGGAGGAATGCATTTTAATCATAGAATGATTTGGGTTGTAAAGGAGCTTGAAGCTCATCCAGTTCCACCCCCTGCCATGGGCAGGGACACTTTCCACTAGTGCAGGTTGCTCCAAGCCCCGTCCAATCTGGCCTTGAACACTGCCAGGGATGGGGCAGCCACAGCTTCTCTGGGCACCCTGTGCCAGCACCTCACCACCCTCATGGGGAAGAATTTCTTCCTTATATCTAACCTGAACCCCTGTACTAAATATAAAGGCACTTTCTAAGTTTCCTAAGTCATGGAATATGCTGTACCACTGTACCTTATTAAAAGTCCATGCGGCTGTCACAGGGAACTAAACAGACTGGGCTGTCAAGTGTTGGATACCACACTTAACAGCCAGAGAAGCTCTTCAATCTTGTTTAAGACACAGAGGGCAGAATTCATCTAATGAAAATCCTCCTTTGGCAGCATATGCATAAGAAAGGCTCTAATTGTTGAGCTTTAAAGGGAAATTGAAAATACATGTTTCTATCACAAATGTACTTAACAGCATTAAAAAAAAAAACAACAAACAAGCAAATAAACAGCTTAAGTATTATGCACATAAGGTCTGAAGTATCAGTAAAGAAATTCTGCCTATACGGACAAAGACAGAAAAAAGTTCAACTTCAGTTACATGGATCAATGCAACCCATAATGAAGTGAACTGACATTACCTGTTAATCTTGCACTGTTGCTACTGAACTGGCCAAAATCATATGCTTCCTAGACAGCTCATGCATCAGAAAATGAACAGCAATTCCAAAAGTATCATGCCAACACTGGTCAATGCATATGATTTGATTCTAAGAGGTGTAAAAGTGAGTTTAGAAATTAGAACAGAAAACATCTCTTATTACATGCAATTGCAACACAGTCCATCCTGTCAACGGCAAAGATCAATGGCTGAGCTAGTAATTCCTCCAGTAAGAATAGGTACAGAGAGACAAAGAATTTCAATCATCAATAGATACCATAAAACCCCCCAGCTGCGGTGGATTATTTAGTCCTGGTTTCTATATACATTATCCATGTGAAGAACCAGAGTAAACACTCTCTTGCATGAAAGTAAGCACTGAAAAAAGGAACAAAACTATTGTAAAAGTGCAAAAACTCCATTTAAAAAAGTCACTTGGTTTGTGGATGTGTCCTCCCCCCTTTTCAGTTTTTATATATAAAAACAGGTTTTATATGCAAATATTAACAAAACTTCGAAAATTTAATTTGGATGTAGGATCAGTGCTTTCTTCCCACCCAAATAAGGGATTTTAAAACAGCCCATGAAAAAACAGGTAAGCCTATATTTCAAGAGAAGGTGTTCCATCACACTCTATTAAGGAACGCTTTATCTGAGGACACACTTAAACATAAGTGGCATGTTCCACTGCACAAAGATCTGTTATTAAAATCAGGTGGCTTTACAGTTTTCATTTCTCAAATGCCTGCAGTCCTTACTCGGAGAAAGCTCCGACTGAAACCCCCACGACACTAAAATCCCAATTACAGACTTCTTCCAGCATGAGTAATATTCAACATACCCTCCTAATTGATGTAAGCAGTAATATTGTCATTTATCTTTCTTTTTCATTGTTTTTTTCTGTTACTTCTCCAGCAAAATGCACTGCATTTTATTGTTAATTGAGACGAAAGAAAAGAAATGAGCCAAATCAATTACAGTCCTCTGTCAATCTGTATGGTTGAGGCACAACTTTTACTGGTTTAATTAAATGAAGAAATGACTCTATTGTTTAAAGCATTAAAAGAAGGCAATTCAGAACTTGAAGTAAAGCCTTTTTGTTTTTACTGGGGGGCAGAGATGCCTATAAAGGCAATGCAGGTCTCTACTTGAATTTCATAGCAGCTGTGAAATTTAGAAGAACCACAGAAACAATTACCTATCCATTTTTTCTTTTAGCTAAAGTACCACTAATTCTAATGGGTTTGGGTTGTAAAGACATTGCTACATAGAAAATACTGCTGTGACTTTAATCCTGGGCTAGCAAGACAGAATCCTTAATGAAGAAGGAAATCTAACAAATGAACATGAAAACTTCTGAAGTAAAAACAAAACGTTGTCAATGAGAGGGGGAAGACCAATGGAATTATACTGTTTATTCTCAATATAAAGCTGATCTTTTGTATGATGATAATAACTTTCAGTCCTATTCCTATTAAAGTCAGCAGAAATTTTGCTGTTGCATTCAGCTGGAAGAAAAAGAGCCCTCTGCCTACCAGGACAAATTCCTAGGTAAAATAAATACACAGCGGGCAAATAAAGACCTCCACACAAATTACAACTCCTTAAGCCCTTGAAACAGTATTATCACATCATTTTGAAGTCACAGGAATAAGTCTAAAAAAGAGTAAGACCAGACACAGTTATAGACTGTATTTCCAGACTGTAATCAGCAGTCACTGAGTGAAGTGGCTTTCAGGGCATCCTTCCTCTATTCATGGATGTATGTATGTACAGCTGTGAACAGACACCCAAGTAACAAGCTGTTTCCCAGGCATGCCATGGTTTTTGCAGGCACTGGTTGTAAACTGCCATTCTACCCCTCTCAGTCCTAGTGAAGCGGAGCACACAATCAGTTAATAACACTGGTACAAGACCGGTCCATACAGTACTACTGCCCACTACACTAAATGGGATGTTCACACATCCCTGTCAAAGACTTGAGATGGGCTATGGGAAGTTCATAATCTTGCTCACCATAAGGTAAGAAGGCATCAGAAGGCCTACCTGCTGGTTACACAGCATGTATCACATGCTACAGTCCCAATCCACAGAAAGAAAAGTGAATGAGAGAAATTCCACAAACTTCAAGGGACTCGAGTGTTCAGATATTTTTTGTACAAAGTCTTTTTAACCATTACAAACAAAACTTGCACTGACAACATAGAGATTTTATTAGGGAAACTGATAGAAAAGTGCCAGCTCGGGCTGAATGCAGAAGAAATAACTCAGCAAAGCAAGCTGAAAAAATCACATTTTACTTTCATGCTGATTATATTTTATATATATTATATATAATCTATTAAAGTATTATTTTAATGTAATTATACATTTAGCATCTTTATTATAGAAGAAAATTACCCAGAGAAACCTGAGTTTCAACAGCGGGTATACTTATTCTGAATAGGATTTGACATATGTGTGAAACTGGCTAAAGGGATTTTCAATTGAAGTCTGTCTCCTACCAAGCTCTATAGTGGGGGTTGGCACAACTGGGAACGCTGAGTAATTATGAAACTACCTAATGACTCAGCTTTCTTTTTCCTTTTTCTGAAGCACTCTTTATGTGATGAGCAGAGGCTCAAACACCAAGCAAAGCTGATACACTATGCTGTTTACATAGTCCCCTTTTCCATCCAAGCATCTAGACATTTCAAACATCCCTGGGCCAGAGGGATCACCAAAGAAGCCAGCCTAAGAACAACATGAAACACTATTACTCCTCTGTTTTTCCCTAAATGCTCTAGGTAGTTGTCACTTTATCCCATGTACACCACGTTCCATTACTGCCCAACCTAATAAAGACTTCTGTCATAGTGATAGCTTTTCATCTTCAGAGCTCTTTTCTCCTCTCCTGATAAGGCTGCCAACTCTTCTCTCTGTAAATGAGCTCATGTGAACACTTTATTTTTGGCTTGTGGGAACAAAAAGGTTCACTGCTCAGCTTCAGAGCTTGAGGGGGTGGTTTTCTATCTTCAAAGCATGACCAAGGCATTTGAAAGGGATTAAAATTAAACTGGTAAGCTTAGCTTTAAATAAGAAACTCAAAGCAGGACTACTGCACTCACAAACCCTCGTTTTCTTTAAAAGCTTCCGAAGTCCCTTAAATATGGTCATTTTAATTCCTTTTTATTTGTGTACTCTTAAACCTTTGACAACTGCTTAGATAACACTGCTAAGCAGTAACCCAGGTTACTATCAATAGCCACACATAGCTGAGCATCTCCCTCGCAGGACAGATGTTACCCCATCCCAGTGTGTTCCGTTTAAAAGCATGAGAACCACAGCTTCAGCTTCCTTATCCAAACAGCAAATGCACTAAATTTTTTGCAATCAGTGGCATATGTTTGCATCTGTGCGCAGATTGACTTGGGCCAAACCTGGACTGATGTTTCATTCAGTGGCATCCTATTTGGTGAATGTCCAATTCCTAGCACTGGCTGCTGCACAAAGAGGAGACATGAAAGAAAAACTTGTACATGTACTTCCCCTGTGTTAGATTTTAGACATGAATCTGTTTCATCAGACACCTACTTACTGTCTAGTGACTACAAAAACATGTTGTTTTTAAAAGCTTACATAAAATATGCCTTTGGAGAAAAGGAAATTAACCATCCGCCTCCTAAAATACTTTGCTTCCCTACTAGTTGTAGTTGGCCAGGTAGAGAACCACATGAGCAGTGGCTCAGGGCACAGGTATTCCTACTGTGTAACACTGGGTTCAAAATCCACTCATATAAAAATTATCTCCTGGTCTCATATTACTGATCTGTCCACATCAGGAGTGTACCAAAGAAGTAGAACATCTTGTTCGGCTCAAGAGGAAGGCGCAACTAATACAGACACTTGCTATTAAAACTTATGAGAAGCATGGGTTTAAAGGGAAGATAAGTGGGAGTAAGGAGTGGGCATTTTTCAAAAACCCTTGAGGGGTTTCAGATATGAAGGTTTCCCTCAAGGTGCTCTCTACTTGGTGTCATTCTTCAATACAACAGAAACCTATGCCGAACACATTATCACTTAATACTATTTCTAGATTCATCATCTTCAGAGGCCCAGTACTGTTGTTCACTACTGTTCATCTAAAGTTTTGGGCACTTCTAGATAGCAAGTTCCTTGTTGTTAAGGAGTTTTAATGGCACAGTTTGAAAAGAGACTCAGTAACACAGCATACGGCAGCAAAACAGCCTTTCCCAACTGGAAAGACTTGTAACGTGAGTCAGTATGTAATGAAGTCTCAACCTTCTTAACACTGTCATGAGATACACACTCAAGGTTACCCTTCAGTAAATGTGGGGGCAGAATCTGCATGCCAAAATTACAACAGATGTCTGTTCACATATTGGAAGTAAGAAATGCAATGCAACCTTCCTTCTAAGAAACTTCTTAAAGAAAGGATTACAAATGGCTGAGCCCAAAGATACCAGAAAACACTGGAAGAAAATAGGAAGCTGGCCAGGAATGAACACTGAAGAAAACAGAAAAGGAAGCTGGAGAGAGAAGGTCTTCTTACACCACAGAAAAAGAAAAGGGGTTTTGGGTTTGGGAGATAGCTTGATTAGGCTCAAAAGAACCAACTTCTGAAATATTAAAAGACATGCAGAAACAACAACTGTTTTTTTCAACATGAACATTTTAAAACATAATTTAAAACTTAAGTGGCTTTAAGAAGTTCTGTAAATATAACCTATGAGAAATAGCTTCTGCATATTGGGCTATTAAACCCAAAAGTATGTATGCAAGATAGATCTGAAAACAAGTTCATGGCGCACCACCGGCCTGATCCTGCTTCTGCTACTTACAGCAGTTTTAAAAGCCCATTAAATACAAAGGCACAGGACTATAAGCAGGGCTCCTTCATACCCCCATGGCATCCACATCATACTACCAGAAAACTACTATTCTTAATAATAAATTATATTATTAAGAACTGGGGCTTCTGACCTCCCTGGCCAAGCCATTAATCTGTTCCTATTAGCATGTAGGGTCTATAACATAGTCTGGATACAAAACCCATTAGTAGTAACTAATTGAAATTGACTAATTGATGACAACTGACTGATCTTAATCATGTGGAGGGACTTCAGGACCTTCTCTTATTCCAGAAGAGTGGTATTTTTGCCACTCCTAGAAGAGGTACTTGCTTCAAGTAGCTCAAAAGCAGTTAACATTGCCCACGAATATTTATACCATGAAGTTGCCATTTTGGATTAACATTCTATTCTCTTGAGGCTGTTACATCACAATGATTCATTAAATCACAATGATATAAATGAAAATGAAATGGTATATCAACATTTGTTCTGCTCTACCTCAAAATAACCATCTGTCAAATACTATTTTAGATATTTAAAAGCCTGTAATTTAGTTATCATGTCTTCAGTCGACACTGGTACTAAAGAGGATGTACAAACTCAACTTTCATGTCTACCAGGGTTCAGATCTGGCTGTTGCTTTTCCTTTGTTGTTGCTGTTCCTTTTAAAAGGAAAGAAAAACTGAACTCATGTGCTCGCTGAGATTTTAGTTTTCACAGGATTAACTCAAGTTAGATTATTACTGTGTCTCTTCTTTTATCATGGAAAGGTACATCACAAAAGGAAAGTAACTACAGTCCAGAATCATTTCCATGTGACCTCCTGCTCCACCACGGAACTTTTGCACCTCTCTCCATTTGAGAATTCTTTTTAACATGGCACCTTCTCCTGTTTCCCTCTGCAGCTAAAAGCAGTTGAGAGTATTTAACACCTTGTTAGACATGACCATTAAAAAACACCTATGAAGAAACATCTTCTTGGGTAAGACACAATTTCTACTATTCATTCACAGCAATGGACTTCGAAATAGTCCTTAATGAGAACATGGGCACTGAAAGAAAATCTAAACAGAGCTGTAGGGCTCCATCAGAAGTTTTGCCTTAAGGCCACTAAATGCTTAGTATTATGATAACTCTTGAGCAAAGACTGGAACACTTGAAGGGAAAAAAACATTTCTTATCAGAACAGAGGAGCAGCCTTATCTTCTGGGGAGAAAAAGAAAAAACAGTGGTTTGAATAGAAGATTAGCAGAAAATAGGTTTACATTAGGATACAAATTTTGTAGTTAACTGAAATAAATGTGAATGGTAAATTCAGCATGTTTGCCTGTCTAGTTCAATCCCTTCTTTTTTTTCAAAGAGATTTTGCTGGCTATCTAATCGCTTTGTATCATGTAGTAAACTCCAGAGAGTAAGCAAACAGAACCATCTCAAGGCCAGTAGCTGAATTTGGGTCAAACTGAAGAAAGAAAAAGGTTTAGGGGCCTCCTCTTCCTGTCTACTGAAGCTTTCTCCTGGATGGCTGCACTTCTGCTGAATTACTAAGAATATTTCTCTTTCTCAAAAAACACATGGGCATTGATTAGAATAGTAAATATTAAGCTTTAGAAGAAACACAGTGTTTGCGAATGTGTAAGAGCATTTTTAAAAATCACTATATTGTCTTTGTAGCTTTTTAAGTCACATATATATTTAATAAGAGTATTTACTCTGTAACTCTTAGTTTAATACAGGTC
Source organism: Pezoporus flaviventris (assembly GCF_033815535.1). NCBI lineage: Eukaryota > Metazoa > Chordata > Aves > Psittaciformes > Psittacidae > Pezoporus > Pezoporus flaviventris. The sequence continues at coordinate 544,006 of NW_026892631.1, forward strand.
TGAAATATCCCTCCTATGCCTAGCTTCCTTTAAAAAATTACTGCAGTTAGCTAGGGAAAAAAAACCAAAAACTTTTCTGTTTTTTATCCCTCAACTGCTATAGTTCTCAAAGTCTTCCATATTTTCAGCTATTACTCCTTTCTTGCAAAGAGCCCCACTTAATAACATTCATTCTAACAACCTCATTTATTTTCCAGAAAATTAACTCAGTTTCAACCCTGATTAATGATTTCATCTAAATGAATCAAATTAAAAATTGAAAATTATATTTCAAAAGCCAAAGGGAAAAAAAAATTGACCATTTCCAGTTAACAAATGATCCTTTCAAATATTAAAAGATGACCATGAAGAGTGCATGATAGTAATGAAATCTAACTGAGGCCTCCTGCTTATCTGGAGTTCAAGAAGGGGAAGCAAAAGGAAAAAAAACCTCCTTCTGCATTGTTAACACTGAAGTCTCTTGGGATGCCAAACTGACTTCCACTTAGTCTTTGCCTGTAATCAGCACACCAAAATAATATGAGAATTTCAATGTTAATTAAACTGGTAGGGTTGGAGATGCACCAATACCGAAGAGGGATTAGGAAAGCACACAGTACCAATAACCACATCTGTCAACATATCCTAATCTATGAAAGAGCAATTTAACCTTCCCACAACTGCTAATATGTAGTTACAGGCTGTCTACTAGGGAAGAGATCTTGGGCTTTAAAAAAGAAAAAAAGCTATATTAACTGAAGAAAATCTGGTTATTCAGCTCACACATACCGCCCTGTAAGAGACAGGAAGTCCAACCTATCAGACCTTTGATTTGTTTATGAAACGAAAAAGGTAAAAAATTTCCTCCCTTCTTGTACCCTCACAATTAACTGTGTTCTCACAAAAATGTGTTTCAATAACTGATTATTCAAAGTATTTTCCGGGTTATGTTGCTTATCGACTAGTAAAAAGCAGTCACCATTTACACTGATAAATGAGTAACTGCATTTTCATTGCAAATGCGCTGATTCTGTACGAAATGTTCAATAAAAAACTGTAACATATAACATTCATCTTTGAATTGGGTCAAAGCACAGAGACTGGTACTATTCCATTTTGCCATGGCAAAGAAGACACTAGAGAAGGTTGTGTATACCAGTTTGACTTCAGTGACGGTTCAACGCTTGCATCAAGGTTGTGTCAACAGTTATCTTTGTCACCATTTGGAGTACCCGTATAGGAGTGGTAGAGCAGTGTGCTTTACTCTGGATCAAGCCTCAGTGTGTATCTATGTGACACAGACATTCCCATTTTTAAGAGCCTCAGGAAAAAGACTGTCCCATTCCATTGCTTTCAGCCAGGGACAACTCCAGTAGCAAGGCCAAATACATAGATGTTTCTGAAAATCTGGGAGTTACCTGATGAAAGAAGCTGGAGGCCAGTCCAGACTGAAATTGCACAAGCTTTCCAAACCATCCTGACAGACGTTTGTCACCAACATTTAACACGCTGCATAATGAAATCCTGGCACGGACAATGCTGGTAGTTCAAGCTATGCCAACCTGGATGCTGGCTTGGTGATGTGGACAGACTCCAAATGGGCTGGGCAGGAACTGCAATATTTGATTTCCATTATATGAACCACTGCTGAACCTGTATTTCCTCTTAAGACAACACCAAATTAACCTGAAGTGCAACTAGTCCATCTTAATACAAAGACCTATGCTAAAGGAGTAACAACAACTGAGCTGAAAATACACCGAAAACAAGCAGAGTAATTATAAAATTGAGTATTTACACTGATGAAACTTTACTGAAGTATTTCTTTTCCAACCTCTATAATTGTTCTGGTAGCTTTCTTTTGTAAATACTAAGACAACTGTGATGGCAAATACATTTCAATATTACTAATTCTCACTGACAAGTTGGAAATTATTGTGGCTTTGTATTAAACAGCATTCTAATCAACTTAGGCTTTTCGGAATATTTCATGTTGGGGCACTCTCAATTCATGATATTTTTTACCCCCTGAATTCTAGCTAGTCAGAAATTTGGCTTTCATTAATTCTTATGAAATGAATATCCACCTAGGCTTTCCCTGGCATTTTCAACCTTCAATCAGTGTAAATGCAAAATCTCTCCTTGGTCCCTGCAGACCTCACTAGTATAGAGATCCCTGTGGATCCCTACAGGCATGCACTGGAGGCCACATCCATGTATAGAAGCAATATACATCTTTTTCTACAAAATGAAGGTTTTTTTTTTCTAAAGGCATGGCAACACCTTGAATTTTGTCTAGTGGGCGCAATTTTATATTCCAAGATGTATCTACATACTGTTTTTTCCAGTCTAATCACCACCTTTACCTTTGTTTTTATCAACAACTGGTAGCTCTTTCCCCTTCGCAGTTTTCCTACCTGCCATCTCCTTTAGCTGATTTCTTCTTATTACATCTATCTTTAGCTGCATGAAGCTTCGTTTGTACATAGGTGCTTCAGTGCTACGAACAGATGTGCTAGCCTGTCACGTTAGCCATACCTTTGATGCTCACCATATCGGAAACAATAAAGCCCAGCACTGCGATCTTACAAACACAAACCAATGCTAGCTTTGCAAATAATCCCTGCTACAAACCAAAAAATCTTGCGGTAATTGCAAGCAGGAAAAAAAGCTGCGTTACCACATTTACTTTGTAAATACCCAGGAAGAAGCTTTTCTCCATTCTTGTTTCCTACTACAAGCCAGTCCTTCATATCCCTTCTGTCCTCCAGGATAGGTATTACTGCAGCTGCCTCTCCACAGTGGATGACTGGATGGCATTCCTCTGGAAGCCCATCAATTGATGGCAGGGGAAATCTAGTGACCAAGGATGAGGAAACAGCTGAGATACTTAATACTGCCTTTGCCTCAGTCTTTTAATAGTCAGACCACCATCTTCAGGGTACTCAGTCCTCAGAGGATGAGGGTCTAACAGATGAGGAATTGACTGAAGTCCCCATAATCCAGAGGGAAACGGTTCAAAAGACAGAAATGAATACTGGCTTTTTCTATTTCTTTTTTTGTTTTTGCCTTTACTATGGATCATGATGAGGAATTTGGGGTTAATTTGATCTTTGGGATACTTTATTTTGGAATTTTATTTATGTAGCATTGAGTAGTGAACTGAACGTTTTATGTAGTTATCACTCACATAGCAGCAGAAATAAAACTTAGTTATAACTCAGGGCTCAGACAGAACAAACTCAGAGAAGCTACTTCAAGAAATATAGCTGCAATTCAACATGTGTATACAACAAAAGAAGCCTTAGAAAATTAACTATTTTGAGTTCATAAACTATTGCAAAGCTACTGAACAAGTAATGATAGACTCTCGGAAATATATTTGCCCTGGTTTCAGATGGGATAGAGTTAATTTTCTTCCTAGTAGCTGGTACAGTGCTGTTTTAGCTTTAGTGTGAGGATAATGTTGATAACACATCAATGTTTTTTAGTTGTTGCTAAGTAATGCTTACCCTGATCAAGTACTTTGCCATCTCTCATGCTCTGCCAGTGAAGAGGGGCACAAGAAGCCAGGAAGGAGCACAGCCATAAATATTAAACCAGAAATAAAACCTATAAACTCACTAATGAATTAAGAATATCAAATATATTAACTATACTATTAAACAGGCATATTTCTAGGAGACAGAAACAATGGAAAACTGTCTTCCATGACATTTCAGGATCAGTATTGCTACATTTTAAACATAATATAGCTTACCAGTTAATACATATACATATGCTATGGGAAAGAAGGTATATGAGTTATACTCACTGAACAATATATTTTCGTTCAAAGTCACATTAAATTGGACAACAGTGTTGGCCAAAACTGAACCAACAGCAAGAGACACATGCTTGACAACCACCAGTCCCTCCATAATCCCAGCTATTTGTACTAAAGCATGAGGTTTTATAAAAAATGTCTTAACCTTTTTGTATTTTAAAAATTATATTTTTACTAATACTTATCCTTGACAATAACAAAAACTTAAAAAAAAAAACAACAATAATTTGTAGTAGTATACTGGGCAGAGGAATTTTTTAGCCCAAAGTTTGCAAAAATTTTATGACTAGAAAGGCATTGTTAAATTGAGAAATACAATGGACCCTGAAAGACAGTCACTACCAATCCCATATCTACCCCCAGTCTTTCTGTATGTAACATACATTCACTGGACATGCTGCTGTAGTACTTATATCTGCATTTACAGCTGCTGCTAGATCTTGTTTATTATTTTCATTCAAACTGAAGGTCTCTATGAAAAGGTGCCTCATTTTTTGTCTATTAAAACATACGAAAGGTGTGACATGATATCCCCCCCCCCAACTATTACAGCCAGATTCACACCTCCTCCAGAGTAACTGCATTATTGAAGCAACATTGCTGAAATTCCCTGAATTCAAAAGGGACAAAATGGTGAAGGAGAAAACAAATGCCTGTTTCATCCTTTAGAGATGAAAGCAGTTAAGACGTTCTTAAAGCACTAGAAAGTGCTCAAGTTGTTGCTATCTATGTAATACCATGAAAGTTGATTTTGGTTTACTTTTTTTTCCCTTACTGTTTTCCAGATAGAGGTCTTAAGTTAGGGAATAAGAGGAGATATAAAGCACCTGAAACCAAATTCACATCAATAGTATAAAACAAATCAGGGAGTAGTAATAAATGTCAGAGCTGTAGCAGCAAAGGCAAGTCACTTTTTTCTCATACTTAAAGTGAAATACCTAGCTGTTATCTTTGTGCCTGCAGAGCCTCCCTATTGTAGATTCAATAATACAAGAGGCTTCTTATCAGCAGGCCCGGTGACTGATTGGAACTGTGATATGTTTAGACAATGCACTGTATTTAACTGAATTTACAGATGCTCCAACTCAGACCGGAGTAGTAAACGCCAGAGACTAATAGGAAATTAAACATGTACAATAGACTAACTCCATTTGCTCTCACATACCGTAATGTGTTTATTTAACTTGCTCATAGTCACACTTTATCTTTTTCTTCATGGATTCTCTAGGATATGTTTCAAATTGGTCAAAGATTAAATCTTTTCATTTTTTTCCTCCACTATTTTATTGCTGCTTTCCCTTATTATTTGCCACTCTTTCTCTTGTGCAGATAAGCTAAACAAGATGACCCTAGGTATACTCTGCCAACACAATTATCAGATAGTCAGGAAGTAAAGCAAAGGTACAGAAGACCCCATAATACTAATATTAATATAACATGTGAGGAACAAAATCAGCTATTTATCTTAAAGAAATGGTTTATTTAATGCATTTGAAATCAAATGTGAATTTTAATGTACCTGGCAAGTAACAGAAAGGGGTACAGTGTATGGTGAACACATGCAGGTACCTAGTTTCTGTAGGTGACTAAAGACATGGTTTAAACTAACAGCTATTCAATATTTTCATTTCAGAAAACAGTACCAAATGAGTGAATAGAACCATTGAGACACAGAGGCTTCACATAGCTTCTGAATCTTCTACTCCAGAACAGAGAGGAGTAACTTCTTTTTAGATAAATTCTAGAATTGATCTGAGAGATAAAATTTCTTGAAGGAATTTTCAAAACCAAATTCTTCATTAATGTATCAACCAGAGTGTGGTTGTATTGCACTTATTAAAACTAGAGAATTTTCACAAATATTGAAAAACAATAAAATTCCAAAACCAAAACCCACTCTCACTGCTGGAAATATCTTTAGCCATTATATTTACTATTCTGGTTCAAAAAAAAAAACAAACAAACAACAAAACAACAAAAGTTAATATTCAAAAAATCTTAGGTCTGAGGCAGAAAAACAGGACATACAAAAGATTTCCAAACACATATATAAGGAGACATTGAAACAGCACTTGCAGCTTTTTTCCAAGGTGCTACCTGTGGGGCCGAATCCTGCAGTCAAGTAGCCAGGTAGACTTGGACCACATGTAGAAGAAAGGACCAGAACTAAGACTAGGTAGGTGAAAGAGTGGAATATGCCTTATCAATTTGCCACAGAATTAAAGAATATATTTAAAGAAGATATTCACCCACTCCCCAAATATTATCTGAGTAACGAAGTTAATTGCTTTAATGATTGTCTGGAAAGAATCAGTTACTAGGTCTCCAATGGAAGCAATGTATCAGAATGACAGATTTTCAACCTGATCAAGTAAGGGAAATCCCAGGTTTCTAATATAGAAATTGTCACTACAAACATTTATTTCTAAGCTCTGTTTTTTTTTTTATCGGATGTTATCAAAAAGGATGCAAGATACTACCATTAGGCTCTAGTTAGTTTTTGCTGGTCCTATTGAGAAATTTATCTATTTCCATTCCTTCGGGTATATCCATTATCTACATGGAAATTAATTAGTAAAATGGTAGTTTTCTAAGAGCTTTCCCCTGATACAATATTTGTCATTGTAAAGATCTATCTTTAAAAAAACCTAAATCTTGTTGATTTTTTCTACCTGAAACCAGTTTCCTGATTCTTAGATAACACCTCAGTAAGCAAAGATAAATAAAACAAACATTGTGAGGTAAAGTGGGCTTCCTGGAAATGGTTTGGTTGGTTTTTTTTCCAACTACTGAGCAGTATTGCAAATGTTACTTTTCCTAATCAGGTCTGATAGGTATTTGCAGTACAAGACATGGATAAATCTTTGACCAATCTTTAATTTGTATTAATGATGAAATATTTATTCCTTTAATATGAACCTAGAAACCCAGTGAAGCTGTGTTTGCATCTTTTACCTATTAAATAATATCTTGCTTTATTACTTTTGTCTTAAGAACAGAAAGGCTGAAAAATTATTTGTACCCATAATAAACTCCCAGCCACCATAGTCTATATATCTATGGTAAATATTTAATACTGCCATTTAGATCTTGGAGACCTCCTGAATGTGTAAATCACAATACCCTGTGGCAGATGTGTGCAAATGTGTGTATGTCCACCCTACAAACCATTAAGTATCAGTAAAGAAGAGTTTCTCTAACTTTCCACCTATAAAACACCTGACCTTTTATATACAACTCAAGTCACTCAAGTCACTGAATCCTGTCCTCTGCAACTGTAAGTAACCATAGAAATAAATACCCAGTTTAAGTGGGTCCACAGAGTATCTACTCTCTGCTCCAAGTCACAGAATCACAGAATAGTTAGGGTTGGAAAGGACCTTAAGATCATCTAGTTCTAACCCCCTGCCATGGGCAGGGACACCTCACGCTAAATCATGTCACCCAAGACTCCATCCAACCTGAGCTTGAACACTGTCAGGGATGGTGCGTTCACAGCTTCCCTGGGCAACCCATTCCAGTGCCTCACCACCCTAACAGTAAAGAACTTCTTTCCTATATCTAACTTAAACTTCCCCTGTTTAAGTTTAAACCCATTACCCCTTGTCCTATCACTACAGTCCCTAATGAAGAGTCTCTCTCCGGCATCCTTGTACGATCCCTTCATACCACAGAACAAAATGGGTTTCTCCAATACTATAAAAGACAGTACTAAAAGATCAAAAACTACATCTTTAATCATGTCATGAATAGCAAGCAGACGTTTTGACCTGTGTATGCATACATGCATATACAGAATTTAGTATATAATAGTGCCACCACAACTCACCATGTATGCTGAACTACACTCACATTAAAGAAGACTATGTAAAATGGATGTAAGTCTCAAGCTGTAAATAAATCTCTAAAATATAAAGAAAAATAAAGACATGGATGCTATCATTTTGCCATCAAGGTATCATGGCCATATCCTTCTAATATTGCTTCTGGTTTTTGCAACAGATAGGATTTCTGTTGACTGTTGTCAAAGTGACATTGCCACAGACAGAATAGAGAGTATGAATGAACACAAGAACACATTGTGGCAAAAATAATACAAACATCACAAATGCAACATGAATGGACTACTGAGAGCCTGTAAATAACTAGCAATACTCTTGAATGGTCTTCTCCCTACTCATTAGTCGTTACTGCACCTTCCACAAACCTATCATACGCTGTATACCATTTGTGTCTTTGCCTTCGCTTTCATTACACTACTTAGTCTAAGTAGATACAAGGACATTATCAGGAGGGAGTTATCTGCATTTATTGTATGCGCTGGAGTTTTAAGAGAGGACCGCATTGATAACAGCATGGTGTGGTTTATATTTGTACTTATCTGACTGCAGTGTAATGGAGTACAGAATTCCAACAGAAAAGCTAATAAAAAACCCCAAAGTAGCACGAGGGGAAAAAACTGGATATATAAAGGGGATATAAAACTAGATTGACATCATCTTTCATAAAGCTGGAATTAAACAGTCAGACTTGTTGGAAATATCTTTTAAGGATGCTATGGTTTAGTACTAAGAGGTTCATCCTGTATCCAGTAGCTCAGTGACAGCGTTGCCAGTGGCTGCAATGGGATTAGAAAGAGTGCCTTTGTTTATCAGTACTCCAAAATTAAGAGCTAATTTATCAGCTCAATTATAAATTCAGTGGAGCAATGCCCCATGCACATTAAGCATCATCATGGAGACTAGAATTTGGTAGAAATACAAAATAACTTATTCAAACTTGCAAAGTAATTTTACCTTACATAAAAATTTAGTCTGAAAAATAAATTGTCATCTTTTGCTGGTTCAAACCACTTTTTATTTAAATATATTTAAATAAACCTTCCTGGAACTGATTAGATGATGGTTCAGTATAAGGCTGTATGGCATTTACTGCTATTCGTGTTATCATTACCTACACATGAGTGAAGATAACTGTCACCATCATTTACAATACACAGGGAGCATGTGTCTTCGCACTTCATTACTCCAACTAAAACACCTTACAAACATTGCATAGCCATCTGCAGGTCTGGTCTGCAAAGGCAGTAAGTCAGAAGTTAGGAAACATGAACTGGTGACAGTTCATCCAACCTTAATTTTTGCTTTATCTTGCATTAGACTTTATACAGAAAATCAGACAAATAATGCTCAACTTTTAATATCCTCTTGCTATTGCTCGCCTGTACACATACAATATTCCAGATGCACTTCTGAAACTGAGACAGATAAAACAACTTGTAATTATTTGCAAGCACAGAAGTTTTTCTCTTTCAGTTGCTTTCTTTGCAACCTCTTCACACTTAAACTTCAGAACAGCACACCACTGACTGCTAGCAGAGGATCCCCATCACCTTAGCTTATAGAGATGAAACAATGGGTACTTTGTAGGGTTGGGAATAGTCTGGTCAAGTTCTCTGCCCTTGGTCCAATACTGTGTGAGATCATGCTGCAGGGTTCTAGGTCAGTCCTAGAGGTCAGTTTTGGGGATAAGATTAAGTTTTTTCTCTGTCTTCTTTCTTTTTCCCTTGCCCAGAAAATGTGTTTGTTTATTTAGACCAAACCAGAGCTCTTGAAGTGGTCAAGGTTTCGCTGGTCCCTAAGCTGAATCTGGACTGGGAGACAGCAGCCTGATTCTCTCTCCCTCCTCAATCCATGACCACAGCAACTCCATAATTATTTATGATATTGTCAGCCTGACAAGATTTTTGTGAGGAATGAAAGAAAAAGAAGGACAAAGGCAAATACTATTTGTATTCCAGCACAGGCTTAATGGAATTTTACAAGAAAAGGCATAAACATTTCTTTACCCCAAGACAGAATCCTTTGCCAAATAATAAAATCTTTCCACAAATAATGGAGATGGAAAACATTCTCAAATAAAACTCTGTAGGTTTGTTTGGCAAATAAAAAGTTGTTTAGCCACTCAAAAAGGGGGGATTCTTACAAGCTGTGGTTTGTGTTCTCCGCTGAGAAGTCAAGAAAACACACTGCACTTGCTTCTAGGAAAGAAACTTCCAAGTTCTGGCATCTGACCACAGTCTAGTCTCAGCACTGACAGAAACGTATTCAAAGATCTCACTGGACAGTTCACATCTCCAATCCCAGTCAGAAAAATGACATTGAATACATACAGCTCTTCAGTTTGTACTAATTTCGGGGAAAGTTTGTGAAATTTTGATTTTCTTACTGGCAATCAGGAATTTGAACTGGGAGTACTGGTATACTTCAGATTTAAAGACTGAAGCACTGGAAGACCTGGTTTGGGTTGACAAGGAGCTAAAGGAGATGGCTCTTGTCACGAATAGACTATATCAAAATTATGAATGATGTACCTTGAGACAGAAGCCAAGTGTGACACCTATGAAAGCACAAGCCTGAAAAACAAAGCTGTAAAGGCTTGGGAGAAGGGGCTGGAAGGGAGAAGTGCAATGTAGAAATCAAGGTTTTTTTACTCAGTAGCTACTCCGCAAGGAAACATAATAATGAGAAAGATTTTGTCCAAATGGTACCATTTTACTTTCAGTTGTATTCACACTGGTTCTTTCCATGGAAGGGTGTTAATGTTCCAGTTAGTACAGCCAAAAGCAGGGGTTCCTTACCAACCAAATTTGATGTGCAAATAACATTTTGGCCTTATATGAAAGTTCCAACTATTATTGGGAATGGGCAAAATCTTCCACTGGAGAAGGGACCTTGTGTTTCATTTCTGTTTTCTTAAAGATTATCCCTTTTTCATTTACATTCAATAATATAACAAAATAACATGCCCAATACACAGCTCACAGAATTTCTTATCCCCATCCCCCCACCCCCCAACTCTAACCCCCACCCCCTGCTTTGTAAACAAGGTGATTTACGGTTCTTCAGACTTTTAAAGATGTTGAAGTTTTTGAAGCATAGAGGCTAGCCTTTCAAACTCAAATAATGAACACATTATGAAGCAATAACTTCCTCTACAACAGGCTTTTAAAAAAACCTTACACTGTGTCCTATCCATTTACCAAAAGAGCAACTTCTTGGTTTTGCTACTACAGCAAAATATCACTTAGGAGCTTTTCAAACCTGTGTTTCAAACCTGTGTTGTCTATGTTGCACTAAATGTGCAAACTGTCTCCCTGATTCTGCACCATGCCATACAAAAAAACCCCCACCGTTTGCAGATCAAAGGGAGACGATTTATGCTTTCATCCCAGCTGACGGACGATTAAATTAAAACAGATCAGCAGTACAGTGCATGGGCAGGTGGCTTTAGCTGCCACTGCTGGCCTCAGAGCGATTAAATTGCGGTGGAGATGGAGGGCCTTCCGCTCTCATTCCCGCACTTACAGATCAAACGGTGACAAATGAGATGTTACTGCTCTTGTAAAGCAAGGCTACAATCTGTCAAAATCCAACATAATTTGTGACCCTACGTGACATCCTCTTTCTCTTTTTTTTGACATTTGAATACAGTGATTGCACCAGAGTCAAGTCCATTTAAGTGAATATAGTCAATTCTATCTAAAGGAATATAGCCTGTTAGCTCCAACATGGTAGCTGAATATATATCTGGTTAGTACTCCAGCGACCCTTTGTGTTAAGTGCATACCATTAACAATGAATTCTGATTTTTCCAAGTTATATAATTTGATATCTTGACAGCTCAGACACTTAAAGCACCACTATTTGTTTTAAATGGCTTTATTTTATTGTTTAAATGTCAGTATCAAAATAAGGTAATGCATACAGTCTTGTCACTTCCAGTGCAGTGGGAAGTGTTCCTCTGAGGGGGAAAAAAAGGTCTTGAGAGAGCTTGTTCTAAAAATGGACTAAAAAGTCAATTATGCCTTTTTGCTGCATCTTCAAATGACTTGCAAAACTCTATTTACACTGGGTCTTTTGTTTAATCGGTGAGCTTATTAAGGTACTGAGGAAGGAAGCACAAAGGGGCTGTGGCACTTGGCTTTCTAAAGAAACTGTCACAGTAATAAATAAAACTTTAAAGTAAACAAAGAAAAAAGTAACTGCATGTATATTGATTTTTAAGCATTTGTACAAATTGCCATCAACTGGCATAGTACGACTCGGAAGATCAAAAGTCTGAACTCTGCCCCAGATTGCAAATTAACACAGGCAGTGAAATTCCGATTGGAAGAATACTTGCAAAAAATGGCTAAATTCTTGTATTCTTTTTTTTCTTTTAAGGAAAACATACAGTTTACAACACAGCAATGTTGTTAGATTTCGACCGTATCTTTTTCCAGTAACTTTGGGGTTAACAAGTTCTTCTTCCCCACAGCCAAGAATTTACAGCATTTATCGTTCTCTTAACGTTTTAAGGTGGGCAGTTTAGCTATCTACCACAAAGCAGTCAAAGATCTGATCTAGGGGCTCTTTATATTTTCTGTTGACCATTGATCTTTGGGCTGGATAACTATACCCTCCAGGGAATTAAGTTAGAAACAGCTTTATTTACAAAGAATGAAGATGCATACAAAATCTCTCAAGTGAAAATCTTAGGGGGAAAAACAGATACGGTACACTGAGAAATATTTATACTTAAAGACATATATAGCACACTCCATTTCTATCCTTCAGTCCAAATGTGAGTCTAAACTTTCTTTGCATATGTTCCCTGTTTAGCATAGAGTTCTTTACACTGGAAGCAGCAGTGAATCTGCTAATAAATATAGCCAGCAGCTAAGGTGCATGCCGTGAAGCTACCGTAGATAATCTGCCATGTGCACAAAAACCCATCTAGTGCCTAGCCCCATATTTGGCAAATTATATACACTAATCCTGCCTTATCGTGATGACCCTCGTACCCTGTCTAGGCTTCAAGGCCTGTCAGCACCCTATTGTTACCGATTTATAAAAAGGAAGACTCAGCCCATGTGCCACACTCTATCCTGCTAACCTTGCCTATTAAAGGCAGGGTCTCTGCAGCCATCTGACATGCAGAGGGGGGAGCAGTCATGTATATAGTTTACATAGGCAGCAAATGGTACTTCACCCTCAACAGAGCTAAACAAGGCCCCAGGGTCATCAGGTCTATTATGTTAGGAGTGCATCAGAGGCGTCTGCAATAGCTTATGCCTACAGCTATGTGGGCAATAGAGAACACTCTCTGGAGCAAGCCACACACTATAGCATGCTGGTGGGGATACACTTTACAAACTACAGCATGTAAAGTAGTGGGCTCAGAAATAAAGTCGTAACACACTGAAGCAAGAGCAGTGTTTCTGCATACTACACCACTTTTCTTAACTATCAAATTCACTATTCGGTTTAACACTATGTTATCCAGATGAACAAGGTAAATGCCAAAGGTAGTTAAACAGAAGAGATACTCGCCAGGTCTCAGTCTTAAGGCAGAAGCAGCAAAACTCATCAACACCAGTTACTCCATCAGCTTCTTTGCATTAGAATCTGCAGTTGCTTTCAAACTGCAAGACCAGTGGGCCAGGGACTGTCACACGGATAAATCAGCCCACAGGGCTTGAAAGAAACAGCGACAAACGTTACTCTACTGTTTGTATATAGGACTGTATAAGAAATCATCTATTCATTTGCAGCAAGATATCCTATTATAATGACAACCACAGCACAAGACTGCCAACTGGCCCGTATTTAGAGGAGGTTACTGGCTTTTTATGAGTTCTATCTGGCTCTGGTTTTTGTAAAGGCTGTTCTAGTTTTATAGGCTGTCGCAAACCACAGAGCTGATCTCATTCCACTCTTCTTCCTTCCCTCATCTCTCTGCTTCTGATGTACTTTCTGTATCAGTCACTGGGGAGGAAGGGTAGGCTTTCACCTTTGACTGCGAGTATGATAGGAGGGGAGAGAAAGGTGGCAGAACATTATTAACATTAAAATATTTCCTGTTCGTCCAAGATGAGAATAAATTGTCCCCACATGACTATGCAGGATAGAGATAAACTGTTCTCCACCCTTTAGGAATCATTTGCCACCTTGGGGTTTTCCTTCCACCTCCCTAAATAAAACCCTGCATTGCTTCCCTTGAATAATGTTACTCAATAATTTAAAATATGCTCAGTTTGTTGGGGTTGGTTTTTTTCCCCCCTTAGCTGCTTATTATGTTTTTCAGTGACTCCTTTAGATTCTGCACCCAACTTGTTCCTATTGTTTCATTAATGAGGCCAGCTAAGAGTCGTATATTTCTATTTAGCTTCCTGGGCAACAAAATGGAAGCACGTGTGTGGGTAATGCTAACACAACCAAAGGCCTCCTAGGAATAGAGCGAGAACACAGTGCCTTTGATTTATAAATAGATAGCACTATTTATAATGCATAAACAAAATGTTTCATGATTTGTAATACTAAGCCCAGGCAGTTATAGTTTAAAAAATCCAAATGCCTACTGTCTACAGAAATAGAAACACTTATTTACGCAAGCATCATGAGGGCACGGGCTGGTATTATATGAACTCCTGCCAATTAAATGAGGTACTTGCTAATTACTATCCCATATCTTCAAGGACCAAAGGGGTAGAACACTGCCATGCGAGGCAACATCATATCATGTAGCAGAGCTGAACGCAATCCAGGTTAGATTTAATGTTCAGAAATGATCACATACTGTATTACTCATGTCCAGCAACAACATTTTGATTACAGGAATGCTAAGCTCCTGGTCTTAACCACAGCCAGCACTTGTTGCTCCTGAAAGATTAATGTTATCTCTGTATTGAAGTAACCCTCATATATGGCCAAAATTAGACTGTAAAAAGTCCACTGGTCTCGGAGTGAAACTGTTTTTAGAAACAGTCTTACAAATGCACTGGCTGGGCAAATCATCTGGGTCCGAACTGAACGATGCCTATTCAGTGGGTGTAAGAATGCCTGTCACAAGCAGTAGTGTAATTAGTACCTTGAACACCACTGCAGAAATGTTTCAGGAGAGGATAAAACACTTTCTTAACTTCTGGTGGGCAGGGTGAAGCCTTATCAAAAGTGACATAGGTCACTTTTGGGGAAAGGGGAAACTGAATTTAAGGAGATAATGTCCAATTAGAATATAAGGGTTTGCTCTTCCTGTATTTAAAATGCAGATGATGCTACTTCAGCCATGAGTTGTGTTACTAATATTTTCTATTCCTACTAAACATCTGTATTTGTCACTTACTTTGGCAAGTATACTGCTAGCTTGCTGCCCTTTTGTTCTAGCTGTGGAATGAATAAAGGCACATCTATTTTGTTTCTAGTCACATTGGTGGGATAGGCCAGGCCTTCTGATGCTAAACTCAATGAAAACAAACAAACACACCCCCCCCCCCAAATCACAGCTTGTGTGTGAAACAACACTTACTCATACTTGACCAAAGCTGTACTGAAGTTAATAGAAAAATACGAGAAAATTTCCCTCTCATTTGCCAGGTCCAGCCACAGAAGTCTCAGCATTTTAGCAAGAGCTCAATAGATTATGGATCAGGCCTAATTTACAACCAAATTTGCATAGCAAATCAATACTGCTGGTTAATGGCATTGATAATTTAGTACTGTGATCTTAATATTAAAATTCAGATTGTTAAAACATGATGCAAGTATTAATGTACATACTGTAATGCACCACAAAATAATTAAACCATACAGTTATTGTTGTACAAAAGACAATGACCATTAATATTTGATGGCAAGTCAGGGTATTAGAATAACGATTAAAAAAAGATGACCTATTACTGCTCTCTTGCTATTTAACCCATCATATAATATCTGTAATATAGTAAAACTGAGCTTGCGTTTAATGTGGGACACATTAAACATCGCTGAAATCAAGCCTTGGTGTTTTGTTTATGAGTAGACATTGACAATAGAATAGATGAAGTATTCATGCTTTTGAAAAATTAAAACATCTTAAGAAACACTCATGAAGACTGAAAAACAGCTTTCTAAGCAGAGGACCCTCAACCATGTTGCACAGGGTAGCTTATTTGACACATATATTTGAGCTTCAGTTCCTCTTCCATCGCTTACGTGTAACTATTAATATGCAAATAAATATTTACCTGGAAATGCTTCTTCTGAACACTTCTTCTCTTTTGTTATAGACTGTCCCTTTGAGAGCCCGCTGGCTTTTAAGACCTACCTCTTCTACGGAGGCTATCAGTTTTGCAATTTAAAACTAACATCTCACAAGATAATCCTAAACAGGACTTTGAAGCTAACAAACCACATGCAACCACACACAGAACAGTATTACAGAATTCAGTGTGTGACGGCATACTTTTACAAAATGTCTTTACAAATTAGGCAGTTTCCATTTTGTTAGGAGAATACTATCACAATATTCAGTCTCATAATATTTTCAAGGTTTTTATTTCCCCTTTTTAACATAGTTCCTACTTGGGTTTGGTGGGGATTTGTAATTTCTGGTTAAAACTGTTGTTTCACAAGATTTTTAACTACTTAAGAAAATACACCTCTCCAGAGAATGGAATAGAAATGTTTAGGAAATGTTTCTCCAATTAATTTTAGGGAAACATGCTAAGCAAGTTCATAGCCTGTATTTCTATAAATCAAAACTGCTTCAATATATAGCTGCTTTTTGTTGCTCTTGCTGACGCTGCCTTGCTTCTTCCCTACGCCCTATGCAAAAGGCAGAATGAGCTCCCTTCACTTTCCCATCTTACTAACTCGAACAAAGTTATTTTGTGAGGTCTTGTAAACAACGGACACCAGACTAAGCCTTTTCCATACTCCAGCGTATACCTTGCCACGAGGTTAAAAAGTATTCCCCTCAGAGTAAGTGCATAAGCTTCCACGTCTCCCTTCACATACTACAGCAAACATGTACATTTGCAAAGAGCTGAATCTGCCTTATATCATCAGTTATGACTGAATTTGCAACTTAGCTCTGCAAACTGAGGACAAGACCCAAATTAATTTTACTGAAATTCATCTGCTCTTTTCCAAGCCTGGGTGTGACAAAGCCATCTGCAACCTACTTTATCACACAGCAGACAATGGGAACAACTTCACAGTTCAGCAATAAACACTTCAAACTAATAACATAAAAGTGACTAACTGGTTATTGCCCCGTTGTTCTTTAGACAAAGAATTCTCTCATTTCTCTAATCTTCCCTCAGTACAGGCAAAATCTTTTCTTCCTGCCCAACACTGAGTAAAAGAGATGAGAGGACTTCATGTCCTTTCCACACTCTACCCCTTCGCAAAACCAGTGGTTTACTTAAGGCCCAAGTGTGCTATAGCCAATGATTGTAATTACCTCTACCCTGGCCCCAGTGACACACAGCAGAACTTTCCACCCATGGATCTTAGCCCTCTGTGTGCATCAAAACTGCCAAACAGAGAAAGAGTAAAATTAAGACTGAAATTAATTTCCTTCAGACTTGCTGAGCATGGACACCTTCTGCATTTGAATAACATGAAACCAGTCCATGGGGAATCATGGGATCTGAAGAGTGTCCTAGCACAGATGTCCTTAGGAAAAGAGAGAAAGGAAGGAGGAATATTACGAAGAAAAGAGCTCCAGCTCACATACTTGTTTTTGTAACATGAAGAATAAGGGAAAATGCTAGTTGAATAGAGGTAGAGTACTTACAGACTGTGTGACAACCAGCGTGCACCAAGACAATGCTTTGTGAAAGCACTTGGTCAACTTTCCTGCACAGCTCCTGGCTCATATGGAGACCCTGTCCCAACACGACCTCTGAAAGTTCTTGGTGTCTGGTCAACATAGCAAGCAAGCAAGCGAGAAGCACTAACTTAAGACTGTATTACACAAAGACTTTTGTGGGCTGTAATCCGTGGGCTCATGATAATCCATCGGTTAAAACAAGCTGAAGCAGAACAGCTTTACAGTTTTAAGGAAAACTGACAAGTATCAAGCATTCTGACTAAAAATGACATTTCAGAGAAAACTGATATTCATTCTGTATATACTGTACTGATTTAAATTAAGTGTATATATGAACACTGGGCTGAAATAAAGAAACAAATCATCTGTTGATGGACAAAACAAGTATTTGTGCTGTGAGAGGAAAAGGAGAAGAGGAGAGAGAAAAGGCATCTTGTAATGCAAGAACTTCAGGCGATTCTTTCCCCAAAGTGCATGCGTGACTACACATGTTAACAATTGCTATTTCTGTAGCAACAGCAAATTCCAAAATATTTCACAAATCAATCATATATTGGAAAAAAGAGAATAAGCATGGGGAGAAATCCAGCAGATGGCTCACACTGATGCTGTACAGTAGTTTAGGATGGGAAGTAGCAAGGATACTTAACAGCATCAAAATTAGAATTTCACATAACAATCCTTTCCAGAGAAAGAAAAAAACTTCAGCTTGAACTGCCATAATACATCAAAACATCAGGGTGGGAGGCTAGAGCTGAGAATGAGCTGTTGCATCTGTTATAATGGAAGAACTTGTTGTAAATGGAAGAATGCTGCTTCAGAAATAGAAATATGCAAAAGATGCTACGGAACTGGGCAACTTTTACATTAATTTATCTAAGTAGCTACAATTCTTTGTTCAAAGGTGGCAAAGCAATCAATATTAAGCAAATAAAGTGCACCTGCATTTTAAAATCTGTATCTAAAGTTTTTAAAAAAATACAAAGCTGAGGGCAATACAGTGCAATTTGTTAATGCTCGAGGCTTTCATCTCTGGAGCACTGGGTTCAAAGCCTTGCTTAGACAACAAAGTAGTACATTTATAGATGTCAGCAAACCAAATTTGATAGCTATTTCCCTGAAATACTATCTCTTTCCCTGCGATTGCAAAAATGTACAATACAAACAGCAACGTTTCTTGTATGTGTTTCCATCAGATAACCGCTTCATGCTGGTGTAATTGGCTACCCCTTTTCCTAGGAGACCTAGGACAGAATAAGCAGGTTCTAGGCCATACCTACAGTAGACTGCTAGTAGAAACTTAGTTGAATTGTGCTACTAGAGCCTTTTTTTCCATTCTTCATCAACCTACTTGCTGACATGATTTCCATCAACATCACGTCACCCGCACACCTTTTAAGGGGATATTAATGTAAGGATTATTTATATGAAAAAGGTTGTGATTTTACACCCCAAAATCTCCATGTTCATGGAATCACAGAATGGTTTGGGTTGGAAGGGACCTTAAAGCTCATCCAGTTCCAACCCCTCTGTCAGGGGCAGGGACACCTCACACTAGAGCAGGTTGCTCCAATCCTGGTCCAACCTGGCCTTGAACACTGCCAGGAATGGGGCAGCCACAGCTTCTCTGAGTAACCTGTGCCAGTGCCTCACTAATGTCTAATCTCAGTCTCCCCTCTGGCAAGTTAAAGCCATTCCCCTTGTCCTGTCCCTAAAGGCCTTTGTCCAAAGCCCCACTCCAGGTTTCCTGTCCCCCCCCCCCCCCTTAGGCACTGTAGCCGCTCTAAGGTCTTCCCTTAAGGAGACTTCTCCAGCCTGAACCAGCCCAGCTCTCTCAGCCTGGCTCCAGAGCAGAGCTGCTCCAGCCCTTGCAGCATCTCCATGGCCTCCTCTGGACTCACTTGATCTTATCCAGGAAATAATGAGTACCAGCTTCTGGAAAATAACCACTGTACATAGACACTGGCTGATGGTAAAACCAAACGGCTTAAAACCAAGGGACTCAGCAGACCAAATACCTGAATGAAAATCTTAATTATAGGCAAATACTCCCACATAGTCTGGCCTTTTGATAGAGTGCACAACTTTAAATACATCATTCTTGTAGACTTGTTTACTCAGAAGACAACCAGACTCATTCTTCCTTTTACTTCTTCTCCCTCTAAACACACATTAAATCTTAAATTGGAGTTTGCATCTCTTTCTTTTCAGCATGCAACCTAAAGGTTCAACTTTGCTACAGATGGATAGAGAGGAATAAAAGAGTATCACTAATCAGTTAACACTAACACTTTGTTCTCTGTAGGGATCATGATTTCAGAATGTTGTAGAAACACGAAAAAAAAACAAAGCACTGCTATCCACGTTTCCCAATATTCACCAATACCAAACCATAAAAGAAAAATATGGACTGAACTTTTACTTATTCTTTTAGAACATTAGCTGCATGCAGTGTTTTCCGTGACTGTAGAAACATTTTTATCCTTCATAAAAAGACTCATATTGATAACCAGGCTGGAAGTGACAGCATAGTTAGAAATGCTCATCTTACTATTTATCAATATTTAACTGGCCTTCAAGTCCTACTTTAAAGGTTCATGAGATTCAGAAGTAAATGACATGAACTTCAGGATGTTTGAAGAACTTTTCCCTTCTTTCATTTACCCGATTCCCAATCTTCTGACTCCTTTCTCTGCTTGCCTTGTTATTTCATCTTGATTCTCCACCAAAAACAAAAGCCTTTGTTTTGGGAATAATTCTCTCTCCAAAAAAGATATTTGTTCCCTAAATTTTCTTCATCATCATCTTTTCTAGAGCAGATATTAATCCTCATTTTGTCACTGACAGAGAAAACAAGACCACCAGACAGAAAAAAACAAGACACCAAAGCACTGTAATGTTAATCCACGAATGAGTGTGAAGTTCATTTGCTAGAACTACACACTACAGAAGTACTACCGCTGCATTTTTCTGCTGTTTTGTCTGAGTCCTGACACTTTGATAGTCAATTCTGCTTCTTAAAATACCAGATTTAACTCAGTTTTTACACTTCTATTCTGCTCCATCTAGTGGATTATTGATTTTTGCAATGAATGCTGCAACAATACTATTACAATATAACATGCTGGGTTAGCTATTAGGGCAAGGGACCATTTTAAAATGATTATTTTTTTTGGCTTTAGATGAAACAAATTAAGTCACATTCCTGGGTACCTGGATAAGACTATAGGATTCTGGCAGCATGTTCATGCAACATAAATGGGAAAATGGTGTAATTTAATTATATCACTGAAATAAGACTGAGTAAAGGACAGGCCTTGATTATAAGGGACAGGTGGCAAAATTTCTCCTGGTGCTTGCACAATTTACTAGGTCAGTCCTGGGGAAATAAAAACTCTATTCCGTGCCTGCACTGTTTGCTGTAACACTGATATCCTCCAGGCTCCATAGCCTAGATTTCAGAGTTTCCTTCCTGCACTTGGTGATAGGAAAAATTAAGTAACACGCTTGATAAGCTGCTTTGTTTGCACAAAATGAGTAATTTTATTCAACTCATGTCTCTTCAATACAAATACAGTTTTGGGTAGGTTTTTTTTTTTCTGTGCACTGCTGTTTTTAATACTCTCTTTACAAACTCGTGTTCAGAACTGCTAACTTTTGATAGGCATGCTTAAGGTAATGAGAGTTTGATGGATGAAAGGAAAAATTAGGTAATTAGTCCAAGCTCATGAGTAGTTAATTTCAAAGCAACGCAGTTAATGGTAAGAATGCTTGTTGTCCTTTCAAAAGCCAATGTAAAAATACTTAGCCAACAAAACCTCCCACATCAATGAAACAATAATACTTGTTCATATGTAGAATCATGGGAACCAACAACTGAAAGACAATGCTATTTAGGCTAGCTGCAGGATGTGTGTTCTGTGAAGCAATTTACAGCATAAGAAGAAAATATTAATTTACTCTCCCAGATCACATAAAGTTACTACGTTATGCTTGGTTTCAACTATGAACGTAGCTGGGAAAGTATTAAAAAAGGGCCTATCACCATAAAAACTAAAAGTTAACTGAAATGTTAAGCCCAGAGTTTTCCAAGTAAGCGTGGGGTTTGAAAATACATAATTTCAATTTGTAGATTTGATTTTCTTTCTAGCAACTCCACTAGTTAGCTGTAACTCAATGAGATAATACTAACTCCAGATCGATTTGCTTTTCAGGACTTTATTGTAATAGTATGCAGCTATATAGCATATTCTATCAAAGAATCTTGAGGTGTTCCATAAATATTAATTCAATAAGCCTCACGACATGCTGGTGAATAGCTCCACATTATTTTATCTATTATATTTTTGCTGGAGGCACACAAAAGTGACTTGCTCTGCAATAGAAACTGGTCTTGATTCCAAGGCGCTAGATTTAACCACTAGAACTACTCTCTGGCTGCCCCAGATCAACAGCAGCTTTGTCACTGACTTCAATGAAGTCATGATTTCATGGCAAAACAAAGGATTCTTCCGTAATAATCTGCAACTGAACACTACTTTTGAGGTTCAACATCCTGCATTAGTTCATGTATTTTCAATAAGTTTCCTCCTAGAGACAGATGACCATCTTTATCAGAGAAGCAGTAAATGTTTCAAAGATTTTAAGCATGCATACAATTGACCTGACATATTGTAACAGCTCTGACAATATGACAATACAGTCCTCTGCTCTGTAGTGCTGTAATTCATGAGAGTCACAAATAGGACTGCAGCCTTAATTTTCAGGTGACTTCCATTTTTACATTCACAATTTTGCAATCACCGTAGTTGTGAGAACAGTGATATGCATTAGGGTAATTGATTGTGCTTTGAAATCAAGTAATCAAATGAGCATCAATTAAGCCTGCAAATGTTTGAAGCCACAGAACTACAATTATTTTTTTTCCTCTTGCAAGGCTCTCAGCAAAATACACTGGGCAAAGCTGTGTCTTCTTCACAGATCAGCCTCACACCATGTATTTAGTGGCTATATTAAAGATTCAGACTGTGTGATAAATGAATTTAATACCGAGGGGGTCTATACGTAGCCACTTTCTATTCCAAGATCTCACTTTATACTTAACAACCAAATCCAACAAAACAATACATATGTCCTACATACCACAATGCCTCTCTTCTTCCATCTGACCCACCAAATGGAGCTGGAACCTGAACAGAGATCCAGGCTCCCGTGCAAAGCATGGGGGAAGTCAGACATCTCAGGGCAGAATATAAATGAGCCAGCGTACACACACTGCTGCCACCAACATCTAGTTTATATAGTCAATTTATATGGAAATTCCAGACCTATCCCTCCTGGGCTTCCTGGAAATGCCTTACTCCATTCAGGATTCCTAGTATCCTATTCCTGCAGGAAGGTATGGCACCATACCTTTTCTAAAGCAAACTTGGATTTCTTTTCTTAGGAAACACAGTACCATCAGTTCCTTCAGGTTTAGAGCACTTACACAGATTTAATGCCCCTGTCTGTCTCAAGGAATGAAAAGGTATCCCAGCTCCTGGAAAAAGCTCTCTAACTGTTATGGCAAGTCTTTTGGACAAAACACCATGAATGCAGAAACCTCATCTCTCCCTTCCCACATGCTCACGGACCTGTAATAGAATACACTGCAAAGGTGAGAAATTAAACATTCAAGTGAAGAAACTGAGGCACGGCAGTGTGATCACCAGTATGTTACAGAACAAAGCAACCATGGACACTATTATTTATCCCTCTGTTGTGGTGTGAAGCCAGATCAAGCTCTTGGGGTACTCACAGGAGCATCTTTGGTTCTAGAGTTAAACACAGGATAACTAGGAAGCTGTTAAGATCTATCAAAACAGGCATTTCAGTGTTTGCACAGAAGTGTGCCGCTATAGAGCTACTGAAATTTTAAGGGCACTGTAGGAACTCCAGTAGCACGAGCTCCAGCACCAGGGTACATCAGCAAATGCCACTGTTAGAAGATCAGCAGGATTTCCCAGGGACTGCCACTTTGGATTAAAGCCGATAAATTCCACCTAAGTCTCCACGTAACTGAAGTACCCTGGTGGAATCTAGCATCATTTCAAATTGGGTTATTGTTATATATATAGAATTCCCTTAATCTCAGGTTATCATTTAACAGTCCAGATTAATATTAAAACAAACAAATACATATATATAAAAGTCCTGGTCATTTTTAAGTTACAAGAAAAGGAAACAAAAAGCAACTGGTCAAGACTGACTACTCAAGCTGAATGAGCAAATACCCACTATGGTGGATTATATGTGGTGCTTCACTAATTCCAATAAATTTACCAGGAAAAACCTCATCCGGTAATAAGTGTTGGCAGTACTGCATTTTGAAACCGTAAACTCCTGAGGCACAAACCTGTCTATAAAACTCTTGGACAACTAAAGGTGCTATAAAAATAATAATGCATTCAGCTTAACGCAATTTTCAGCTAAAAAAAAAATATATATATATAAAAATATCAGTCAATCCTTCCCTCCTCCACAGTTACTACAGAAATTCTGTTCTATTAGGGTAATATATATATTTTTAATGCAAAATTTCAATGGGAACCATTTTTTTATAGGCTACTAATAAACCCTTTAAAACAGGAATTTATAATGGAAACAGTGACGAACCCTTAACTACAGTGTATGCAACTATAATAAAAAGAATTAATGTAGTCAATTTGTACTACTGTTCTCAGAACAAAAAAAAACCCTCTATTTCAACCGCAATCCTTTCAACAGCTGATTGGCAAGCCTGTCCATTTCTAGTCTGCAGTGTTGTCAGTTGTCTTCAACATGATAATGAGCCTGTCACCATATTCAAATAGCCCTGTGACAGCATGTTTTGTGAGCATGACGTCCACTGCAAAGGGTCTGTCAAAAAGCACCTTTCAGAAAATGAAAAGAGAATGCTTTTCTGATGATAAATCTAGTTTCCTCATAGCAAAAAAGAAGGAGATTTTCTGTCTGATTTTGTCAGCGTTGTGTTGCATTTGTCTTCAGCTCACCCTGCGTTCTGACGCATAACAGTTTAAAGTTATCTGTAAAGACAAAGTGAGAAATAATAATGTTTTTGGAGTTCACTGGAGGCTTTGCATAAAACAGCACTACTGCTAGCTTTCTATCAAATTACACCTGGAAGGGCGAGGGAATGGCAGGGGAGGCTAGCTTGTTATCAGAAGCAAAGAAGGCTCACGGTAAAGATCTCAAAGTCTACACACTTCATTCGTTAGGGTCTTCACTCTTCCCCAAACAACCTATTAAAAAAATCTCCTTTGCTATGTGTGGTCCTACTTAAATGTGACCAGGGTGCATGAAATTCTCTGGCTTTCAGACCAAATGGGGGAGAACATAGACACAGGCAGAGGTCTCCAGGACTGTTATGATTCAAGACTGTCCTACAGGCTTCAATGCAGTTACCGTGTATTCCACATCCAGCTGCCACCAGTGGTACCATCAGCCATGGAAATTTCTTGGCAACAAGGATTCCTCTGCACATGTGTAAGCATCTTCCATTAATATCAATAGGAAATATACAGGTTCATTGAAACAGAGTGCTTTATTTATCCTGTTGACAAAAGTTGGCCTTAATTTGCCTTCACATTTTAAGACTCTTTTCAGCATTAGCTGACCAAGGAATCCACATATAAAGAGAAGTGTTACAAAGAGAAATGTAAAACCCCAAACCAACAAGCAATAAAGCTTTCTCTCAAGTCACTGAGTGAAAAAAGGGTGGCAATGGCTGGACTTTGAAGTCCCAGGCTGAATGACACGTTACCCTAGGAGAAGAAGTTCCACTTATAGCTGTGTCTCTGACACCACATGATTTTTACTGAGCAACCCTTGTTGTCTCAGGTTAAATACCGTAAAATGGGGATATTACTGCCTACATCACAGGAATGCTCTAGGACCTAAATATCCTCTTGAAAATAAATTCCTGACATGCTCCTGATACCTTCACTACATAGAAGTTACGCTGCACAAGCCAAATGCATTTCAAAGTTATCAAAACAAGTTTGTTTCCTTAACTGTTTGTGAAAAACAGTGAACCTGTAGTATTAAGATACCAAACATGTAGACTTCCTTCTGCTAACTACTGACTTCTAGTAAAACTAAGTGTTTTACTGTTAGCGCTACCTAGTGTTTTTCAGGCAAGTACAAACATGAGGTTGATGGTCATATGAGGCTACACTCTAAAATCTGGTTGAATTTGTTTGAGATTAAACAGCTACTATGAGTGCGAAGGTGCAACTTTTACCTTCTTCACCTTCAACATTTGCTTTTGAAAGGACCTGCACTGCTTTTGTCTTACAACCTCCATTATTTTTTCCCTTCCATTTATGCATACAAATACAATACCCATATTTATTCTGCCTATAATTCATGATTAAAATTATGAGTGAATAAGGAATTTGATTCAGCCGGGTCTAACAAGCTGAAGCAAGACAATTTTACTGACAATCAATTTAATTTATTTTGGTTATTTGTTAGAGGAGAACTTTATGTAGAGGAGCTGCATTTTAAATCTGGGATATGCAACATTTTGTTCCACGTTTGATACTGCAATCCAATATACCTGGTAACCAAATAAATTGCAAATGTAGAATTTTTAAGCATCCAAGTGAAGGCAACTAAGCACTGCGCAGTTTTAGACTACAGAAATGGACAACCAACATTAAACATGACTGATTCTTAAAGTCTTCATTGCTCAGCTGGAAGGAACTATTACAAAGCCAAAAACCAGAGCTGTGGACAGCTGGCTTTGTGCAGTACCCATTCTCTGCCTCAATTTTCAAGCCATTCATTTTGGGGATGGGAAAGAAGGAAGGAAGAAAAGGAGCAGGGAAAATAATCCAAACTAGGCCACACAAATGTACAAAGTAAGCTTGGGTCTCCAGGACTTCCGTTGTCTCAAGGAGTTGTCACCACCCTGAATCCTCATTAAAGCTGAAGAGATGATGGAGCAGCATTAAAATGAATGCAAAGCATTTGCCGCAATCTCCTGCTCTCGCACCACCTCCAAATGAAGGCAGGCGTTGCATAATCCAGGCAGCCAGAGCTCCTGACAGGTGGATGATTTATGTTCATAGTCAGAAGGATCGGAGAGCCTGCAGAGGACACAGCGTGAGCAAGGTGGTGGCGAGACAGATGCTCTCAGTGGGCTTGCAGGGGCTGGCAGGCTCCAGCTAGCTCAGGTGCAATTTGAACACTTTAGTACTGAACTCATATTGCCTAGATTCCAGCACAGCAAGATGCCATTTACAATATTATGTACAGTAGATACACTATCAAACCTATCTGTGTGCTATTTATCTCTCTCTATTTGTGTATACAGACACGCACACAAAATATGTGTTTTTATCTACTTGCAGCTGA
Organism: Pezoporus flaviventris; assembly: GCF_033815535.1. Lineage (NCBI taxonomy): Eukaryota > Metazoa > Chordata > Aves > Psittaciformes > Psittacidae > Pezoporus > Pezoporus flaviventris. The sequence goes on from NW_026892631.1 coordinate 570,848, forward strand.
GCTTACTGTGTTCATGCTCACTTCGTGTATGCGTATTCTCCATTCAAAAAGAAAGGGCAGATTAGGACAAATTCTGCATTGTTACAGCCACTCAGCACAAGTGAAACCACCAGAGTTGAACAGATGTAAGTGGGGGAAGAATTTGGCTCTAGCTCTCAGAGAGCAGGGACAGATCTGGGATACTAAAAATGCTGTCAGTGTTTTAAGTGCATTTGAGAGCTAGGAAAGAAAATGACCAAGGTATGATGAAAACATCCACAGGTCCAAATGTACTTATTTACATGCCTGTAATGCACAGGAAATGGTACAATGACACTGTTCTGCAGGAAATGCATAATATTAGCAAAATATAATGAAAAGTGACACTCATGCCATCTACTTTTTTAATCTTTCAATGGAACGAGTTCTTCTGTGTTACTCAGGAATATCTAAAAATCCCATCCAAAACTGCAACACCATTTCCATCCATGTAATTCAGCGCCAAAAGAGAAGCTATGTGTAATACGTGGTGGGCTTTGAACTTACCCTTCTGTTCTGTAAGCAAGAGACTGGTAGATCAACCCTTGCCCCCCAGTAAGATATTATACCTGTTAGTGTCACACAACTATATGCTCATTTGCTCTTTAATGTAAAAGGTGAAGCCAGAACTAAATTATTTTACCTTAAGCATATCAACAAAATAAACAATTCATCTGCCTCATTTCAGACCTACCACATTTTCCAATCAAACCTGTCAGGTAAGTATGCAGCTTTCGGGGCAAACAAAGAGTTAAAGCATTCAAATGTGCACATCACAGGTTATCTGGGTTGAATCTGGGACTCTGCTGACTCTCAACTCCTTTCTACTTTAACAGATGGGGTCAAAGGTGGAGCTGCAGACGAGAATTAAAGACACATACATCCCTTTAATCAGATAACACATTCAAAGACTTGCAAATTCCCAAGAAGCCACTTTACAGGCACGTGTCATAGGCTATTCCATAAAGGGGGAGGGAACTGTGGAGAACAGAGAAAGAGGACTTATTTCAGCTCACCAGCATTAAAAAAGGCAGGAAATTAGTGGAGAAAAATGGGAACAAAATGGGATGGATTGCTAGCACTCAGAATGTTTTCTGATTGCACACATCTCCCTAGAGAGGAACTCCAACATCTGAAGCCTCCACACTCTGCATCCAAATGCTTTTGCTAACTTCATTAACCAGTCATGTTTAAGAATACTTCATAACAAGTACTTTAATTAGAGATGAGATGAATTATCTTGCCAGTATGGATGTCTCCAGCAGTACCAGGAGTCCAGAAGTAAATACAGTCATTCAGCTGAGTAGTACTCACAAAATAGTGCAGGTCAGGTAATGAGAACCTCAATACATTAATGATTCTCTTTCCCACCTGGACAGAAAAAGACTGCCTAGAGGATATGTGCTTGCATCAACTATTTTCTGATCAGCATTGTTCTGCTGCAACTGTGGTATGAAGAGAAAAAAAGAATAATCATGAAAATGAGAGAAGATAAAAAGCGAAGAAAGTGAATCTTATGTCACTTTAGCTAGCCTGTGGCTTTGTTCTCCAATTACTGCACTCCTTTGCGTCTCATACAAGACCAAGCAATGGGGAATGTGGCACGCTCCATCAGACAAAAAGCATCAGCAAGGCCTATGGCTGTACACACCAGATTCAAAGGTGTTCCAACTTCTCTTTTTGTCTGAAATAAGTCAGAGATTTGTGTTTTGGGGTGATGCTCCTGACAGGCTGTTGAAAAGGTAGAGGCTACTCATAATCAGTCCCTTTATAAAACCATTATACTTAAGAGTTTCCCTTCTCAGCCTGATCCATCAGCTGAGGTATACATTAGCAGAAACTTTTCTAGTACACCTTTGAGTGAGAATTCACAAAACCAATACATTTAAACTGGTATTTTAAAACAGATTTCTACTTCTTACAGTAAACATTAATATTCCCATTTCTGTTTTTCACAGCGTAACCCTGCCTTGAAAGTGGAAGCTTAAGAGCTTGCACTGAAAGTTTTGAGAGGGAAACCAGCAAGTGAGTTGTGAACTTAAAAATCAGTTTAGAGCAAGACTTCTTCTAACATTCGATAATCTGGATCCCAAGTATATTTATGCCATCTCTTAAGTCACCTTACGTTAACTTACAAAATATACCCAGAAATGGAGTCACCAGCCATTCTGGTGGCTTCTGACGAGTATGTTCCTCTTCACACGTTTCAGTGAATAACTCATAGGGTTGGCCATGCAATGAAATCTAAAATGCCCATTTCTTAAGCTTCCACTGAACTACTGAAATTATGAAAATGAAGTAGAACTTAGGAAAGAGAAAACACTGGACACCTTTGTAAATCCAACCTAGCAGGCTGTCTGAAAAGCGACATGTGGCTGCACCACTGTTTAACAAATTATATAAAACCAATCTGTTGACTGACACAGACCAGAATGAAAGACATGGACAGTCTGGAAAGTCCCTCTTCAGTCAGCCACCCACAGGACTGGAAAAGGAATATCAGAAAGAGAAAAAGGGCAATGATGATGTAATAAATAATTTTGATATGGCTGGCTAAAAATGACAAGAACAGCAATGCTGTATGGACTGAGAAAAAGGAAAGATAAGAGACAAAAGTCAAGGATGATAGTCTTGTTTTGTTTCTTGACTCCGAGGGTCTGCATGCACTCAGCATGCATCAAGTGACCAACATTCTCTCATGTTAGTCAAGCAGTTTCACTGCAAAACAATAAAGAGCACACCAACAATTCTGCCATGGGGGGCACAGACTGAAGGTAAGCTTATTATAGAATAGTACCACCCAAACTTTCTTTTCGAACGCATTTGAAACTTTCCAAATTAACTATTTGCATAATTAACTGTTTTAACGAGAACTGCAGTAAAATCCTATGCAAGCAACTTGCGTGGAGTGTTGGTTTTGGATCTGCTGCACTAAAACCGCAAATCAAACTGACATCTGATCTCATACCTGCTGATCCTGAAGACTAAAACCAGATGCTTAAGAAGAGAAAAATAGATAAGCATATTAACTTTATTGGGACAGTAAAGAACCAACAGGAGATATTGACATTATTTAGTAAGTGAATATATTTAACATAGGTTGTGTTTGACTTTCTCCAGAATCATTAATTTAATAAAAGACTATTGAGGCTTAAAATAAAGCTATGATTTTAATTTATAAAGATTAATAGCTGTATTAAGTCACTATAAGGGAATCAGACTCCTCCCATAGTATAAACTGGTATAAACACCTCCAGCCTGTAAAAGGACATGACTGACTGGGGGAAGACCCTGGTTTAGTTACATTAACATCCCAATAAACCGTGTTGACTCAAACGTTTTCTTGTAGGACAGCAGAGATTTCAAAGTGTGAAGTATCTGAGGGATAGCACTAGATGAGGTCAGAGGTAACAGCTGCAGATGGTAGTTTTAGTGCTGCTCAACACATTCATCACATTCATTACTTCGGCTGAGTGAAGAGGCCAAGAGAGTTCCCCAGCCTCCAAGTTTTTTGGTGCCAGTCCACCCCAAGCAGCAAAGCTCTGCCTGTACATCTGCCACATGGGTTCTATTTAGCAGCACCTATACCATTTCAGCACTTCACCCCAAATAATCCTACAATACATACTGCTGTTTCTACTATGCCTGTACACAGCAAAAGTCTTACTGAGGAGATTCAAGTGCTGCTCAAGTAAGGGCTAAGTAGAATACAAACAGAGGTTGGCTCCAAAGTGGCATTTTAGAGATACACATATGTATCACTGCTAAATGCACCTTCTACCCGAGATGCTAAACCAATTCCACTCAAACAGGGGATGTGAAAATATCTGCAAAGAAGAAATAGAGAAAAGTGAAGAATACAAATAACATTAACGACACTTTTTACAAAATGACCCCTATTAAATACAGGGCAGGACCCATTCAAGCACTCTGCAATAAATGGCAGTGCCATATTGATGTATGTGCTTATGGGTGGCAGAGAGACCAAGAATGAAAGGCAACTATTTGTCTGGAAGCTCATGGGAAAAGATGTCATATCATACATAGTTCTACATCCTTCAGACTTGTTGCTACCTTACCGTACCACTTATAGTGCTTCCACTGTACTTCCAGTGCATAAGCAAATGCTCACAGGGACTAAATCCACTGAATAACTTTAAAAAAAAAAAATGCAATAACAATTTCTAGATAATTAGGAAAAAAGCTTCTTTCTTACTTTAGGATCAAAGGAAAATGACAAATGAGGATATTCAGTTGACAGTTTCAGACTGTACTAATATTTTCTCATCACAGTGATTAATTTTTAAGGGTATTCCAATTTAAGTAGACCTGTGGAACTGCAAAACCAACTCCTTCTTATTCTGAGGAAGTAAGAAGTAAGGTATGTGCACTAAAAATAATGCTGATTTTAATCCGATTCAAAATCTTTCAAACTGACTATTTTTAATAACAAAATTACAAAATAACTACGGGCTGAATGCACTCTTTGTTGATGCCTGCCTGACCCCGCAAACAAGTGCAGTCACTGCGATTCCCACCAGTGACAAATGTGGGTGTAGAATCAAGCAGAATCAGATAGCTGATCTCAAGGAAGATGCAGATAAATACGCCAGCAAACGGCTTTGGCCCCAGATCTGCAGATGCTAACGTCAAGAAAAGTACATTCACAAATGTGTGGGAAGCCAAGAAATGCAAATAGTTGTAAAACACAGACTTATAAATGATACTACTTTCTCTACATTCACTTCATACCGCCTCTTTTATGATAGTGGAGTAGTAGAAATTGACAACTGCAAAACAGATTTGTATCCGGAAAGAGAGAAATCTTCTTTGAAGACTGAGCACAGTGAACTGCTGGGATGTCTCTGTTTCATTCCCAGTGATTATGTGGACCAAAAACGCTCATAGGCAGAGCTTAAACCAGACTGGCACAACACTGTAACGCAAGCACTGTGAGAACTTCTCAGGCCTACAGCTGGCCTTAGCTATAGGTACTCTGGTGTGATTTCTAACCCCAGAAAGCATACTCACACCTCCAATATTTGCTTTCCTGAGTATTTTTTAAATGGATGAATAGAAACGCTCGTTCCTTGGCCTCACTATAAACACTAACCTGCAGCTGAATAGTTTGTACTCCCTCATCAGTTACAGAGACCGGATAGTCCTGAGCCATGTTTTAGGGCAGACAAATTGAGCTGTCAGTTCTAATGTGTGAACTGGGCTATCAGGCCACATTTTGGTTAGGAGGAAAGAGGCCTACGTATGAACACCAACAACACTTAGAGATTAGTTTCTAGTGTTTCCAAGGAGATTTAACAGGTCCCAGTATAGATTAAACCAAGCATAGGTTGAATAAAAGAAAGAAAAGTGAGAGCATAGAGACAGAGGGAAATAAAAGGGTGGGAGGGGGAAATAAAAGGGATGGGAAGGGAGAAATAAAAGGAAGGGGAAGGGAGAAATTGATGGGAGGAAGGAAAAGCAAAAAGGTGGAAGAAAAGGGGGAAAGGAGTGGCAAGGAGAAAGGGGGGTGGAAAGGATGAAAGGGGGAGAAAAAAGGGAGGAAGGAGGGAAAAGAAAAGAAACACTTTGAAAAAAGTATCTACACTAGAAACCAAACTCCCTATACTAAAATGTAGAAAAGGGACACTATTCAGAAGAGACTTCAATAGAAGAAATGATGCTTTAACACAGGAGCTTTGTTTAATATCCTGCATTAATGAAGGATCTCCTTAAGTGTAGTATCACAATAGAGAGCATAAGAAATATCACTGAGGTCAACACCACTCTATTAGCTATCATCCTGTAGAGAAATGTTTCCTTTGAATACCATTAGTGCTTTCTCCTTCCCTTTGTTCTAATTTCTGAAGGCAGCAGAAACTAAAACTTCCTCCACAATGATTTCTATTTTCTTCTTGGCAGACTAATGGTATTAGACTTGTGAGAGAAATTTACCTTGGCAATGTCTTATGCACAGGCCTTTTCAAGGGAGATGTTGTTAGGAGGAATCCTATTAAGCAGGCTTTTTCACTAGCCTCAAAACACGGATGATAACGCATTTTTAGTTATAAAGAAAATGGCTTAATTTATTATTTTGAGAGAGAATCCATTAATCTGCTCCTGTGCATATCACGCATCTCTTTATGTAAAGAGTAAAGCTGCCTGTTCTCCTTGCTGTACTGGACTCATTTTCATAGATTGCCAAAACCAGAACGGATCAATATGGTAATTTAATCCTATCTGCTGCTTAACACAAGTCAAAGATGTTCACAGAGTAACCTCTGCATAATAAACTCAGTAATTTACACTTTAAAACACACATACCCCTTTAAGAAGTATTCTTATATCTGAATTAATTTTCAAATTTGAATTAATGAAATCTATTAAAGTGTGAAGAAAAAATACTTTAGGGAACCCCAATTTTAGCATCTTAAGAAAAAAATTAACTAATATTAACAATCTCATATATGTTACAGTACCCTGACCATCTCAAATATTCAAGCGTTCTAAAAACTGTCAGCAATTGCTTTTATACAGATCAGTGCCAAAGGAAAAAAGATTAAAACAGAATTCCTTTACACACAAGGCAGGCTCTGACCACTGCCTTAGGGGTGCTGAAGTCACTTTGAGGGACTGTATGAAACTGTTTTATATAAACCAAGTAAACTAATAACTGAGAAGTGTTAAGGGCTACTCAGTGGGGAGCTAAGTACAATACGCTAACTGCACTACTATGATGGAAAGGTTTACACTCAAGTCAGCACTGACAGCTGATAAGCTTGGAGAGTTTCTTTTCATTTCTTGAGCTCAATGACTACTAATACACCAGCAAAGGTACAACGTTTACAGACATGAAAAAGTATATAGTTGATTTACCCATAAAAGAGACTGTTGAATCTGCCAAACAAACAACAATCTAACGTAGCTAAGCCAGTTTCCATTAATAGCAGGTGAGGATATGGCCTCCCATTTTCAATAGCTGGACTAATTAAGCTGGAGTTCTGTCACTCCTTCTATTCAAACTGGGTACAAAACGACTGATGGTCATTTGCAAAGGCCACCCATTCCTAAGGAAAAAACAAACTTACTTAGGTGAAGCAACCCAAATTTTCTGCCATTTCATAATGGTATGATTTATTTCTCAAATAAACTTCAATTTGTTTCCTTATGCATCACCCAGTTATGAACTACACTTACTGAAATAATAAGCAATGCAGATCAGCCACTGCTAACAACCCATAAAACTTCTGAAATCATGCAGGTATCTCAGGTATTGGAGATGAGAGATATACGAGAGATGTTTTGGTGTCAACAGTCCTGTGTTAAGTATGAACTAGCACTGCTCAGAACCAAGAGCTACGACAGGATACTGTATTTCAGACGGTCTAAAAGCTGTGTTAGTGCCACTCAGTAGGTTCCCCTCTCAAGTTTTTAACCTTGCTACAGTGTAGAGGCAGATAAAACTGAAGCTATGGCTTTGCCTCCATGGAGAAAATAGAAACCTACAGAATAACTTCTTGGAAAGACAGTTATATGAACTCTGCATCTGAAAGAAAAAATTATTTTATTTTGGAATAACTTCTGCAGTGGAATTATTTCACATGGGCAGCTATAATAAGCTTGAAATAGTATCTTCGATCAGAGACACACACCTGTAAGGAGTCCCACAGACAGGACATTAAAAGGCATGCATACAGTACTAATGGAAGACTAAAAGTAGAATTCAAGCAGATTGACTAGCAGTAGAAGAATGTCAGTTATCTACCCATGATTTCCCGTATCAACTTATGTAGTTTTACATCCAATTTCCTTCTTAGAAAAGAAAACCCAAAACAACCCCTTTATTCTCACTCCAGGAAAACAGCTTAAAGAAAATAACTAAAACACCTGATCTTGCACATGAACACAGATTTAATTCTACCATTTACAGCAACCACCAAAGTGTGATTAAACAGAACTGAGAACTAAAGTATGTCTTAAAAGTGTTAATTTTTAAAAAGGGCAAATTGTTGTTTCTCCCCCCATCCTCATCCCTTTTAGCAATTGCAATATTATTTAAAGAAATCACTGGAGATACATTTGAAAAGGTTCTCCTTAGACTACATAAGAATTAAGAAATAAGCACTTCACTCCCACTCCAGCTCAGCCCAGCGTGACATTGCTTTACCCTTCCTTCTCTAGCTTCTAGTCCACAACTTATAAATTGTTAAGGATCTTGATCTAGGTGCTGCTGCCTATGCCCTATTACCATCCTTGAGAATACGTACTGGAATTCCACACTCCACCCTGTATTACATGTGACAAAAAATCCAATTCCCTCCCAGGGTTTGACCCCAAAACTCAGCCCCAAAATCTTAACATCAGGTCTCTTGCAGAAGCATTGAATGTTGGATTAAAAGCACCATTAACTTGCCATAATAAATTATTTAACATGCAGCTGTCATAAGAGAAGGACTCTACACATTTGCTGCAAGTGGTTTTACAGACCTTGTCCTAAAAGCAAAAAATGAAACTCAGGACCTTTTCCCAGACACTGTGATTTCTATTATGAATTTTATATGACAATTCACAAAATGACTAAAAACTAATGAAGTCTTTCCAAATATGACGGAAAAAAAGCACAATAACTGTTTCACACTGAAAAAAACCTGTTTGTTGAGGAAAATTTCTAGAAGAAAACTCCCCAGTAACACAGTAAGATTTCTGGAGATAATGCACACTTCTGCACCTGGCAGATGTGCACTTCTTGTAAAGAACATGATGCTCCTCTCAAAGCTGCTTAAACTTGATTTTATTTCAGGTCTGCAACAAAATTTTTTTTGTAAATAGATTTGGGCTGTCAATTTCCAGGCATGCTGTGCCATCAGCAAGTAGAGACTGCTGTGACAAACGTGGAGGCTGCAGCAGCAAATTGTATTATAAACTGGTAATTGAATTGAACAGGTTTACATTTGAATAGATTTACTGCAGCATGATCTCTTGACATGCTGCATGGGACTGAAATCCTTGTCTGTACATAAAGAAACATTTAAGATACAGCAGGAATTATCTCAGCTCAGTGTAAATCCATGCTAATCAATAAATTTACACCACCTTACACATGAAAGAAATAAGTATATCATCTTTCTTCACTCTGTGCATAAAGGATGCAGTCAAAGCCCAAAACTCGTCTCCAGACTATCCCATAGGAAAAAACATGACCACCTGTCTCCAAAACTACTTCTAACACAAACAAAAGAGAAGAAATATCTATTCCAAGTACAGTCCTAAAGATGTACTATGAATCAGAGTGGTTTCAAAAGCAAAAGTGGCCACTAAAGCAGGAAACAGACCAAAACATCGTTGTTTTTTTTTTAGGTTTTCCTATTAGGTAGCAGGTAAGCAATACCTGTAAAGGAGATAAACTAACTCTCCCCTAGATGAAAGACTCAGTAATTAAAAGAAAGTAGAAATCTGTGTTTTGATAGAAAAACTCACATAAGGTCCCTTCCAAATAAGAGTGGAAGAACTATAATGTGCTCAGGAGTGGGGCTAAAAAAGGAACCTTCTTTTCAAAGAGATTAGTTATTTTGCCATTTCTTTGTTCAGAAAAAGGTATGTACTTTTAGGGTAAAGAATTTATGAAGTTCCAATTAAGAGAACTTGTGGGGCTGATTTGCATCCATGGACAATGATTATGCATGCAAAAAGCCTGATTCACAATGTGCATCTGAATTGTCTATCTAAATTACCTCAGTTACCAAAATCATATGCAGAAATTCAGTAAATCTGTGCACAGTTTTGGTTACTGAGGTAATTACTCATTTGTAGAAGAGCCACATCATTTCCTCATGCAGCTCCAGAAGCTGCACACAGACTAGACTCTTTAAATATATATGTTACTGGATCTGCAATGGTGCCCTCAAATTTTAAAAGAAAATGTCTAAATTAATTCACCTGTATGTACTGTTGGTGGCACTGTTTTGTGTCCAAACAAGTTGCCCAATATATCTGTGGTTATCAGTGGTTATCAGTGATATGGGGCCTTGACTTACTAAAATAAGATATTAAGAACCACAGTCCCTCTCAAAAGAGGCCATCCTCAGACATTCCTTTCTTTCTACAGTTTATCTAAGCATCACAATTAAACCTTTAAGTTACTAGTGGCTACTTAAACCCTCCTAGTGGCCAGTTACATGAGGATTTTGGCAAGTAATGAACCCTTCCATCACCACTGAAAGAAAGGGTCAAATCCTGCCGTTCTCACTGAGGTAAAATCCCCACTGAATCTGACAGGAGTTTTGCTCAAGTAAGACTAAGGACAGCAGGATTTGGCTCACAGGATCATAGCATCTGCCAAAGCAGTTGCACAGAACAAGGTTTATTCTTAGTAAGTATAAGCCAATGAGAATATGTCTGTAGGTACGTGATAGACCTAATTTGTCCATCATCTCTCCACCAGTCTATGTTCTTGGATTTTAACCTAAGAGCTGTATACTTCAACCTGTTTTAAAATACCATCAAATGATTTGCAAAACCCAGCCATCTGTTAAAGCTAACTTTTTAAGCACTGACAAAGCAAAACTGCATGGGGCTATTTTAAAGTGGCCGCTTAGCACAAAAATACTCTTCGCTGGAAACAATATTTAGAAAACATCACATTTGATTTTATTTTAAAAGCTTATCTAGCTCAGAAGTCCATGACAAGTTCTGTTATTCATTCTTGGTAATAATAGTGCACTACAATAAATATTTTTTTACACTTACCTGTTATTCAGTACCTTCAAATTGCAACTAATGAATTAAAAAGTCAACATATACTTATTGTCAGGGGCAGGGGGCTCTCATACGCTTTAAAAAAGAAAAAAAAAGGGGTGGATTCTCTTCTTTTGTGTGCCATTATTTGCTCCAGCGTAGTTACAGTAACTTCAGCAGACATACTCCATATTTATACTTGTTAAAGTGAGAAGTAACCTTTTCGCTTGTTCTGAGCAAATGAAGAGTAACAATGGGGAAATAAGGCATAGTGTGTGCTTCTGTCAAAACTGGGACAGACTGACAGTGGATAAGGAATGGAGGAAAGAAGCCTTTGAGAATTCATGATGGAAAATGAGAGGATATATTCTGATGATTATTCTGTTAGTTACCTACCGAAGGAGACTGGATGCCGGGGTACATTTCGCTGTACTACAGATAGTTAGAAATACTCCAGAGAAGATCAACTCTATGTAGATACACTGTGATTCCATAGCTTAGAAGCAGACAGTCAGGAAGAGCAATCATACATGAAAATTGCCTTTACAGTAACTGATTAGAACACTCACCGACCTCTCCTCTTTGCTGATTGCCCTACAATTGTTGCTTGTGTTTGCAGAGAGATACATATTGACTTGCTCAGTCTTACCTTCTTTCAGCATTCCAACTTTTAGACACTTCATGAAGCGGCAGGCTTGGCAGGACTTGCGTCTGCGCTTTGTGATTTCACATTCATTCGTTGCTGGGCAGCTGTACTCTATGTTACCTGGAATAGGAAACACAGAAAAAGAGTGGTATTCAGAATCCCTGACCAGCACAATGGATATATGAGCACACATGCAATTGATGTTGTGCTTAATTTGGGAATATATCAAGAGTAAACACTGCTATAGAAAGGAAACACCTTTCATGTAAAAATGAAAAGCCAAGTTTAAGGATAGCATTAGGAAGAAATTCTTCCCTGTGAGGGTGGTGAGGCACCGGCACAGGGTGCCCACAGAAGCTGTGGCTGCCTCATCCATGGCAGTGTTCAAGACCAGGTTGGATGGGGTTTGGAGCAACCTGCTCTAGTGCGAGGTGTCCCTGCCCCTGGCAGGGGGTTAGAATTGGATGAGCTTTAAGGTTCCTTCCAACCCAAACCAGTCTATCATTATTATTCCTGGTGGTATAACAGGACAAGGAAACTTTATCATTTATAGTGTGTACCAAGACACATGCATTGGCTCCTAGCCTGAGCACTTCTTGTTTCCCTTTTCCCACCAACTCAGTCTTGCTTTGTCTAGAACATGAATAGGAAGCTGTTGTGCTTTACTGCTCAATCAACTGTAACAGGTATTGCAGAGCTTCACCCTTCTTCTTCCACAGCACCAGGCACAGTGTTATCAGGCAGGGCTCACCAATATTGCTGCCACCACATCCAGCACGTTCTACAGCTGCCACAGTATCTCCCCTTCTCTCTATACTTTAGACAGAGTTCTTGCACTGAGAGGCAGCAGAAGAAGGAGGGTCATTACCACTGAACTATCAGAACTGCAAAAACTGGGCTGATACCTCTGCTTCCCCCAACATTCCTTTAGCCTAGAACTAGCTAGATCCTTAAATGTGAGCCCTCCTGGGCAAAACAGTGTCTCTATGGGTTTTGCTACTGCTTAGTAAGTATTACCTATCCTCAAAACTAAAATGAATAAATAAATAAAGCCTGAAGACAAATGGGTAAAATATACAAGTCATTTTCTTACAGCTTTTTAGACCACATCTTTGGGTACCCAAGTCCATGGGAGAACATCTGTTGACTTCTGCCCCAGTATCACTGCACTTCTCATAGAACATCTTAGCTCAGCTTATTTATCTGCCCAGTCATGCATCCTATTGCGCATAACTACATCCAGTATGACGAGACTTTGCAGCCATCACCAGGAAACTGACTTTTAAATAAAGCATCTTCCCCATCAGCCTGTCACATCTTGCTTTAAAGGTATTTCTTTATTTTCTAACCCTTTCTCCCTGTGATTAAGTGCATTAGTATCTTAATGAAAATGCATTCTGTTTATTGCCCTCTTGGGAAGCAAGAGGTCATCACACCAAATGCATAAATTGTCATCAGAGACAGTTCAAGCATAATTGCAATTTTGCTGCTCCAATGTTGGCTGCACTCAGGGTCCATCAAAGTCCCCTGAAACATGTGCAGACTCTAATAATTAGCATTGAGCCTGCCTGGGACCACAGCATTGATGAAATATTTCAGAGTTAATCACACTTTGTAAACACTGATTTATATTGACTACCTTTCTCCAGACTGATGTCTCCTCATTAAATATCACATTAGTGGATTGCAGGATTGCACAAAGACTCAAATGCTCAACAACTGCTAATTCAACAGGAAGTAATACTTAAACCACTTACATCTATTGAAAATTGGTTAAGTGTTTATCATAAAGGAGGTGGTACACGCTGCAATGTGTATTCTGCCAGTACAGCATACTTTGCACAACCTTTGAGGACTTCGTGGGCTTTCTTCCTCCTAAACATTGCTGCACTACTGACTTAACAATGCTGATGAATAAAACAGATCTTGGTACATCTGAATGCTAATGGTTCTTGGTGACAAAACTTAAACTTCAGCTTTGTCTTCTGCCCCTTCCTCAGCTCCTGAAAGCTAAGTGGGTAGGAAATTCAGCACAACAATTCCTGCAAAACATCCTTCCAACATGAACTGGTGAAATTGGGAAGTAAGAGTTTTGCAAGGATACGTAGGAAAGGGTAGTAAGATCAAGCTCAGGAAAAAAAAACGTTACCCTTTCACACACTAATGAGGCATTCTTAGTGAGGCAAAACCACTACATAGGGAGAGCTTCAAAGACTTCCACAAATTGTATCTAATTAACTTCATCATATTATATTAATAAAAGTATTACTATCCCTATTCGAAAAAAAGGAAACAGGGAATCAGAGCTGCTTTGCACAAGATCAAAGATATCTTTGCACAAGGTCAGAAACGATCTTCATCTAAACCAAGACTGAGATTATAACACAGAACTTCAACCAGCAAAGCTCTCCAGTGAGGCAAATGGGGCACTCCCACTATAGAGTCCTTGTGCAAAGGTGCAGATGACAAAGGTATGGATCTCAGCACTAAAAAGTAGTATTCAAACCCAGAAAAATATAAGCAAGACTGCTTATTTCCCAAAGCAGACACTTCTAATCCATACCCCGCCATTCCAGTTTTGTGCAAAATCCTCTGAAGTATGGCAAGGGTCTGTAGTGTGCGGCACATTGCCCAGAGACAATATAACTTATTTTTTCTGCAAATTCTTGCCACCTAAGAACTCTAAAATGAGCTTTCATTCTAGTTCCTTAAATTCCAATACTATAGCTCAGAGGGGGGATCTTCCACCAATTCAGGCTGCTTTGCTTTAATGAATTATATTTTACAGTAGATGTTCAATCTTAGTTTTTTATGTTAGCTAAACTTGGAAGATGTTGGAGAGTTCCTTCAATGAACTCAGCAGAGTTAACAGTAACTGGGTTTATTGCTGCAACAAAGATCCACATCTTACCAGTGGCCATAGCTAGTTTCCCAAAAGCGTTCCAGCATTTCAGAATACTGCAAGACCAAAGTAAGAGTTCAAGAAAACTTACCACTTTGTCATCACTTCATACATGAATGCAGTATTTTACCAAATATCCCATGGACAGACTTAATTTCTGTTAGTGAGCTTTCCTTAGAAAACAAAACCCTCATGGAATTCTGTGACGGATACATAAATAAACGCGTTTTACCTAGCACTCAAAGTATTAGTGGATATGTATTTGGTAAAAACCTAAATTTACTGCACAGTGCAGGTCATTATAGCTCTCACAATTTGTTATTTCCTTCTATACACCAAGAATAAAGACACAAATTATTTTAAGAGGTGTTTGAGAATCTGTACAGCTTCACAGGTACTCTGTACCTACTCAGTATGCTCAGACCTGCATTTTATTACAATGAGGTAAACTCAGAAGGAAGCCCTACCATTTCCTTGTCTACTGCATGATGCTAGAGGCTGGAACTGAGCAGCTAGTAAGATTGCACATTGAGTTTGCCCAGCCCTGTCAACAGTTGTAGAAGTAGCTGCGTTACACAGCAAACAAAATCATCATGGCAGCTCCGAGTCTTTAAACCCTGCTGACAAGAACAATCGAGCAATTTATAATATCTCCTGGCTGGTTTTCAGAAAGGACTGGGCTCTGATTACTTATTTCAGAGTCTTTTGTACAATTAGTTTGCAGGCAATATAATTTTCTCACTTACTCTTTAATAGAATCATGCAGCTCTGGCTGATAGGGTAACAGTGTATATGTAAAACTCCTGCCTGAAGTGCCAGGGGATAATTTGTATATTCCTTTCAGTAGCATAATGGACTTTTACAGTCTGGCAGTTAAAGGGCTGAGTAACGTAAATTAGTATGATGTTTGAAAATAAAAAATATATGTCAAATCTTCACTCCCCAAACATGCTGCCCTGTGCTTTAATAATACAATGGGATTTATGCCAACGCAAGTCCCCTTTGTCTCTCTTCTTTTAAAAACAGTTCCTTTTTTCTACTAACTTGCGAAACTTTACTATCTCAGGCAAAATACAAGAAAACACTTAAAACACACTTTGCCTATCAAGAGCAATGTATTCACTAAAAATATAATGCCATTACATCTTGAGAGAGCAGGTGAGTTGCTAACACATACACTGCGTTAACAGGCTTGCTGGTTTTAGACACTTCACTGTCAGATCTTCACACACAGATCAAGGATAAGTGGGCCAAGATACCTTTTTTTCATCTTACATGATGAGGTTTGGAAGTTACTTGAATGAGATGTGCAGTCATAGTATGATTTTTATAGTACAGGGACTTACTCAATGACTTTACAAGCCAGCCAAATGACTGGACTTAGCAAAGGTTCTCAAAACCATTTTGGCCATTTCTTGCATGGAACTGGTAAGCAACACTAAGGGTAACAGAAGACAAGAAGCGAAAACCATGACGAAGAAGAGGCCACTAAAAGCACTGGGTCTTATGCCTTAGCATCTTATCCCAGATGAAGTTACTGTCATCAACAGTTACAACTTTAGAACCTCACAGGTATAAAGAGTGCAAAGCTGGCTCTAGAAACTGGCTCCAGTCCATGTGACAGGCTGAAACAGAGGTCTCTCTTTTCCAGAAATACTGACAAGAATAGAAGCTGCAGACAGCAATTCTTAGCAGAAGCATTATTTTCCTTTTCGCACTGCAACATTTGATATTGTAACACCAAAGATGTAAAAGGTTTGCTATGAGCTAATGGAACATGCTCAGAAAATCTCTGGACAAGGATAAGACATGAGGAAGACTGAGATACAGGGTGAAAACATGTTTGGAAAGACAGGCCATGAGCCACTTATAAAAGTAGGAGGAATGTCGAAGATACCAGTATTGAAACTTTTGATATGTGGGAATTTAGGTCCAGAAGAAAAAACAAAAAAAAAAGGAAAAAAAAAAGGTAAACCAGAGGGGAGTTATTTATTCCTTCAGTGTCATAATTCTGTGCTATAATCAGCTCACAAAACCAAGTTTCAGTATCTCTATCTATATTCAATAATGCCCCATTTTTCTCCCAAACTTTCTCCTTGAGCTTCTGTAACCTGCTACACTTTTTCCAAGAACTTGTATTTAAAAAGCAAATGTTATTATTCTTAATAGAGGCTATTGCACCACTGGATTTCAGTCTTTCTGCAGTAACATTTGCCCCAGGTACCAACTTCATTGTTTTTTCCTGGGTGACAGACCCAAAGGAATACACCTGCTTGTCTGTTGACTCTGGAAAATGAAAGGTGGCCAGGATTACAGCTGTAGGTCCTATGGGAATTAACAAAAGAGAAGTCTTTCGAAGAGAGACCAAAGAATCTAAACCAACACAGAGTGCACTACGGCATGTTAGGTCACATTTTGATATATAACCCAGTCAGAACAGAAGAAACAGGTCCTGAGCGTTGTGGTTTAAAAGAAACTGAGAATTGGGTGTTTTTGGAAATAAAGAGTCATGGGCTAAGGGAGAGAAGGATATGGAAAAAGTCGCAGATGGACTTAAAAACATCTGTGATGTTTATAGGTCTTAGCAAAGCTGAACAGAGAAAAGTAAAAGTACTTTCTCTCAGGTTAAAGTTTCAGCTCTTGCAGATTCCCTTTCCCCACTTTGTAGTCAGAACTCACCTGAATTCAAGTATAAGTAAATATTTTTACAAGTACAAGTAATCTTATCAATAAGGTTTCAGAAATGGGGTCAGGTTGGAATGAGGTTTGATTTGAACCTAACTGAACTCCATTTGTGCTGACAAATCTTTCGATGGATTCACCTGATACTGTGGATAGCTCTATGAATTACAGACCTATGAATTCTCCTGCATGTCATCTGGAGCTGATGTTGACTGTATTCACCATTCTTCGTGACTTCAGAAACAATACTGCATAGGCAGAGTTACAGAACATGGTTCCTAAATATCTCAAATATATATATTTTTTTTAATGGTAGGACCATGTATGAAGGATTATGTCTATGCCCCAGTTCCTTGTGTTGCCTTTCCTGTTACAGTAAGAAAATCAGGAGAAGCAGCTAGTGTGTATATATATAATAAATATATAGTTTAAGATTGTATATGACAGACTGACATAGCCAGCTCAAAAGTACATTTTAAATGAAATTACTATATTGAGTTGCTTAAAAGAAACCAGTGTATTATGTTACTGAACTATAATATATTCAGAACTTCTAAAATGTAGGGTTTATTTCTTTTTCTTTTATTCCCAGAAAGCCACATCAATGGAGGTTTAATATGAAAATGTAAACATGATGTTAGTTCATCTGACTACATGACATTTTTACATCAGACTGTAACTTCATGCAGACGGGTTTCCAGCATCATGAAAACCACCGCAATTTTCAGTATGAGGCACTGTCACCGGAGTCAACTTCTTGATCTTCAACAGAAATTAAGGGCATTTGGGTCATCTTAAGAGAGAATCAATGCTTTGAAGACACAAACAGAACTGGTCTCCTGCCGCCTGAGAGTCACTGAAGAGTTGTCCAGGTCAGAAAGGCAAAACCTTCTATATTTTGTTCCTACTGGTATGTTATCTAGGTTGATTTTGATACATTCTACCAAGGTAGCATGGAAAACTGTCATTGCTTGTTTATGAGCACACAGAACATCTCAGTCTGCAAAGCTGCAAACCAAACATTGAAATAAATCACTTGCTGAGTCTTCATGTCTCTAGTTTCAAATAGACAGAGATTCATAAGTAGGCTGGAAGCTTTCAGAGATGTTTATAACAAATAGAGATCCAGCACTACAGACACACATATATATAAGTATAAACAGCATACCAGAAAGATATGCTGCTTACAAACAGTACTGGTAGAGGGGGTGTGTGTATATATATGCATATATATATGGTACACATATACATACACACACATATATATATACACACACACACACCCTAGACCAGTACTATTTGTAAACAGCGTATCGGAGTTTTTCTCACGGTTTTGAAATAGCCATGCCCAAAACAGGATGCTCATTCTTATTTCCTGATAATCTAAATGCAGCATACAACTTACAAGGCTCTAAGGAAAGTAGAGATAGTAAAAAGGAGAGAACCACCTCTACACTTTTAAACTTCTCTCTGGTTTTCAGATTTCAGTGTGGTTATATTTTATTGGCGTACCTTGTTTGGCTGCCACAATTACACAGTGACATTATGACAGGACTAAAAGACATGTTAGAAGGAATTAAAAATACTTGCTAGTTTGGTTAGCCCACAGGCACAGGGAAATCGGGGGAAAGGGAAGATAGTTATCACTGCTTACTTAAAATCTTCTTTGAAAGAAATGCTGATACACAGACTTTCACTTATATGAAGACAGGCTGAGGAAGTTGGGGCTGTTCAGCCTGGAGAAGGCTGTGTAGAGACCTCATAGCAGCCCTCCAGCATCTGAAGGGGGCCTATAGGGATGCTGGGGTGGGACTCTTCAGTAGGGACTGTAGTGACAGGACAAGGGGCAATGGGTTAAAACTTAAACAGGGGAAGTTTAGGTTGCATATAAGAAGGAAATTCTTTCCTGTTAGGGTGGTGAGGCACTGGAATAGGTTGCCCAGGGAGGTTGTGAATGCTCCATCCCTGGCAGTGTTCAAGGCCAGGTTGGACGAGGCCTTGGGTGATATGATTTAGCGTAAGGTGTCCCTGCCCACGGCAGGGGGTGGAACTAGGTGATCTTAAGTTCCTTTCCAACCCTAACGATTCTATGATTCTATGATAAGGAAGGTGAATGATTTCATCAGGTAATGATGGATTCATGGGACATTTAGTGTTAGGTTCACTGGAGGGCTGGCATCTTTGCACCAGAACCAAGGTCCAAAGACTACTGCATCCAGATGCAAGCCTCCACCCTACCTTCCTATAAAAAACCTTGTCATTTTAGTTACCAGTAAAGATGCTGAAAAGCCATAAAATCTTACTTAATTTCCGTCCATTTCCTCCACAAAAATTATGTGTAGTATTACAGGAGTCAGCTTTGAGAGGTGCAAATTAACCTTTGGAAGCCACTTCAGTCATCAGTCATGGTCAACTTCAAAACAAACTTTAGGTTGCCTTATCTGAATTTACATAGCTAGTTCTAACTTTCCTGATTAAAAACTTCTTGATTTAAAAAAAAAAACAAACCAAACAAATGCATTTATTGCAAATCATTTGTATATTTATAGATCCAGTTGGCTCAGTAACGAGTAAACACTCTAAAAAGGGTTGAAAAACCTGAACACTAAAGGGAGTAAAAAACAACTGTGAGCAGCCAAAAAGGTGAACAAGTACCAAGCAGTTTAATCTAGCTCCTAGTCTGGGCAGGCTTTGCAGACCACAGGAAATATATTACTGCAGAACTGTGGATCTGAAGGCATAAAATGAGACGACAGTCTGGGTTAGTTCACATAATCACACAAAAGACAACAGTATTCCCAAGATGGAATATTTCTCACTTTTTTTAGGAGACATGGACGGGCAACAACTCTTAAGGATAAAGGTACTGAATGAGACAGGGAGGGTATGATTCCAGGGCTACTTACTACCTCTTGCTTTACTCACCCTGTGCATAAACATAAGATTTCTGACTCAATACTGCTCATCCAACAGTTTTTTCCTTAAAAAATAAACATATAAAAAAAAGAAACCCCAAACAAACAAACCAAAGCCCAAGAATGACAAGGGCTATTGAATGCAAAATGTTTCAGCCTTTGTGGGAAAACATTAAATACTGTCCAAAGTAAGCTCTGACATGTTTGCAACAAGCCTTATGAGGAAGGCAACCTATCAATACCTAGGCTTTTCACACTGTCTTTTCATGCTGGTTTAAAGAGTCCAAAGATGACAGCCCTGAAGATTTAGAAGGAGGAAGCAAGAATGTTGTCTAGATGCAGACCATTACTTTAGAAAGATGAAGGCTAAAAAAATAAAACAAAGTAATAAACTGTCTTTGAATCTCTTAAGTCCCATCATCCTCCTACTGAAAGCAACAATACCATTTAGGTCTGCTTGCAGAAATGTTTAAGTTACAGGCACTGAAAAATTCCATCTTATTAATGCAAAACGTGTACTTACTGGTTTTCATGATAACTGAGCAAATAATGAGACATGTATTTACACTAAATAGTCACCACAAAATACGTAGTAAGTACAAGACCTCTGTGCTGAACACAAGACTTTGGACCCAGCTGAAAAGTGAAAATGCTGTTTTGCTCTCCTTTTAATGAACACTTGGAGTTTTCAAGATAAGGCAGCAGCACAGCAAAAACTGTGGAGAGACCCTAAAAATCAATGGACCTCTAACTATTTTTAGATGTTGCTATTTTCTCCTATGGCTGATGTTAAGCCAATTTCGGGGAGATTTGGCTGCGTGTGTGTTTCTGTGAGACGTTTGCAATCAGCCACCACGTAAATTATCCCAGAAGCAAACTGAGAGCTGCAGCTGAGTACTAGGCTGAGCAGAGAACATCCAGTTCTTCCAACCCTGATGTGTCACAAAAAGGGGGCAGAACATCATCAGATTCTACTATGACCTAAGAAGACACCGATTTTATATATTCAGCTGCCTTTTTTGGTGGGTTTTCTTTTGGAGTTTTGGCCAGGTAATTTCTTGTTTCTAATTTTTTTCCTAACATCATTGATTTTTATTGTAACCTATGCATTCCTTAACCACAGCCCCAAATACATGTCTGTGCTATGTTAAAAATATATATTTCAAAAAAGACAAAATTACTTCTCCTTCTTATTCAAGACAGGGTTCATTTAATTTCTTCATGTTTAAGAAAATTAGCAGGGACTGCAAGAGGCAGTAAGGGGGGAAGAGAAATCCATCAGCCAGGAAAAGACGTTTTTAGACTAAATTGCCTGAAAGGGAATGACAATCTCCATTACCCTTAAAAACAGGTGTATGCTCTACATTAGAGTGATATTCACCTCATGTAAGGGGCTGCTAGGCACCCTGTGATGCACTTTGTCTTATGTCAGATGCAGGTGGTGTACAGATACTGTACAGCTGCCTGTGGCTTTCAAAAGACTCCTCTGAAATGGAAAGAATTAAAAGACTCCCATTGACTTAGTGGGAAGGACATGAGGTGTCACGTGAACACAAGATGTGCCTCATAATCTAACTTTACCAGCTCAGCCTTGAGCTCACTGAAGTCAGGGCAGTTTTGCCCATGACTTCAACAGGAGCAGCACTTGGATTCTATGAGTCTGAGCTAATTTAGTAACTGATGAATGATAAACAAGAAAGTTATGGGAAAAGTCAAACATTCATTTTCACTGAATCTATAATTAACACATCATAATTATTAGCATTTAAAATAAGCATTTCTTTAAGCCAAGACATGTTATCCTTACAAATGCACAGTTACAGTATTTAACACTTCAGGTAATCTGGTTTACTCTTCTGTACTTATAAATTTCTTGGGTTTTTTTCTATTTCCCAATTTTGTTATTTGCAGTTATGCAGCAACCTTTAAAAACAGACAGAGAAAAAATGTGGTATGAACCAGTAAGTGAAGTGATATAGGGAACAATGACATCTAGGAACACTGAGACTAAATTCCATCATCAACAGCAAAGAAATCTCAGGGGAATTCTTCACACAAGCTTCAAGGTAGGATCTACCCATGCAAAACACAAGTAACTTTTTCTTTTATACTTCTTGTCACCTACCACAATCCACGGTTTGATTCACCCAAATAAGTAGCTTCCATTACTTTACTTTGGATGGTATCAGAAAATTCTTAGTAGATCTGTGAGTTTAGTCAGCACCATTTCTGAAGATGCTGACACAACATTATGACAGTAACAAACTTCCTATTCTTAGTTTCCTCATTACTGCTTTTCCATTATATGTTTGGTTTTGCCTTACTGCGTTATTTTTCCTGTCTTCACAGCACTGTCACCTGCTGATGCAGCAAGCGCTCTAACCACACTGAGATTGTTGGTACAGCTGCCAGTTCTATCTTGAGCTGCGTGGCCAAGTCCAGGATGCTAATCTGGAGAACGATGTCCCTGTCTTGTGCTTCCATGCCCAGAAACTTGCTGTCTATGGTGGAGTGTAAAATTGCAGGCTTCCCATTACTGACAGAAGTCAACACTTCCATCAGCTGACGGTTCTGTGGCTCAAAATACAACTAAAATAACCGTCCATCAGTTCAGTTCTATAGCACAAGCTATCACCCAGCAATTAAATACCATTTATAACAACAGACTTGCCAGTTGAAGTTTAGCAAGCACAAAATACAAATTGCTCACTAGAAACTTTTTTTTGAGGTTTTTGGAAAATGTTCTTGAAGGTCAAGTGAAATCACCTCTTTTTTTTTTTCCACTTTTTCCAACACAAAGATTTGAAATGAGCATACTGTTACTGCCCATTTTACATACGAGTCCAGGCCACTAAGAATCTTCACAGGTATGTTTGTTTACTAGCTGCAAACATTATAACATTTCCCTTATTAATTTTACTTTAAATATTGGAAGTGCTGTACTTAAGAAATCTTGATCAAATGTTTCAAACTTTGGGTTATATGAAACTGCAATCTGAAATCAACTATTATCCTTAACTATTTTCTAAAAAGAAAAGTATGTCACCGGATTGCATTGTCTTCCCTGAGAATTTCAGGTGCTCAACATCTATGAAAATCAAGCAAGTTTTATTGAAGAGCTTAAATTTAGATTTAGCAACCTAATTTTAGTCTCTGAAGTTTAATTTAATGTGACACTATATTCCTGTACAGGCCAAGCTTGGCCTCATGTTCTTTAAATAAAGCATCTCCAATTATACTCGAAAGAATGATATCTAAATCAAAAGTAGAAAGTCCTTTTGTCTCCATTGGTTCTGATGCTAGAACAAGGGGTTATGAAAATTATCCTGTTCGTACTGATTTATGACAAAATATGTGGTGTATTTGTAACAGGTATCCAGAGCATATTAGTACAAAGTACTGGGCAGATACCAAAAGGTGCCAGTTTATGCTCCTTAGAATGTAATCTTTTAGATAGTTGTTGAACCTGTTTAAGGCCACTGTCTATCGTATTGACCAGTTATTCACACACTGATATTCACAAAGCAGTACACCATTAGATCTTGCTCCAATTTTAAATGTACTAGTGTTTTAACCAAAATAAGCTGGATTTCTGTACCAATTTCCAGTATGGTAATGGTATAACTAGGAGTAAAACGCAAGTGTGATCCCTGTGTGCCAGCCACAAGGTGCGCTCAAGAGGTATCCATGACAACCTTTGGAAAATAATCAGTTTTCTACTCAACAATCATTTATGAGAGTCCATGAGAAACTCATACAGAAAACAAACCTGAATGTGCACCAGACAGCTTCAATGTTTTTCGATTTTTCGTTATCAAAATCAATGTGGCTTCTTTCCCAAAGAAGCCCAAAGAGGCTTTTTCATGAGTAACTTCTGTAGGACTAAACACTATGAAGAATGAAAAGATACAGCCTGAAGTCCTAACAGGATTGAGTCAAGGATCATACTATTTTACTTAGAGCAAAAGAGAGAAAAGAAACTTAAAGAACAACCAACCTTGAATTGTCCTCTTGAAGAAAGCTTTGCAGGCCTCACAGGAAGCCACTCCATAGTGGTACCCTGATGCAATGTCACCACACACCAAACACAGTCTTTTGGGCATCGAGTTCAGCATATATTCACACTTGGTCTGTGAATCTTCAGCGATGGTACTGGAGCAGTCGTCATACCGTTTCCTGACCGGCCCGTTGCCCCCAAGCCCTGTGGCTGAAGGGTAGAGGGGAGGTGAGTCCAGCCCGTTCTGATGTCCATTCATGGTGGAACTGTAGCTCCCGCTGGCGTCTGAGGAGCCACCGGGGCTGTGGTGGTTGATGCTGTCCGTCAGAGAGGCAGGGCTTGACGGTTCCGTCTTGATGTACGACGAACAGCTAGAATCAATGTGTCGATCTTTGCTTGACATTCTGCAGAGAAGCCTGTAGTGGGGAGAGGGAGAGAAAGAAGAATCTGTGTATTAAAGACAACGCTCTTTAAGGCTGCTCTGTGGAAGGGTTAGGGACTGCACATCATTCATTCATTAGTCAATACCTCTTGTTCTACAAGAAGGTAATCAGCATAAGGGCATGACAGAGCTTTGTCAAAGCTCCAGACAGGCAGTAAACAAAAAATTTAAAGAGACCAAATCCATCTGTTGTCCCCTCCACCTGCCCTCTAGGCTACATGTCAACTTCACATCAACTCTGGATTCTGAACTTGTCAGCTAGCGAGTCAAAAAATTAAGGAAATCCCATTAGATGACTTGGCTATTAAATGTCATCTTTCTGCCATCACTACTTTCCTTATTTATAAATCCCAGCACTATGAGGAGCAAATACTTCTGAGTTTGATCACATAAAGGTTCTGCTCTGTAATTAATATTTGTCAAGACCCTAAACTAACATGTATCCATCATCTATTGATCTGATCCCAGAACTGAAGAGCAAGTCTTCTTTATTTCCCTTTATTAATACTGTTTTATTATAGATACAGCTATTTAGCAACACAGTAGCACACCAATGGGAAACTCTAACAAATTATTAAGGCTGGACTCCATTTTCACAAAATCTGTGAAATGATTCATCAGCTCTGCCTGCAATTACTTTCCAGCCATTATCTTCAGACTAACCAGTAATAACTATGCTACTATCCCATATATCTGCAGCTCTATAGGAATGTCATTTTATGGCTTCCACTCTTGGATTAAAAAAAAACCCAACATATATTAGAGGAAATTTTAGATAGAAGTTTGTCTTTCAGAAGGTGAGAACCTTACTCCTCAGTCCTCACATTTTCAGGATTAAACATTTAAAAAAAAACTATGTAACACTTGATTTGACAAATTAGTGCTTTATATAGGAGAGGGAGGAACCTTCTTTGTCTAGTAATCTCAAAGATTTTTCTTGGTTTTAAACATATTTTAGGGAGAACAAAGGACAAAAATAACAGTTAGAAAGCTCCAAACCAGATACTATCTTCATTTTCTCCCACTGTGATTATAAGACCACAGTAGCAAATGGCCTACTCAGCATTTTCCTGACATTAAACTCAGAGGCTGCCAAAGTATAGGTGACAGATATGAGCATTTCTCTAGAAAAATTCTCAGCAGAAAAGCAACGACCCCATAAGGCCACCCACCCAGAGCTACAGATTCATGTTTTCAAAGCAAACGCATGAGGCCAGACAATCTGACTTAATTTTCCAAACTCATTTCTGAGCTCATGCTTTCACTTTTTCACCTTTCTGTGTATAAAGTAAAATAACAAAAATAAAATCAATTTCTGCTTCAAGATCTGGAATCAAGTTCACCAATGGAAAAACAGGCATCAATCCAGAGTTTGCTTCCTTTCCAATGAGAGAAACCAAGATCAAAGCCTAAGCCTTCATTAAAGATGCCCACTTAGGATGAAATTTACCCTAAAATCAGTGCCCACAAATCTTATTTGGGACCAATCAATTGCTGTGATTTTTACTGTAAAATACTACTGGAAACAAATGACACGTGAATTTGGGAAACAGCCAAACCGATGAGCAGAATCGTTACCATCCACACTTAAGACCAGTATTTATTTGGGGAGGTAAAAGGAGAGAGCTACCTGGTGCCAGTAAATAAACCAAGGAAATGGGAAGGTTAAAGGTGTGAAAATATCTTATTACACTGGACCACCTGCTTGTGTTGTCCTTTCTTCAAGAACTGGAAGGGGGCGGGAGGGAAATCCCCTAGCCAGCCTGCAGTAGCCTGTGCCTTTTCTTCTGCATCTGCTGCCTTGTGGCCGTCACTGTTAATGAGTGCTGTAATTAATAGACAGCTCTCTCTTGTCTCTTTAGTTGCACTCTGGGCTAAGCACTTTTCTCAAGTCCACGTTTGAAAGAAAACGGGTCGGCACTGACTTCCAGCGGCTCTGTGAATTTCTTTTAATTTAGAGCACTTATACCACCCCTCCACTTATTACCTTATAATTACTGGACCGCTCTCACATACGTTATGATCTTAGACTAGAGTTAGAAGTTATTAGGGTACTAAAACATGGTGTCGCCATCTCCTCTCTCTTTGACACTGAATTTTATATAGCTATGATTAAAAGCATCAATTAACTTTCACGTTCCACCAACTTATTTTGTATATTACTTTTCTATACACTAACAGCAAGGCACTTTCATTGACTAAACAGGTAGTTGGTCTTCTTTTTACCTCCCATCTGCTGAGACTCCACATATAAAGTCTCAAAATAAGAGTCTCCACCTACAGCTTGATGGCATGTTCGTGCCTAAGACACCCATTGCTGGTTTGGTTTTCTCAGATTTGTGCGATAATACACTCAAATGTCACCCTTCCCATAAAAACCATTGGCAATTACGTGATTGCCCAAATGCACGTTGTTTTAGCTGGTGCAAAAGCAGCTATCTCCCACTCCAAGCTGTCAGAACCAACATACAATCTCAGTTGTACAAGCATTATGTGATCACCGGTGTTGCATAGGCTAAAGCTAGTCTGTTAATGCTTCTGAAGTAGCAGTTTCTGGTACTAACCAAGATAGAGCTGCTTTTGTCTACAGCTTAAACAGTACAGTCTTGATTGGCGCATGCTGGCAAAGCACAAGTGCAATTAAAACATTAACCATTCCACAGAAAAACGAAAACAACAGTGCCTGACTCCGAGGACAAAAACTTTCCCGATCCCCCAAAGGTGAAGCAGAGGAAGGCTGGGTACTAGCTGTGGGTGGGCAACAGACACCTTCGGCTTTCCCTCCTTTGTTACTATACCACAGCTTGAACAAAAGTAATTCAAGAGCCATCTTACATGGATGGCAGGTGTGACCACCATCAAATTATCATGCTGAACACTTGGAATAATGCCTAAGCCAGATCTCTGTAAAATCCCTCCCTCAGTTCCCTCCTAATTACTACTTAGCTCGTTACACTTAAGAATTCCTAGACACCATTGCATTATAGTCTAAAACTACAGTTGGAGTTTAATTCTCTCTTCCTCTCAGAGTCTGAAATTCTACAGCTCTATTATTCAAGCCTGAAATATTCACAACTATCTATAAATTCAATTGTCAGCCAGTGGGTTTTATTCTAGACTTCACTTCAATCTAAAATTAGAGGCACTAAAATTCACATTAACTCTAAGAGGAGTGTAGTGAATAAGACTTCATTTCAAAAGAACACCTTTTTGTCAGAAAGAGCTATTTTCAAGATGATGGCTTTATCTGCATTCAGAGAGAATAAGCCCAATTCCACATTGTGCTGTTAATGCAAAAATTTTAGGTCACATTGGATTAATAAAAATCTAAATTTAGTTAAGGTTTATGAATAGAAATAACATGTGTCATATAAAAATGTGCAGTATTTATTTTAAAGCCTTGGTGGGGTTGTTTTTTTTCTTTACTAGATCTTAAGTCAAATAACTGGCAGCTCCATTTGGGATGAGCTGTTCTAAGGTTAAGTTTTCTAACAAATGGTAGCTCAGTAATTTTAGGGAAAATACCTAATTGGCTCTAGAAGCATTTCCATGCCCCTGTACAAGAGAAACCACACAGGGTGCTGCAAGCCTTGAGTAATATGCAATATATAGTATGGCTCTACACATCTCTACTAAATTTACTTCACAACTACTCTGCTTAAGTTAAACCTGAAGCCAGTCACTGCTGACCGAAAAGGTACAATGAGAGATTACTTCAATATGCAACTCCTGCTTTAAACAATAGTGAATAAATTGTAATGCTATGTGCTTATGAAAGGTTGAATATATTAAGAATTTATTAATGCAATCACATTTGTATTTCCATCTACCTGCCACATTACTAATGATATTGACAGTGCTGACACTGGTTAAATCAGTATCAATAGACAAGAGGAGTGCAAAAATTAACTGCATCTGATTACAGTATATAGCCTTAAAAAAGAAAGCCTTCCCACCCGAGTTACTGGGAGCTCTTTATATTCCATCCATACATGCAATTGGTTTAGAAACTTACTTTTTCCCCTCATATCCCTTCTTACCAATACCTAAAGGAAGCAAAACAACATGCCAATACTTCATAAGCCGCATATTTCAGGCTCACTTTTACAGTAGGAAAAGCTCTGCTTACAGCATCATTCACTACTTCGGAGCTGCACTGGTGGTTTCAGTGACAGTAATAATTAGTCACAATAATTAGAGGGAGCACCTTTATTGTAGACCAACACAAAAGTCTGGTTTTACCTGCACATGAAGTTTCTCTTTTCTTGAAGAGAGAATTCCCTATTTCCAGAAATGTCAAAATAGGTTGCTAGCAGTTAACATTTTTAATGACAGCCACTACATGGGAGCATTATTGAGGCAATGTTATTATGCACACCTAGGAACTTTTTACACCATCAGTGCAATCCATCTGATCTTCCTAGGATACATCCTACTGACTCATGTAGATGTCAACCAAAAAGGTCTTGCTATCCTCAAGTGTTAACTATGGAAATAAATGCATGAAAGAAAGTCTTAGAGTAGGTGACACAGTTAAGTCTATAGCCAGGAATGGAAGCCAGCTCCTTGCTTTGACCATAAAGATCACATTCCCTCACACGTACCGTGCTTGCTTTCGGTATCATTTCACAGGTCTACATCAAAACCAAAAGGCAGAAAACAGTGCAGCGTGTTCCAGCTGATTTCCCATACTCTGCTTCTCTGAATGTAAGAGAATAAAAATGTTTGTGAGGAAAGAAATGAAAACGCTGCTTCTTGCTTCAGCACTCATGACAACACCTCAAGACTCTTACTGGGTCCTATTAAAGAGCTGAGTAACAATTTCAGCCGAGCTGCTTTACACTGAGCTTTTTTTTTTTTTTTCCTGCTTCAGCTAATTGCACTCTAGTAAAGTGGCAAAATGCGAATCACTTAGGAAAATGGGCACCAGCTGCTATTGTCAGAGAATGGAGATGCCAAAGAAAAGGAAAGCGACTGAATGAAGTGTCATGTCAGAAATCAACGGTGCAACGTGTGATTTGAGAAAACATGACTACTTTACAGAGACAGGGTGTCATTATGGCATCACAGTAATACGATGCTTTGACAACTGCTGAGTCTAACATATCATCATTGCATTAAGGTGCACCGGCTTAGTTCGGAGAAAGAAAAAGAAAGGACTTCTTTTAATAAGGAATATCGTAAGGCCTGCTTGGTTAACCTAGTGGATGAGATCATTAATTGCAAAGAATTGCTAATCTCGTGCCATGCACAGACAAACAAAACTGTTATTATGCATTACATCTTCATTAATGAGCACACATGCGCAACCATGTAGTAAAGAGCACATTGTACAAAACAGAAGGGCTGTGGTGGTGTGTTTTGTTTGGTTTTTTTTTTCAAACAAATGTTAAATGTTTCACTGGGCTTCGTAATTTCTTCTTCGTTTTACATTTTCTTGAAACCTTCACCTTGGTAAGGGAAAGCAAAGCAAGCCAATGATGTCTTCCAGAACATCTGTCACAGCCACCAGCAGCCGGTACAGAAGAAGCAATGCGCTAAGCCATCATGTTGTTACCAGCAGTGGCCTGAGTTAGCTGATGACTGCTGACAGAGCATCCAGGTTCCCAAACAGTTATTACTGCTCCATATGCCATCGACCAAGCTCTGCTAAAGCACCACCTACACAGAAGGCAGTGGAAGATCACACTTTTGAGTTTAGCAAACCAAACCATTATCTGTATCTATTCTGAGAGGCTGCACTTAGCTTGTTTTCCATGCTGCTTTTTCAAGTGGCTGACTTACAACTACTACAGACCCTCCAAAATGAGGGGGAATTATTTGAACCTCCCTCCTCCCCCCTGTATATACATATTCATTATGCCTTCCTTTTCTGTTTCAAGTTGATTCACTGTGCTTCCTGGCTGATACACTTTGTTAACAAGAAGGAAATGATCCTGAGATACCCCAATGTGTTGCAAATTATCACTGTTGACAGCTTCTGCATTTAAGGACTACATCTGATGCAACAATGCATACTAGCGTCATTTATCTTTAGCTCATTTCCTTGGACCTATTTCAACTGAGGGTGAGCATCCCCTGTTTATAGCTCTAAATACTGTAAGTGAGCAACTGGCAAATCAATAAAACTCTTAAATGCATAATAATACTGTGCAATTACTTACATGATGTTTTGCATAATTAACTGTCTGAGGTGTTCTTTGATATAATGGATACTCAGAGTATGGAATAACCTATAAGCCTATAAAACACACCCTGTTTATAACGCACAGAAATTATCTTTAAAACTCTCATTCTAATAATCCAAATCAGGCTTTGGCACTGTATGACAGAAAACGCTCCTTTCCTGCCAAGTCTAAATCAATTCTTACGGCATTACTTCATAACTAACGTGATATTTCACTGATGATGACTATTACCCTGATTACTTGGAAGTAATGCAGCAATAGCAAAAATACACTTAGATTAAACAAACTACTGCTATTTAATCAATATTATTGAGACAAACTAAGTGTTTTAATAAGTCTGTATAGATGCACTAATGCTGGTTTAATTAAATGTATCCTTAGACATGCACAAGCTCTGCAGCATACAGATCCTATGGCTCGACAGGCTGTAACATCACTCTCGTGAATTTAAAAGCTGAAGCACTCAAAGCCAACAGGATTTAAACCCTTTCAGACTGCAAAATGATTATTCTTTACCTCAGATACTCTTTTGGGAACAAAGAGCAAAGAAGGAAGAATACACAAAGACCCTGCACCTTTGAGCCAAAGCACCAGACATCTGAAGAGGTGCCAGCCAGCCCTCAGTGACACAGCATCCAATGCATCCAGTATATGTCACTGCAACACACTTACAAAACCAAAACAAACCATCCTCCAACTAAAAAACAAAAAATAAAGCTGATATAAACATCACAAAACTGACTTTATTTTCACATGTGTATGTAACACATGCCCTGTTAGCTCTGTTATGCACCACTGCTAGCAGGCCATCACCACCCAATGTTTCCTGCAGAAAAGACTTGCCTACTTCTACAGATTTCATGTATTTCAAGTGGGGAAAAAAAAATGCTTTTTTGGTATGCTCTGATAATTCAGTTTTCAAAAACTGGGGAAAAAAAAGGAGGGGAGGCAGGCGGGCTTGAAAATACTGAAGGGAAGACAACACAAGTAGATGGCACTTTAAATCAAATTCATCCTGGAATGCCTGAGAGTTATACATAGAAGAAATATATGATTTTGTCTTTTGTGCATATATTATGGCTCTGATACAAATCAAGCTTTAGTAAATACTTCATATGCCTATTTAAATTTTTAGGTTTCTCTTTTTCTCCTGCGTTTCTAACATTTTTACAGTTAGAACATGGCTGCTGTTTGAAGTTACAGTCGCATCATTACGATTAGGCTTACCTTCTCCCATGTACTGGCTTCTAGCCTAATGTGACATACTTTCATTGCTGCAATACTTGACATGCCTCAAACGAGTCAGCTCTGCAGTGAGAGGAGCCTGGAGAGCTGCAGAAACTCACTCTGGGAGACTTTCCATGCCCAAACGTTTTCAACCAAAAGACTGCAATGTGACTACTAGTACGATGGTGATGCCTCATCATATGAAAAGCAATATATTGATCATGAAGATTAAGATTTTATTACTCTCTTTTCAAGCTGCAAACTAACACTTTTAATTCATGCCACATGTTGGAAGACAGCAAAATACTCTGGTTAAAAACTGAGGTGTTTTTCCATGGTGGAACATCATTTTACTTGCAGTGGTATCAGGTGGAGGCCACCTGACATCTCTAGGCCCCAGAGGACAGGCTAAAGTGTCCAGGAGTCATCTAATTATTAATTGTGAGGATTCTTTTTATTAAGAGAAATCAACTGAAATAGTGAAAGAAAATAAAAAGCTACGTTTAGCTACACTTCAAGGGAGCAAAAATACAAACCTACAAAAATAAGTAAAGATTCACTCAAGAACATAACAGGCTTTCTAAAGAGGGATTATTTTGAAATGATTACAGCATCAAAAGCAGTTACTTGCACCAGTCAGAAAGCCAGTACCTCAGATCAGAGAGACATAGCTGTCACTCATCACTTTCCAGAAGGAAAAAGAAGACAAATAACACGCCTTCAGTCTCAAGAGTCAAAAGTTTGCTTCACCAGATTTTCCATTTCTAGCTGAGAGGCAGAGTGTAGGTGTGTGCACACCGTGTACCTGTCTCCCCCCAGCTCCCTCCCTGCTCATCTGCAGATTTATAACAGAATTACAATTTGCCAGCCAAGCTCTGTTAAATTGGAGAAGCAATTAGAAAAAATGTGCCAGAAATAGTATCAGAGAGTGAGTGCCTTAACAGGCTCAGGGCTAAAACTTACAAAAGCAAGCCATCCTTCTCCCACCCTCTTTGCTCAGCCTGCTCTGGTCCTCCCAGCCAGTTCTAAATCCCCACACACACGTATATGCACTCACACACAAGCAACCAAAAAGCTACTTGGTGAATTGGAAAATGACGTTTTCCCACAATCATTGTTTAAGTGAATGTTTGTCCCATTGTGTTACACCATGCTGTCAGCTAGCAGCAGGGAGTCGCTGAGTTGTTACTACATTTGATTTGACTGCCAGTAGGAAGCTTTATTTCTACCAACTGTTAGTTGCCAGCTCTAAGGATCTTCTCTTTACTTTGAGAGGTTCTTACTTTTTATGCAGAAGCATCTCCACATCCCCATGCACCACAGCAGTCTCTACGCTCAAGTCTTGCTGCCTTAATACAATTACTCTTTCACGTTTAAGGCAACTATGAGTCAATTCT
The DNA here is from genome assembly GCF_033815535.1 of Pezoporus flaviventris. NCBI lineage: Eukaryota > Metazoa > Chordata > Aves > Psittaciformes > Psittacidae > Pezoporus > Pezoporus flaviventris. The sequence continues at coordinate 603,993 of NW_026892631.1, forward strand.
GTTACACATCAGGAATGTGACTGTTATATCTGGATAGCTGAATGAGAGGTGCAAAAATCAGTATTTACATAAGCAAACTGAAGCAGGGGAATTTTATTATAATCTTTTCTGGAAAAATGTAGGATTAGGGAGCAGATATGTAGAGATAACCTGGGTGGATTTTCCTTCCAAGGAGAAAGTGCTTGCTATCCAGACAGACATATGCTTCCCACACAGAGTTTGTAGCAGGGCTTTTTTGTTTGCTTGTTTATTATTCATGTATATCCTGAAAGGTTCTCCTCCATCAAACAAGATCCTATAACTTTAACAGTTGTTTACAATGCTTCCTCTTCCTACACAATAACGATGATTTTGATAATTAGGATCTAATTATAATGGATCTGACAACAACTTCCAACAACGAAGAGCATCTTTAGAAAAATTAAAGCATATGCGTGAATGGTATAGGGAGGTGGGGTGGGGGAGAGAAATACATTCCTATGAGACAGCCTGAGAACTCAGGCTGAATTGAAAAGTAATTAACACTAAAGAGCTAAAACTGTAATTAAAGAAAATTTCATTAAAGGCAGGCAGGTGATTCCACTTCCCTAAATATGCCAAGGTGCTATATATGAATAAAATAGCAGGCGGTTTCAGTGAGTGGAGCAGGAAAGCCGTGTCTTTAACCAGATCAAATTCTCAAAATTGGCTGTCAAGACGGGATTGTTGTGATTTATACCCGTCTATCAAGCGCATGAAAGAGAGAGACAGGAGAGGGAAAGAGGCAAGCTGCTGTCGCTTCCATTCGCAAAGCACCTTTAATTTCCACGGCACCATCTGTTACCAAATCTAATTCACATTCCCTCCTAATCTGGTTTAGTTCCATAATACTAATTCTTCTACTACTCTTCTGGACATCGCTCTCAAGAAAAAGCTTTAGTTCTGGGGTGGTAAAAAATTGAATATTATACAGTTTAGGTTCTGGTGACTTAAGCAAAGCATGCTTCCCATTAAAATGTACTCCTGGTAAAAGGATTTGTTTCCAGCCAGTGCAGAGAGACAGAATTGCTCACATTTGAAAAAAGGAGGGGGGGTGTGGGGGGGTGTTGGAGGAGAGAGGCAAAGAAGGGGAATAAAAGGGAAAAACAAATCCCAAACACAGCTGATGAAAGTAGGCTGTGGACATGAAAGCAGAGGTTGTCATAAAATACAGCTGTTGTCAAGTTTAGTCACTTTCAGTACTGGCTAAAAAAAATCACTTTGTCGTGATTTCATACTGAAAGCTAGAAACTGTACTTTTGCTAAGGGAACTAAAAGGAGTGAAATGTTAAGACTCTACAGTGGTAAAAATACTTCTCTCAAATTACAAGATGCCCATGTCTGTAGGAAACCAAAGAGGTTGGGACAACAAATGAAAATGGTTTCCTGGATGCCATGGCCCTACAGTTAGCTGGGTGACAATTACAAAAATCTCAATCACTTTTGGGGATGGGGAAGCAAAGTAAAGGACCAGCTCTCTTCTGTGGTTAAGACCTTTCAGGCAGGCAGCACCTCATCTCCTGGGTCTAGGGGAGACTCAGCTTTCTTCTTGGTTCCTACACAGAGCTCCTTGACCAGGTTCTCCTGAAATCAACATAAGAAGGAAAAAAGGACCTAGAGAAATATTACTAATAAGAATATGATGCTACTCATGATCAATAGCACTCTTTTACTTCTGGATTTTAACACAGATTTTAAACTGCGATTCCAGGGTGTACCACTAGCACCCTCTTACCCTCTTACAGCTGGGCAAAATAAGACAAAGAAAAGTAAAGAGTTGCCTCAGCAGGCCAACTAAATGGCATGGAACAGAATCAAGGTCCTAGGGAATCCAAATCCAGGATATTCGGCACGGCTTTGATGAAAACATGCCTTGGAAGTCTGACTATTTATTTCTAAGAAGAGAACTTGCCTTGAACTTCCAGATACAGGGCTTTTATTACTCTAAAATTAGTATTTCTTTCCTAAATGGGAAGTTTATTTTAAGGCTAAATTAGATCTCTTCTTATTCGTACACTAAAATGTTTATTTTCTGTCAAAGTAATCCCAATTTCTTTGTGTGTAGCCTTCCCACCCAAAAATAAACCTTACGGCAAAAACGGCTTTAGCCAGCACAGAGGGTAGTGAGCAGGGTGTGAGCAATGTGGAGTTGTGAATAGCCCAAGGTTTTTATGTTGTTGGGGGCTTTTTGTCAGGATTTGAAATGGAAGAGGCAGGCAATATCAGGAAAAGAAATACTCTAATATTCTGTAAAATCCAAAAAGGAGTGCTAGTTTTCATGATATGAAATAGTAATGCATAAACAGATGCCTGGTAAAAGATTTCTAACTGCTGTGAAACACCAGTGAATGGAGATGTCAGTTCTGAAAATCAACAGGAATTCTGAAGAAGTCTCCTCCTCCAATATTCACTGATTGATTCTCACATTGCTTAAATCATCTGGGTAATTTTATAAACAGCACTGGGTTTGTCATTTTTCATCAGAAGAATAGGTGAAAAACTAAAATCAAATGCATTCTAAATACAGTACATCTGCCATACATTGTGGGTCAAAACCTTGCAGACAGGGGAATAGACCCAGCAACTCTGAAGCTCTGCAAATCATACTAGCTAATGGTGTTATTCCCAAACCCAGCCTGTGATTTCAGGGGGTCTAAGGTCCTGATACTCTGATAAACAAGATATAAGTGCAATACTATAACCTACTACACCCAAAGAAAAGCACACTGACACTGAAGGACTCTGTGAGCAAAGCACTCTAAACTTATTATACATTTTTTTACACTAAAGCATTTGAGTGATACTAGCCCTGGCTCCAAATGCACATTTCTATGCCTAAAGTCCCATAACACTTGAAAATGAAAACTGTAAGAAAAAAAATAACTTCTTCCTTTGAATTCTTACTCTTTTTTCATCTATCTTGATTCTGAAAGCACTGGAAATTAAAAATACACAAAGCAAATAGTGGACTGTGTTACTTGGGTATAGTACTGATGACCAAATTTATCTCATGCTGAGATAAATCAGAGTATATGGAAGATAAACTTACACATCTTAAGTCTTTGCTAGTCTGCCATGGATTTTCATGTGTGATTACAGATTTTTTTACAAATAATAAACAAAATTTTGGCTTTTCACAGTTCCTTGTTCTTCACATATTACGATGTGCAATTCAAACCTATTCATGCCGCTGTGTTTACATGTCAGATATTTGCCTCTGGATATAAGCAGCAAAGGCCAGGAAGTAATGGCTTTCACTTTGAAAATGTTTGCATGACTCCAGCAAGTTTGCAGAATGAGCTTTTCACCAAGTCCTGAAATGGTTTCTTCTATCTTTTGCCTTCTATTTTGGTGGGAGTCACAAGAAAAAAAAAAGAAGGAAATTCAGCATATTCCAGGAAAAATTGTCAAAAGTAACAAACGTGTACCAATCCAATTATTACATCCAGAACAAGGAGGTTGCTACCTGCAATTACAAAGCAATCGTATCAATATGCTGCAATGATTACCCGCTGAACCTGCGGTCATCTGTGCTGTAAGAAGCACTGAAAGACTTGTCCAAGAAAAGCTTTACCTGAACAGATCCGCATTAACGACTCCATATTGCAGACCACACATTTCAGCTGTATTTTAATGATAGAAATTCTCCAAGTATTTCAACAATATAAAGCCTGGATCAAATATTTATTTCTCAGATCTAAAAGTTCTGCTGAGGTCAAGTGTCCTTGGGTAAGCAATGGAAGAAAGACTGGCCTGGAGACAGCACGGCATTCCATCACTAAACTAAATGAACACACACATTTGATCCCGAGAAGGTTTGTGCCTCACTAGTTTAAGTGCAAGCTCAGGCTGCTCGGCAAACCGAGTATCAGCCCTGATCAGTTCATGGGAGTGCATTAAAGGATAATGTAACCAGATTGGACTTTACATTTTTTTATCATGATAGGACTAAGGTCTGGAACAGCAATCCACCTGCACTTCACAAAGCATCTGCCTAGAACATACACCAGATTTGCTCCACTCCTTCACAGGCTCTTTACACAGTAGAAAGTCTGACAGCAACTATGCCTTTATATTACCATTGTTTCCTGCCCATATCAGGGGAGTTGGAACTAGATGATCTTAAACTCCTTTCCAACCCTAACTGTTCTATGATTCATGGAATAAGTAGTCTGGAGTTCTAAAAAATTAATTATGAGCAACAAAGATAACACAAATAAACTCAAATCTTTAATTACCTATAAGTGGAAGCTTAATAAACCGAGAGTGTTTGTGGAGATCAGCATGAACACCTAAAGGAGGTCACTCTCATCTACCCCTGGATAGCTGCTTCAAGCATACTGTAAAATCCAAAACAGGACATCCACTGGAACATCCATCACAGGACAACAGATAATGATAGCCCAATGATGATGGGGGATTGGCTGACTGTACATTATACAGGAACGGTTATCCTATAGGTTGTATTAAATATGAAAGCCTAAGATTTATGTTATGGGTGATAAGGCCAAGAATGCTGTAAAAGTGAAAAAATATGGCAACAGTATGCAGTACATCACTACTAGGATAATTATTTATATAAAAAGTTCCCATTCTTAGACTTCCAGCATGTAGGGATAGAATTCATATATTCAAAGACGACATAATAATAACCTGCCAGCTTGTGGTGATGGATATGTTTTTAATCCAAATGACCACAGTCTACAGTCTACCTGTCATAAAAGGACACAAAAAATTGAGTTTTCCTTTCATAATTCTTTAAGTTGAAAGGGAAAAAAGGAAAAGCATGATAAGTGGCTCATTCCTGTGGACAGATGGACAGGCAGTAGTAATACGTATGAATAAAAGGCACTGTTCCTTCACTAATGCTATTTTCACTTGTTACACATTGCAACTCAGACAGGGAAGGTATCCCTTCCTTGTGCCTTTTCAAGGATTTCACTATATAATCTAAGTTATATTGCATACAGTAAGAGATTGCTATAAAGACTAAGAAGTATATTACACTATTTAGCTGTCATCTTGAAAACAACCCTCCACAAAAGCACTATTTCATGTACTGACTTGAGGTACTTGCCCCCAAAGGTCCCCTTCTCTTTAATTCCCTGCTACTAGGAAGGAGTATCTGACCTGTATATTTCAATCTCTAAAAATTCACTCAATCAAGGAATGCTGGCAGTAATTTAATAAATCTATCAGTCCCTTCTGATGCAGAAGGAAAACTGCACAGTCCATTTCTGTTCCCTCCACCCAGCTCACATACAAACCCCTTGCTACAAATCCTCCACAGCCTGCGTCCTTCCACGGGTAAAAATGACAAAGAAATCCAACTAAGTTAATGTTAAGTGCTGAAAATGTAGGCAGACTGCTCAGTTATTTCATTTTAAAAGATCTTCATTTTCCCATCTGTGTTATGGCAATTTTATTACACATTCGGCAAATTTACAGTAACAAGATGTTCCCTTGACAAATTAATCACTTTCCAAGCATTTTATCATATAAATAAAATATCACCTCAAGAGAGAAAATCAGCTCAATCAGTTGATTTAACCCATCTTTCAGGGAACTCGTCTGAAACAGATTGAGCACATTTTGTCTGAAGAGGGACTGTGCGCACATCCTCCTGGAATCCCAGCTCATATGGTGAGGCTTTCCAAACGAAAATGTTTTAAGGCTGGCTGATAGGATGCAATAGTCTTCCTATAAGAACTACACTGCTGCAATGAGAGATCCCCACCAGGAACACAGACTTGTTTAGAAACTGGTACAGGTCTTAACTGAAGGAACTGCATCTCTCCTTAAACTCCTGAATGATATTTCTCCTGTGTTTTGCAATGATCATAATGCAAGAGTAAAATCTTGCCTATTTTTTATAATCACAATAAAACAACATAGTTAAACTCCAACCATTTTTGCAGCTGATGAAACTGAAGGTTTTTTGCTTGGCTTTTTAAAACCTCCCCAATGCTTTCTAAACATTTTGGGAAGTAAATTCTGTTTTTACAAAATATAAGTGACCGGCAACACTAGCAATGCAATATATGAACAGTAGAGAAGTGGGTTCAATTTGGGTTTTCCCAAACTAACCCTTAAAACAACTCAGTGCCTTTCCGGAGACAATCTGTCACTGAAGCAATTTAACCTCTCTGCCATTTAACATTTCTCTCTCTGCCCTGCTCCTCTCATTCTACTTCCCATTCAGGGACTGCCAACAAGTATAAATAAGACAAGAACGACTACCTCTGTTTACGTTACTAGAATACAAAGTTGTTTATCCCAACAAATTTTAGGCAGATTTGTTATTTTTCACTTGAGGTTAGTAGCATCAATACAGGCTTTCTGTATTTATTCCATCACTCTAAGGAAATATGAATGCAAATTACCCTTTTGCCAGGAGGACAACCCCACCAGACAACACAGATACGTAATTTTGGCAACATGACTTATACTCTTCAATGAGATATTCACAATATTCTCAACAACAAAATTGTGGGTGCCAAAGCAAATTCACACATCTAGACATCCTTTTCGTTCCCTTTACTCCTTCAGCAAAACACTAACTTTACCTCCCTAAATACTAACACAGGGAAAATGCATGTAACACCACAATTAACTAACCTAGAAGCAGGAAAACAGCATGCTTTATGGAATGGTATCAAATAACAACACAAATGCTAGTATTTGCTACTTAGCCCATATAATTAATAACGCTGTAAAACAGGCATATTAATACTACAAGGCATCAGTATTACAAGCTGCAAGCTTTGCACAACCCTGAATGCCTTAAGTGTTATCAATGAAGAATGCTTAGATGCACAATTATTAATTTACACACAAATACAAAATTCCATGTCCTACATGTACCTTTTACCTGATAAAACATTCCTGGTTTAGGTAATGTTTTAAAAGAATTACTATCAGAGGTCATGAAATACAACAAAGGATTCTGAGCATCAGTCAGAGAAACTTCAGTTCTTTACATGGATGCTGAACACTTAAAGACAAAGAAAGGCAAACACAGAACAGTTATAGTACTTATTAATCTTATTCTCTTCTATATTTGGAAAATCTACATATTTGTTGTACAAGATGCAAGTGAACCAGGCCAACTGGAAAGGGTTTATTATCCATTGACCCCTCCCTACATATACTTAACCAGGAAATTTACTACCTGTATCAAGTGTCTTATGCATGCAAGCCTTGCAGAATCAAGTCTCAGCAAAATAGTGTTTCCTTTAAGAAGCAGCTGATTCAGCTTTCATCAGAAAAAAAGAGCATTCTAAACATGAAGCATATGCCATGGGATGCTTGCTTCTTTCCCTGGAATTTAAACAATGGAAATAAGTACATTTTCCTGTTCTTACTAATGTATATTTTTTAGAGACATGGAGCAGCTGGACCCTTAAGTGAAATGAAAAGATTCTGTCCTCAACCAGTACACACAAATCAGCCACTTTTGATCCAAAAAGCATAACCGAAAGCAGTGCTTTTCTTAAGCATGAAGTGCTTTCCTCCAACACTGCAATGGAGGAAAAGTATAGACACTACTTGTTCTTCACATGCCTTGAAAACTGAGCAAAATTCAGTGAGTTTGGGTGACATCAGAACACAACTGAAGACCAAGGTGCCAGTGCAGCCACTGTAGAAGTGGATGAAATTTAATTTCATTCAGTAAACACACAATTGCTTTCAAGATTCAGCTCACCTGGTTATATAGTATTTATATTTTATAAAAACCTAGGCAATGGTCAAACCAAAGTGTAACAATACATAGGCAATTGCAAAATGAAGGGCAAATCCTGCAGACCTCATGTAGGGCATAAAGCTCCCAGGTGAGAAGTAACCTCAGAGAAGGATAGGTGTTGCTTACTTAACCCAAATTCCTACTAACATCCATTTACTCTGACAGTATCTAATTGAGAAAGTGTCTTCATTTGATACTCCTTTGGCCTAAGTATCTGAGATGCACAGAATTCCTCCTATTGGCTTTTAAATGGAAAATTAAATTCTTCTTTTGAAACCCATGTCCTTGCAGTTCTGAAGTAGCCACTAACCCTTTTATACACCATAAAATAGTATCATTCCCTCCCCCCCCCCCGCTATTGTTTTCTGATTCACCACAGAACATACACTGTACTCCTAAAAACTCACTGAAGTCAATCTACATGAAAAATGAGAACTCCGACATGGAAAGTTAAAAACATAGACTTTAGTTACTTCCACAGGTTAACTTAATCTTCATTTAATGAGGGGATTACATAGCTTCAGGGACCCCATTTGAGATGGAAGATGGATATTCCCATTGACTCAGATGCTTTAAAATAGTTTCTAGGGTCTCAACTTTTGCAAACAAAAACCTCTTCAATCTGAGGAAGATACAGGACACAGAACCTTTTAATCTGAAAGATGACAAAGTGGATTATTGGTCAGTTACACTTGCCAACAGGGTGACCCATTACCATGAGTGTTCTATGGCAAGTACACGATGTTACCTTAATAGTAGCTAGAGCCTTACTGGCTTACAAAAAAAACTAAAAAGGGTTTTGCATATGAATTGAACTTAATAGGTTTGACATGGACTAACCTTAAAGAATCCAATCCACTCAAATCCCTTTGAAGGCTGCAGCTGAATTTCATGCAAATCTGACAGAAGTAGCCAGGCTGTTGGGATTTCAAGATGCTACGTCCCTTTCTTCTGCAGATCTAAAGCCAGGCAAAACAATGATACAAAACCCTCCCACAATTTCAAGGATTCCTTGTAAAATGATCCTGGGTTTATTTATTGGCCCAGGAAAGCGGCATTTGGAATCTGAAAGCAAGACGACTCTGACATCAGAATATATCAAAATATGAAGCCAGTCTTTCATTTTGCTTTAGACACGACACTGGACTAATATTTCACACATTCAGAAAGTCTGGCACAATACCATTAAAATGTTTACAACAGAACAATACAATGCTCAAATCTATCACTGATGACTTTTATCTTTTCTAAACATAATTCCATTTTAGCAATAAATAACCCACCTTTGTCTAAACCTTCTGGTGGTCATTCTGAAATCCAAACAAGCAACTTTATAATAAACCTATTTGTTTTTTCACGGCCACTGTAATATTACGAAATTCTTTTTGCTCACCATTAAAAATACCTAAAAAGATTTCAGTGTTCTATGCACATTTATGGAGGTAGAAAAGCATATATATGTATTTGCCTGTGTAATAATATATACACTGACAGCTGGAAAATTATTTGTTTGGTGACCGGATTTAATCTTCACCTGATAAACATGAGAGGAAAAGGGAACGCATTTGTCAACTGCTTTTGCTCTTAAGACTTAAAAATGTAACTAACTATAACCAAATCAAAACCACACAATGTGTGTAAAGTACCTACTATGCAAAGCGCTTCTAAATTCTTGGCTAACAAAGGTCACAGAAAGCCCTTAAAGGAAATATTTTATTTCTGCTAAATTAATACCTAAAAGCATTACATTTCATCAATTTCACTTAGGTTTAAAATCCCCAAAGATTCTCCTCCTGAAACTGGCTATATTTTATGTGCAAACCAGGCTGAGAGCTATCTAAATCTAGATAAAACTCATTGGCTTGTAATCTTCACAATGATCTATACATCTAAATTTATATGCAAATCAAATGCTCTCAAGCATTAACACATACCAAAGCATCTAGGACTAAAGAGATCGCTTTCTCCCTTCTCACATCCCACCCCCCTTTCCTTCGCTCCTCTCCCCCTCTCTTTATTTACACTAGCTACCTAAATAATTCACACTGCCTTCTTTTCAGCCTGAATGTTCTTCTGTGGAAGCCTGCAATGAGCTATTGCAGTAACCAGATGGACACATGAATGCAGCAGGTGGGACAGATGGCAGACCGCCCTGTCTGACGCTGGCTGCCTCAGCCTGGCCTGCCTTTCCCTTCCAGGTACATTAGCATCAGTGCAGCAGAAAGCAGCATGCAGAGGGAGGAAACAAAAAAAAAACAACACACCCTTTACATACAATACAATACGAATTAGTTAAATAAGTGACCAGATGCTTATTTGCTTTTTAACTCAAAATGCAATTTACTTAAGAGCATGTAAGAAATGTTTCTCGCTCTTCACTTAAAGAAGGAAAGTTCATCTTGATTCTCTAGCAAACTCGGAGTGGTGTGCATAAAACAATAAATGCCTGAGATCTTATAAAGATCTTAAACTCATTACTTCATAACCATTTTGATTCAGTTTCCAAATGCCTCTACCCTTTCGCAGGTAGCCGTTCTATTTTTTTAATGTGCAAATCTGTGTGTCTTCTGGTACCTGGTCAGTGATTTTAGATTAAAATCCCCAATTTCCGTCTGTACAGTATGTTCCTTGACTGAATTTCTTCTGCTTCCCATTTGAGGAGATCTATAAAACTAACAGTTTATTACAAAAGATTTTATACTTTCAGGGAAAATACCAACAAAAGCTGAGTCTTTCTTCAACTGCAAAAAATTAACATTTTAGTATGTAGCTTTCCTCTTTGGAATGCTGGGCAAAACACAGTAAGAAAAAGCTGTAATGGGTTTTCAGCAAGAACACACTTGACATACCTGTGGTACAATGGCATCAGTGTCACTGTACCATAGATGTTACTCTTTTTATCCACAATGTATTGTTCTTTGTCCAAACGGGCAGAAGTGATTAACTTCACACTCTTCTCAAACCAGCAGGCAACTGATTCAGTGTATTAATTGAAATCACTGCGTCAAGGGCAATTTACAAAAATCACATTGAAAAGAGGTATTAAATGTACGCAGTCAGTTAGATACAAGACGCAATACTATACTGTCTAGATTTGTTTCTCTTCTCTCACTCCTTGTGCTATGCCAACAAACAGCAGCCTGCGTTGCTCCCTACTCTGTCCATCTCCCTTTCAGAGCTTTTCACTCTACTCCTTTCCATTAAATGCACCTTCTCTGAGCTGACACAGAGGAAACCACCCACTTCTCCCTCAAACAGGTACATTTGTGCTGATCTAAATAAAACGATCCATACTTCCTTGTCAGCCTGAAGTTACGACTTTTATTGTAAATGAATAATACAAAACCACACAGATTTTACACACACACTTGCCAGATTAACAAGTATGATTTGACCTTTTCTGCATCTTTCATGAATTGCTTGCATTTGTAGTCATCAAAGCTCTCAAATAGGAACTACCTATATACCTACACCATAGTAGGATGACTGGGGCCTCTGTGTACTACCATAACAGAAATACTAACAGGGTAAATCATATGGAATCGATTTACAATTACGCTCAACTACTGAGTCAAAATAGCTTTTCTTTTTTAATCAGAATGAGCAATTACACAATGTTGAAGGTAAAAGAAAAGGTGTAAGTCAGGACACGTCTTCTCTCTCCAAGCATGCTGGTATAACTGGAACAAAACCTGATCGTAAATAAACCGGTATGGATAAACGAGGACTGGTCAAAACCAGCAACTAAAGCCTGAAACAAACAGGAACTTTCCTCTTCAGGGATTTCAACATGCTTAGTAGGGACTCAGATAATAATAAACATAATAATACAGTATCTAGTTTCATCTGGCCGAGGAAGACATAGCACCATTATGAAAAAAATTTATTCTTATTTATTTCTGACCTGGCAGAAGCCAGGAATGACAGAACACCTCAAGGGACAGACCGCTTTCACAAAGTGCCCAGAGTGATTCTGAGGCCAAAAAGATTAAGCACTTCAGACAAACTTTGGATAAGCACCACAACTTCTGTATGCTTATGTGTCCTAACTGAAAATCCTGAACTTCATGGTCTTATATAAAAAAAGAGAAAGTAAAACAAAAAAGGTGAGTGAATCCAGGGATCATACATGCAAACAGACAAAACTATGCTATAGATTTTGGTACCAGCAACTTCTAGAAATGGTGAACTATGCACTATCAGCTCCAGAAGAGAGTTTCAAGGTATAGTAACTAGTTTACACCATTATAGAGAGAAGGTAAAAGCAATACACTTTACAGTCAGGTTACAAATGCTATCACAACAAGTCATGATTTCATTATGATGATATAAGCTATTTCTCAACAACAATAAATGAACAGAACTCTGAACACACAGGGAACACCCTCTTTAAAAATAAACTTCTGATCCACTGCCAGGTTGTCACAACAGGAATACATACACAGTATTGGAGCTGCAGTCATAGAACCAAACTGACATCCAAACTGTGTTATATTATGTGGGTAAGCTTGTTTCACTACTGATGGTAAGTTAGTACAATGAAAAATGAGTCCTGTTTTCAGTAGCAAAACCCATAGTTGAAACTGGTCATGTATATTCTTAGCATTTGAGTTATTTGTGCATGTAACTGTATGTGGGGAAAAAAAATAAGGGAAGAAAGAACGAAATCAGTGTAAGGCCACAAGACTGTTACCAAGTTCTTTCCGGCTTGGACATATTTTCACAGTTTAGGTATTATTTTTAAATAATTGGTTTTAATGGATTTAATAAATCCACTAATTAATAAGGTGATGTGATTATTCAAGGTATTTTAGAAACTGTATTAATTCTTGACTATTTTTTGCTCACAAACCTGTCCAATTCTTTTTAACTTTAAATGCAAACTTTGAATGCAATCTTGTGCCATTGCTTTGTTGACACCATGCACAAGCAAAAACCCTCATCATCTGAAGACCACAGTATCCCCACAAAAATCAGACCTGTATCTCTAAAGAGGTGCATAGGGACATTTTGACAGCAAAAGGAGTTGGGCTGCACAGGTGGCTGCGGAGACAGGAACTGGAGCTTATAAATGCAGCTATTGTTCATAAAGGCATTTCAGTAACAAAATTATGCATATCTAAACTCCTGTCTATGATCTGGTAATTTGCAAGGAGTTGCTGCTGAATGGCAAGAAAAATCCCACAGCCAAAAAGCAAAACAACTTTATTCTGTTATACAAGGAAAGTAACTGTCAATCCCAATCCCATGAGAGCATCACAGCAAAGACAACATAATTATAGTTAAACCAGACTTGATATAAACACCATAAAGTTGATTTTTAAAATGATCAGATTTGCATTCTAGGTCTGTGGACAGAAGAGCCAATGAGTTTTGCTAGAGCTGAGACTGTAAACAAGCTGTGTTTTTTGTGGGGTTGAGGTTTTGGGTTTGGGGGGAATTTGGGGAAGGGGAATTTGTTGTGGGGGTTTTCTTGGGTTTTTTGTTTTTTTTTGGGGGGGGGGCGGTTTGTTAGTTGTTGTTGTTGTTGTTGGAGGCTGTGTGTTTGGTTTTGCTTGGGTGTTTTTTTCTGGTTTGGGCTGTTTTAAAATCTAACCACATCTATTGTATAAATGCAGCCTGACAGATACTAACCTTTATTTCAAAGTCTCATCCAAGAAATGAGACAGGAAAGGGGGGTGGGAAACCAACCCAGTAAAACAAATCCTCATGTTAGTATAAATACACACAGTATGTATGAAAATTATGTCAACTTAAACACACCTTTACCTAAAACATGAACATTTCAAACATGAAAATTTCTCCAGTCGTGTAATACACTGATAAAAGGAGGGAAATGGAAGTAGCATATAAACAATCCCAATATATAACAACAAGTAAATTCTGCTTCCACTGCAAATACACTTACTTTTAATATTGAGCTGTAAGCAAGGGCAGATACTGATGTTGAATGTAACAGATGTAATAAACATATGGCATTAAAAGCTCCCAAATACGCAAATGCGAAGGAATGGAAAAACTCCTTTTCAAAGGAAATGTGTACAGAAGAAATAAGCAGACATTAAACCCTAAATCATAATGGTGTAATTTCAAAAAGACAATACATTCTATCTGCTCTGCTATGTCAGTGACCAAACACATTAAACACTAAATGCTGACATTTCATCCTCCCTTCCCTCTGCTGCAAAACCCGAAGCACTAAACTTTGTGAACGCCTTTGACATTTGCCTCTATGCCTGTGGTTTAACACTACTCTTAAAAGAGTAAGAAGTGTCTTTAAAAATTTCAACTCTTGCGCTTATTCCTCTGCAGCTGAGCAGAGCCATTTACATAGTCCACTGAACACAGTTTAGTAAACACCACAAGAGTGCTCCTATCTTACTGCCCTTGTAAAACTGAGGCAGGGGTTCTGTTTTTAGTGCACACTCTGGTTCAGCGCTAATCCTGTTTTATGTTGCTCACACCTGCTGCTGACCAGCAGCCTGCTGATGGGTTGTGGTTTGTGCTGCTCTGAGACAACCCTCACCGGCTCCAACAAAACCCCAGCCACTAAAGTGGAAACTAAACCCCAACTGCCGTGCAAGAACTGTACAAGGGAAGGACTGACACACATGCCTCCTTTTCCTTACTCTTCTACTCCTGACTTAACATCAGGGTTTTAGTGCAATACTTCTATTTAGTCCTTATGCTGAGGAGTTCTTCTCCAGATAGCAAATCTTAAAGACAAATGTCACGGACGCAACCTTTATAAATATATGCTGTGTAACTCACCTTTTCCTTTGTGCCTAAGAAAATAATGGGCTTTGCTCTAAAGGAAGCAATGAATGTTGTTAAAGCATCTTTTTGTGAGCATTTACAGAAATAGGCTGTTGCAAATTTACAATAAACTGCCTTTAACATGTTTGCACATGAAACTTAGATATTACTGTTCTAGAAAACAGGGGGGTTGTGGTTTCTGGGGGGGGGTGTTTTTAATCGAAATGCTGATCTACACATTCAAGAAACAAAAAAAAAAAAAAAACACAACAAAACAAAAAACCAAAACAAACATAAAGTCAGATCTGCCTCCCATTGATCCCAGAAGTAAAACACACCAATGTGTACACACCATTTGTACAGAAAACTGAATGCGTTACCAAAGACGGAAAGGTATTCTGTGATAAAAGGACTAGGTCTGGAGTTACATAGTGCTCATATCCAGAGAGAGTAAGAAAATCAAGGAAAGGAAAATGAGTGACAGTCGAACTCCTTTGTTTGGCAAACACACTGATGCATACTGCATTGAGATCACAGGTAGAAATGACATGCAACTTTACTGATTCAGACACTCAGATGTAGGCACCGTTATCTACAGCAAAGTTTTTCACTAGAAAAATCTCTAAAATGGAGGGCAGCACATACCACTTTTCACACCTACTTTAAGGTACTCTTTATCTGACTAGAACAGCACAAAGAAACATAAGAATATTTGGAAAGTGACCTGTCTCCTTTATCCTGTTACACCATCCCAGCCTATTTCTTTCAACAAAAGAGAAAGTAGAAAAATGTTTTCTGTCCAAGAGCCAACTCTGTACCTCTTAAAAGCTGTATGAACCTGTTCATAAATAAAAGGTTGGTTGGAGGCCAGTCAAGGCAATTCTCCATCTATTAAAGTTTATTTTGCATCTCATAGGAAAAGACGTGCTGAATGACCACGACCATCCTTCGCGACTTTTTTATTCTGCATGGAACACCGAGTTGTTTCTGCCTATATAGGAAGATAATATGCATCCAGCAGACACAGGTACTCCATGTTACAGCTTGTCATCCCAAACCCATCAGCAGAAACAAATCAAGACCAATCAATCTTTATGTAAATTCAGCATTCCAAGCTCTCTTGCAATTCAGATGTAAAACCAAGGGGAAAAAAAGGGGTCAGTCTCACTTTGTCTTACCGTCTCCATCTGAAGGATTTCTATCTCTTTAGTCAACACAAGACCAAACTGGCACAATGCCAGCACTGCTTTTAAGCTCACACAGAAAATATTATGGGGTAATCTTGGTATTTCCTGGTCACACTCCCTCAGGCAACTCTATACTGGTGCAAATGTCACATCCTGGTGGTGAATCCTTGAACACAAGCTCCATTTCTCCATTGTTTCCTTTTAAAATACTATCAAATCATTCATTTTTAAAATCAATTATAGGGAATGATCCAAAATCTACTAAAATGAATGGCATTCATCCCATGCAATTTTAAATCCAGCCACCATCAGTAAAAAGGAAAGAGATCTTAAGATAGATGTTAAGAGCTTAGCAGAAAGCTGTCCTTCATACCTTGGAAAATCTCTGCTAAATTATCTAACAATGGTACCCAAACCCCACAGTAATTTTGTCAAACAGCTGCATCTGCAGCATTCCTGTTCCAGTATTACCTAATGCACAAGAATCACACATTTTTAACAATCAGGAGGAAAAAAAGCAGGAGGAGGAGGGAGAAAAAGTCCCACCCCACTCATCCATCAAGTGTACATCCAGGCCATTGCTCCTCAGAAATTTATATATGTTACAGACATAAAAAGACATAAAAAGCTCTCAGAAATAGAAACGCTTCAGAAGCCGGATTTTGATATTGCCAGATGGGTTTTTTGCCAGATTCTAAAGTTGACTTAAATGCCAAGATACTTCATTTCAGAAGTGGCAGCAGCTTACATATTGTCTAGTATTAGCATAGAAGTGTATTGCTGATTCCAAAACCAGGCTATCATCGTCTGTGGGGGAGAATAAAATAAATAAAGAAAGAAGAATTGGCATTCCCTACAAACCTTGCTACCTGCTGCCTTGGAGCGCTATTTTCAGGTATGGCCTCCACAAAAAATAAAACACAGTTAAGACTACTTTAGTTTGATTATAGTGCTTTCCCCAGGCAGGAATTTTTATTTCCGTTTGAATCTTTAAACCATTACATTTTCAGTGATGCATTTTTATATTTTCAGTTGACATCTTCGTAGGAGAATAAAACCTTTGAGCAACAGCTCTAAAGCATGAAGGTTTCCTGCAGGATGTGCTTAAATTATTTTACACCCAAATGGAGCCAGTTGTTTTTAGCTAAAACTTAATAAACCTTAAATCAATGACCTTTCCTTTACTGAATGCCTGCACTTGGGAAAGCTAACTTTCCCAAGAAACATATTTGGGTGAGTAAATGCCAAACAAAGGACTATTTAAATCTGAACATTTTCTCAATTTATAGCTTGTGAATGTTCAGTTCCTAAATACCCAACTGCTGCCTAATGTAGAGAACAGCAGTGCCTTGGTTTAATCACATACCATTGATTTCACAGTGTCCCAGTGATCTCATTGGCAGCAATCAATAATCACCCAAAATCAATCAAATCTGCTCTAGCACTATCATTCATCAAATTTGAATATCCCAAAATTAACTGTAGGCACGTGAAAGAAAAAGAACCTGGAATTCTAAAAAGATAAAAAAAATCATAATCAGCAAACTTTGAGAAGATAATAGTGTATCCGAACACGCTTCATGCCTGCTGGGGGAAGTTAATGATGAATCATGCCTTGCCTTCCCAGCAAAGAATCCAAGATACATTCTTTTTCAAACACGACAATACACAGCAACTGAAGGCAGAGGACATACTAGTAAGTGATCAAACATGATTTTATGAACAGCTATGTTATGCCCTGAATATCAAACACGTTGTCAGTAAATTAATGCACAAGCATGTTACACTACGAAAAACTGCACGTTGCAAGTTAAGCGCTGCACTTCACAGAGCAAAAGAGGATAAAATTACTGAATTTCTGTACCAAAAGCATGAACAGATGTAGCCACTTATTAAAAGAGCTGTTATTGTTTCCAGGGACTCCTCTCTCAACATATTCACCTGTAATTTTGTAAAGATAATAAATCCTTTCATTCATTACAGTCTGCTCAAAAGCACCCTGCTATTTAACTTAAATGGAAAAAAGGCCCAAAGTGTCCAAAACATTTACTTTTGCTAATGCAAAAGTGATGGCATTTTACTCCATTCCTGATAAGCCGGTGCCAATGGATGTGACTATTCTTTTCTTACTCAAAGCATATCAGTAGTTCAAAAGCACTCTCAATCTTATCAGGTGTATGAACATCACAGTTACTAAAAACAGTTTGTACTGCTCCTCTCTTTCTGCCAGGCTATCAGATAAACCCAACTAACTAACTGTATTTACACACAATCAAACATAAGCTGTGTTTTCAATACATTGTGAGCTGTTCCTGGCATGCTACAGGTTTTCTGCTTGACATTAGTTGTAACAAAAACAGTATCAATGAATTAGCTTACAAGAAAAATACAGTTGCTCTATAGCACTGGAACACAAACGGGATGTGGGGAGAGAAGAAATGAAAAAGGAGGGGAAAAAAGAAACAAGAATTTTGCGAAGTAAGAATAATCACTTCCATCTCAGTACTTCACCAGGTAATCACCTGGTGCTACTTGGGAAAAGAGCACAGAAGCAGTGGGATTAAATGCATTCAAACCATACTGACACAGAACGTAAGAGCAGAGAAATAACCTCTATTTGCTTTTTTTTTCTTTAATTCTCCTGTCTTCTAGGAACTGCCTCTGATTTTCAAAGGGCAAGAAAAAGACATAAAGAAAAAAGGAAAGAAAAGAAGACAGAAAAATAGTTACAGTGTCTGAAGGCATTTAAATCCCTTTACTGTTTTTGCCTGGAACATGACTGTGATGTCTCATGATCAACCTTCCTCTGCCATTAAGATTTAAAGACCTATCACAAACTCAAAACCCTCCTCCCTCTCTCCAAACAAGCCTCTCAACAACTCTCCCTTTTCATTCAGTGTCTCAGGCACTGGATTTTCAGTGCTAACTACTGAGAAAAAAGAAAAGACCTACTACTTCAGAAGGGCCACTGCTCTGAAGCTTTTGCTTACTGCACAGCCATAGGAAACATGCGCAGCATCTCCCTCCATGCTTCTCAATGACAGCTACAATGCAGTATTTAAACAGTTAAACATTAACCTGGCCGTGCTAAAGGAAAAGTTCCTGAACACTGGGAGAAAAACCCGAGTTCCAGCTCTTGGTTAATTACAGCCTCCTTTAGAAGCTGAAGCTCCAGCCCTCTGTGTGGAGTGCTCCTTCCCACCACAACCCCCGAGAGCTTCAGCTGAACACCTCTGATGGACCTGCTACCACCTGAGCCCATCTTGTGCCTGGATTCCCATCCTCCGGATTTGCCAAGGAACAATGAGCTGAATTAAGCCAAGTGTGCAAGGCTGGGTAATTCAGCTGATTGTTGTTTCTCCATCTGTGACACGGCGGCATGGTGACTGATGGGGCAGGTGTCATTCATCCTAATGTCAGTGCCTGCTCAGCTCTTTAAATATCACCCAAGCACCAACTGGGACCCAAAGCAGCTCCTGCGAGAACGACGGCAAGGGTGCCCGTGAGCTTCACTCAGTTAGTGGGAATCCGATTCTCATCCTCCTTTAATGGTCACAGGAACAGTTGGTTAAAGACATGGCATTTCATGCCCCAAACATCTCATCTGTCCCACTACTTTAACGGCTGCTAGGAGAACGCTGCCAGGCAATTTCTTGAGCTGCTTGAAAAGTGAGTATGATTTAGTAAAGGAAATCCTGCATTCACAGAACAGTGAGAAAAGAATTAAAAGGAATTAAAAAATCCACATTTTGCTGTGAGAATTTTAGCATGCTCCAAAGCTAATTCTGCTGGCAATCCATGCGTGCTTTCTGTCAGAAACACTCTAAATCTCTTTGGTTTTAAGATGGTTTTAGCTTTAATTTTTACCAGATTTTTTTTTTTCTTACTAATAAAATAAATAATTTCTATTTATTAAAAAATAAAATAATTGTGCTAAAGAAAACCTCAGAGACTTTAGGATTAATTTCTCTGAAAACTATTTTAGCATTAATACTTGTGAACTGAGCATATCGCAGTCCAAGAAAATACCAACTTTAACATAAAAGGACACCAGCATTCATCATCCAGAAAGATGGGAACCAAACCCAATTTGAAGATAGGAAAAAAATATTTTTAAAAGAAATTAAAGAATACATAGAAAATAGATTGATCCTTCCTCTCTGTTGCCTTTTAATATATGGAGAATTAGACAAACTGCCAGTAGCTGCCTATTCTAAGAGCACAGCTCAGAGTACGTAACAGGGTATGATTTCGCCTTTTTGTTAACTTGTTCTTTATTAGATTTTTTTCCTCTCTTGTATTTCCTTCAAAATATTCATATGTGAGATTAAAACAAGTGTTTCTTCCAAAAACAGCTCTAGAAACAAAACCAGAAATAGGGGGAAAGGGGAAAAAGAAGAGCAATACCATGAATAGGGATGGACTGCCTAAAACAAGCTACCTCCTCCTCTCCCCACCCGTCCCGGCACCTTTATATGGGAAGGAATTTCAGAAATGCTCGGGAACAAGTTAGCACTACATTTTAGATAGACTTTTTCATTACACTTTCCAGTATCTCCACATCTGCAGGACTCTAAATTGCTTAATGTCTAGCTAGCGGGGGGGGGGAAGGGGGGGGGCAGGCAGGACGGGGACGGGGGACTGGCTTATAACTCATTATTTACATTTTTACCCTTTATTTACTTATTTTTTAAACTTGTTTGTTTGTTCAGCTTTTTCCTGCAGCCACTCAAAACAAGCAACAGTAACTCCGCATCATCTTCTCATTCTAACTTGCCAAAGCCATCAATCTCTGATCACACCTATTAGAATCAAGCTGTAGCCACGCTACGTTTTGTGACAGCTTGACCAGTTGTTTAAGGAAAGAGTGTGTGATGGAGTAAAGCTGAATCGACACATCTGTGATACTTCTGACACCCCTCAGCATGGCTAATATTAATTTGTTTTCTTTGGCTAGGTAAGTGCTGCCAAAACGCATTACATATGGTATGTAGTTCCAATCAAAATGATGAAAAGGAGATGTACAGGGTTGGTTTGTTTTCACTTACAGCAACATGGAAAGATACAGAGGAGTAAGAGACATCCACACTAACCTACAGAGCAATAACCTGAAAAAACTCAAATCACTTTATCTTACAGTTTGCTTTCAACACACAAGCCTTTAAGAGAATCTGCCCTCCCACATAAAGTTCTGCAAAGAGGTTTTATACGCAGGGAAAGGGAATATAATTTTCAATATATGATAAAAGGATATATTTAGACTCTTCTCACATGCATAAAGATAACTCACCACATTTCAGTAGGTTATCATATATATTATAAACGTACACAGGTCTGTACAAGGATATTATAAATGGCTTAATTGGGCCAAGGAAGCTCTATTTCGTACACCCCAATATATTAGCACTAACTTTCTGCAGTATATAGAGACCCTTCTCCAATTCCATGCTTAATGTTCTTTGTTAGTGACATGAAAAATAAAAATTCATATTTCTATTTTTTTTTTGCCTTGTAAATGTTGATCTAAATCAGAAAATTCCACCTAGATTTCATACAAATTCAGAATGGTGACCCACAGTAAGAATGAGATGTTCAGCAGTAAAGAAAACCAGCATATGCTTGTCTTGCACTCCGTGAAAATCCCTGTAACTCTCTGACTTGCAATAGACTTTTCCTAGCAAGACTAGAAAGCTGAAGAAAAAAAAAAAAAAAACAAACCAAAAAACCCCCCAACATTTTATTTCAGTTTTCAAAGAAGTGAGAAATGATGCCCTGATTAAAAAGCTATGCTTCTTAGAAGAGGAAAATAATTGGAAACGAGACAAGATTCCCTTTAATGCAAGCCTACTACATTGAGGAATAGCAAAGAGAAAAGCCCTTCTTTGTTTGAAGGAAATACAAATTAGTTGAAAAACATTACAAGCATTATGTAAACAAACCCAAGAGATTTAAAGCTTCTGTAACACTAACATAGCAAATACATAAATCGTTTCACTAGACATACACGTCAAAAGGCAACGTTCTACCATATCTATTGAAGTTACTCTCCAAAGTGCTACAGAAAACGCAAAACCAAAACCCTCTAAAAGTAATTAATACTATCTGAAATAGTAGTACATAATTCAGTCTCATTTTTAGTTCTGAACAAGCAAACCATAGCAAAAAAACAACCACAAAACCAACACTATAGGATTTTGGGGGAGGACTGAGGACCATTGAAATGGAATACGTGTTTTATAGTATTGTCTGAGGACATCATGATTTATATTAGTGACCATATGTAGGAGGCTCCCCCCACCAAAAAAATAATTATATTCTTTAGGTGTAAACATAACCATGTTTCCAAGGACACATGTAGCTGAAAATACAAAGCTGTGACTGACAACAAAAACTTACAGGAATGTGCATAAATATTAGTCATGTAAATGACTCGGAAGAGCAAATTCATATATTAGAACAATCACAAACAAACAGCATCCTTTAAAATCAAAACTGTGAGTATAAATACAGAAAATGCTAGATTACATGGAGAATCTCATATAAAATCAGGTGCAAACACTTTACATTGCTGGCCAGCTCTCTTTGCATGGATAAGAAAAAATAAGCACATAAAAGCAGCATGTTTTTAACAAGCAACTACACGGAGGGAAGTTACATAGCTCTGCATATACTTACTGTATACATCTCTGTGTGCATATTGCACAAACTGCATAAAGAATACACTATATACCTGGAACGCACACACACAGGTATCTATGCATTCAAGCTCAAAACTCGCCATGCATAGACAGAGCATTTCCACATAACCTACAAATATATAAAACAAAACCACACATACACATGCTTCTACTGATGTGACTACGAACATAAGATTACCTAACTGGAGCCTAAAGTAAAAGAGGATATACAAAATGTAAAAGAACATGTAATAAGTGGAATGTCAAGCTGCAGCAACTGCTGGTGTCATCCCCGCACTATCAAACATACATATGAGTATGATTGGAGACCGAGAGGCTAAATATTTCACTGTCACAGCATGTCGAGAAATGCAATTCATTTCTCTCTCACGTGCTTTAGGACAATGACAATTTAATACAAGGCCAGCAGATGTAAAAGAGAGAGAAAAACTGAACAAACTGGCCCAGCATAATCACAAATTTCCTCTAGAGATCCTAGTAGCATGAGGCTCATATGCACTTGTAACAGATCAACATTTTGTTGTTTCTTCCCTCCATGAATTTGCTGTGATGAAGAATTCATAGCAAAGCTTATCTTACGGGCAGAGGCTACTTTAAACTTCAAGAGAAACAAGAGTTCTTCATGGTTTTTTTCCCCCCCTTACTTATCCTATGCATTTGACTTATTTTCAGCAAAAAATAATCATTTGTGATACCTCCAAGAAAGGTTCAGATAAGTGGGTTTTTTTCATTGCTACTTACACTTCCACAGGGGTGCAAGCAACCTCTCTGCAGGTCAAGGGTCAGTCCTTTAAAAACATTCCGTAAAATGAATAATCATGTCACTTATAAATAATTCATACTCTAATACCATTATTTTT
This sequence comes from Pezoporus flaviventris, assembly GCF_033815535.1. Classification (NCBI taxonomy): domain Eukaryota; kingdom Metazoa; phylum Chordata; class Aves; order Psittaciformes; family Psittacidae; genus Pezoporus; species Pezoporus flaviventris. Next base: position 627,256 of record NW_026892631.1, read on the forward strand.
CTATCATAATTCTGCTCCATACCATAAACAGCAGCACAGTATATGGGCTGCACATCTGTGAGAATAGACATATCATACCTTCCAGCTCCTCTACGCGAAGTAGGCTTCAAGTATTGTTAAATATTATCGCAGACAAGTTACCTTCTGTATTTGATGAATAGCACCATGTATTTGAAATTAATTGCAAAAGTAGGGATGGCTAATGAGGCGGCCCTTATCTTTTCACAGCAGTGCAAGCACAAGTATTTTTCTGCAGGCTCAAGATTTCTTTTAAATGCCCAAAGTGCAATTAACTAAGTTAAAATCTGATTAAAAATATAAACACAGAAATCTTCACAACAGCTAATGCAGCCTCACAAAAAACTAATAATAATAATAATAAAAAGACTAAGGAAACCCTTACCTCTTTTCTTATCACTAAGCATGTGTTTTGAAAAATAATAATTAAATAAATTGTTCCCTGCAGATTCTTCCCAGTTGTTTTGCTTCCCATTAGCATCTTTGGAAAGAGTTTGTTAAGTCAATAGTTATTCTTTATTACGGAACTATGGGGATGGTGCCCTTCTACCCACCTCAGTTGAAAAATAAATTCAAAGCCTAAGGACTGTTAAGGAAAAGGACAGTTTGTCTCAGGAAAAATGGGAGGAAAAAAGAAGTATAGAGAAAAACTGATCAGCCATTCAAGAGAATTAATGGATATCCACAAGGGCTTTGCTAATAACATGGGTTAATTACCGCTGCAACACACCAGACTCGGTAAATAAAAGAGCACAACCATAAACACATTAAAATGAGCACCTATCACTAAAAGAGGGGCAAGCCCCAGTAAATGAAAAGCTGTCAGAAGGGCATTACAGCACAAACCTCTTACACTTCATGCAGGGTTTAAAACTTGCCAGCAGTCTCTCAAAGCCCCAAAAAGCTTCTCTGGAAACAGAGGGAAGAGGCCTGCAGCCCCTGGGAGAACACGGGCAGAGCCTGTTCAATCACCCACATTTGGGGGCTGGCTTCACAACACAGGGCTGCATGCCACATTACACACCTGGGTTGCGTATAGAGGCCTGGAGACTTCTGACTTAATATTAACTTTGGGCTTTACTTCTTAATAACAACTGTAAATAGCTATCTCTTAAGGCAAATGCACGAGGTTAAAGATCTCCACAACTGTGGAGTGGAATCAAGTGCTGCTTCCCACTTCACAAAGAAGCGTTCTTCAGTCCACCCTTTACAAATGAAAGGCACTTCTAACGAAAATTCTTCAGGAATTAGAAGCCATGTCAAAGCGTGAAACTGACATAAACTCTCCTATGTTTAGTATATAATTGCCTTGTGCACAGACACAGACACACACACACATAAATATATATACCTTTACATGCTGAGTATACACGCATACTCATATTCATCCATACACAAACGTAACCAGGACAGGGTAACCCAACAGACCATTCCCACGCTGCAACATGGATAGAATGGATAGAAAAAGAGGAAATACATATCCCGACCGTCACTGCACTTAAGTATTCACATGACGTGACACCTAAATCCACTTTTTATATGTTACAGCCACCCCACACAATCCTTATTTCTTGTAATCTCTCTGTTTTATCAGCTGCACTGTAAGAGGGAGATCCATGGGCACTGTAACAGCTGAACTGGTTTCACATTTAGACTTTGCTGCACATTTGGAAATGGCAAAAGTAAGGGAACTGATGAGGGTTCAAATTAATGAAACACAGTGAGCCACAAAGGGCAAATGCCCATAGTGCATGGAGATTTCTGGAGTTACAAATCTCCTCCGTTTTCAGCATTCGGAGAACATGTTTAAATTCACTAAACTAGCCCTGTTCTCATTCCGCCCCCCCCCCCCTTTTTTTTTGCAGTGTTTCAATTGCCTTTTCTTTTCCAACAGCTGTGACAACTGTTAAAACAGTCAGTAAAATTAAGTCCACTCTATAATCCTACAGTCAACGTTACATTTTAATCAGAGGTTGAAGGAGATTTCACGTTATGAACGCACTGATTCATTTAGAACGATTAAACTGACACATATGTCAAAATGAGCAGATATATTTATTGCATCTGTTAGCTTATTAACTATTAGTAATTATTACTGTTACTGTTATTGCCGAAAAAGCAAAAAGCCAAGGCTGCAGCTGGCTTTTAAGTTACTGCATTCTTTAACATGCTCTGCGCCTTAAAATCAAAGCATACTAGTGACAGGCAGATGTCTGTGCACTCCCAAAATGTTCGTGCAATTTTTAGCTTGAATCCTCTTTGCCCTCATCCGTAACATAAAAACTGCAGGAACTACTGTATTTATTTTATATTCTTGTACGTGCATATGCATGTTACAATATATAGCAAAAATTCAATTACTATGAACATTAATAACATGTAAAACTCTGACGTTTATTAATTGAAACAGAGAAGCAGACACATTTTTGAGCTTTAGTTATTTCTCTGTGTCCACTCATTCATACATGCCCCAAACCCTATGCTCAGGCAAAACACTGGGAGTGTTTTAGGATGACTTTTAATTCAGCCAAAGAGGAAGGAAAAAATTAGTTTGAATCTTGCACCAGAGCCAAAAAGACATGTGCCCCGATTTCATTTAAATGCATCTACTCTAAGAGGCTTATCTAAACTAATCATTCAAATTAGCTGTAAGAAGGTAAATTCAAGAAAGCTCCTTTGGGGAGGTGGGGGGGGGGTTGAAAGCATGGACATACAAAAAAGGCAAGTTATCTTTTTTATATACTTTATCAAAAACGTGTCACTTAGTAAAAGCTGTGGAAACTGCACTCTTACATTTACAAAGGTTATCTTACATTATATAGCAACCTCACAGTGCATTGACCTATAAACCACATCTGAGAGGGTCATCCTACCTCTTTTTATTTCCTTTTATTTATCCCGGAACATGACAGCGAGTTTCCCTGACTCCCCTTTTCCCAAACTGCATTCCTGCCAGGCAGGCTATTTGTTACGTCCTGTATTATTCCACCAATATATGACCACCGCAATTCACTTTATATGTCTGGCTTAATTACAAATAGCAGTGCAATATGCAGACAGTAAGGACAGCTAGTGGGCATCTACCTATAATACACTGTCACTTCTCAATACAGCCTTTCCAGATTGCGTCTAGGGCGATGCTGGCCATTAGCTTGGGGTTTTTTCTTCGCTGTTACTGTCACACTCAGCGTAATAAGAAGGTGCACGGCAACGTTAAGTGGCTCGACATCAAGAAAAATGAACCGGTGACAGCTCCCGTGATATATTCCCATTTAATCCCTGCGGCGGGCTGAAATCAAGTTCAGGGGCCGCTCACCCGCCCGGGTTTGTTCGGGCGCCACGCTTCCCACCGGGAGCACTCCGTAAGGTAGCTGGGAAGTGCCAGCCAAGTACTGCGTGCGCCTCGTCCAAAAGTATTCTGCTCCCTTTTGTAAGGAAAAGCAGAGAGCTGAGGAACCCCTGTGAAGTACGGAACACACATCGCCCAGCGCTCGGGCCGCTCCCGCCCTCCTAACCGGGGACCGGGCGCACCTGTAAGCCTGCTCGGCCCCGGGGCCGACCGCTTGGCCACAGCAGCACCGCTCCGCGCCCTCCCCCGCGACATACAGCCGCCGCGCAGTGCCCCGGGCCGCGCCGGGCCGGGCGGCTCAGCATTCTGTACCTGCAGCCTGCGCGCCTGTCCTGTTTTATGGCGGTGCGGGGATAAGAGGTAAGGGAAAGCGGGGAGCGGTACCTACTCTTCCTCGTAGTGCAGGGAGAGCGGCTCCGGCAGGCAAAGTTCTACCGAATCCATGTGCACCCGGCGACCATGCTTCGTGCGCCGTAAAGCAAAGTTTCCGTGGCGGAGCGCAGCGCTTGGCACTAGCGCGGCCGGGCGAGACGTCGGCGGCCGGCCGGGACCCAGAGCTCGCCCGCCCGCCTAATCAAGGGCTTAAAGCCGCGCCGGGCACTCATGAATATGAAGTAGTTCTTTACATATGCAGTCCCCGCGGCCCGGGGCAGCGTCCCATTGGTGACGAGGCGGCCAATCAGGAGCCAGGGTGGCCCGGTGCGCGGGCTGCGCGGCAGGTATAGGGGTGGGGACGGGGACGGCGGGGGGGGGGGGGGGGAGTGCGGAGCGGCCTGAGGCGGCGGCGGCGGCGGTGGCGGCGGTGGCGGTGGCGGCGGCGGCGGAGGGCAGAGCTCGCGGGTATGTTCCCGGTACTGCGCGCTTCTGTGGTCCCCAGCTTCACCCGTCGAAGGATCAAACGCAGAGATAGAGGATGAAGTTTGAGACGCCGTCACCCGTGCTGGTGGCGTTTCACTGCGGTGCCGTCAGGGAGAAGTCTCGGCTCAGCTCTTCTGACCGCGCCTGCCCGACCTCTCTGGAACGGCCCGGCGCCAGGGAACTTAAAACATAATAAAAACAGCAAGCGCAGCCTGCCGAAGTTTCCGGGTAACTCAACTCTTCATTGTCATGCGAGTTGCTGTGGGGGGAGGAAGGGGTGGGCTGGGGTTTTATGCTGTGTAATATATATAAATACATCTAGATTATATAAATATGGGTTTTAATACATATAATCGTTTTAAATATTTAAAGCTTTTTTTTTTTAACTTACTAAAAAACCCGGCATTCCTAACAAAATGAGCACTCAGATCCATTCCTTAATAGCGTGGGTGCAACTGGGAGCATAGGCAGGTATATATTCATATACAGGTATATATATTAATGTACAGGTTAGCTATCTTTAAACATGGGTATATTTAAGGTGTATGCCCCATGGGAATATTGAGGTGTTTAGATGTATATATTTAGGTACAGCAAAGAGAAAAGCTCCAGAACCGCTCAATTTCTTCCTTAACTGTGGAGGGATTAGAGTGGACTGACTGAACCGGCCTCATTTTAACAAGATAAGGGACTGTGCTGTAGTAGGTCTGTGTTAGTAAATCAGGGAGTCCATAGACCTCTACAGTGTTTGGGGTTTTGTAAAGGGAATTTTACCAAACTGAAAGGGAAATGAAACATGTAACCCTGTATCTATGCCTGCATAAACATCACCAAGCCCAGCTCCAGTAAACCACTTCCAGCCACCTCAGAGCTGCTTATCTCTGTCGTATGAAAGGTCCCTGATTAAACTTGTTCCGTGAAAATGACCATACTCAAATTTAGAGACACTATTTGCACTGAAACACATGCACCCATCCCTTTTTGAAAAGATCAGTCATGAACTGGGGTACATTGTTTTCTCTGAAAAGCTACTGTTTTTACTTAATATTACGACTAAGACACCCTGCTTATTTTCCAGGTTCAAAGTGTTTCTGCCCCTACCAGTGAAAACATATGCAGGCTATTTCTGGTAAGATAAAAAAAGAATAAAGAAAACCCCACCACTGAAAAGACTGTATTTTTCTAAAATTCAGTTCAACTCTTAACAAAATCTTTTGTGACTGGAACACTAACAGGATGCAAATGGCAGTCTTTTAGCTCAGAAAAAATCTGTGCAAACCCGTAGAATGCATTAATACCATTCATAAATCTGAATGCAAATGTGTTCTCCAAATCTCTTCCACAGCACTTTACCAAATAAATACAGCAACAAAACCCAGTTACAAAATGCTTAAGTTCAATAGATGTGTTTGTGTTTGTTTATAGAGGAGAGATTCCAGTGTTAAGTATTTAATCTTATGTGAAGACCAGGCCTGCTTCCTACAAAAGAATGGATTCCTACAAATAAATACATGTAACTTTAGGAATTGAAGTCACACAGCAAAACTACAGCTGGGACTACTGTACAAAAGAAGGTATTAAACGCTTCATTACTAGTAGTAGTACACTGTCTGTATTGTTAAATGTGAACTCTGTAATTAAGATGTAAATTCACTCATAAGCAGTGATTTAGAAAGCTCCAAAATGTAGCATAAAATCCAAGTACTCTGTAGAAACATCAGAGACAAAAAAAAAAAACAAACAATTTTTATCAAATTTTTAAATGAGAGGCATTTAATAGTGCTATTGTATTATAATGTCCCCTTTAAAGTAACAGTTTGATAAATATGGATTTGGGAAGCAAATCAGAACTTGCATGTCTTTATGTAAAGGTATCTGTATTACTATATAAACCCAAAGTAACAGTTCCTACAAACTGATTTACATTTGCACACTGGCAAAACATGAAAATACAAATACATTGTTTGCACTGAGCATGTCTCTGAGTGTCTGTTTATACATTTATACCCCAAATTGCTATTTTACAATATGCTAAAATGACTTCAAATCTTTTAATGTGTATGTGTTTTCTTATTTTAAAATTACTCATAATGAATCCCCTATACATTAGTAACTTGCTCAGGTCTCTTTCCTTTATTAAGTTCCCTGAATACACCCCCCTTAAAATATGACATCTAATCCATTTCAAAATTTACCAAGCACAGATTAGCTTGGTTTCTACTTTCTTTCATTTATCTCCTAAGATTATATATATTCAGGTGCTGAAATATGATGGTCTCTTTCCTTCTGTCATGGTCTGTCTTTCAGTAAGCCCTCCTTTTCATGTCCAAATTAGTTTCCCCTACCTTGTTGCCTTCTCCGCCCCTACCTTCCCTCTACATCCCCAAACAACAAATTTTTCCTCTCCCACTATGAACCATAATTACCTTCCTATCAACCATCTTTCATCCAAGCAAGCGGCTCTCTTCCCTGCCAGTGCTGCTTCTTGGGAGAACCAGAAATACAGTGCTGCACTTTGCATGCTGATAAACAAAGCAGTTGGCTTCTTCCCCCAGGACTGAAAGTGTCATCTCCACCAGACTGGGGCTTGGAATTCCAACTACATTCTTGCAGTTGGGTTTCACAGTTACTGATCAATTTGGGGGGTGGGGGGATGGGGAGGAGGAAAAAAAGGGTGAGAAAGAGATTACAGCAAGAAATAAACTGGTGCTAAGTGTAGCTTCATTTTTCTCAAGCTTTTTCTCTAGAGCTACATGAAAACAGTAGTAGGAAAAAGGGAACAAAAAGCAAAACAGGTATTCATTTACTGAATTTTACCAAGGGATGTAGACTAAGGACATACACACAGACACCTGCACTAACTCATCAAATTGCACAGCACAAAATCTTACCACAAGGAGTCTATACAAAACAGTGGTAATGGAATCAGAGAGGGGAAGAAAAAAGCCAGCACGAGTGCCTGTACCAGTCAAGGGGCATTACTGAGCTGCACCTACATTTCCATGTTTCTCTGTGCATATAATTTCTCTTGTGTGCTTAACAGTATATCTTTAAGCATCTTCACATTTAAATACTGTAGACATTCCAAGGCATCCAAATGGCCAGAGGCTTGAAACACAACTACCTCAAGGCAACTAAAGAAGTAAGATTCAATGGTGCTTTAGTACATTGTGTTAAATGTGTATTTACCAAAAGGAGCAAGATGCTCAAGCCACCTGGGAAGGAGCAAGAATATGAAAGAGTCTGATAGGTGCTGAGAATTTGGTTAAAAACAAATATTCTATTACTTTAGCTAGAAATTTGCCATACACCATGCCACCTTATTCAAAGTCTAGCTGGAAAATACCATATTCTTTAAAGTTGGAAAGAAGCACTGAAGTATCAAATGTGTGATTTGCCCTTTATTCACAGTCGCTAATTAAAGAAACACAACTCAGATGCGATCCAACTATGCTACAAGTGAGATCAACATTAGAACAACATTGTCACTATCTACTGGTCTTTCGTGTTTTGTGCTTCCCACTGAAAGGCACTTGGTGCATCCCTGGATACCACTAATGAGTTAAATAAACAAATGCTACCAAAGTCCCAAATTCTGCTCACCTGTTTGTACGTAGTTGAACAAACTGTAGCAGGTTATTACTTTAAAGCCATCTGCTACTTCAATCTGTATTTAGCATTAATTACTCCTTGTTTTGATCTTAGGGAAAAAAAAGAAATCTCATAACACAATCTCCGAATGCTCCTTGGAACTTTTCCACAGTGCATTCACAAATACACAGAGCAGGGCTTTTGGCTTTTGCCACTATGCTCTGTTCCAGTATATTAAAAACATCTCCATGAAATAACAGGAATTGCCTTACCATGTTGCTGAACTACATTCAATTTATCTCCTCTCTCAAATAAATACTCCATATTTTCTCCTCATTTTATTTTCAAGGGCATGCTTATTTAAATGACTGCCTTCTATAGAACAGAAACTGTTCGCATTGCTGGAAATGAAAATTATTCTCTTGATGAAACACCTTTTCCAAAGCTTCTGACAAAAAGGAAGGGGGGGGGGGGGGGAGGATATAATAAAGAGAGACACACACACATTGCCTATCACCCACCAAAAAGGGTCTATTCCCTAAAGATAATTCAGGCACACACTTCAGTATGGATATCTCACTGTTACCCCAAGCTCCTTTTTTAGTGTAAGTTTCTTCAGAGAAGCTGAAATGCATTATTGTCTCAGGCAGCCAAGGATAAGATGACTGAGGGAATTCAGTTGCTCTGTTTAATTAATACAGGATTATTTCACTTTCATTTTGTGAAGCTAATAATATGACTGGTGGAATGTCAGTAAAAATTAAATCATAAACTAGTGCAGTACCAAAGGGAAAACTTACTTTAGTTATGGAGTATTCCCAGCAGAAATCTTGAAAATCTTACACATATTTACACTGATAAAACACCGCATGTACTTCATGGGATACTGCAAGCTTTTTGCAGTCCTTGTGGCATGGCTTTACAGAGCAAGTGTTAATATTTTGAGATTGTACATTAATAAATGAGTTGCAGTTATATTGTTTCTTGAATGTTAAGCATCACATATTAAGCACAGAAACACTTTCAAGGTCAATGTCCTATTTTGGACCTTTTCAACAGCTGTGATATTATGATAATCACACTTAAAATATTCCTGTAGAAAGAGTAAATTAGCCCTGTTCACCGCAAGGATTATTATGATAAACAACAAATCCAAAAGAACAAATTCAGGTTTCTATTTTTTTTACTCTCAACACAATGAATTGCTGTCCCTTGCTGTGATGGCTTTTCCATCCAGGAATTAAATAAATCCACATTTTTCTGTGCTTACGTTAACTTTTCGGGGTTTTTTTGGAGGCCTCATCTATGTAAAAATACCTTCCTCCAAAAGCACTTGTACTCTCTGTTATAACTAAAACATTCCAGTTGACATCCCATTCTATCACCTATACAAATACAGTACCCCACTACACCAGAGGGGAAAGAAGAAAACTTCGCATCAGCAGCTATTCCTAAGCAAGATTAGGGGTTTAGCTCCACCTAATCGAGGGATGAGACGTGTCCCTCAGTGGGTCTCTTTGCACTCTCACCAAGCCCTTCTACCTGACTTCAAGCTCCAAGCCCTAAAAATAGAAGACAAAGAAGACGGAGTGTAAATATTCCCCCAGTGAAAACACCAATAATCTTTCCTGTGAGCTGACATAAAACTGCTTGTTACACTGCCCTAAGATATCATGGCTTGAAGCGAGAGTGTGTGCATGCACACACACAGAGCCACCAACCATCCTCAAAGCTTTTGTAAGTGTATTTGTGCATGTCCATGTCACAGAGGCTCCTACGACATCTGACGTGGAGCTGGTACACCTCCTGTATGGAACACATTCCCTCTAGCCTGCCTTTTTTCCACCCTGACTGTCCCAGCCCATCTTCCATCACTCTCCCTCCTTTTTCTCCCCCTGCTTCCCCTCCACTCTGGCATTTTTATTATTAATGTTATTGCTATTATTACTGTCCAGGCATAAGCTGATCCACAGGGGAGCCTGTGTAATTTAACCCCTCAAGCACTAAATTCCTTCACATGTGCCAAAGACACAGGTTTGTTGTTGCCTCCAGCAATATCCCAGGAAGACGAGTGATGGCGGTGTCATATCATCACACAGCGACTTAATCTATTGCGACACCCAGGGAACGGGTAACTGAAGAGATTTACAGAACATGCTCTCAGACTGAATACAAAATGTTATACACTTTACTAACAGACTCAAGTCACAGGAAACAAAGTGAAACAGATTTTGCCCTCTTACGGCTCATTGTTTCCATGACTGCTTTATCCAGTCCCACCACCGCATTACTGGTCCCACTGTACATCTTCTAGTTATACAACTCTTGTTTCAATATTTTTGTTCTGTCTTTGTTCTTCTCATGTTCTCTGATTAACAAACAGCCAGATCACGTTGAACTGCCGGGTAACCTAGCCTCAAATATCTTCTATCCATACACTAGATGACCGAAACCATCACACCAGGGTTATTCCTACATGTCTGACATGTAATGCGTGCTTTTTAAAACAACAGATTAAAGGGGTTCTGCTTTTTAATGCTGCTAGAAACCCTAAATTAAACACAATTTCTAATTCAATTTCTAAACAAGAAATACTGACAAGCAGGAAAGTGTCTATTTTAAGTACTGAAAACCCAACACCTGACCTGCTTGCCAAGCAGGGGCTTTCTGCATGGGTGCACTACTTTTTGTTATCTATAACTATTAAGGAATATGGCAATATAATGTAGAAGTATGCAACTGTTCTCTCCAAAATCGAGGTGAGAGTCTCTCTACCTTCCACCATTTCGCTGATCTGGGAAGCAAGAACTTGCCACAAAATTCATACTCGAGACAAACCAGAGTAGTGAAATGTCCTCAGCTCAGGATAACCTGACTCCTGGTGAATCAGACCTTTCATCATGCCAAATCAACCACTCTAAAATAGTCAGAAGAAACTGGTAACAAAGGTTGAGTGCACATGGTCAAGAGTAGACAAAGCCTCCTTCCCCATAAAGTACTAGCTACCTTTAACTCACCCCTAGACACCCCAGATCTAAAGCAGGTAGAGACTTCCATAATGATGGTCACTGAAATCTGTCCCTGTAAGTAAGAGAACTCTTATTTTTCTTTCTGCATACATTCCTTCTTTTAAATGCATACATCAGCTGACTGAGCCCTCAATATTGTAAACTTTGTAAAGACGCATATTTAGACTCCAGGCCAAATGATTTCTTGGACACACAAGCACAGGAAGACATTAAGCACATCTTGTACTTTTCCCCCAATCATTAATATAAAGAGACTTAATATAAAGGTTTTCATGGATATGCAGCTCCCAGATGGCTAACTGTACTGTTCCAAAGAAACAGGGAATTCACACCAATTGCTCTTTTCCAAGGTCCTGCAGCTCTATCCACCTGAAAGTCAAAGACCTGATGCTCCTAAAGGAAGCCTTTAAGCCTCAGGGTGTACTGAAATGCTGTTCACCACTCCTACATTCATTTCCCACTTACTGATCAGTATATCCACACAAGTGCAACAATCCTGCTATCTAGTAAACTTAGTACACTGACATTTAATGGGATCATACTAACATCTTTAATACAATACATAAGAATTACACATTAACAAAAATGCCTGTGTTACATTATTACAATGAATGCTTTTTCTCTGGTATTAGTAAATATGATTAAATGAGACAATATAATCGTAGTGACATCCTTCTGCAGCTGAAGCCTTCTATTATCACTATGTTTCAGTCCTATAGTAGCTTCATTCTTATTGACCAGACAGTTAGCCCTATTCAATTATTCAATCTCACATCAATGGATTAACTCTGTATATAATGGTTAAGGTGTAAATGTTATGTGTGCACTCTTTCAGCTTAGCTCATGTACTTGCAAATTCGGATTTATATTCTAATTTCCCTTTTAAGAAAGATGCAAATCTTAAGTTTTCATGTTAGTTTTTGGTTTGTTTTCTCTCACTGGTTCTCCCTCTGTTTCAGATCTTATGTTTCCAGAAACTGAGCTTAACTTTCCTATGATGGAAATTTCTGTCTTTCACAGACAAAACAGGAAAAGTGAAAATTGTAATTATTTGATTTAACTGTGCTGAATAAAGCAATAAAATAGCAGTATGATTTTCAAGCAGATCCGGTCAATATTTTCCTGCTACAACTCTCACCAAAGGTGTGAACTGATCCAGAAAGTACAGCCTTTAGACTTACTGCACTACTGACACTTGTATCGTGAACAATTTCTTTCAATTACTGCAGATGTGTGCATGTGTGCGTATACCTACACAAACACACACGTAAATGTGTTATATTATAGGCTCTTGGTTATCCATGTATATTTACCCACCAAAAATCAGTAATAAAAAAGCTGAACCAACATGTCTGTGGAAGTGAACGGCTTCATCTTTCACTCTGTGTTAAATGCCTTACTTCCTCTCACTTCCCAGCCAGATTTTACATTCCTTTCTCAGACAAATGCACATTTACTTGGGTAGCACTCCCCCCTCCGTAAAGCACTGTAGAACAGATTCCTGATTACCTGCTTCCTGAAAGCACATCCATTTTTGTGCGTCTAGAAAACAGATCTAATACTAGCACCATAATACAGTATCCTTACTGACCAGATAACCCAGAAGAACACAGCACTTATCTGAGCATGAGTTCAAGCAATACTAGTCAATGAAATAGGGATTTCCTAGGGACACCCTTGCTGTTAGCTGACTTGAACCCAGTCAGGACTATGTTCAAAACAGCTGAAGTTTATAAACATGAGGATACTAGCAGGGAGCTATTATATTAAGAAAATCTAAAGCAATTCCTGCACATAACCATTACACTGTGACTGTTAAGAGTCACGCAAGAATTTCTCTAATATTGTCAGGGAAACAATAGGCTTAAAAAATTGGAAAGGCTTTTAGAAATAAAATACCAAAGGAAAAGTTGCAGCTCAGTCTTCCTACTGACCTGTTTATTCCAACTTCAGATTATTTGAGGCATTAACATAAACTGTGCCAAGTCTTACTAAAGGCCATATCTGTATTCTTTAGCACTGTTTGCATTTGATACACATATTTTCAGAACGCTAAAAATCTTTATTCAGTGACAAATTTGGCAGAAAAACAAGAATCAGTTCTCTTTTAATGTTATTTTTCTAAATAAATTCTCTAAACCTGATTGAGTTAGATCCTTGGATCATGCTTTGGAAGATGCAACTCAGACATTATGAATAAAGTGAGGCACTTAAGCAAATCAGACTTTTATTCTTCACCCACTGAGAAGCCTGAGATTTAAGATGAAAGAGCTGAGCTGCTTTTTTCTTTTCTTATCCTGCAAGGTCCCTTCATTTTCCCTGTTTTCCCAGTAGATTTACTTGTAAATCTGGTGACAGCCACATCTGAAGTCCTGAGGTCTGACTCCTGACCTCAGTTATGTTAGCCCTTCCCTGCAGAAGAACTACCCCTTGGATCACTGACTTGCTATTATTCTATGGTTAATAGACCTGAGCTGTGCAATATTTTTTATCTGGCTACAGTCCTATCTCTAAATTCTCTATTTTGGATGAATACCGATTTTGTGACATGAAGTCTGCTATATAATGAAATGCAAACAATGAAAAGGCTAAATCAGTTTACAAAAAATCTATTTGTCAAACAGTGTGGAGATGCTCCCAATTTAGTCTGGGCAGTGCATGCAGCTCTTGATAAGGGAGTTTAAAACCAAGCCGTTCCACTGCATAGAAATAAAAAGCATCTGCACGAGATACCTTTTCTTTTGGAGTATCTTCCTTATAACCTGTAGCTAATTATTAATAAATAAATAAATAAATAAATTTAATTACTCCCCCCCCAACCCCCTTTGGATTCTGCAGGAATTTTCCAACAGCCAGGAGCACTGTTACAGTAGGTAACAGCAAACGCCTCCCCAGTGCAGTCCCCTTATGTCACATTTGCATTTCTATTCAGCTACATTGCCTGACAATGAAGCAAATGGGTCTGCCTTATCTGTACAATTCTGGACAACAGAGATTTCTAAGCCATACAAAGGAACGAGCTTAACATGCAGCACTCAACACCTCCCGGTGCCCCCCCCCTCCCCGCCTTAGCCCTGTGGGGAATATAGCCACACAAACACCTGGGCACACCAAAATCTGACACGGGATGCGAAAAGGAACCGGGTAAAAGAATACACATAAAATAACATAAAAAAAGCTATCGAGACTTTGAAGGAGCTTGCCAGCCTCGAGGAAGAAAACAGTCCCAACCCTCAAGATTCTCAGGCTTTGTTTGGACGGTAACAGAGGAGTAAAAGGAGTGTCCCTGGAATGTAAAAGTAGATAATAATCTAGTCAACCATTTACGACTCCCACTGTCCCTTTTAGGCTGGTATTTAATACAGCAGATGAAATCTAGAGATCCTTTTTATCAGGGAAATTTCGTATCACCCTAGTTTTCATTAGAAAACCTTTAGCAGCTAGGCTGGCTAACTCATGCCATTTCATTGCGGTAGGAGGAAATTTCTGGCTAATTCCTTCAAAATTAATATCATCTCATTTAAAAGTCAGAAGTGACACACAAAAAAAAACCCACCCTGCACAAGCTGAAACATCCAGATCAAACTTGTGTTATGACAGGACTTAAGCCAGTTATAATACAGGCAAGGGCTTTAAACAGCAAAGAAAAAAAATCACAGTGACACAGTCCTAGAGACACATTGGCTTTAGTCTGGATATGTATGTACATTTATACACACACACATACACACATATATATACACACATATATATACATTTGTACACTTTGCTCTCAGGGTAACAAAACAGGCTTTGTGCACATAATCTGGAGTTCAAGAAACTTCATTGTGGTAGGGGCTATCCACATATTATTTGTATGTACAGAAGTAAACTAGGTTAGCAAGCATGGAGAAGGCAGTGAGAGAGTATGTGTCTTTTTGTCCTACTCAGTATATCCTAAAGCACAATACACATTTTAAAGTAGCACGCTGAATTTTGCATTGCTATCTTATACTTTAATTGTCCTGAACTTCCAGGTAAGGTTATTCTTTGCTGTGGAACAAATGCTGAATTTCTCCCCAGAGGTGGTTGCAATGAGTAGTGATTCTCTGTCTTTTTCTCACTCAGACAGTTTTGAAGATTTACAGGCATGAATATCATCATGTTAACATAAAATGATATTATTATTGCCAAAAAACAAGGCAGTTAAGCACAGAGACAGTGAGGCATGCAGAATGCTTACTTGGATTCAAAGGAAACACAAGCTGCTTAAAGCAGACCATTGTTTTCTATTTTACTAATACCGATGCTTCAAAAGCTGCTGTCTGTTGTTGCCTTTGCATGAGCTGGAGCAGAAGGTTAGAGTACATTCTGCCTCTTCAAGTGTTAGCACGAGAACAGCCAACTTTTATTATTTGAAAGCACTGAAAATGGCTTTATTGCCGAGGAGGTATGAAACTACCAATTGTCCTGGTATCATAACATCCTAAAGCATTGCAGATCCTTCAAATGCTGTCAAGGTGACAGATCACTTTTACCCTCAACTGTGGAGGCATATGAGCGAACTTCACACAGGCGTGTGCATATGGTGCAGCACAGAGCAAAATTCAGTCCTTAAACTTGCTATGATAAAAATAAAACTGAAAAAAAAAATAAATAATTGCTACTGGCACGTCAACATTTTAAAAAAATTTTCCAGACTGCTGTGTTAGAGTTATTATGAGATGTCACGTACCACTACACTGTTGGAACTACTAATACTAATACGGATGGAAGAGAGCTACAGTGGCTAGATAGTTAAGAAGTAACTCAGGAAAACCTTTTCCACAGATTGGTCCACGGCCTGCTTTAATCTCAAGTCAGGTCAGGCTTACATAGCGTACATATACAAGTGAAAATAACACCTTGCCTCTACCCCCTCATGAACATGCAAGGACACAAGTTGTAGAATACACCTTGCTGGCTCCATATGTAGTTTATGCCCATGTACTACATCTTGAGGATACCCATCATAATGGTTTCTACAAGCCTGCTGCTTCTGGGGTAGAGTAAGCAACACAGCTGATCAGAAGGATTAGATGAGGAATTCAACTAATAAATGAGCCTTGCAGGCAAAATATCAGTTGTTCTGCTCTTTAGGGCATTTACAAGGTCAGATGTTTGGTTTTGTTTGGGGTTTTTATCCCAGTGAGTCAGGTCAGACTCACTGTCTGTCAACATGCACAGAATTTGTAAGACAATAGATGCTATGTATTGTAGCCCCACTATCAAGCCAAACAATATAGTATCTTTTGTCTGATTCCCACAGTAAGGGAAGAACTGCTCCGGCCAATTCAGCTTTATAAAAATATGCTTCTCTAGTTGTTACTTTGCTCTCCTATGGGTTTAGAATTATGAACACAACATTTCCCATTAAAGAAAACACTCTGGAACACAACTTCAGATATTCTGGAACACAGCTCCATTCCACAGTCCCACTCTGCTGTCTTTCTGATGGCTTTTCTGAGCATCACATGGCACAGTTTTCTTCCATCTGCCAAGGAAGTTTCCCAAAAAGTCTACCAAGTTCAAGAAATGAGGAATCTGAACAGGAGACACGTTCAGCTAGAACACAGAAAAATGGTCAGCACAACTCATCTGTTTCTCTAGCAATATGTGCACTGTTACTATCCAATGGCCTCTTCGGTAATAAACTGGTCCCACCTCCCATCTGCTCTTCTTGCTGGCCTCCTGCCACTTCAGCCTCAGTCCTTTCCTGTCTTCAAGATGTCATTCAACTTCACTTGCTCCCTTACCCATTTGTTCCTCTTTCCAAGTGAGATCAAGCATACATCTTTCTATGTCTCTTGCTCCAGCCTTTAACTTCTGCTCCATCTTTTTAGTAAGTGTCTGTTTCTGCTCCATTTATCATGGTTGGCAGTATGCACTATGCAGGTGTCAAGGAAACCAAGGGAGAGTTCGCTATTCATGATATTGCCTTTTCAGCCTTCCCCTGGCTTGCCATTGAGTGTCAGCTCCTTAACACTAAGCTATACATTGAGAAGAATGTGTATCAGTTAAAGACAAATTACCTTAAGCCAAGGGCACATAAAAAAAACAAGGCTGCTTTAAAGTTAGTCTTATCCAACCTCATTCTGATTATTCTTCCTTTTATTTGAGTTTTTTATGTCATCTCTACCGCGTTTTTCCTTACAGGCTAAAAATAAGAGTACAAAACATTGCATGATGGGGGACAGAACATGCAAGCTGTAACATGAATGCCTAATGCATGACTTTAGTAAGTTCTTCCTTTTTTGCATCAATATGGACTTGTGTTTCATTTAATGGAGTCCAGCTCTCAGAAAGAAACATCTTGGACTCAGCAGGACAGAATTCCAAACTACAACAGAAATAAATGGGATTCATCCATCCCCTTCAGTGTCTTGAGCAGAGAGGAATCACAGCTTCCCTTGAGAGACCTGTGTGGCCGCTACCAGCTGGACCCATTGTTTTTAAGGACAACACTCAATTCCACAAACATACAATGAACAGCAAAACCACAGATCCTCGAGAACTGGTTTGATTCACACCTGAGAGAAACTTCCCCATACATGCTATACTTCACAGAATCAGCTAGGTTGAAAAAGACCTTTAAGATCGTCAAGTCCAACCGTCACCCCAGGACTACCAAGCCCACCACTAAACCATGTCACTAAAGGCAAACTGATCTCCCCTTATGGCTGCCCCTCATGACCTCCACTAGCAGTCACCCCTCATTTCCCCCCCATAATAACCCACACTGTATAGCTGCTTCATCTACCTCACGGCCAACCCTCATCTCCCTGATGATCTTCCCTTCAACACAATACTACGCATCCTTTGAAGCTAGCCTGCAAAATGGTTCCGTGACTGGCAGAGCCCCATCCAACAACTTTTCACATAATAGTGAGGAATATTAATGTAACTGAAAACGTAAAACTAAGGGCTTAACATAAAAATCTAGTTTATTGCCCTGCAAAATTTCTCCAGGAAGTAGAGTTTCATGTTTCTCCAACACAGTAAATATTATGTTGCAATTTGGAACTCAAACATGAATGTTTAGATGAGACAGTTGCCGAAACTTCCTTCTTTTGCTAGAAGGCAACAAAATATATTCCTGTCCACTCATAAACTGTTATTATGTTGCTCTGAGACCACTCCGCAAAGTCGTTTCTTAAAGGAAATGGTAGAATATACAATGGCGTTAAGTGCTGTAACCTATTTTCTGTTACTGTTGTACCACCTGAAAAGAGCCCCACCTCTACAGAAGCAGGTCAACAGCATGGAGCAGGTCAAGGTTACAGCTGAAAAGGCAGAAAAGTGCAGGATAACTACACACTGTGAACGAGTAACACAACTTATTGGGCAACACAGGTGGCACATTACGAGCAACATCCAGATTACAATGATGTAATGAAGGGATACCTCTCATACCTTGAAAGACAAGGACAGCACAAGGCAACAACCCATCCAATTATCTCTATTCTTCATCCTTCAGTCAACTGTCTCAAGCACAAGGGATCACCCTCTTAAATCAATCTTACATTCATTTCATTTATCCCTTTACAGATATGCTCATTTTATTCTGGTCCTCTCGGCATCTGATACAACAGAGAAGAACCTGAGCATAAAAGCCTAGCAGACTCTGCCTGTAAAGAGCTACCATGTATTTCCTTTGTCACATCCTCTCCCCTTCACCAAAGTGCCATTAACAGCCTCTGCGGCAAAAACACTATTTAGTACCCTGTGCCACTATGTGCAACGGGGCAAATACACATCCCATTGACCACCACTCCATAGCTGGTTGCACTGCCTCTCTGGTTCGACAAGTCTGTGCTGATGGCACCTGTTAAAGCTGCTTCAACTAAGCTGTTCTGCATTTGTCTGGCTGGATTTGGACTTCCCGGATCCCTGATTGAATACAAAGTGATTTGAAAAAACAGTGTTTGGCAACAAGCACAGTGGGGAGTACACTGTGTGTTGGTATACAAGAGCACAATGTGTTCTTCATAACATCACTGAGGGAGCATGCTGCTCAAATCTCTCTGCTGTCGAGATCAAAATGGTCTCTTTTGTTGTCAGCTGTTTATTAGCAGCTGTTTAATGTAATTCCAAATGATCTGCTTGAATGAAGTTGTCATTCTTGTAGTTCACTTTAATGTAGTTAAAAAATACCCTACTCCACAGCTTGGCTATGTTATTTTTCTATTGTTCTTCTGAAAAGTTGCACTCTCGTATTTTTTTTCTGGCCTGTCAGAATAATAAAAGTGATTTCTCAAAATAAAACATTAATTGAAGGGGGGAAAAAAGAAGCAAAGGATCAAATATTTATTTCAAAACACTTTCCTTTCGGACACTTGAGAATGGTTTGATTAAAACTATCTTTGCTACTAAAAGAAGCAGCAATAAGAAGTGAACTTGTCAGCAAATACATGAGCAAAAAAGAATTTCTATTTCTGTAAGTATTTCAAGACATTCTCCTCTCATGGGGGTTATAAATTATTTTACTGCATTTCACAATGAAAAGAAAGTTGTTGCAGAATGTTGATATAGTGAGAAAAGCCCGACACGTACGCTCCTTGATGAAGTAGTTTAGCTTATAGTAATATGCTTTTACAAAGTGTGTGGGTTTTGTTAAAATCTGCTTGATACCAAGAGCGGTAATAAGGGCCATAATCTGTAAAAATATTTGCAGTTCTATGATGAACAATAGAGGGCACTAATGCTTCTAATCTGGCAAATGCATCACAAACCAGACAGACAAAACAGCAGTGATACTTGTAGCACACAAACCACATCATCTATGCTAAATACATAGATAGCAGAGGATTTCTCTGTCTCAGAAAAGTTCTTTTTGTCCTTTAAACTTCCCTCTTTTTCTTTTTTTTTTTTTGTCTGCAGAAACTAGGATGTGATAATAACACACTAATACTTGCAGCCTTTTAAAGTGTCATTTTCTTTTGTTCATTGGACAAAGCAGATGCAACTTTTCCTCATACAAATCCCTCTTCTGTGTACTTTCTCACCACATACTTCTCTGTTTACCTATAGCTCTGTACAATAGTTCAAGGTAAAGTAATTCCAATGATAAATGCAGAAGCCAAAGGATACTTAACATGCATGTTATCTATGTTCCCAGCAAGCTGATGTAGAAATACAGGCTACAAGCATCAGCAATTGAGTGATACTGGGGTACCATCTGAAAGCTCTGTGTTAGGAAGGCTTATCAGGGGATCTTATGCCACTAAAGCATTTTAAGCAGTTTCACTTGCCTCTGAAAAGATGCAGCTAATGAAAATGGTACTATCCATAAAACGCAGATTCAGAGCAAGTATTTTAGCAAGGTTCTGCATCTCAAAATACCTTTTCTCTATAAGCTTTAACAACACTAACTTAGAGAACAATTATTTTTTTCCCAGAATAAATCTCAAGAAGATAAAAACTTGGTTAGAACTGCTAGCAGCTAAAGACTGCCTTACCTTTTTTAAATGCTTACCAGTCTCTCTCATTGCTATTCAAAGAAACAGATTTATTTTCTCAGCCTCAGAGACTGAAACTTTGGCAAGAGAGACTTAAATACCAAACACCAACTAACAGATTGTTGCTAACAGTGTGAAAAATTGGTAAACGCACTTTGATTCATTCAGAATAACTGTTATCTGGAGAAACATAATAAATACTAATATCATGGTTGCAGTAATTTCAGCACGTATCTTAAATGAAAAATGAAACATATGTCCCTAGATGCACTGCAGACAGCAAAGGCTTCGTGAATTGCACGGCTTAATTTCATACTCCTCAATTTCAGAAGTGATGCATCAGCTTTTCAAAGATACTAAACTCTAGCAGCTCTTACAACATTAGCATCTTGTCCAAGTCAAACGATACAGCTTTAAGGCCACATTAATAGCTGGGCTCAGATCTGAAAGCTGGACTCAAGTCACCTCCCCTACAAAAGCAAGATATACACAATCAGAGAAAATAACTCAAATATCTGTCCTGAATCAGTATGAAATGTAATGAGTTTCCACCTTCTGATCTGGAACATTTAAAATCTTTCTGGCTGCGTATCAGAGACAGCCAATGCAAGTACTAGGTGTTCTTTATTTGACTATACTGAAAAGGTCAAAAGCCTGCACAGTATTCACCCAACTCTTGTTGGGAGTTTTCTGACGTCTAAAGATTATTCCCTAACTTCAAAGGGGTTTGTGTTGTCTGGTTTATTTGTTTTCCTTTTAAAATATGACCTTAATGCAAGCATTCTGCCTTTTCTATCTTTATTTTTTGTGCCACTGAAGAGACTGGCCTTTGCATATTTCTCCATTTCCTTCAAGCACTCATAAATGGCTCCAATCTCCAGTCATAAAAGACAATGCCAACAGGTAACATACAAACTATGCTATGATGGATTATCATTCCAATTCAGCATATTATATTAAGTGCTGTCATACCAATGACACTCAATTGTGTCTATCTTGAGAGGCAAGTAACAGCCAGACACAAGCAGCGTCTATGATGCCACCCAAAACAAAATGAAGCATATTGCTTATTCCTGTGCTAAAAGTGTAAGCAAGGGACAAAAGCCATGGATTTGGCCAAGAAATTTTGCATACAACAGAACTGCCATGGGCCAACAGGCATATAGATACACAGACAATACATATGTATAGCACTGGAAAAAAGAGTGTTTAAATATAGCATAAAGACAGTAGCCTTTGATGAGCAATATTTAAAAGAATCATTTTGAGCGACTCATTGATGATTTATCATATAAGTCTTAACTCCTTCAGCAAAGAAAAACTATTGCATAAAAATTCAAGTTTCTACCACTCGCCCATGCACCATAAATTTTCCTTCCTTAGCCTTCAGCAGCTCAGTAATGACCACTACCCCTGCTATCACCCTGTATGTCACACTTGGTTGTCTTGCAGTCATTGCCTGTAGCCCTTACCTACGTCAGAAGTTCTCCTGGCTTTGGCATTTGTCTTTCCCCCTAAGTCCTAAAAGTATTCTTAAAAAGTAAGTTTGTCACAACAGTGTTGTATAGATAAAACTGTAAATTCCATATACTTTGAAGAACATGTGGTATGACTTGTCTCTGCTAGTTAACTCCATCTAAATACTAATCCCCCTAACTCAATCGCCCAATCATCTCACTAACTATCACATCATTATTGTCCTGTCATTCTCCAGGTTAGACAATACTGTATGCAAAGTGATCAAGATACCAACTCAATATAGGTATTAGAATTTACTGGTTCCTAACCTACAGTTTTTATTTGATGGATACTCATAACTACACTGGGCCAAATTTTATTACTAGTTACATCACTAAATCTGGACTCAAAAGTTATTTACTTAAATAGAGTTAGAATGGACTCACACCAGCACAAAACTAATCTAGAGACTAATGAAATAAGAAAGGACCTTTATCAAACACTGATTCCAGCAAGGTCATTTTTATTCTTTTCCTTTTATTATTGACCTGCCTGGAATAACAACAAACACAGCTCGGAAACGTGTTAGGAAATACCTAAACTACAGTTAAGCACAACTGCTGAGATGCTTGCAACTTCCAGAAAACATACAAAGTTCTAGAAAATGTATATATATATCACCCCCATAATGGTTTTTAGAGAACTTTTAGACCACCTTTGTGGAACGAATTCAGATACTTAATCTAGCTACAAAATGTCATTGCAGGAAATACTATAGATGCTATTTCTTGCATTTACTTCACTTACACCCTTCCCATTTTTCTGCAACTAATTATTTGATGTCCATCCTTGGTCTTTATTAAAGGGGACTATGTTAAAAAACAACCAGGCAAAAACCCTCAGAAACCCCCAAGTTGATGCAAACAGAAGTAAACTCAACAAAAACTTCTCTGGCCTTAAAACTAGGTGAATACCTGACCTCTCTTACACCGTACAGCACGAGGGGTAGTTTATCCATCCTGAGACTAAATCTCACCAAGGATTTTTCCTTCAAAAGAGAAAAGAAGAAGCAAGGTGAGTGGATGCTGGCATGGCAAAGGTGTACCATTACAAATGCCTGGCATCAGTGCTGGCTCCTCTCTGTACCAGTGAGACTTACAGCACTGAATGGGCAAGTGCATTCCACCTTTCACAAATCTCTAAAGCAATAGTAAGTTCTCAAGGCAAGAAACTGCAGATTGGATCCTTAGAGACAGAAGTATTTTCCTGCTCACCCTCCCAGTCCTTCCATGTCAGTAATGCAGAATTATTAGCTTAGAAATAATTCTCTACTCCTGATGCCTAAGCATAAACACAGAAAGGCTGTTCCATCCTTAAGAAATTATGAATATCCTTCCTTTTAAGCAGGAACCTATTTCCTAATGAGAGGACATGACTTTGAAGTAGGTTTTTGGGGGGGGGTTGTTTTTGGTTTTTTTTTTCTTTTTTTCTTTTCCATAAGCAATATACAGAAGTTCAATTATTCATAAGAGAAACTAGTCATGTAAATAAGGTCTGGAAGATGGAGCACCATGTTGCCAAAAACACATCTTAAAGCACAAAAGACCCTTTTAGCCTAGCCCTTTCTAGGAGGGTGCAATTGCAGGAATTCTGGCTGGAGAAGGCAGGTTCATAAATCAGCATTTACACCATGTAGGGAGACTGCTTAGAGCAAGTTAGAACATACAGTGTGAAGTTTTACAACAGGAGATTTACAACAGCCAGAGTCGATAATGCAAAAAACAAAACCACAGAGCACCTGTCTATCAAACTATAGCCTGAAAAACAAAGCACAGCTCTCTAAAATCAAGTCTACAGGAAACTGATGCTTTGATTCCTCCAGAAAGGCTGAGGTGTGTGAGGTGCAACTGTATTCAGGGGATTCACTAATTCTTTCTGTATGTCTTCATAAGGAGTATCTCCTGCTCTTTAAAACAGCATTTCTGCCTGCTTCAATCAGAAATGGGAAATGATTTAGTATTTGTTGCTAGTTATTTATAAGAGATCTACTCTAGATTAGTCCTGCTTGAGTGGCATCATAAATGGCTCCATTCCCCAGCAGTAGTCTACTTCAGATGGAAACCTGACAACCTCTACTTAGTGTGTCTTTCATAGTAGACAATGAAGTGTAAAAACTGCTGTGAAAAAGCCTGTGTTTCAAAACAAATGATTTTGGTAATAAGCACTTAAAACCATTTTTATTAATATATTTCTTTGTGTACAAAACAAAAGCTTAATGCTACAACAGGTCTTTGACAATGGTTTTGGTTTTTTCTTTGCATTTTCCTTTCTCTAAATGAAGTATGCTTTTAGACGGTCCAAAATACATTATTGAAATAAAGCATTAATGTGAGGCTTATGAAAAGGTTGTTTTTTCCTCCTCATCACAGCTTAATAATGTGGGGTTTTCAACCAAAAAGCTTAATCAAAATCCAAAGTGGAAATCCTAAATTAGTAAATATTGAATTTAACCACTTTTATATCTCAGGTATTAGCAAATACCTTTGGTCTACAGAGATACAGCCCCTTCTAATCCTTATCTGAATTTGCAATTAAGACTTCAGAGCTACAGATATCTGTACACAGCTTTGTACACAGCTCTGCTCTCTTATTTTTAAATGATTGGACCCAAATCAAATCAGTCTTCAAATGCATTGAAAAGTAAATGTCTGATGTCTAATTGAGCTCATAGATAACACTCTTTTTAATACTGTTAATGCTTAGTGTGGGCTTCACACAGACAGAAGCAAGGGAAGGGAGTTACAGAAAATCCACACAGAAAACGTCATTATATTATTACCATGCAAGCCCTTGGTATAAAGATAGAGTAAAGCTAATATTTACAAGTTATCTGCCTCCCCCCCCCCCCCAATTCTAAATGCATTAGGAGTTAGATTCTTCTTCTCTGTCACTAATTGTCACCTCCAACAGGACATTGTAAGAGCCTGAAAATGAAGCACTTATGAGTTTTCTTTTCCAATCTCTTGTGGGCTTCTCTCAGTTTATCGCAAATGAACAATCGTGTTGGAAGGGGCACCGTCTGTTTAATGTCATTAGTGATTGTTTCATAAAACAAACAGCCGCTCCGCCATTCTGCTGCAGTTAATCTTAAATCTAAACGTGGCGGCACTTGGGGAGAGTCTCAAACATGGTTTGTTCTAACCAATGCAGGGCTCTTAATCTATTGCAAGTCAAGGCGCTTATCTCTCTGCTCAGCTCGGAGCAGTGATTTCTTTGTCCAAATATCAAACCAAACCCAGTTAATATCATGCTTCCAGCCTTTTCCCAAAGATTTTTCCTCCTTAAATTGTGGCCAAAGACTAAGGCATATTTGTTTATTGCTTATACCATTTCATGCTTATTTTTCAATATTGGCAAAGTCAAACTATTTCCAAGTCAGTGCACAAGGGTATTTCAATGAGCTTAATCAGCCAGGTGAACTGATAAATTGGAGATTTACCTAGTTGTGCTGGAAAACCTTTCATTCTGGATTAAGCCTATATGACATATGTCTTTGTAACAATTGAGGATTTTATCTAAAGGGCCAGTCCGAAGAGGTATTAATCACCTTAAACTTTTGTTAATGCTTATGGAAACAAAGGTCGCCCATCACTTCGTGGGATCAGGTTTATAACAGCAGTCATTAAGACACAAAACACCACACCAGGAAAGAAACGATAACCAAACACAGTACTGAAGAAAATGTCATGATAGCTTTTCCCCAGTGCCTCATACCATGTCCCTCCTTGAGAAGAATGAGAACAAATTTATCCCATATGCTTTTCAGTGCTACCACACCCTCAGCTGGTACGCAAGGATAGGCATATTTTGTCAGGAATATGACAACACATGTTTATACAGGTGATTTTGAAAATACAGAGATAATATCTACAATGTACGTGTATACAATAGATTTTAACTCTCAGTTCTTTTAGATCTGCTCGAGTCTAGCATGAATTTCCAAGTCCTGGATTTGGAACAAATGCTTATGTAGGTTCTTGTAAAGCCTGAAGAAAAAAGTTTCTTTAGAACTGGTATTAATCTGAATGAGTGGGTCTGAGTAATGGGACAAACACCCCTACTGGCAAGTGCTTATGGCGTCAAGGGGATGAAAAAATAATTTTGCTGCTCTAGGAAAGCCTGAAGCATTTTTTTTGGCCATACTGTTACCAAAAGAAAACCTTGACAGCAAAAGAACCCTGAGCATTTGTTCACAAAAAAAAAAAAAAAAAAAAGGAAATAAAAGAAGTCAAGTAGGATTAATGTTCACACCTTTGAAAACTCTTAGAGGAAAGCAAAAGTTGTGGCAGGCAACACTCGCAGGCAGGTATACCAAAACCATCTAAAATGACACAATACTAATGCTTGTAGAGTTTCTCTCTACATATTCCCTGGTTAAATTTAGCAAGCTGAGCTACAGATACATGTCAATATGATGCAAGCATGCAGGTTTTTTTCTCTCTCCATTTAGAAAATGCAAAAGAAAACAAAACAAGTGATACACGTGAGCTCTTATGTGGTCTTTCCCTCAGCACTGGTATTAAACTTCCCTAATAAACACAAACAATTGCCTTTTTATTTTATCTTTCAACACAAAAAATAAAGAAGGGAGGGGGGAAAGGGGGAAAAATAAATTCAACTCCTGTTTTTCCACATCTTCCTATCACTTCCCATCTCAACTGGCTAGAGTAGAATTTCAATTAACTGGTAGGAATCCAAGAGGAGCCTGGCTGCCTCTGTTCCTCCCGGTCATGCCCCATAATTGTAGAGGGACCTGCATTTTTCAGCCAATGATATGGCTTACAAAAATAGATACATTGAGTTATTTGATAAAGGAACCAAAGCCTGTCACTCCTGTTCAAGTGCCAAACAACATGAGAGCAAGGGAGATTATGTTCAGATTCCAAACTGGCCAGGCTTATTATTCCACAGAACCAGCTCATGTTGGGGGAGAAAAGGAAAAGGAAAACAAGGGGGAAAAAACCCCACCACATGTGATCCAGCCAGATTCAAATCCTCCTTTTTTGCGGGAAAAATTAACTGCCATGTTTTCCAGCCTATCACCTCTCCAGTGCAATGCAGAAGTGGCATCTTTATGCATCTCCTACACATTTTTAATTCAGAGAGGAGAAACACTGGCAGGTATACATCCCCTCTTATGTTCAAAAATAACCTTTATTACTTAGTAAAATTCTTCCAAAGAGCGATTGTCAAAGCACTGCTAAAGAAGAGAAAATAACTGCTAATGGCTCTCTGCAGCAAAATTTTGGGCAAAGGGGTTTATAACTTTATAGTTACAAAACCTAATCTTTAATATATTTTACTGGGCAATTGATCCTTTAAGAAAAAAGTACTTTTATCAAAGAGAAAGAAGCTTGTTCATAACTAAGTGGCTGATAGAATGTCTTCAGATTACAACAAACAGTTAAATAAATGGTTGTATTTCTATTTACTCTTAGTCCAGCCACCAACATCGAACTCAGCATTCTTCTTCTTTTTCATATTTCTGATCATTGGAGGTATTCAAGTCTATCATGGAATCACAGAGTGGTTTGGGTTGGAATGGACCTTAAAGTTCACCCAGTTCCAACCCCCTGCCAAGTCACTCAACACCCCCAAGTCCTCAGAGCTGCTCTTAATCCATTCTCAACTCAGCCTATTTAAACACAAATACTAAGTGCTCCATAATGTTCAATATTTACCGATTACACAAGTCATATGGTATTACAAACCATATTTTCACAGACATGTTGTGGTGCCTGTCCTATATAGGCCTGTAAGTGAACAAGATGAATGGAGTGAATACTGTTGTAGCGGTATTTTATGCTTTCCATGCTACAGGTGTGCCCCATACTTTACAGATTAAGAAAAAATAGGTCACTGTTTGAAGGTGCCTCTCCTAATGCAGCAACATATTAGGTTAATATTGTCTACTTTATAATCGAGGACTTGTACCCAGTTTTAAAGCTCAATTATTGAAAGAGCCAGTAAAAATAAAGCCATAATTATCAAGTGCAGACTTTACACTTTCCACGGCCAATCCAGATCAGATGAAACATATTCTGCTAAGAATAAACTCGATCAACAGCTCTGCAGATCTTACAGACCTACTCCCATACTCTGAGCTTGAGTTTGGCCAGAAGCAAGGTCTATTCTCTTCTTTTTTTGATATGTCAAATGCTGTCATACAGACTAACCCCACACAACTTTCTCACCACAGACTCAGGCTGGTCCTCCCTGGCAGGTATAAATGGAGGGCAGCAGGCCTGCTACTGAATCTGGTAGCAAAACTTGAGCAGGCAACAGCAGTGTGATGCTGTTATTCCCCCCTCAGAAATATAAAGACATCCACAGAGATCTTGTTCAGGTGGGAACAACAAGGAACCATAGGACAATTCCCAGCAGCAGCAACACAAGAGATTCCTTGATCACCGTAAGCTTCAGACTTGTATTTGGATAACAAAACAAATCCTCGCATCCATTCTGGAAAACTTATGCCGTGCCCTTCCAACTCAACAAAAATGTCATTATGCTGCCTAACAAGTAACAACTTAGAGCACTGGAATTAGTAACTCTGCAAATAAAATAAAGTCTGCAAATAATCATCTCCCACCTTTTTGGAGTTCTTCCTCCTCTTGTTTTTTTTCCTTATTCTTTCATTCACATATTAATTCCCCCTACTTCGCTCTAATCACTCGTCTGTTCTTTTTGCCTCTCTACCTTTATGGCTTCCTCTCTGCCTGACCAATAATTTAAATGAAATTAAAATTTCAATTTTAATTAAATCTGAATTACACAAGTCTAACTTAAAAAACCTTGACCAAATACTCTATTCAGCAACCACTTCCATTTAAAAAGAAACACAACCCCAAACCAAAGTGCCACACAGAGACATGAACACGTGAACCCATACATACAAACACACAGGCATTGTGCTGGTTGGAAGTTCAAAGACCCGTGTGCTTTGTTTATTAACAATAAGGGTACAAAGAAAAAAGAAACACTCAGGACTACAGCCTATAAGGCCATCATGATAGGCTAATCTGAAGGCAATCACCAACACTATTATATTGTTACTTATCAAAAGCCTATTTAAAGAATGAGATACAAGCCCTTTAAACAACATGGATGCTTGGACTTTGTAACAGAGGTTGCCATACATATCAGGCTGGCTTTGATTTCTGAGTACTGTAAATATGGAAAATTTAGGTAAAGTCTGCTCTCTTTAATTGGCACTCTGGGCAGTTTACTTAATCAGTTGAACACCTTCAGTGAATGAAATTCCCATAGGAAAGAAGGTTTCATAATCTGTTCATGAGGAGTCCCAATTATTATCATAAGAAATGCTGTTATAAGTATTATAAGAAATGTTCCTCCTTACTGACTACTACCTTGTCACTATTACCCCCCAAAACAGTCTTAGTCTTGGTACGTTTTAAACTGACCAGTCTTCAGGCTCTGAATTTAATGAGTTTCTGTCCAAAGACTGAGGACTTACCCTATAAACCACAATACTGTGTCTTTCAAATAGCTATCAAAAAAAAAAAAAAAAAGGTTGAATCAGAATGAGATTTATTGTATTTTCTAATTTTTACACTGCTATATTTATACTTGTTATGGAGCATCAGCTCTGTGGCACATTCTGCCCGTTAGTACTCAATTAGCCTCCTGTGTCAAGGTTTAATATAAAACATTTTTCAGGTAAGAATACATATTAGTAATGGAGAAAACAAAAGACTAGCTTCTTCTGCCTTTATCAAACACCGCAGCATGCTCTGAGGCATCTCTACCTGTCCACCTCAGAAGCCTGAACAAGTATTAGGAGCTGCAGAAATCCAGAAGTTTTTTGTCCCAGTAATGAAAAGGGGCAAGAGGAACTTCAATTTGTAGTTTATCAAAAAAGACTGAGTTTCATTTAGAACGGTCATGGATCTACAGAAAAATCTGCTGGGGGAGAGCGGGGACACTTTGATTTGAGAAATGAATACAAACTAGTGTGGCTTGAACAGCAGTAGTGCAATAAACTGAGTACTGCAGAAGAACAAATTTAATTACCTTGAATTTTCAGCAGCCCAAGAACACAACAGTCTGGGAGAACAGAGTCACCCCACAATGAGAACAGAGTATGAAGCTAAATCCATTGCACAGTAGCTATTACAAATGCAAAGCCAGTTGGCTGAGCAATAGTTGCAGGCCAACAGAAACCTTCTGTAGCAACTTAGCTTCTAATAATAATTATTACTGTTGTTCTTAATAACAACATCAATGCAAGCAAGTAGTACTAGGAAGGAATATCCATGATTCCATTGCACTACCGTACACAATTTTCTCAAGGGCACATTTGTTGTCAGCTGCTACCACAGCTCCAGATAAGATCATGGTGGAGGTTTTTCACATTCATAAATATGAATATAGAAGTCTAAACCTGACTTTTATGCTGATTTTACTTTCATGAGATTCTGCTTTCAAACTGTATAGCTGTAGAGCAGTTTCACAGCAAGCATGCAGACAGCAACAATATGGATTTGTCTGCATACAGTAGTTTCCTCTCCAACTTCCTAGTGCAATCTACCAGGGAGTAACACCCTAACAAAAAGAATCTGACAGTACTTAGAACTCATAATGCTATTATGTTTTTAATAATGAAGACTGATGACAAACCACAGTTTCTCTTCCATGCTAAATATCTGTGGAAAGCTCCACATGCTCATTTTCAAAGGAGAGGAGAAAAAGAAATCCTTTGGTCATGTTAATGCATCCATTTCCAGAATGTGGCAGAAACCTATTACACTGTTTGCAGAAAACAACAAAAACACAGGTTTATGTCAGATAGATGGAAAGTTTGATGGCTTCTTACAGGCTGTGTTAAGAAACCATTTGATTCTCTTGTATGTGTGTAAGAATCAAAGCAATGAAGCAAACCTGCATGCACAAAGGAGTGGGGGCTTGATGGTTAGTATCCCATTAGTTTGCCATAAGGACTTGCCATAAGACTGAACAAATACTCTGATTTTTCTCCTCTTTTCTCAAAAGAATTGAGCAGAAAAAATAAAATAAAAATAAAATTTAAAAAATGGAAAGAGGAGATCAGATAATGAATAGTATGTATAACACCACAAGTAACCTCTTACATGACAGTATTTTCATCTGAGGACTTCAAGGCACCGAAAACAGTAACCAACTTGCAATAGGCCTAACGTATTTTGCATCCCAAATGTACTCCTGAACCTGGCTAGCTTGCTCTTTAGTTTTAAACACAAATTAAATTTGCAGTAGAGATGCAGTGAATTACACTGATCTAGTTTAAGCAACAGTGAACTTTATTAACCTCATAGAATTGCTGAGATGTTCAGTGCTTTATTTTGGGACTGCGCACTGGTGCACCAAGTTCCCTTGAAGAAGCTTCAACCACAGGAGGCAGTTATCCCCTTCAAAATAATTTTAGATGTATATAGGTATTTGTCTATATATTAAGGTACATATGTATGTCTGTATATGCACACAAACTTATACATACACACGATTGTGTCTGTATGCACATACTCTACGGGCTGCTTTTCTATAATAGCGCTTTTCTAGAATCACAATTTTCTATAATCAAGCAATCACTAGAAGAACAGTGAAGGGACAAATATTGTAAGGACTATATTCTTCTCTCTAGGATATGCTGCACTTGTACAGTTAACTGCTACACATGTATCATGGGAAGGATATAGACCTGAGAGTGTCTGAGGGCCAAAAGGTAGCTCATTTTCCTTGACTAACTCAAATACTGAACTGAGATTGTAAAGTGGGTCTTGTGATGCTTTTGCATCAAAGTCCTGCCAGTTGCAGAATAGGAAAAAAAATAAACATTTTAGTGAGCACCTTAAGGTGGAGTCGGACACTGTTTTCCAAGGGGAAATGTTTTCCTCACTAAGACCTTCTCTCCTGCCATAAGCTCTTTTCTGCACAGAGAGAAGAAAGCGTAACAATTGCAATAATAAACAGTTCCCATATATGATGCATAACTGCTACTACCAGTAGTAATTTATTTTTGTAGTTGGGGATGTTTTCTAAATGTTCACATGGACAATTACTATTTGTTGTTTGTATTACCACTGTGCCTATAACCATGCTCACAGACCATGACCCACTGCCTTGTAAATGCTGAAGAAGTTCCAAACAAAAGGACAGTTCATGCCACAAGTAGCTTGCACAACGTAATATGGCTGTAAATTTGAGCTGGCATCAACAGCCGTTGAAATAGCCTGACAATGAAACAACCAGGAACACAGAAATTGCCACATGGGCTCAAATCTAGTTTCATCTAGAACTATAAGCAGAACCTGATGTATCAGCGGAAAATGCAAAAAACCCCTGCACTAGGCAGATCTGGGATAACCCATCCCCCAACAAAGCATCCTTGCAATGCCTCCTAGCAATTTGAGTGCAAACCTAAAGCATACCACTTCAGATCTCTTTTAGTAGTCTTATTTTAATAGATAATAACAAACACAGAATATTCTCATTCACACAAATTGCCAGACCTCTTCCTAAAACATATTAAATTCCTTAGCAACTTCCCAGAGCTAAAAAGTCCATTACCTAATTGTGCATCAGGTGAAAACTGATTATTTATCAGCAACCTTTCTGTAACATTCCCTTGTTATGGTATCATGAAATAGAGAGAAAAGCTCTTCCCAAACTGCCTTCTCTATGCAAAATAATGAATGTTAGAGTCTTATCATGTTCTTTTTTATTCATCTCCTCTCAAAGGCAGCAATCCCAGTCTTTTCAATCTCTCCTCATATGAGAGTTTTCCTATGCACCTGATCATTCTTCTTGCCTCACTCTGAACTCCTGGTAAATTTGTAATACCCTATTTGAGATGGTGTCACACATTTGATGAACTAGCACTATTTGCATAATGACATTACTGTCTTTTCCATATTATTCTTTATTCTTCTCCGTGTACCCAACCCTGTATTTTGACTGAAGTTGTATACTGAACAGATGTTTTCAAGTAACCACCAGTACTGATGGCTGGGTTTCTTTCTTGAGTTGATACAGTTATTTTATAGTTCAATTAGTCAAATAGTAAAATCTTTCCAACCCAATGATCATTACTTTGCATTTATCATCAATGAGTTTCATGTACCATTATTCTGCCAGTTAAGTCCTTTAGAAGTTCCGTAACGTCTCTCATCTAAATAATCAGCCAATATACCCAGAGCCCATCCTTACAGATAAAAAACAAAATAAAAACCAGACATGCAATAGCTTCCTTCAGTTATCAACATGGCTTCACTCGCATCTAGAAATACAGCCTTACAGAGGTGAGAAGATACAGGAGTGCTCATGCCAGTTTCTCTTGTCTAACTACCAATTAGGTGGGAAAAATTTATTACATAGGAAAGGATTATCTATATAAAAATGAACCCTTCACATAAGCATCCACCTAAGCCTCCATCACCTGGAGATCATAAGCAATTACTACAAACTGAAATGATCTAAAGGGGGCCTACAAGGACGCCGGAGAGGGACTCTTCATCAGGGACTGTATTGATAAGACAAGGGGTAATGGGTTTAAACTTAAATAGGGGAAGTTCAGGTTAGATATAAGGAAGAAGTTCTTTATTGTGACAGTTCTGAGGCACTGGAACAGGTTGCCCAAAGAAATGGTAAATGCTCCATCCCTAGCAGTGTTCAAGACCAGGTTGGATGGAGCTTAGGTGACATGATCTAGTGTGTGGGGTGTCCCTTCCCATGACAGGGGGTTGGAACTGGATGATCTTAAACTCCTTTCCAACCCAAACCATTCTGTGATTCTATGATTAAAACCAGTTACAGGTAAATGCTGCCGTATTATGCAAGAGACTACACTCTACTGAAGTAAGTGTGCTGGGGCTTTTTACTTCAATTGTTTTCACTTAGGGGTTGGCCAAAGCCTCATACCTTTATTTATAAATACCTTTTAGCACCTCCACCAGGCCTAGAACATTGGATTGATTATTCTGAAACAGGGCATTTTGGGTATAAAAAGAATTACTGCTATTAGAGCTGCAGCATTCACATATCAATATTAGCACTTCCACGTCTAAATACATGACCAGTGTACCCTACTATAGCTGAAATACTTCCTCTTTTGGGACAAATCCTGTACATATTACTCACACAAAACTCCCATAGAAATTAAGAAAGGAATTATATATAAACATGCAGCAGCTACATTATGGATAAGAAAGTCTTCTAGACCCAGTATCATAGATGTCTAGGCTAGGTGTGATCCAGGGCTCCAACAGACAGGAGCCAGATACCCACACACAGTCAATGGGTGGAGGTGAGGTCCTCCACAAGGTTATTCACATGCCCTAACTAGAATCTAAAGTTGGATGCAACGATCCTCTTTTGCAGCATGCCTCTATAAACATACAAAAGGGCAAGTGTTCATGAAGTTCTGGTGAGATCCTAAAGCAAGGTGTTGTAAAGAATCACAATTTGCCAGCATCCCACCTACAGAAAAAGGAAAACAGAACTAGATTATGCATTAATATTACCAGGCCTAGTGAAGAGCAATTTATATTATCCTCAAATTATGTCTAAAATATCCATCTACAGCCACAAAAACTATTTTACACATCTTTGCTGCTTAAAGTTGAGGGGAGGGGACAAAAAGTAGTACTGCCTTTAAAAAAAGAGGCCTATTTGGATACCAAAATGCAGTGACATTTCATGTGCTCCGATTTATGGTGAATATAAGCAATAGCTTTCAATCCTCAAAAACAGCCGTGCAAGTGATTAAAAGTAAAATCCTATTTATGTTTTTAGAAACAAGAACATTATCACTTGCTACGCAATGACTTAGTTCAGAGCTGTGCCACTTCATAGTAACGACTGCCTCATTCTTTGAACGATAAGTCTCTTCTCAATGTGTCTGTTTCCCTGTACATATCAATACATAAGCTCCATGCTGGTTATCAAATGGAGGCATAAACCCCCCCTAGTATTGGTCTGGAAAGAAGATGATGGTTTTAAATAGCTATGGAGAAATTAACTTCCCAATCGAGATTTCAATTTGTTGGCTTCCATGAGTCAACACATATTATATCCAATCTTTACATTATTGTGCAGTAGAAAAGTTAGCACTGAGCTGCAGAATTAGGTCACTTGTATTAGATCTTCTAATTAACCAGTTCTTCCTTTAAAAGAGCACTTGCTGGTCTTTCAAGACTACTCCAGCATTTTGTCAATAGAGTTCAGAGCAGGGCTAATGATTACCATTAGAGAAAGCCCAGAGTGGTTTTAAGAACTTATCTTCCTGTATTTTGTTCTTTTTATCCAACTGTGGGATCCTGGAGTGAAGTCACTTCAGACAACTGTTAAGGTTTAGGGGAAAAAAATATAAATGAAATAAAGAGGTCAGGGAGGGAACAAGAGGAGAATTTTCTGTAAGTGGAAAAGACAAGCTACTTCAACACAAAATACTCTCCTCCAGTTTACAAGCTGATGATAGAAAAACAACACATCCTTAGACTCACTTTTAGTGTGTGTCTATATATATATGTATATATATATTTATAATGGACTAGTAGTTTTTGGAGTGGTGAAAGTGTAAGAAGAAAATTAACACATAGTCAAAAATATTTTCCTTCTAATATTATCTTGCTGTGATTCCTGACCCTTTAGTAGCTTATTCTACTGTAAAGAAATTCTGCCCATGTTGTTTGAGTGTCTGTCCTTTGCCATAACTGTACTTGTGCTTTCCCATGCTTGTGTATTCATCAACTCAAACAGCCTTTAGCAGTCTGCCTCATCTGCTCCTTACAGAAGTGTCTTTAACCAAACCGACGTCTCCTTTGCCAATCTGCTTAAACTCTTGTGCAAACTTTCTGGCTGAATTTCACCTTTCCAGTTCCTTAAACCCTTCTGATGGGTGTTCAAACCCAATCCTGAACAAATTTCAAAGAAACTGAATGCAGCTCTAGGCTCTGTACACACTGCTGCACCGGATGAGATGCTGTGCTTACTTGCAACATCCCCTTTTCATCGCTGCTGTACCTTTTATTTTTAAATACCTAGATGAGAAAAATACCAGCCCAAGCTACTTCTAAAGAAACCTGCATTGCTCAGCCATGCATACCACTACAGGAATAGTGGAAGCTCTGGTAGTTATGTACTGCCTTGCCTCCACAGCATTCACTGGGACCTACTGGTGAATGTCCTACTGGCAGCCACCAGCGAGGACCCCTGCATGTGCTTGGGTTTTACCCTGACAGTGTCCTATCCTGTCCCAGCCCTAAGGACCACATGGCAGTTCTGAATTGCAAAGGCAGGGCCTGGATACAAGGATCCCCAGCACTCAATGCAATTTCCTGCTGGGAAGTGCGGCTTCAGCGTGTATGCCAAGCCCATCCCACTGCTGAAGGATTAGAGATCCTTCCTTCTATCGCCAGTGTGTGGTGGTAAAGGTTTCAAATCCATCTGTGCTTTTCACACCCTTTTACGGTGTGAAAGGGGGCCTTTGGGTCAAATACAGGACCAGCGTGTCCAAAAATATATTGCTTCAGCTCACTGCTCCCACTTACAGTCAGTTTATGTTCCAGTAGTTGAATCCTCCAGTTAACTACTTTGTTTGCTTTTTTTAATAAATCTTTTTGAATTCTGTTATCTCCTCATAGCACTATCTCAGTTACTGGGAGTTTTTCCTTTCCATTTATATAAGGCTACTCCTCCTCCCTGCTGACTTCTTCTTTGATCTCCTCTCAGCAGTTAGAAATTATTGACCGCTCACGCTGTGTTGATTTTCCTGCTTGCCATTTGAATGAATTATCATCATTATGCAATTCCTCTGAGAAACAGTAAATTTGGAGGGTGAAGTTTTTCTGGACAGCTAAAGAAGCCAATGGCCCCTTTTCACTTTTATCCACCATGCACCTTTGAATCAAGTTTTGTGCATGACGGAAAGGTAAAGTCCACAAAACTCTGATACAATAAGCAATTGGGCAAAAGATTACCCAAAATCAAAGGGAAACTCCTGCTGGTTTTAACCCGAACCCTTTCCTGCACATGGTGAGTGATTCCTGCATGAGTTGGCATTCAGGCTATGTTAGAAAAGGAAGTATTGCCTGATTTACTATAAATTAGTAATGGGCAAAAGTAGCCAACTGTGCTACTTCCATTGATTTCAAT
Source organism: Pezoporus flaviventris (assembly GCF_033815535.1). Taxonomy (NCBI): domain Eukaryota; kingdom Metazoa; phylum Chordata; class Aves; order Psittaciformes; family Psittacidae; genus Pezoporus; species Pezoporus flaviventris. Next base: position 664,245 of record NW_026892631.1, read on the forward strand.
GGGTAGGATTCCTCTAAGAGTATCCATTTCCATGTAAGCCCTTTGCTTTTCATATGACTGAGAAGCAAATTTAAAGGAAATTATATTATCAATATTTTAGTGGATATAGTCCATTTTAATGATATTTATAAGATACAGTTTTGGCCCTATATTAAAAATAAAACACATCAGTTTGTTATTCCCATTGCATTTTTGGCCAGCGTTATTTAAAACATAAAAATCACAATATGTATATCTTGAATAATTCATTCACCTGATTTTACATCATTTTGGCTTCCCACACCCCACCTCCCTACCCCCCATACAGACATGGCTACTTCTATCAATAAACAGCAATCCTCAACTACTTTCACCTTGGATTCCTGTGGATGAGTAGAGGGTAATTTTCTGGTAGACAGTCATTGAGACAGTGTTCCAAGAAGATTTATAAACAGAGATGCCCAATGTTTAAAAGAGGCACCCAGAAAAAGCCCTCTGCCAGAATTTAGTAGTTGGATGATTTAAAATTAATGAGCTCCTTAAACAGATATTTTTAGGCCAGTTTTATGCCAGCGATTTGAGAGCAGCGCAGTATAAGATCAGCAGCACAGCTTCCAGTGACTACGCTGACACACTGTTTTTAATTTAAAAGCAAAGAGCCACGTTACTCTTTAAGATACAATTAAAACAGCAAATATGATTTGATTTATTAAAAGCTACTAATAAGCAAATCTAGCCAGCTGGGCTCAATCTGCAAGGGGAGAGTGATGGATGAATTGATAGATTTATAGTTCACCTGACAACTAATCCACACAGCAGCTATGGTGGCAGTTCTGTGGGAAGGGGTGCAATTTGGCACAAGTCATCATCATCGTCATCATTTGTATGTCTATGGCAGCTTTCAGTCCTCTATCTTTCAGATCTTTGCAGGCGCTTAATTAAGCCTCACGATATCCCCTCAAGGGAAGTCAATATTAGTTTACCTGTAGGTAAACTGAGATACAGCAATGTGCAACTTGCTCAAGGTTACAGAGTGGGCCAGTGGCAAAGCCATGAATAAAACCCTCTAAAATTTGATGCCAGCAGCCTGATTTAATTATGAAAGGATGCTCCCCCTTCTGTTACCAGTTCCATACTGGAAATAGCAGTGGCAGATGCTTTGGGAAGGAAGAAAAATTTGGCAAAAGCAAGAGGTTACAAAGTAGTAAAACAATACAGAACCTATGCTCAAAAAATAAAACATCAAATACTCTCTCTAAATGCAGAAACAAGTCTACTGGACATCTTTTGTTGAATAAATAAGTAAGATATTTTCCTTTACTGAGGGGGGAACGTCATCATTTTACTTGCTCCCTAAACCACCATTCTCAACAACTAATTAATATGTTAGTGGCCAGATAGGTAAACTAAACCATTGTGGTAGCATTTCTCAGATGTCCTGCATGTATGCAGACAGTGAAAAAAAACAGATGGAGAATACTATAATGAATTGAAATGTTCTATTTAAAACCTGTTTGTCAGCTGTAGTTAAGTTGACACTGTCATCATGGCAACAAGTCACAACACTTCACATGTTGTGCCTCTGTGATCAAGTTTGCTCCTCGGAGCTGAGCTGTTGGAAATTGGAAGTTCTTGAGCAGCCCAGTGACTGGAACAACAAACAAGCAATGGCTATGTCAGGTTTCTGCTGCACTCAGACTGGAAGGAGAAAGGTCAGAGGAGCACTTGGGTTTATAGCAAACTGATGGTTACCTCTATTATGCTGCACCAGATTAAAAAGCCAAACAAACCAATCTACATAAGCAAAACCACTCAAAACTATACAGTGACTTCATGGTTCAGGGCACTGATAACAGGCTAACTTTCTTCAGCTCAAGGTCACTGGCTGAAGTTAAGTTTGTTCTTGATGTAACTCAAAGTCATTGCAATCTGCTGCTGAAATCCTAGCCCATGCAAAATGCACTCCTGCTTCTGGACACAGTCCACTCCTATGACAGGGCCACTGCCATTAGTGCTGCCACCTTGATACTCTTCACCAATTTGCTTTGAGGTTTGTTTTTTTCTTTCTATACACAACAGGAAAGAATACACCTCTTCATACTCATAATTTGTTACCCAAACCCAAAGCCAGTGAATCTGTAGTGGAGGAAAGAAGTATTTTACAAGGTGACAAAGCACCAGACCCTCACATCCTTTGTCTGATTAAACTTCAGCCCCAGTTGAAGCCCAAACACAGATCTCAGCATCGTCCATTTGTAATTATGCTTACACTATTATACATTGTAGACAGTAATAACATTTGCCAGAACTGAGGTTTCTGTCATCTTCTCACAGGGGCTTTTGAAACTAAGTCATGCTGCTAAAATAGCCTGTAATTCTAAACTACTCCAGATTAATTTAAACGGATTTGCATTTACATTTCCTTTACTTGTATTAGTTATGGCTACGCACAGTCAAAAGGAGTAATTAATAAAGAGTAAAAATTCAAAAGCCTGATTTTTCTCTACATTACCAGTAACTGGCTTGAATCTAATAGAACTAATCCTTGTGTAAAAGAGTGAAAAATTATAGGCAAAGAAGTCTCAAACATTCTACTTGGTCTTAATTATTCCACCTTTTTAGGAGAGGTGAGAAAAATGTCTGCAGAACTGCCTACTCAATAGAGCATGAATAATGAAAATATCTCTACACAGCTTGCAACCTCCTATAATGACGGTTGTAGAAAAAGAGTACATTATTAAACACCTTGGCAAATGCACAGGACATTCATATCTCTGTTCTTTATTTTGCTAGATTTATGTATTTAGCTAGTTGCGATCAAAATTACTTGCCACACTTCTGGGTGCAGAATTGTTCTTGCTATTCTCTCAATAGAGATTGTCATGAGGGAAAAATCAGATACTGGTTTTAGCAGCAAGGACTTGATTTATTATTGCTTCAAACAAGTTTCATGCATTACAGATCCCTGTACAGAACATGACATGTTCTTTCTTTAAAAACAGCTACACGCTTTAGGACAAGTGACATGATCCAAATGGTCTCAACTGACATTGATGGCTATTCTAATGCAGCACAGGAATGTCTCCCTGACTCAACATGCTAACATTTTTTCAAACAGAGAGAAGAAGAATAAAGGGAGAATAATACTTCATTAAAATAAAATCTCAATTCTGCAGAAATTCTGTTTTCATCTCATTTTCTCTATTGACTGCTATCCCTTAGGCTAAAGAAAGCATTTCTCATACACACATACAGACCCCCCTTTATTCAGATGTGAATTTCAGCACTTGATAATAACCTGTGGAGGGTCATATCTGAAATCTACTGTTCTGAAGGGAAAATATTGCATCATCTTCACTTGCGTTTAAGGGCAGATACATAGGGATTTGTTAATTATAGTAAATAAATTCGTAAGTAACACCACATACAAAACCACAAGTAGACATTTTACTGTGAGAGAGAATGGGAAAAAGAGGAAGACTGATAGAGCTGAAGGGACACAATGATACCACACAGACTACTGATAACATAAGTGTTTTAAACTGCTGTAACACAATTTATCCTGGGAAAATCCTAAAGCACTTTATATAGAACAGGTAAGCACATTTTTAGACTTTAATATAGCTGAAATATTTTATGGTTAAGTATCTGGAAAAAGGCAACTTATTACGTAAAGTTGAAAAAATGAAAATAAAAAGCTAGTTTATTATTTTATTCCCTTGCAAACACATGGAACAAATGAACCTATCATTTTCACCAAGTCTTGTTTTCCTTCTTTATATGGAAGACTCTTCTTTCCTTATAAGGCATATTACTGTCCCACTATTACAAGAACAAATTGATAAAAATTGTGTTGGGTCCCACTACTAAAATAGATGAAAAGTGATCTGAACTCTTCCTAAGGGACAAAACATCAAATATAATGTCATCAATTCTGCTCACATATCAGAATAACACGAAGACAGCAGCAATTATGTTATTTTGGGTTTATATGTATGTGAGTGGACAGAACAACCCTCCATCCTAGAGGTTCCAAGGAGATGTAGACAACTTACGTATTTTTTCTTGCTTCATCATTTGCCAGCCTAACTTTTTTTCTGCTTTCCTCCTACAGTCCCAGCCTTGTTATTATCCTCTCATGGCTCTGATTTCCTCTTTCCTACCCACACATCAAATCTTTCCACGGACATGACAGGTTCCTCTGCTCTGCTTCCATGCATGCACTTCAGCTGCAGCAACTGCTCCTTTAAGTCAACTATGGCCACTTCTTAACAAGCAGAAAAGCCCAGCATCTCAAAAAACATCAGGACAAACTGTTAGTGTTCATTTAAGAACTGCAATCAGTCAAGCTATGTTGATTTATGTACACTAAACCAAGGAGGTGGCCCATTGATCAAAGCAGTCATTTTCAGGACTAATCTCAGCCCTTCACTGCCAAGGTGACCACCATGGCAGGAAGACCAACATCACCCTCCCTGCAGTCACCAGGCCAGCAAGGGCTACAAGGAAACAACAGGCCTTGAAATGTACCCACTCCCCAGTGAAGAAAGTCTAGTGAATTAAGCAATTATGCCACCAGCCCCCTTACCACATGTAATAGCAAATCACAATACATCAGATCAATTTAAACTACAGCAGATTTTAGCTTTATTTTATCCTATCTCTGCACAGAAAATGTTTGCTAAGGATGATATCCTAAAAAAAGGTTAATCACAACACAGAAAGTAAAAGCACCTAAACAGCACCCTCACTATTATCCCAGCATGTCTCTTTTTTTGCACTAAAACAAACAAAAAACTCTCCAAAACCAGAAAAGCCAAACTGCTATTTCACAGCTTTAAGTGAACAAACTTCTTTTTCAAGACAAAGAGATAAAGCTCAACAGAAAAGCTGCTACCCGCTGACTGCTGCTTACCATGTTTTCAGTGTTATTCTTGATCGCCATGTAGCAATTGCATATGGTTTCCTATATCTTCCATTCTGCATTATGCCCCATGCATATTTCTCTTTTGGGTCATCTCTGCCTTAAGCTACGAATGGAAAGAATACTCATACAAGAAGAGAAGAAATACAAGAGTAACTTGGCTTCTTTTAGCATTCTCTGAATACATTCTTGAAGTTTTCCCAGAATGTTTTGGGGTGAATGAGTGAGTTGGCAGATTCAAAGCAGATTTAGGAAGAGGGATAAGATATATAGAATCATTTAGGTTGGACTTTTAAGACCATCAAGACCAAATGTTACTGTAAGTTGTAACAACATTATAGGTACAGAGGAGTAGGTACAGTGCCTTGGAGAGTAAGCTTAAACACCCTGTATATAACTTCAGCAGATTTTCTATAGTTAAATGTATTTTTACACACAGAACTCTTAGACTATAGGTAGAGGTGTGAAAGCAGCTGAAAGCATAACCAAAACGTACTGCCAATCTGCAAGTGTTTCCCACATACAGCCAGTGGTGTCTTCCCAAGTCAAAAATGTGGGTGTCCAAATCCCCTCTGCAGTCAAGGTGGGTTTCTTCTGCCTAGATGAGTGTTGATGCCACTGAAGTTGCTCACCCAGTATCTTTTTAAAGCTGATGGAGAGAGGAAGGTACTTACAGTGTTGAATTTCTCTCTTCTAAAGCAGCCATCTGCAACAAAGATGAATCGTACCCTACAAGGCCCCATTTCTCCCCACCAGCTATAAAGAGGAGTTACGGATGGGGACCTCAGATACAGAAGTTTATACTGGAGATGTCTAAAGTTAGGTGAAATGAATCTCAGCGTAGGAGTTTGTCCAAGGACTTGAAAGAGGAGAGGATTTAATTAAAGAGCTATTTCAAGATAACCGTCATAGTCAAAAAAAAAAAGAAATAATTCACTTAGCTATGGCCAGCTTTAAGTTGGGCTTTTTCTCCTCAGCAAAATTGGTTTAAACATCACATTCAGAGTTATTTCACTCTAGGGTCCCATTCATAGTCCCTTAATCCACCTGCCTGTCCAGCAGCCTTCTTCATAAAAGCAAAGGAACTTCACAGGGACTTCACAAAAACAAATGTGTAAAATTACCTGGATTCCTTGATACAAGGATTATGAGTATCACATATTAATATATTTATTCTCAATTTTCCTTTCTGCAGGTCTCTGACATACTTCTAACAACGTTCTAGCTGCAACAAGCCATCTTTTGGCTTTCCTTACTTTTTTCAAAGGAAAAAGGTGATTCCCCAGCTCATACTCGTTGCCAAGTCTCATTAAGCTTTAAGAAAGCCTTTTTATTAACTATAGTGTGTCCACTTTGTTTGATGAACCTCACTGTGAACATCAGGTAGACAGTCTTGCATACAACTGAGCTATGGGTAAACTAAAAGGCACAAAGTGAGGCAAAGTGCTTCAATAAAAATGCAAAGGGTGGGGTTCTTCTTGTAACAAATGGATTAAACATAGCTGGAGATATTCATACAGGTGTGGTTAGACTCTAACTGTGCTGGATTATACTCACATTTATTAACACAATTTAAAGTCTTCAGTTAATAAGCTTGAACTCTCTTGGCTTCACACAGGGTGTATAAGGAGGCTGACATACCAACACAGGAACTACTTTCAACTTTTCCATTTACTTTCCTGGTATTTCTCTTTGACCACTGTCAGGCTAAAATTTGCATCTTGGGAGAAATAAGTAAATATATCCCATACATGGCAAAGGATCCTCCATTTACTTATGTCTTGTTATTCTCTTCCTCTTATTCTGCCCCTGTCATTGTAGCACAGCAGCCACAGAGGCTAGGTAGGTATGGTCCTGTGTGCAGCTGAAATGTTGCTTTGTGCTGCTAACAAGATATAAATCAAGATTACAGTCAATATGGTTTAAGCTAGAAGACAGAGGCTGGACAGACAAACTGACCAAACTTTCTTGCCTATCCTGATTCTGGTCCACCCCTCTTCTTATTTCTCTGGCAGGTAAGTATTAACACACCTAATTTAAGGTATATATTTAAGAAGGAAAAAGAGCTAGTTATTTGGCACACACATAAGAAAAGAGAATTTAGTCCAGGCATGAGAAAAGAATGGTAGAAGAGAGGAATTAAGAGACATAAAAGAAATAACCAAGACAAGGAAAGGCTCATGTGTTAAGAGCAGTAAGAATTAATTACACTAACATTACTGGTATACGCCAACAGGTTAGCATTATTCTGACAGGGTAAGACAAACATACACAGGCACATAACCAGCCAAAACAGGTATAGGCTTCTCCTGTATCATCAGAAGGACATAGAATAACTGCAGAAAACAGAAAATCTAACACATTAATTTTATGTAGCAAAAAAAAAGGTTACTAATATACAGTAATATTATCTTGGAAAAAAATGGCCCAAAGCACAATTCAATGACCACTTCTTGCTGAGTACCTGTTTTGTTTCCTAAATATGGCAGGTAATTTTTAATGATACCTTTAATGAAGTCCTAGTTTGAGGAATAGAGGGGCCCAGTATGCCAGATTTCAGATTTCACTTGTCTTTGCAAAAATCCATGTACCCCACTAATATTAAAGCAAAAAAGACCTAAAATTTTAACCAACAGCCAGGTCTAGTTCTCTGTTCTCAACATGAATGGAATGGGATTGAAAATAAACAACAGTGAACTATATTCACAGCATTTATGTCAGCATCCACTAGGATTTAAGAGTTTGCCGTCTTCAGCAGCAACAAACCTGTTCTAGGTGCATCAGTTGGCTGGGATACTTCACCTAATGCCCAGTACTACAGCTGTGAATACTCATGAAAGGGAACATGTTTATTCATGATGCAAAATTGTACAATTGTGCCACCGACCTTGGTGAATTCACCTCCCTTCAGGTTTCCAGTGAACTCAGATAAACTGTTCTGTGGCCAAGAATATTGCATCAGCCTCAGCATAAAGTTTTTTTCTGGTACCTTAGAAACTGCGAAGTCATGGTAGAATATCATCCAAGTGATTTTTCCTTGTAATTTAAGTATAATTGAATCTCCGCCTCTTACTTTCAGATTGCTTGCTTGTGAAAATTTTAACAACTGACATGAACATAAACTAATACCACAATATGGCTAAGTTTTAATATAGTGAAGCTCATTTAGGAAAATCAGTTGGAGCACTCCGAGGTCCTTAGGAACGAATCTCCTATTCCATGGCTTTATGACATCTTTGAAGTATTCAATGCTGGGGGGCGGGGGGAGAAGATTAAAAATATTGACATGTTCTGTGAAGATATTAGCCTTTCATTCCTTTTGGCCAGCTACAAATTGTCAGGCTGCTCAAACCCCAGACACTATACCGTTCCCCAAAGCCTAAATGACATTCATCAAATAATTTCCTAATGAAATGTATTAGAAAACACTTAGAAAAAACCCATATCTGTCTAATTTCCCAGAACAGACTAGAGGCTTAATTTTGTTCTCAGCTACATTGGAGTACTTCTAAAATAACTTAATTAATGACATTGAATTACTTAAATTCTCACAGCAGCATATCTGGAAGGTGAATTTGGTTGTGGGGACAACAGATTACAAGGACTCAAGGTTCAAGTTTCAAGCCCCAGATATCCATCAGATTTAGAGCTGCCGTCTTGCTTCCTCAGCACAGTGCTGAGGCTTAGGCAGAGGCCACTGAAACAGATTTTTTCTTGTCATTTGATGGTCTTGTGGCTACCACATCGGATATGAAGCTACAAATACAGAGTAGCCCTGAACTTCCAAGTACAGCAGTGCTGGGATGGAGAACAAGCAAGTCCAAGGAGTCTCAAAAGCCTCCTCGGCAGCTGCTCTCCCAGCAGCATGAGCAGGGCACAGCTTGCAGTCCAGCGCACATGCTAAATGAGTTTCCAGTGCATTCTCATTGTGATTAGATGGAAGGCTTCTAATGGACAAGCTTAGGACGTTGCCGAATTATATGACCAATGAAATAGCGTGCGCAAAAAACCCACCCAAACCCACAGAGACAGAAAACTCCAAGAAAAGTAACTTTTCCTTCCTTGTACAGAGAAAACAAAATATTCTCTGCATCATCACCAGACCAGCAGTGGTCAGAGGTGCACTTATTTTTATAAGGCAACGAGAAAAATGGTTATAGATCAGTTAAAATAAAAACCATGAAAGATACCTACCAGCTGAAAAGGATAGACACATACAGAATAGTTTCTGCTAATTTGTCTGGAAAAGGGAAGGAAAAATAATAGAGATATATACATTTATATAGGCTTAGACATAATTTTTTTTAGCGTGATATAGTCTTTGTCTTAGGAGCACAGTGAAAAATACTGCAATTCCCATGCTAAAGGTAGGTTCCACAATAGAGAACTGACTTTGAAACCAGTCTGCCCTACATTTCATATGCACATTTAGGTCATAAAAATCTCATTGATATATCCTGTTCCTCTGTTCCTGCCATCTCTCTCTTACAACATGATAAGCTAATATACAAAAACTATTTGTAAGACCTATGCCAGGATGCACTCTGTGGGTCTCAAGAGACCCTTTACTGTTCATGTCTTGAACTATAGATTTTGAAGGTAAGGTCTTTGTTGTATTCATATAGTTTTTCAGTTTCAGAAGGTCTGTTAACTAAACACATTTCTAAATCTAATCTGGTTTTAGTGAACCCTAAGCCTACCATACCTTGGTTTTTCCTCACCAGAAGTTCATCAGCTAGATATTTAACTTTGGAAAAATGCAGAGGACAAACCAATGTGCAAGAGCAAACTAGAAAGCATAAAAAATGCCTAATAATTTTCTATTTTAATAGCTGATTTCCACATTATGGAAAATGCTCCTTAGAACAAGAGACAGCACATTGTGTAACAGTCGTAGACTGGATTTACTTGCTGGTAGTGCTAAAATGGCCAAAAACTGCAACAGATTCTGACCACATTTGGACTGGAATGAAATATTAAGTTATTGTATAGCCATAAGATAAGAAACTTGTATATCTCCCCCCCAGATGTATCGGGTCATTCATAACTTGTATTAGAGGCAATACCAGTAAAATAGGCATGAAAAGCCAGTCCATCTTCTTTTTGAGAAGTGATATTCATTGCTGCAAGGAGCACAAAGATTTAGACACAGGATATTGAGGGGACACAAGACCTTCTTCCTAATGGAGATTACAGTCTAACAGAGAGATCACCTTATGGATGCTTTGCTTCTCTTTTAAAGCCACAAACACAGTTTCTTTTCACTTTCACAATCATAAGGCTGGAGAGCAGCTACAACAAGAGTTCATTTGGAAACACTTTATTAGGAAACCCTGTAGGGTACTGTTACCTACCATTTCATGCAGCCTAACAGCTGGAAATGAGATTTTCCAGCAATATGATCTCTACCAGCTACCCACAGCCCACCTTGCAGAACTTCTCAGATCATATGATGAAAATCCCTGAATAAGTCAGTGGTTCAAGTTGTTTTTGTATCTCCAAGATGCTTTGTCTCTCAGGCACGTGTACAAGTGGAACTCTTATTTGAAACTCCCATTTTCTCTCTGTATTATGAGCAATAGCTTCTTTTACACATGAGAATAATAGCTTCCTTTGTACAGAGAGATCCTACGTGCCCCCATCACAAACAAAAGTACATTTGGGGTTTCAATAAAGGTATATATGTGAGCTAACAGAAGCAGTCTGAGCTGGAAAAATGTGACAACACTGAAACACTTTCTGACACAGGTGCTTGCCCAGCCAGGAGCCCATAAGCACCTTGTCACAAAAGCCCCTAAGCACACAAAACTATGAATTTGAAAGTCATAAAAACCAATGGACATACACAATTAAGTGACCAATGAAAACCTGTCATCTTTTCTCCTTCTTTGGAACACAGCCAGAAACAACTGGTGGGAACGAAAAGATAATTTGGAAATACCTCAACCTCAAATTTTATTGTTTACTGGCAGAGAAGACAAAACAAAAAAACTCCCTACAACATGTAGCAAAGGGTGAGAGAGATAAAAAACAATGTGGTTTGTGGCAATATCTCCATTAATTTTATGAGATTCTGAAACTGAAGCCTGGTGGTTACTGCTGATTTGGCAGGATCTAAGAGCAAATGTACTGAGCATCTCCTGACATTTCCATGCAGAGAAAGTTACAAAGCATCTGCCAAGAACCAACATCTCTACATTCAGTCCCTCACATCAGCTGTCCCGGCTTCCCATAGCTACAGCTATAGCTACTGTTGTCCAAGTATGTTTTCTGTACCTCACTTTTCCTACTCCTCCGCTTCATCACTCCTCATCACATCCCAAGTCTCACACCTTCAAATCCAGAGCTTCACCACAGCATGAGAACTACTTACATCTCTGCTGTCAAACTTGACACGTAGTGAGCTTAAAGCTTTAGTCTACCTAAAAATATGCTCTGCTGGGCTTCTAAAGCCTAACTCCTCTGCTCATTGCTCATAATCTTTGTCTTCAATATCCATTCAAAATCTGTTTAGAACTTGTTTATCCTTTCTAGGATTCTACCAGGAGTCCACCCATGTGTAACTTCATAACATTAAGCCTTTAATTATGAAAAAGAAAAAAGCCTGCATGAGAAACCAACACACCCTCTCTTACCAACACACCTCTCCCCACCCTGTTCGTCTTGATTATACATACTTAGGTGGGAAACCGTTTATTATCACCAATTATGGAGCAACTCTGTCCTCACTGCCAAAGCCCATCATATTAGAGATTGCATAAGTACTGTAAAATAAGATGGTCCTTAATGTAAAAAGCCTTTGGCAAGTTTGCCCTGGAGAGGACTCTCCTGGTATTTGCCGCCCAAGACGGAACTCCTTTGCTGTTCAGTGCACAACAAACAAGGCAAAAACATCAAGAGAAAACAAGTTCCTAAAAGTAAACGTTAAACATACTTAGGAATACTTTTTAACATAGATTTTAAGGTAAAAGTTGGACCATCTCAGTGATTTTCATAGGTTCAACTGTTTCGTCCCCTCTACTGTTCATTGCACAGTCACTGCATAGCACAAAAAGACTTGGAAAACAGATCTGACAGGCCCTTGGAAATACCCGAGTTTTCAGGGCTTAAGAGAATTAAGGGCCTGACTCTTCCACATAGCACAAATCAGAAATAAATGCAAGGAGTCACCTAACATTATGCCGCTGTAAAACACGTATGCAGCTGAGATGTTGTGCTTGCTTCAGTGGAATAGCTTCAGTAACACGTGCAGATTGACATGCAAATAAACCTCTTGAAATTGCACCAGGAGAGGTGGAGAAAGACAATCTTGATTAAAATTTTTTAAAGGACACTACTATGAGGTACTTAGTTATGATCAGCTCGACATAAATTATCATATAACCCATTTCCAACGAGAATGCGATATGAGCTAAATTTTACACTGATTTATGGCTTGTGAAGGCTTCACTGAAAACCCCAGTTGTTTTGCAAGTCCAGGTCAGTGCAGAATTCAGGTTTGTTTTCTTTCATTAAACATCTATAATTGTGCATTAGGGGTTAGAAGGTTGTAGAAATAGCAAGAAAAGGACTTTAAAAACAAATGTATCATCCCACATAAGGAAAAGATTACTCTCCTGTGCAAAGTCCTAAACCTCTGTTGTTTGCCCTAAATCAAGTGCAGTAATATCATTTCAAAGATGATGATGTAGATTTTGAAAAGAAATACAATAATATGAGTTGTGTCTAAAGCCTTTCTCTTATATTTACTCATTCTTGATTCCCCTTTTCAGGCAAAAAAGCCTCTACCTGCATCAAGTCCCCATTTAATCCGTCAGCCTGCAAAGAGCAGGCAGTGGTCTACCTTAGACAGCAATGAAAAATGCATTTTTCTCTTCCTTCTTTAACCTGCTTCAGACACACTAAAATCTCCTGCTAGGAAACACACAGACTGTAGCACACTGGTCATAATTGCAGTGTATAGACAGAGAAATAGCTGAAATTTTTCTTTATTTGTACTAGCATAAATGTCAAACAGACTCAGCTCTGAGTCAAAGCTCAGAGCTGAGACTGTTTGACAAGACTAGCAACTTGCAAAATTGACTAGTAAAAGGCTGTCCCATCCAAAACACTTACACTTGGGGATTTGGATTTTTAAGGATGCTTGGATATTTTTCTGTAGGCTTGGTTTGGTTTTTTTTAATTATTATTACATGTAATTAATCTGTTCAGACGTTATCTCTCTTTAATTTTGCTTGTTGCTTTTCATAGTGCATTTCAAGATACCAGCAACATATCTGTCTTCTTTCGTATTAACTTTGCTCATGCAGCCCTTGGAGCTCAAAGACTTGTGTGATTAATAGCTCTGCCAGCAATTCCTATTTAAAAAATTATTCCTGTTTTATCTTTTTACCCTGTTCCTGATTTTCCTCTACTCTCTGAGCAGAATACCCACTGCCAATGACTTCATGTAACCCAAAAATTTACAACTTCATTTCCCACTACTCCTTTTCCACCTGAAGGGGGTCCTGTCGATTTTGAGTGGATAACAACCAAACAACTTAAATGCACAGTCCTACAAGTAGCTGAATGACCACTATTGATATAAGCTGAAAGCAGTAATTTAGCACCTCTGAAAGAGCTCAGCACCTTGCCGGATGGTATCAGTGTTTCAGCTTGCTAAGGTATGATTTCCACATTCCTCTGTTTCCCACTCAGAAGTCATTATTAACTTCTAGTCTTGCATTTCAAGAAAATGGAGAAAGGTATTTAAACAAGATCCCACAGGATCTGTCACCAAGCAGGCAATGCAGGTTCTTTACTGTAAGCCTCGCGAGTGTAAATTATATTCTGAAAATGATTCTGTCATCCCCCTGAAAACTTCTCCTTTTTTTTCTCCTAACACACATCTAATGCTTCTTGACTGTTTAGGTAGCCATGTCTCCTCAATATCTCATTCAGGTGTAGCACGGAAAAGTCTAACAAACCTGGGCCGGCAGCCAAGCTTGCCCGTGACTGACGCTCGCTTAACTGAGCAAAGATTTGCTCTGCTCCAAGCAGGAACCCGACTACACAAGGGCCCAGCAGTGACAGGGAGAGTGCAGGCTTGCATCCTAACAATGCTGTTTCAAGCTTGTGCTCAGGCAAGTGGAACCAGCACTTAGGCTGAATGCTAAAAGGCTTCAATCTTTTGCTTCTTTCCAATTCACCTCCTGTATAAACCCAGGACTTTTTAGTAAGAGCGGCACATTAGGGTACTTACATCACTAATCCAGGCATAATTTTAAACTCAATGAAAGGTGATTTAAATGTCGAAGGAGGACGAAAGAAAAGGGAGGCACAGAAGAGAGGAGGTGGAGAAGAATGAATTACTTAGAATACATTTTTCAAAATGCATTCTTGCCAGTAAATGATAGAAATAAATCAGCAGTATGAAGTCACTGGGTAGTTGGATTTAAAACAGAGTTTATGACCATTTGCTAAGGGGCCAACATAAAGCATAATCAAAACTAATAAAAAGATAGCTTCCATGAGCAATGATAATGTTCAGCTATTGGAACAAATTCTTTGATTTAAACAAAATCACACTTCTCCAAACACAGACTACAGGTGAATTCAACAAAATCTCAGCCTAAAGGCTTTACTATCTAACTGGGGGCAGGGAAAGGGTTGCAGAAACAAAAATGTTTAAGTGAAGCCTGTGCCCAGCAGAAATATGTGGATACCTGAATCTCCTTGCCCCATTTGATTAAAAAAACCAACCGCCCCTCATTTTCCATGGAAAACAACTGGAGAATTACAGCTTTTATGTAAGCAATCCCATGATTATTAATGACTACCCTCTTCCTCTTTAGTTGGTTTTTTTTTGAGGATACCTTTTTAATAGATCCAATTAAAACATCAAATGCTCTGGTAGTACTTCAGTTTGAACCCAGGTGGACTAGAGAGCTGTAGAAAACAAATGAGAGCTGGTCTCATGCATATGATTTCATCAATACACAGTTTTGGAATCTCTTCTCCAATGCTTTTCAGCCTTGGAGAAGTTGCTGACTACGACCCCATTTACCAAACCTACTAGCAATGTACTGGTCAAAGAACACAGCCTTTACCTATGTAGTGACCTGATGTGGCATTCGACATGCAAGACACACTGTACCAAGCTGTAAACAGCATCAAACTTAGCCTAGGCTGTGGACTGAGATAACCCCTTAAACTTTTCACCTCTTAAACATTGGTTTACATGTCAATTAGGTCATAAGCAAAATCTGTTGGTCGTAGAATGTACAGATGATATAGCTTGATCATAAAATCATCACAGAGCTAAGTCCAATTGGTAATCCCAATAGTAGTCAAAGATGCTCTAAATTAGAAATGTGTGTCTGGGTTATGCATCTCTACTACCTGTCTTTAGTAATCCATTCACTAAATATATCTCTCTATATATGTTTTCAAGTGAATATAAAAGTGAGAACAAATATAACTCAGCTAAGGTATACTAAGAAATAAACATTGATGGGAATGGACAGGAAAAACATGAGTGGACTTGAAGCCTTCTCAAAGAAAGACCTTACAGTTCACAAACATCTAAGAGATTCTGTGGCCAGATGTGTCTGCTGCATCTTTCAGGAGACAGGAAACCAAAGATGACTGAAAACTTTGACACTATTAATACTGAAATGGCTTTCCTTCCCCCGCCTTCCCTTCTCTGGGATTTTTTGTACCTGGATCTTATAATTGAAAGCCAGTGGATTAAGCATAACACGTCAAACCGCTGTTAACACCCAGTCTCCCGCAAGGCTGAATCCTAACTCTGTTTTCTGCCTACAGTATGTGCAAGCAAGTGGAACCACCACATGCACTGCATGCTAAAGGCCACAGCCTTTGTCTTCTCCAAGTTCTGTCTATTTCAGAGGCTAACATGCTGCAATTAGTCTAATTAATGTGAAACAATGAGCTGTGTTACCACTTATCAAATTGATTGTTCCCCTATCAAAACAAAACAGGCTGGCTTTTTGATGTAATTTCAAGAGATGATTTGAAATGTCATGTTGCTGCAAGCCAATTACCTTATGACTGGAGTCACGGTCAACAGAATACATAATTAGCATGAGTTTAGGAAGGCTGCTTACTGCTAGTATGCTAATTAACTGTCTTTTGTCATAAAACAAAAAGGTTGCAGCTAGGGTTGTGAAATAGGTCTTTTTTATTTACATTTCTTTGTGCTTATCACTGTGAGGCATGACAATGCAAAAGAATGGAAAATTTTAATTCCACTCTTTCAAATTAATACTACTGAGCCAGGCTTACAGGTCAGGCACAGCGCTGGGCTACAAGCAGCACTCAACTCTTCCATGTTCGACACATAAGACTGCAGCCTCTGCTAGGGGCATGGTAAAATGAAGCATCAAGTGAATCTCATCCCCAAAAGCCACTGAGTAGCACCTGTGAAATAACTAATAGGTACCTACGGGTACAAGATGCTCCTTTCCACAAAGGAGGAGAGTGGCTGTGATAGCCCAAGCATGTCGGGTGCCATCCTGCCAACCCCAACCTGCTCCACCACACCTCTTCAAAAGCACCCTCCAGAAAGCTGAATAAACTACACTACAAACAAATGTCATTATTACACCTGCTTCAGTGTGGTGCTCAAAGGACACTTAAAGAGGGTGTGCAGGACAGCAAATGAACCCTGCCTGTAAGTAAGATGCTTCATAACTCAGCTGCTGCCACCTCCTCTCCATTGCCTCCTCATTCATGTGATAGATTTTGTACTCCTCAGGAATTCATTAAAGAGCTGATCCTGCATGGCATTGGGTGCCTTCTATACCTATAGGTTTCAGGGGAAGTGGAGGAGCTCATTACTTTGCAGGATGAAGATCTACCAGAAGAAAATCCAGCTGTCAGTGGCTCCCACTCTGCCATCTCTCATCCCAGCACCGTTCCACGCACCACCATGCGAGGGAAACACAGGGCTAATTCCTTACTATTTAAACTCTGGATTTCTTTTTCCTGCCTGTAATCCAGCACTTTATGTGCTTTGCTTGGCCTGCACGACTCCTGAGAGCAAGGGCTGGAATCACTGGAAGTTTTAATAATGTTGTTTTGCTAACAGCTACTGACTTGTGAATCCTCCTATTTGTCATAAAGAAGATTCTGTTTCTCTGTGCATGCTTGGTTTAAACTACAGAAAGAACTCTTGTGCTTCTTGATAGCCTTTAAAAGCAAGAGAAACATGCAAATCACTCTCTTACAGCAAAGAGAAATTAAGTGTTCAAAACCTAGATCAAAATGATGTCAAGCCTGCCTTTTCTGAAGAATTCATTTAAATTCAAACCCAGTCTAGTCCAGGTTCACACCAAGAATCATCAAGTTTCAAGTCCAGAAATGGCACAGAATGGATCACCTTTAAAATCATGATATGAAATCAGTAGGTATTCCTAAATAATTTTCCTGATTTCTCTCTTCCAATCAGCTGAACTCAAAGTATAATAAAATCAGGTATGTGTACAGGAAGGCTAGGTTTTTATCTTAAATGATAAAACTTATAACGAACTGGAAAACACTCATTTCTTCTGGTACTGTCATTTACTAGAATCAACACCATCCTTTCTGTCATTATTCAGCAGAGAAAACAAAGCTAATCCCAATTTCTAAAGAGCAAGCTAATAAAGGAGTCAAGGGATCATTAGTCTAATTAACTCATTCCTGGTTTGAGTTTACATTTCATTTATGCTATTACACTCTTCGAAATGTCAATTTTTAAATACCATTGAAAACTGTTTAACATACAGACATTATGTTCAACAAATCTAGGGATATATAGAACAGTTACACAATATTAGTAAATTAATAGCAACCAGGTACACAACTAAACATCCCCCAGCTAAAGCATCATTGTAAACTTCATTTATTAATACAAAAATCAGGGAATTATTTCAGTGAGAATTGTCCCCTTGCTTCAGGCTGGTGCTTTTGCTACTTGAGTATCTCATAATCATAGGATGGTGGAATGGTTTGGGTTGGAAAGGAGCTTAAGATCATACAGTTCCAACCCCCTGCCATGGGCAGGGACACCTCACACCAGACCATGTTGCCCAAGGCTCTGTCCAACCTGGCCTTGAACACTGCCAGGGATGGAGCATTTACCACTTCTCTGGGCACCCTGTTTCAGTGCCTCACCACCCTCACATTAAAAACTTCTTTCTTATATCCAACCTGAACTTCCTCTGTTTTT
Source organism: Pezoporus flaviventris (assembly GCF_033815535.1). Taxonomy (NCBI): domain Eukaryota; kingdom Metazoa; phylum Chordata; class Aves; order Psittaciformes; family Psittacidae; genus Pezoporus; species Pezoporus flaviventris. Next base: position 682,361 of record NW_026892631.1, read on the forward strand.
GCACCCACTTTTGGTAATCTGACCATTTTATTCTGAGCAAAAATAAATCAGGATACTAAACTACAACTTCCTGTCAGGTTGGGTTTTGGTTTTGGGTTGTTGGTTTTTTTTTTTGGTTGGGTGGGTGGTTTTTTTCCTCTTCTTTTTATTGGGTGTCTTTCTATAGCTTAAAATAATGAGTCACTTACTGTAATTTAAGTCGATTTTTAAATTGATTTAATGGGTCATCAAGTTACTTACTCTCCTTTAAGTCAATTTTCAAATAAATGCAACTTCTGTAACCAGCAGTTTGGAAACAATTAGCCTGGGTTAACAGTGCAGGCTTGTACTGCTACACTTGTATAGACAAGTACAAGTTTTATAAAACAATTACATTCTTTATATAAATTAAGGATTATCATAATATGTGTGTGCACACAAAAGCAATCAGGAAGAGAAAAAGCCTGTAGGCATGCAGACAAACACATGTTTGCTGGGGAGCAAACTGCTTTTGCTTAGCATTAAATGCAGTACATCACTAAACATGCGTAACACTACACAACTTGTCCCTCAGCGTCTCTTGGATTATTCACACATTTAAGTTAGATGTATATCACAAACTGCTGGACCACAGCCTAAAGCACAGGGATAGTTTGCCCATGTGCTTCTTTGTAGTGAAATGTCTGCAGGAGTTTGGGATACCTGAGCAATTAGTATGGGCATGACTGCCATCATCTCCTTGGTATTCTCTTTTCCAAATGCTCCATGATGAAGTGCCCCTTCTGCCTGCCTGTGTCTTCTCCAAAGAAGTCTTTCTTCCTATGAATCTGCACCAAATATCATCTCAGTATTTGACAGAATCAGGTTATATGTGCCAGAGTACACCCATAACGTTCACCAATGCAGACATCATGATTCCTTTGTATGTATTTTAAGGGATGCTAATGATTACTTGCACTAACTCCAACTCATAGCCAAAATGAAGACAGACACATTGAAATGGGAATGAAGCATGACAGCAGCTCTTACATAAATGCAATCCAGGCATCAATTATATCTGCTACAGCATGGGCCCAGTTATTAGTCATGCTGTACAATAGGTAAGGAGATCTGATCCTGACGTATAAATGAGTCTTTTCTTGAGTGTTCGAGATTCACCAAACCACTTTTTAGAACTTTCCAATGTCATCTGGCTCTTACCTACAGCAAAAAGCTTACTAGTCATTTCCCCGGTTACTTTAGTCTCTGAGAACTGGAATTTGGTCTTCTGAATAGCCTGGGCCCGGGTGAGACCTCTACATCTCTACAACATCCTCCAATTGTGACAGTCCACTGGGACAAGTTTCGGTCTTCTGTTCTATAGATACTACAGAAATGAGGAAAAGTTTTAGTATTCAACTGTTTGGTCTATCACAGGTAAAGAAGTCCTTGCTGATCCCCAGCAAATGGAATGCGTGACTAGATATCCCACTGGATGAAGGAAACCATGCAGCTCATCACGATCAGTGCTGTTGTGTAGCTGTCCTTGCATTCTGTGAGGGAGGAGGGTTCAGCTTTAGGCACCCAAGTTCGAAAAGTTTGTCTGAGAATCCATGCTTACATTCGAAATCTCCTTCCTGGTGAGACACGTGCCTCCATCTCAGGATAAAACATAGATTAAGCTATATTTATTAAAAATCTGAAATTGAGGGCAGATTTGAACAGTGGCAACCAGATGTTATGGAATCCATGCAATGTCTTTCTGGGATAATAGTACATGGACCGCAGATCTGCAGGAAGCAGAGAGGACGATACCATCCTGCTTTTTGTCACCAGCAGTAATAACATTTGAGGAAATGAAGCACCTCTAAAAAAAATATGTAAATGATGCAGTACATGGATTATTTTTAATGTCTTAACAAGGATTAAGCCACATCCATTAATATATTTTGAGGAGGCTAATGAAAAATAACATATCTGTTGAAAACATAAAGCATGTATCTTTAATATCACCTCTGCTTCAGGAGGACTGAATCCAGGTAGGAACTGTGGCTAACAGTACCTGATAATGCTCTTGCAGTAAGAGGTGAGCATTAGCTGTCATTACTTCATGTTCTTAGTGTTATTTGGCATCACAGGCTGACCCAACGTGATGTAACAGGACGTGGCATGCCAGAATGCTTCACAACGTGTTTGGAATCATAAAAGCAAACAAACCCTCAACAACTCAGCTTCCATGCAGCCCCTGGAATGGAGTTCAGCATTCCTGATTAGACACTGTCTTAGCTCTATTACCAATGTGTTATACCTCCTGTTGGTTGTTCTATGAGTATTTTCTCTCATCTGTTTTCTAAACCAGCCAAAGCAGGTCAATGAATCTTCATTTAAAAACAAAAGTGCAGAATGCTGCTTAAAGCTTTGACTGACTGAAGTCGCTTCTCTCCCTCTGTGTGTTTCTACCTGGTATCACACAAATTTAGTATTGCCAAGAAAAGACCAAGGCAATTAGGACATACACACTGCTATTTTAGGAAATACCTTAAAAAACAGTTATTTGGACTTTAAACAAGCCTGAAACATTAGAGCAAAAGCAAGTACAAAAGCAGGAGCTATGGCACTGTACACTCATCTAACAAGGTATTGAGCACCAAAGCTCAGGGGACTTTTGGTACTCTTGCTGTGAAGATTAGACAAGAGCACTCACGCAGGACACAGCAGGAATATGAAGGGACATGAAGTGAGCAATCCCAGCAGACAGCCTGTTGAAATGTCATCAGGCACTCTGCCTCCACCACCTTTCACAGAGCTAAACATCTCTTTATGTCAGAACAAATTGGGCAATTCTCAAATCTTTTTTTCCTCTCCCCTGACTTCAACTCGATGACGAGTGCTGGGAAGGAGAGTGGGAGAAAGTGCGCACAGACAGTTCAGTTCACATGAAAGCACCCTGACACACAAGACTGAATACTGATATTGGCAGCTCTTACAATCTTATCAGAGAGGCAGGAGCAGCTGCAAGCCGGCATTCTACAGACCTTCCCCCTTTCGAGTTATACTGGGTGGCTGTTTCTTCCCCAAACATCCCACAATGTCCTTTGAAAAGAAACTCCTGGGCTTGATCAAAGGCCACAAAAGCACATTTCTTCTTTATGAGCGTATTTACTTTTGTCATCTTCTTGTTTCTACTCCTACCTTCCTTCTTTAGGCCATTAAGGAGGTCTAATTTTAACTGACGTCTAGCACAGTGATCAAATGGAGACCAGTAAGTGACCGCAATCTTATTTTAAGTGATTTGGTTTCAGTTGCAAAATTCTGTACAGGGTGTTTGGTTAGGGTTTTTTTTTTGACCACAAAAACATACACAAAAGTTATTTTTGCAGCATAACATCAATAAAGGAACCTTCCCACTGACTCCTGTGCATGCTAGAGAGTTCTTAGGATGACTGCATTGAGGTACAGGAATTACTTGGATTGATTTTTGTTTGATTCAACACATGAAACATTGCCTTAAAAATGATCAATTTTCATTCGTTAATTAAAACAAAAAAAAAATCAAGGAAAACAGAAAACTTGTCACAGCCAAGATGAAGAACTCCATGAAATCACTGCATCTGCCTTCAAGAAAAGCAGCATTAAGCTGCTCATCCACCTTCTGGTTCTTCCAAAATAAACATCTATGTAAAAAAACCCAAACCAACACCTCACACATTCCCCAAGCACCATTCAAAAATAAGTCTGTGGTTTTAAAAAATACATTAAAATGAATATTTGATAAGAAAACATAATTAATTGGTCACCATCATGCCTGGCCATCTGCTCACTGGATCACAGGTTTATTGCAAGCATGATTATTTGTACAGAATGATCAATTTCTAAGACTCTATTCTGGATAATATTTTCTGAAATAGTCTAAAAGTTAAACATTGACTGAGTTCTAATATTAATCGATTTATAATTAAAGATCAGATGCATTACATTAGAATTTCAAGTTTTTATTTTTGGCAGTGAGGTAGGTAAATGTGTGTGTGCGTATGGCGCAGACATTACCAGATCATTTACTGCCCGGTACCTGCAAGAAATGAAGCGCATACTAGAATAAACCATGCAGCATTTCTGGCATTTGTTAAAGGAAGAAAGCTTTATAAGAAAGAAGAAATACTCTGATTTTTACAGGTGTTTAATAAAGATAAGCTGAAAAAAGGGTTCCTATTTTAAGCTCGGTGATAGCTAAAAATGCATTCAAATATGTTCAAAAGCAATCTGAAGTCTCCTAAAAATGGGTGTTTAAAAGTATTCAAGAAAACAGTAAAAATGCAAATAGCATTTGTCACATTATTATAGGATATGGGACAAAAATACTCATGAATTCAAAGAAACATGCTGAGGCAAACTGCATTTGATTTAAATATGACATTATTTGGGAGTCATTAAAACAGGAATAATGTTTATAGGTTGCATTGTAAAGGTTACTATGAGTAAACAGCTGAAGTTTTGCCCATAGTAGAATGAGTGGTGCATGGGGCTGTGAGCTGTTGTAGCTGTGCAATGGGAAATAAAGACTTAAAGTAACTAATATGTCTGTACTGTAGAAATACTGCAATAAAAACAATGAGGAAATACCAGTATTTTCAAGAATCTCAGTCCAATATTCTGACGTACTTCAGATCCATTACAATGAGACCAATTAAAAAACAAAAAGAAAGGTGCCAATAGGCACTGCTGGCTTGCCACTCAGAAATATGCTAAACCCCAAGAAAGAATCATAGAATCACAGAATGGTTTGTGTTGGAAAGGACCTTAAGATCATTCAGTTCCAACCCCCTGCCATGGGCAGGGATGCCTCACAGTAGACCATGTCAGAAGAAAGCATATTGCCTTGTGACTGCTACAAATGCATACAACTGCTCTCATTCTTCCATGCAAACATCTTTCCTGGTTTTTTTCTAACATGGAAATATAAACCCACCTAATGAGATCATTAGGCTACACAGAAGCAGACTAATATGCTGGTTTTAAAAGCCTAACTCACAAGTAAAAGCATCTAATCTTGCTGAAGAGAGATTATGTAGCAATAGCCATGAAGAACCTTCTGCAACTTGAGTTAAAAAGCTTTTGTTTACATAGACTTTCTTAACTCTGACTAAACTCACTTCGACAAACATAATGAAATTATACTGAAAGACCCCCAAAACACTGGAGTTGCTATTTTGAACCTCAGACTGTTCCCTGCGGTCAACCAGCAGACATTAATTGCTGGTTATTTGTACATGGATATCAAAACGTAGATGCATGCAGAGGCCTTGATTGCTCAGACATTTAGTCAGTGGCTTCACTATTATAAGTAGCTTTGGAGCAGCAATCAAATTAAGGGACCCAGCCATAAACTCACCAGCTGAGCACAGCTCCCACCTAGTGCACAGCTCCCACCTAGTGCACAGCTCCCACCTAGAATGAATTCAGAGCTCAGCATTACTACTATTCAAGAACGGTGTTTCTACTAACTATCTTTTGTTTGATGGGTTTGGTGGTAGTACAATCCATATCACTGTATTTTCCCACTTCTCAGACAAAATGCATGGCCTTTCCAGAAGCTGTTCTGAATAGAAGTCAGAATAACACCATCAGGCTTGTGATGAAGACCTCCTCAACTGGCCCCACCTGCGCTGCACCATATTGATGTTCCATTTCCCAAAATCTTCATGCGGCCTACACCAATTTGCATCTGTGTTTCCCCTGAGCTCGAAATTGATTTGTGATGTTCCCTCTGAAGGCTCACAAGGTCCATCATTTGCCATTATGCCGGCATCACACACTATTCCATGTCATGGGCTAAATTCTTCATCACAGAAGGCTCAGGCGTGGGCTTAACTTTAAGCACCAGAGGTCTTACAAGACATCCCTGCTACTGCTCACATGCTATACTTAAGCATACGCTTATTCACTCTGTCTTACAATAGCCAGTACATAACAGAGCTTCTGGGAGCTATTAGAAGTGGACACAAAATAGCTACAAGCAGAGAGTTGGGCTTACTTTCTCCATAGACTTGTGCTAATATAGCAGTGTCTCAAGACATCCCTTCATTTTCATAACAAGGAGGAGATTTAATTTCTGCGGATTTGTATAAAAAGCAATTTGGAAACTCTGCAACAATGAGATCACTTCCCATAAATGCCAAATTGGTAAAAACATCATAGGAGGCAAACATAGCACATTCACAATATCATTTTTTTCTATCTTAAGTACCAGCATTAGTCAAAGACATTATACTGCTAAGTATTCAAATAATTCATTCAAGGATCGAAAGCATAATATTATTTTGTTAAATTATGCTCTCTTTTTTTTCCAAATCCCTCTTTTCCACTTAAACTGAGGGAATAAAGGCACCTGAAAACACATCTGCATGAGGTTTTTATTTTCAGTTTTCAGGGTTTGTCTTGCTCACGTTGGGGCACGTGCCCTTGCCTTCTTGCTGAGTACCAAAATGCAAAAATAATTGCAATAATAATTGTAAATCCCTACTTTGGATCATAAAAACTATCCTCAGGTATCATAATCTCATTCCTACCTCCCATTGCTAGCAGGAAGGAGGAGGTTGGCAAGGGAAAACATTGCTTACACTTAACTTACTGGCACCACTATAATACAGCATCTCCAGTTAAAAAGAAATTATAATAACTAAAAGTGACTGTTTAAAATGATAGCAAAGATCAAAAATTCTCACTATGGTAGGTTGGGATAGGTGGGGGAAAAAGGAGAAAGCTCAGTTAAAAGCACACCCTCTTAACTGATGAACATCAGGATTTTTAACACTCCCTGTGAATGAAGACTTGATAACAGTTATTGATCTCAGTTTTCCTGGAAGAGAATCCCTGGGCTCAGCAGTGAGCAGTTTTGCTTCTCTCAGTTCATAAATATAAGAATAGAGCTATTGCTCAAATGCCACCCTAATTGCCAAAAATGAAATAAAAGTAACATTTCAATGCAGTGTGGAAGCAATGCAGGTGTATTTCCAAAGGGCTTTTTCAGTAGATAGCCCAAGGTTAATATAAACTCAAATTTCCTTATGGGAAATATAGAATTGCCACAGCTGACCCCTGCTACCATTTGAAAATATTTTCCTAGTGAATGTCTACTGAAAGCATAGAAGTATACAAGATGCTGTTCTTATTTATTGCTCTTCCTTGTGTCACCTTATGTAACTTGAATAGCTCTAATGAATTTAGCCTAACAACATACAAGCATCCCTGCTGCCCAGGCAAGAAGCTGAGGCTGGGAGTGGGAACTACTGGGTTGTTGCATCTCCAACACAACTGTGTCACAAGAAACAGCTATTGTCTCTCCTGCCTCATTCTTTTGTCATTCAAAACTTCTCCCCATTTTCTTTCATTCTAGCTTTTTCCTCCCTAAAACTCTGCTATTGGCTGGTCAAACCACAAGCTGACTTTGAAAACTTTCTGTGATGCTGCCAAAAAGCACCTACATCATTGACAATTCATGGTTTAAACAGAGAAAAATGAATTCCCCCCCCCCCCCCCCCCCCCAAACCAATCTGTACATCTCCTCACCCCCAGTTCAGATTAAACCCAGATATCAAAGAAGAGACCTGGAAAGAGGTGCACATCCCTTGCAATGCAGATTTAAGAAGCTATACAAGTGGATGAACTGTTGAACTCAGTCCTCTATCTTAAAAATACGTTTCATTGGGTTTGTTAATGCATGATATAAGTACCCAAAAGATGTAACAGAATTCTGAAAAATGAATTAAGGACGTATTGCAATCACCAGCAAAATAATAAAAGTAGAGAGATTAAGAGGCAAGCATATCTTTTTGAATTGTAAAATAGGTTTATAGGTCTTCTAATAACAACTTTTACTCAAACCTTACATAAATAGGCTTATATGATACAAATATTATGTGGGCTATGTGGAAAGTACAAGGTCCCTAATCATGTTTAGGGATTACTTGACAGAACAGAGACATTTCATTCCTATTGGAGCTAGGGATTACAGGAAAGAAACATCTAATATTCCATTTTTTAATTTCATGCATTTTTTATTTACCTTTAATGATGCTGTATATATTCATCATCCTGAAATATTAAAACAGTATGAAAAAAGTAATAAATTGGTGGAAAATTTAGGGAATGGGAATGCAACAGCACGCAAATCATACACTATCAAGTGCTTGATACACATTTAAAATTACTGTCTAGTACAGCAAAGCCAAATTCCTGGCAGATTTCTGAAGCGCAAAGTCACAATAAGAAGATCAGCAGAACAGACTGAAATAATAGAATATTCATCCCCCTAATCCATATGCAATTCTTTAGGGCTTTTTTTTTTTTTTTTTAACAATGCATATGAGGTCTGACTGTATCCAGGATTTAAATAAGTTGTCTCTCTCTCTCTCACACACACACTCTGTATTTTGGTTAAGAAAAAAAAGCATATACAGTTATCATTTCTGCTCTACTGCACCCACATTGACAAGGTTAGCACATCTCCTCACACCTCAGATGAAACAATAGCATTTTAAACAACAAAAGTGTTTAAAGAAAGAAATTTATTCATACCACTGAAACCTCCTGCAACAGCTTTGTTGGAAGAGGGGGTCCAGTTTGCCTGGGAAAGGAATATTTTTTACTTCTTTATTTTTTGTTTTTTAACTCTTTCCATTCTAAATAATCATTGGTTAATTCACAGCAATTTCACATTTAGTTAGCAGCAATAAAATTTTGAAACCAGTATTAAATCTTTGAGATGGGGGCTTTCTTTCTAGAAAGATGGAATGTTTTATCTAGTATTGTATAAAGGGACAGAAACCTAGAGACAAATGAATCACCACTCAAAAGACAGATACTGATGATAATAATGATACATGTAGAAAATGTGCGTCAGAACGGCTGATGGGGAGGTGTAGTATGAAGCTTCCACTGCCATGCATGAGATTACTGAATTACTTTCAAGTAGTGCAAAGCAGCAGCTGAGTTACAGATAGTTCCTCTAACAGGAGTATAAAGAAATTCACATCCTATCATACAGACATACAAAGCCTGATCTTGAGATCAGGCAGGTTTAACATGGGTTTAGCTCTCTGATTAGGCTGCACAGTATCAACACCACAGAGAGATGATCATATAAAATGATGGTACCCAGTATAAGACATTTGCAACAGTAATATATATGTGGACTTGCTAAATAAAGGTGCCTATATGTGATAATCATGTTAGCCAAATACCGAAAGCAGCTTTCACAACCACCACAACAGTTCTTGTCACAACTCTGGCAGTGAGGTGAAGGAGCACTAGAACAGGTGATGGTACATGGAAAGCCATCTGGTGAGAAAGAGCAGCCACATCCTGTTGAAACCTGAATATTCAAATGTAGGTGCATGCTGTTCCTAGTAACATGTCTCATGAGAAGCAGCCTGAGGTGTAGATTACTGCCGAGCATTTACCAGGACTCTGGGTTTCTACCTGGTGAGGGACACGCTGATCCAACCCACTTCCAATCATGCTCATGTGCTATTAGCCAAACAGTATCAGTTGATATAGCTATTCAAACTGCAAGGTTACTGTTCTGAAACAGACTAAACAAGCAGCATAAAATATATTTAATGAAAGATTTCTTTCTGGTAAGAATCTGCTGTGATTTATGCAGCTGTGACACCACTACCTGCCTATACTGTGACGTACATCTACTGATACAGAGTCCAAATGTACTGGTGCTTATTGGTTATTGAGCCAGCAATCTGAGCTTGCAGTCCAGAAAGCCAACTATGTCCTGGGCTGCATCAAAAGGAGTGTGACCAGCAGGTCGAAGGCTATTCTCCTCCTCTACTCGGCTCTGGTGAGACCCCCCTGCAGTCCTGCATCCAGCTCGGGGGCAAAAACACAAGAGGGAAATAGACGTGTTGGAGCAAGTCCAGAGGAGGGCCACAGAGATGCTAGAGCACCTCTCCTGGGAAGACAGCCTAAAAGAGCTGTGCTTGCTCAGCCTGAAGAAGACAAGGCTCCGGGAAGACCTTACAGCTGCTTCCAGTGTCTAAAGGATGTCTACAAGAACTCTGGAGATGGACTTTTTACAAAGGCTTGTAGGGATAGGAGCAAGGGGAATGGCTTTAAACTGAAAGAGGGGAGATTTAGACTGGATATTAGGCAGAAGTTCTTCCCTGTGAGGGTGTTGAGGTGCTGGCACAAGGTGCCCAGAGAAGCTGTGTCTGCCCCAACCCTGGCAGTGTTCAAGGACAGGTTGGATGGGGCTTGGAGCAACCTGCTCTAGTGTGAGGTGTCCCTCCCCCTGACAGGGGGTTGGAACTGAATGAGCTTTAAGGTCCCTTCCAACCCAAACCATTCTATGGTTCTATGACTCTATATATTCAGAATACAAAGTTTAATCCTACTCATTAAAACATGACAAACTTATAATTAATTGAGAATGGAGTCAATAATGAGAACATCTTTCAATGTAATGATGTTAGTACTATCAGCTTGTAATACAGGAATACGTTATAGTAAGTGAAGTATAATATGGAAAATTACAAGTCAGTTTAAAAAAACCCAGTCTGACTATTCTTTCTTGAGTCCAACCTTAAAACAGACAAATTTTAAATCCTGAGAAGTTACATTTTCCCAGTCATCAAATGAGATAACACATTGTGTTGTTTTCCTGTGATGAGGAATAATTCAAGGTCTTACATTGCCTGATTAATCTCACAACTAATATTTAGAAAAGGTTTCTCTTTGAGCTAATCAAACTTGACAAAAGCAATCTTCAAACTATGCCACATTCACTGATTTGTAACATCTCTCAAACTTGTGTTTCATTAAGTGCAGTTTAAATTAGCAACAGCTCTAAATTCACCTGCTTATGACACCCTCTAAATCCCACAGACAGTACATGAGGTAGGTAAGAAGAAAACACATGCAAAATTATTAGGACAAACCTTTTAAAATGAAGGATGCCAATTTAGTTTTAAGATAGCACCTAGCTACATCCCTATTTCTCACATTACACTGCATTTTGGGGGGGTAGTTGCCGATGGTATTCAGTTTATTTTCTCTTCTGGAGCTAACTGCCTTTACATTACTGGCTAAAGTATGGCCAGAGATTCCTCCACAGAGCACCTATTTATTTTTGCATTTAAAAGAGGATAACGTTCAGTATACAATTTTATGACATACTTAGGCTTTCATATCACCACAGTATTGTTGGGTTAAAGGATGTTACTCCAGAGAAGTAATGTTGCAATGCTGTTACCATTGAGGACAACTGGTACGGAAGCACTACAACACTGACTGGTAGGGAACACGTTGGGGAAGCATATGAATACCATCCTGAGCTACACCTTCACTACCAATAAGTACTGGTAGCTTCCTTTCATTCTGTGAGTGGTTATATGTGCATGAGGATTTTCCCATGATCTGAAAGCATGTTTAAATTTGGTTTCCTGACTCTGAGCACCAGAATAGATTCCTGAGTTAGCACAGCTGAGAAGGAAGAAGAAAAATGTAGGAAAGATGCAAGTATTAATTCTCTACTGCAAATATTCCAAAAGGAAATCAGGCCTCCAGCTTATTCTTCTTCTCAAGTCACATTGATGTTCTGGATAAATAAGTTTGAACTACTGGCTCCCCTTCATTTCCCCCTAGTTGTGTGTGACAGAGAAATTATATTTCAACATAGGCAATGTCTATGATCAGATGATATAATAATACAGTCCTCCATTAACAAAGAATGACATGCCTTAGAAGTTGCTTGTGCAAATCTTTTTCAGACCCAAGGAAGGATAACCAAATACTGGGTAAGACACTCTGACTGGGAGACTATCAATGAGTTTCTCTATTTGTTTATATAAATGGGCCAATGCTTTTTAAAGCACTTCAGAGCACTTAACTAAAGCAAACAACCACTTGAACTTTAAATATCTAGCAAGAGAAGCTATTGACAAGCATGACTTTACTGAGTAAATCCTAATATCTTTGAGACCTTTCATTCATATAGTCTCTTCCTGAAGAGAAGTACCAGACTCATCTCAGTTTCAGCAACACTGCAAAATAGAGAGCAAGAGGAGTAAGCAATTGCCTAGGCCTTCCCTCTTTTTTCTGTTAAAGCAAACTGCTTTATTTTTTTTCCTATATCCTGGGCCCACAGTAGTCTTTAGAAAGCAGTTTCTGATTTTGAAATCTTACCCTCTATTATTTAGCTGTTAAAGTAGGATTTTTCCATCTTATGAACCTCCTCTCTAACTCCTTGCTATGCATGGGCAGCTAAGCCTTGATTTGGGAATGCACTGCCTTATTAATTTGCCATAGGTGAATAACGCCATGGGAACAGCTCACTATGCTCAGGAAAAGGGTGCCTTTGGTAAGTAGTCTCATAACTGCGCTAGCGTCATGTGCATCTTTTGGGTCTTCATACTTAGAACACACTCCCTAGCTACAGTATTATATACAATTACACAGGTCATTTCCTAACCTAGATATGTGTGATCTGATTCACATATACCTTTCTGCTGATAAATCAGCATCCAAATTAATATTATTCTGTAGCTTTTGACATATTTCTGTCAAAACTAATGTATGCCAGTCCAGCTCAAGTATTAAGTTGGCCCTGAGAACCAAGAAGGTGGTCCTTAAACCAAGCAGCAGATACATCTCATTCCCTAAAATCCTGCAGCACATTTTGGTTTTTATATCTTTACGAATGTGTTTTGCATGGTCTATGTAATGTGGCAGAGGAAAAGTGCTAGAATAAACATTTACTTTAACCTGGTCTTTAACACCTTAGAGAAATGAAACAAAATACATTTAAGATATATGCATTAGCTACATTGGGAGTTCATTTCCTTCGTTTTATGGGACATGTCACATGTTCTGAAAGGTTGGGCTGTTTGGGATCTGTACTCATTAGTCTGATAAGGAACATTCTTGAAAACCTATTTTGTTAGGAAAAAAAAATAGATGCAGTTGAGAATACGAACTACCTGATGCTAAAGCCTCAGTCAACGTAGTTACTAAAAGAAATAGCTTTGAAAATTCTTCAAAATATCCTCTAAGTTATAACTGGATTTTAGTGTATAAAATGGCTGAGTAATTTAAATGTTTGGAAAAGAAAACAGTCTTTCCCAGAGTTTATGAAGTGGTAAATCTATTCCTTAGAATGATTAACTGTGAATTCTAATTTCAAACATGAGCGTCTAGTGGCATATGCTCTCCAAAGCTGACACTAAGATCATACAGTTTTATAAAATTAATATTCCAGAGCCCAATTCTGATATTAAATCCTCATTCCCCTTTAGTAAATGCCTTAGTTTCCACAAAAGTAATGTTACTTCCTACCCTTAAATAAAATGTGGAATTGGAATTTAGCTCTGCTCATGATGAATTTTGGTCTACTGAATGACACAGATCTGTATTTACAAGATGGATATCATGACATTCTCATTCGAAACTGAAAAATAAAAGAAAACCCAAACCCAGGAAAAGAAAAACATTCAAGGATAATACAATACTCATCCAGTTAAAAAATTTCAGTGCCAAATGCAAATTAGAAAGACAGATGAAGTACAGCCAGGACAGAATAAAACATGCTTTTGGGTAAGAAAGCCCCAAATAACACCCATTTTAGAACAGTCATAAAACAAGACGATGACCAAAAGAAATTCAGTTTTGAGCACACTGCAGATAAGTAACAAGATCTAATTATTTAGAAAGCCCCTCAAGATTCCATGGCTTTGGTAGAAATGGATTAAAGGGTGAAATGAAAGAACAGAAGAAAAATTTAGACAAGATGATCTGAGAGAGTGAGAGAGACAAAAGCACTGAAAGAAACAGATTTAGGGAAAGTACTGGTCTACTCTATTTAACAATAGAGTCATCAACAGGGTAACTGTATGCATTAACACCTAATTTGAGCATCCTGAATTCTGATCCCAAGTTCCAGATATGGCAACTATGTATTTAAAAAAATTACTTAAATTGTTCATTACCAGAAATAGATTCGCATGAGAAAGGTGCAGAATAAGATTCCCATTTCATTTCCAAATATTAAGATCACGAAATTTCGTATGAAAGTCCTAACTCACAGGCTAACACTTCTTTCCCGTTGGCAAAAGCATCATTGCCCCGGGACACAGGAAATAGCACATACAGTGTTCACAGGAAAAAAAGCAGTTTGAGTGGGCTCATCAAAAACTGCACAAGGGCTTAGGCGATAAGCATGAGAACCTGTAATTCTGCTTGGCATTCAAAAACGAACAAGGAGAAACATCCAATGGGAAATACCATCAACAATGAAAAGCATGGCTTTACTTATGTCTCTCCGAGCACTGACAACACAGGCCAGGAAAAATAGCTGGCCCAGAAACTTGGGACTGTTCAGCAGAAATGGAAGAATTTGCTCACGTGGAGCAACTTCCAAACCAGTGGTCAATGCCCAGCAACTTTTCCATTTCCCATTACCTTTCCTCCCTTCAGCAAAACTTGCTGGTACACATGGTCAGCTACTTAGTTTATTCTGAAGTAGGCGAATGTAAAATGACCAAAGCAATATGAGTTTACCATGGTACAGAAGCTACTTGACAGAGTAATCCGACATGGTGTATGCTGGGCACAAGAGATGATGGCTGATACTCAGCAGTCAGCACATTTTGAACTGCTTGCTGGTTTTAGGCGTGAAATTATTTACTAAATACTAGGTTAGACATGTTTTGGTTTGGTTTTGTTTGCTCGGTTTTCGTGGTTTGATTTGGTTTTGTTTGGTTTTAAGTGTTTTGATTTAGTTTTGTTTGCTTGATTTTAAGTGTTTTGGGGAAAAGAAGGCTGCAAGTGGATGGTGTTAAATTTCATATAAGCAAATCACTAAAGTATTACAAAAACAGCAGCTAATTTACCTGCTGCTTTAGAGAACAGCTCAGGGATTAAAATGAGTGTTTTCCATCCTTCCAGCTCTATGTTAAACATCAGGTTGTCGGAATTGTCCTCATCCTCCAAATGCTACACGTGAAAACTCTAATGTTTGCTTTCTAAAACTTTAAGCACAGTGGTTCACATAGCTAAGAGCCACATTAGCGTTCTTCAAAACCATACTGGACTAAGATCACCCTTTGTCTTAAAGGTTAGAATTGCTTTTCCCCGAGACAGCAGCTTGCCACCTTCTTAGGACCTTAAGCCACACTAATGTCTCTCTCATCTATAACACATTTCTCTGTTTTAAGTTACTGAATATCTACAGCAGCCTGAAGAATTTATTTAACGCAACTAAAACACTGTCTCTGATCACCGCGGACTCTCGAAAGGTTCAAGAGCAGGACCACAATGGGAAAGGCTGGCTTAAAGATCAAGTGCTATCTCTATGCCTGGAGCGATGCAAACATCCCCTCCCATTGCTGGCTGCGGTCTCCCACCACCCCCAGCCGCTCCTGCGTGCTCGTTCCACCAGACAAACTGCAGAGGAGAGTAAGCAAACCCCCTTCGTGGACTCACCATCCTTTTCTAGCCACATTCACTACGCATTGCATTAGAAAATCGTAACGGTGTTAAAATATTTTGGCAGGATTTGTTATGGCCAGATCACTCACTTCCTTTCGGACACACAAAGCCTCCTCTGGCAATGAAACAGCCCAAATGTCAGCAAATCCTATAGAACAGAAAACGGTCTTGTCAATGTAAAGCCTAAATGAATCTCCAATTAAAACAAAACCGCATGACAAAAATACACACAGAGAAAAGAAACAGCCCGGGAGTGTTCACTTTTCATTAATTTCTCTTTTTTCCCCACCCTCTAGAAACTTTTAAACAGCATTACAATGCATTCATCACAAGGTGCTTGCTCTAAGTGTTACCAATTCACGGACGGATTAGAGGGCACATTAATAACATAGTTAATATGAAGTGTTTAGAGCCTTTATGTCGGTGACAAATACGACTCAGCCAAATTTCCTGACCATTGAGGCCACGGAGGAACAATTTGGTAGATTTCATCAACAGTTCTAATTATGTTCCTGTCAAGTTGAGAACAAAGTAATCCATAACTAGGGGGCTGCTCCGAGACAGTGCCACACGAGAGTAATTTATGCTCAGGGCCCTCGCTGTAGTTAGTGTGCACAATGCTTGACTAACAAGTGGGTTCAAAAAAAGGAATTTATTAGGGAAAATGCCGCCCTCCAGCTCTGAGCTCATCAGGTACAGGCTTAGAAGGAGCTATGAGGCAAAATCTTCTTGTTCATACAAGCAGATGAAGTCTACACTGGCCTCAGCGGGTTTTAAAACATGGGATTGCAGCCCAAAGCATGGCATAGACTTCTGCCAGAGCTGGGTGCGGCCATGGCCGAGGCCAGGATATAATCCGGTGCTTTTAAAATAAATTTCAGTCTTTGGGACACTGGCACTGGCAGAGGCTGAGCAGTACTAATGCCCTTTTGCAATCCTATAAATAGCAAGCTAATGAAAGATGCAAATAGATTATTAGTAAACTGTCACAATACATGATGCATTTCTTACCACTGAGAAAGGGAAGGATGAGGGGGAGGGTAAAAGGAGGAGAAGCTGCCATGTAATTTTGAGTCATTTCCCACCATGATGTATGTTGGGATGCAGCTTCTATCCTTTCAGCCAGGATCATTTTATATACAACATTCTCACTGTATTTCACATTAAGGGTAGGAATGTTCCCCCAGCGCTAGGTGAAGTGCAAAGCCTGGCAGCTGGTCATTCAGGACCAAATACTTGCATAAGCGGTAAGATGTAAAAAGAAAGTAAAACAAAGTATTTCAAATAGAATTAAGAACAGTATCTGTAAACACAGGCAAAACCAACATTAGCAAAAATTAGATTTGTGTGGTAACTGCAAAACACTTAATGGGTTTTAAAGCACAGATATCTGAAGGTAGCTGTGGGCATACGCTACTGTCAGCAGTTTTAGACTTTTACTTAACAAGACAAAAATCACAGAACTTACAAAAAAGTCATTGTACAGCCCTTTCTTTGATAGTGAAGAAACCAGCTTATGAAAGTGTTACCAGCTAGGCAAAGCAGCAGCCTGCTTTAGTGGACTGAGTATCAGCTCAGATAAGGAAATGCTCAGAGAACTCACTTCAGAGGCTAACTTGCCATGTGGCCCCAGGAAGGTCTCCTTCTTTGCCCATGTTCCCAACTAGCAGAATGGGTGCAAGTGTGTGAAGGCACTATGAGTGTCCCCATGTTACATGCCTTGCTAATGGATTTTCTGCTGTATGAAAATGTTTTTGGCTTCACTAACTATTGGTTTTACTTCACCATTTAAGTATTAGTTGAACACTCACAGAGTGAATACAGAGCACAGTTGTGGAGCACTGCATCAAATCCCTGAGCTCCTCCTTCTACACTCTACCAAGGTCTCTTATTCAAATCTGCTTGGACCTCTAAATTCTCTGCTGTCAAGTTTAGGGAACTTCCCTCAGCACCTACTGAGTGGGACAGTATGAGCATCATGCAACTGAAGCTTCACAGAATTATGATTACTCACACCCTTTGCCCAAAGGAGGCAAAGAGAAAAGGGAAGGAGACAGTCCCATTCTGCAGATGTGAAAACAGAAACCTCTCTGATAAATCAGAGAGATGGTGCCTTGGAAGCCAAGCAATGCCTGGACATTATAATTCCCAGACTCGTGCTTCAGTCTCAAGACACACTTCTTTTCCTGGTGAAATGTCATGCTGCTGCATGCTTCTGTTACAGAACACATCTTAACCAAGTGTAGCAAAAGCATGATGATCCCATTAAGTATCTAACATCTAATACCTTGCGAAAACTAATTTAGTGCTTTATCAAATCTCTAGTTTGTATGTAGAGCATTAACAGGCTACATTTGCTAATAGGGCAGATTGACCCATCCCATATATTATCAAACCACATCAAAGTCTGCTGGAGGACACAGCCTTGGCTACTTATTATCCCTTGCATTAACTCTTTCACAAGCTACTCGACCAATACATTTTCCTGTAATACATCTGTCATGATTTTGCAGGGAAATCAGCAATTCTGAACAGTGCAGCAGTTAGATAACAGGACTAAACCCATCATGGTTGCCTGGCTTTCCAATCTACTGTTAATTGGCACAGACGGAACCCTTTAGAGCTAGACTTGCACAACAGCTCACCACTGAGATTCAGCCTCTTAGATTTGTATTTTTAGAGCTTTAGTCATTCACATGATTTCTTCACAATTTATTACATACAAGAGATATAAAGTTGGATGCCAACACCTTCAAAGTTACAAGATTATCTTTTTTCTTTCAGCAAAAAAGGGCATCTTATGCAAGAGAACATGTGGCTCAGTATTCAGTAAAAAATATGCTAGAATATTGCTAATAATAATGTTAGCAATATTAGATCAGATGAGAACACTTCCTTGGCTTGGATGCTATGCAACTGTATTCCCACATGTGTTATATTTAGGGTCTTATTTGTGAGACTGTATTATATATCTGAAGCTATGCTTCTGTCTGGGAACTTGCATATATGGCTAATAGAGGGCTGAGGTTTATTTGGTTAGATGTTTTGTTTTTAAATCACAGTTGCTACTATTTTCTGCTCAACAGTGTTTGTCTATGGACTTGGAAATCCTGAGCCACTATGCATGGGTCTCTTACTGACCTTTTCTGACCATTTGACTACTTATCATCACCATAACCTGGAAACTAGTGCTAAAACAAAGAACCACAACTGACACACGAGCCACAACATTCACTTCCAAAAAGAAACCAAATCCACTCAATGGAAATAAAAGTTGTCTCCCTCACGTTGCATATGTGATTGTATATAGCTCTGAAATACACTTATGTTCGCGTACAGCCCTAGTCATTCATACTTAATTCTACAGCTTCACTTGCTTTCTCTTTATACGCTTTCTCAAGGACTGCCATCTTCTTCTCCCTTAGAAATTTTGCCCTTCCATTTTTTCAAGCACAACCATAAACAAGTAAAGGCATTCTGGGGGTGTGTGAGGGTATTATTAGAAGTTTTGTAGTAGTAGTTTCTTGGTGATCCCAGATCCCATTAATGATGGGTCATTTTTAATCCAGAGAATATTAAAACCTGCTCACAGCAGGCTCACAGTTTTAGCATCACCAACTCAGGCAGGCCAATACAGTCTTCTACTGAGCAAAACTTTCAACAAGCAAAGTTCTAGCCAGGAGGGATAAATTAGCTTAAAAAAAACCCAAAATCAAAAAACCAAACAAACAAAAACCCACCACCAATAAAACCTGGTCGAGTTAACACATCATAATTCTACATTACTGAACTGAACTGCAAGTCTTCAGAGCTTTATCCTCCCCTCCCTCCTTTTCTTTCCTTTCCCTGTGCATTTTCCTTATTCCGTTTTTATGTTGAAATCACAGGAACTACGCAGCCTAGCAAGGCTGTAATCACTCAGCAGGAACCTGGCACAAGCACAATGCAACCACCGGCTAGGCAGCGGAAAATGAAGGAAATCTTTCTCTCCCTCCCTTCTAGGTTTCTTAAAAGGGGCTCGGCGTGAATGAATCTTCCCGGTAGCCACCAACCATTTCTTATTCCTTCCGAGCAATCATCAATTTCAGCATCAAGTGGTTTAGTGGCTCTACAACTAGTAGTGGCAGCAGACTAAGCCCAGCATGCAAGCGTTTTGGCTAATTTAAAATCCTTGTGCTGCCGAATCAAACATGACAAGACAACAGTAAAAAGAGAGGCTATTATCCCAAATGAGAGTCGGCGTATGGGTGAAATTGGCTTGAGTGGCAGAGACAAAAGAGGTGGAAGAAGGAGGGACGACCAGGCATGATAATACCAGACACAGCACACATTTTCTCTCCAATTTCCAGTGCATTCACACATATTGCTACCTGGAGGGAAAAAAAAGGCAATGTTTCCAAACTTCAATGCCAGGCAGAAAAAATACATTTAAAAAAGTTCAAAATAAGTTAGCACCTGGTAAAGCATCTGCCCCATGGGTATGGAGAAACTTAACTTACAAGAGAGGTCACCCTTACATTAGAAACCCTAACGCTCTGAATTCTAAACCTGCCATTTCCTACCTGAATTCATGTCTTGTTGCCCAAAGTTCATTACCATAAACTGAGGATTAGAAGCACTGATTTTGAATAGAACAACCTTAAAATAAGATTAATCTGTGGTGTGGCTACTGGTGAATAGCTACTACACACACAGGGCTCACCAAGTGCCTTCAAGGAGCTGCTGGGGACAGAAAGTGGAGGCCAAAGGAATTAATTTTGCAAGGCATTTGGGAGACCACAAGCAGACTGATGATGTTCAGAGCCATGAACCCTGGCGATGGCTTGCAGCTCACAGAATGATGACCTGTGGGATCACTGGAGAGCAAGAAGTTGTCTTTTGCAAGATTAACAATTTAAAAGTGCTGAAATTAATTTTGTTTAATAGCTGTGGGTGCAGACTCCTTACAAAGTAGGTTGCAAGGTCAGCAAGCCTCCTAAAGCCTTTTAAAACGCAGCTTTCATAGGGACAATAGATTTAGGGTGGCTTAGGGCTTAAAGATCTAAAAAGCAAAAGAAGTTTAAGAGGTCATTTCCTACCACTTCCAAATCTTGGGTGAAGACAATGTTTCACTCCTCCTCTGTAACATACACTTATCCTTACATTCAAAGCTACCTGAGGCAGGACTGATTTCTTAGCGTAGGCAAGGTGAAAAAAGACATTAAAATCAAACATGAGGACCAGATTAACCGGTAGACAGCAGGCTCAGAGTCACACTGGAATGTGCCTACCTGTGTTGCAAAGAGACAGGGAGGAAAGAAAAAAAAATATATATATAAACAAAACATCAGAAAATGAGAAACTGGGAGGGAGAAGACAAGGGCAGGGAGAGTGCTCACACCCTTGTCATCATTCAGAAGTAGTTCACCTCTGATTCACGTCTGCCTTCTTATACAAGACCATTAAACCCTAAATTACTGTACTGTACAGAGTGTTTCAAGGAACAGCTGGGCTCAACACTGAAACCTAAATCAACCATTTAAAAGACACTTGCTCAGCTTCACAGCCCAGTACGTGTGAGCTATCACTCACAAAATATCAAAATATGCTGACCAGTGTTCCCTTATAGGTCACATTTGCCCAACATATTTAGCAACAGCATCTAACTAATTGCACAGTGAAATTCATAGCAAGCACAAGTTTGGGAAACAAACAGAGCATTTGTTTTGCACCACCATGTAGGATGGTCTCAATTTGCTGAATTAATCAACATTACCATGAAAAGAGTTTGCATTTTGTGTGGTTGGGCCTTTGTGAAAGGTGGACTCATGAATTCAACTATTAATCCAATCCCAAAAAGTATGCATTCCAGTGCAAAAAAAAATTCAGTATTTATATAGATCCACCTGGTTTTGCAAAAATACCTTCCAGGAAACCAAGAAGCCCAGGTGAGGATATAATCATAATTGATATAGTACATGGGGTTTTTTTTTTTTGCATCCTGCCTACTTTAAAACCTTCCCCCCTCCCACTGTGAAGGAAACACAGGGTTTACTTTTCAGATTAGAACCAAGAGTAAAATGTCAAGCAGTGGACATGCAAGCTGTCAACACACAGCCTGACCTGGGATAGGTATGCATTACCCAACAGGGAAACCCAGCCACAATGGCAAGAAGCACTTCACAGGCAGCCTGGAGGAGGGAAGCATTGTCTTCGGTAATGGAATTTAGCTGGTATGATCCTGAAGATGGAGAGGGCCATTTCCCTGGCAATGAGGTAACTGACAATCATTAGAGATGACAGAAATAATTCTGCTGTGAGCCTGGTGCTGACAGTGGCCGAAGCAAACGCACCAGCAATTTTTCTCTACCCCTTCCACAAGGGGTTAGAACAAAGAAAGGAGCCAGTGGGAAATATTTAAGACACCACAAGAAAATCATTTTAGGTGCATATTAATACTGCCACTGAATACTGTGCGCTTTCAGGCTGATGTGAGCTGCTGTATATGGTGTTTGTTCCCCCTTTTTTTTCTGTCTCAAAGTTGAATTTATAACCCCACACAGCACTTCAAGAAAAGCCTAGTTCACAGTTCAGCAAGGCACTGCTTAAAAAGCAAGCCTGATACAGGTCCTTAGGGCATCTCATCCATCCTGCACTTGGATGGCATTCTCCACCAAGGGACCCCATTAGGAAGGAAGGGCAAACTGAAATCCTAACCCAAAGCAACCTGAAACATCGCCGGCATACTGGTGTAGCAGCGATGGATGAGACGCCATTTGTCTTCAAAGCTTGGGAAGCCAATATATCTGCTTCGTTGCAAACTCAACTTTACTTTCCAACCTTGTAGTGTACTTAAAACACAGATCAGCTTTCTATCTAGGGATAAAGCAGCAGAGAAGCGTCACCCAAGACTCCAATTAAACAGATTGGGAGTAATGCACTTCCAATGCAACTCCATACAGCAAAACACCCTGAGATAACACTTTCTGTGTTTAGAATCAATTGCCCAGGAAAGCACTGTCACAACCTAAAAAAGGTTTCCTTTTCCCTCCATACAGTAGAATAACTCAGAAGCATAGTATAAAGCTTGTTTGGAAATGCAGTTGCTGTAGGAACACTATCAATCTCGGAGATATCCTACTCTCCCTACAGGAGGTTAGGCCCTTCCATGCGGGAAGAAGCAATATGTTTGTTCTGTAGCCAAAGTAATTTTAGACTTACCTATTCTGTTTTATATTTACTGTTTTAATTTATTATTAACTTTGTATTGGTGTTGAACGACCAGAGTTGTAAGACTTGTACTTCTCTGGAAGTCTCCAAGCTAAACTTAGCTGGCAGAAGTAGATATATTTTTACTCTAGGAAAGGTGATTCTGTTTATACCAGGTCTGAAGATGGCCAAACAAGCTTCCTTCAACACTGCTTGCTAAAAAAAAAGGAAAGTTAAGCTAAAGTAGGTGTAATTCCCTCATAGATAATATATATGACTTTGAACTTTTCTTCGTATGTTAGTATAGCAAGCATGAAACATCACAGCACAAATTCACATTCTTCATCCAGTTTCAAGGAAAGTTTTAAGGAGACCGCAGATATTCCAATACTGTAACATGAAACATGCCCGGTAGAAAAGCATTATATTTTTGCAAGCTGGTCATCTATTTATAGGAATCTCTAGCCAGGGCTCTTATTTGCAGTTCTGTGTTATCTGTTGTTCTAGGTGACATCCTCCTAAGGTTCCAGGAGCTGTACAATGCAGAGAAGACCACCAGGACCAATACATACTGCAATTCAAAGAGACCAGCCAGAGAACTGCTTGGAATTGAATGCACGTTTCTTGTGCTCCAGTCAGGAGCCTAAACGTAAAGGTCATCCTGTCCTAGTGTTGCACCGTATCACCTCCAGAGCCAATTAGGATGACCAGAACTGTATATACCTACCTGCCTATTCGATTCATATCAGGAAGAAAGGAAAAAGAAAAAAAAAAGGGGGGGGGGAAGGGAAGCAGCAAGGTCAGACAGTTGTGTATGAGCCACATACCTTGTACGAGTGACAGCAACTTCACACAGACCCAAACCCCCACCCCAACATCAGAAACTCTGCCTCCTCCTGCTCAGTGCACAATGAACAGTTAACGTCAGCTCACTCCAAACACCAGGCCAGTTCTCTTCTTATTGGTCTTCAAGATCACAAAAACATCTCCCGCCAAAAGCTTTTGTATGCATCTGTGTTTACTGTGTCTGTAAATCCAGCAAGAAGGCTCACCAAGCTATTCTGCTAATCTAGAGAACCTAATTAGTGTGATCAAAGATGAGGCCAGCTATGCTGTCTGCCATACTGAGAGAGCTCACAGAGTGCCATCCTAAGCAACTGCAAAACCTGTATGGATGGGATGTCTAACAAGCTGTGCCAAACTTCCTATTTAAACTCCCTGCTTCAAAGTTTTGACCTTTTTCCCCCCATACAGCAGACTCTGAACTGGTCCTGGACAGCAGGAGAATGGGAAAAATGCAAGAACAGCCCTCTTCAGTCCTATGCTCCTTGGGATCGAGCATTTCCCATTAAACAAAGTGGCTACCTCAAAAGCTTGTTTTTCCTCAACCTATAACATTCTAAAGACCTCTCAAAAAAGGTCTCTACAGCATAGAATACAGCAGTGAAACATGAAGTCCAACCACTCCACACCATTGCTGTGCCTCGGTAGATCTTCCTACCCACAGTACAGCAGTATTTGAGTGACTTGCAAATGAGGGGGAAGAGTTGGAAAATTAAAACTGAGGTCTTGACAGAAAACAAAAGAAGTGAGACCTAAGTCAGTCAGCCTCAGTTGCAAAATTATTTCTATGGGCCTCTGCAACTCTGTGATAGAGGTGAAGAGCTTCTTTTTTCTCTGAAAAACCAAAAATGTTGGATTCTGACAATGATTGTTGATATATGTGTGTGTGTATATACAGATAGATAGATAGATGGTGCTAACTTCACTGAAATCATTGCCATACACAGAATTACCAAGCATCAGCACTAGGAGAAATACCAAGCCTTGGTCATGAAACTTAATGTTATTCTCTTTACCCCACCAACTTTACTCCTAGCAACTACGAGGCCAAGAGACACTATGCCATATAATGGCTTTCCCAAAGCCATGGTTAAGACTCAAATGAATCTGATGCTCTTTGCAGTGCTTGGAAAAGTGTGAAAGTTACTGTTTTTATTAGGGGAAAAAAATAAAGAAAGAAGTCTTGCTGTCGCCTTTGAACTACTTTCTGCATTACTGGGACAAACATTCAGTACCAGGAAGAGAAGCACTAGAAGGGCATTTATATGCAGTACAAGAAAGAAAAAGAAAGAAGAAAAAAAGTGTTATGACATGTCCTGTTCTTATTCTGATAATAAGTTAAAAAAATAATAAAGCATCCTTCTGTCAGAAAGGATGTCCCCTATTTTCAACAGGATTTTAGGTCTTGTCCATGTAAAGGATTTCCAAACCAGCTATTATTGTAGCAACAAGACATGGTAAGAATATTGAACAAATTAATCAAAGCACCCTGATTCATGGGGAAAAATAAAAGAAAATAAAAACCAAGAAAACCTGAAGCTGAGAAGAAAACAGGGTAGCAAAAACAGAGTAAATTTTTTTGTCTCTTCTCCCTCAGGCACATAGTTGCAGTCATCAGGGAAAAGTCCAAAGGAACTGAAGAAATTCATTATCAATACAGCAAAGCATGGTCAGGGGGACATTTGGGGTTCTGTTTTTCTACCTTTCCCTTTCATACATAGATGAAGCACGAAAAGACTTTTGGGACCTGATCATGTTATAGAGTGGGAAAAATATGCTTCAAACCCCACTCCACAAACCACTCCATCAGCAGAAGTCTCCATCAGGTCGGAGACAGACTAACTTCTCCAAGGTATTAAATTAAAAGATGTTGAATTAAGTTAAACGCCCCACATTGAATTGACATTTCCCTTTTTTAATGCAAGCTAAGATTGATGAAAAATACCACTTATCTACATTAAGGGTCAAAATACCCAGCAAAAGAAGCCTCTGGTTCAGCGCGTCAGAGCAAAGTCAGTCTTACATAATCCGGGGACCAGAACGCGGATCACATTCTGATGATCCAATTAATGGCGGGATACTTTGCAATCAGCCAGGAAGCAAGGCCCCTAACAGATTGTGGGGCTGTAACATCAATTTCTTAAGTGCATTTAAAGGATTACAAATGTTAGTCCTGGCTTGAGATTGAAACACCTATTGAGGTGCTCTGAACCACATTACAGTAATTGGGTACCTGAATTAATGCCATTTCTTCTGATGGGCGAGTTGAATACATTGGAATTAAGGATTTCTTTTGCTGTGTTTCACTTTCAGCTTCTTTTTTTTTTTTTTCCTTTCCCTCCTTAGAACATAAATCTGAGGCAGAATATCTCTTTTTATCTAGATAGCCTTAATTACAGCCCTGAGGCACCCAAGTACTGTCCTAATTTTACCTTCTGCATTTGTTTGGGTGCATTTCCTTTATTTAATTTTTTTTCCCCTTATTTATTTTTTTTTCCCCTTATTTTACCATGCAATGACATTAAGATAGGAATAACATTATCTTTTCTTGAAGCTTCAGGGGGAAGGGGAATAGGCTGTTGAGAGATGGAGAAAGAAAAGTCTTCCTTTTCTTTCCCACATCCCTCTTCCACTATGTAAACGTTTTTATGTATGCACCAGATACTATCTGCAGTGGTTTACTCCTCTAGAGAGCTAGAACTAGGGCTGCCTCAATTAGTCTTCTATTCCTTCTGAGGTCAGTTCAAGTAAAGGTCTCAATCATATCAAATTGGCAGGACTGCTAACTACCTGGGTATTTCAGACCATAGAGGGTTCAGCTAAAGGGCTTAAAAAGCATGTAGCTGGTTTCAAGAGTATTCAGTGAATATTTGACATAAAGCCATACCTGACTAACCTTACCTGGTGTATGAAGTGGTTAACAACCTAAAATAGGTTAGGGCATAGGCTTGTTTGTCAGGCTTTTTAGCCAGCCCGTGTCTGTCAGACTGCAGCACGCAGCATATAGGACAAACATTTTCCTCTTGCATCATAGGAGTTTTGATAATTAGAGTTATAACAGGGAATTCCATCCATTTTTATCCTCAGCGTATGTGGCACTGACATTTCAGTGACCTCGGCAGTGATTTCTCACTTGCAGCTAACTGGAATGTATACAACCATGATATAATGATCACACTGTGAAAAAAGGGGTGGGAAACAGAGCGTGGTATTCCAAATATTCCAGTCCACTCTGTACATCTCATTTATCTGGTTACAGCACATCAGACCTCATTTTTTTTTGAGGTCTATCGGTAATTGAAGTTATAAATATGCATGCAAGTATTGGCACATAGACATATTTTATATTTCATATGTTATATATCATTCTGGAGGTATTCCAACTTTTTGTCCTATATTCAGGATTCCATAAGAAACTGTGATGCTGCAGTGATTCTGCTTTAATTTTGGTTTTGCTTAAGATAACTGTAAACAGTGAAGATACAGAAGCTATTTATCTTCATTGCCAGTTAAGAGGAAATCAGAGCGTATACCTTAGGGGAGCTAAGGAAGCACAGTGATTTACCAGGCATATGAAGGAAAGACAGCTTCTAATTCAGTAATAGAACTTTCGGATGCTCAGGAGAAAGCGGTTTGCACGGTTTGGTCAGATAACCTTTTACAGTTAACTATTTTATTTTATTTATTTCCTACCACATAAGAAACATCAGATTTAGGAGTCACTGGGGATCACTCAGCTGTGCTCCTTGTTTCTCTTGAATGGTTTTGAATGTTCCTTAATTTCCTATCCCCACTAATGTGGGATATTCCTAGAGTTTAGAAATAACCCTTCTGAAACACGATAAAACCTACAAACCATCTTCATATAAGAGATGATTAATCAGAGGATAGACATAGCTTCATTGTGCTATACAATGAAAAAGAAGATAAGGATTTTCAGGAAGTGTCTTGCCAATCTCAATACAAATTTCAGAGTAGTTTTTGACTCATTAGATCATGCTTGCTGAAATGATTTACATACAGATAATGAAAATGTAAAACCCTAAGGACTAGTTAGCTGTTTAGCAGTGTATACATTTTTATATAACCATTTCCATGCATCTAGTTTAAAATTCATTAACAAAAATTAATTGCTGCACGGTGGTCTACATTGCACAGCATGAAACTTCAATATGCTTCCTAAATCACTGCTTTCTATCACTCCTCCAGCGACCCAACTTTGTGGTCTTGAAAGCATTCACTACCAGTTTGCAGCAAAGCTAGTATTTTTTACAGTTAGTGAGAATCAGCAACTGGACCTCAGGAAATATTTTGGTTTTTTTTTTTAATATCTCAGTAATATTTTGGAGTAACAGAAAACTTCCTCCCTCTCCCCCTTGTGCAAACGCAGCACGATGCCCTTAGGACTTCACCGCAGAGACACAGCTCCAACACCAGCTGACCTCACTAACTTTCATTTTGGACATGATCCAAAGTTTACTGAATTCATAAGGAGACCTTACGTTAGCTTCAGTATATTCTGTAGTTCAAGCCTTCCAGTCCTATTCCTCCTCCCTCTTGCCTGAAAATCCTTAATTGAGCTTTGCTGTGTGAGCATTAACTATGTTGTTGCCACGGCACATTCAGCATGAAGTGCCTAGTGGTAATGCCATCCAAATGTCTGTCTGCTTTTTTACGTCTTGGGTTAGGGAAAAAATAAAGTTATTTTTCACAAGTAATTAACAGAAATTGGTCTTGGAATTTTACAAATTATTTGGGACCCAAAGAGGGGGGTTAAGGTTCACTTTTTAGTAATAACATCTAATGGAAAAAGTAAAAAGAGTCTTTCCACACTCTTTCCATCATATTTCCCAAATATTTACAGTGTACACCTTGGATTTGAAATAAGCCAGGGAGAACTAATGCATTGTTTACACTTGGAATCCGAGGTGGCCCTGTCCCAGCTGGGCAGTACAATGTGCTGTATCTTTCCTTTCTCAGTACTTATCTTAATCTTAATAACTAGCCAGACAACTGACTCCAGAGTCCTGGGCTTATCGACTGGAATTCGTCATGTGCACACAAGAGAAGACAAGAAATGCATTATATAACAATGCCATACAAATCATTATCTTTTAATATTTAAAAGTATGCATTCAAAGTCTGATATGAAACCATTTTGGTTGAACTCAATTCCACTGGTTGTTATTAAATTTGATAGCAAATGAACAAAAATACACTTGTAATGTATTTATCTGCAGGAGAGTTTATTTGCAACAGATCAAAAGGCTGCTTCTTACTGCGTTTTAGCTACTGCTATCAAATGCAATCTGCTTTTAAACATGCTTTGATATGGAAGACTATTTTCAAAACAGGTTAATAGGAAATATATATTTTTTTTTCCCTGAGTCTCCCAAGTACCAAGAAATAGAGAGTGAACAGAGAGTCTATTGTGCCCTCACTGTAGGTTTACAACATGACTTCTTCAAAGCAAGTTTATATAAGCAAGAGGAAAGCCATTTCAACTGCACCCACCAGGCACTCGGACCATGCTTTCAAAACTGTCACACAGATTTTGGTTCTGGCATCTCACAATAAATGGCTTCTTTTTAGCCAGGAAACAGAGAGTCACATGCCAGAAACGTGTGAACCACAGCATTGGGGGTACTCTTTGCTGATCTCAGGCTGGTCTCCTGTGAGAGCGTTCATGTCTTTCTCTGCACCTCCATGGTAAGAACTGCGTATGTGCACCATGGTGAGGGAGGAGTAGATGCACACGGAGACTAATGATTAAGAGCCCACTCGGGCAGAAAGAAGGGACAATGATTTTATGCACAGACCCTGTCAGTAGTCCATCTCCCTTTGCCTGCAAAAGGGTAAGAGAGAAGATGGGTACCTCACACACTGACATTATAACATTCACTTGAAGTGAACTTATACAAAATAAATATGGGTTAACAAAGATGCTGTAAATTCACTCCTCTCCTCTACTCCCTTTGCTCTACCCATCCTATAAAGCTTTACTCATGCTAAGTATTAACACCCTCAGCAATGGGATTCATTCAGCACAAGACACTGGAGTCATGCTCAAAACCACTATCATTGCTACTGCCAGCTTTTCCCAAATTTCTCTTCCACGTCAAAAATTTTTGAAGTATACCATAGGCCAATCCTCATGTTAAATCACAGACCACAGTAAATCAATTAGTTAATCAATCCCATCACAAAATCAATTAACATGAACTAAGAAATCCCTAAGCAGACATATTCTTATGTGAACAAAGGTCACCCACCGCAGCCTTTGTGTGTCTGTTCATATTAGTGTAAGCCCAGGTTTAGAAGGGAGAAATTTTCCTGTGATAACAGTTCTTTGTATTGATGTGTCAGCACAGACACAGAGTCTCCTTGTATGTCTGGCACAGATCGTATGTATTTTTACTTGTGTAATAACTAGAGGCCCCCTGCAGAAAGGGAATCTGAGATTTGTGCTCTGATGTGGTGAGATGAGACCTCTTTCAGTACCACCGAAAGCCTTCTGCACCGGGCTTTGTAACACTACCTGAGCAAAAGGGAAAACTGGGCTTCTTCAAGTATGCACCTCAAAAATTGCAAGTGCAAGCAAAAAATGTCCCAAATGTTTGAGCCATGTTGCAAAGCCAATTATTGCATCTATTTGATAAGGTCAGGTTCAGTTCAGTAAGTTAGGAGAAACATGTTTCAAAATGCCTAAAGAAACACCTGATCTGTAACATCTACAACTTTCTTTCTAATCACAACTACTAAATAATTAGTTTTATTAATAAGACTTTATAGTTGTGTGGTAGTTACCACTCAGGGGTAATCCACAATTCAGTGATAAATCTAGTCAGTCAGATTTGCAACAGACATGGAACCTAAGAAGATGAGGTTACCTCCATACATCACCTGGGGACACCAGACTTCAGGTGCGGAAGGAAGAAAAGACACTGGTGTACACAAGGGTCTACACAGGATCATAGAATGGTTTAGGTTGGAAGGGACCTTAAGATGATCAAGTTCCAACCCCCCTGCCCCCTGCCACGGGCTGGGGTACCTCACACTAGACCTGGTTGCTTGTGTCCAACAGAAACTTCTGCAGAGCCAAAACATGGTGGGTAACTTGAATTCTGTGAAATGAAATCTTGTAAGTCAGGACTGCAGACTTCTGCTTGCTCACCATCACTACTCATTCTTTGCATATGGTCGTGCTACGGGGTTGTTCATCAGTGTAACTAACTCTCCTTGCAGATAATTAAGCTATATTGCACCCATTATTATTTGACTCCAAAATCTGCCACAAATTCCACACCCTTTCTGCATCATCCCTTTCCCACTATAAAGGCTGTACACTTAGCAGCAAACAGGGCATCAAACAAAGGCTGGCGTGAGTATTCTATCCTAACCAAAGTCAGGGAGAGAATTATAACTGGAACAGTGGAAAACTGGCCTAACTTGGGATAGGGGAGGAAAAAAAAATGCAAAGGTATGAAAATGTATTCAACAATGCTCTCTGTGCTCAGATCCAGCGGTGACAGGGCTATAAGCAGATGCATTAGGCTGGAAATACATCAAGGTTAGATTAAGCTGCAGAGTTTCCATTTTATTAATGGTCTTCAATCTGACTCCTTAATAAAATGGAAACCATTTGTAAAATTTTGATCAGAATCCACACTTAGCTTTCAAATGCTTGCAACCTTTAGGTATATTCAGGAACAGATTTCAGAAAGCCCATGCCTAAAAATGAAGGAGAGAAGGGAATGAGAAGGAGAAAAATGACTCGAGGTGAATCAGTCCTTGAAGTGAATTATTATGTAAACTGTGAGTCAAGCTAAATGAAGAAACCATTGGGACAGCAAGGTTTTTTTTTGCATGGATCACAGGGATACTATGCTGGACAACAGCAGCATCTCCACAGCAGTCTAACTAAAAGGGTAAATATCTAAGATGTTTAAATACTAGCCTCAGTGACACATCAGAGCTCCTGGAGTGTTGCTAGGAACTGGAAACCCCGGTGGCTGAAGGAGTGGGAGATGCAACTAAAGCAGCGCTGTATCCCTACAATTCGTATCTCCTATTCGTTCAAGTTTCCTCTTACCTGCTGGCAAGGAACAGGAGAAAGGAAGGTTTTATCTAACAGCTATGGAGAAGGAAGTGGTGTTGGATAAAATGAAGGTGACAAGAAAGAAGGCTCCTAGAAAAATCACACTGCATTTCTCACGCAGAAGGTAGCCTGCATAGAAAGAAGTTAAAGTTCAGACTTCTAATGTAAAAAAGAAACACACATTTAGAGCTATGCAGCAACTTAATTAGCAAACCTGCCAGAAGAGGGAAGAGATAAAAAAACCCCAACACTCACAAGTGTATACGCCGTGCTACTGCACTTCTGGTTTCTGAAATCAGAAGAAAAAAATCTTATAGGAAGTATTATTCATATAATAATAGTAAGTCTGTGGATTAACTGACTATAGGTTATAGAGAGATTTCTGAATTTACTTCAACTAGGCTTTTTCTCTGCCGAGTGGTTGGATCCAAAGTAAAAGGAACATACTAAAAACAGCACTCAAGTTCCTTTTAGTCTTCAGAGAGGGAGAATCACATCATACAAGATCTCCAAGCAGGACCAGCGTGCCAAAAAAATAAAGATATATGTATATATACATGCAAGGAGAAATATCATCCACACTGACTTAATACCTTCAGTAGGGAGAACAGTTGCATTATCCAAGGCCAGGGCCTTTGTTTTCAAGGAGAGGCTTTTCCTAACACTTGAACCTGATGACGTCTATACTAATAAAGCTTACATCCATAATGAAGCATGAGCACTTCCTCTGGGAAGGGCCTGGAGCTATCAGGAAGGACAACATGCTACTGTAACAAATTAAAAGTCTGTTTTACTCCCTTTGACTTTGATATCTATTTGGATGACATTTGCAGCACTGATGGGGACAACGTGAAGGAAAGAACCACCTTGATTAGCCTAGCCAATAGAAAATCATCCGCTATCCTAGGAGACAAATCTGGAACAAATCTAGACGCTGTCACTTCACCTTACACCTTAGGTTCATGGTGACCCCAAGAGAAAAGGTGGGATATTTTTATTCAGACTAACTGAACAATGTCTATAGGTGACACCTTCACAGAGCATTTCTTTGTGTCACAGACTACTGGGTAAATGCAACTGAAATGCCAGGTAAGCATACGTGCCTTCTCTATGCAGTGTGACAAATATTTGTGGGTTTGGCCTAGGACAAAACAGGTTTCAAGACAAAAAATACAGTTACATATGTCCTATAATCCGAATTGCTACAAAACTTTACTGTTTCCTTATGATCTACATAAAACAGGCTCTACACATGTTAGGGCCTTCCTATTATAGTTTATCTTTGGCATTTTGACATTGTGAGAACCACTGAGACAGGCAGGATGTTTTAAGCTGAGACCTCCTTGAAATCAGGTGCATATTGAAGTTAAATCAATATCAGAGACCCCAGCTTCCATTCACCTATGTACAAATAGTTCCACCACTACTTTTTGAAGTTGCTAGTAAGATGGCACAGTAAAGCTGATGAATTCAGGTGAAGCTCACCACAAAAAAACAACAGGCAGCTCTCATCTCCAAACAAAACTAGCCAAGTGAGTCAATATCTTGAAGCTTTTTTTGCGGGGCTCCAGCTAGACTTAAACCAAATGCTTTGTAGTATCCATCTCATACTGAAGGAGAGGTATTTAGCAAGGTGCTAATCCAATGCAACACACAAACTAGCAGTTTATTTAAAACAAAACTTGATCCTTATTGGGAGCTGAGATATTTGAAGCACACACAAGTAAAACTAATTTAACCTTTGAAAAGTTACCTCCAGAGGGAAGAACAGAAATCCCTTTATAAGATTTTTAAGCACTGCAATTATTGACAAGGACTATATTACTTTCGTTTTCTCTGATCAGAAAAAAAAAAAAAAAAGCAAAGCCACAGGAGACATCAGCAGCTGTCAGGCTGTTTTCCAACTGCAATGAGGTAGTTTACAGTGGGCTTGTGCCAGTCTCTTAAGACCCAGTTAAGAAGCCTTTTTAAAATGCCTTAAAAAGCCAACTCATACATTAATCAAGTTGAGCCCTCATCCATACTTACTGCAATACATCAATTACCATGTCTTCTTTTTTTTTATTTTAATAAATTCCAGTTGACAGCAGACACCTTATTAAGGCTCACTAAAATGATACAATAAGTAAGAGGCTATTAATGTTGCTTTTTTTCCCTGCTGCTATTGTCTTGCCGCACTGGTCTGCAAACAAATCCAGGCTGCATTACAATTAATGCCAATGGAACTCCTTCTAACGACTTCCAGCTTGCTAATTTTTTACGCTAATAATAAAAAAAAGGCATTGCTATGCAAGAACGGCCCCCTTTTATCATGCTTGCATGGCACACTAGAGAGCTCCTGCCATTGTTCACATGAAAGACAATTAAACCCAGGAACATCAAACCCAAAAATGACAATCTGCTAACGAGAACTGGGTATTGCTGAATTCTTTCCTCTATTTTCTGAACTGATAGAAAACAATTCTCCAAAGACGTTTCCATCCCCCATGCCCACCCTTTGGAAACAAAACCAAACCAAAAACCAGAGTTTTAAGAACACCCTCACTGATTTATGCATCTCTGCTCAGAATTTATTAACTGTGTAGGGCCAGTTTCACTTCACATGTCTATTGCCTCCAGGTTTGAATTCTGGACATATTTCAAGAAATGCACCTACAAGATTTTCCACATAGTTTTGTATTTTAAAATAAACACTGTTTCTCATGGTTCATGTTTTCTGAAACACAACAGAAAACGCCAAAGGCAGGAGGATAAAGCTGGTGTGGCAATAAGTTTATTTCTCCCAGTCTTCTAGGGAGAATGATAGAGAGCAGAAGGGGTTATAAGGTTTTCTGAAATTAAATACATTCACAATGTTTATTTTGAGCAAAGGTAACTTCTATTAATCACAGAATGGTTTGGGTTGGAAAGGACCTAAGATCATTCAGTTCCAACCCTCCTGCCGTGGGCAGGGATGTGTCTTAAAGGTGTTTTCATCTAAGCTCTCTCTCATGGAGCTTAAGGCCCAGTTTTATAGAATTTTTTTTTCAGATTTGAACCTGGAATACATAATAAACTGCGTTCTTGAACCACATGCATTTATATAGAAACACAATATTAGATATAGACAGTTATACTATTTAGTATCACTTCACATCACTTTTGGCCAAGGGTTTCAAAGCACTTCAATGTTCATTAGTTCTCAGAAGATCTTTGAGAAGTAGGTGTTTTTATTACTGTTCTACAGGTATATAAACACAACGGTTAAGTGATATTTCTAAGGTCATGATACATTATTGCCGGTAATACAACCACAAAAATCCAACTATCACCATGAAGGTGCCTCAGAAGCTTTGACAGCTCTTCAGCTCAACCTAAGACTGAAGCTCATACTCAAGATGCATCCTTATCCATGATCTTACTTGCCTAACTTCAAGGACACCCTTAAGCCCTGCTTGGCCTTCATTCAGCTCCAGCTGCCCTTATCAGAGGTCCTTCCCTAGCCTAGAGACTATATGTCCCAGCAACTTCAGCTCCAGTACAGCCACTTTTTCCTACACCACGTGTGTACATATTTATCCTACACAACAGTACACACATATTTATTGCAAGAAATTAAGAAATCAGAACCATAGTAAATAACAGTTTTATATTCTGAAATATTCACATCACTGGTCAGTCACCAAGTGTATGAATGTGCATATTAAGTACACAAAGTTAACGAGTAATTGGTAACTTGCTGATTGATACAGATTTGACATAAGTAACAACAGGCAAAGCTTTGGCTGGAAGATAAAAGTCTTATAAAAGAAGTCCAAATTGTATTTAGTAACTAATCACATATTTATGTATAACTACCAGACCTTATAAACAAGCAGGGGTAGAGGGAATGTATACTTTTGATGACAAACTGGGAAATTCTCACATTAGTTTTGCCATACAAAAAACTAGTTCCTACCCCCCCTAAGCTGAAGGATATCAGGCCTTAAACCTGTCACTTGAACAGTCCCCAATATTTCCAGGCCTCTCCTTCCAACCAAAGAAGTTGAGGTAAATTCTACATTTGGGAGAAAAGAACATTTTTGTGTTGTTGTTTAATAGCCACTGAGAGCTGCGGAGTGTTAAGAACATACCCTAGGAAAGACGGATTAGTAGGAAGTGGCCAAAAGAGGCCATAAAATGTGCATTATAAATGCAATTCATCACATAACTGTGCAATTTGTCAAATGGATATTGTACCTTGCATAGTGTCTTTTGGGACAGAAGCAAGAGAAAAAGGCCTGGGAGATAACGGTTCTATTCCTGGCTCTGCTACTGGCTTTCTTTTTGACCTTGGAGAAGGCTTTTTAGCCAAAATACGTAAACCATTTTCTACTTCTGTTATTGCACATCCAACTTCATTTTGATTAGGCTCGTAGTTGCACTTCTAAAAGCCTCCTGAAAACAGAGAGCTAGGAGACAGCTGGCACAGAAATCTGATTTTTCAGATGTCTGTTAGCCTAGGGGCTGACCCTATATGTCTTTATGCATAAAATAGGGAAGATAAAGCTAACATCTTAAAAGAGATTTCACAAGAGTTAACTTGATATCCACACAGATGTGATTAAAAAGGTACAGAAGCATTTCATCATTCAAGTAAAGTGACCTTAGAATAATTGCTACTGAACAGCACATAGCAGAACCTCATATAGACGGTGCAACACTATGAAGTCATCGAAATCAATAACTGCCAGACATGACCTAGTCTGCTAAAACATAGCTGTGCAGCATGAGTCACCTGTCCAGAACTGCCCTCTATCAGTCAATGAGTTGGATATTTGCTGGATATGAAATAACTTCTTAGCCATTAACCAGTGGGTTGGACTATATGAACATTGAGCACATGATCACTATTACTCCTGGAAACTTTGCTATGGCAACACAAGGAATAAAGCTTGTGGGGCTTTCCAATGCAGGAGCAAGGACAGAGAAACCAGATGGAAACAGCTCTACTGCTTTAAGGTGGTGTTGCCCTCCCCTGTTGACCACCAGTCTCAGCACAGCCTCCCCAGCTGCTCACATGTGTACTCCAGTCCACTCCAGCACAGTCTTCAGCAGCTTCACTTACTACACCTCCTCCAAGAGTAGGAAAGCTTATGTTATCTCTCTCTGTGAAGACACTAACCTCTTTCATTGCACCAGTTAGACTCACTTGTTTGGTTATGCTCCACCTAAATGTGTACTATTCTGGCCCCAATAAGCACACTTGCTATTCATCCATCCCCAATTTACACTGCTTTTCTAAGGTGGTGGCTGGGATATCCCTTCAATTCAGAAACTGTGATAAGGACAAACACCTACACTAAGTACACTGAAAAGTCTTTTTGCATCTTGATAAGACCCATGGAGCAGTCTACAGTCTGACAGCATCAGCAAGATGCCTGCATCCAAACAGTGGTGAGGAAGCCAAGAATCACTGGCAGCATCCTCCCCTATGAAAATCAGGAGTTTTCACAGGTGAGCGGGCTGCTGTGATCTGGCTCATTGTGCACTTCATGGACAACTTGACCAGGAGGTAAGTACGTTCACATTCCACCTGCACCTACCCATCTGCCACGTGTGTAGTCAAAGGTCTTTCTTTCTCCTCTGTGATACAGACTTCAGCTCTACAGCAGAGTGCAGGCTTTCACTCCACACGAGCTCTCTGCTTTATGAGTGGCAACTGCATGCAGGGGCTGCATGTAAACCACTGCCATTCAACGCACTGGGAATAAAAATAAAAGAAAGAAACCTCCGTTTTGCTGGGTTTGGGGGTGGTTTTTTTGGTGTGTTTGCTTTGGTTTTCCCCTCTTAAAAAAAAAAAAAAAAAGCAGCAAATTAAAACTATTAAAAACATTCACTTCTTTCTGGTCCAGTCACATATGCACTGGATTGGGCTCATTTAGACACTGCATCTCAGCTAATTTAGATGTGATCCAAGACAACTACACAACTCAATCTACAAAAAAAAAAAAAAAAATAATTCAAGCTTTTCTTTTTTTTTTTTCCACAACCCACCAAGTCTGCAGCTCATTTCAGCCCTATAGAAAATGTAAGAAAACACCCCTGAAGCGATACCACTGAAATCAGAAGGCAAGTTTCAATTACTGACTACAAAAGAAAGAGACAAAATTAACAGGTCTGACATCATAGTGAAATTTTAGTATTGCTTAAACCGGTGTCAATCAATAATAAACCTGTAGAGTTACTCTAAATGAATGTAGATGGGAAATTAAAGTAGACAAAACCCCACACTGACTGTAATGAAATTGCTTATTGATAGTGCTTCACTTACTGTCCAAATAAAAGCTAAGTATATGACCGAATTGTTTTATACACATTCCCTTCCTTTTAATTACAGAGTAAGAGCTGCAATCGTTGTCTCTTCTATCAACTTACTTAGATTTATAATATGGCCTGCTCACCATACTTAAGACAATATAACCTTACACCACAGCAATATTATAGTGCCACATCCTGTATCCTAGCAACGGTTTAGGGCTTGCATTTGATGTCAAAATAATGGGTCCTGCTTAATCTCTTGTTTTTTTAAAGTAGGAGGTCAAACACTGAAATCTAGGAGCTGGTAAAAAAAAATACTGAAGAGCATTCTAAAAGTATATCTATGGGGTACATGCTTATATGCACGTGTGCATATATGCACTGATGTGTAAAGGTAAATGGATAGGCACATGCGTACACAGAATAGATGGTCTACTTTTTGTCTTTAAATTGTTTAGACAGGAATGAAAGCTCAGAAATGGAATGATGTATATCACTTTCAAGATATCAGAAGCTTTTAACAAATGCAATCTTCTTCCTGCTTTTATCAGCTCACTGTCTTCTATAAGTTAGAGGAAAAGACATCTGACTTACGGTCCCAGTTTTTTCTCATCTAAATTTGGCCCTATCACTACATTAAAAGAAAAAATAGTCTTGTCTCCAATTTCTTGTGCCTTTCCAGTTTACTTTCAAAGATTTGGTTAAAACACACTTGATTAAATGATCTTCCTCCTTGTGACATTTGCCAAGCTATGACATAGCTGAGACTTCTCTGTATTTGACTATTTAGAACATTAATTGCAATGGGAAAATCTAAATAGCTTGGTTTGCAGCAGGGATATGCGGGGGTAACCAGCAATAGTGACCAAATTGAAGGATATTATTGAGTAGCTCTGACTCAGTTCAGAGAC
Source organism: Pezoporus flaviventris (assembly GCF_033815535.1). NCBI lineage: Eukaryota > Metazoa > Chordata > Aves > Psittaciformes > Psittacidae > Pezoporus > Pezoporus flaviventris. Next base: position 721,130 of record NW_026892631.1, read on the forward strand.
TGGAAAGCACTTTGAAAGAGCAGGAGTCACATCTGGGTGGCTATCAGAGAGTCATGTACTTACGTATACATGCATGTACACATGTGTGCACGTACTACTTTCTCTGGAGAACAGATGCAAGACAATCTACAGTTCAGGCTGCGGAAAAGTGAAAAAACTGATAGCCATGCTATTATAAATCTTCCCCAGGTAATATAATCCTCCTTTCTTTATGCACAAGTTTGTAATTATTACTTTTAATAACCCTGGGAACACTGTGAACCAGGTAGGGGAATGGGGCATCAGCTATCCTGTGAACAAGTAAACAGGGCTTTGTTGAACTAGTAGTTTTCTAAACACGGCTGGTATTCAAACACTCCGGGTAGGCTCGGGACTATTTGCTCTTCTTTGCCCTCAAGGCCTTGGCAGAACAGAAAAAACAAAGATTGTTTCAAATTGTGTTTCATTTTCCTCTATACCTCAGTCAAAAATGCACAGGGAAAAATCCTTCCCCTTGAAAACTTGCGGTGAGAGTACAAACCAGCCGAAGGTTTTGTACAGCCGTCACTGTTCATCCAACAGCTACGTTAGCAAACCTTCAAACACCTGCAGTACCACAGCTTCGCTTTCCCTTGCTGCACCCCCCTAACCCAGCCCCTTGGGAAGAGCCAGAGAAAACAGCCTCAGAGCACGACCCCGATGTCAACTAACCCCAGCTCTGTGGGACCAGCAGAGGCAATCAGAAGAGCCACACTTGGGTGCCTGGTACAAAGAGAGATCCACAGTGCAACAAGAAAAAACACTGCTAGTAGGAGAGCAATTTCTTTTCGTTAGCTACAATATTTTACTTCTAGCTGCAAACCCAGAGCTTGAAAGGATCCTTGCAAGCTCTTGTTTATTTATTTAAACCAATTCTTGCAGCTCTTCTTCTCTCTAAACAATAAAGGTGAAGAGTTTACAGGAGCACGTTGTCTAGAGTTCAACTGTTCAGCAAACGCTCTGCTCCAGCTCTAATGAAAGCCAGCATCCAGTTTGGGAGCCTTCCCCTTTTTTTCCTCTCTTTATGGAAACAGTTTACTGCGTGGGTACACGCACACGGCAATTCACCTCTCTGCAATTGTCATGGCAGTCATCCTCTGACAGATATTATTATCCCCTAAAGATGGTGTGTGGACAACCCTATCCCCTGCTAGGCTGTCCCAGTTTTATAAGCTGCAAGTCTGGTCAGCTTACTCTACAGGAGGGGAAAAAAATCCAACAAAGCTGTTTAAAAAGCACAGCTGCTGCCACACTGCTGCATTAATGCAGCCCCAGCAGAGTGAAGAAACCATCCTCTTTCGTTGAAGGTCTTTCCTTCCCCCTGTAGTGACACCACCACCACCAGTGAGGCACTGGGAGCCCTGCCATGGGCTTTACAGGGCAAGAAAATGAGGTCCAGCAGCGAATCCTCCACAACTTCTGCAGCAAGTGGTATATAGGCTAGTGAGGAGGATCAAGTCCCTCCACTCCCCAGCTGCCCTCCCAGCCAATGCTGTTGCAAGAAAACACTTTTAATTTAAGCAACATTTCAGCTTGTGCTTAGTAGCATTAGATGAGCACAGCCCCATGTGCCTGCTTGAACAGAGCTCAGCCTAAGTACAAGCCTAAGTATTGACTCGAACTGAAACTCAAAACAACAAAAGAGATACACATGCAAAGTTTCAATTAATAAATATTTCCTTCTCCAGAGCTATGTGATCCAACACCGGCTGGCAGTGAATAAAAAACAAACAAGAAGCACTTAAATACACTTTTCAAAGAACAGTGCAACGGGAACTGGGATCAAAACGTCACTGCTGTCTGAACATGGTGCTTTCATACAAAATGATTTGTGTGTGTTCAAAAGAATTAAAAAACCAAAACAGAAAACCAAAACTAACCACACACATCTTGCTTAGGTACTCATTTTTGATGCAGGAAAGTTCCCTTCCCATTTTCTGCCGCCGGAGGCCAGATACTCCCCCTTGATCCACGTGCAACAGAAGACTTGTGAATTGTGGAACTATGCAGGTTTTTTCCATCACAGTGTCAAATGTGCTCATTTTACATTTTCATTAGACAGATAAAATGAGAAGCAGATAAGGAGAAAATACAATAATTAAAATAAATGCTCAGACACATAGGTAGAAGGCTTGCTAGCCAGCTTCTGCACAGCCAGTTTGTATAATCCTCTGCCTGAAGTAATTTGTCTCCTTTATTGGGTTTGGGGTTTTCTGGTTGGTTGGTTGATTTGTTTTGGGGTTTTTTTTTGGTGGTTTTGGTTTGGTTTCGTGGTGGGGTTTGTTTGTTTGCTTTTCTTTTTTCCTTAACTACTTGAGTTTTAGCTGGGTTTATTTTTAATGAAGTAAAATAAATGTTATTGACTGTGAAACAAATCTATTCCAAATGTTGTTGGTTAATTGCCATTAGCCACACAAAGCACACCAAAAGCTTTCTCTTCCTTGACCAGATGAAAACTCTGTAGACAGAGTATTTAAAAGGCAGTGGAAGCTGAAATCTTTCAAGGAGAAACAACAGAGCAGCAAACTATGGGAATTCCAGAAAACCTCCTTTTAAAAGAATAAATAAATCAGTCTAGGCTGAGTCACTGTATGGCAGAAACTGTCATTTTGGTACATGCCTGCTTTTTGCTTAGAACAAAGGGACACAAGTCTCTAACTGCTACTACACTACAATAACACTTCAACATCCTTAGTAAATAAATCGCAAGCTGCTGTCAAATGTCCAGCATGATGGACATTTCATTTTTTCCAGTTAACATTTACAGTCACACAAAAAAATAATTGTATGTTGTGCTCATGGTCATCATCCTCTTTGATTTGCTTCTTTCCCAAGAATTCTGTGCTGGTTTTCCAAATCAGTGTCCCACCACATAAATCATACACCAACATCAGAGTACAGCCAGCACAGGACTTAGCAATACACTGTACTGCAGCAAGCTCATCAAGTAAAATTCAAGCTCATATTTACAGCTTAAGTGATTACAAAAGAGATAAGTAATACAAGCTGGGTTTAAGTCTTTGGTTGTAGTTTATGTTACACCAGAAAACTGTAAGTTTTCAGGGTATAAATTTCCTCTCTCATCATCATCTAAAGGTAGCAGAGCACGTCCCCACTGGCATCCTCACCTACAATCTTCCACTGACTTGGAATTTAAATGTCAAAACGAGAACGCTAGTACCAAGTAACCTTCTAAAATGAAGTTAAATATTGCGCATGAAAAAAATACAATTCGAGGCCGATTTCAGTACACCAGCTAAATAAAAAGGTTTAATTTTTGGTCAGATTCAGATAGTCATTCAGATCATCATCAGCTGCTTCTCTAAGAGTGTCTCTGATCCAGCTGGGACCGCACATGTGAATGTGGATTTTACTAGCCTAGTCTTTCCCCTGAGGCTTTAGGCTCTTCTGCTTCTAGTCATAGCTACAAACCTATGAGAAGTCCCTTTCCCATTATGTTGTTGTTTAATATGCTGGCAGTGAAGATATGTAAGACTGCTACAGAATGTTAAAAATTGAAGGTAAGTGTAGTTTTATTTCTTCTCTAGGAATGCAGGTAACCATCAGTGATTGGTAGACTGCTTACCTTCATTTCACAAATACTTTATGTTGTGTTTGTGATTATTTAAAATGCATTACTGACACCAACAGTCATGCTGACGCTCTTACTGTAGCTACTCATTATAAGCAAAAAGAGGGGAAAAAAGCCTGTGAAAGTAATTTGTGACCTTAGGGGAGCCCAGGTGTGAAAAAGACAATAAAAATAACACTAAAACATTTTTTTTTTTTTTGTTGCCAACCTTTTCAAGGGAAACATCTGTGCTGGGACAGATACAGGTACCAGCCTAAAGAAATGTCAGGTAAGAGTGAACAATACAAATATTCATGGCCATCTAGTGGAATTCTTCCCATGGACCGCAGAATCCAGAATGCTAATTTCAGTTGATGTGAGGATGTACAATTTATCTGGTGGCATCAATTTTAGTATTTTTATACAACCATCACATTATGTAAATGATTAACAATGCAAATATTCAGCATCTGCCATTCCAAGTGTTCTCTGTCAGTAAAAGGGTTTAAAAGGTTTTGATCTCCATGTGCTGAACTGCTGAGCCTAGTAGTCTTGCACTTATGCCAGTGTAAATTAGCAGCAAGTCGAGTTAAACTGGAGGGGGGGAGGGGGGGAAAATGGTGCAAAGGCAGAATTAGATTCTGATATCCACATTTTAATTAGCACAGGAATTAGACTTGAAATGCACTGCAGTGAAGTCAAGAAAAGTGCTGTTGTTTGGTAAAATTAATAATTATAAAATAAATTGAACATAGTTAAGATTAATAGCATTGACTTGGGTTTTTTAAGCTGCAACATGAGTTGCTTGACCAATTGTAGCTGCTGTTTTACTCATTCCACTTTCTTGACATAGTGTAGCAGTGAACTAAGTTGATGCTTTTTAGTTGTTTTCAAACAGGTTTCCAAAATGGTGAGAAGTAACACAATAGTTGTATGTAATGGCAGAGTTTTGTTATTCAGTTTAACAGAGACTCTGGGAGATATTTCCCTGAGAACAACTTAGTGTGCACCACTCAGTCCTATCACCCGTGCTTCAATTTGCCAAGTTCAAATACGAAGTATCAGCTGCTAAATAAGAGGCAAGCTTCTCTTGCTAGGCAGATAAATAGCCCCTGAGGTAAGCCTTTAGTCAAGCAATGGACCAACTGGAGGAAGTTTGCTGTCTATTAGATCTGGGTTACCATTCATTAGACATGTCTTGCTGCTTATCTGTGAACTCTCTGCAAGACAAGACTCCATTTAACATGTAGGAAGAACAACTAATTAGCAGCTTTTTTTTCCTCTGACTAATACAATTCCCTTCTAGCTGCTCCATAAAGAAGATTCAGTGGAACACCTCTGTGAAAGTGGTGGAATTCCAGGTAGTTATGGTGACGAATTTCATTGTGAATGAGGATCAATGCCCCATACTACTTTGAATAGTAATTTCTTAATTCTTATTCAAATCCAGCCATCAGGATAATATAACTTGAACTGAATTGGCCATGTGATCCTGATGGCATCCCATTAATGGGCTGTTCACTTAATTTATGTAATTTTAAAAAATTAAATAGTCATATTTTAAATCCCTACTGCAGTCCTTTAGATTGAAAGTACATGTTTAAAAGTTATAGTATCTTTATAAATCAGTATGTCTGCACTTCTTAGTTTGTTGACTGAACTTTCCCAAAGTTTTAATTCATCTTCTCTCTCTCCTGCCTGTGGGAAGATAGTGAAATCCCAGCATTGAGCCATTTCATACCTACTTACTAACCATGATATGTTCCACAGAAAACAAGCCCCTATCTGTATGAATTGGTAAACAAACTAATGTTTTCTATATGTACAGTGAGAGAGTAAAAATCCATTTATGGGGACACTTTCACTGATGGTCAAAAGCCAAATAAACCCTCTCTCTATGTAAAATGATCACAAATGCAGTTATTAATAACAAAAGCTTACAGGCCTAATTCTGCAAGATGGTGAGCCTCCTCCTCCAAGACAATGCGGACCCAAGGTGATCAGCACCTCCTGTGAAGCATTTGGCAACCGTGGCCTAAAAGGGTCATTGCAGATACTCCATGATGTCCCAAGAGCACAGCTGCCCGAGCAGTCCAGGGAAGGTCCAGCCTGGAGAGGGTGTGCCACTGGGAAAAGCAATGCCCCATCTATCTAAGGCTATTTATAAAGCTTGCACTAAACATTTAGATCTGAGCCCTAACTTGGCTAGGTGTCAAGGACCACACTGAAAAAAAATACCACCCTATACCCTCATTAAGAAAATGCATGAAGCACCGATTTCTATTTCTGGTCACAGTTGTAAGCATCACCAGAGTTACAGCTGCTTTATTGTGGTTTCTCAAGAATTTCCTTGATAAAAAAGGACAACAGAATTAGCTGAGCCTTTTGGAAATAGTTGCACAGTCCAGCTGTAAAACAATGTCAAGTAGCTGGCAAGAAAACAAAACAAAACCCCATAATACAACAGTAGCGAAACGTCTACCAGCAGCAGCACATTTGCCCTCTAAAGTTCGTTATTTGTAACTGGGAAAAGGAGGGACGGGGAAGAAGGATCCCCATAGCCTGGAGACCATGTGAAATCTTATAAAGCCACTACCCAGACTGGTACAGAAACCTTTTTGGTGATGGGCATGTCATGATAGCTTGCTAGAGAACACGCTTCCTTTTAGTGAGACCTGCAGGCACTGAGACCATAGACGTGCTTTATGTGATAAGGGAGAAGAGTTTAACACTCTTTTCTTTCGGAGGAAAAGACACTAGCAAATGGCGTACTAGGAGCAAGGACTGAAAAACAAAGTAATAAATTCTTCAGAGTAATTAGCCTTTCTTATTTTATGCCAAAGAATTACAAGCTGTGTCATTTCCTGGGAGAAGGCAGCTAAGATACAGGACTCAATCAAGAGGACTGGATTTATCAAAGCCTTGGGCAAGCAGCTCCAGGCTTTTCCTAAAAGATGCCAATTTCTGCAAGAATCAAAGATGATCAATGGTTTGTACCTGCTGGGAAGACAAAGAGAGGGGAAGCTTTCACCTGTGCTTACGGTTGTGTACAAGCCTATTCCATGTGTGTAGAGCAAGGAAGGATCATCCATGCACTATTACATCCCTGGAGTTTTAGAACATTAAATTATTACTGTAAAAGCAATAAAATATCCAGAAAAAGTCAATATGGCACATATTAATTTCATTGTTTGCATTTTTATACTATTCTGCCTGCATTGTTTGATTACAAAAGAGAAATTTCATGTCCCTCCCTCAGTTTAAATTTGGAAATGCTGAGGAGCTGTCTATATAGGAAGGTTACAAATAAGTGCACTAGCCATTTCTTATTACCTATCTTCGCAGGCAAAGCTCACATGAGAAGAGGAAGAAAACTTTTGTGGTTAAAGGAGAAAGTGAAGTACCATCTGTGTACTAATCCAGTATCTGATTAACTTCAGAGTACGCTTCCATGTGTAAATTTAATGCTCCCTCACAAGTCAAATTCTCCCGTACATCAGTACTCTTCATGTACATACTAAGATTATACTTGCATATAATCACAGTGATCAACCCCATATTTATTCCACCTGGAATCCTTCACATCCCTGCCTGTTTGACTTGCATATATGATGTCAGCTGTTAGACTGAACATCACGAGTGGTGAGAAACAACTTTAACTTCAGAGTGACACAATCAAGACCAAACCAGGTTAGCTACTATGACCTCAGCAGTCTTCTCTTAGACCAAGTGGCAACCCAATAGCTGCATTTAAGAATCAGACAAACAGAAAACCCCAACAAGACCCCACAGAGAAACAATGGATTCACTTGTCACGTGCAAGCAGAGAAAACAGGGCACTTGGCTGGAACCCAAAAGACATGAATGACAGGTAATATTTTCAAAGTTATCTAAGGTCTAGATATAGTTTGCTCAACATCATGGTGCCTGAATTTCATTTGAACATGATTTCAAGGTCAGTGCTGAGCAATACCTGAAAAACCTTAAAAACCCACATTTAAGAACCAAAATCCCAATTGGGGGTGATAGTAAACATCTCTGAACACCAACAAAGCCACGGTTAGGCATGTAGATGTATTTGCTCTATAGCCTTTGCAATCAGTGATGAAAGAAGATGACTTTGGTTTCCATTAAAGTGCTCTCACTGATTGTGTACTGATTGTGATTTGTCAAACCACATCATTCTTCACATCCAACACCCTTGCCTGGCGGTCTCATCTTCTCTTTTTGGATTGTGAATCCCCCTAATCTGGAGAACATGTGTAACCTGTTTACCTCTTTCCTTGCAGAAGTCAACATGTGCTTGCCCATCTCAACTCAACACTAGCACGCTCAGTGAATGGGCCTGGGATAAGAATGAGACCTGACGCTCAGGTCTATCGTTACCACAATGCTGGCTGGGAGGTTTTCATTTTGCTTAGTTAAGAAGTATAGTATTTGTACAGACACAATAGCATATAAGAGATCATGTCTATCTTTGGATTCTGCAGAAATGTGCTTCACTGAGTTCCTAGTACTCAACTCTTTCCTCAGAAAGAATATGCAGCATCCCAAACATTGAGTGAGTGAATGGAAACCCAGAAATAGAGTCCTGTAGATCAATAGATTTGACTGAGAAAGCGTTTGCATTCTCAGGGGTAGAGATCATTGTGTTTCTAAGTGGATCAGAGATATGATCCTCAGCCGCTGTGAATGGAATGGAAACTGGACGCCATCAGCAGGAGATACGAGCGCTGATGTGGTGAGGTAATGTGGTAAGGAATAGCAGAGTGGAAGGAATGCACTGCCTCTGCCCTGAGGAATCTTAAAGTTAGCTGAATCTGGTATTCAAACACCGAGTGAAGCAGGGGGTAAGGAAAAGAGAGAAAACATAAAAGCACAGCATTTTTACAAGAGAATAATTTCTGAAAGAAGGACAGGCGCCACTCAATTTCTCTGGACAATGAGCTTAAGGTGCACCTGGTACTTAGTACGAGTTTATCCTCCCCATATGAATATAATAAGTAGGTGACTGTCAACCTCTTGCCAATTTGGGAATCAAAATACCACTTCCTCACACTGAGACATCTCCAGTGGGGATGGCATGGGCCAGACAGCTGGGGTGCTCAAACTGGAATGTCAGACCATTGTGCCCAGGAACCACTGCATGCAGAAGGCCACCACGAATGGGACACACCTTATAAACCATCTCTTTTGAATAGCACCTCCCTGCACTATCAGTCAAAACCCATGAGGTAGCTCACAACTAGCAACTTGCTACAAACCTGCCACTGACCTTGCCAGAGGCACAACCCTGGGAAGGAAAGGTACAGCTGAAAAGTGATGGATTATTTGCACAGAAATGCAAACTAAACCCAACCTCAAATGGATGATACTTTTACAAAAAAATATTTCAAAAGAAAGGTTAAGTTCCTCTCTAGCATCTGTATAGATAATACCAGGATTCATGTCTGCTTTGAATGATATCAGTGGTAAGTTTTGGTTCTGTCTCTGATGAGAAGGGCGTTAGCCTGAAAATTAATATAATGAGTCTATCCAAGCTACAGCTGCTTTTGTGGAGTCCTTAAGGCATTGACTGTGACCTCTCTAAAGCCAAGATGCTACTGTTTGGTTTATTCAGAGAAGGTAGCTGCCTTGTCTTTCTTCCACGTGAAAGATAATACAGCTCTAATGCACAATGGTTATTAGCCTTTCACAATAATTTCTATTATTGTCAGGAACACAGAGGATAAAGCATAATTCCAAGCCTACCTCAGGGCTACATTTCATGGTCTAGAGGCGGGACCTGGGAGTAAAATATTCACACTGCTGCCTTTATTTTGAAACCGTGTACTGTAATGCTTGTAATTATGACTACTCTAATTCAAAATTACAGGGTATTCCTTACCCCTTCTGCAAGTTAAAAATACCATAGCCATAGGACAGTCAGAATCTGCCACTAGGCGATCGTGCTCCCAAAAGAAGTAAATGCACAGACCACAGCTGCTTTTCTGCCTCATCCTCTCCCAGCAGTTAAGGACTAGAAGTCCAAATGAAGATGGGATCTGACCAGAGAGCCACCATGCAGATTTTACTATTGATGGTCACTCGGTACATATTCCAAGGTCTAACCATGGACACTCAATTGTGTTTTACATGCATTATATTAACATTTCCATTGGGAAAGGAGGTGGGAAGTGCAGGGAGAGACAGAGAAAAGGCAAAATAAAACCTTATTAGACACAATTCTTGGCAAGTAACATCTGCCTGGCACATAGCAGACCGGATCATGGCAAGGAGATAGTGATGCACCATCAGCACTTCCAAATTCTACCAACTGCAGGCCTTGGGGCAAGCAGAAAAGGCAGAAATGAAATAAAGCTCTGTCATGTCATCTCCCTATATCACACACCCCTCAGCAGAAGCCCAGAGGCAAAGGCTCAGGTCAAGAATTAAGTAAAATTAAAAGAAGGAAAATTCTCATTGTTGCTCCCAAAAGAGCTTCTTTGGGAAAAAATTCTCATTGTTGCTTTTCAAAGGAGCATCTCTGTTATACTGGAAAAGCCTTGCCAGGACTTTGCAATCAAATGATAGCACCCCCTGCATTGTTCAAGCACTGTCAAGGGGCATCATACTCAGAAGATAAATCCAGCCCTTGTACTCCCCAGATACTGGTTTTAAATACCTCTGATGACATCCAACTGCATCCTATCTGGGTATGCCTCAAACATCTAGCATCGCATTTGGTTACATCTACAAAAACACCAGCTAGGAAGAAGGAGATCATGAAGAATGATTTTACTCTTTTATTTGAGCAAAAGCTAAACATATGGACCCTGGCACCAAAAGTATGGAATCTGTGATAAAACATATGGATATCCATATGGAAAAAAAAAAACCAAACCCTTAAAAAAAAAAAGCCTTCTTTGCCAGAAATCCTGCTCTTGCATTTTTATCCTCTATGCACAGTGCACCCCCTTCCCTCCGCAGCACAGCACTGCCTGCCCTTAGATTAGGATGTTATAAATTCACATGCAAATTTCACAAAATGCTATACTGTTATCAACTTTATTAGATTTAGGAATACCGTCTCACTTATGTTTTTTTTATTCTCTTAAACCCTTTCATCACTTAATAGCTCAGAAAGTAATGGATTTCTGTAAAAAGGAGAAGCTTGTTACAATCAATCCTGTTGCTCTACCTCTGCTCGACGCTCGACTAATGAAACTTATTTTTCTTCAGGACCTCTACAAGAAATCCTTTCGTAGGAGAAAAAAAAAACCAAAGCCAACCAAACATTTAATATGCTGCTGGCTTGTGATATTGCAACTGTATTATTCCTTTAGGTGTCCATCCAGAGGTTTGTAAGAGCTATTAATTATATTTTACTCACTAATTTCTAGCCTGTAGTGAAACAAGAAGCTGCTGAATCTTATTTAATACAATATACCAACTTACAGTCTAGCTAGATGCCCTTACACTACGTTCCAACTCTGAATACTCAAAAGTTCATTTTCCTTTTAAGTAGTGAGGGTAACAACACCAGAAAAGACAACTTTATCATAACATTTATATCTTAAATAGTCCCACTGCTGAGGATCACAAAGTCTGTCACCATGTCAGCCTCCTCTAAGATCTTATTTAAAGCATGCCACCTTCATAAGAGTTTTTAAAAACGTTTCAGCTCCTTCCTCTGACATTCTTAGAATGAAGAGGCATATAAGAAAAACAGGAAATACACAGCTTTCAACTTCATTATTAAATGCTTTGGTAACAGGTTAGGAACTATTCATAGATATACTGCTTTAGCTAAACATATCAGGCAGCCAGCACCTCCAAGCCACAGTCCTGCCTGTAGTGCCTGGCGTGCATCTTCTCTCCATCACTGTTATGGTCCCCTCCAACCCTGCAGTGGGGGCTCCAGAGCTTGTCCCTGGGCCCTGGGCACTGCCCAGTGGTGCTACCCCACGTCACACTGCTCGTGAAGCTGTCCAGAAAGCCCTCCTCAACATGGGGCAGCCAGCAAGTGGCTTGGCCCCTGTTGTGCCAAAGAACTACACTTGCTCATAATACACATATGCAAAAGTATATGGATATGCTTATTTCACTACAGAAGCAAGAGAAAAGAAAACAAATTTGAGGTTATTTTTACATCAACAATGAATCAACATTTTACCAGCTCCTGATACCTCTCCACCGGAGGGCAGAACATGAAATATCTGAATGCAAAGCAAGAGAGTGTATCTACTGACCCATCAGAAGAAGATACAGACCAAGACACTCCCTCAAACAGGACTCCATACAGCTTAAAAGCAGCCAATGAAATATTTCATCTTGGGTTTATTTATTATTAATGTAAATATTTGCTGGGGGTATTTTCTGCAAATGTTCAGGACTGGAAAACAGAAATATCATGAGAAAAGTTAATAATATTGTAGGCATCTTTTTTTAGAAAGAGGATGCTGGATGTATCCCGGGAACAACAAGCAAAACTTCATTTCCATCGTCCAACTGCTCAAAGTCTGCAGCACAATATGGTTTTAGCCTTTTCTAAAGTCAGTTGACAAAAAAAAACCCAAACCTGATTTCCTACACTTTTGTCTCTGCTCTACGGCCAGTTCCAGAACCATGCATGAAGGCTACATGATGTAACCAATCATGCAATACTTAATTAGGAGGCAGCTCTTTCCAATGTAAAGTGTTATGTTCCTAAACATGGGAATTACTTCTCTACCTTATCACAGTTGGTACAGTTACTAAAATCTTGATTACTTTTCTTTATTCACTTGGGTAAAAGATGTTTCTTGTTACAACAGATCAAAGAAGGGCAATAAGGAAGGCAATGGCTTTGTGTGTGGATACATCCAGCTACTGAATTTGATCCTACAAATATCTCACAGGGTTAATTTTACCCACATGAGCAGCCTGCTTGCATGAATAGTAACTCACGTGCAGAAGTGTTTGCAAGACTGAGCCCTAAATCCACTAAATTAATGGTGGAAATATATAAAATATATAATTGATGAACAAGTGAATTAGGATTCTGCTCAAAAGTAGGTAGAAAAGGATTATCACTCAGGCAAGCTCTCTCTCCAGTGACTGCTCCTGACTGATAGATTTGTATAAGGCTGAGTTTCTGATTAGGTCTGAGATATGAATGCTTCAAAATGTAGGAATTAAAAATAACAAAGAGACTTTCTGAAAATGAAATGCAATACCCAATTCAATTAGAAGAAAATGCTATGATCTGGAATTGAACCAAGACTTTGGGATAATATTATTCATTCTGTGCCAAGTTTAGTGATGTTTTCCAAAATGCCAGTTTACTTCAGTTTATGGAAAAAAAATTCCCCTTCCCCCCCCCAATCGACCTTTTCACCCAGACCAGAGGCTGCTAATTTCATTAAAGTTGTTAGATATTTTCTCAGAGTGCATCCATGCCAATCCTAATATTTCATTCCCCTATTTCCATCTACATTCTGCTTGCATGGAAGTGGCCTGACAAATCTATAACCGTGGCATTACGTTTCCTGCGCTTGCCGCACCTGCTGCCAATGTGTTTCATTACTCGGACTCTGAGAACATTGCGGAGACTTGGAAAAGTGCTGCCCGTCCAAAGCAGCCCTCTCCCTGACGGCTAGCGGTCATAAGCCCCTGGGTCAGGTAATCTGCTCCGCGAACATCCCAGAAGAGCCTGAATCAACTCGACTGACAGTAGATGAGCCAATCCTGTCAATTCATAGAGCAGCTTGAGCTCATCATCTGTATTTACATAGTTCCTCAATCAAACTCCTGCGCTCTGTAAACTACATTTATTACCCTTCGTACAGGCCCGATACGGTTTTACAGTTTGCTCTCTTTACAGTAGAAGCAGCCAGAGATCTACTCCTGATAGCTATTTTCTCCCTTAATTCTCCCTTTTAAGAGGGAGGGAACAGTCATTACTTGCCAAACCAGCACATGTTCACAGAGAGAGTGCGGTCAAGTGGTCAGGAGCAGAGCTGATGTTAATTAGCAATGAAATAAGGAATGAACCAGCATTAGCCCTGAGACTAATCAATGGGAAAATCACTCCAAGCAGGCAGTTTAATGAAGTACTATACAGCTGTTTATTTTTAGTTTGTTTTAGCCTGACAACAAAATCCCGATTAATTAAAAGAAAAAAAAAAAATCTTTCTAAACATATTTCTTTGCAGAGCCTTGCTATAATTCCAGTTTGGTCGGCTTTTTTATTACATCTGTCTATGCCTTTCCCTGGCAATTAAAGACACAGCTAGAAAAATTAAGGCAGGTCAAAAAAGCGTGTACCCATCAGTGGCACATGTTTGTCATCAGCAATAACCTGTCACCTCACAGGCAGCCCATTCAGGGCCCTTCACAGCACTTGACTCCCTGCCCCTCTGCAGCAGTAGATGGAAGGCAGAGCATCCCAGTCACCAGCCAGCTCCCAACACCTCTGTGTCAGGGATGGGCTGGTGGAGGGAAGGACAAGTGCCGTGGTACTACTTAGGTGAGGCAGCCTTGATCTTCTCACCATCACAGAGTGCCCCTGTGGTGAGAACACCAGTGCACAGTGCCTAAGTACATTTGAAAATCTGGGCTTTGCTCTCAGTATGATGCGATTCCTTGCATGCAAAACAGATGCAATAGAACTTCCCAAACATTTGCATTGGATGACCACAAGTGAATCACATACTACCTGCCAAATAAGTTCCTGCCCCTAGCCAGACATCTGAGGACAACAAGCAAGCAGCCACCCCACTGGCTTCTCTTTTGGGCATCCCTGTGCTGTACACTCTTCGGGGGATACACTTTTAGGGGATAACACCAGCCTTCTCCCATCATCTTACTGCACCTTCTGTTCTCAGCCCCTCTGTGCCACAAGCACAGTCTGATCCTGTATCTGTCTACACTTGATGACGGCCTCATAATATAGCCTTGATTTAACCAGTTGAAAATCACTGCAGTTTAAAATGCTGCAACAATAACAAGCAAAAAATTTGATGCTTTGCTTAGTTTCTTTCTTATGAAGATTCAAAATCCACTCTTCAGTGATTTCCCACACAACATCAGGATATAAAATGATATTTACATGACAATAAAAGTAGTTACAGTTTTGACTTGAAATTAAAAGCAGGAGTTTTAATGCCAAGAGTAACATGAGTTAGAGATGCAGGAGCACAACAACCCTCCTCATGCCCAGTCCCCACCTGCAAGAGTGAAAACAGGCACCGGTAAAAGGTCAACTGAAACCTGCTTTTATAGGATTTACTTTTTTCCACTGTGTATTTTAGACAATTCATTGTTTGTTTGATCAAAGTCCTCTCATATGCTAACAGAAGTGTGATTTGAGGAGTTTCTTAATCTTTCCAAATATAATCAATAAACCACCTCTGAAACTGTGTCAAAGTAAAAAGGGAAGAAAGAACATGACTGTCTCATAGACAGTCTCATGCAGATGCATGTGTGTCCTTAGGAATTTTACTCATCTGTTTGTTGCACTATGCATCACTCTGTGATCCTTTAGGTGAGCACTCTACCTTGTACCCAGCAAGATCAGCATGAATCAGGCAAACTGCTCCTCCCCAGGAAAATGAGAAATCTTTAAACTGATATTATCGGCTCCTCTGTGACAGAGACAATTTCTAAGTCAAATTCACCTCCTGAAGATGGAGACATTACAGTAAATGTGTTCATTAGACCTCGAGTGAAAAGCCTTAATTAAGATGTACTGTGTTTGCAAAATGAGAAACAACACTGAAGATACTCAAGTACAGTAAGTATATCTTTATCACTGAGCACAGCAAGACAGACAACAGCTTCCATTAACACCCAACATAACACAAAAAAATTAGTACTAGAGATGTATTTCAATCATATTGTTAGAAAACTTTTGACACAGAATAATATAGGGAGCATACAATATTAGACAGACATCTGCATTCTTAAGCATGAATTAAGTTTAATAAAGACTTATATATAAAAAGCTAGTTTTACCAGTTTTTCTTCTTTGATCATTAGTTCTACAACATGCCGAAATAAATCTTGCTGCTGCTTTCACTTCAAGAAGTCCATTCATGTGAAGATCCCACAATTCACAAACTTGAGTTAAATAAACTGCCTTGTTTATGGGAGAGGTGATCGATATAAAAGAACTGACTGACTATTAGGAAGCAGAGGTGGAAGTTTATTATTATACCTGTTTAACAGTTGTATTATGAATTCCTCAAGCTTAGTGCACACCAACACAGTAGGTGAAAAAGATCCTTTTTTCAATAAAGCACTTACGAAAATGTAAGTCTTGCTACAAATAAACGATCCGATTGAAAAGATCCACTACTCTTGCAGTTCATTTCAACTAACTTGTTTGTGATTACTTGCAAGGAAACGTGGGTGATTATCAAAGGTACCTACTCATTTAGGTACCCGATTTGACTCAGTTGTAAAGTTTGATTTTTCAGAGCTTTTCCTTTTTTTTTTCCTCTTTTTTTTTGTTGCGTTTTTTTTTTTTGGGGGGGGGGGGGGAGGAGGAGGAGGGGGAGAAGGGGAAGAGCCACAGTGAAACAATTATTTGTTAAAAAGTGCAGACCTGAAAAACAACATCACCAGCCAGGTAATCCCCTTTA
This sequence comes from Pezoporus flaviventris, assembly GCF_033815535.1. Classification (NCBI taxonomy): domain Eukaryota; kingdom Metazoa; phylum Chordata; class Aves; order Psittaciformes; family Psittacidae; genus Pezoporus; species Pezoporus flaviventris. The sequence goes on from NW_026892631.1 coordinate 737,324, forward strand.
TAGGCCGATTTGATAGCTGAGGGAAAGCTAAACAAAGGCACAGTGCTCTGCAACCACAACAGCTGGGTTGGAAATTGCTGCAGATTGTTAAGAGGAGCTGCAAACTAGAGATAGGCAATGAAAAGCTTAGAAATGATAGTTCTAAAAAAAAGAAAAAGACAAATTACTCCAAAGACCATATTCTTTAAATTGTTGAAGCAAAACATGTTTATTTGATTTGTTTGTATGCCTATTAAAAAAAAATGCTACTTTGGGATTCTAGGAACCCAGTCTGTCAATTTTTCAGCTTCTGCACTTTCATGGTTGCTTAGAGCCGTTTAATGCAAATACACTTCCAATATGAGATTTCATGCCCCTAAATTACACCCAGTTAAGGGCGAATGAAAATGTAAGGTAAATAACTATAATCAGCCATATTATCCTTTCTCTTGGCACCTCTCACTTTACAGGCATATTTAAAGGCATCTCTGGGGTCCTATCCTTTTTAACAAGCGGCAGCGTATTTCCTGGAATATTACTTACGATGCTGTGCTGTGAACATTACACAGGTTAAAATGTTACCTAGAGACCTAGAAAGAATTGCATCTGTTGCAGAGCCATGCTTGTTGCCGTGTTTAGGAACAACTGAAAAGATGAAAGAAAGTGTTCAACTACGGGATGAAAAAGAGATTAGGACTGCTTAAGTCAAGCTTTCACATCTGATGTTGTTGATCAATGCTGTTGGGGTGCAGCAATTTAAGGCAAGAAGAAGGAGACACACTTCTGGTATTCACTGAGGATGCTCTGAAAAGCACTCAGGATTTCAGTTAACATAAAGGAAAAGTACGGGAACTTAAGGATGTTTCACTCGCACTGGTATTTTTAAGCTAATAAAACCATGCTTGAGAAGGAAAGGTGATCTGGGCATAGCTATTAACAGCCTCATAGTCCTTTGCTGTCTCCATGAAAAAGTAGACAATGATAAGCAATAATCAAGGAGTAACTAGTTATTAACTTGGCAAAGAAAAGACAGGAAGAATGGGAACCTTCAGAAGGATATATATCCCCAAAGTCCTTCAAAACAAATCTGGATTATTCTGAGCAGGCTCGAGCTTGCAGTTGGGCAGTTTTCTGCTTTGTTTTACAGGAAGATAACTTTAGGTTTCTACAAATAGATATTCTTCTGCTTCAACTAAAAGTGACCTGACTCAGAGGAACCCTGTGAGGGAATAAATTCCTGCAGACTCTGATTAGCTTGTCTCTCACATGAATCCCAACTGCTATCATACCTCTATTTACCAGCTTTTTATTATCCAAGCTATTTTTACATCATTAGTTTGCAGATCTACTGATGCTGAGGTTCTGCTTTCTCCTAGGAAGCAGTTTCTCCACAAATCAAATTTCATGCAGTCATTTGTCTTTTGTGAAGCAGCCTGCAAAGCTCTCAACCAATTTATCCCCCTGCAGAAGGTCTCACCTAACAACTTAAATGATGCTTGCTTAGCTAAGTTATGTTAGACCCTGCGTAGATAGATTTCTCCCCTTGTGTTTTAAGAAAGGGTAGGGAAAAAGTAGCAGGAAACAGGACACACAACTGTTTGTGTGACTGGCATGCAGGGTAACCTTCAGAATGTCGAGATTAGCCTCAGTTCTCCATCCATAAACCATTATGATAACAGCTTCACAGGGTGAAGTTCACTTTTCGTAATCCTCAGATGAAAAGTGCTGAAGAGGAACAAACTAGGATAAATAATGGACTGCCCTGGTTAGGGTACATCAGGCTGCTAAATACATCAGTCTCTAGGTCTTTCAATATTACCACAGTATTTCTGCTATCACAGTGAAGCAATGTGATAGCCTTTCTGATCCTTCATCAGCTCAGGAGCACCAGAAATGCCTGTGGAGTTCCTGTGAAACACAAGCAGGCGTTTCTGGTCAGACTGAAGGACAGAACAGTTTGATTTCTGCTTTCTGTCACAGGCTCAGGATGAAAGCCATTTATTTATTAATTACAAATAACTATATTTTCAGTGGAGTAGGGATTTGGAACAAAATACTGAAACCCTGGTTTCTCTGCAGATCAGGATGGGGGTTTTGGGCAGCCAGACACATACAGACTTACTTTTCCTACTCTCTTCCAGAACTGCCAAGCATCTTCCCTCATCTGTGCAACACCACTGATGCCACTGCCAGAAAGCCACCTCTTCCCAGTGCCAGGGATGCTCCTGACACAGCAGTGCATCACAACAATGTCAGGATGCCAGGTCACAGGAAAGAAAATGACTGCTCTTCCAGGAATGACACCTTAAGCCTCATTAAACTCACTCAGCAAATGTAAAACCACCCCCACAAAAGCCCCTTCCTCTTTAATGCGTTTCATCTACAGTTGCAGTAAATACAGCTGGAAACATGATTTTCAAATATCTGGGTTTCTATTATGTGCTCACCTGACCCTCAGCTTGGCCCCTGACAGAGGGAAGCTGGACACAAGGCTGATTTTTCTTTCTGAATTATAAGACATTAAGCACCTAAACTCCCTCATAAAAGATCTGAGGCATAAGCTACGTAGCACCTATACAAGTAATGCTTTTTCCCCACTTAATCCAGACCTTAATGATCAAGAGGTATCAGAAAATTGTCAAAGGAGATAAACCAAGTTATACCTAATAACGCATCTACATCTCCTCACCAGCATCAGCTGATCTGGGAGCTTCATTCCTGCATTAGGGATGTACAAAGACCTCAAAACTTAAATGTCCATTTATAATTGTTGATTCACTGGGGAAAGTAAGTCATTGTGTACTGAGTCTCTGTTACAGTTAGTGATGCTTTGAGCCTCTCAGGATAAACTCTGTAAATAAAGATGCTATGGGACGAAACGATGCTTTCTTCTTTGCCTGCCACATGGCACATTTCCTTTGCTTTCTGAAGGGTGCAACAGCTTATATTTCACTGTAACAGGGATCAAGAAGTGCTAGGGGGTATCACCACACTGTCCCCAGTACTAGCTCACAGAGGAATCATTACCTCATGTTACTTCTTCTCTCATCCCCTCCACAAAGAAAACAACTCAAGCAGCGTTTTGTTTGCACTGTAAACAAGAGCCCCTGTGGTCATGATAGGGAAGGCAAGAATGAAGTCAACTACGCTCACGGTGCACGAGACCAGGCATGTGACTGGAAAGTTGTGGGGAAGTCCACGTATCCATTTCAAACCATCCTACAGGAAAATCCTGCCTGGAGCACAGGCTAACTCTGCACTGGCTGTAGAGCACTGGCTTTTGACAGGTTTCTATTGATAAAACCTCAACAAACTCGCAATGCCCAAGATTAACACACTTGAGGTTAAAATCATTGCTAAGCTGTCCATGAGTCCATAGAAGACGTTTGGGGAAAAAAAAAGAGAGTTAAAACCACTACTGTAGAGCAGCCAATTGTGCTGGAGGCACAAAGCCACTCATCACAGTTTTTTGTCACAAGACTATAATAAAAATACCCAAGCAAGGTCCAGCTACAAGGAAACTGAAAGATAAACACCCAGAATTTCAAAAAGGATTTAAAACTGCCTGGAAGCCAGTGCTAGGATGCTCATGGAGACTGGCGCTGCCTCACACTCCTACATGCTGTACAAAACAGATTAGCCCTACTCCTTCGGGTCCAGGGACACCAAATTGCTGTGGGCTACAACACAAAGGTGTAAATATCTGGGAAGATGCCATCTTTTGCCTGAAGGGAACATCATCTTCTAATCACCTGGAGATAATGAAGATCATGCTTTGTGGACATCACAATGTGAGAAATTTTAAGCAGGTTCCTGAATTACAGGCTAGAGGGAGTGACTGCAGGCACATATTTTTAGATGAACATTAGTTACCAACTTCTAGCAACTCCTCCTGCCCTTCGCAACCATCAACTCCATTTTAGAGGTGTTCAGCCATTAGCTGTTCCTCAAGCATTCCTTGATCAGGCAAAGGCAACCAGCCATCTTGCTGGCTGGCACTATGGTCCTCGACAGGAAAGGGCATGGAGAGAAGTCATCTGCATTTCTCAGCAATTTGGCACTTGTATCAGCACTGCATTTTCAGTTTATTTAATGCCTGTGAGTAACTGGAGAGAAAAAAAAACACTATCAACTTTTAGGACCTTCCACGTGAGATACCTAGGAACAGAGGTGCTGCTCAGCAGCGTGTCCTTTCTGAAAGAAGCACACAAGCCATTCTAGAGCATAAAAAAACCTGCCTTTAGTCCTTAATGAAACACAGCAGGGTGTGGGAACTTTAACTCATCACATGCATAAGTTTTCCCACTGAATTCTGTAGAACATCGATCTAAGTCTGTATTCATGGACATTACACTTTCGGTGAGTTGAAATGCTGTTCAACGTCATCACCACAGTTAAGTATAATCTTTGCCCTTCACACTTTCAGTTCAATAAATGGCTCTTTTTTCTGACTGGCACTATATAGCCCGCAGGTAATGTCAGGTCAGAAGGAAAAACACATGTATAAGACACTTACAGCCTTCGGCCTCAATTCTGCAAGCAGTTCTGCAACCTGGTAGAAGTAGGATTTAAGCTCTCCCAACATAAAGAGCTACAGAAGTTTTGCTTGTCATCTTTTTGAATTATTTCAGTTTTGTGTCTCTCTCAGTCTTACTCAGTTTGGCCTCTAAAAACAGACTGCTTATTTTGCTTGTTGCTTTCTTCTCATTTCCTATCAGTTTTCAACTCCAAGTCACAGTCAATGGGGATATTTGGCTGACCAGTGACAGGAAAGATTTTTACAGCAAATTATTTATTACATTTTAAGAGTCATTGAGAAATAATGAATTGTAAAATCATAAAAGCTGTTGCTTCTGTCAAAACAAAGTCTAAAGTAAAGTGTTTAACCAACAGCTGCCACTGCTCCTTTAAAGACTATGCAGGCAGCACTGGTGAAGGCGGCATTTATTCCTGCCTTGAATCATGCTACTACACAGCTTGATAAAGAAAGGAGGCTCTCTATGGACTTTATGCTTCTTCACAGTGTACTCTGCTGACAAAAAGCGTGGAAATCTCCACTATGCTTTTCATTCTGCTTCCTTAAAAATGTACCTTTATGTAGATTTGTCTGTGTCTGAGGGGTTTCCTCTCCCTCTGCTCCTGCTTAGAAAGACCCCCTCCCTCAGGTGGAGAGAATCGTGACCACATCAGGGCTGACACTCTGCTTTCTCCCAACTCTGCACCCAACTACCACAAAAGACAGATACAACTCTACTAGAAACAGGTTTGGTTTTTCACTTAAGTCCCTTAGGTCTTTATCTAGTGGCCACCTAGACAATAGTAAAACATTTCACAGCAGTTAGAGACATATCCCAGCTTTTCTGGCCACATTTAATTCCCTCCATTGGGCAGATTCTGAGGACAAGAGTGCTACTGTGGAGCACCTGACAAGGTGCTCCTTTTGCCAACACGGTCCCGGCACAGTCAGCTTCTAACTCTGCTTTTCAATGTATTTGGAAGTCCCCTGAGAAAGGACAATGCTATGTATTACAGACATCAATGTGAGAAATATGAAAGAGAATACAGTGGTGTGGACTTGAACATAAACTTTTTGCTAGGATTTGAATCCTGGCCATTTATGTGGTATTGGCACATTTCATCTTTGTTTTAAAATAAAACCACACTTGTAAGAAAGGAGATTCAGAGAGCAGCTGGGATGTTGGGTAGGTCAGAAATCTAAAACACAGGGTTCAGTTTCCTATTTTATAACTAGGAAACGTTTATTGAAAAGATAGTTCAAGATGATTATGCTATTACTTACTTTTGTACACACTCAACTTCAAGCCACAAATGCTGATGTTACGTTATTTGTAGGAACTGCTTGTAAGTTCACATTATGTTTGCTTTGTAGGAACTGACTGTTAGCTCACTTTATGTTTGCTTTGAAAGTATAAATAATTACTGTGATGAAAAGTGTCTATCCACCCCATAACAGCTATAAAAATAAATAAAGCACTTCTGAAATCCCTGGGACTTGTATTTAGTGTACATTGATGCAATGGCAAAGCTTTGACAATTTACATGTTTAAGCTTGCTTGGGTATTATTGCTTAGTAGTCAAACGTTAAGGAAGAGATCTCCAAGTTGGACAAAAAGGTAAAACCAGGAGAGTCACTCTTTAAATCTTTTCCTGAGTAAATTCTTTTTTACCAAGGTGGAAGGAGGTAGGGCTGCTTTAAAATCTGAAATATCTTGCTCGTCTGAAAATAGAAATAAGTAGGTATTTAACAAGCCACATTCACAGATGCTTTTATGAAGCCATAGCACAAAACTAATAATGCTCACATGATGTTAAAAACCAAACAACTCCCCACACCTACTAACAAGGGCCCAGAGTCTTTTCCATACAATTGGTTTGCAGATACATGATAACTACATGGCTACTAGACACAGATCCTGAGACTGCATCAGCAGATCAGCTAATTGTGTTAATTAGCTATCTGCATGCACAATTACCTGATTTGTACAAGCAGTCAAGGTGATGGTACATGTAAATTAGGCATGGATTTGCACAATTTACTCATCTGAGAATCTGCTATTCTACTTATTTTTAAGCACTAAGGATCAATAGCTACAGAAGAGTCTTGCGAGTTACTGTATGGTTAATACATTCACCAAGTTTTACACTCCTCTTGAATAACTTCTGTACACCACTCTGGGCAAGCACACCTGCGAGAAAAGGGGAAATCACCATCACAAAGTCAAACAAAAAAGTGACCTGCATCCCTGTACAGACAGAAATTTACTCTGTGTCTCCTAAAGGTCTTAATTTCCCCCTTCAGTACTAGGAACTGCTGAGCTTAACAAAGTCAACTAGATTTTACTCATCACAACAAGCTCGGGAAGCCCTACAAGGAACAGAAACCCAAACGACTCTGATGCAAATACTCAACCTGAAGCCCTGAAGACTGCTTAACATTTAAAACAGCACTGGTCATTCTGACTTGCTGGTTAGGGAATTTCAAACTCAAACAGGTCACCTACCTTTAATGTAAAGTTATACCATAGCCTGCCAAAGAAATAGATGTTTTATGCCATCATGGCGCTGTTCAGGGATTCCAGACTGGAGCACATGGCTATTATAAACAACAAATTCTCTGAAAACTGAACACTTCTCCTTTCCCAAGGTGGCATCTTTAGCTGAAGATGGATTTGGGGTAGTAGAATATGGACCGCAAAAGCTCAGTGATGGAACAGTGCAATGTAATGTCAAATTCACACACATCTCTGCCTGCTTGAAGAGGCAAGGTAATCAAAAATTCAGTTCACCAGGGACAAAAACCCCACTAGTTCAGCCAAGAAGAAACAAAACCCATAAGCTGACAAAAGCCAACGCCTACATGTTCACATCAATTAAAAAAAAAAAAAATAAGCTTGATACTACATAGTCAAATAGATGGTTAAAAACAGGTCTCTGGCCTCAAGTGCCATGCATCTCTAACTCAGTAACTATGGCCATTTACAGAACTTCCTCAGGGAGAAACAAAACTTGTGTTTGAGATGACAAGGTAATTCAAACAACTTTATAATAAATAGAGAGAGGTTCTGTCCCTCAGCACATATTAATGGAATGACTGCTGTGCTGTTGCTTACATCTCCTTCCCTTCTTAACTAGGAGATGCTCCCCTAACCTCAGGCAAGTGATCTGCTTTAGATGCTCGCAGCATCCTTCCATCTACCCTTCTCTACTCACCAGTAGCCTCTAAAACAAAAGACTCCTCCAGCCAATGATCCTGACCCTGAGGTAGAGCTGTTATGGCACCATTTAGGAACACAACTGTAACATTTAAAAGACAAATTACTTCTCAGTTTTTTCATCAGTGCACTATGTGGTGCAAGTGTGTTTAACCCAGTAGGGACCTTAGGGCTTCATTGAACAATTTCTGATGCAGCTGCTGGTGGTGAACAGCAGTTAACGGGACAGCACAAGTGCTGCAGTGTTGCACCTGAATGCCCTGACTAATCCACCACCACCAGAACGGAGTGTAACTCATTCTCCCACAGCTGAGTATTTATGAAGCCATCAGCTTCAAGGATGGCACCACTAAAGACTGAACTACAAGAACCTTCTCCTGCATCCTTCCAACAAAGGATCACATTATTCTTTTGTTGCCTTACACAGAACAGGCATGCTGGATGTTCACTTACTGAAAAATTCTGAATAATATAAATATGTTCAAAATAGGAGTCAAGATGTGATTCCACATCCAAATATAAGTCAACCCCTTTGAGACCTGAGGAATACAGAAAAGCCAGCCCCAGCTTAGCCCAACACTCCTCTCTAGCATTCCTCCCTGAGTGCCTGTGTTCAAATGTGTTTATCTGGGAAGGCTCAGGTCAGTCCTGTGCTCTTGGAGCATCTCCCACAGCTGGAACATCCGAAGCAGGTAGCAGTCCGTGTTGTAAACTGCTCATGCAGCAGGACTGAGAAAAAGGCATCTCGTGGTCACCGGCTGTTACCGACTACAGGAAAATGAAAATACAGCATCTCTGCACCTGTTCTCCTGATGGTGAAGGAAGGAAAAGCCATTACCGAGTGACAGGAGACGAAAAACCAAAACCCACTTCAGCAACTCATCCAAGCACTGGTGATTAATCTCGCACTCCCACAGCCTGATGCACATTAACCAGATAATTAATAATTTCTTTAGGGACTCCAGCTCGGCAACTGTTTTATCAACCTGCACAGCGTTAGGAAAGAGATGCTGCATTTGTGATCAAACTGCTGGAACTACAGAAATGTTCTGCGGGAACAGTAAAAGCTCCAGCACAATCTGTGAGCCCAGTTTTAACAAGTGCAGAAATCAAGGCTGCTCCTTTGTCAGTGCAATCACCAGGCTCAAAATCTGAGTGGGATCAGCATAAGAAGAATAATTAACAGCCATGTCCAACTCCCATCCAGCCCCCATTTTTTCCCCAACAGAAGTGCTTTTCAGTTGTATCTTTAAATGCTTTTTGCCTGATGCAGTAACATAATATGTCCCATCACGTACTTCATATAGATAATATATATTCTTCATATAGATAATAAACTGTTTACCTTAACACCAAAAAAGATGAATATTAAATATATATATGTGTGTGTGTGTGTGTATATATATATATATGTAAGTGTCATGGGATGCTCAAATTCAGTAAGCCAAAGGCTTTCAAGTAATTCAGTGAGGAGCATGGCAACACTTAGCATAGCTCTTGCTGGCAACTCTTCTCCATCCACTGTGCACTTACACTCCACATTCAAGGACAGAGTCGTACAGGATCAGAAACACAATACCGAAGCACTGGCACCACATTATCTCCCTCAGCACTTAAAATGGACTGCTGAGAAAAATCATGGTAAGTGTTTTCAGATATTAAACTCTCCAGTGTGTTAGACAGATGTCAGTATCAGGTGATTAAGAATGACTGATAATTAATAAATCACATCCACAGAGAGTGACGGGGTATTATTTCTTTCAGCCTCTGAAAAGAACTACATTTGCAGTTCTGCCTAAATAATTTTAGCTTTCCAGATGAACAATCTTGTTTAACTGCTGCTAGAAAGGAAATACTCCTTTTACTCAATAAGCTGCAAAATAATAAGTTATGTGGACTACTTTTCTACTGATAGTTTATTGTTACCATCGCTGTGCAGGTAAGGAAACAGAAGCACACTGGGAGTGTCTTAAAGCCTCCCCACTACAGAGTGGGTTCCTAAAAGTCTCAGCTAGTCCTTTCATCACACAGCCATTCTTCCACCTTGAGAGAAAGCTGCAGCTTCTGGCTACAGCTCAGAGTATCTGCCTTTTAAAATATATTCTGCTCTTAGGACTCCAGTCCTGGAAAAATTCCCATGCAGAGCTCCAGTGATAACCACACACATCTGCCCATGCAAATGCAACTGCAGGATTGGGCACGTTATCTCTATGTGCATACTCAAAAGAAAAAAAAAAAAAAAAAAAAAAAAAAAAAAAATCACATTTTCTCCAAAGACTAGGTTTAGTAATAAAGAAAGCATTTTGTTTTAGTCCATAACATGGGTTAATTTATGTGTTCTTTTCATTTGTTGTTAACTGAATGATGTAATGTAGCAAGTTTTCAATCACCTACTTTAGTATTTATATGACTGCTCACTATATTATTTGAGCCCCTTCATTTTCATAGTGTCAGTTACCATAATTCCATTAAATTAAATCCTTTTACAAGCATCTTCCTATAAACACGCACTAGAGATAACATAGCCACATGGTGAGGATTCACCAACTACGGTAAGCAGATTACACCTATCTTGATTTTCAATGTAGCTGTCGTCAGAGTATATTCCCCCATAAAACTGTATGCAGATCTCCTCATTAAAGCTACAGGGGAGAATAATTACAGACGAGTACACTGCAGTTTACCAATTGGTCTTGCATACATAATGGCCTAGGAAAGAAAAACTGCATCCTCCAACAGCTGGGAAAAATCTTTAAATTGTTATTAGTATTATTATAAAATAGCCAACATTTTAAACTATCCAGTAACTTGCGCCCTGTATGCAAAGCAGACAGATAGAGGTGATCTGGTCAAAAAAAGGGCTTAAACTCCAAATCCATAAATATAATTATTTCTCCATCTGCAAACACTCCATTCCCCAATCTTCTGTAATACAGCAAAATCCCCTCCTCATGAGAAACTATGCAGAGTAAGCCTTGAAAGCAAATGGGTGGTTTTCTACATCTCCTAAACTCTGCCACTGAGTGCTAAGCATCACATTCCCCCCCAGATCTTCACTCCTTGTTGAGTAAATGGTGAGTCTGTCAAGTCCCCACTGTCCTTCTCCCACCCTCTAGGGGAGGGTGGCAAACCCGTTTTGATTTGGATACTATTTGCATTCCAAGACCCCAATAGTTGGGACCCTCAGCTACACTAAGCAACCAAACCCATCACTTTTCAGGAATTATTATTCAATAGTAGGTCTTACCCCTCACATAACAGGTGACATAAGAGAAACAATGCACAACCCTGGGAAAAGCCAAATTCTTTAGATAATACAAAGTGAAGTTAGCTTTACTAACTTTTATTGCTAGCCAAGAAGCAAAACATCCAAAGCACATAATTTGGGCCCCAAGAGGACATCCTGACATGCTCTCTTACCCTGTTAAACCAGGATCTAAGAGCTGAGCCACTTCTGTGACAAGAGAAAGTGCTGCTGGACTAGTCCCACATATTCTGGTTCTCCCATAATATTTTCACACGATGAAAGACTCCGAAAGAGAGGCTTCTGTACAAAAAGCCCAACCACCACCTTTTTCCAGTTCTGAAGAGCCATGCACACAAGCCACCTCAGCATGTAGAGGAACACTTACCATGTAAACACACCTAATTGTTAGTGGCGTTAAAATTGCTGACTGAAATTGCTCCTTGAAATGGCTTTCAGCACCAGCACTGCTAATGACTTGCTGCTGCACTTTACCCAGGTACACCTCCCCAGTGGACTGGCACGCTTCAGGCTTCCTTCCAGTCCCCACCAGCTCATCGCTTGTAACGGGACACACCTGCAACCAAAGCTGAGTGGAAAACCAAGCAGAGCCTGCTCAGCCCACTGCCAGCTCACTCCTATGGACTGGTAAAGCTCTGGGTTTCTCTTAGACAGCTCCCCACCTGCAAGGCTGCAGAGCAATGCAGCATCGCCTGCTCAGGGGTTAATTGGCTGCAGGCTAAAAGAGATCACTCAGTCTGACCTCCTGTGCAAACACTGGCCATTAACTTTCACCCATTTAAATGCTGCTTTGCACTCAATAGCTCCAGCATTTTTTGTTTAATTAGCTACAGTTTGGGTAGAAACAATTCCTGGGCACCTCAGTCACTGCTTTACCTTCCTCAGGAAAACACACAAACCCCAAAATGGAAGAAACCCCTGAAAATCAGTATAAACGTTGCCTCTGCTGCAAGTCTCTGATTTTGCAAACTAGTTCCTCCAGCTGCAGGGTCCCACTGGGGGCAGAAACCAACCCTGGGGTGACCACCAGCAAGGGGTGTCCTCTATTAGGAGCTTGGTAGCAAAGTTCAGCGCTGACAACACATGGACCCAATGGTACCTTGTTCTTGCCTTTCCTCTGCAAAGAGGAGCCTCCTGGGGCTCAATTCAACTCCCATTTCAACTCCTCCACAGTGTGGTCTCACAGCAGAGAGGTCAAAGACAGTTTTGCCATCAATTGCCACAGCAGCAGAGTTTAGCCCTTTGGGAAAATCTTCCTTGACTTCACTAGTTCTGAACCAAAATATTAATCGGCTACAGCACATGAGCCAATCTGGCTCATAATAAAATATAAACACTTACAGAAACTGCACCTTTAAAGTATAAGGGGTCTGTAAAAGTCTTCTCTCACTACTGTCCCAGTGTATTCAAATCATCCATTTACAAGTACTTGGAAACAAAGCAATCCTTAATGAAGTACCAGAATATATATCCCATGATTTTTAGGGAGAACTGTGTGTCCAGTGTGTCCTTACAAGTAATTTTAAATCCACTTTCCTGTTCTTACCAGAAAAAAAAGTCAGCCTGGCAAACAGAGAGAAAACAGGTTTAAGAATACTACTGACTAAATCGTAATATACAGGATTTGCTGGAATTTGCCAGATTAGGAACCTGGTGTTCCTGAATGGAAAAGGAAAGGTGAACCATACCCACCACAGACAAAGGCAATAAAGGAAAAGGGGAGGGAGAAATAATACTGTAGCAATTGAGTAGAGAAACCTGTCACAGATATTTCAGTAGATCAGGACTCTGACTATGTATCAGAGAGGAAAAGCCCTGATCAAGTCACATGCCCTTTACTATAGAAGATAAGATCAAAAGCTTTCAAAGGAAACCGATGGTGACAGTCTCTTCATTTGTATGCAATGTGACAGACCAGATCCAAACTGTTGGCTACTTTTTGAACCATTTGTCAGGGGAGAGAAATGATTATTTTCTTTTATATCTTACTTTTAAGAACTCTTAGTCATCTGGGGGTTCTCCCCCCACCAGCTCTGTGCCCCACCAACCCTCTGTTTTATTTTTCAGCCAGGATTCAAACGTTCACCTTTGATGTAGTATTTCTGCTGCACATCAGAATAGCTATGCCAAGCTTCAGAAAAGCAATTGAATACAGAGAATGAAAAGGATGGCATGACTTCAAACATGAACTTTTAATAAAATCATCCTTAAGAAATGTCCCTGGTGATGATTATTTTACTTTTCTTTTGCCCTGCATCTTTCTTTTTCACTCTTCCCATGTGTTTGCTGTAATTCAAATTATTGCCAGGTTAGCGGCTCTAGTTGACTCTGAGCCATCAACTACATTCAAGCAGAAGTATTTCTTCATTTCTCATTGCTTCTGTCAAGAAAAACATTAAATATAACACTAAAAATAAATGATTGTGGAAGATCACAAGTTGCTTGTATAGATAAGAGACTGTATAACAGCCAAATAAAATAAATGGGGGACTTCTGACTAGCTCAGCTTCTCCATGGCCAAGACCTGACAGGTTTCAGCACAGTGTTCCCTGTTGGCATGTGAAATCTGCCCTTGATCTTGTTATAGCTGTTAGTGCACTTCCTCCAGATCAGCCCTTCTTCCCAAAAAGTACCAAAAGCCTTGTCAAAGTTCAGCTGTGCTAAAGGGAAGCACTCAGTATTCACGAGCCAGTGATATGGTTAAGGTAATAATATTCTCCCAGACGCATTGTGAAACATTGAGGAACTGCAGCAGTTGCAGCCATGTAAGTATCTGAGGCCATGACAGCCAGACATCAAAAAATATGCTGCAGTCTCCTGGGTGGAGGAGAAGGTACTCAAATCATGGGAAAGTGACACAACACCTCCAGCTCTGGTACAGCCCAATACATACAATTTTAAAGTTGTGTTATTTGGTTTTAAATGTGAAAAAAACCACCATATTTTACATGCTTTAAACTCAAATAAATCTTCATGATTCCTGGAATCATGCTAATAAGTGATGCTGGATTTAAAGGCTCAAGTCTAAGTCCCTTTCAATACAGGAAGGGAAAAAAACCAGCTCTTCCAATAATGTTTTTCTCAGACAGCCCAACTATTTTTGAAGCGAATTGTTCGGAAATACACGGCTGATGTGTGTGAGTCTATTAAGAGTTTACACAGATATTTACAGAGGAATTACTGCAATACGTAGGTTAAGAGTCACTTAGAAAGTATTCAAAAGCATATGACAATACCTGAAGTGCCCCAAGCTGCTGTCAGAAACTCCTGTCAGTGAAGTGTTTTCCCATACTACTGCCTGCTTTCTATCCATCCACACAGCCCAGATCTTCCTCAGGGCTGCAATAACAACCTTTGCAGGGCAGCGAGAGGAAGAGAGCTTCATCTTCCCACCAGGTTCACTCAGCCATCCCCTCAGGGCTCCTGCCCCAGCCCTGCAGCTGCAGTCCATGTGCATCTCCTCCTCTCAGACAGAGCAGTACACAAAGGAAAGCAAGCATGCCCTCGGTTTCCCTTCTACCACGCCGAAGCCTTGCATTTCACTTCTCTATGTTCCAAAGCCCACGTAAGGCACAATAACTATAGTGTCACCCAGTGCTCACATCTCTCACCTGTGCTGATATGACCATTCCACCAGCAAGCACTTTAAGAAGTGGTTATCCTCCTAGCTCCCCACCCCATTAAATTCCAACTCTGAATTTCAGAAGCTGCTATTAACAGACAAAAGCACTGGGGACAATCCCTCCTCTAGACACACAAATCCATACAGTTTCATATGGCTTGCAAGTGGCCTGAAGAGTTTGCCTGCACCTTGCCCATACAGCACTGTCTGGTTGTGCAATGAGATTTCAGTTTGATAAAGCCCTGCAGCAAGCATCCCTGGTTGCAAAACATCTGCATAATTTGTACTGCAGCCCACATTATCGTGCACATCCCTGCCAGCACATCAGGTGCCCACTGAGTGCAACCCTGGGACATACCAAACCTATACGAGAGTGAAACAGGAGGAGAAATATAATGAAAAAACAAACCCAGGCATTATGGATTATTATGATTTGAAGTTACTAATACATTCCTAGAGGATACAAACCCTAAACCACAAAGTGGGGAGATCTTACAGGCAAAGTATCACACAACAGCATTCTTGTCATCCACCTTCTGACACCAAGCTTACACAGACAAGTTACTCAATAGGTGTTCTCAACAGAGAGGGAAAACATGGCCAGAAATCACTTTTTCAAAGGTTCTCAAGAGTTAAAGCCTGGGGAAGGTGGCCCCCTGAAGCGGCTACTGACCTGCATTAGGAGTCTGACAAGTATAAGCAGGTCTTCTCACACACTCAGCAGGCAGTCCAGGCTTGAGCAGTCTGAAGTAAGTGCAAGTTCACTTGAACACAGTGTTGTTAAGTAACAAAAATTCAGCTGCTTGCTGCAACTGTCCCTGCTACAGGAACAACAACTTCCAGAAACAGATAGGCTTTCGGGTATCCTTAACTGAGCCAGTTAAGGGTCAGCTCACTACCAGCTATAGAGTCAGCCCCATCAGGCTTTTAAATAAAGTGTTAAACCCCAGGTCAGGCTTATCGCCCACCCCCCACCTCCCCCCTTCCCCAGGTAGTAAGCACATCAGTGCTTTCCTCCTCCCCATTTGAGGTGCTGGATTGACCGGTGAGCGCTGCCTAAGAGCTGAGTGGTTAAAGTGATGTCTGAATCTGGGATGGACTGGATATGTGTTCCCCCCTGGGAACAAGGGGGTGGTGGGTAGCTCATTTTGTACCCTTCGGTAAAGCCTTCAGTAGGTTTTCTCCCCTGTGTAGGTGTTGTGTGTTTGTTTAATCACAAGGGGATAGAACAATTAAGAAGTGCTCAATACCCTCCTCCCATCCATGCAGTGTAACACCTTAGTCATCAAGTTGCCTTATTGTGTTGCTCAATACTTTCTATAAGAGTAGGAATATGAGAGTATGTCCAAAGATAGCAATGAACACACAAGGTAATTATTTTTAAGTTTGCTAATCACAATCAATAGTTTCTTAGCAAAACTGATGAGCTGGAGTTGGCTCCTATTTTTAACCAATAAGACATGCAGTCAAGACTTGAATTACACCATCGGGCAAGTCTCCAAACTCCTAATGATTGCCAGCCAAGAGAAGGATGGATCCATGATGGGTTTTACTCCCTTCCCGAGCATAGTATCAAAGTATTTTTTCCATAGACAATAAAGCCAGAAGTGGATTGTAACTGTTGCACAACTTCACCTGAAAACACAGAATAATAATCTAACTCCATACATCAAAAAGGAGTTACACAATTCTGAGAAAGCCTGAGGATATTTTCTTGATTAATTTGAAGGGTTTTAGCTGTCATGTAGAAGATAAACACCTTGCAGAACAGTGCCATGTGCCTTCCAGGGATGTACAGTTAGGGACAGATGAAGACAAAGTTGAAGACTAGCTAGAAAGCTCACCCCTCTCCCTGTTGCAGTAGGATTTCTCCTTAAAGTAATATTCCTTACGTTTTGCTGTCCCTTGATTTTTCTATTTTCAAAAGCCCTGACTTTCTGTGTTCCTGTTAGGAAACTCCTCCGTTCCCTGCCACTCTCAGGAAGGTGTTTTTGCCCCTGCAAAAGAGCCTAAAATTGTTGCCAACATTCAGTACTGCAGTGATAATTCCCTCTAGGAAGAGAGAACATGCTTTCATTTGTTTTACTTCTTCTATCCACTGATTAAAAGCAACAGCGAATCCAAAGGAGTAGTGCAATACCATCAACTGTAATTGTTGCCTCTCACAACAAATGTGAAGGGGATAGGGAAACACACCCACCTTTGATTATATGGGATACTATCAGGGATAAAAGATGTCAGCAAGGACAAGTAATTATTTTTATCAGCTTACAAATACTAAGGTAAGAGAGACCAGCACTGGCTGTCCATTCATTAGCTGGATGGAATTACAGTGGTTTGGAGATTGCATAACTACACAAGCAATTCACACTGCCTTCATTTTCCTCTTGTAGTTCCTCTAGTTTTGGACTTTTTCAGTTCTGTTTCTGATGTCTGCTGCTGGATGAAAATGTCTGAGCCATGAAGGTCTCCATGGGGGTATCTGGTTGTGTTGGCACCTCTTGAAGAGGGACTGCAGGTCAGTAATGCAAGGGAAGCAGCTTGGTGATGCCACTATCTCCAGACATCTAACATGGCCAACGCTGTCTGCACTAGAAAGAGTGACATTGCTACACACGACACAGGTTTTTTGAAGTCTCCCCCCACCATTATATGCAGTGGCACTGTTTATTAAAGATAACTAATGCCCTAAGTCTTTATTTACTTCTGTTTATTGCTATTTTAGCAAGAGTCATCAGAGAGCAGCTATGCTTCTGGTCCACCAGGGTTCTTTAATCACTGTTAGTAGGTAAAATCATGTGTGACAACTAATCCAAAAAGCAGATTATATTTATTTTGGCTACAGTGGCTTGCAATTCGTTAAAATCAACAAAGCCTTTTCATTAGCCCCCTGCTGACATCCTGAAAGCAGACATTTCAAGGGTCTCAAAGCACAGAGCTACACATACGCAGCAAAGCCAGGGCTGACAGACTTACTGTTGCCATACTTACCATAAAATCTTATTAAAACAACCACAAACTTCTTATTTTCTTTCATAATAGGGTTTAATTTATGATGCTAAATTCCAGAATCACAATCTTAGAGGCAGGACTTCTTAAATTTCAAAAAGTGTAAGTGAATCAACAGTACAACTACCAGTGAAATATTTGCTCAGGGTTTTTGTGTTGTAAAAAAGCTGTTGTAACACTGCAAGGAGCGAGATTAGAGATTCAGCAAGTCTAAATATTAGCCTACATGCTTGCTGAGCTCTCTGTATTCTAGAACCACATTTGAATAATTGAATTTCTAGTCAACAGTGTGATCTTGCAACTCTTACTCTCTGATTTCATGATCTCTGGCCATAATCTCCTGGTGATGCTGCCTCAGACCCGCAATCATGAATATATATGCTAGGAATCTCAGCATGTCAGAGAAGATCCAAACAAAGTTACCTGGTGTCCTATCTCTTCACCAACCTCTCTGCTCTTCAAATATGCCAGGTAGTTTTCAAACCAAGAAGGAGCCTTAGCATAACCATCAAGGGCCAGTATCCATCCAAAATAGGAAATGAATGAATATATTGATTCTATATATATATAAAAAGACACTGATTTACATTAACCATGCTTTTTTTTTCTCTTTCTGTATGAATTCTCTGAGTAACACGCACCTTTTTTGGTCATTGCCCTCACACATCCCATCTTGGGAAAGCAGCTTAAACACCCTTGTCACTGTGAAGAAAGCCACTCCTGACCCGCATCCTACCACGCAAACATACTTACTTCCCACGTCACAGCTAGATGTGGGTGTGTATCTGCTTTGCAAATTTCCATGTCTACTGCTGAAGTGGAGCTCTTTCTTTGTCCCCCAAGCACAACCTTGAATTTGTGAAGGCCCATTATGAGACATCATTTCACACCAGGCTTTTCCAAATATGCAGATCTCCAGCAGTTTAAAGGGAACCCAACAGCAGTCCTTTAGTGAGAGAACTGCTTTTCAATGGTGCCCAAGAGACAAGAGGGTCACTTCATCATCTCCTGCCGGGCCACTGTCCTGCAGCCCCTCCGAGGTCAATACCATGAGCACAACAGCTCTCTGAAAAAGCAGAGAATAAAATCCAGCCTGGGAGGAAAACCAAGATACCAAGTTTTACTCCAATGTCTAATCAGTTCTGTCCACAGGGAAACTGAGTCCCATCTGATATACGACTTATTGTTTTGGTTCTCCATAATTAAAACTATTGTTGCCATGGCAATACAAAGGCTGGTAAAATATACCCAAGGCTAATATCATGCCTCTTTGGTGATACAGTTCATCACCCCTGTCTGGTTTGTGCCAGGATGGCACAAAACATGACGCAGGGTAATAGTTCACCTGAGAAGGTATAGGAATCAGATGATGTGTGCACTGTAAGACCACTTTCTCAGGCTCCCTAACATGACCACTAATCCTGTTAAAGTCAATAGCAGTTTTAAAGACAATTTCAAAGAGAACAGTCCCGATCATACACTACTAAGTTCCTCAAAGCACCATAAAGAAAGAAACAGAAATGGAGAACGGTAAAGCCAAATAACAACCAATCAAAAGGACTAACACATGTATTCTTATAATGAGATACAAAATTAAAATGCAAAAGCCTGATCATAGGTACAATACCACAAATACCCAGTTTGGTTGGCAGTTTTTCACTTATTTGAAACTGATCTCTACAGAGCATGTTATAATCAAGCAGGTATTGCAGGTCACCCAGTGACCTCTGAACAGCAAAAAGTCATCCATTGCGTAGGAGATATCATAAAACATATCTCTTTCTCTATGGATACACACCTATATATGCAAAACTCACGTAGACACACCAACTATTTTAGGAGTTTTGTGGGTTGCAATCCAGTCATTTCTTCCTCGTGGAAATCTCCAAGAGGATTCCTCAGGTGCACAAGATGCAACTGCTAATACTTTAATAGTTGCACAGGAATATCTGCTACAACAGAAAGGTGAGTTGCAGAGATTTAATTTAAGTAAAAATCCCATTGATGCCAATGTCCATTGACATCAGCCAGTTTTGCTTCCTTCTGCAACAGAAAGCTTCATATATGGGCCAAGAACAAACCAAGAAAGATGGCTGTGGGCTGAAAGGCAGGTGGCAAGTGCCAGAGAAGAGATCTTCCAAAGCAAGGAAGCAGGCACTTATCATTTCACCTGGATTTCCGTGGTTATTGTACTGCTGCAAAGCCAAGTACTTTTTATTGTACAAACCCCAGCATTACCATGTAGCTACTGAATGATAAATTATAGATGAAGGGACTAATAATGGAAGATCTCTGGGACTGTCAGGGTTAAACAGCAATTGAGAGTAGAGGATATGGAACAAGAAAGTTCAGCAGTGGTATCTGAGGAGAGGGACCAGAAAGACCTCCTTCAGAGGAGTGACACCACATGGAGAGCCTTTTCCCAGAGAGCAGCAAAAGAAATCTGCGCAGTTCCCTGAGAAACAGATCCATCAGCAAAGTCTAAACAGGGTAGTCCAGAGGTTGCCTTACAGGCAGAGGGTGACCAGGGTTGTGATGGGTAGATGTATATATCACAGCAATATAAAAAAATTAAACCCTAATGCTTTACCCCCCCCCCCCCCCAAGAAAGAAGAGGAAAGAAGTAGTCATAATAGCAGTTGGACACATCATTTTATATGCTCCTGGAGGAAGCTCAGACACTCTAGTTATTAGTGCATGATAAAACACACATAAGGTTATGATAAAAAGAAGGGGAGGAAGAACTAATGGGCCAGAAGAACAATCAACTGGCAGATGGGAGGTCCCAGCTCAAGAAGAATTTGAAGTAATGGAGAGATATATTCTTGGAAGAGGAAGGGTACATCAGGTAGCTGACATATTGAGTTTCCAGGAAAGAGAGTAAGAGTATTAATGACAGTGCAGCTGACGGTTTCAGCAGCTACCAACGAAATGATTTGCCTTTCTTTTCAGCCAAAGAGGTGACAGGGTGGATATGGCAGCTGATTTACATACATCATCATAACTTCCAAAGGAATATCAGATTTCTTTATGAGGACTTGTAGTACCAGCTTTGCAGGTCAGTGTCAATGTCTAACAGAGCCACTGGAGACAAAGGGGAAGATACAGAGAGCCACTGAGGTGGCTAAAACAGAGCCTAACCTGAATTTAATTGCCTAATTAAAAAAGAGATTCCAAAAAACCCTGCTTCAGAAACTGTAAATGCATGAGGCTAACATTCACAACCATAAAGACCACTGGAAATCAATTCCTGCTACCCTGGCAGACACATGCCTGTCGCCTCCCTAAACTCCATTATGACACAGATACAGGTCTATAAACACTGCCTGTGTTGTGAAGGGGCCCAGTCCCCAAGGGGAGCTTGGGCTACTCCTAACATGCAGTAACAGTGCCCTCCCTTCTCATCCCTGCTTTTTGCTGGTGACTCTGTACTATAAAATACGCAAGTTCTGCCATAACAGTGCTATGCAAGGCATCTGTGTATCTGGCTGCTCACACCCCGATCTTTGCTTTGACTCTGTCACAGCAAAAAAAGTGTTTTTTTATGGATTACAACACAATAAACTGGAAGTACTTAACACGCCCAAAGTAACAACCGAATATTGTCACACAAAGTTTAATTTCAGTTTGAGTGACATTGGCATTACAAACACAAAAGTGTTTACAGGATCGGGCCCTAACTGTATGAAAACCTGTAAGGCACAAAGAAGCAGCACCAAAAAAGCTACAGAACTGGCTTCCAACCATAAGAAATGTTTAGTAATATATCAAGGCTTGATAGCCTTGATAACAAACAACTGGGGGACTAGCATGGTGTTTGATATTATTTCTGGTCTGACTTTGATATGTTCCCACCATTTGCAGATGCCCCATCTATTTCTGACATCCTTTATGGCATCTAGATTTTGCTACAACAAAAATTCAGGTTGGGGATTTTTGCCAGTAACAAGCTGATGTTGCTCAGAGCAGCATTAAAATGCTATCATGCTGTTAGATTAAGTAACCTATTTTCTCTACTAGCACAGATTGTACTTTAGTTTTGCCCTTACACCTACCAAATTGCTGTTTCTTGCAACATTTCCCTTTGAAGGTAGTTTGCCAATCTCCAAACCAAAGCTATTTGCACCAAATGAAAGAGGGCTTTGTAAAGGAGTGCAATAAAAGCAGGAGCTGGTCCTCTTTGCAAGAGCCTTTTTATATTTCAAAAATAGTACTAAAAAAAAAACAACAAAAAAAGCAGTAAGAAAAAATAGGGAGTTGTATTTTTTCTTTACTTTAAGCAGGACTTCCACCTCCCATAAGGTGACCCATGAGATATTGGCACATGTGTTAATATAAAACAGGTTTTGTAGAGTAAGTAGCGATGATATATACCCCAGAGATGTATATGTTCCTAAACCTGCTGACATAACAACTAATGCATTTAACACATTTTCCCCCTTTGCCCCTTTCCCTTTTTTAAGCTTCTTCTGGAAATCTCTCTGCCTTTGCCTCTCCTCTGTCAACTATCTGATTTGGGGCATTTCCATCTGTAGTTCTTTAAAATGAACAGTCTGTGATGGAGACAATGAGACCCAAAAGGAGCAGGTAGAGTTAACTGTGAACACAAGTGTTCCAGCTAGGGCACTTCTAGGACAATAAATACATAAGCTAGAGAAATAAAAAAAAAAGCCTTACAAAAAGCAACCAAACTACAAGAAACCAGTCTCATCGATTAGCTGATTAGTTTGCCAGTGAGTGATTAGTCAGAAAGACTGGAATTAGTCAGTGCAGCCCTGCCTCCCATGAATAAAATGCGGGGAGGACACCCTTTTTCACCCTCAGTGACAGATGATATCTGTTTTCTCCTGCAAGTTTGAATTTAAGAGCCACTGAAGCTCAGCAAGAGTATATTCTGGCTCAAATGAGCTGAAAATTGCATTCAATTTGAATTTCAAAACCAGAGGATAAGGAGAAATGGGAGGGAGAGGGAAGGAGGGAGCTCAGCAGGACCCATCAAGCCAGGTACCTCTTGCAGCAGGTCCAGCTCCACCCAGGAGGGCTGCAGAGCTCAAACCCATGGCATGATGCAAAGGAAAGAGCATTGCTGGACAACAGCCCAGTCCGAGTTTAAAAATAAACATTTTGCTGTCAGGATCAAAGCAAACTCTGCTTTTATGTATATTACAAGCTATATGTTCAGAAGAAAAAGATTCTTGAGGATACTTGAGGAGAGCGAGGCAGTCAGAAGGTAGGACTGGCCAGAGGGAGGGGGGATGTCAAGCTTTCCCGCTGGAAAACCCTCAATAAAACAGACTAATCTGCAAGTACCTGCCATTGCGTTGAACAGAACTGAATGTATGCACTGACCTTTCCTAAATGAACGTAAGGTTCACTTAGGGTTACATTTTTTAGTGTGGGGTAACATTTAATTTATTTCTTCGTGGGTGAAGGGATTATTTCCCCTTCCCTCTGTGCATTAAATTTACAGTTATATCTGATGACACTGAGAGAAACAGAGTTACGCCTGCAACCCAAATATATCCTGTAATTTGATGGCATGATAGCATTTGGTCTCTTTAGTGCAACTGATAATGTCCAATATCCAATACAATAATGATAACATACCAAACCATGAGATTCTTCAGCAAATTTCTAAACAACTTCAATGTTCAATTTGACCCAAGGGTTTGGAGTAGTAATAAAATAATTACAATTAATCATGAGTAATAATTAATCACTTTCAGATTAAAATGTATCCATTTATACATTCAGGATCAGCATTTTCTATGTACCCTGGAGAGGCTTTTAGCTTCCCTTCCTAAACAGAATGCTTGTAATAGCATTTAATAACTGGAGAGTCCAGCCGTCAGAGAAACTTTTTTTTTACTTTGTCTTACTTGTTTTACTTTGTCTCATGATATTTGCTATAGAGCATTACATTCATGGGTAGAAGGGTCCTTACTACACCTAATAATATATTCTTTGATGCAGTTTATATTTCAAAGCCCAATTATATTGTTCCCTTTTTTCCAACTAAGTTGTATTTTCATTGATATATCAGTAAATTATCAGCTTTATACACGTATGTGATGTGACTCAGGATGCAACCCCAAAAGAAAACATAAAGTGAGGACAATTTTCTTGGCCATTGCGTCTAATAAAAGCTCCCAGGCAACAGAGTTAAGCACACACTAATAGATACGCTTCAGTGTGCTATGCCTTCAGCAAGTCTTTGATTTCTCTCTATGGCAAAAGACTAACATGCAAAATGAGCTAGTGTGCTGGTTTTAAGCTTTTCCCATCACCAAAGTATTTTTTTACCTGCTCTTTTGCCAAAATGACACAATTTTAACACCCTTTAACACCTGCTTGCAAACTGCACTTCACAGAGGAAAAGTTTCCAAATACTGCAGTCCGTTGTATAAAAATGTGACTTGAAAAGCCTTGCACATCATTGTGTGCATCAATGTGCACCACACTGGTGTGAGGAACTACTCAGAGTATAGGGCACTTTGCAGATATCTAAATATGCAATTGTATGTCTCACTTTGGTAAGCATTTTTTGGTATCATTGTTTCAAGTTTCATTCTTGCATTGTCCTCTTAATGCCTAGATTGTTATGCCTCAGAAACAATGAACTCCTGTCTCCATGTTGCCCCCTAAATGCTATGGTTTCCTTCATACAGACCCCAGAGGTCCATTACTGGAGGGGAAGAAGCGATATAAACAGAAGTGGCTCTGTCATTCCATTCCTCAAAGAAAGCTTTCTTTGTAAATCAGATAATCTGCCATTACACTCCTTACTTTACTGGAGATGATACTCATATTATGGGAGGGAAAATAGGACAATAAATACACAGAATAAATATGCTTCTGACAGATCAATCTTCATACTGGAGCTTCTAGGTCTAACACTACTTATCAGTAAGAGTATTAGCTTGACGACAGCATCACAGTAAATAGTTCCATGGTTCCAAACCAGAGCCAAACCATGTTCAGTCCGCTCTGGTCCATCTGCACCTACTCATGGGAATATGCCCCTGATGGTGCTCTACTTACCCAGCTGGAAAGGCCCTGCCTGATCCTACCTATGGCTGTTGGAACTCAAACTGCTCCATGGCCTGAGCACCGTCAGCAGGCAGCGAACACTGAGTGAGCGTGGGTGACACAAGCATGGCATCAGAGGAAATACTTGACAATTTCTCCAAGGTATTGGACACTGGAGTGGTTCAGCTGAATGGCATGCATGCCCACGTAACGCTGCAAGGTCAAGAAGACCTCATGTTATTTACTAGGTGAACGCTGGTTTCATGCATTAAAATATTGAGATGAACTGTAGGACGTGCCTGTTTGGAAAGAAGAAAACGTTCTCCAATTTTCTCAACAGGAATCAGCCCCTTTTCTAGTTGAGCATCACTTATGGAATGCAGCAAAAGTAATGTTACAAAACGCCGAGATACCTTACGAAGAAAACCTAATACAGGAGCCACCTTCCACAGATTGTTCTTGAGCCCTTTAGCTCACTGCTATCAAAACTGGGAAGGCATGAAGTCAGATGGACTAAAAATCAGAATACGAATATAAAACTCACTAGATGAGAACTCCTCCACTATTTTCTCCTATGCAGATTTTTACACCAAAAATGTCCTTACTGTGGCAATCTCTGCTGTAAAGACAGTGGAAGATGACCACGCTGCCTCTCCAAGGCTTTCCAAAAAGGAGAAAAACGTCAAAAAATTATTGTTGGGTTTTGTTGTTAATTGAGTTTGGTTTTGAATAATTTAAAGGGCAAATTATAAACTCTGAATCTTTAAAAATTACATCACAGAACCTTGCAAATCTGTACTGTCCAGTGAATGATTTACTCCATGGCAACAATGCTGCTGTCAGAGGCGGCATGACAAAGCCTGCAAACAACCAACAAGATGGAAACCACTGATTCATGAATTCTGAGAAGTCCACATCCCCCAGCAAAGACGAGAGCATATACAAGCAAGTCTCCCCAATGCCTTTCTTGATACCTGTCCCAAACACAGGCTACTAAAGTCCACCCCTGGTTGTTACAGCGCAAGACTGCTGATGATTTATTAAGAGCTCTTAGCTCTATCAGACAGTTGACAATTACCAGCTTCACCTTTTCTTAAATATAAATACATACATAAATGAAATCAGCTCGACTAAGTGCTGGGTGTACCCAAGGCTTCAGTGATATCATCGAAGTGACATGATGCCAGTCACACAGGCTGCAAAAATAAGTAAGGGTTGGAGGGGTGGGAGCAGGGTATTTACTCAATCAGTACCTATTTTTGAATTTCCTTCAAGCTGGCTTGGACCAAGAGCTATCAATTATTTAAAAGAAGTAACATGATGCTTCCTTTGTTGAGGCAAATCTGCAAGCAGACCCCAAGAGAGAATAAAAAATGAATTAGGCAGAATTTATTAGTGTGCTTGAAGAAAACAGATTCAGCTATCAGAGCTGACTGTGGTTTTAAAAATAGCGTATTTCTGCCCATGAACAACAGTTTCTCCCTTACCCCACTAGATCTCAATAACCCAGCCTCTTCCCTCTCCTTATGCTTTGGATTTTTTTTCTTTTTGAAGAGGGCATAACGCTGAAAGAGGCATCAATCATTCCTTAAACTTCTTCCTTCTTTTCTGACTTGACTTGATGTATTGTCTTCATTTAAATTACAAATATACTAATCTAAAACACTGTTTACCAAGCAGCAAATTAAATGAAAGATGCAAGAAATTGCATCACTCACATTTTAAAAATGACTTTAGACTCAGGGACACATAAAAACAGTGAGACAGGATGATCTGCCTTGGTTGCTATATTTCAATCCTAGCAAATGAGATTCAGTTCCTGTGGTTTGCTGCTCAAGACACAGCTAACCCCCAGTCAAACATATGGTGTATAAACCAGTATAAAACCTCTTCCTTGGCTGACTGTTGGTTGGGGTTTCTGTGATGCTCCAGGGACATACAGAGCTGATAAGACCAAAGCCTCAGACCCTGGGTCTGCATATGGCAAGACAGAGAGTTCACAATGAAGACAGTCACTCCAGGGCTGGGGCAAAGGTTCCAGCTACACTGGGGGCTGCTGCATGGACAGAAAGCTGATCCCAACCCAACTTACAAGTACCCATCTGCAGGAACCATAACAGCAAAGGCAATACTCGCAGGACAAATAAAAAGCACTGCTTTAGTCAAAGGTTCCTTACTGCATCCTTCACGCCAGGGAAACAATGTATTTAGATCATTTTGGGTGACCTTTCATGGTGTCCTGCATCAGGAAACCCAAAACAAAATAAAGGTCATCACTTACCAGTTCCTGTGTTAGTGGGGTTTGATTAAAATGACACCTAGTCCAAGAGCCAAATAAGTTTGATAAGAACTGTGAGCATGGCCTCAAGGAGTGTTTTCTCGTGTTAAAGAAATCAGTGGGACATTATTTAGCAGCACAAGCCTGAAAGAAACTATAAACCTTTGGAAATGGAGACCGTTACTGGCTGGATATGTTTGTGTTTCCTCGGATTGGCATGGAGAAGAGACATTTTCAGTTATGGCCTAGTGTCAACATGGATGCTGAAGGTCACTAGAAAAGCCAAGCACCTGAATACAGGCCTGTTCATTGCCACTTCATCCCTTTACAATAATATAAGGGGAATAAAATCAATGAGAAGTATTTAAATAATTCTATAACCACTTGAGCTCACAAAAACCCCAGTGGCTTCTGATCCCAGATCAGATCCAGAGATCACAGAGTACCTCTGCAGGCCTTTTGCTAACCCAAACATGATCATGCATCATATATCTAAATACAGTCATAAATTTGCCTTTGAATAAATATTTTACAGGTAGCATCATGTTTCACGGTATTCTGCTTTCATACATAGCTGTTTTCCTTTTTAGCTTCCACACCAGATGCCTCTCTTAGGCAGAAGAAAGAAAGGAAAAGACCTAGCTCAAACAAATGTAAAAGACAAGCTGACACCTGGAGGTGCCAAGGCAACATCATTCCACTTCTCTTCCTCACTTCTTCCTCTCTGGATGGTAACTGCAAGATCCTGAATGCCAAACTTTGGAAAATATCCTTGCAGAGGTAGCATCTGCTCCCTTGGCATACTTCTTGAGCAGTTGTATTGGCAGCTTTTGGTTTGTCCAAGTCTATCATATGACAGGAGTGCAGATGGGTTGCCTTGGACGCTTTGTCTTCCTGGACAAAAATTTTCATTTTATTAATGTTTTATTCTAAGGAAACATACGTACAAATCTGTATGTGGAAGGTTAGATGTACACATGATTTCACACCAGTGAGGGGCTTTCTAGATCTTTTACTATCATTTAGCTTGGATTCCTGCAAGGGCCCTGACTTTTATTGAAGTCATTATGTGGCATCAAGCAGATTAGGCTCTTACCGTGTGGATCTGCATTTCAACCAGCTATTCTTCCACAAGCTATAACTTTTCCCATCTGTGTTGATCTTTCTTCGCAAATTAACACCTGAGTCCTCCGAATATTAGACATGTAGGAAAGCTGCTCATTTCAAGTTGATTTCTGCTCCCACTGAAATCAGTGGGAGTTTTGTCATTTGTCCATTATTCAGATGAATAGATAACAGAGATAGGACAGAGTTGCCCTACGTATTGGGACTGGACTTGATCTCTTACTTTCTTAGTTTTATGCTCCTGCCTTATCTCCCATAGTCACAAATCTGACTATACGTGGTGGGTTTTTTAGCTGTAAAGAAAACTAGGGTTCAAATTAGCCAGTAAATCAGAAATTGCTACAGAAAGCAAGTAAAGGATCCTGGGAGAAAAGGAGGAGGAGGAAGCATCTAGTTAAACTGGAGAATAGAGACCAAAGAAGAAAAAAATAAAAGGAAAAGTTAGTAACACATAAACTCTAGATTATCTGAAAAGCAAATTCCTACACTTTCTGGAAGATCTTGTTGCAAGAGTATTTGCTAGAATGGTTCATGAATGCAGTACTGAAATGGTTTAAGAGGCATTTTAAATGCAATGTAAAGCAGAAGTGCCTTACTCTAAAACCAGTTTGCATTCTTAGAGTGTTTTAATGTGCTAATCTGTTATTTCCTGGACAGATGCAGGCACAGACCTATGGAACTACAAGCCGTCTTTCTGGTTATTGTAACAGTCTGTTCAAACAAAGTATAAAGTACCAACCTACAGTCACCTTCTCAGGCCAAAGCATGAGAAGGCCACTACCTACATTAGCAAGAGACACCAGACATGGGCTCTGGTGGACTGAAGTGAGAAGTTAATTTCAAAATATAAAGCACTGAATTAGAATCCCAGCTATCAACAGCTAGAAACTATGAAAAATCATTAAACCAATCACCCCACTGTCATTTTCACCCAGCATGCAGAAAAGGAACGATTGCTCTGACCCCTCCTTTACCATGGCAGCTGCCAATCTCCTTATAGATGTGTTGTGAGGAATGAGGCTTGATAAAACTGAACAGTTATTTAATGCTCCTTTAAAACTTCTTAAAAAGAATGAAAGCAACAAGTTTTAAAAGTTTTGGCAAAAGAAAGATGAGAGTGTGAATTCGACAGGTTTCAGTGAGACTCTTGGGATCTGGGCACAATCACAGCATTGAAAAGGAAAACGAACCCACATGGGCTCCCAGCCCTGATCTCACAGCTGTTTCCTGGTCTTTGTGCTGGGCTGCTTGGGCTCACCTTCACCATGCTGCTCACATACAGCATCCCCCCCTCTGAATCATCCTCATTGTTCTCCAGCTAAAAACATGTTCTGACAGGAGCTGAAGAGCTTAGAAGTCAAGCACAAGAACTTAATTTGGTCTTCACAGTGGATCCTCTCACCTTTCTTAATCTTAGAGGGGCCTATGCCTCTCAGGTCGACGTCAGACATTCCAATCCTTCCATTCTAACTCAACTCCAGTGAATAAATATGCTAAGGACCAAAACTTGTTTGAGGAAATCACAAAGTCAGTTTGACATTACTATTAAATAGTCTGTATAATTCGTCTTACGTAAGTGGTAGCTTCTACTTTAGTTAAAGAGGACAGAATACCCTTTTAAAAGGGAACTCTACAGCATGATAGTAATTATCCAAGTATTTTATTTACAACTCTTTACTATAGTATTCATGTATCATAAACCTAGATAAACCCGTAACACTTATATGCTTCTAATACAAAACACACACATGCACACATTCATATCATACACACATAAGAAACATAACCACCTTAGATAAAGTAGTTTATACTTCCAAATAACTCTCATGAGGCCCACAGTAATCCAAAATATACAATGCTTATGTAAGGAATCATTCAAGGAAGCAATCATATTTAACTTACAAATGAGAAAAACAAGGCAGGGAATAAACTTGTCCATACTTGAACAGTGATTCTCTAGGACTGCTGAGAATAAAACCTGGAACTCTAAACCACAAAACATCACCCTTGCCACACTCAGCATGCGTAATACAGCCTAAAATTGCATAAATCCTTTTATGCCACAAGCTGCAACTAAAAATGTCAGTGTGGAAGGCTGCGAGAATAATTCATTTTGCAGTTCAGCAGATAACTTTTTTAGAAGTTGCATGTTGGACAAATTGTTATGTGCAACCCTCAGAAAAAGTGTCCTTTTCAGACACGCAGTGCATAGGGCTTTCTCTTGAGAAAGGAGTTCAGGACACCTGAGAAAGATAATTGGATTTGTGTTTCTGATGTCCTTTGAGCTACAGCCTAGAATGAGGGAAGAGGTAATCACCAACGTTTTAAAAGATCTAAGCTGTCAGATGTTTTCTTAATGAAAAGTATGAAAAAAAAAATGGATTAAGTTTGTTAATAAGTTCAAAATAGTCAAAATCAGGTTTTGGTGAACTGATGATTCCCCTTGCTCCTCTTTAAACAATGCAGAGAAAGTTACATGCGCAAAAGCTTGCCATCTGTACTGCAAGAGGAGAGATGAAGCCATTAAGTGTCCCCCTCTCACAGACCCTTAAATCAAAGGAGGGTTTGAGGAAGTTAACAGTCCTGGTTGCAATTCCCAGATGTTTGAGATGTGAGAAGACCTCTAGTGAAAACACAGAAGACTGCGAAAAAGCAGGGAATCAACAAAGTCAAAGACCATCCCCAACAACAGGTAACAGGCATTATGCCTGTTGTTCAGTATTTTTATGCATGAGGTTAGCATCATTATAAATAATAATAACATGTACTTAATAATTGATGTAAACATTGTTTTTTAAATTGGAATATTTGGGAATGCCACTAAATATTTAAACATTCTTTAGTACACGGGAACCTCAACAATGAGAGCTATGAAGTATTATTTGTACCCCCTGGTATGTATAAACACACTGTCAACTCCCTGTGTTTTCATTTAGCATCAGAAATAGCTTCTCAGGGAGTTAGATGCTGCTCTAAATTTCAACATCAATGTTACTATTTATAGCACTATAAACTACATTTTGAGTTATATTGGTACAATTAAGCTTAGGTAGCACTTCTAGCATTAATACCTTAATAGAGAAATATTGCTATAAATGTAGTTTACAATTTGAAACATAAATTCCATTTTACTAATAAATCACCTTCTACATTGCATGGAAACACCCCGCCAAACTATATTTTATGCAATACACAATGGAGCAATATGCAACAACATAGATGTATTTAAATTTCCCATTTTTACACTGTCACTCAAAAACTTTTCTTCTTCCTTTTTTTTTCCTGAGCTTATCGATCTCCCATGCTTGTGACAGCATTTCAGTCGCTTCACTGAGCCATTTTTAGCTTTTGCTTCTTTTTTTAAAAGCTAATTCAGGGCTCAAATGCTTCAATCAATTCAGCTTTTTCAATTAGAAAAGAAAGTTAAAAGAAAGCCCTAGGACCAACTTTTAGCCTCTAGGTATTTTGTTTGGGCTCTTTTAAAATATCAATAGCTTCCTTTTACATAATAATATCCCTGATGTCTATAGTTAGAATTTTATTCACAGCAAGATGACTTCATTAATTTTTACCAAGAGGCACAGTGTGAATTTACCAAAGGCAAATTTACATCAGGAAGCAACTCGTGTGGATAGGCAAGTAACTGCATCCTCACAGCCAGTGAACTTTGCCAACACCCTGTAGCAGCTCTGTAGAAAGGTATGAAATGCATGACCTTGTGCAACACTGCATGATACAGAAGGTATCCAAGACCCTTTTAAGAGCCAAAAAAGTCCATCATAGTCCCAGATTAAGACTGATGTCCACTATTTGAACAGATTAAGCCTTTTAAAAGGGTACTTCAACAAAGCCAGAGGCTGCTCCCATGCAAATCAGTGCCAACAGAAATTAAAGAAGCGCTATGGGGGAGATTCACATCACTTGAATCCTACCTCGCTGTACAGACTACACCAGAAAAATTCAGAACATCTAGCTCCCACCATCAGATCTTCCTTCAGATGATTTCATTAGTCAATGATTTGGTTGCATTTGAGTTATGCCTATCATATTGGGTTTAAAAAGACAAGCAGGGCCAGGCTGCTTCAAACTTTTGCTACAAGCACGCTTATGGCTTACATTGGAGCTTGGGTGAAGTCTGGATCCTAACATCCTCTTCTGGCACTTTAGACAGGTCACTTGGCTTCTCCTTATGTACTTTTGGCACCCTGTGGGGAAAGAAATCCAGATAACCTGGTCTAGCTAATGAGAGAAAATTGAGACTAGTAGCTTGTGCTTCATTTCAGGCTTTTCTTCACCCACAGCATAGGATCATATTTAACCTGACTTAGCTACCTGTTTGTTCTGAGTGTAGATACACTGCACTTGAGTGTAGCCATCTGTAAAATGGGTATAAAAGAATATGTAAGCTCAAGGGAAATGTTTCTCAGCCATTAATTTACTCATGCAAGAAGACTATTTGGAGAATTTGACGGAAGGTACTAAAACATGGTTAAACCCCATTCTCTTAAATGTTATTTTTTCTATTACGTTTTTCTTTCTTTCCCTCAAATTTAAGCTATACACATATATATATATATATTTAGGTCCATAACAGGCAGTCACTGCTAAAACAACTGGTAAGAGATAATCAGTAGACCTGAATAGTTGGCGTGATTGTCTGATTATTTAATCAAAACTGGGTTTAGGCACTTCATTAGGGTTTTAATGGCAAATGCCATCAAGCAATTAATTAAAAGAATCTGCCGACACTGGAAATCTTGTCCTGAAACACTTGCACTATGCACACACACATCCTTCTGATCACACACCAAGAGGAAGCACAGGCTGTTGTGCTCTACATGTGGCTATGAGGAAGCTCAGCTTGGATCATTTAGGAACTGGTGGATCCCATAACTAACTGCCAGTATTGCAAAGGGTTGCACAGAGAGTAAGCAGCAGTCACAGCCAGCTGTGATTCAGTGTAAATACTCAGGTGATGAACAAGCAGTGTGGTCATGCTCATGGATCTCGGAGTGGTTCTGAACGGTACCATCACATTTTCCTTTCTGTGGAGGAGCTGCTGTGATCTTTTAAATACCACAGAGACTTATTCTTAGTGCTAGCAATAAGATTTTTGTTAACCTTATTACTGCTACTTCTGTTATTGTAGTAGTAATGGAGACTTAAGTAGGCAGAAGTAGATCAGCACGTAAGCCCCCTTTTTTTAACTGCTAAAGAGGAAAAAGATGGTAATTCATTTCTGAACAGCGGCCAAAATTGGGTATTTTGTATGTATTTTATTTACTAGAAACTCATTTTGCTCCTTAAAATAGCCACAGAGATCTGCATTAGCAGAAAGATAAAGCAAAGCCCTTTGAAACAGGATCAGGCACTCAGGGTTTGCAACCCCTAGTCCCAGAAATAACTGGGTCTCGCAATTCCTCACAACACTGAGGTTCTGCATTGCCCATTCTTAGTGCAGGCATGAGGGTTTATTATGATAAACATGCATTTTTAAGAACAATCAGGAAGTGATGAATTGGCCACTTGCAGTTTTCTTGACGGTAAGGTGAAATGGTAGCTGTGGTGACCAGGGGATGTCATGGTTCCTCCTTGCAGAAAGGTATTCAGTGCACGTAACAATTATTCATCTATCTCGTTCACACTAAAGGCATCGGCAATGCAATTTTAGCCTGATAATCAAGACCATATGACAAAACCCAAGCCATTAGGGACCAATTTCAAGTATTCTCTGCAAGACAATGATTTTCCAACTACACTTACATATGCTGAATAGTTACTTCTGCACGACCGCACCTGCTCTCATTTATGTAACCCTCCATCCTCTCCCCTTTTCTCTACCCCTTCTTTTTTTGTAATGCAAAGAAGGAAAATTTCAAAGGATTGCTGGGTTCTTCCTAGGAACAGATTTGATTTATTTATATTTCTGGCTAGTCACACGCTGTGAGCAAATAAGAATCTGGCAAATGTAAAAGTTAGTTTGTGCTAATGTCAGATCAAATTCTACTCTCAGCAGACTTCATGGGGCTGCATTAATGTAAATGAGAGCAGGATTTGGCCCAACACTTTCATTCACTTCCTATACATATTCAAATTAAATGAATATTTTGGACAATCTCTCCCTCCCTCTACATATACATGGTAATTCTGACTCAGATTCCAGTCTTGCTCACAATGGTGACTTCATGTGAGATTTTTCTGGGTTTATGCTAGTGCTGCACATCTGAATGAGATGCAACAGGATGATTTGTTCAAGTAAAGCAAGCAGGATATGGCCCCTGGTCTCCAAGTCAGGTCTGCTCTACTATAACAACTTTGTCCCTTCATTACTTTTTGCTTAATTCTGACTGTACCATTTCAGTATCAATGACATCATAATGCTGCCCATGAAAAGACTGTGGTGTCACTGTAAATCACAGTCCCATAAGGTTAAAGGCTCCAGTTGCCAGAAGGGAAAAAATGCCAAAATTATTCTAAAATTATACAGAGTACAATTCAAAGACTCTAGCATCTTCTAATTTTAATGCTCCTAAGGAAATGAATACACCTTCTAGCTTTTTTCAGATATAATCAAAATATTAAAAGCAATAATAAGGTCCATTATTACTGATGTAACAACCTCTTCTGGCAGAAGTATAGGACCTATAAAATTAGTGAGTAAGGAGTAAAAAAGCCAAGACTGTATCAGGAAATGACCTGCAATAACACATCCTAGATCCTCATCCCGTAAACCTTTATTTGCATGAATGATCCTGGCTCACATAAGGACTGCTGTGGACTTCAATGAGCAATTTGTACAAGTGAAAATTATTCATGAATTTGAATAAGAGAGTACATGATCAGCTTCTAGCCTCCCCTTCCCTGTCAGTGATCAATCTTCTTGCTACAACCTCTCCCCTTGAGATTGAAAATGTAAAAAAATAAGAATCTTCTGAAAACTGAAGTACAGTTGGATTTCTCAAAGCAAAGATTTGGTCTAATAACTCATTATTACAATGAGAAGAAATACTCCTGAATCGCATCCTTGCTCATACGTATTCAAAAGCTAGTTTTTAATTGTATCCTATAATAATTTAGGGCAATGACACCAGAAAGATCAATGCAGCTGCATCCTAGTATTGAATTAATCTCCTAGTACTTATTGGTGTCTTCTGGAAACTATAGTACTGAATCCAAAGAAGGAGAAGCTTGGCTTGCTAGAAATACTCCTAATTTTTGATGGACAGTTATCATGGTGTCCAGTAAAAGTGACTATTTGATTTATGAAATACTTAGGTACTGGTATGTCCATCTTCTCTGCTGATCACGCATAATACCACCCAGGTCCAGGATCCTGGAATAACATGAATGCTGAGAAGCAAAGGAAAGGAAACATCAAGACAAGGAACCCCATTGCTATTTTTCACACACTGTCTGAGTCCCCATAGACGCACAAAAAACCCAGTCATGTCTCAAAGCATCAAAACCCAGAACATCCTGAGGATGGTTAAGGATGGGATCCGGTATTCCAAATTTCAAATGCCTTACTGAAATGCCTAAAACAAAATTTATGTAGGTGGCATTTTTGCAGCATGTTTCATAGACACAATTTTCTACCTCCCAGCAAATACCAATATTGTTTAAGCTTCATTTCAATGTCTTAATTCAATTGAACCCAGAGGTCATTGACACCACAGTAATTTCTATTTAAAACCATCCAGCCAAAAATAAACAAACAAAACCAAAACTGGAGCAGAATCTCCTCTGGAGATTATCCTCATTTTAAAAGAAATTACCCTGTCTGACTTTTTATAAGATAATTATTGCAATTGTTTTGCCTAATGAATATTGAGTATTATAATGTCATGCTATGCATCTTGAATGAGGAACAATTAACAGAGCTTTGTTCTCTTGACATCCCAGGACACAGCTGAAAGGAAAGCCTGTCCCTAAGGATTTGGTTTTTTTCTGGCTAAACAATGTCTGAAACATAGCAGAGTTAGTTAGTTTAAACCAGGGACACCTTGATCATAGAGATCTTGGGGATAAATCTGGTGTTTTCATTCCTAACTACTCCTACCAATCTGAAAGACACAGGCAAAACCTTTCACTTCTAAAGAATTGGGGACTTGATCAGAAAACAAGTTTTACATATGTAATTTCTCAGCCTACAGTGGGATTACTTGAAGTTTTTATGAGTGCAAACAAGAGGAGATCAATTTGGGATATTTCAGTATTCAGTGAGGTAACACAATTGATCTTTATCAGTTCGAATGCAGGCTGCTGCATCAGGGTTCTAATCTCAATCCCACTTACATGCAGGAAGCAATGCCCTTCTCTTGTGCATAAGGATGTACCTATAACAAACAGGAACATCCTACTTTATTCATCCTGTATCTCCATCCTTCAGAAATCTATCTCCTGCTTATGGTTGGAGACAGCCATTTGACTAAGTTAGTAAAAAGGGTATTTTAAGATTTGAGAGCAACTGTGCCCAGAGACACCCACATACCATTCTTAGTGAGCCTGGATTTTGAGGTGGATTTGAGCACTGAAAGGGAAATAATCCATGGTATGAGGAAAACAGGAGTTGCAGATCTTCTGAAATTATGGAAAAGAGCAACATGGTGTTTCCCTAAGTCATACACTGCAATGCGTTCCTGGAAGAGATGCTGCGTTGGAGCAATGGACCGAAATCACCTGGGGACCGATCCTACCATACCCACATCTCTGCATAGACGGATCACAACACCAGTTACCAGCAGAACTGAGAAGGAGAATGGAACAATGCTGTGAAAATCAAAATAACACCTTTCCACTGTAATCACCATTCTCTGAAGTTTGTTACAGCTAGGGACAAGAGTATCCCTCAGCTACACCTCTAAAGCTAAAGCTCTTTGCTAGGTCACTGGCGTATGGCTGGGGACACCATGCTGCTTCCTGATGGGAATGTTTATCTCCAGGTGTCCTACAGTAGAAAGTGGAAGCTCTCAGCCAGGAGTAGAGACAGTGGGCCTCTGAAACACCTCCTCACAAATGTCACTGCTGGCTTTCCATTATTACATTAAATCAGGAATAATTTGATCTTTGGTTAACATGTGGACATGGACACATATCTCACCTTAACAAAACTTATGACCACAGCACCTTTCAGGTTCACTCTTTCTAGCCTAGAAAATAACAGAAAGCTAAGCTTGTCAGTTTGGCACCATTTTCCAGCTCTGCATTTGTGAAAGAAATAATACTGGAAGGGAAATAATACAGAAATGTATCACATACACAGACTGCAGGAAGATATAATGTTCTTTTACATATTTGATATAGAGCCTAAATTAAGCTGCAGAAAAGGAGCCATGAATCTTCACAGTCTCATTATCAAGCCTCCCTAAACCTCAAATACAGGAAAATACATTTCATAAACAAAGACCCAATAGGATTTTAATAGTACAATAAATTTCACTGACATTCACCACTAATCACATTTAAAAATATATTTTTAAAACAAAGTTCATTCAGCGCAAAACCAGATTTAAAAAGACGAGTAACATAAGCACATCTTACACTTACTACACTTACTTTAGCCCGGTTTTGACTGAAATCACTTTTAGCATGATTGGCATTAATTCCACGGCAGTAAACACTAACACTCTCCCTTACCCCTCCTTTACTTTCCTGGGACTCTATTCATGGATACAAATGCTCTGTTTTCACAGTAAGCTGAGACAGAAAAGGGGATCAAGCCCTCTCCCATCAACAAAACTATCTCCATGATCTGCCTTACTGTTGTCCATCTTCTAACCAGCAGCCATGTGCTGCCTTTCACTTCTGATCACAAGCCAATCATTATCAACTGCTGAGTAAATCAGAGCTCCTTTACTCTTTCATGCATCTCCTAACAGAGAAAAAGTTTTAAGTCATTTTAGAGGTAGCTGAAGTATTTTAAAAGTGGGTTTTTTATATATTTTGAACAACCTTACAGATGGTGTTTCTAAGACCTGTAGAGAGAGGGGTTTTGTTAGTATCTCTTTTTTTTTTTTAATTCATTTTTAGTTTTAATGTAACTAGAACTTTATGCAGGTGAAAGGCTGCCCAGCCAGCCATGAAGGATTCGGTGCTTTGGAAAGAAACTAGAAACGTGGGTAGGACTCATGTTTTGCCATATATATGCTACCCCCAAATCAACAAGCGTTAGCTGAGATCACTTTGAAGACTAGGAATAGAAAGCCTCAGGTGTCCCTCACTAAAGATGCCTTTCACTGCAATTCTTCCTTGAATTGTTATACTGGCATCTGACATGAGAGCATTTAAGCGCTGTCAAAACTGGAATAAGCTCACCAGCTCATCTGACTAAACTCATTGAGGGCCTTCAGACAGTAATACCATTATTGACCTGGGTTGAATTCAAATGCATTTGGAGTGCTTGATATTTATCCAAATTATACCCATTGAAAAATCCCTGGCAGAATACAGATAACATCAGATTAAAATGTATCATTATAATTACTTCAAAGAGATGTCTGGTATCGAAATAATTAGGTTAGTAAATTTTTTTAATTAAATTATGATTTTTTAAATTGTGTTAAAACTACAACTTGCATCTATGGACACCGCAAAAAAACCTACAAATCTGAAGAATTCAGGGCCTGAATAGGAATATTTGCATTAATCTAATATAGTTATTATAGAATTAAGTTCAGTGATGTAACTCCAAATATACACAAGCATAATTAGAGCCAGATCCAAGATTCAGCAGATCAATACAAATCTTGCCATGGGCTGCAGTAGGCATAATAAGGCCCTGAGAAAAGTACTGGAGTGCTAGTACCATCCTACCCCACAGGACTTCTCCCAGCTTTGTAATGCTAAAATACTGTTTCTGCTAAGAACTGTCATTCACCTAATAGTGGACCTGAAAACACAGGTACGAAACCAAGCAGACATGAGAAAATAAAATTAACAATAGGCTTTTGGTCAGAAATAATGAAAGAATTTGAGAGAATCTGAAGTTTTGTACTACTTTTGCCTTTCTCTGAGACTTTATAATAAATTATATATATACTTTATACATACTTTATGATAAATTAGCTAGTAATAGAAACAGGGAAAAATCAAAAGTAAATAAACCAAAGAAATTATGCCAGTAGTACTGGCCGGGATTTTTATAATGCCATTCCTTGCTGTTCAAGTGAATAGATTCTCTCTGCTAATGTATGAAAAATAGGAATGTGTTTTAAATACCGTACTGCTTAGAACTGTAATTTACATTTGCAATCCTCTTTTCTTTAAACAGTTTGACACCTTGAACATACAACTATGTTTTACAGATGCTCTCTTCTTTTAATTGAAATCACATCTCAGGTCAAGATCACCACTTTCCTTCTGCTTCCCTAACCTCTTCTTTCCTGAAGGCCTGTAACTTGTGAATTATTTAGCAATCATATTTGCTGCTGAAAATTGATTTCTGAGAGAATCCATATTGATTGAGATATGTGAGACTAATGAGTTTGAGGTTAAGGTGTTTAGGTATCATTATCTCTGATGGTCCTGAACTAGAATCTTCATATTTTTGTGTCTCTTGTCAATACTCTGTTTTATTTTATATCTCTACTTCAAGCAGTGCTTCTGTATTAAAGAGCCAGAATGAATAAACATTTTATGCAGTGTCTGCAGCCTCTATATAGTCTCCCAGATGTCTTTCCTGTGAAATGCCACTGTATGAAGGGGACACAAGCAAAGCTTTGCCAAGCTTTCATTTTAGCTAGTAGCAAAAACAAGTAGCTGGTATGAATTGATGCCGCTGCCTTGAGCAAAAACTGCTTATACACATTGACGATCTGCCTCAGTGGGTAAGACTTATGCATGGGCCAGAACTCTTACTAGTTAATTCAGACCTTAAACTCTTTTTGAGCTTCCCCAGCACGGGGCAAAACTCCAGAGAGCTGCAGCTAGTGCACGTGGTGCCTTGCTTGGAGCTGCTCATCAGCACGGGCAGCCTGCAAATCCACGGGGCATCATCTTCTTCTACAGACCCCTTTTTTCCTCTGCTCACATTCAAGGGGTGGCTAGTGAACCCCTACTGCAGGTCTGCCATCCTTCTTCTCCTGCCTTTTTTTGACATGCTGATATACAAGGAAATCATGTACAAGCACAACACCCTAGAAGCCTTTCTGCAAGCCCCCAGTCAATTTACTGCCCTTGCACAGTGAAAATCACTTCCTCTGTGCCCTCTCTGCCCACATGGGGAACAGGTACTTCTTAACTGTCTCATCCCCACAGCTAAACTGGGGGGGGGGGGAGGAGGTGGAATCTACAGAAACAGAGCATTTCTGTGAGTTTCCATCATAAAATAACCCCAAAACAACCCTGATATATAAGAATCTGACCTCAACTGCAGCATCTCCAAAAAGCACACTTCAGACAGCTTGAAGACTTCTAAATTAATGGCTATGTGTCTTTATTTTCCTCTAAAAACGAGGTAAAAATTAACTTGCTATCCTGTTGACCTGTGTCTTTAGAATGATGCTATGTTGGGTGCCCTTTCAGTTGCCCAAAGCCTTTAGTTTTCTTACGTGAGGGACACTAATAACCAGCTTTGGTAAGTTAATGCATATGATGTGGCCCGAATATCTGATTTCTGTGCCAAGTCCAAAACCCCATGAGTCAATGCAGGGAAGACCTCAAAAAGCCACAGTAGGAATCGACTGGGTTTGGAAGTGACATGACTGGGACACACATGCCCTGGTGCTGGTCACAGCTTAATGACCATAAGCTTGCATATCTGATTCAAAGACTATTCCAGGCCCTACAGTTTTGCAAGTCACTCTTCTTCATCCTGTAGCTACTTTTGCTCTCAAAAAGAAATACAAAGCAACTAAACAACAAAACCCTCCAGAGTATTTGACCTTAAGAGTTAGACCCCCTTTGGGGTAGTTTTGGAATCAGCTGTATGTATGATTAAAGAAAGGAGACAGTTCTTTAAATGACCCAGCTGGAAAAGGATATTTTTGGTCCATGATCTATTTTTATGTCTGCTCTGCTCTTTCTCATGAAGCTTGACGACAAAGACCTGTCCTTCAAAGCTAGTCTACAGCTTCTGAATTACCATTTTCAATTACTTTCTCTAGGTGAAGTCCACTATGGTTTTGTTTTTGTGGGTGGGAGCTCTATTAGAGGGAGTGAAATACTTTCTAGCTTAGTTTTGCTTGTCTTTTTATAAGGAGAGAAACACAATGCACATTATTAAAGGTTCTTTTTAGAAAATTATCTAAAAGTTAAAATAAGAACTCTGAATTGCATTACAGTACTTAAGACACGTGTTTAAACTGTTGACTACATCCATTTTAGTTAACAAATTTATTTTATGTCACTCTTAATCAGTAGAGGTATATTTTTGTTACTATTATTGATTTTGCAGCCATGCCAGTTAATGCTATTATCTTGGATAGTACATTCTGAACAGTTACCCTTACAGACATTTTAAATAAAAACAAACATCAACTGGGAACTCAAAATGAAATCAGATCACTTTATGAATCTGAAAGAACAACCTTCATACTACACCACATAGTCTTCTTTGTATGACCTACCTTTTTACCCAACTTTGGTGATACACAGAACAAGCTTGACAAACTACAGGGGAAGAGTGTATAAATCAGACGAAATTGGCATACTGAATTCTCTATTCTTTTTTAAGTGAGGAACTGAAAGTTCTCATCATAGATAAAGACTCAGATATCATGATAGGAAATATGATCTAAACTTGAAGATGGATACACAGGCTTCATCTATATTAAGACAAATTAGCTATGCCTGGCCTAAACTCAATCATTTTTTCCTGATTGAGATGGAACAATAGATAATGCTCAGACTGAACTTCTATTCACTGGAGATATGTTGCATAACTGATACCATAATGTTAGACTTGTAGAAACTCAGGACTATGCAGGATCACATTTTTCTGGAGGGTGGGTATTGCCATGCCTACCTACCTGCCCTGTGATGTCGTGCCACAGATCCCTACTTTTCCAGCCCCTCCATACTGTTTTGTTCTGAACACAGACTGCCTCTCACAGCAAGGTGGTCTGCGGTCTCCTGGTGGTAGAAAACACTTAGGGAATACGAAAATCCATCAGTTGCAGCTCAACCCCCACAACTTGGAGATGGTTTGCAAAGAATAAAACTAAAGGCACTACATAATAGAAAGTTTGATACTAGGTTAGACATTTTTCACCTGACTAGAAAATACCCAAATAGCATTTGTTACTCTGGCCGCTCGGAAAGCTTACAAGCATGAGCAGTACCCTTTGAAAACCTCTGCTTTCACAGGTCAGTACCCTCAGGGAATCATAAATTTAAGGTACTTGGGGCCCTAGATGTTAGAAGTCTCTTAATTATGGGTTCAGTTAACAAGCTCACACACACCCCCCTTATCCGAACTTGCCTCACCTGAATAAGGACTGGAGGAACAAAGGTAATTTTGCACGTGAATCTGCTAACTATCCAGACTCATTTTTAAGTCAAGGAATTTGGGGTGTTTTCCTTAAAGAGAAGGCTCAGTTCTATTTAGTGCTTCTTTCTTCACTATTATTTCTCCTTTCCAACCACAGAAAGAGGAACAAAACAAAAAAATTCTCAGCGTTTTATTTCTGCCTTAAGTGCATGAGATTTTATTTTATCAGGTTGTGGTTTCCTTTCTTTACCTAATATTAGTTTAATCATAGAGGAACACCCTAGAGCAGATCACAGTTCAGTATTTGACATCCACTAATTTTATGCGAATATATACATGCACATGAGTGTTTGTGTGTGTGTGTGTTCGTGTTCATGATATTACATTCTTTCTTCATTTCTATATACAGATATAATGCAAACCAGCAAATGAATTCAGGAGCATTATGAGACAGCCATGGTCTCATAAAGAGCATAAAGTGTCACCCTTTCTCCTCAGGTCAGAATACAGGGAATGGTCTGCATTTTAATACAAGGAACAAAGAGCAACTTTTTTCTCAATGCTCACTTTGCAGTAGTATGGGACTAATTAATAGGTGGGAAAGCGAAAGTAGGCAGGGTTATTTGTGGGGCTAATTAAGATACAAACGTGTGGCAGAACAAACGTGTGATGTTAAAGGTTTGTACAGCTAAACAATTTTATTAGTAAACACTATGCCTGTTCTTTCTTAGTCGTCAGTTACCTTTTGTGAGATACAGACTCTTTAATTAATATCTTGAAGACTGATTTTGATTTATCTCAGAGGGAGGGTGGGGGAAAAAAGCAGATGTGTGTTTGTAAAAAAACACCACCTTGTTCCCTTTAGTTTCTGGTAACAAAGTAAGTGCACTGATTTGATCTTTTAAACATGTTTCTATGCCCTCCCCATTTCATCTATTACTGAAAGAGGTGGGGAAGTGACTCTAAATATCCATTCCATTTAATTCGCCACAGATTTAAAATGCAAGGAAACTCTCAAAAAGTAAAAGCATTGGTCTAAAAGACTTGTTCATCAGCATATAGGAAGTCTGTGGCAGTAGCCAAGAATAGAGCTTGGCTCTTCCAAGTGCCCATCCACTGCATTAATCAATGAGGACAACTGTAACAAAGCTTACCTGCCTTACCTGTCCTTTGAGGACAGTCTCTTCAGAGCCTTAAGGTACCTGGGCTCTGAGGAGACTGTCCTCAATGTTACTATAGCAAGTTCCCAGAGACCACTACTTTCCCAGCCCAGCATCACCCAATTCAGCATCTTTCCTTTTGTTCAAACAGAAATGGACAGTCTTCCAAGAGAAAGCCTAGGAGATTTTAGGTGTCATTTTGGTTTTAAGAAAGGAAACACATCTCACATACAAGCAATGTTGACACTTTTATTAATTTTGAAGCTAGTAAGTACTATAAAGGGGTGAAAAAATTGGTGAGAGACCGTTCAAAAATCTAGAAAAAAATGCTATTTTGATCCTTTATTTGCAACAATGCGTTCATAAGCCAAATACCAGAAGAGACTCTTGGATATCTCAGTCTGTACACCCAAGGTGACAAACATTTCAAGCTCTGTCCAACGTCAATTCTGATGCTTACTGAATACAGGATTCTTGTTAGTGCCTTTAGAATACACCTAGCAGTTCACCTGGTATAATAAAGTTGTGAAAGGACAGGAAGCTCTGCTAAAGGGGCCCATAATATATTTTACAATAACAGCTGAAGCAGAGGACAGCTCTAGTCTTAAAGTACCACCTTGTTCCTTTTCACACTCACACTACCTTGTGCTAAAAGGCTTGAGCAACCTGGTCTAGTGGAAGGTGTTCCTTTCTGTGGCAGGGGTTTGGATCTGGATGAGCTTTAAAGTCCCAAATCAACCTATAATAGTCCCACCCTCCTTCTCCTGGTGCGCAAACACACCTGAACCAAGCAGCTCATTCCATTGACCACAGCAGTGCCATTACCAGCACATGCCTATTTGCCATTATGGGCCAGTTCTGTCTGTTGCCACCTCAGCTGCATCCTACCAAAAACATTCCCTTGTTGCTATCAGGTGCCCAGGTGTGCTCTATAGCAGGAACACGACTGTGCTGCTTGGCGTGTTCTCCCCCTGAGGAGAGGGATGGATTTGGGCACAGGGATGCATGTAAAGGAGGGGATGATCTTGGCTGCAGATGCTAAATAAACAATTTTTTTCTTACAACAAACCCTGGCACCTGTTCTCACCATGTCATGGCCCATGATGACTTACTGTCTACCAACCATGACCAAATGATTAGTGGAGCCGTGTCGGTGTATCTCAGCAGTAATGGGGGCTCTCTTTCCATTTGCCTTCTATTGAAATCTAAGCGCTCCATTGGCCTGTGCATTTTCAGCTTGATGAATTCATTATTGCCCACTTCTTTTTCCCCTCCCTTTCTCAGGCCAGAGCTTTCCCAAAAAGCCAAGTGACTGCTTCTGGTTTTAATCCCCTCTCTGTGAGGTTTATTTTTCTTCTCTTTCTAGGCA
The DNA here is from genome assembly GCF_033815535.1 of Pezoporus flaviventris. NCBI lineage: Eukaryota > Metazoa > Chordata > Aves > Psittaciformes > Psittacidae > Pezoporus > Pezoporus flaviventris. Next base: position 782,321 of record NW_026892631.1, read on the forward strand.
GATGTCAGAAAATGTTGCCCTGATGCATCTGTTTCAAATGACATTTCAGTATAAGTTTGAGTCTATGTATATTAGACAGCAAATACTCATGACACCTAGCTTACTTATTTATTTATGTGGAAAAGAAAACATCCAGTTGTCTAACATCCCTCAACTAATGATATCGGGGAAAATACATTTTCAAATTCAGAGGCAAAGAAAGCATTCAATTCATATTCTCCAGCAAACAAATGACACCACATAAATAAAATACAAAACTATTCAGCTATCATTAAAAATGTGACAGCCATCTAAAGTAGGAAATTCAACAATGTGGATGTTGCATTTTGTCTTTAAATATTTACATGGCATGGAGATAGGATTAGGCTATGCTAAATGTGAGTTTTCTTGGAGATGTTCTCTTTCCCTCCTCAAAGTCACACCCAGTCAAACAGAAGGGACTTTGGCCATTTGTCTGGCACTTCTAGATGTCTAGAGACTTTTATAGAGCACAACAGGGCAAACACACTCAGGGTAGCTATTGTTATAAATCCCATAAAAAAATAAAGGCACCCTATACATGAACCAAAGCATAAATTGTTTTTAACAGTACAAGTTTAGGAATACCTCTGTGCCGTGGTCCAGTAGTCAGAGCAGCAAAGCAACATCTGAGTCTGGAGTCTCTCTCTGTTTCTGTTACAGGTTTTCTTTTCTGCCTCCATTTCCTCCATAAACCAAGGATAACGTCTTTCAGTCTTGAAATAAACCTATCATTAGCTATTTGACCTGTAGAAGAGCCTACAAAAATCTCTTGGATGAGGTCCCTATTATACTAGATGTTGTACAAACACAGAACCACATGCTATTATGATGTGGGTGTGGGGTGCTATTAACAGTACATTAAGACACTTTGAAACTATTAAGCAGAAGAGGTATTCTAAAATTCTTATTCATTTCCTCCATTAAAAAACAAACAAACAAACAAAAAAAAACCCCAAAACCTGAACTAATAGATAAGGAAGCTATTAGCAGAATACCAAAACTGGCTCCAGGAATACACAAATGCTGTGCTGGCTGCTCTGCAGGGTAACGAGGAAGTAACCAGCAATACTATGTTCTTTTACTGACTCTGCCACTGACTTTACCTCTAACCCTTTTGAAACCAGTTCATTTCACTGGAGTCCATCTTGTTTATCACTCAAGTGGATACAGTATAACATGGGACACAATATGGTTTAATTAAAGAAGACCCAGCCTAGAGAGATTTTAACTCAGTTTAAGGGCAGGAGTGATTATTGCACTTGATAGACTTGGGAAGTGGGGGGAAATTATAATTTATTACTTATGTGCAAATTTGACATTATTGTTAACATATATTCCCCCAGAGCCTTGGATGGACATATTTTGGAAAAATCAAATCAATAAGTGATTTAATATCTGTCAAGTGCTTTGGGATCTTTATTTGAAATGAGTGTTAGAAGAGCAGTATCTTACTCTCAACTCTTTAATGTGCAAGCATGCCTTCTATTAAAACTAGAACCCTTTGGAACCATTAGAGTTTATCAGCTAAATACATATTTTGGCACATTAACTAATTTTTGATTACCCAATTAGACTTTAACAGCTCCATCTATCCTGTAAATTTTTCTTAATATGCATATTATGGACCCAACAGAACTTAATGGAGCTCCTTACAGTGTTCCAAGTTGATGCAGCTGGCACATGGACACTAACATAAGTATTTTCCTTCACAGTGAGAATTACACACCTATCTTCCCATGTTGCTAATGGATGTTATGGCCTAAGTTGTCCCTGGGCACTGAGACAACACAAGAGACCCAAACGTAATCCAATTTATACCATTTTATATGCTGGCTCTCATACACCTCCACTTCTGCCATTCCATATCAAAAGTACATCTCCTGAAGTCAACTGAGTCACATCTACACAAATCAAAACCCAGGACTATTTGACATATACCTACTCATGGGAAACCATGATGGTCATAGAATCACAGAATCATAGAATAGTTAGGGTTGGAAAGGACCTTAAGATCATCTAGTTCCAACCCCCCTGCCATGGGCAGGGACACCTCACACTAAACCATGTCACCCAAGGCCTCGTCCAACCTGGTCTTGAACACTGCCAGGGATGTCATGAGCAGGTTACCTAGTGGCTGACCTGTGAAAAGCTGTTAGTGAAGGCTGCTTCCCCTCAGCTACATTTGGCATGCGGCTATGAGCTGGAGACAGTGCCTCCATACCACATGCTGGTTGGTGTAGAATCACCGAACCACAGAATCACAGAATGGTTTGGGTTGGAAAGGACCTTAAGATCATTCAGTTCCAACCCCCTGCCACGGGCAGGGATCCCTCACACTAAATGATGTCACCCAAAGCTCTGTCCAGCCTGGCCTTGAACACAGCAAGGGATGAAGTATTCATCACTTTCTGGACAACCTGTGCCAGTGCCTCACCACCCTCCCAGTAAAGAACTTCTTCCTTATATCTAACTTGAACTGTCCCCATGTTCTCTCCCACCCCATTGTCTCTCAGAAGACAATACGCAGGCTGAACTCAGCACTGGGGCAGGACTTTTACTCCCCCTTTGTGTAAATGCCATTTATCTGGTTGAGTTTTCCCCAATATGCTGTCCAGCTCACAACCTATTCCCCATGCTTTTTGCCTCTAAACTGTGCCTTTCCTGATGAAAAAACAGATGCTTAAGAGCCACTGCAAGAAAGAAGATTACTCAGATCACTGGGACAACAGCTATGGAGTAGAGAGCTAGAACAAAGCAGCTGGCAGAGAGCCAACTGTATCCTGGGCTGCATCAAAAGGAGCGTGACCAGCAGGTCAAAGGAGGTGATCCTGCCCTGCTCTGCTCTCATGAGACCTCACCTGGAGTATTGTGTGCAGTTCTGGTGTCCTCAACATAAAAAGGACATGGAACTGCTGTGGGCAGGGACACCTCACGCTAAACCATATCACCCAAGGCCTCGTCCAACCTGGCCTTGAACACTGCCAGGGATGGAGCATTCACAACCTCCCTGGGCAACCCATTCCAGTGCCTCATCACCCTAACAGGAAAGAATTTACTCCTTATATCCAACCTAAACTTCCCCTGTTTAAGTTTTAACCCGTTACCCCTTGTCCTGTCACTACAGTCCCTAATGAAGAGTCCTTCCCCAGCATCCCTATAGGCCCCCTTCAGATACTGGAAGGCTGCTATGAGGTCTCCACGCAGCCTTCTCTTCTCCAGGCTGAACAGCCCCAACTTCCTCAGCCTGTCTTCATACAGGAGGTGCTCCAGTCCCTGTTGGAACTAGATGATCTTAAGGTCCTTTCCAACCCTAACTATTCTATGATTCTATAAGTAGCAAATCTGCATCCTTTAGCAAAGAGGCTTAATGCATGGTATGCGTTAGCTAACCCTGTTTGGCACAAGTCTGAAGACAGGGCCTTTGGTTGGAATCAGCAATAATTAACTGCTAGAAATGAAAAGCAGAGCTATAATATACATTCTGCTTCTCTGGCATTACACCTAGATCTGCCAAAATATCCAGCTACATGTGTAACAAATGAGGGCTTTCAATGGGCTGTCTCCTCTGCTGAAAACCGATCAAACTACTGCCATTAGAAGTAAGGCAGATTAAAACCAATGAGAAATAAGGAAATGTTGCATTCACACACACAAGGACAAATATTTTCCATGTTAAAGTAAACACTTATAAAGTTATCTAATGCGTTGTTCATTCAGTTCTTTTTTGAATCTTTCATTTCTCTTAGCCTACACAGTTAAGCTGGTTTGAGCCATTCCCAGTTTCACTTTCTTTCTTTCCTTCCTCCTCACAGGCTGGAAGCACAACACTGGAATGTTTCCACATCATGAAAATACTTCAGTTAGCATTCCTTCCCTGTTGAGAAATTCCTTTTCTACTGCTTTTGCAGTAGAAAAAAAAGTCATGTTTTTAAATCTTGTTTCCTTACGATGCTCCTTTAATAAAGTGTGATCATGCCCATTAAGGAAATAAGCTTTCCCTTTTCTGCATGTGGTCTCACCCTGTCAGTGCTTTCATTATTTTCCTGCACAAAGTCCTTCGCTGATGTCTTTACTCGGAGCAGCACTCATTGTTCGTGAGGAGCACAAGTTCAGCCTGTCCTGCTGCCAGTGGATTCTTCCAGACGATCCCTTTCCACTGTCTGGAATGGATTTTGGAAGAGATCCACCTTGAAGATAGTTTAATGTCACTTAAAAACCCCGAACAAACAGATGTACATTGGAAGCACTGCCTGGGAAAGTATTAATATTGCTGCTAAATGCAGAGATAGGGCTAATTTGTTTCTATATATTGCATCCTGACTATCACTCGGTGTACTTCTTTTCACAAGAGACAGTACACAATGCTTTGCTTAACGAAAAGAGAGGTTTACTCTGTACCATGATTCTCATGAGATCCTTTTCACTTGAGTATCACATCTCATTCCCCGTGGCAGAGCTCAAGAGAGCTCAACACAAAGGCTGACGGTCCCAAAATCCTGGCATCAAGCGCTGCCAACCAACCTGATCGCCCTGTGTGCTATGCCTCTCTGTGGAACAGGCCCTGAACAGGCGTATTTACATCACCAACCACGTCAGCAGTGGGAGAAAAATGTGGGGTTTGTGCAAACAATGCTTGTAAAAAGTTGTAACAACAAAAACCACAGAGCAGCTACCGCTGAGAGAAGAAAATGAAATCTTTTCTAATGCGTCTGCATGGTTAGACAGTGTCCTCTGCTGTAGAACAACTTACCGCTCATTAAACCCTGCGCTGCGAAAAGATCCTATATGTTGAGATCTCACTCTTGGCTTTTTGTTGTAAAGTTCACTTTTTTCTCAGTTATCATTCTCACCTAATTTATTTTTCCATTTCCATTCTGGGACCTGACCTTCCTGGAAGAAACTCTGGGTGCCTCATCAGGTATATTCCTTTCACTACACTTTGTCTGCATGAGGAAAAACAAATGAAGGTATACATTTTTAATCACACACAGCAACACAGGTGGGCATAGCTGAAATAGCCCCTTTTTTGCTATTTATTGCAGGCTGTGCTAACATCCTCTCTGTGGTTCTTCCAACTACAATTTGTACCTGCAGATTGTGTGCATGTTAACTTAGCAGCCACAGATTAGACACAGGTCATGGTACCTGTGCTGCCAGCTCCTGCTCTGCACATCCAGCCATGCAGCTCCAGGGACAAGACCGAGATTGCAGTTGCAGTTGTGCTAAACCATGGGCACTGCACCAGTGGTCCCACGAAAGGGAGGCTCCTCCAAGAAATCCCAAGTATTGAAAATCCATCCCATTGCTACTGCAGCTCTAATGGCAGCTGGAATATTCTGGGCATACAGAGAGTGGCAGGAATTGCTTTGTAAGTTTGCCTGATGGTTTAAGATCTGATACTTGGCACAAAGTATCTCACACTTCTCAGTCAACTGGTTAAATGTAGTTCCAGGGGTGCCAACTATTATCTTCTGTGGTAATTATGCCTAATTTACACTGTTCCCACTGAACTAATATAAAAACCCCAAACCTAAAATGCCCACAACTATCATTTCAGTGTTTAAGAGTGGGTTGTAAGCAATACACTTATCTAAGTTTTCAACAGTATTTTTGTTAATTAACTTAGAGCACTGTAGACCAGGAGCTAGTATCATTATTTCTGGTTTACAGATGGGGAAATGAAACAGAGATGAAGTAACTCTTAACATGGGGACGATCTCCCATATAGTTAGAGAATCCCAAAATCAAATGTGAATAGACAGCAAGAACTTCTACTGGAAAATAAACTTTAGAAAAAGAATTCAGGAATGGAAGCATAATTCCCATAGAAATGAATACCCTGTTTTTCCAATGATTCTGCCGGAAACAACATTTCTGAAATTGCTTTTCCAACCCTTTGGGGAAATCCTTTGGTGTGTTTATTTATTTAACATCAGGAAAACTTTTAAATGCAAAAGTAGGAGGTAACATTGCTTCATCTAGAGGAAGGCATGGTAGATTGGAAAAGAATTTCCTCAGTGAGGATTTCAGCATCTTACTGTGACACATTCTCAATTCAAAGGCAATGGCAAATTATAAACATGCCAAGCTTACACCAAGTAGCCCATTACATACATCAGCAGCCAAACACTATATGGAAAAACTCTGTTTCCCACGCTCTGCTAAACCACATTTTGCCTACCAACACCTCAGAGTCCCATTTGGGGCTGAATTCACCAAAAAGGTGGCAGTTCTCTTTTGAGCTTCCTCCAAAGATAAGCATGGGACACCACCCAGAAAAGGCATGCACAAGGGGTTTAAAAACATCCTCTCCCTGCTTTACCTGCCCTATGGAGAGGGATGCACACATCCATGGACTCTGCTGGGCTGCTCTGACTTGGTTGACTCTTGCCTGCCTTTGGACTTAGGGAGCTTGACTCTCCCTTTGGAGGCTCCTGATGCCACCCTGGGCTTTGCCAGCCTCCTTGGCCTTTGCTTTTTAACAATTTAATGAATGTACACAGACACACCACCCAGTTCATTCCTGTCTGTTGTAAAATATTGGCTGTTATTTGCATTGGACTTTGCAGCTTTTCATAAAGAGCTTCTCCACTCTCCTCCCTCTCCTTTTATACATACCTTTGATCATACAGATTATTAGCAAGTTTGACAATTAAAGGCTTATCACTGAGTAGGCAACTTCGCATCCATTTAGATGAAATGGGGCAGTTAAACCTTTCCAAAAGCACATCTTAGACTGGTGAATCTCACTGCACCACATAGCCTGAATGATGCAAAGCTGTAGTGATTTGGACCTCTTTGGCAGTTTGGGCCTCGTGTTACACCACTTAAGTGAAGCTTTCAATTCTTATTATTTTATTGATGAAAAACTGCTGATGCACTATTCCATGTAGACACAATATGAGGCCTGGCTGTTGTATGAATGTCCTGGGTTCAGCAGTAGCAGTCATTTTTCTCCTTCTTAGCAGCTGGTGCAGTGCTGTGTTTTTGACTTTCAGCCTGGGAACAACGCTGATAACACTGATGCTTTTAGTTGCTGCTCAGTAATGTTTACTCTGACCAAGGCCTTTCTGAGTCTCATGCTCTGCCAGGGAGGAGGGGAAGCTGGGAGGAAGCAGACACAGGACACCTGACCCAGACTAACCAAAGTGGTATTCCATACCACAGCACGTCATGCCCAGTATATAAACCGAGGGCAGTTACCCAGAAGGGCTTGATCACTGCTTGGGTCAGGCTAGGTATAGGTTGGCGGGTGGTGAGCGGTTGTATTCTCTTCCCTTGTTATTTCCCTTATCATTATTATTATTGGTGGTAGCCATAGTGGTTTTGTGTTATACCCTAGTTACTGGACTGTTCTTATCTCAACCTGTGGGAGTTACACTCTTTTGATTCTCTTCCCCATCCCTCCAGCAGCTGGGGGGAGGAAGAAGGGAGGGGAGTGAGTGAGAGGCTATGTGGTTCTGAGTTACCAGCTAGGCTTGACCCACAATGGTTCTTTTTGGCACTCAACATGGGGTATGAAGGGTTGAGATAACGACAGATCTGACCAGAGTGTGTCTAATTGTATTTGTGACAAGCATTCACTGTTTCGGATTAATAGTCATTCATCACAATGCTGACTTATTGGCTCTCAAAGTTGTTGCCCTTGATCTCGGAGTTTCAGCATGTCATACCTCACTTACAGCCGGTATTTGCTGGTTTAGTGTTTATTGGCTGGTGGGCTTGGGCTAAGATTCTTGTTCTGCTGTATTTTATGGTAATTACTTGTAATACAACAGACTCATTGATCATGAAACTGCTCAGGTTTGTGTTCCCAGTGTGGTTACCACCTCTATACTTTGGGAGGTATATAATCGAAGTGTTCAGCAATTACATATCTTTTTTTTCCCTCCTTGGGTGGTCAACCTATGAAGGAGACATTCCCTTACGCTCCCAGCTCCCCCACGAGACTATTTATAGCATCATTTGAGAGTTCTGAAGGTTTTGAATGGCCTTTGGATACCCTTGAGACCTGCCTGCTGATTGTGATGGGGATCACCATGTTGGCACACATACAGAGTGTGTTTCACCCATGACCATTTCGCCTGATCTCAAAAGTTAAGCAGAGTTGGGTTTGGGTCTTGTCTAGGGTTAGACGACGATATAGGAGGACCAAGAGATTTTCCTTGAGGCTGGACAGTCATGAGTGGCAGGGTGTGTGGGATAGTATGGGCGAGTATCTAGGCCAGTGAGCCCCGCCAGTGCTTTGGAACATCACCACTGAACAAGTCCAAAATCCAGAAAAACTAGTAAAACACTTAAAGGAGGTGTGTTGTCATCCTGGTCATACCAGAGAGGGACAAATCACGGCAACATGATGGGGCTTGGCCTACACCTACACAGCCCTGTTCAACACTATCCAGCACCTTCAAAGAGAAAAAGATGTCTCTGGACCTGATGGCAAAGCAACAGACAACGCAGTTACTCCAACTCCAAATACAGCAGCTACACCAACCCCTGTGACAAGTACAGAAGCTACACAAACTCTGATAGCAACAGACAGCGCAGCTGCTGATGCTACCCAACCCCCAAGCACAACGGCTGCACCAACTCCGACAACAGATACTGCAACTAAACCAAAGGAACAATTTGTGCCAATATCAGTTGCCCCTGTATGCAAGGGGAAAAGCAACCAAGAGGCACAAAAAGCAACCCGTACAGTGAAGAAAGAGGAAGAACCAATGCACTCACTACATGGGACAGCATCTGATCGAGAGTTACTATTATGTAGATAAGCGGAAGAAGAAGAGGTGACTTCTCGACCATGGACCTCAACCGAGCTATGGAATATGAGAAAAGATTTTACCTGTCATCCAGGGGAGCACATCATCACCTGATTGCTCCGATGCTGGGACAATGGGGCCGATGGTCATGAACTAGAAGGTAGGGAAGCCAAGTCGCTGGGATCACTCACTAGGGAAGGGGGAATAGACAAAGCAATTGCAAAAGAGAAATTGCACCCTCAAAAAGAAATTGCACCCTCAAAAAGAAATTGCACCCTCAGCCTTTGGAGGAGGCTCTTGGCAGCTGTGAAAGAAAAGTTTCCGTACACGGACAATGTTATGAGTCATTCGGCCCAGTGGACCACACTAGAGAAAGGCATCCAGTCTCTGAGGGAATCAGCCATTGTAGAGATGATCTATTGCAGGCTGGATTCTGGGAATGCACCTATAGATCCAGATGAAGTCAAATGTACATGACTCGTGTGGCAGAAACTTACACAGAGTGCACCATCATGCATTTAAGGGGAAATCCTGCCTGACCAATTTGGTGGCCTTCTATGATGAGACTATGGAACTGATGGACAGGGGTAGAGCAGTTGATGTCATCTACCTGGACTTGTGCAAAGCATTCAACACTGTCCAACACAATATCCTTGTCTCTAAATTGGAGAGACACCAATTTAACAGATGGACCACTCAATGAATAATGAACTGGCTGGATGGCCATGTGCAAAGAGTTGTGGTCAATGGCTCAATGTCCAGTTGGAGACCAGTAACGAGTGGTGTCCCTCAGGGATCGGTGTTGGGACCGGTCTTGTTCAACATCTTTGTCACTGACATGGACAGTGGGATTGAGTGCACCCTCAGCAAGTTTCTCAATGACACCGAGCTGTGTGGTTTGGTTGATACCCTGGAGGGAAGGAATGCCATCCAGAGGGACCTTGACACGCTTGTGAGGTGGGCTGATGCCAACCTTGTGAAGTTTAACCATGACAAGTGCAAGGTCCTACAGCTGGATCAGAGCAACCCCAGGAACAGCTGCAGGGTGGGCAGAGAAGAGACTCAGAGCAGCCCTGCAGAGAAGGACTTGGGGGTGTTGGTCGATGAGAAAATGAACATAAGCCGGCTTCAGTGTGAGCTCACAGACCAGAAAGCCAACCATATCCTGGCTGCATCAAAAGGAGCGTGACCAGAAGGTCAAAGGAGGTGATCCTGCCCCTCTACTCTGCTCTCGTGAGACCTCACTTGGAGTATTGTGTGCAGTTCTGGTGTCCTCAACATAAAAAGGACATGGAACCGTTGGAACCAGTCCAGAGAAGGGCCACGAGGATGCTCAGGGGACTGGAGCACCTCCTGTATGAAGACAGGCTGAGAAAGTTGGGGCTGTTCAGCCTGGAGAAGAGAAGGCTGCGTCGAGACCTCATAGCAGCCTTCCAGTATCTGAAGGGGGCCTATAGGGATGCTGGGGAGGGACTCTTCATTAGGGACTGTAGTGATAGGACAAGGGGTAATGGGTTAAAACTTAAACAGAGGAAGTTTAGATTGGATGTAAGGAGGAAGTTCTTTCCTGTTAGGGTGGTGAGGCACTGGAATGGGTTGCCCAAGGAAGTTGTGAATGCTCCATTGCTGGTGGTGTTCAACTCCAGGTTGGACAGAGCCTTGGGTGACATGGTTTAGTGTGAGATGTCTCTGCCCATGGCGGGGGGGGTTGGAACTAGGTGATCTTAAGGTACTTTCCAACACTAACTATTCTATGATTCTATGATTCTATCATCATATGCCCACTCACTGGCAGCAATAACCTGGAATGACATAGTACCAAAAACAGTGGGTGAAATGATTCGTCAACTCCAAGAGTTCAAAGACAGTCTCACCCCTTCCTTCATTTCAGCTGTGGAAAAACTGTCCCCAGGAGTTCAAACAATTGAGGGGCGATCTATGTGATCTATCTAGCTCTTCACGTGTGCCAACACACGTCTCAGCTATTAACAAAAGGCGTCCTACTGCTTGAGAGAGAAGATACAGGAGGTACACGCCACAAGCCACCCTATGGTTTTACCTGTGTGATCACGGAGAAGATACAAGGAGGTGGGATGGAAAACCTACCTCAGCTCTGGAGGAACGGGTGCATGAATTGAAGAGGAGAACAAAGGTCAAGGATGATCATCCCATGAAAACTGCGGCTTCAGTCTCTGGTGAGCAGGTTCCCAGATGGAGTGGAAGAGCTGATTTTACTCCAGCTTCTGTGATAAAGAAGACTAATCCCTTTCTACAAGATGTAAGTAACCAATATTGTGATCACTATTAGAGGGGCCCTGCCTCCAGCCAAGTGGAGGTAGGGGACAATCGGATTTACTGGACTGTGTGGATCAGATGGCCTGGCACACCAGTCCCACAGAAGTATAAGGCTCTAGTAGATACCAGTGCACAGTGTACCCTGATGCCATCAAGCTGTCAAGGGGCGGAACCCATCTATATTTCTGGAGTGACAGGAGGATCCCAAGAGTTGACTGTGCTGGAGGCTGAAATCAGCCTGACTGGGAGGAAGTGGCAAAAGCACCCCACTGTGACTGGTCCAGAGGCTCCATGCATCCTTGGGATAGGCTACCTCAGAAGAGGGTACTTCAAAGACCCAAAAGGGTACTGATGGGCTTTTGGTATTGCTGCTTTGGAGACTGAGGAAACTGAGCAGCTGTTCACCTTGCCTGGCCTCTCAGAGGATCCTTCTGTTGTGGGGTTGCTGAAGGTCGAAGAACAAGAAGTGCCAATTGCGACCACAACAGTGCACCGGCGGCAATATCGCACCAACCGAGACTCCCTGATTCCCATCTATCAGCTGATCTGCAGACTGGAGAGCCAAAGAGAAATCAGGAGGACCCGTTCACCCTTTAATAGCCCCATATGGCCAGTGCCAAAGTCTAATGGAGAATGGAGACTAACAGTAGACTATCATGGCCTGAATGAAGTCACACCACCCTTGAGTGCTGCCGTACCGGACATGCTAGAACTTCAGTATGAACTAGAGTCAAAGGCAGCCAAGTGGTATGCCACGATTGATATTGCCAATGCATTTTTCTCCATTCCTTTGGCAGCAGAGTGCAGGCCACAGTTTGCTTTTACTTGGAGGGGTGTCCAGTTCACTTGGAACTGACTGCCCCAGGGGTGGAAACACAGCCCTACCATCGGGCATGGACTGATCCAGACTGCACTGGAACAGGGGCAAGCTCCAGAACACCTGCAATACATTGATGACATTATTGTGTGGGGCAATACAGCGGAAAAAGTCTTTGAGAAAGGAAGAAAAATAATCCAAATCCTGCTGAAAGCCAGTTTTGCCATAAAACGGAGTAAGGTCAAGGGACCTGCACAGGAGATTCAATTTTGGGAATAAAATGGCAAGATGAACATCACCAGATCCCCACAGATGTGATCAACAAGATAACAGCAATGTCTCCACCAACTAATAAGAAAGAAACACAAGCTTTCTTGGGTGCAGTGGGGTTCTGGAGAATGCACATCCCAAATTACAGTTCGATTGTAAGCCCTCTCTATCATGTGACCTGCAAGAAGAATGATTTTATATGGGGCCCTGAGCAGCAACAAGCCTTTGAACAAATTAAACGAGAGACAGTTCATGCAACAGCCCTTGCACCAGTCCGGACCAGGCCAGATGTAAAAAATGTACTGTACACTGCAGCTGGGGAAAACGGTCCTACCTGGAGCCTCTGGCAGAAAGCTCCAGGGGAGACTCGAGGTCGACCCCTCAGCTTTTGGAGTCGGGGATACAGAGGATCTGAGGCCAGCTATACCCCAACTGAGAAAGAGATACTGGCAGCCTATGAAGGAGTTGAGCTGCTTCGGAAGTGATTGGCACTGAAGCACAGCTCCTCCTGGCTCCCCGGCTGCCTGTGCTGGGCTGGATGTTCAAAGGCAGGGTCTCCTCTGCACATCATGGAACTGATGTTACATGGAGTAATTGGGCTGCACTAATTACACAACGAGCTCAAATCAGAAATCCCAGTCATCCAGGAATTCTAGAAGTCATCATGGACTGGCCAGAGGGCAAAGATTTTGGAATGTCACCAGAGGAGGAGGTGATGCGCGCTGAAGAGGCCCCACCATGTAATAAACTGTCAGAAAGTGAGAAGCAGTATGCCTTGTTTACTGATGGGTCCTGCCGTATTGTGGGAAGGCATCGGAGGTGGAAGGCAGCTGTATGGAGTCCCTGACAACAAGTTGCAGAAACTGCTGAAGGAGAGGGTGAATCGAGTCAGTTTGCTGAGGTGAAAGCCATCCAGCCGGCCCTGGACATTGCTGAACGAGAAAAGTGGCCAGTACTTTATCTCTATACTGACTCATGGATGGTGGCAAATGCCCTGTGGGGGTGGTTGAAGCAATGGAAGCAGAGCAACTGGCAACGCAGAGGTAAACCCATCTGGGCTGCTGCACTGTGGAAAGATATTGCTGCCAGGGTGTAGAACCTGGTGGTGAAGGTACGTCATGTAGATGCCCATGTACCCAAGAGTGGGGCCACTGAGGAACACCAGAACAACCAACAAGTGGATAAAGCGGCTAAGATTGAAGTGGCTCAGATGGACTTAGATTGGCAACATAAAGGTGAATTATTTTTGGCCCGGTGGGCCCGTGACACTTCAGGCCATCATGGCAGAGATGCAACATATAGATGGGCCCATGATCGAGGGGTGGACTTAACAATGGACACTATTGCCCAGGTTATTCACAACTGTGAAACATGCTGCAATTAAGCAAGCTAAATGGTTAAAGCCTCTTTGGTATGGAGGACAATGGTTGAAGTACAAATATGGGGAGGCCTGGCAGATTGACTATATCACACTCCCACCAACCCGCCAAGGCAAGCGCCATGTGCTTACCATGGTGGAAGCAACCACCGGGTGGCTGGAAACATACGCTGTGCCCCACGCCACTGCCCGGAACACTATCCTGGGCCTTGAGAAACAGATTTTGTGGCGACACGGCACCCCAGAGAGAACTGAGTCAGACAATGGGACTCATTTCCAGAACAGCCTTATAGACATTTGGGCCACAGAGCATGGCATTGAGTGGGTATATCACATCCCCCACCATGCACCGGCACATGGGAAAATCGAACGGTACAATGGGCTGTTAAAAACTACACTGAGAGCAATGGGTGGGGGAACTTTCAAGCATTGGGATACACACTTACCAAAGGCCACCTGGTTGGTCAACACCAGAGGATCTGCCAACAGGGCTGGCCCAGCCCAGTCCGAACTTTTACATATTGTAGAGTGGGATAAAGTTCCTGTGGTGCACATAAAGAATTTGCTGGGGAAGACAGTATAGGTTATTCCTGCTTCAGGTAAAGGCAAACCCACTCGTGGATTGATTTTGCCCAGGGACCTGGATATACTTGGTGGGTAATGCAGGAAAATGGGGAAGTCCAATGTATACCTCAAGGGGATTTGATTTTAGTGGAAAACAGCCAATGAACTCAATTGTATGCTGCAGCACTTTTATAGCCCAACAGCTAGATGTCTTCAGGTCACCAGCGACAGGCCGTGACTTCCCTCTGATCATCATCCCAACAAAGATTGAACTTTGACAAAACCAGACGAGCTCAGCAGTGAACAGATGAGTTCCATGGTGTCATCAGCAGGCAACAAGTGAACACTCTACACAGTCTCTCCTGCTCAGAAAGACTGTTACAAGAGATGAAGCCCGACATCATGGACTGGATGAACTCAGCAGCATTTTAGGGATTGGTCCATGCACTAAGGAATGATATTTCTCTCTTTGTGTGTATGTGGATGTGTATATGTGTGCCTATATATATATATATATATATATATATGAGACAAGAGTGATGGTATATTTAAAATGTGGGATCTGAGCATGACATGAATGATACGGAATAAGGGGTGGATACTGTCCTGGGTTCAGCAGTAGCAGTCATTTTTCTCCTTCTTAGCAGCTGGTGCAGTGCTGTGTTTTTGACTTTCAGCCTGGGAACAATGCTGATAACACCGATGTTTTCAGTTGTTGCTCAGTAATGTTTACTCTGACCAAGGCCTTTCTGAGTCTCATGCTCTGCCAGGGAGGAGGGGAAGCTGGGAGGAAGCAGAGACAGGACACCTGACCGAAACTGACCGAAGAGGTATTCCATACCACAGCACGTCATGCCCAGTATATAAACCAAGGGCAGTTACCCAGAAGGGCTTGATCACTGCTTGGGTCAGGCTGGGTATCGGTCAGTGGGTGGTGAGCAGCTGTATTCTCTCCCCTTGTTATTTCCCTTATCATTATTATTACTGGTGGTAGCCATAGTGGTTTTGTGTTATACCTTAGTTACTGGACTGTTCTTATCTCAACCCGTGGGAGTTACATTCTTTCGATTCTCTTCCCCATCCCTCTGGGAGTGGGGGTGAAGAAGAAAGGGGAGGAATGAGCGAGCGGTTGTGTGGTTCTGAGCTACCAGCTGGGCTTGAACCACGACAATGAGCATACATTATCTTTGCTGTGAAAAACAGCTGGCTCTACAAAGTTCAAGAGCCTGTGCTTGGTTTGCAATACAATACCCATGATAGCTTTGTTCTCACTCAAAAGCACCTGTACTTGAAATATCCATCTCACAAACCTTAGAGCTGCATCTCTACTCACAGTCCAGGTTATCTCTCTGCAAAGGACTGGATCATGTAACATGCATCAAAATCTACCTAGGAGCCTAAACTACTCCCGCCTAAGTCTCTGCACAGCAATATTCATGGTATCTGGCTAAAGAGAGTGCTCACTGGCAGCATCACAATTTGCTCCTATGCAGAAAAGAACTCGGGCATCCTCCAAAATTCTAAAGGCATCCTCTTGCTTCACCTGCAAGAGCTTGTTCCATGTAAAATAAAACTCAGAAACAATATCTACCATCAGTCTATTTCTGTTCTCCCCAAGGCAGGAGGGTTCTCTGAATCAGCAGTCTTTTCCTAGATACCTGAGCACTCCTCTGTGAAATGCCAAATTAGCACATAAACGCTAAGCACCATCACTGGGCTGACCTGTAAGGTCTTTACTACCTCTGGAGTCAGGGACTTGAGAGGTAGTAGAATATACTAGACTTGGTCTAGTATTTCTGGGTGGCCCATAATTACTTTTTAAATTACTCTCTTTACTGTGGCACCTGCTGTACTGTTTAAAATAGGTTTATAGGTAAAACACATAGAACATACTTCCAAGTTAGACATTTTCCCATCTCATTTGCATATCTTCCATCCTACCACATACTAGATAGAGCCTTTTATTTCTTGGATTATCATACAAACATGTCGAGTACTCAACATTCCCTTCCCTGTTTTATCACAGGACACCAGGCAGTCTTCAGGACAGGAGGTACTAAATACCACTCCATGCACAATCACAGTCTCAGCGTGGAATGTCTTTCTTTAATAGAGAAATAAAATGATATAAGGTCATAAGCTAAGACTATCATAAAGTGCATTGCAGGTACCCTATACTTAAATACTCCCATGCTGCCTCTTAACTCCAACTGAGGCAATTTTCCTAATGCCCATAGAAGTGACACAACCAATTCCCCTCCCTTAATAATCGTACCCTTTCCTCTCTAATATGCCTCTGTAAAAAGTTTGTTTTCTAAAAAAAACCCCAATTTTTTTAAAAAACGGTATCCTTAAAATACTTAGCATTAGAAATGACAGGAGTCTAAAAGGAAATTTAGAAAGCCCTTATGTGATTGTGTTCAGATAACCACTGGAGACCGCTCGTCTCTCTGAAAGGGAGACCAAACCCCACAGCACTGTATCATGAGCACTGTAAATACACTCGCTGGACTGTGTGAAAGTGGCCTCAGCCACAAACAGCAACCTCAGCATCTTTCTGTTCGTGTTTCCTCCTAAATACTTGTGAAAAACTAACCTCCAAATCAGCCCTCCAAATCAAGATCTGAACCTTTCTGTCCTGACAGTGCAGTGTTTCTGTGTTACTCATCAATATGGCATTTTGCACATCATTTGATGATAAGCTGGGTGGAAGAGGGGCCATGAACATCACCCGTACTGTTCTGGTGTATTAAGTAAATTATTCTCCAACTGGAACATTGCTTGACTCTCTGTTTACTAAAAATGTCAGCTCCTATAGAAATAAACCCTAATTTTTTTCTAGAAAATAATTAGAAAGCATCATAAAAGTTATATTGGTATCTCAATGAAAGCTCTTTCACACCAAGGTAGGAAAAAGAAATAGAAAAATCTGAGTTATTTTACTTGAAAATTACACATGGAGTCCCCTAATCAGCAAGTATTAGGTAGTAAATATATTATCTGATGTTTTACTCAGTCAAAAGGACAAGAAAAGAAAATCAGAGTATGCTAAGTTTACATTCATACTTGCTACTAAACTTAGACATGGGAACTGCATGGTAGTTAGAAAGCTGAAGTTAACAGTAGGGTCACTGCTTTTCAAAATGCAATTATTCTCACTGTATAATTTCTTATTAAGCAGTATAAACTATGCCTGGCATGCGCAATCACTAGTTCAAAATGAGCAAAACCTAGGGATTTTATTGTGTAAATTAACATTGGTTCCACTAGTGCCAGGGGAAGCTCTGCCATCAGCTTCAGCCAGTGTAGCATCTGCCCTCAAATCTTGATAGAAATGAAGTTTCAGTAGTTCAGTAAATCCATGTGAATGCTGATTCCTTCCAAGGCCTTTTCCAGAATAGAGGTTTTATTTCAGATGAGCAATCCATCTGTTTTTCTCATGACCCACTCATAAGCAGGCTGAGAACACGTCAGCTTCCCACAGCCACGATTCCTAAACTTTATTATTTCCCACACCCTCCCTTTTTTCACCATGGAGATGGAGAATAAATTGCTGACTTTCTTTTCTATTTTGTTTTTTACAGCAAGTTGCCATGTTGTCCCTCAGACATCTCTTTTTCAGGATGAGCACCTCCAACACCACCAATATTTCCTGACAGGTCACATGGCCTCTCACTCTTACCACCCTCAGTGCTTTTCCTTTGGGTTATCACCAAACTCTCTGTAGCTTATTTGGGGTGCGCTGCCCAAATCTGCACTTAGAGGTATCACTGAGCTCCTACCAAAGCTGCGAGGAACAGAAATCACTCCATACTGCTCATGGGCCATATTTTGTGTTACATCTTCAGCACTTGCTAACAAGAAAAGCTCTTAATTTCAACATGTACATTTCTTCTGCCAGCTTCACACCTGTTTGCAATAAACTGGAGCCTTTAACACTGTAAACAGCATTAAATGAGAAAGTCAGGCATAACTGGTTATCTTCACTTAGCCTACACCCCAAGATGACTGAACATTGCAGGGTTACTACTGGAAATATGTAAACACAGGCACGTACACACAGCCCAAGTACAATTAACAGAGACTAACCTAATGTGTATTCAGATGCAGATGTACAGAGATAAATAAGCTACAGATATAATATAAACACACACTGTGTAGGTCTGTAACTGAGAGGTTTATCTAAGTGATTAAGAATACCACAACTTTTCCAGATCCAAAAAGAGAGAGGGAAAAGAAAAGGATAAAAAGATAGTTAAATATAACCACAGCTAAAATCTGATTCCCTTCCTTTATTGTCCTGAGTCCAGTTACATGGACTCATATGTGTGCTTATATATATATATATATATATATATACACACACGTATATATATATGGAAGAGACTATATCATCTTTAGCATGTCACACTGCCTGTTCCTCCTCTGTGTAAACACATTCAACTCCTCTGAAGTCAGTCAAAACACATATATAATGTAAATATGTGTGTGTGTGTGTATGTGTAAACGCAGGATAAATGGGAGTAGAATAAGGCCCCTTGTTGGCTCAGGTCTTGCAGGTAGTTGTGATAATAGGAAAACAAGAAAACTAATATGCTGTAGTTACCTACTCTGCAATAATTACATAATTATACTGTAGTTACAATACCTGATTATTGATGTACTGTAAAATAAACTGTTATCAAGTTTTTTTACTGTTCACTTCTATTTACAGTCATCTCCGATAAAGACTAAGCCTCCTCAAAAATGCATGATAAAGCTTCTTATCACAGGTTTTAATGCCTCTAATAACTACTGTAATTCTGTGTGATTTAGTGCTTTGAATAATCCACCAGGATTTTTCTCTAGATCTTTAAATGGATTGTAATGTGTACAGAGGTGTCATAGTGATTAAATTTACAGGACACTTACCAAAACAGTGATAAGAAGGGATGTTTAATTAACACATGTACACGTTGTTCAACTGTACTATCATGCAAAAACGGAAAGACCTGAATGAGACCCCTATTTTCCTTTCAAAACGTTAAAACAAAAAAAAAACCAACAAAGTATTACCCTCACTATACAATATAGGAGCAGACATTCTGAGGGCAACAACAAATCCAGGCAAATTCTGAGACGGGTATCAGCCTAGTGTTGTATACTGGGTACAACCAATGTCCTGGTACCTACTGGACGTCCCAGAGAGAAAGGAAAAACTAAGTCATGTATGACAGTACATGGGAATTTACCAGCTGAGTATGGAGACGCCATTCCTCTGCCTAGTGGGTTGTTCAAGGACACTGCAGTTCTCTTCAGCTATAAAGCCTGAAAATATCAATGCTTTTAGGACTCATTGATAAAAGTCATTGCAGAAAAACAGTTGAAGGTTACCTTATCAGACGCTTTTGGACTCCACGTCTCAGAAAGGCACACAGGTGCTCTAGAAAATCCCTTTTCCCTTCATCAGTAGATTTACTTAATGGCCAAGGCTATCCCTTGTTTGTCTAACAGATAAGTAAATTTAAGTCAAGCAATGAAGCGCCCCAGCAGACTAAACCCCAACAGAAAAGAGCAGAAGAGTCAACTATACAGCGGGTAGTGAAAGAGAACCTTTCTCTCTCTATGGACTCTTTCCACTTTAACTTCTACTGACATTTTGTCCACTGTGATGCTGACAAGAAAAAAGAAAAAGTTGTAGAGAGATCTAAAGGTGTTATCATATATGATCAAAAGACGAAAAAGGAAAGTAAGCAGCTCATGCAACTCATATTCCCACAGGGGAAATAGCCTTTTTAATATTAGAATTGTTTATACTTTGAAATGGAAATCCTAACATGTGCAAGTGCATGCAGCTGAAGTAGAGTTCACTCCTGGATGGGGATGAGCCAGGCAGTAACAGGGCACAAGAACAGGCTTTGGCTTCATGAACGGAAACATAAATCTCTCCTTTGTAAAAATGATTCCTAATGATCTCAGAGTTTAGTATGGAAGGTGAGTGCCACTTTTTGCTTTAGAATGAATCCCACGTTATTTTGTATCACAGTCCTGGCACAAGGCTGAAAAGATGAAATCATTCCTTGACCATTATTATGGGCACGCCTGCTCTGATCTGCAGCGCTATGCGGGGGCACACAAATACTGGAAATGGTGTAACTGCATTATTACTGTGTTCTGCACAGGCTTTTATACCCTGCTTCTCAGCAAGATTAATTATTCTAAAAGGAGCCTCACACTACTGCCATTACCCTGCTCCCAAAACCCGAGTTACATCATTTAGGACACTGTGTCTCACTATTTGAGTACATCCACGCAGCTTTATTTTTTACAACCGGAGAGAAAAAAAAAGTTAACAGGAACAAGCTCAGAGATCATGAACAAGGCAGAAAACTTAAACATTAACAGGAAGAGGGAGTAGGCACTGCTGGTGTCAAAAATAACATGTTCCTGAGTCTAACTATCAAACTACCTGGCAAGCAGGACTGCTTACCTGTGCAATCTTTTCTCTGCAGCAGATGAAGGTGTGGGAACTTCCTTCTTCCTCCGCTGGCAGTATTAACAGAGCAGTGTGTGGAGGGAGACTATGGGAGGAATTTATTCCTCCTCTCTGTCATCAATAAACTATTAAGGCAGCTTTCAGGACTCTCAGAGGGTGTTTGAAACATATACCCCTTTGTCTGGCTACTTTCTAAACGGGCTAGCATACATAAGGCTGCAAACTTTCCACAGAAGAACAACTACTTTTTAAGTAAAATATACAAGTTCCTCCTGTAACACAGCTTCCCATTCTGAGCTGCAAAGAAAGGTATTGCACCATTTTATGGTTCAGAACGAAACCTGGGTGTAAGGTTCAAAGGTTACCTTTCAAGAACACATAATTATTGCCAGCATTATTATGAGTCTAGAGCTTGTAGAGAGAGGCTGAAACTCCCAAATAAATGAATTAGTCACCCCCTTTACAGCTTGTGCTAACCATCTGAAGTAAATCAGTAATGCATACGACACTTGTCTGACAGAAGGACTGGCAATGACTCTGAAAATCAGTGCAAGTTAACCAACCACATGGTACATCATCCCAAACAACTTGCAGGTGAAACTGAAATGGTTTTAAATGCAACTTTGCCCTTCCCAGGAAAGAATTTATAGTAGTAAACATTCTAGATAATGTCCCTACTAAGGAAGACATTAATAAATAAGATAAAATAGCATCTAGTGAGTGATTCAGACATTAACAGAGCAGCCTTAGCCATTTTCACTATCTCTCATGAGTTAATCAGACATTTTTTCCAACATTTCCTTACATGCCTGTTCTTTCCTTCTGTGCCCAGCAAAATTATGAGCTATTTCTGAATGTGATGGTTAACCACATTTTTGTTACTTTTCTGCATTAGATGGAGAACAATGAGATTTGCACCTGAGAAAAAGGGGGAAGAGGGGGATAAGAAAGAATGAGAGAGAAAAGCGTTGGGGAACAAGATGATAAAAAGAGAAAGACGGAGAGAAGAGGAAAATGAGAGAGGAAAGATACAGAAGAGATAAAAAGAGAGAGCAGAGGAAAGGAGGAGGAAAGCAGGAGGAAAGAAGGAGGAAAGAAGGAGGAAAGAAGGAGGAAAGAGGCAGGAAAGAGGCAGGAAAGAAGGAAAGAAAAGCTACCGCCTCTTCAGACAAATGACTCAGACATGATCATCTTCTGACCTCAGAAAGCAAATGATGTACGAAATCTTCAGAAACGTTGATGATGCAGCTAACCGCATGGAGGGTGATTTTAAACTTAGGGAAAACCATCTGGTTTAACTACCCCTGAGTAGTAAACCATCCACCACATTGAAGTTTATCATTTTAAAAGTCGAATATTTATGGAATATTTATATCCAGTCTGCTTTCCCTCAAAGAAATTTGTCTTACCTTTCTAATCCTCCCTCTGGTCTTTGCCTTGGTACAGAGACAGATGTCATGGTAAGCAATGGAATGTATTTCACCAGGATACATATGCCATATCCTTTGTTATCACAGAAACAAAAATACACTTGTTTTGATCTAACTACATGCATTTAAAGGATTATTAGTAGAACATAAAATGAAGCAGAGAGGTTTCTTTAAGGTCTGGTGGTTCCAGCTGTTTTTACCAAAGCTGCAATAGATTACAATGGGAGCATTGCACATTGAATGGCGAAAACAAATGGCTCCCAGACTAGAGTTAATCCCAGGCTGTGTACAAAGGAGAAGATGCTCACCCTATGGAAGGCATACGCAAGCTGAACTGCATATGTTGAATTAAAGACATCTGCACTTTGGCAGAATTTGGACAATGACTCACTTTAATTATGTAAAAATTTCAAATGGGGCAAACTCCACTGTAGTGACTCACATTAGTGCTACCACATGATATTCTGATAGCTACATCAGTATATAACTCATGTTTCTGCTGCAGAGTTTTTACAGAGAGAATGACATATTACCTGACTAGCATTAAAAGGACTCCCTGTTCCCAGCAATGACTGGTACATTAAGTAATGCTTCAGAAAAGTAGGATACCGTACACCAAGTTTGGTTGTTGTTTTTTTTTTTCCCTGACACAAAACTACAGATCTTTTAATGACAATAATTCACTGTCATTTAAAAATCGATTTTCTATTTGGTTTTTATTTCTTTAAATTTATAGAGTTGTGGGGAACAATTTCAGAAGAAGATACTTACATCATTTCCTTTTCCCAAGAAGAATTATGGTGCTGCAGACCTCTGAGGGCTTCCAATCCAAGACGCTCCCACTTTGCCTTTACATGAGTGCAAACACACCATCACTACATTCAAGAACTAGGTCTGGCAGTAAGGGTACCAGGCAGTTTCTCATGTTTTGCTTCACAGGCATGGACCTTTCCCTGCTACCTCCTGCACTTTTCAACTGAATGTGCTGACAGGACCCTTAAGCAACAAAGGGCTACACAAAAGGCATTTTCACTAGAAAAGGAATGTATTAATGCAACAAACATGGACTTTGTTAATGCCAGATGCTGACTATAGGTGTGAATGAGGAGTATGATGAATGGGATGAGGAGGAGAAAGCAATCTTAATTGTGCAATTAGTTATGTTTGTGCAATGTTTTGCATAACAATTATAGCACATTGGTAGACTAGTGATCCAAAATGACAGCCTTCCAAGAGTTCAAGCAGCTAGGAAAGCCACTGTACCTTTTGAGCAACTACTTTAGAAGGCTAATGAAAAATGTAAATGATGGCAAGTGGCCTTTGTATGGCTTGAGTGTGATGCTGGGCATGGATGTGCAAGTGCAGCTGAGAGTGGTAAGAAGTACCAGGTGGCAGAGGATGCCCCAAAGCAAATCATGGAATAGTTAGGGTTGGAAAGGACCTTAAGATCATCAAGTTCCACCCCCCCCACCATGGGCAGGGATACCTCACAATAAACCATGTCACCCAAGGGTTTGTCCAGCCTGACCTTGAACACCGCCAGCTACGGAGCATTCACAACTTCCTTGGGCAACCCATTCCAGTGCCTCACCACCCTTACAGGAAAGAACTTCCTCCTTATATCCAACCTAAACTTTCTCTGTTTAAGTTTTAACCAGTTACCCCTTGTCCTATCACTACAGTCTCTAATGAAGAGTCCCTCCCCAGCATCCCTATAGGCTCCCTTCAGATACTGGAAGGCTGCTATGAGGTCTCCACGCAGCCTTCTCTTCTCCAGACTGAACAGCCCCAACTTTCTCAGCCTGTCTTCATACGGGAGGTGCTCCAGTCCCCTGATCATCCTTGTAGCCCTCTTGCTGCAGTCCTTTTGGCTCTCTTCTATAGGTCTTGCTTAGCTCACTTTCATATGAATGTCAAATTTTGCATTTTCTGTGTGCTATCATCTAGACTCCTCTGTAAAACAGTTTGGTTTTCCCCCAGTTGGTGCACTAGATTAGCATCCCCCATTTCCCCACTCCAGAACAGAATATAATTAAGGATCATGGGATAATAACACACACACACTAGTCATAAAAATTAGAGAATTTCAAGTTTGGTTCTGCTTTCTAATTTTACATGCTTCACTTCACTTCTTTATACAAAGAGAAATATAAATGGCTTTGGCCACCAGATATCTATTAACTCCTTGTGCATCAGATCCTGTGAAGCAGAGATGACAGCAAGAGCCATAGCAACTTATAAGAGGCTGTGCCTTGCAGAATCACATCCAATTCACAAAAAAAATGAAGCCTTTCACCCAAATGTTCCTTCCTCTGTCTGTCTACTGTGCAATGGTTATGAAACATCATCCAGAACTGTCTGTGTTCATAGTGTACAGGAAAATGTTTCATGACCTAGGGGAAATACTTCATCTGAGAAGCCTTCCAGGATGACACTGACAGCCTTGAAGCAGAAGAACCACTTGGTTCTTCTGGCAAAGACCGGTGCAGGAGGTGCAGTGGCACAGCTGGTTCAAAGCAGAGGTTGTTTTGTACATCCCCACCTCAACAGTAGCACCTCCACCTCGTTTTTTTTTGCTGGTAGAATGGAAACAACCAAGACCTTACTGCCTTTGGCTGTGGGGCCGAATGTCACCAGAAGAGAAATTAGCTGCTTCTTAATTAAAAAAGGTTAAATTGCTTCTACACCAGGGATAAAAATATCATCAAATCGCCATTTCTCATCACAACAGTAAGCAAGAGGCAACTGCTGATCTTCAGTGTTTCCTGACAGGTTCTGGAAAGGGAAAAACCCACCAGGATATCTTCTACCATGAAGGCAGGTGGTAGTGGGGAGGCAACTCAGGATCCACATCCCAAAGTCTACCAGGGCTAAATCATATTCCAGTTTGTCTTCTTGTTTAAAGGGAGAGGGAAGTTAACAGAGGTCACTGAGAAAGATGTTCATGCCACATCTTTTGACACACAGCATCACACAGACAGGATTTATTACTTGCCCAACCTGTACACTGTCTGTGGCAGATTTCTAGGAAAGAAACCCACATATTGTGATGCTTACTTAACTACAAAATTCCTCCCTCTCTCTCAGATAGAGAAGACTGTAGATGTTCACCTTTACTGATGTTCTACTGTAATTATTTTTATGGCAATTCTCCTCCATTAGTTAGAGGATCTTAATGGAATAAATAGAAAAATGAGCTCAAGCCTGAGTATTCTGCATTGTAATCTAAATTAAACTAGCATTACAAATTTGTTTACATATCTCAGTTGAGTTATGCAGTTTCAAAAGTTACTTGCTGAACGTAAACATGTCTCCTGATGCTACATTACCCACTACATGCAGTAAAATATAACCTAATGTAATACAATAAAACTGAAAAACCAATAAATGTTCCTATTTATTGAAAAATTGGACAAAAAAAAAAAGCTTACTGTCAGTTTTTAAAGACTGAAAATCAATAGATGATGAAAGGCTGTGTTTTTTGTTACCATTAGACTGTTGACTCTAGCAATAAGTAAGATATGGATTACAACTGGGGGAGTAAAGAATTGGTGAAATATACAATTTGGAGCTAAGAAGCTCCAAAGAACTCCAGGTCTGGGGGTTTCAGAAACTTAATTCCCAGTATTTGTGCAGCAGTGGCCATCTAGGCAGCACTGTTAATAGGCCCCAAGAGCATAGCTCCTCCATTTGGTTAACAAAGGCAGCTTTAAGTATCTTCCTGTCTTTAAGAGCATTTCTAAATTAAGGGGGCTCTTAATCAGAGTTGCATCTGCTAAGAATCGAAAATGGAGACTCAGCTTTCACAGATATTCACATCCTGCTAATCAAAATAATCCTCAAACAACATAATGAAACCCCAGCTATTGCAGTCACACCTCTCCTGTGCCTGAATTGAGCCCACCAAGCTCAACAGCCAAGTGGTGTCCCCAGGTCCAGCCCACACACCCTGTGCAGTTCTCACGTAACAACTAAACAAACCTGCAGTGATAGAAACCACTGAGCTAAACGCAAACACTGCATCCAGGGTCCTTAACTGGTGATCTATGTCAAAGTTTCTCCAAGTGAACCATTACAGGTAGGTATGGTTTCACCTAGGAGGTATGACCATTACATATAAACCCAAATATGTAGGTTCTACCTGAACTATGTTTGTAAACTCTGGAACAGAGTTTGAAAGGATGCCAACTATCACTGGGAGTTAGGGTTGCTTTTAGGAGTTATATTCTCTCTCATAATCATACAGCAGCTCAAGTCTTGCTAGATGGGGGTAACGCGGTAAAAGCCAATACTGCCTTTAGATATACAAATGTACTTCCCCATAAAAGGGGACAGTGACCACTGGGACTGGATGTGACAGAGAACTAGTAAAGTCAGCTGACCTGTTTATTACAAGAGCACAGAGCTGTGCAGTTTTAAGTATACAGAGAAACACACAAAAGTCACAAGTCCTTGAATGAGTTGACAGTGTACAGAAATGACCATCCTACTACTGGCCCCAGTCCTGTACTTTCATAAAATAAAACTTGTGCTTCAGACTGAGGACAGCACAGAGATCATTAATTTTCATATCCTGGTTTACTTCAGTTTTCCCAGGTAGAGAGCTAGCTATTTCTGACAAGGTGGCTGTTACTACATATGCATAATCACATACCAAAAAGAGATTCATGCTGTTCCTGTAAGCTTTTGCTTAAGTACACCATGGAAAATAACTCTGATGAAATAATTTGCCCAGAGCACTGCTTGTCTGGAAGATTTGTATAATTTAACTGCAGCTCTGTAAATAATTTGGTCATAGACAGGCCACCAGCACAATTTGGTGCTAAACCCATGCAACGTTAAGGAAATGGCCAGCAGGGCAAAAATTAAATCTCAACTAATCAAAGTATGTACAACTCCTAGTATGTACAACGCACATTAAAACCCAGTCCAAATCTACTCTTTTTCGGAATATGCTTATTCAGTTTAAAGGAATACGCTGAATTTTTCTTTGGGTATTAACACAACAAAATGTCATGCTTTCTCTCAGTGAGAAGATCACCTGTGTATGGTTAATCCTGCAGATCTCCATAAAGATATAGTTTTGCATGATAACATGATAACATCCCAAACTTGCCACAGCACAATTACATAGCATAGCATTTTGTACTGCTGCTGAACTACAAGTAACTTTCACCAAGGCCTCTCAGTTCTCCTTGTGTGGTTACCCTGTAAAGTAGTAAAAGCTACTGCCCTGATTTTCAGTCAAGCCTTAACTGATTCTGCAAGCAAGAGGTACAAAATTGTATGCATGGTACATTGCACCTTTAATCATCTACCTACCTGAAATACTCAAGCAAGTAGTTAGCCATCTAAATGTTCCAACTACAGGCTTAAAATAAATTAGTTTTGTAGTACATGATTCTGTCCACATTATTTAAAAACTGGCATTCACATCCCCTCCCAACCCAAGTATCACTAAAGCCAAGCAGAAACTACAACCCAGTAGCAGAGCCAAGACCACCAGGCCTAAGATTTAGTATGTGAAAAAGGGAGAGAACCAACAAGTGCAGGATGCTTCCCATTCATGCTTCGTGTCTGGACAAACATTTTCCCATCAGAAATGTCCACAATCAGCATTGCCTTCCTGCACCATCAGACTGTAAATCAAGATATGTTCTGGAAGCCTCCTATGATTTTTACCAAATGAGAAGGAAATAGCAGGGAAAATAATATACAAAACAAGGCAACAAAGCCATCCCTCTCAACAGGACTGAAAAAAGGCCTCAAGAAGAAGAGACACTTATAATTCTTTTTCAATGAAAAACAGAGAAGGAGGTAGATGGGTTAAAAGCCAGCAAAAAGTAGTAGAAAAAAAGCCCACCAGGTATTGTTGCAAGAACCTGTAGATAAGCATCTTAAATCAGGGTAAATTACACACCTCATGCTGGTGACTCGGTCATGGGAAATTATGAAGCTACGTGATGTCTCATTTGTTGTGCTGAAAACAAATGTAAATAAATTACTGAGAGAATCTCATTTACATTTAGAAATTCATCCCGATGCATGACAAGACTGCTGATGTTTTTTTTTAAATGATACTTTGAGAAGTGCCACTATTAAAAACAGATTATAGCCACCTCAGCAAGAGCCTCTGCTTGTGCGTGCTCATGTCCGTCTGTGTCTAGGCATGAGTGTGTAAAAGCAGATGTTCTAGAGAGAACTTTTGTATCACTGAGAAAAAAGTTTTTCTTTTACTGTTTCAGAACCAAAATGGTGGTGCCAGAAGACAAACCCATCAATCTGTATTCTTCTGTTTATTTTCCCCCTCCAGAGTGGGAAACAGCAAGACAATGTTATGGATTGGCTGCTGCCAGTACAACAGAGTGCAAATGCTAAAATCATAGGAACAGAAATAGCGTGGCATGTCTCTCCATCACCAAGTGTAATAAAACTTCCCCTTAAATATACACACAAAAAGCCTTTTGCTAAGCTTTTATCTCGCCCCCCCCCCCAGTCTCACATTTTAAGCTGTCACCAACCCAATTGAGAAGGATATCCAGGAAGCTGTAAAATGGAGAGCAAGTTGAACCATGGTTAGCTAAGCGGCATACATTCAGGCTAATATCCAAATGCTTTAGGGGCTGTCATTCTCCATCCCGCGTGGGAAGGCTGCAAAGAGACAGACTTGCTCGTATCATGATTGCTCTTATTATTACAGCAGTGAAAACACTGCATACTAATGGGGATATGTTTTCAGAAAGAAAACTGTTAGATGGCTTTTTAGACTCTGTGCCTGGCTGTCTGGGCTTCAGTAGCCAATGCTTCCTATCCCTTTCTTTGCTTCCCAAACAGAACTCTCCAAAAAAGTTAGTAACAGGAGGGTGAAATAAACCATATTTCCAAATGGGGACATGACAGTGTTCTACAAGCCCACATACGGCAGCATATTTACATAAGCCTGCATAGGTCAGAGAGTTTATTTGTTAAGGGACAAATAA
Organism: Pezoporus flaviventris; assembly: GCF_033815535.1. NCBI lineage: Eukaryota > Metazoa > Chordata > Aves > Psittaciformes > Psittacidae > Pezoporus > Pezoporus flaviventris. The sequence goes on from NW_026892631.1 coordinate 811,313, forward strand.
GCAGGCCATGAAATAATTATTTTTCATTGTGCCCTGCCAAACCTACCCAGCCAAAGGCTAAATTGAGCTGCTATTGTGATTATTTGAACTGTGGAGCCAAAAGTCTTCACTGCAATGCATCCCAGCTGTCCTAAATTTTATTCTGATGGCTAGTTTTCACACTAGCTTGAAACTTGGCAAAAATGCTCCCCAAAATAGGCAGGCGGAAGGCTTGCTTTATCCAGACCTACATCAATTACTGATTTAGAGCTGCTCTGAGAACTTGATTATTAACAAATCACTTCCTGAAATTGTTATGACAAGATTCACATATGCAAACGGCAAGCTGCTCATATGTACACAGCTAGCAAAAGAATCTAATACAAAGGTTCCCAGATTTATTTATGGTTATTTCCTATAGTGCTTTACTGCAAATTACCCACTAAAATATAAAAGAAAGGGGAGAGGTCCAGCTGCAGCACCACAGCTTTGACATACAGTGACATGGGAACACCCAGGCCATTACTGCTCAACGTGCTTCTACCTTCACCCACTCCCCTGTTGGAAAGGATGTACCACTGCCTTCTGGCATTAGAGGAAGAAAAACTACCAGTTCCCAAGCCACAGATTTGGTCAGCACACCAAGGAACAGGTAGGATTACTCTAAGAACAGCTCGGATGACAGGCCTGGGAGGATATTTCGTACTTTAAACAACACTGACAGTGGAGAGGGGGGGAAAACCCAAATATTTTTCTTTTAAAACCTCATACTTCAGAGGTTAAATTAATCCCTAATAATGAAAGATTAGGAAGAGAACAAATAGAGAGAAGATTATCCCATGTCTGCCCATTGTGAGGCTCTTACAACTTTCCTTAAGGCGCCTGGGGTTGGTCATTGCTAGACACAGAACCGGAGGCTAGAAGGATCTCAGAAGTGATTCATTTCATACTTCCTACATTTCTGTTTAAATAACTAAGACACATACGAAGGACAATGAGGCTAATTGTTTTGAAGGCAGCAGACTTATAAATAAATGACATGCCCATCATTTGGTATCAGGCTGTACGTACCACATCCCTGACAAGACAAGCACACCTCACTGCAGCTGCCCTCCATCTCCTCCAGAACTCCTACTATTTTTTTATGCTGTTTGTAATTTCACTGTAATATCCTGAGGGCAGCAACCACTCCACATTTACACATGAATTAGAACAACACCTCACACAATGGCATACCAGTCCTGATTGGACCTGGACTGCTCCTGGGAATGCTACTATAAAAAGAGCTCATAAATGTAGAGTACAGCACAGTAACACACACACACACACACACACACACACATACCTTTTATCACAGTTACCATCACTGGAGTGTTAACTCTTGGTTTTCCCAATAAAATTGCTGATTGTTTCCTTGATGTCTAAGCTCCAAATGGCTGCAGGACATGTAGCTAAGATCCAGCATACCTTCACCAGCATACTCTGTGAAGTAAGGTGTTTACTATGGATGCACCCACTGTTTAATAAAATGACAGAAATGTTACTGAGTCTTGTTATAATTATGAAGGCATAAGGCTGAATCTTGCTTAGGATCTGCAACTGATGCAGGGATGAGCTGGGGACATTCAGGGTAAGTAATCAAAAGAACCCACATCTGTGTTAGCCACATGACCCCTGCATACCTGTTAACAGACCTACTGGGTCTTAATCTGATCAGCCAAAATTCCCTTCTTTCTTCCTTTCCTGGGAGAAGCTGTTTGACCTTTGAGCTTATACTTTAATATATTCTGGTATTTGAAATTTTACCTCTAACAAACTAGTTATTTTCTAGTACTTCAGATATAAACAACTCCAATACAAAATTTTAACTTGTTCTGGTATTCAGTCACTTAAATTTTAACTGAAAATATAATAAATACATTTGAAAAATCTTTACCAACATAATTCCAGTTTTCTTAAAAATTCCGTCACATCCATTATTTTGTAGGACTTTTTTTCCTGAAGGACCACGAAGAGCCAGTGTGGCTCACAAAGGCCAAAACGAAATGGAAGAGAGTGGGTGCAGGTAAGGCGGCAAACCAATAAATTAATTGAGTACATGCATAAATTCAGGCACCCAAGCCTCCTTTAAGGTCAGGTTCCATGTTGGAGTCACTCATTCCAACATTTAATATCTAGGGGGAAAGAAAGGAAGAAATAGCCAAAATGTAAAAATATACTTTAAAATCTTAGTTAGAACAGCCACTTTGCAAGGCCTGTATTTTGTGTTTGTATTGATCCAGAAGTTCACCTTAGAGATCTACCATACATACTACAATCTCTTCTCTCACAATAAAATAAAGAATGTAGAAATGACTTTTTGTTGACTACCACTTGATGGACCTTCTATTTATTAGACTAAAAACTCTACACAATCAAATTCTGTGGAAAATCCAAGATCGTAAGTTCTTTTTCTCTGGCTCCAGATGGATTGGTAGCTTTACAGGGCCTTTTCAGTATAACTTTACACTCAAATTTTGTCCATAACATAAATATTGAGAGTTTCTGTCTCACAGAAACATGACCCTCGTTGTTGGACATTCTCAGTCTGAGCACTTCAGCTTCTCTATAAACTTCCCACAACTCATGATTTAACTCTTGTTTCTTTTGCCCTGGTTGCCCACAACTCTAACCAAAGCAAACCCAGTGTCACACTTCCACTCTGGAGGAAAGATCATTCAATACTATAAATACTATATATATATATATATACTATATATAGTATAAATATATATATATACTATAAATATAGTAAGAAACCATGGTCCGTTTGGAAGAGCCTATTGACAAACCTACTCACACTCAGTCATAGTCAGATACGTGACAAAGTCCAGTGAAATCCTATTAGGGAATAATACAAATGACTGAGCTTAAAGAATACAGTTAGCTCCTAATTAAACAGCCCATAAATCTGTTCAGAACTTGCAGAATTTATCACCAGAACAGGAATCTCAAGACCTTTCATACAGTCTCATTTTAACAGCCCTGTTGTCCACTGAACAAACAGCTCTTACAAATGAGATATTTCACCAACTTAAAAAAAAGATGGTTATGCACTTAAAAGATGGTTATGCACTGAGTTTTCTTGAAATTGTGTAACATTTGCATGGTATAGCACATACCCTTACTTGTTCACTGCAGTCTGATTCAAAGTGCTATAAATATGTTTGCCCTTTCTGCTAAGCCCGCCTAAGGGATTAGCAACCCCCCAAAAGTTCAGTTGAATATTAACTGCATTAACTTTGCAGACTGTAACATACTGTTACACTCAAACAGCCTACAGTGCAGTATGGATGACTTGCTTAATAAAAAAATATGTTTTCATGCAAAGACCTATTGCTAGAAAAAGAGTTTGTTCTGTCAAAAGGGGTGACCTCTTTCCATTTAACTCCATTAAAAAAAAAACAAATAAAAGAGAGATCTTTACAGGGATGTCCAGAGAAACCCTTATGATTTTGTCTGTCAACCCAGATGGACTTCCCTTGGCAATACAGCACCAGCTCCACTCCACGTTAGAAATTCAGCTCACCATGAAAAAAACCCTGTGAAATACAATAGCAAAGTGTCATCTACTGTAGTAGTGTGAAGTTAAAAAGTATGTAAAGAGAAATACAACTGTTCGCTTACTTATTTGTTAAGTAGTGCTTTGTGTGCCAACTCCCATAAAAAACACACGTGCTGAAAGCACAGTTATATAGCAGTGAAGACAAATAAAAGGAACAGGAAATATTTAAAAGTTGGAAGAGGGAGAGCTGATCAGAGTTCAAAAAGGAGATGACTTGATAGCTAATGCCAGAAGTCAATGAAGAGCAGGTTCTTATACCTCCTAAGTAAAAAGCTTCCAGGCAGAGTGTAACTGGTGGTATCAAAAGATGAAGAAAGAGAAGGAGAAACAGGAGAACAAGAATGGCTGGGACAAGTCTCCGAAGGTTACAACTTATAAAGTGGGCTGAGTGGAGTTGCTTGATTAAAGATTAAAAAACCCTCCTTCATTATAATCACAGTAATACAAAAATGTAGAACATGTCCACTGTCTGCTGAAAATAGAAACTGCGTAACATATTTTCTTTGCTTTTATAAAAAAAATAGATGAAATAAACCTTCTTTGTTGCTGTGGGAACATACAACTCTCAAAAAGACCTTGACATGAAACCTTTCTCACTGGCTCCTCAAGGATCACATATGTATCAGTTTATACACACTCCCATGTGAAGTGTAACTAGAAGCTAAATTCAAACTTTAAGAATTAGAAACCATATTTTTTCCAAAACACTGCACACTTACTTGCTTCTGCCATTCACCATTAAGTTGTCTAGAAATGGATACCAACAATAGATGTTGGTGCAAGAACTTAAACTGCAGAGAGCCTCAGACCACAGCATTAAACTGGAATTAAAGCTTTACAGGAAAAGAGAAATGCTTCACTCCCTGCACTCCCTACCTTACACACACACATACACACAAACTGCACACCTGCTACCCACCATACAGATGGGCCTGAATTCTCCTGAATCAGATCTTGGAGTTTTAAGCTCAGCTTGAGTTCAATTGGATTTCAAGACATCAGAATGTATTATCATTTCACATTTAAAAAAATTAAATCAGTGTTCAGGAACTCCTACTTTCAATGTTGTTTGCACAGTCAGATATGTATTAAAGTGTGATTATTGCCCCAAATGTACTAGTACAGACAAATAAAATGCAGCTTTGCAACATTTAATTTAATTACATATGCTCGCTTAATGCATGAAAACCAGGAACAAGCTGATTTTATATCATCAGCATGTTAAGCAAGACTGGGAATTTAGCTAATCCGTAGTGACCAGGAGTGGGGTTTTTTTAAGTCCACAAAGGCAATTTATCATCCCAAACTCACTTAAACTTTGTAGGAACCGGCCCTTAATGCACAGGTATCATAAAATATTAACACATTAAGAAAAAAAACTAGGAAGTACTGTTTTCCTAGAGAATTTGCTCAGCTTGCATAATGTAACATTTATCATCAATACAATTTTTTCAGTTAAGAGACCTCTAGCCTCCTCTTCAGGAGGAGGTCTCTGTCTCTATTTCAGCAGCTCCTCCGAGTCCCTGTTTCCTGCACGTCAGTGGGCTGCTTGCAACTGGCAAAGTCACGTTTTAAATCAGGACTGGCCTTTCCCCACCTCTTCTACTGGTCCTGAAACCAATGCGAGACATGCAGGGGGTTAACAAGTCAAAGGCACAGCAGTAAGACATTCTCTGCAGGGATCGCGGGCATCTGGAAGTGCTACCGGTGGTGCTCTGCCAGAGCTGAGTCTGGCAAGCACCAAGGCACAGAAACGCGAGTCGTGCTTGCTTGGCCAGCCTTGGACTGACCTTTATTCGTAGCAGGGAACAGGAGTTTTGTTAGTGAACACAGAGTTCTGGTCTACACATTTTTTAAATTGATTATTTTATTGATGTGAAGTGCCCAGGTGCCCCCGCGACAGCCACTAATATAGATTTTGAAAATAAAATTAATTAAGGGCCAGTCTGGACCACCTTTACTGTCATCGTGTAGTACCCTTTTCTACAAGTAACAATGCTAGCAACTAGCAAGCACAAGTAGAGCGTTTCTAGAGTATTTCATTACATCTCGAAACACTTGACTGTAGAGTTCAAGATCACTGTCACCTATCTACATGCACACACGCACGCTCACTCTTCTCTCCTACCTTCCAAAAGGGAAACTGAAGCATTGAAAACTTAACCGACAAAATTCCGTGCCAGAGCACCAGCTCTTTCCCTCCAGACCATTAACAGCGCGGCACGGTACAAGCCTGAGCTGGAGCAAGAGCAGCCTGGCACGCAGGCTAATCTGAATTATAGTCATCCAGCCCTTGAAATGGTTCCTCATTAGCTGCTGGTTAATGGAGACCCAATGAGTAGTGTTATTTTCATCCCCTGCCTACTGAACACAAAATTCATTTGCAAATATCCTGTAAAATACTGCAAAGCAAGCCAAAGAGATATGACAACATAAGAGGCACACTATTTATGGAATGCACTTACCGTCATTTAGAAAAGGAAGCTGACATGAGCAACAGCCTAAATTTAGCAACACATTTAGTTTTTATTCACTAGTCACAATGACAACATTTTAGAAGGCTACCGCACACCTTGTGTGCTGAAAGATTCCACTGAAATCAAGACAGACTTTGATCTGAAAGGACTTCAGGATCAGCTCCTTAATGAATAAAACACTGAGTTAAATTAAGGCAATCACCATCTTGACTTTCTATTCCAAGTAGATATAAAATTACATTGATTGCAGGAAATGGTGGCATTCAAACAATATTGCAATGGCCCAAGCCTGAAAGCTAAATTCATTGTTGAGCTAAACTAGGCTTTCAGAGGGCATCATTTGATCTGAGGGAAAAAAGAATCTACAAACCACATATTTTCAATTAATAGTTTAAAAGGCACAGAGTAAGAAAGGAAAAACACTGGTCAATATGCCACATGCCACTCAAACAAGCAGTCTTGCTATGTATATGCAGATACTGAGTATATATATATATATATGGGTGTATATATATATACGGGTGAGTACATGCATGTGGTTTTTGTCTTTGGGGAAGAGGGTTGTTCTGGGGTTTGTTTTTTGTTTTTTGGCGTTTCTTTAAGGCAGGCTGTATTACAAAGGCAAAATTTGAAATCCAGAAAGAAACAATGTGTTTTGGAACAGCCTGAGAATGCCCACTTACCCACACTACCTTTAATTCAAAAGTAATTGCCAATCAACAGCACACAAAGTTAAACCTACTTCTCTTAAAAACTCAGAAAAATAATTGATTCAAACCCTTACCTTTGGCACCTTAAAGACTTTTGGCCATGACTTACCTGTATAAATAGAAAGAACTAATTTACTACAGAAATGCCCATGGGCAAACATGTTCTGGCTAATGAAGTGTTCAGCTTTTGCATGATTAACCAGCTGGTGGGGGTGGTGTAAAAATCACAGGGCATAAAATAATAAGAAAAAATTGATTAGTAGCTCTCTTTTAAAGCACTCTATGAAAAATTTCCTTATTTTTGCTCAGCTGTTTGGAAAGGGACTGTACGTACAGAAAAGATAGACTCAAATGACTTACCAAGGAGCCAGGCAGAGGCTGCACCAGGCACTCACTCCTCCAAGACCTGCATCGCAGAGAGGTTCAAGTGAAAAGTGAGATACCAACCAGCACCATGTCTGGATTACTTATACAACAGGTCCTGCCACTAGTCATAAAGGTAATTTTCTACTATATTGCAAAAGACATTATGCAAAATTAAGAACTGTGACTATGCTTTGACTCAGTTCAGTTTCTTCCGAAGTGCTTTACACTCGAGCACTTTAGATGGCTACAGCTACTCCCATGAGTCAATTTAAGAAGTACCTCCATACAAGCCCAGGGATTCATATGCTACTTAGAAATAATGCACACATTTAGGGAATGAGATGTAAAGAAGATGGGGTTTGCACTAAGGACTAAAATCCCCTTGCCCTTCCCATCTTGTACAAGGGGTTTCTTACAAGCTCACGTGCTCTGCCCTCAAAATAGGTCCTAATTAGTTTACAAATACTTGGCAGACGGGTCACAAAAATAAATGTATCATTAACTGTCCCCTAAACCAATGCAGGCTGTCTTGAAGCAGTTTCACTTCATAGGCATTTGCTCTAGTTCCCTTCAGCTGGGGTATAACTAGCATGTAGTAGTTTTCCTTTAAAAAGGAAAACCACATATTTTTATGGCACTGGATTACTTCAGAAATATGAAACAGCTGCTTATACAAAGCATATACACCAATAATAAGAAACTACATTTAAGTTACAGGTAATTTTCAGTAGGCCATAGTAAAAGTCACAGTCTTCTTTACCTTCATGACGTCTATGGAAAATGCATGTTTTACATATATTGATGGACTTCTAAATAATTATTTGTATTTATGTACCATGGGAGAAGTGGGCAAAGGATCTGCATCTCAGGCATCTGCAATGAGTCCCAGCCCTGGGGATGTTCAATGCTGGGACTTCATGGGTTAGGAACCTATGTTACATCCCTTTGGCAGTATACAAGCAGCCACCTTATATCCATGCCCGGTTTCTAACTGCAACGTGATTCCAGAGCTTTCCCTCTCATGGCATATGTATACAGTATACATTCATATGCCCAGCTACCTGGATATGGATTCAATTCATCAGTCATATTGGTATATAGTGTATGCTGTGACTCAAACTATTCAATCAACCCATAGGATTCTTTGCAAGGAGTAGTAATTTTACCTGAAGTGAGAGTTATTGTGAGAAGAACCAAAGCAGAACTCTGAAGCCCCTTTCCCTTCTTCCCACAACTCCTCCACTTATCTTAATTACGACTTTCTGAGGGAGACAATATCTCTAAATGCACCAAAAGAGAGATTTTTCCATGCTGTTTTGCCACAGAAGCCAGGGAGATTATCCTGATCATTTCATGCATACAGCATAAACTCCACCCAAAGATTCACACCAAAGAACCAGCCAGGCTTATGCAGGTGAGATAACTCTACAAATATTCCACAGAGGTCTTCCTTTCTTATCACAGACACCTGAGAAAGCATGCCACTAACTTCACGGTCAGCTGAGACTTCTGACATCAGAAAGGTTTTTGCATGTTTCTGAGGCATTGCTGGATAGGTGGATCTTTCTGCCTTTGCATGGTTCTTGCTTTTCAGCCTCCTCTAACCTTTTAGGAAACATTTCTACATATTAACACATAGGAAAGTGGGCACTCAGCTGACATAAGCAAACAGACATAGACAAAAACTGAATAAAATGGAACAAAGCAACATTTCCATCTGTACATCAGTTCGGAAAATGCTATTTCCAGACAGAATTCCAACTACAACAGAAGTTTCTAGTTAAGTGAGAAGCGGTATTAAATTCCACTTGAGTCTGATTTGTATGGTCATATTTGAATCATAAGCGATTTCTAACATGTCAGGTATTTCTAACTCTGACCAACTGGGAGCCTGTAAACTGAGAGCTTGTAAACTATGTTTAAAGTGATTTTCAAACATGGTAACAGCCTAATATGTTTGCAACGCAATTTGTTAATTGCAGTCATATGTGCTAAGAAATTATGCTGTGGACTACCGAAGTTACACCATCATTTTGGCTAGCCTACTTTTTTAAAAAGTAAAATTGAAAGAAATGCCACTTTGCCATAGAAAGCGAATGCCTGTTAAAATCGTATCACCTTAAAGGAAATCGGAAATACAGCTATGAGGAAAGGCTGTTTTGCAGATGGATAAAACTAATTCTTCAGACCTGTACATTGGACTCCAAAAGCTTTACTTGATTTTCTGTTTGTTTACTTAAAAGCAGTTGCTTTGGAAGGACCCCCCATGCTGTTTGCTCCACAGAGGGGTCTAACACAAGATGAATGCTGTGGACTACAGGTTTAACTTCAAAGAATAGGCATACACAAAGTTATGTAGTGCCTAATTCCACTTATATCAACTCTCAGTGAAACTGACAGAGAGTAAGCACCTCTGAGGACACGGTCCTTTGACATTAACGCGGATTCCTCATTGGGATCCAGGTCCATGCTGTTTTGGACAACAAAACAACAGAAAAGAAACCCCATTTTGCTCCACAGTCTCCTTATTCTCTCCTATACTGGAGTTTCTCTACGATTGACCATGGTTCCCAGTAGAGGACACAACAGCCAAACAGCTGGTCTAATTAACTGGAGTTTTTCATTGTAATTAGTAACAACAAGAGCATAAAGCAATCAATAGGACACCTTATGCCGCTACTGCTTAAATCTCCTTTGACTACCCCTGGTTCAGCCATACCCTTGAAGCAGATTTGGAGAGTTCTTCCTGCCACTCTCCCATGCAGCATCAATTTTTAGCAAGGATAATATTTGCTATTATACTAGAAACAGATAAGCCACATTCTTAACCTGTGTGATGCAGCTAAAAACCAGGTTTAAAGAACATATCGAGGAGCCGAAGGATTTTTTTCTTATAAAGCAATTTAATTACCTCTAACGTTAATTATATACTTGACCAATGAGTAACATAGTACGATATTCACACAACTGCAAACAAGTTGCATACAGACTTGTGCAACACACACGTCCCACTCAGGCTGCAGGGGAACCATGCTCTGTTGCTTCACTGTACATTCAGCACCTAATTTTAATTTTGCATGAAAAAAACAATTCATTAAAAAGCCATTTTAAACTCTTTCTAAGTAACTACTGAAGGACTTCTTCTTCATACATTTGAAGAAGAGATATATAACTGTAAACCATCTTCTCCAACTGAGAGACCAAAATGCTAAAATTAGCCCCTGGAATTTCTCCTTTGGGTGCCAGTTTGAGTCTTGCTCCAAAGGACCACTAACAATCCTCCTGACTTTGAAATTGCCCGCAATTAGTCAATAAGGCCTATTTGTTGATGAGCTGCACACAACTCCCTTGCAAAACATCATGTATTTGTAACCTCATTTTACAAACATGGGATTTTGTTCCAGTCTCCTGAAACTGTACAAACACAAAGAACTCAGACGCTCTCTCAACTCCCATTGGAAGCGACAAGTGAGTCCTTCTAAAATTGCAGACATGCTGTCAAGTGCAGGTGTTTGTAAACAAGTTTGGAAACGTTTCTAATTATAAACCCTAAGAATTAAAATTAGAAGTCCAATCCGCTAGCTTTAAAAAAAAGAACTTCCAAAAGGGTTCATCTAAATAAGAGCAACCAGTGACGTTTAATTTAGTTGCAAGAGTGCAATTTCTGTGCAGAGCAGCATTCTGGTCTTCATCAAACTTTCCACTATGAGTTACAGAACACTTCTTTTTAGAAAAGAAGTATGATACCATATGAATGTTCCCAAAACTTCTTTGTGGCCAACACCAAAGTTCAGATTTTATGGGGAATTTACCATGCCAACCTCCTAGGAACACAAACCAAACTCTATTTGAAGGACCCTTCCTCTTCTGGATGAAGTTCTCCCTGCTAACCTTACCTACTGTAAAGCTTGGCTTATCCTGCCCTGGCACAAACTGCTGGGGATAAAACTGGGGAAGGCAGAAGCCCTCCCAGAACTCTGACTAATGCAGATCTTGGGACGCTGTCACAGAATTGGTGGTGCCTCAGTCTTGCCTTCATCACTATGGTGTGGAGGCCAGAAACGTAGCTCTAAGGAGCTACGTTGACTGATACCTCAGACAACGGGTGGAGGGAAGCTAATCCTGTCTTTGTAACCCCAGATTGCATTTATAATGCACTATGAGGGGATAGTACAGGCAAAAGAAATGGACTTTACCTCTGCAGAAGCTTTGGGAGAAAGCAGAACTTTTACCGGACTCAGGGGGAGATGGAGCTCTTTATGGCAGGGGTGGGGGAAAGGGGGTTAACACTGTAATCTCTTGATCTTCACATTATTTCTTAAGGGAAATATAATAGCACATCAGAATGGCTTTGGCTGACTACAAGTGAGCAAACATGAAATAATTTCAGAGAGGCTTGACTACAGCCTCACTTCCAGCAACTCTTGCTGCACTGTCCTGAAAAAGCTAGAGGGGAAACGGATTAAACAGTGAGAACCTGCTTCAGGAACAAGGAGGGACTAGGCCTGTAGCACAGGTAGGGCTGTGAGGGGTAGGCGAACACCAGCTCTTTGGCCCCTGCAGAGCTGGCCTCCTCCTTCTCCACTGGGATGCTATATGATAGAAGAAAAGCCCAAACCCATCCTCCTCAAAAACCAGGACAGAAAGTAAGCTGTGCTTGTCCCATCACCCTGAGGAAGATGTTTAACTTAACAACCACTATCCAACCCCTCCTTTTTCTTCTCTTCCTTTCCTTTTTCATATTTGCTGTGTAAAAAATAAAATAGCAGTTTCCATATTTTTTCTGGATAGCATTTTGGAACTCATTCCCTTCAACAAACATCACAGTACAAGTTCAGTGCCTATCTTGTAGCTAGAAAGTGTGGTGCAGCATCAGGATGAGAATACAAACGTGCTTTTAAACCAAGAGCCTTGCAGGTGGCACTTCCTTTGCTGCAAGCCATGGATATAACCTGGAATTGCTTATTACTTGAGCCAAACCCTTTTTTGTGTGCCTATATTAATGTAAGGGATGGAGGCGTCCAGTTTTTCTCTTTGGTGGAGGGACCACAGTAAGTGGGAGCAGACTAAGGGCACATCTTGCCTGCAGCTGGTGGTCACTCCCCCTCTATTCATTGCCTTGGGTACCTCTTCCCCCTCTTTTCCTTGGCTTGAGTACCCCGTCCTTCCCATTCCTGGCTGGTGCAGTGAGAGCTCCCTCTCCTGTTCCAGCCTAACCAATGTTAAACCTTGTCCTACTGGAAGCATGGCCTGAGTGAAGAGACCAGGTTCAAAGGCAGTCCAGTGAGCCAGCTTTCCTGTTAGAAACTGGCACCAAAATACATTCCCTGAGGGTAGGGGGAATAGTATAATCCTCCATTTAGAACCTATGCAAATGTATTTCTTTATTAAACGTAGATACATGTGCACATGCACAGCTTAGTATGTATGTCGGAGTATGTATGCGATGTGTGTACATATGTGCACACATACATATATAGCATTGCAAATCTTGAATGCCACTAATCTCATTGCTATTTTAATTCAAAGTAAGTATAAAAATCATTAGCTTCCATAAGCACTTCTAACTTCTGAAGCATCTACGCTTCTACATGTATCTGTACTGTGTTCAGCTGGAAAAACATTTTTTCCTAAAAGAATATAAATTGGAGCTGTGTTTGCAACTATTATTTTTTTAATTTTTTTTTATTTAAACCCATGTTTTTTTACATGTCTTTTAATTAACAGTACATATGTATTTAGGAGATTCTGCATCACATCCAGACCAGATAGGTCAATTAACCCATTACAGTTTTTCTAAGATATTAGATGAAAGAAAATACATTTAGGAAATGCTTAATTGGAATTAAACTAAGCATTTGAGTGCTAAAATAATACCAGATAGTCATTTATTTCTAATATTTTCTGCATGCTCAAAATGAAAGCATGAAGAGCAGCGCAAATGCATATATCTCCTATCAAAAATAGCTGAAAAATACTACAGAAGAGTGCCTGCTGGGTTGGTTATAAAAGTAAAGTATAATCCATTAACTGCTAATTAGAAGCATCAGAAGCAGGCTTTGCTGCAATAAGAGCTGGCCCCTAAGTAGATGTTTCTGTAACCATTTAAAGGCACAGGGTTTCTCCAGTTGCTGAGAATGGAGCTTGGATGGTTCCAGCATAAAGGCCATGTGAAAAGAGCCTATGGCACTTGGCCATGCTGCCCAGCTGTTTGCTAAATATGATGACAGGTGCCAGTTTTTCCATTTGATCGTGGAACGTAATACATCTTCAAACAAATTTTCCCCAACTCGCCTGCTGCAGTTACATTGCAGAGATTCAAAGAGAGGAATGTTGGTTGTTTTTCCCTCTGACACACACATATTGCAGAGTCTTTGGCTGATATTTCATTATCTGCCTTTTTCTCAAAGCTGGTTTTAGTTGTATGTGTTAGTTTGCTTTTCGGTGCTACTGTTGGAGGACAATAAAGAGCTCTTGGGTAAAGGATTTAATTATGAAGAAATTAAAAAAGAAAAAAGGGGGAAAAGCTACTATTTATAATTAGACTTAATAAATTTGATCTGCAATAAGGATGGATTCTCTTCCTTTCTCTCAACTACTCCCTAAAGAGTGAGAAGTAGTCCTATAATTTCTCCTGTTCTTAATCTAACTACTTAGCCAAACCAAGGTCCTTCCAACTACTGAAGGCCAAAACGACCTCTTGATCCAGTTGCTTATATAAAGGCCTTTAAGGGGTCAGGGCAAAATAAGGTGAAGCCAAAAGAATTGCCAGCACCACAGTTCCCTGCAAGAAGTTACCAAGACATAGAAAGCAGCAACTATGACATGAGCAACAAAAAGATGATGCCTTGAACTGGATGACAGGTTCCAAACACCAACCATGCCGGATGCAGAGCCAAAGGGAGTTCAGATTCCTCCAGGGCTTGAGTGGCCTTGAGCAGTGGATGATGACAGGATACAAGTCAGGCTGCATAACTTAAGGAATCAGGAAGAAAACAGGCAGATAACTAACTTCCCCTGTTATAAAGAGGGACATAGCTAGTGCAAGGGGAAACAGTTCAGGTTAACATTTTGGGCTTTTCATTTACATTAACAGACCAAATAGTAAACAAAGGAAGAAAGTTTGTGTGGGGCAGGAAATGAGGGGATTTATGTTTTTTTCTCTCTGCCTTATTTTCATTTAGAAATAGAGGAAACTTGTTTCTTTCTTTTAAAATGGTAAAACAGCTCATCAATTTGTAAAAAATAAGATAGCAAAAGAATCATTTTCTAAAGTATCTAAGAAACAATAAAACTAAGACTACAGTAGAAATAACAAAATGAAACTTGGCTTAATCCAATACAGCAAATATTTGTTAACCCTGGCAGCAGCTTTTACAAGGCAGGTAAGTATATCTGTTATCATTCTGTATGTAAGAAAACAACTGTAAAATGCCCCAAAGCCACGGAGGAACTCAGTGTGAAAGACATGATTACTAGTTCAGAAGTTATCTGATTCGGGTCACATGGTGTTCCAAAAACCATACCTAAATATAGTATGCAAGAGATCTGCACAAAGAGCAATCCCATCATGGGAACACCCTAAACTCTCCACAAAATTAATTAGGGTTATTTTGAGGCAACCAAACGAAAGTGAGGAGGAAGAAAACAGCCCTTGTCCTGCCCAGTTCTGCAAGATGGTCACTGGTGCACCCAAGACCCAGTTTACAGCCCAGGCATATGCTATGCTTCCCAGGGAAAACTCTGCATGGCACTAATATGGAAGGCTGGTGGAAGGCACAGTGTGGCTGTATTAAGAAATATGGCTCATTGGGAAAGAGGAGGATCCAGCAGGTAATGTAGGCATAAATCTCCAGGTAGGAAGCCAATACTTGGGCTTCTTCTGTAGCTGGTAACAGCATCCTTCTAACAGAGAAAACACCTTTTTGGAAAGTGAAGGTCCATGTAAATAATGCCCCCCAGCGCAGACCAACACTCTGGGGAAAGCTAATGCTTCCCAAGACAGAATGAGAAGAAAATTCCCTGTTAGAAGTTGTTACTACTGAAATCTTTCAATTAGGATTGCCCCTTCCCAGGGAAGAGGATTCTCGCACAAAATACAGCCTCTAGAGCTAATTCTAACAGCCTTTCCTATGTTTACACATCAGAAGCAATCTCATGGGAAAGCATACAAAAGATCCTCAAAAAGCAGAGGAGCAGGAGAAAGGGAGGAGCTTTCCTTGGGTCTCTTTTGGCCCTTCTCTGTAAAGTAGCAATGCTGAACACCAAACTGCCATTTGGCTTATCACCACCACTGACCTACAAGCTGATTTCAGCAAGCTTTCACAATTCCTCTATAAAATATATATTTATTATATATATATAAAATATATATATAATATAGATTATATACATACACATAAAATATATATATACCTGTTCTAAAAAAATAAAAAAGTCTGCTTGTGGATGCCAAGGGGAAACTCTTAGAATGACCAAAATGACCTGTTTACCTTTGCATCACCTTTGTTCCTATGTACAGGGGGAACCCCCATTCTTCACTCAAACATTAGAACAAGCAGGACAATTTCCATATTACCTTGAAGGCCCAGGCAAAGCTGAAGCAGGGGCTACGGAGAGGAGGGGAGTGCTGTGTCAGCAGGTAGAGAACAGGCTCTGAAGCCCAAACCATGTGGCAGGTGCTCCAGAAGGCAGGTAGCGAACAGTCTGAGCACGTATGGGACACAAACTGCAAATTTCGGCTTGAACGCTTCAGGCTATTAGCAGGTGCTTCAGGCAGTCATCCAAATCAAAGTAAGAAAGTGGAAAGAGCCAAATGCTGGTTAAAGAGGTTTCCAAACGTGAAAATCCCAGTGCGGGCAGATAAAGCGTTCCCCTGGTTGTGGGAGTGGGATAGTGAGGAAAAGAAGACACAAAATATATGCATTTTTCTGTAAAAAAAGCTGTGTTCGGGATTTTACTATCCTGTACTCAAGCCCCTGAGATGCAAATGTTGGCTAGGATGCTGAGATCAGCGGTTTTATGTCCTCAGATGGTTAGAGACAAGGCAGAAAAGAGCTGGCATCTGGGGCAAATAGAGGGCCCATTTGATAACGCTTCACTTGAGCGTGAGAGGGTTTCCCCTGTGGGTATTGTCCCAAAGAAAGCTCCAGGCATGTTTAGACTGCTTCATTACTTGTCACATCCAGAAGGTGAGTCAGTTAATGATTACACTAACTCCCTTTTGACTTCAGTTTCACATGTTTTCAACCCAAAAACTGCTCTCATCAAGTCAAATGCCACTTACAGCAAACAGAAATTAGGAGGGTACCAGCTATTTAAATCAGATGGTCACTTGAACATTATTGGTGAAGTTCTCCTCGCTGAGGGTTGCATTCTTTGCCAGAGGCTAGCAGGCTTGACAGAAGGAGAGAAACAAATTCATTTCATCAGAGTAAGATGAGTCAATATGTGAAGAGATACTTCCATCTGCTCCATGTTTCTGGTGACACGACATTACCGTATAATTTGGTATACATTTCTAACAGAATAGATGAAACAAGATGGTTTGCTAAGTACCATTTATGTCCCACATCAACAGGAAGTTCTCTCGAACCATTTCCAATGTATGGCCCTGATATGAACAGCAAAGACTCGCAACAAAAACGCTGAAGGGAAAAACATGTTGCTGCTTATTTCAGAGAGTTATGGCACACACAGACAACTATGGTGCACTTCTGAAAAGGAATTCTGTTTCTCAAAGTGCTTTCCGAAGAGGCACATTTTGTCAGCTACAGAAATCACCAAAGGAACCTACTGTGTCCAGCAACTCACAGACACACACAACTTACTAGACATAACCCATCAGTAGAGCGGCCTGTGCTGTTCCTGCATTAATTTTGTGTCCCTGTATGCTACCAGAGCCCTGGGACTTTCATGGTCTGTTGGCAGCAAATGGGCTGAGCCAAAAGGGAAGGTTCCACCTGACTAGGCCAGGAGGACCTATATTAAGCTTGTCTCAGCTGGAGGTCATTCTGCATATTTTGAAGGCTGCTTTCTTGGTAGTTGGTCAAGCAATCAGTGTTCAGATATTAAGAACTTAATTCTCCTAACACCCATATTACACAGAATACTTCTGGAGTCCAGAAGTACAAGATTTTCATTTATTTGTTTTTTAATTTTTAAACTGATTGACCAAAGCCATTTCTTTCAGGGCCAAGCAGGTCCTTGGGTTTGTAAAGCAGTTGCTTCAGTGTCTCATTTCCAGTAGGCTTTCACTAGTCCCGCAGCCAAGAATTCATTTTCACAATTCCAAAAGAGTTTTTGATACTTCCTGACCAAATGGTTTTGCAGTAGAAATTGGTTTCTGCCACCATCTGTTATTACATAGTTTGGAAGTGCTAGCATTTTCCTTCAGGAGGGAAGAAGTTGGGGAGGATGGAGGACTCAATGGCCAATCCCAATGGAATTAGATATTCTGTTCTTTAGTGACGCTTTATAGGGAAAGCCTGGCCTATTTCTCAGCAGTTGTGAAATTGTCATCAGCAGGATTCTTTACAAAGCTTGGTGGCATATGGAATATATTGCTCACTTCTTAGTAGTGTAAAAACAACCTTGCTGCATTACTGAGCTAGGCAAAGAAAGCAGGTGCTTGATAAAAAATATCCATCATGAATCAAGCCTTTACAGATTTTGTAAAACCCTAGACAAGAATATTTTGGAGAGAATTATGGGTTTTAACTAACTTCAGAGGTGGGATAGTCCAGTAGAAATGAGCATGTGAAATCACCATGTCACAGGATAACATCCTATTCTGCCATTCACAAAGGTAACACGTTCCACATGGAAAGGAAGTGTCATCCCCCTTCTGTGAGATATTAAAACTACAAGGGTCCAGTCTCCATTTCTGATGCAACAGGAGACTATTTATTTAACATCAGTTTTAGGTTATCTCTTTTTTGTCAAAGCATGGCCTTATTTTTACATCTGCGGACTAGCCAAGAAGTAAACTAAACAATAATAATAATAATAATAATAAACAACTCCCATGGCATCCTGATGAGCATACATGCTGAACTGTAAATACAGGGCTAGAATTTCAGGAGTTCAAGTTCTCAGTACAGAAAATACCCAGAGAGCAACAAGACAGAAATAAGCTTGTTGAATTTACCTGGCTCTCAAGCGTGAAGTTTTCATATACTGTTAGAAAAAATCCACTAAGACAAACTGACAGAAAAGGGATTATGAAGAGATGTAGTTAGCGTCCCCACTGCTATAAATGCCACAGTGAACGTCCATTCAGCTATCCACACGCACACACAAACATATCCACGATGTGTTCTGCTGTATCTAGGAGAATGGCTGCAGCAGGTGAAACCAAAGGGCCACTTACACTTACAGGTTTGTTCAGGACAGTGGCAAACAGGCATATAGTGACAATTCCCCAGACTGCTCTTCCCAACACCCATCTACTTGCAGCTCATGGACTCCCTTTAATAAGATACACACAATTTTTCCAGACTGGCAACCATCACTTGCAGGTACTTGCTCTTTCAGGGCAAGGTTCTCCTACTACATTGCATGTTTCATGTACTAAATGAGCTGTTACACACCAATATGGAAAAATCCAGCCTGCTGCCCTCATCCCAGAGGAAAGGACAAAACAAGTATTTGGGCACCACGTGCTGCTTGAACTGCTCTACAGGTCTTGCGTGCATGGTCCCGTGGAAAAGAGGGGTCTGTTGCAGCCATTACACTGTCCAGTGGGAAAGATCCTTCTGTGATGGTGGCAGCTTAGAAGTCCTGCCCTAGAGGTTATATTTTTGAGTGGCACATATACTAATAAAGCCATAAGTACAGTTGTGCCACCGACAGGGCTCTGAAGCTACCTTTGAAATCTCCTGCCCCTGTTACAAGAGGACAGAGTGACCTTTGAGCAGAACAGACACACTGCAAGACACAGAAGAAGTACCAGCTACATAAGCAATCATGGGACAGTATATACCTGTCATCTCCCCACAGTAACACAGCAAGAGGATCACTGCTTTCCCAGTGAAGTCCAAAAAACTACCTGTCGTTCAGAGTTCAATATGTTTGCTATTTATGTGCCTCCTTCTTGCACCAGCAGCTACTATATGCTTTACCACCAGGAAAAAAAAAAAGGGGTCAAAAGAAAGAGTCAGTGTGCAAGAACAAAAGTCTCTCCTAGCAGTTTCACACTCTATTCATGTAACACACAAACCAGAATTAATGCAGACTAAAGAATACTGTCTAACTAAGCAGGCTTAAACAACACTTAGCTCATTTATGGTGCTTTTATCCAGAAATCTCAACATATTTCACAAAGGTGTGCAGGCTGGGGAAGAGCCAGAATGCAACACACCCCCTGACTCACAGGCATTTGCTCTTTCCATTACACAACATCACTACCTCTAGGTATGAGCACACTTCTCTTATAGTTGACATGGGAAGATGAATATGTGCATCAAAGAAATGTTTGGCTTTTTTTTTAGTTTTCTATACACTGATTGCTTTTAATACCTTGTTTTAAACACTCTGTATTTCAAACTAATAGCTTACAATGCACCTATGCTACTACTATATGGAGGAGTAATACTTCAGGGAAGATGCAATCCTTCTTTCCATTATAGTAGGAAAACGGACAGTAATCAAACTTAAATGCCTCTTCTCAAAAACCTTATTCTTTTCCATTTATAAAGGAAAAAAATAGCTTTAAAGATTAAGGCAAATTCAAATTATGATGACAGAGGAAACAAAAAGAAAACCATGAGGAGTTTGATAGAAATAGAAAAAAGCCAATACTTTGCTCCAAAAGAGATAAGCTTGCAGAAATTATTACAGAAGTAGAGTTTCATAACAAAATTCAAATGGCCAACATGGAACAAATACATATTTGGAAAACTCAAAGTGTTACTTTCAGTGTGACCTGTCAAAATCAGTCTGGAGAGCAAAGCGAATCAATAAAACACACTGGTGCTCGCCTGCATTCTCAAATCACAAAACTACCCTTTCAACAAACAAGTTTCAATCCTCACTACCACAATGAGAATCCCCAGTAACACCTCAAGAGATGCACGTAAATACCACCGTTACACCTGTGAAACCACATCTCTGATTTTTAAGTTCGTATTAAACAAGGAATATTTAGCATACATCAATACCTATGGGCTTCTGAAGAAGGAAGGTAGCTAATATAAACTGCGTATGAAAAAGAACATGTCAAAGCTTTCTGATTTTTAAGGCTTGCAATGAAGATAGTATTAGTTAGAACAAAAAGGGACAAACCTACCAAAATTTTATCTTCATTCTCTGCAGCTAGAACTGCTGGCTCATGAGTGAATTTGCATAAACTCGGCTCAAAGGAGACACAAACAGCATCTTTTTAAGCTAAAGATTTTCACCACCTCTTAAACCTAAACCAGGTTTAAGAGTGGCCCTAAACCAGGTCTCATCTGTGTTCACCCAAATTAGCTTCTTTTTGTTTCATTCTATTTTCATGTATGTATAAACATCCTGAGCTTGCCTGTTCTGCACTCCCAGTCTGCCAGCCAGATTCCAGGGACAGGAATGAAAACGACCACCTATAAAAACTGTACTTCTGTGTGAAACAAACTTTACAGCAGCAAGACTAAAAACCTCAGAAGTTCCCCATGGTCTTTGCCTATTAAAGCCCACAGCTTGCTAACAGTTTAGTGTCAAAGAACAGGGCACTGGCTTGCATTTCTGTGCAATGGGAAGTGCTAGGGTAATCCTGCTTCTTTACATTTCAGATCACACTGTTTGTGGAGAAAGTTAACAACACTGGGATGCTCAAAAACACCCTGTACTATTACACGGAGAATGCAAGATGCTTGCTGAGAAATAGTGCTGACACCAGCATACAGTTGATTCAGCATGAGTGATAAAAGCATATTTTTGGTCAGGTCAGGCAGTATTTGACTAAAATAGGATTAAATTCTCATTAGACTTGCTTAAAAAAAATCACTTTACACCCATTCCATCAGGCTGCATCATTCCCCATCTTACAATATATTCCACCATCAAAAAGAAAGGGGTAAGCTTCTGTTCAAATGAGCAGAGGCAGGGAAAGTCCTTGAAAACAGCAATGCAAGGAAGCAGAGGGAAGGATTTGGTCAACTGGCATCCAAACAGAAGCCTCCTGCTATTTCCCACTGAGAAGTAACAGTAGCTGGGCTATAGATATGTTTGTCAAACAT
Organism: Pezoporus flaviventris; assembly: GCF_033815535.1. NCBI lineage: Eukaryota > Metazoa > Chordata > Aves > Psittaciformes > Psittacidae > Pezoporus > Pezoporus flaviventris. The sequence continues at coordinate 832,665 of NW_026892631.1, forward strand.
ATCTATAGCAGGGATAATTAAGTTAGTGCAGCAAACTAGGTGCATGCTTTGAAGTGTTCCTGCAGTTGCTACACTAACCTTTCTTTCACCTAGTAGGTTAAGCTCCCCATCTCCTCACACATATTTGCAGACTCATGACCTATCCTCTGTCCTCATTATCACATCGTTACCGATAGTGGAACATCTCAGAAATGATAGTCAAAGATTTTATTATAAATAAAAGAGACTAATAGAAACCTAAATACAGACTTCTGTCACACCAGAATAATCAGCATAATCCTTATGGCTTCTTTTTGTAAAGTAGTTCATATACTTTATAAACAAACAAATATTCCTACAACATAGGTATTGCAATTTTTTCTTTTCCAAGGCCTTTTATAATAAGCATCCAAAATCTTGATCCTGTAACTGAAAAAACTGAGGAAAAAACCATTCTTGCCCTGCTTTGCAGAAAAGCCCCACTGACATTTAATTTACCATATTGGTATCACTCAAAAGAACAGGGTCAAAATACAAAATCGAAAACTTTAAACCGCTGTCTTTGGCAGTATTGTTTCTTATTCCATAATGTTAATAGCAGTGATATCTTCCCTGCAAAGCTCAAACCTAACACGATGCTGAGGATTCTGCTCAAGTCTGTGCTGGGGTTTCTGTCACCATTGAGAAGAGCACCACAGGAATATACAGAATCTACAATGATAACAAGACTGATTCCCACTGATCTCAACAAGGCCAAGGCTTTATCCTGTATGCTTTTCCATACAGCTGGAGAATGATTTCATATGCAAAGATCCTCACTTACCTACATACTCCTATAGATCAGAGTTCTCTGCTGCCTGTTCTTTAGCCAGCTCAGGAGGGGTCTATCTCTATCACTGATCTCACCTTTTCTACATTAGGTTGCTATGAAAAAAAGATATTATTACCTTTACTTAAATCAGTGTATTTTTAACCAGGATAAGACCCTGCACACACAAAGACAGTTTCAAGACAGCAACTTGTAGCCCAATGGATGGGATAAGCACATGTACTCCTGAATTTCACTCCACACAGAGGTAACCAGCTTTTACTCCTGAGCAAGGGACACAATCATGATAAAGATGTACATGCCCTTGTGCCTCCTCTATTATACAATTTCTACGTATTTTGTCAGAGACCCCTGTGCTTTGGGTATTTATAGGTCTGAGAAATCCTAGTTCAGATATGAGCACTATTAACAGGCCAAGACACTGCTCTAACTGTCCTTGTAGTCTGTCCTGTGGAAACATACAGGCCAACAATTTCCAGCAACATCAGCTACTTGGGAAAAAACAGAAAAAACACCCTCTCGCTGCATTCGCTTATTGTACCTTTGCCTTTACTTTTAAGTTAATCTTTAGTTGTGGTTATTGCCCCCACTATTTCATTCTGCAGGACGCTATCTGGCTGGCTTAAGTCATACCTCCATTTTATATGAGGACAAAAAAAAAAATCTCAGCTGTAGTCCTTTACCTGTACCCATAAAACAACCCATAAAAATGCCTTAAAAGAGGCAAGCAGCAGACTTACCCCCTGTTCCTCAGCTGCTTGCAGAGAGACAAAGCAAAGCAGCAGGATGAGGCTCAGAAGTTTTCCCCAAAATTAAGACCTCTTGCTTTTACGACAGCTCTAATCCCACCTCAGAAGCAGCATGTCACCATCAATGATGTGAAGCCCACAGCCTGACAGGGACTCCAGTGCATGGAGCCACTGTTGGTACCAGGAAGCAAGAGAGACCAAACTTCTTCCTATGTGTAAACTCCAGATTCAATTTTCTGCAAGATTACTCCCCAGTAATTAAAAGGTTCTGTAATTTATCCTTAAAAGTGAGTCATGATGAGATCCATCAGAATCGATCTCTTTTACTTCTGCATGTACCATGTGTGTGCATGTCCTATGTAATATGGCTTTACCAGATGAACACTGGCAATATTTTCCACTAATTGCAAGAGTTACTAAACTGAACCTTAACTAAAATTAAGTTGACTATTAAAAGCTCAGTGAGTAACCCAGCAAACGGAAGCGCTGTATATAGGATTTAGCAAGCACGCAAGTGATCTGGCAACCACCAAGGCACAATATTTGCTGAACTTCCTATACCTCAAATTGGTTCCACACGATAGTCATACAATAGTCATAGTCCATTATGTTTGAATGATTCAACACTCACAATACCAGTTCCCTTTTGCAAGTGGCCAGCAATAGGTTTCTTTACATCACTTTACTGTGCTATACCTAATTTGTGCTTGGTTTTATCTCTCTGTATAACGTCCTCGTGGAAGTGCAGGCGCAGATCTTCTGCAGTAAAAGGCATAATACAGCAAGATGGGAACACTCACAAGCCTGCCCCTCACAACTTTCATGTAACTGTTTGTCCTTAAAATGCCAAAGAGAGATTACGTAATACAAAAGAACAAATAAAATGATGAAAGATGCGCTTAGGAGCCAATGCTTGTTTATATTAAAATGCCAAAATAAATGTGTAATAATTCAAGCATACTATTCTGAAAACACAAGTTAGTGGACTGAAAGTTACGTTAATTTATAACATAAACTCTCCATTAAAATAACAGATCTCCCTATATCAGTTTTTAAAATACATGAATAATATTCTTGGCTATTAAGATGTCATTATCATAGACGGTCCTACAAATTTTAGCTATGTCAGTATAACACTACTAGGTTTTGGAAGGAATACACATAGTACTTGTACATGTTAAGTTTATACATTATATATAGGTTTTTTACGATTGCAGTGTCTAAATTTTCAGAGAGTGTATTTTATTTTGTACTTGCATAGTTTCTAAGCTATACAAATGTGTTTTACATTCTGGATTGTTCTCAGGAATGTACACACATAATCATAGAAGGTTTAAGGTTGGAAAGGACCTTAAGATCATGTATATATATCAAAAGTAGCAATAAATAATACTAAGGTTGCACATATTTTAGCCATCTTTGACAAAATAGGAAACTAGAAATTCTCTGAGAAAAAGTTTTCTCTTTAAGGGGAAAAGGAAATGGTTTTATCTGTTAATGTGGACAAAAGGTATGGGCAAATGCCTGTACAACTTACTCAAGTGGAATTCTAACAGAACGCCTAAATACTGCCCCCATAGAAATTCCAGTATTTTAAAAAGAGAAGGTCAAAGTGAACAGATGCAGAGTTACGTGAAAGGGTTAAAGTTATTGATGAAAGACTATTTGCTGATAAGGATGCATCTATTTGAAATAAGATAGCATCCTGGACTACTCGAACAAAAGTCTACAGAAAACTGATAAATCAAGGAACTGAGCAGGATTTAAACAAACAACAGACATGGCTGAGAACACACAAAATGTCACGAGTACAGCTGAGAAATAAGTGATGGCACAGGACCACTTATTCAGCTACTAACAAGACATTATTTGCTCTGGCCTCCACAGAGCAAGACAGCTATCAATCCAGCCACAGCTCCAGAAATGTTCGAGGCTGCAGCCCTACAAATGTGATGATTGTTTCTGGGTGTGCACACAGAACACTCCAATAAGTCAAAAGAAACCAAAACATCTGCCCTATATCACAGAGTCAGGTGAAACCTTAAGTGACTACTTGAAGATGAAAATTCTTCCCCCTTAAAGTGCTTCTTTCCAAAACTGCCCTCCGAGAAAACCTCTAGGAGCAATAATTTTGCATACCAGTACCAAATTTTCAGGTGCTCTACATGTGTGATACTCCTGTGTCTTGTGCAGTACCAGCAAATTTACAAGCAGCCACTGCACAGACAGAACAGGCCGTACCCATCTGAAATCCCACTTCTTCTCTAGGACCTACGTGTTTAAGCAGTGATACCCAGATTTCTTTGTTTTGGTACCTTTTTCGAGGTTCCCAGGCTGCTCCTGAAAGAAACCTCCTGGAAGGTTCTTTCCTTGAAGGGCACAGCTGGAGGAAGTGAGATGCATCACACAGAAACCCACTTTACAAGAGGAGCTCATGCTTTCTAAAGTCTGTTGGGATGTGGGGGGAAAGACGGGAGCAGAGAAGCTTGACCTTGTCAGGATGGAAGTGCTTGAGAATATCCAAAGCAGCTCTTTGGCCACCTGGGAAAGCCGGATATTGAAAACGTAGGCACTCACATAGGTTAGGCAACTACTAAGGTTAGATGGCAGTTCAGTGGGGATATTGAGGATCTCAGTTTGGGCTTTCAAAGCCTAAATCCCACTTAAGTCCCACTTAAGGCATCTAATCCTTTTGTGGATGTGGGCCTAATGCTGTGCCAGGAAGGAGAGAGTCTATGCATGCAAAAGCTGATGGTCAGTGACAGTCTGATTCTGTTAAAACTAAAATACACTGAGAATGACCTTATTTCGTACAAAGGAATAATGCAGAATAATCAAAGACGTGTTCTAGTCATGGAAAGTTAATGGAAAGTTAATGCAGCTGATACAGATCACACTCTTGTCTTTAGACCCTCTGACAGTTTTGCTGACCTGGAGAACATTATAAACCATAAATCATGGGTCTTCAATAGCCCATGAGAAGAAGTACATTTGGAAATGATCAAAAGACAAAATGAGTATAAGAGTCCTCAAAAAAAACTTCACTTGCCCACACCAGCATAGAGGTAAAACTAGAAAGGAGAAGAAATACATAAAACACTGCAAAGTTTATACAGAGTTAATAATTTAAAGAACAAGATCCTGTCGTTCAGTGACCAACTAGTTTGCCATGCTCCATGAAATGAAGTAGTTTTGGTTCAATTGGTTCCTGGTAGCCAGGAGTCCACCCAACAAAAGCTACCCATTTATTTCTTACTTACCTGCAGTGCTGTTGGGTGTCTCAGCCATGAAATGTGAGAAGACATGGATACCGGTTTACCCTATTCTCTACCTGCGGTACGCCCATCTCAAGACTGTTTTGTTTTTTAAAGAATAAAGTGCATGTTCTTTCACCACTTGAATTTAGTTGATAGGACTGCCAATATGATATTTTCATGTACAAAAAACATCTAATTGCAAAAGTTGTCTTTGCATAAAAGTAGTAGATTTTAATGTTGATCATGAAAGCAGTAGATTTGAATGTCAATCATAAAATACAACTTTTTGTCATTATTCTATATTACTGTGCTTATAAGGAAGAGATCTTTAATTATTACTATTATTACTATTATTATTATTATCTTAATGGTAGATATTTCTGCTGTCCTCAAGTAGGCACTGCAACATTTGCCTGACTGCCCACACTGAGATTTCTCTACAGGCAAAACGCTGAGGTCTCCATTTTGGGGATTCAAATACATCTTCCCAGAGCTGTGCTTCAAATGGGAATTCTGGTCTAAGTCTCCTGCTACTGCCCATCAACCAGCACCTTATCAACTGCGAGAGAAACAAAGGGCCTCCCAGTCCTTCCTATCTGCAGATGGGCAAAGAGCTCCGGCAGCTCACCCACTAACTCTTGCAAGGTTTGCATTTCAAAATCAGTATTTGATGTTTAACAAAGAAAAGTATGCAAGCAAGCGCATGTGTCACATACCTTGAAAAGCAAAAGATGCTGTGAGCAAAGGAAAACTACCCACTGCCCCATGCCAGCGAAGTCCAAGGGACCACAGTGCACTCCTTCCTTCCTGAACACTGCATTATCCCTCCAGAGTGAAACCTGTTTTCTTCTGCCAGGCATAATGACTCGAATGTCCCCCAACTCGTTTTCAAAGAGTGTAGGAATTACTAATGCTTCCTAATGATCTCAATGCTAAGGAGACCAATGCAGTTTCTCCAATTGACTTGGATACTGGCCTTGAGTCTCACTGTGCTTTCACCTGCATTTTACTTTCAGTTCTGGATTCATCCCAGAATAAATACGCAAAGTCAAGGTGGTATCTGTTCTGTCCAGCCACCTCTTCCCTTTTGGTAAAGTGTTAATATACTTACAGGTCTGATCCACTTGTAACACTGACACAGACAAGCAACAGAAAATATTTTGCAGCTTGGCTTGTATTTTCTTTTAAAAATTCCTGTTTGAGGGCTTTTGTTTTACTTCTCAAAAGAATTTGTTTTCAGTAGAAATCAGCCTATTTTTGCCTGCTGTTAATCTATGTACAAGCTAAATCCTACCTTCCCAACTCACACAAGCAATCGCCCCCTCCGTCTGGCGGTGCAGCTCATCAGAATAGGGAAAGCAGGATTTGTCCTGCATCTATCTATGCATTTTAGTTGCAACTTGTGCTCAACAGACACTGCTCAGAGCTGAAACAGATTGATAAGAAACTATTTGAAATACTTCTGGCTGAAAAATATACAAACCATAATTACTGATAAAACAGCATAGTATGTATGTGACATCTGTGAAATACAGAAATAACCTAGAAATATAGAAAGAACCAAAGTTCCAATCTAGAACTCTTATAATCTATGCTTTCCAAATGATATATATATGTCATGACAAGTAAATACACAAAACGGTTAAGTCAGTATGTTGCAAGGTGACAGTGCTTTCTACAGAACAGAAAGGGTTAATTATTTTGAAAAGGTTTAGGGAGCTATGGGAGTTTAGATTGGCAATGATTTGAATAGTTATATTAAATAGTTAATAGTTATATTAAACAACGCATAAAGTTATTTTTGTTTGCCTTTCTTACTGCTGACCATTCCTACCCCAGGTTCCTCTTTACAAAGCACAGGCACAGCAGGGAAGTAGCACCCAGGAACATATGAAGGGAGAGATATCAGTGGAATGCAAGCAGGCTTGGGAGAGAGGCCCGGTTATGAAAAGAAAGTGCTTAAGCAGGGACATTTGTGCCTCATCTATGTGTGCTAGAGAGGTCTGGTGAGCGCATGCCCAGGGAGGAGGATTTGGTTATGGTTAGAATTTGTGAGTGACAGCCATGTGACAGCTGGGAGTCAGCAAAGATTTTGTAGGGATGGAAATTCCTGAGATAGGACACACGACTGCTCATGCGATCTGCATGTGCCTATCATCATGCTATATTATAATAGCTGACACCATGGTTTACCAGTTCTCCAAAAGAGAGGCTATAAATTAGGAAGAGGATTTGAGGAATGGTGGGTGAGAAATGAAAGTTGTAACATTCAAAAACGGAGGCATAAATATAACTTGTTTTCATGTTATCAAAACAAGAAATAAAAAAACCTCCAACCAAACCCACAACTAGTGAAACTTTGCATTTCCACTATTTATCTTTAGTGACAAGTTATTATTTCCTTAGAATATATATATATTTTTTCCTTGCTAACTTATCTAGAAAGGCCTTGGTCCTACAGACACACTTGATTTTAAGTACGTGAATAATCCCCACTGATTAGAGCTATACTCACATTCTCAGGATCAGGGCCTAAATCACAACATACAATTAGGCAGAGGCATTTCCAAAGAACTGCTTCATTTTCCCTTCTGGGGGTCCCACACTAATGAGAAGAAGCCAGTGGAGATGTGCAGTTTAACTCAAACCTGGAAAACTGAAATACTTTCCCTTTAACACTGAATCCAAGCCAATACAGTATCACATGACCTTTACCGTAATTTCTATTAAAATCATTTCATGTCTGGTTGCTTCTGCTATCCTGGCTCATTTGTATTGTTTACAACAAGTCATTGCTCTCGACAGTTAGTGGTGGCTGAATCCATGGTTACCAGTTTTTACATTCACTGGTTAAATGGAATGCAGCTCTTCAGTGGGGTTTCATGGAGAAAGCTCTTAAGAAACCACAATCCAGCTATCAATCAGGCTAACCTGGGAGAAATTAATCTGATAAACAGAAGTATCGTTGTGTATGAAATATTTATTGAAAGGGAGCTCAAGGCTTTTATTAGTTGCAGTCACAGAAGTGGGCACATTCTGATCAGGCTTAATGCACAGAAGACTTAGGTTATATGGTCTATGACATTCATCCATGTTGTGCCTTCTCTGGCGCTCACTGCAAGTAAAACTATCCAGTTGAAGGCTTAATATATATATATGAATACACACACACACACATACATATATATATGTAAATCTCAAATACTTATTTTATCAGAAATGTGCTCAGAATATAAATGGTGCTTAAATACAGGTTTAACCAGACTGCAGTCCCGGCAAAGTAACTTAAACAGACACAGACAAGATAGTAAAACACAAACCAGACAGCCTTGAGTAGAATCCAATTAAGACAAAACCCACCCCAAACGGTGCGATGTTGTTAATGACTAAATTAAACCTGCAAACAAATATATTTTATTGCTTCCTAAGAACAATATGCACTAATTCCATTTGCCCTGTTATTTATAGTTTGGTGTAGGGTGGGGTTACCAAAATCAGAAAGCAAAGCAAAAAACTTATTTGTAAGATGGACACCCCCCCACCCCCCCACCCCCTCGCCAAAATCCTTTAAAATGCCTAAAAACATAAGAAAAGTTCTCTATAGTTTGATGGCTACAATAATCGTCCCACAAGCTATATGACAGCAACAAATAGTTAAATCAAACATATTACTACTAGCTCATCTACTGCAAAGTCACTGTATCAGAAGCCCGAATTGATTTGCTTCCTTAGAACAAACTGAAAATGAATGTAACATAACATCTGAGGAAAAAAAAGGAAAGAAAATCCCTCCTACCCTGCTAATCAGATACTTTATAATGGTTGATTGCAGCTTTGCACCATGCTATTGTTGCCTGTATCATACATACTTACAGGTTCTGGGTTCTTCCAAGAGTTTGGTGCAGTTTCAAGGACAAATGTCTTAAGGAAGTCTTTCTACTGTGCAGCAGTGATCCTAGCTCTGATCTCATTACATAAGCAAAGTGCTACAGCTGACAATATAAAGGAAACTTCCTGCGTGAAGAAGGAATCTTGGAAAGTCTCAGGGTTAAAAAGGCTGCTTAAACGTGCTGCTTGATTTGCTCCCTAGTTGTGTATATACACAGTAGCAGCTGATCTCTGTTTGCAGCCCTGCAGAAAAGAAACCTTTGCTGAAAACCAATGGCATCACATTTCAGTGTGGAGCTACTGCCAGGCTCTGGAGAGCAAAGCAACCTTTGACAACTTCACCCAGTTCCAATCACTGCCGTTTGCTGTGTGTCCTACAGGACTTTTTGAAGCTGTATTATTTACTGTATCGCTTTTATTAACGCTGCTCTGAAATCCCTGCATCCCAGGCAGGCAGAATACAGGCAGAAGTCTCCCTCACTGTAATAGGAGGTTTTGACTGTGTCATGACTGTGAGCTGCAGAATTCACCACAATATATTTTGCTTTGCCTTGATTGTGGCATTTGCAGATGAGAAGCTGTTAGCTGCGCTCAAAAGCATTTTCTGCCTTAGAATTGCTAAATTAAGTGCAACAGGCATCCTGTTTATCCTAAATTCATCCCGAGCCTGCCTTGCATCAGTCACACACTTCTCAGTGGTGTTGTTTTTTTTTTTTTCTGATACAGAGTACAAGTCAAAATATTTGGGGAGTGGGAGGGGGCTGCTTCTTTCATTTACTATCTTATCCAGAGCCTTTAGTATTGTTCCCCCCTTGGACTAAAATCGTGGAGCACAACATCCCAAATCCAGCAAAGTTTGGTATTCTGACCAAAATCCCAGTGTGACTCCAAATACCTATATGTTCCATATATATATACACCAAACATATAATGTTATTTGTTATATATATGTTTTATATATATCCAGAGCCTGCCAGGGATGGGCAGAACCTGCATCCGCTTCCGCGGTTTCTTACTGCTGTCCAAGTAAACTAATAAGACCAGAAAAGCAACATTTCAAAAGAATACATCTGCTAGAGCTATTCCAACTCCTAAACCGGGAAGCAATGCTCCAAACACATCCTCATATTCAATGTTAAGGAAATATCAATAATTAATTCAGATTTAGTTGTTTCACCATTTAGCCCAAGGCGATTCTCCAAAGAGTAACTGGGACCATGCATTCCCCCAGCAAACGGCCAGAGGGTGACTGTAAAGCTTGAATACTGCTTTCCAAATGGGACCTACTTCTCTCTCCTGGATAACCAGCAAACCTCAGAAGAGTCCATTCTCAAAGTGCACAATTACAGAGTATGCTTAGGAGGAGTTACGGGTTTTTTTTCCTGGGCATTTGTAAAACAGATTATTCATGACCCTCTTTTCCCCTCAGGCACTATGACTATTCTAGCTACTAGTATATTGCGTGTTATTTCTTTAATATTATATTTATTTCAAAGGACAGAAACCAAAACTGACAGTACATCAAGACAGCATGCTCTATGATTCAAACAGCAAAATAATTGAGATCCTCTGGATACACAACATCCAAGTGTGCGTTTGCACATTGTACACGCACGCGTGAGCTCACTCACAAGCACGAACAAGTTTAAGGGTTTGTGGCCCAGTTTTCAGAGACACTCAGTTCAGGGCCTCACCTCCCTTTGATAAAAAGTAAGAACAAGCAAAATCTGATTAGTAAAACATTAAAAATAAAAGGCATCATTTATAGCAGGGTAACCATACCAATTCAGCATGCACTTCCACCCACATGCACCTCTCCTTTAGGAGCAGAATCCTATCCACCCCTGGACTGTGTCATATAGGAGAAATGAAAGTGTGTAGTGGCACCAGCAGGATTAATCTTGATCGTCTCCCCAGAGAGACAGTGCAAGGCAGGGAACTGAAATGCTGGCTAAGAGGCTGGGCTCACTTGACTGCCTGCGTCACCTCTGTGACATCACCTCACCTTTCCGTGCCTTAACTAGCACCATCACCTTTAACGCCGATTGCAAAAGCAGTGTCTGTGCTGAAAGACAGGGATTGCATGTCAGAGAAAGGTAAAGGGCTAAAACCTGAAATTGTGCATCCAGGTCCCAGCTGTGGCATCAAAGGGCTATAACCTTGGGCTGCCTGCTCCTGGGGTGCCAGTGCCCAGCCTGCCATCTGGACTCCACACACCACATTCTCAACCCTTGTCCAGGTCATCTCTTTCAAATGTAGTATGACAGGAGAGGGTTTTTTTTCTGTTAGAAATTCAGCACAGAGTGAAACAAGCTCTTTCAAGTGTCTGCATAGAAAGGATGAGACTTCGGAATGCTGCATGAGAGCAGTAATCTGACCGTATTCAGCAGTCCTACCTACACAGCCCAACTGGCACTTGTCAAGTGCTGGAGGATGTCCACGCCACAGTAGAGTCCACTTCTCCTTACTTCTCCTTTATTATCATGTTCTACCCATCACTGCTGGGTCAATATGGATGCAGGGACACAGCTCCTTCAGCTACCTCCTTTGTGACCATATACATATATTCTGACCACGGGACACACAGGAATTGCCAAATCCCTCCTCCCAGTTTTCCCAGCTATACCTCAGCCTCCCATACTGTCTTCCCTTTTTTTTCCTTTCTGATTTTGTCATTGGATTTTGTTTTCACAGCAGGGAGCATACTAACAATTCAAGGTCCATTTTCCAGCCTTCAGAGGACAGGATAAAGTAGTCTGACTACTAAAGAGAGACCCCCAGAAAATGTTTGGAGAGGATGTGGAGCAAGACCTAGGTGAGAAATTAAGAGGAAGTTGATCCAGAGTATGTCAGAAGCTATAAATCTCCACCCCTTCTCCACCCATCCCCAGGGTGGCCGTCGGAAACCAAGCCCACTGCCTACTCTTCTGAAGTCTAAACTAGTACTGATGCCCATGATGGGCCATGCCCTGCCTTCCTGAGGTCCACCAGTTGTTTCAAGTTTAATTAATTCATGCAGGTCTTAAAATTCAAAGACATCATCAAGAGGAAGTCATTTGAGGCTAAAACTACTAACAAGTAAAGCAGCAAATTCTCAGTTTAAGCATCCATCTCTGTTGTACATTTTAAAAACCTGTTTTTAGGAGTCAAGTAATGACAGTCCATATTTCTCTCCTAAAAAGATATTTCTGGCTCTTGTAATAAAAGAAGAATGACTGAAGGTAACCACAATAAAACAGAAGCCAGTGACACTTTTAAAAGTCACACTTTTTAGCTAGTCTCACAATTTTCAATAAGCATTAATGGCTTTTAATTACCAATCTCTGAACCCAATAGGAGCATGCAGAATAATGAGAGCTACACCCAAAAGCACCTGCAAAGTCAGGCTCCAAGAAGCACATCCTACCCGTTTTATTCAGCAGAACCTTAGGATTTTGCTTAAATATTAAGCCCCAAAATCCGTTCATCTGCACCTGCCTGAGCTCTGCACAGATGCTGAATATGTCCTATCCCCAGTCTATCCACATACATATTAACTGTGACTACTACTCGATTTTCTTTTTAGCACTTTAAGGCATTTTGATCCTCGTCAACGTATGGAATACCTTCCTCATCTTCACATACTGAGTGGCTACGTTATCCTCATTGAAATTCCTCCACAAAAGTCACTTCTCCTTCTGCATCTATTAAGGCTTTAAATCAAGACTAATATGATCATCAGGAAATCTGTGTGACTTAAGCTGCTTGTTGCTCCCATTAGCAGCTCTGCACTACCTGATCGTTCAAGATTCTCCTTCCTGTTGTATTTACTATGATTACATTTTGTGCTACGTGTACAATTAAAATTGTTTGGGTTTTCATACTGCTCTTGTCTTTCATTTGCTCTCTTAAAAGTATTCAGCATACTTTTAAACCAATATAGGTGATAATACAAATGTAAATATCGCCATGGAGGTATCACAATAAATTTGACGTTTGGTATAATTCATTCAAGGCATCTAGATCCAATTTAAATACTTTCCCAATTTTAACCAAGGCTTCATCACCAGATGAACTTAAAAGAAGGTGTACGACTTCATGCTATGCTGGTAATCCACCCTAACTGGGAAATAAATTTTCAGTGATTAAGTTGAATTGTTCATATAAAAAGCCAGCTTCAGCTTTTTACCCATACAAAATAGCTTGGAAAATATATACTGCATGTGTTTATTATAGCTACAGTTGCTATGAACATCTATAACTCTCCGACAATTTCTTTGATTTATGTTCAAAAACATACAGGGCATGAAATGATGCCTGCAACCTTAAATTTCCCTCAAGAACATTGTGGGGAGAAGATATATTCCAAAACATCATGTTAGATTCCTTGTTATGTCTCCTTTTTAAAATAAATGTATGATAATCAATTACACATGCTTCAAAGCAACTGCCACTAGATTCCCCAACAGAAAAGCTGTTTGAGGAAAGTTCCATTTTCTTTCCCCTAATGGTTGAGTTAGAAGAGATCTTGCTCAGATATTAAAGGAAAAAAAAACAACTGTATTATAAAGGATAGGCTCTGCTCAACTTGTATATGCATGCACAGGTTTGTGCTTGCCTATGCTTGACTTATAACAAGGTTTTCAGAGAAGTAATATCTCCACTGATCAACATGCTAACAAAAGCATGTGTGTGTGAAGATCTCGCACCTAATCTCGTCGTATACGCTTGTAGTAATCCAACTGATGTCAAGAGAATGACACAGATGATAAGTTAATGTATCAGGCTCGACTTTCCTTTCAACCTCAATATGCAAAACATTCCTTTAAGAAGTCTACCCAGCTGTAGTTTCCACTAGAAACAGAAACCTGCAGATGTTTATGGGAATAACAATTAAGCTGAATGGCATCTCTCTGCCATAAAACCTGGGTGCACGTAAGACTGGACTTCGCAGATCTGCCTGAATTCCATGCAGAAGCTGAAGTGCTTGTTTTCTCCAGGGTACCGAGGCTGATGGGTTATATGCCATTAACTGGTGAGCATAATATGGGTATCTCCACAACCTCATGACTCTGGCACAGGGACAAGGGCAGCATCCCTGTGCAGCATCCTTGGGCAGCACCCTTGTCCACGATGAGGAGACCAGAGCACATGACACCAGGCACAGAAAAGGTCAGGACCTTTTTTTTCCCCCTGCACCAGGCAGTTTGTGCTGCCTGGTAGCAGCATAGGAAATGGAAGTTCCCATTCCCTATGTCCTGCGTATTTATTGTTTTGGGTTACACCCCAAGCTAGACAGCTGGCAAACAATAGAGAAAAGCGGACTGGATGGGACAAGCCTCCCTAAGGAGGACTGACACCTAGGGGCATTGAGTTTCAAGCAAATAGGGAATAAGGTGGATCCAAGACTTGCTTCAACTAAAGAAAAGCCCTCTTCAGCCCTGCAAGTGTGCACCATTTTTGTGCTCAATCTGGAAACAGAAACAAATACACCCATCCACCTTTTTGTTTGTTTGGGTTTTTCTGCTGTCTTCCTTTGAATTAAAACGTCAAAGAAAGAAAAATTCACCAGAGAGGAAATACTGGCTTGCACCCTCTTTGGAGTCCAGCACTGTTTTATCCATTACTAATGAAGCCGAGGAGGAGGAGGGGAGATTACTGGATGGGCATGCCTATTGCCCATGCAGCCCCAGCTAGATAGCATCAACAGTTGTTCTCCTATTTTCACAGTGGGAAATAAGCAGGTACTAGCTGTATAGGAATAATCAGGAGGAATCTAGGTCAAAATCAAAGCAACACTGCTCTGTCCATTTCACAAAATTCACATGCAAACACAACACTCACTTGAAAACAAAGAGCTTGTTTGTAACATTTATCTCTCTTCAATGCCTCAATGCTAAACAAGTGCACAGATGTCGGCCTACCTTGAGTAAAAGGCACTACTCCTTTCCCGGGACTTTGGAAAAGGCATCCAGAATTATTCAGAATCAACATCAAAATGCAATATTGGGAAATCTGACAATCATTCTTTGAGAAAGGCAGGCTTGAAAGGCTCTCTTGTTCGCGGGTAAACCTTCGGTTAGTTTTTCTAGTGCTGGTGGTTCAATCGAAAGGTTTGCCAACTGCCCCCTGGAGAAAACTGGAGATCTGCATTTAAATGGAGATATAGTATTTCCAAACGCATGGTACCTGCGAGGCAGATACTGTCAAGGTTTCTTAGTGAGTGGATCTCAAATTGTATTAGGTACATTTCAGTGCTGTAACTATCCTCATTTCGTAGGGCTGGGGCTATTTCCATATCATTTTTCTGCATGCGTGCTTTGTAATATTTGTCCTGATAAGCCAAAATTAAACCCTCCCATCCACAACAAAGCCCTCACCTACCAACAAGAAGGAATTACAACCTGATGTATAATTTTCTGATATGGGCGATGAAGGCTATATTAGATAATCTTAAATAATTGAAAACTCTGATGACTTAATCGAGTAGCGAGCTTGGTTTACAATGCAGCCAATTTAGAGCCATAAAAACACTGTGTAAAATTTTTATCTTGTGGTTGACCATTACATATCCTATTTATTATTCCAAAGCATTTCAACAGCATTTTTTTTCCTTCATCAATGTGGATGCTGGCATTTAGCACCCCCTCACTAATAAACACATGTGATTTTCTTCAAACAGCTTTAGGAAAAAAGAAAACACAAAAATTAGCAGATCACTACAAAACTGTTCTTTGTTGCAATAAGCATCTTTTTACATTTTGACTTGAACCGACTTCATGTGCTGCAAAATACGCTTGGAACTACCAAGACTTACATATAATAAATCAAAGCCATATAGGTGAGTTACAAAGGCGGGTGTAACAACTGATACTGACACATCAGAGAACCAGATAAAGGGGAAAAAAACCCAAAACCTCATGAATACTTTGCTGCTAATGTACCTGAGTTCAAAGAGCAGCATTCATCTTAGGAAAATGTCTTCATTTTCCTATCAGAAAATCATCCTAACCTTCCAGAAAAGTTTTTGCGAGTATACAAGGAAGGCAGAGGAGAACATTTAGAGTGCAAAAGACACTCGCGACGGGTTTCAGCCACACAGGCATCAGTCCAGGCAGCCGTTCTCTGAAATTCAGGTTGCAATTGCAATGTCCCTGTAAACAAGGTTACAGTGAACGGCCCTAGATACCCTTCTCAGCAGCACCTTCACCAGGAGCCCTTCAGCTGTCTACTTAGTTTGTTATGCCTTATCTCGCAGCCCTGACATCTTAATGCTGATTCAAATTCAGGATTCAAAATGAAAGATGAAATATCTCTGAGATCACTTAATATTGAAATACCATTGCAGTAATAAGTGGTGCCAGAGCTGGAGATACGGATATAGTACTCCAGTGGTAACCTTTTAATTTCTGACAAAATACTAGGGAATAACTGTGATACTGCACACACAGTGACTGCAATCGGTTTGTTTTCCTTATTTTGATAATGAATGTCATGCTTACCTTCTTCTGCCCTGGCAAGATTTTAAACTGTGAAGTCCTCTACAAGGAGCTCTGCCAGGTTCCTGGACAGCCATGGAACCCCTCGCACCACAGCCCCACATCCCCAGCACGCAGACCCATGGCTACCCTGATGCTCTCAAGACACGGAAGATCATAACCACATGAGTCACTTCTAAGGCTCACGTTCTAAGGCTTTGGCTATTTTCAGAGGAAATGGAACGCACACACCATGCGTAATCTAATGTAGGTTATATTGTAAACTACTCCCATCCTGAAAGTGACCGAAGGTATGCTACACCAGAACATTTTGTCCTCTGAAATAAAACAGGGAAGTAACACTAGAATGTATCAGGCAACTTTTACACTTTGTATTTGAGACAGGGTGGATAATAAACGCTTAAAACTTGGGGGCTTTTATACAAAGGACATTTCCCTGCTGGCCACAGACAGGCTTGAAGAGGGGTGGGCGCCTGTTTATGGGCTGGGTTATGTTTGCTGTTAGTCTCCTACATACTATGAAAAGGTAGGATGGGGCAGGGGGGTGTATGAGGAGGGTATGGGGGAGAATTACAGGAGAGAAACCCAAAAACCCAAGCTGCACAGTGCCTGTCTTCCCACACTCCCGTTCACCTTCATTTTCCTCTCCTTTATATTCTACTCATTTTTACTTGCCTCCCCCATTATTTAGTCATCTCCTAAATGCAGTCCTTTCTTTGCTATCATGAGAAACACGTTAACTAGACCAAGTACTGGGAGTGCTTCCCCTGCAAGCACTTCAAAACGTACCTCCGGACCACTCTCCCCTTCGTAGCATTAATGCATGCGGGAAAAAAAAAAATATAATAAAATAGAAAAGGGAGAAAAAATCTTCCCCTCGCAGCCGGGTCACATTGAGGCTTCCCCACACCCGCAACCCCCCGCACCCCCTTATCAGGACCCAAAGCAGGAAGCGCAGAGGGAGCACGCAGGACAAGGAGTTCTCTTACTTTTCCTTCGCCCCCTCCGCACCAGCTGGCCCGGCCGCGACTTCCGACGCCACGGCAGGAGCGGGGCAAAGCGCGTCCCGCATGGCACGGATGGGCGGGCAGAGAAGGGACGGGAAGCGAAGGGACGCCCGGCAGCAGAATTCCCACCCCCCGCCCGACGTGCAGGGCTCCGGCCAGGCCTGCGCGGCTCCCACGGGTCGCTCGCAGAAGTGTTCCAGGAAGGAGAAAGCGGCGGGGAGGGGGACGGGACGGAGGCAAGCAGCCCCCCCCTTCCTTCACTCACACCCCATCCTCTTCCTAGACCCCCCCATCCCCACGGCCTCTTCCCGCCCCCCCCCCCCCCCCCCGCCCGGACACCTCGGGGCACCCACAAAAGGACACCCCAGTGGATGAAGGGCGGGGGCATGAGCAGCCGCCGGCACAAGCTTGGAGAGTCCGGTCCTCCTGACCCGCTCGCAGCCGCTAAAGCCACCCCGGGACCCCAAACTCTTGCTGGCCAAAGCCTCGCCACTTCCCCGGCGCTCCTGACCCTGGGCTGGGGGGGAGGACAAAACCCTCCGGGCTAGGATCTGTCAGCAGAAAACAAAATCATTCTCCCTCCCCCCTTTTAACCCTCTACCCGGCCCGACAGTCTTAAATAATTATCGGAGAAACGCGAAACACTGAGCCCCGGGCAGCCGGTGCTGCCATGCGGCTTTTTATGGGGGTGGGGGGGAAACACACGGGGACGACCGACTCCGAGCAAGTGCAATTGACAAGGTCTGAAGGTGGAATGGGGGGAGGGAAGGGGATGGGGGGGGGGGGAAGCGCTTCTGGAGCGAGCGGCTCGTCTCCGTGCGGAACCATGCCCCCCGCTGCAATGTCAGCTCGCGGAGGTGCGGGGTGGGGACGGGGAGGCCCCACTTTACCTGGTCAGCTCAGAACCGCAGGCAGGCTAGTCAGGTGAGTCGTCGGGGATTTTAAAGAAGCCGAAGCCGGTTTCTTTGCTAGGAAAGTCTACAACACCATGCAGGGACATTGCAAAATCTTTACACACGCCTCCTTTAACCGGGCTCCCGCGACCTCCGCCGGCGAGGGGGGAGCCGCCGGCGGGCTGCAGGCCGCGCAGCGCCGCGGCGGGCGGGCGGGGGGCGCGGGGGGCGGCGGCGGCGGCGGGCGCGGCCCCAGCGAGGGAGAGGCGGCCCCGGGCTGGCGATAGCGAACGCAGACCCCGCGGCTGCGGCCTCGGCGGCGGCCCCGGGCCTCCCTGCCGCCTTGGTAGCGCCGGTCCGCACTCGGCCTGACCCGGGACGTCACGCCGCCTGTCTGTTTTCTCAATGATAACTTGGCAGGAGAAGGGGGAAGCGGCCGGGTTTTTCCTGGGCTCGTTACTGGGTACGTGCACGTTTCCTTTACATGCGTGTTTTTTGGGGTTATTTTCCCTTCCCCCCCGCCCCCTTTTTTTTTAAGGGAAATAATGAAAAGCCGAGACAGGAAATCCGGGGCGCGGCGGGGGCTGCCGCCCCGCGATGGTGGCGGGGTGCGGGGAAGCAGCGGCGCGGCCGAGGGGCGCAGGCATGCGTTCATCTTTTTGTCTTTCATTTTACCTTCAGGGTGACATTCAGTGCCGGGCGAGCTTCGCCGGTCACCGCCAAGTCTCGCCTGGAAAACAAACCAAACCAAACAAAAAGAGAAACCACCCCCCTTTACCCTCCCCGAAAATAAAATCCCAACCTGCTACCGAAGTGGGGGGGCAACCCAGTGGGGCGGTCGACAGGACACCTCGCCCAAGGGATGTGGGGATACTCGGAGGCACGCAGGAGCAGCTAGCAGCTGCCGAGCAGCCGCGGGATGGGGAAACTGATTGAAGGGGGGGGGCATCCCCGAATGTGTATATATATATAAATATATATATATATATATATATTAAAAGGCCCCCGAAACGCAGGAGGCGGCGTAAACTGCTCCTAGGCGAGCAGTGAGGATGCTGCCGTGCAGGCCTGGCGCTGCACTGTAGCATCCCACCCCCCCCCCCGAGTCTCCTCCAAGCCTCTGCAGGGGAAGCTGGGGGGGGGGGGGGGAGTGTGGGGGGTGGTGCGGGACACGGACCTCACCCTCCGCACAGACCCCGGGTTCAGTTCGGGTACCCCCGCGGGGCGCAGCAGCCGCTCGGCAACACAATGGCGTCGCTGCTAAGGACT
Organism: Pezoporus flaviventris; assembly: GCF_033815535.1. NCBI lineage: Eukaryota > Metazoa > Chordata > Aves > Psittaciformes > Psittacidae > Pezoporus > Pezoporus flaviventris. The sequence goes on from NW_026892631.1 coordinate 852,014, forward strand.
GGCGCAAACCCTGGCGGGATTCACTCGCGGGTGCTTAAACCATCTCCCCCTACCTCCGCCGCTGCGGAGCAGCTATTTCCGAAAGCTGGGCGGTTTTACGTTAAAAGAGCGGGTGAGCGCTGGCCTGCAGTTAGCACCGGGGTTGGTGTGAGCAGCGGTAGGGGCTGGCAAGGCACCTGCAATTTCTTACCTCGATTTTCTTGTACTCTTAGGCAAATCCTCTAAGTCTACACAAATGGCCCTGTTAAATTCAGGGGACCTTCTACATGTTGGGTTTAACCCGCGTGCAGAAGTATTTCCACGTGTAGGCCTCACTTAAAAACAAAGTACCCGTGGTAGCTTCGGTTTGAGTGCTTCTTGAGCTAAAGATCAGTTGCTGCACACACACACTGTTAATAGCCCAAACTGCCGAAACACCACGACACCCTGCACGGTGACCACAGGGCGTCCCAGCAGCGCCCAAGGTCAAGTTTACCTCTTTTTCGCTGAGTTGTGCACCACCTACTTTAATAACCAGTTACAACGTTGGGGATGCGCATGTAACTAGTTCATGGAGGGATACATGTAGCAGGGCTGAAATGAAATTAATTCTTCTGCGACTGCCTCTGTTCAGCCTTAATATTACCATTAGCGCTTTCATTTTCCTCATTTAAATACAATAAAAGGAAAATTGCCTTTGCTTAATATTGCTACTAATCAGGTGTTGCTATTCCAGTTGTTAGGTAATAAAGTCAGGGAGAAGTTAGTGTGCACCTTTTCTGTTGCTGGACTCTGCTCCCACTGGCACCTTGTTTTAAATGATGAGATCTCCTCTTGCAGCTGGAAACACAGTTGGGGGGGAAAGAAAGTCCCTCTCTGAATATGGTACAGTCCAAACATCGTTTTAATGAGCCTGAAAGTGAAAGCACTTTTTTTCTTTCTTTCTTTTAACCCAAGCTACTTAAGATGCTTTCTGGCTTGGCTAGAAAGACGAGTCTGTTTAATGTTTCTATTTTGGACTTGGTTTGAACAGCTTTTAAGCAAAATTCTTACCCGTCTTAACTATACTGTCTCAGCAGAGCGCAGCGTACATTACTGATACATATTTTTGGTAGACTTGAAAAGCATTTTGTACGGCTTGATCATTGTCTGTATTTCGTCATTAGTTTCTTAAGTGAGGCTCTTCTGATTGATGTGGGGAATTGCTTTGAAAGGATGAAGGGTATGGTGTAGCTACCCAAGATGCTACTTGCAATTATTCCATACCTCGGCTAAGAGGGAGATTTTTAGTTGTGATTGTTACACTTTTAAAAGTGAATTAGTTAATCAAATTGCTATTTTTGGAATGCACTTAAAAGAACATTAAAATGCATAAATTTCATTAAAATAAATGAGCAGATAGTCAACAAAACAAGTATTAGTCAAATAAGATCTCACCCATGGAGCCAAATTCAGCCCTGGTGACATCAACTGAGTTGTGCTTGTCTACAGCATATTTAATTTGGCTTCTGCAGTCACACAGCTGACACTATGTGGTTGTCAAATGTGTGTATATTAAAAATGGGTGAGCCGTGCTCCTCCAACATGATTAACCTCTGAAATTCACCTGGTTTCCATTTAGCTCAGCTGTGCCATCCTATCGCATATGCAATTTTTGGTTCTCATAAACCCCAGAGATGCAGAGAGGCATCCCCAACCCTGGTATTAGTCTAAGGGACATGAGTTGTCTCTGAAGCGAGGGTGCGATGAGGTGGATTTCAGCAGAGGCTCTTCACAATGGGCTGCATATATGCTTCAGTTAAAAGGCTGCACTAAAGTCTCTCCTGCCATCTTTCATTACTGTTGTTACTCATGCCAGTGAGAGTAAAGGAAAGGTTGGTATGTCTATAATCACACATTCATTTGCTATGTAGATATATCCTAAGAGCCTCTCCGCACAGGAAGATTATTCAGGAATAAGGTTGGATGTGCATGTAAAGCAGAATGTGCTCAGATAGCTTGTTCATTCTGGAATGACCGAGCTCTTTCCTGGTTTCACTTAATCCACTTTCAAAATGGATTAAGATAATTCAAGAAAGGGAATTCTTCTGCTGGTACAAGATTTGTCTACACATGAGTTTAGTCATTAGTGCAGTATACCTAATAGGTGTTTTGGAATGATTTGGTGCATAGACAAGTCCAAAGTCCCACAGGTGCAAACAACAGAATTTAGTCTTTCTGTATAACATGAGGTTAATTTAGGCTGGAGTCTTACCTACTTCTTTCCTTGTGAAGGATATTTAATTCATTACATGTTTTTAGCAAAAAATCCTACAACAGCTATGTATTTATGCTCAATTCCAGGATAGCAATGCCATGTGCCCTCCACTAAAGTAAACAATCAGTACCTTCTCAACTGCCTTGAAGTTGACAATAGATTCATTGCTGGAGAAAACACCAGTTTCTCAGTGGTAAATATTTTGAGTTGACTGTTGCAAACAAAAGCAAAACAAACCTAAAGCCCTGCTCTGTCCTTTTATAAACACCCATGATCCATTTGTACTTTGACTGCATGCCATTCAAAGCAATAGCACCCATTCTAATTCAAGAATATTAGTTCCTCTCAGATTTGCTCAGAAGGGCTCGTGGAACAACAGGCCCTTAAGAATAGAAAGCTAATGTATAGTTTGCATATGGAGATCTAAAATGGGGAAGAATCTATCTGAAACTCAGGCAGATGCTCTGAATGAGGTGTATTGTAGCACTGCTGGCATACAGGAAAGTTACCAAAATGATACTGAGAACATACAGAGTTTTTTGTGACTTTATGCCAAGCAGAAAGTTCATCAAATGTCATTTGGTCTCATTCTGTGCCATAGAAGAGGGGGGACTCCCTGACATGAATCGAGACTCTAAAACTTTAAACTTAAGGTTGGCTGTTGGGTGGGGTTTGTTTTCGGGTTTTTTTTTTTTGGGGGGGGGGGGGGGGAGAACTAGACAAAGAAATAATGTAAGCTCAGCTAGTAAAACAGCCAAGTTTTTGAAAGAAACATGAATATAAAAACTAGATGGCACAAATTGCTGACCCTTTAAACATTGACAAGGGAAAAGGCAGTAAAAGCTATGAAGATGAAAATCCCAACTCCTACTTTGTGTGAAAGGCTTCAATGTGGGGTGGCAAAGGGTACCAAGGGCTCTTCCCTTACGCAGGTGAAGTAATCCCGCTACTCTGTGTAACAGGCAATGATGCCACACATTGTATTCTCCTTCCTAAGCTCAGTTTGTGATTACAAGCATGGCTTTGCTGTCCTGTGTTGGTCTTGGTTGAGGATATAGAGAGTGGATTTCACATATGCCTCCCTCACACCAAACCTGCTTATTTAATGAGAAGCTTCCTGGTAAGAAAGTGAGTGTTGACTAAAGAAGGTAAAACACGGATAAACATAAAATAATCAAGTTCTTGGATTCTCTTGTGCTGGGTGGCTTTGAGCATGGGTCTAGTTTTGCTATTAAGGCTCAAATTAGACTAAGATCAAAGGCATCAGGAGCATGCCTGATCTGAAATCCTACTTGTGTAAGAGACTGGATTAGATAATTTCACACTGCTTCCACTGAAACGTCTCTGAGCCACCTGCAGTGGTGGGTTATCCCAGTTCTCTCCCACTTTTGTCATTACTCCTGTCATTAGGTTAGATAAAAGAAGCAGTTCTTTACTGTGAGGGTGGTGAGGCTCTGGAATGGGTTGCCCAAGGAAGTTGTGAATGCTCCATCCCTGGCAGTGTTCAAGGCCAAGTTGAATGGAGTCTTGGGTGACATGGTTTAGTGTGCGATGTCCCTGCCTTGGCAAGAGGGTTGGAACTTGATGATCTTAAGGTCCTTTCCAACCCTAACTATTCTATGATTCTATGATTACAGGGAAATTTCTCATCCAGCGAGGAAAGTGTCTTTAAGTTTCTGAGATGATGGCATGGGCAAGAGGAAATCTCAGCGCACAGCCAATGCAATGAAATTAAGGATCCTCTATGGGAATTGGTTAGTAGCGCCAATGGTTAATATTTGTCATAACAACAACCAACAGTTTTGTTTTTTGTTCTAACAATGTGAATTACACATTAAACATTAATACAAGTTATTGTACTTTTCTTTTGATCTTCAAGCATAATCATTTCAAATGAGAGTTTATACATGAGCATTGAAACAAATCCCTGAGTCATGTGAATTTACATTGGGTTTACTCTGGGGGAAAGATATCCCACGAGTTACTCATGTCTGCAAAACATAACATACTCATAAATCAGAAGGCAAAAATAAAAAGAGCTTGTATTTGGCTGTTGGAATGTGAATATCTGTGTGGATATTTGGCTTGTGCGCTAGTGGTAATGCAACATTAAAAAGTTCATTTATCAGAGATCAGGATTCGGCATGGGGCCCTCACCTAATAGGAGATCCAAGTCAGCTCAGAATAAGCAACCTCACCTTTTAGCTTCTGCAGTCTGGCTCCTACAAAGTAGCGACCCTAGCGTCAGAGGAATTTGAACCAACTCAAAGTAAAGGGATCAGAATTTGGCTTGCTTCACACAGACAAAAGTTGCCAAACTGCCATCATTAAGGAGTAATACTGCATATACTTAGCAAACTGTACAGTGCTGAGTGGCACCTTTCCAGATGTCCTTGACAGCCATCTGCAGTGCAAGGCTGACCCAGTCCAGACCAACTCTAGAACCTACTCGACCATATCTGATACCTGCTCCTCTTGGTTTAACATCAGTCACAAACATTGCGTTCCATGAAAAATATAAACACTCTGGACTGTGTATCTGCCAAGACAGTTGTTTAAAATACAAACAGAATTTAAGCCCTTTCCCCTTTCACACGCTACACAAATATTACAATAACCAGCAGTCTGCACTTAAGTAGTGTACGTGCAAAGTACATATGACTTACTGAGGAAAGTACAGGTACAAAACAGCATGATAGGCCTGATTCAGATAGGTACTGACTACAAGATTTTCAGCATGACTTTTGCCTTTCCAAAACAGGTCTCAAAGCCAGGGGTTTCAGAAGAGGAACGGCTGCCAAGGAGGTATTATGTTTAATGGCAGATAGGCTCTGTCTATGATTCAGGTCATAGCTCATGAATCTCAAAAGCCCATTAATGTATTTCATTCTTAATGTATAAATGCTAAAGGAGTCCTGAAAGCCAGAGATCCAGGATTATCCCACATAACTCAGTGTCCTCACAGGAGGCTACAGTCATGCTTCTCTGCTGCTTCTTTTCTGTGGCCTGGATAACCTTAAATGCTGATGGTAGAGCTTCAAAAGGAAGAGCAGAAGAAGCCTATGCATAGAATAGTTTATAGACTGGAAAAGGAGGAAACATGAAACCCTTCATCCATGAACTTGAATTCTTTAGCTGCTATGTTTTATATAAAGACAGAGGAACTGATACTGTTGAGTTGAGAAGGAAGCACCTGTGACACTCCATTAGGGAACCCCAGCATTGTTTGTGTGAATTAAGCCTTCCCTGAGGTTTCAGAACTTCACCTGGCATGTTAAATCAAAAGATTAATAGATTAATATTGGACCTTAAACAATTTTGGGCTGAAGGACCTCAACTACCTCAACTCCATCTAGACACTGCTTGAAGCACATTGACATTACCCAGCTTTAGAAGTTTCGTGAGTCTTCTGACTTTTCAAAAGCCTAGGAACATCCCCAGGCACAAGCAAAGAGCTGTACTTGCAAAGATGTGATAGATACAAGTAGAAAATGGTGTACAGAAGCTCTTAAGGAGGACTTCCTTAGCATCAGTCAGGGTGACAAAGCCTGCTGGACCACAGGGTCCCAGGCTGCATTCACAGCCCTGGGATGCCTGCTAGAAACACTCCCTGGTCATTTGGTGTGTTAGAGGTTCTCATTTCTAGAGACCTAAATGAAATGTGCTGATACTGAGCCCATCCTTCCTCTTACAGCTAAAGGCCTCCAGCAGGTGGTCAGGAGGCCAATGGGAAGGAGAGGACACCAGTTTTAACCCAGTTGTTCATGATGAAAAATGATGAGAAGAGTGAAAAGATTATTCTATAGAAGAGTGCTTTTACTTACATTTAACTGCTTAACACCAGTCGGAACACTGATTTCCATTACTGTATATGCATGTCATGGTATGGTGAAATCTTCTTCAGTAATTAACTGGTTAGAGCCACAGACTAGAAACCAGCTATGCAGCCAGTGAAAGCTGACATAGCTTTCATGAATCAGTGGACTCATACCAATTCATACTGGCTGGGGATTTGGTGTTCAATTTCTGATTAAAAAATTGCATTTTTCTATGATATTTGTTGGGCTGTTTAGCCTGGAGAAGAGAAGCCGCATGGAGACCTCACAGCAGCTTTCATTATCTGAAGGGGGACTACAAGGATGCTGAAAGAGGGACTTTTCATCAGGGACTGTAGTGATAGGACAAGGGGTGATGGGTTCAAAGTTAAAGAGAGGAAGTTTAGATCAGATATAAGGAGGAAGTTCTTTACTGTGAGGGTGGTGAGGCTCTGGAATGGGTTGCCCAGAGTAGCTGTGAATGCTCCATCCCTGGCAGTGTTCAAGGCCAGGTTGGACAGAGCCTTGGGTGACATGGTCTAGTGTGAGGCATCCCTGCTCATGCCAGGGGATTGGAACTCAATCTTAAGGTCCTTTCCAACCCAAGTCATTCTATGATTCTAGGATTTCAGTTGTATTATACAGCAAAGCAATAAAGTAAAAAGTTCTAAATATTTACACAGCCAAGACCAAGGCAGAACGAATGCAAAATCTTTGGCAATCAAATCCTACAACCACATTATTATATATTTCAGTGTTGGAGCCACGTGGATTACTCCTTAACTTCAGGGCAGCTCATTTTCTTGCCTCCATCTTTCCAGCCACTATTAGAGCTACAACCTTTCCATCTCTTTATGTACTAATCTGCCACCCCCAGGGAGAGGGGGACAAGTTACATGATGGGTGTTTGTCTATGGGTGAATGTCTAAATTTGAAGGCAAACAACTGAATTTTAATGGCAGAAGATAATCTCCAGGCAGTGCAGGAATTAGTGGGGCCTACTGCTACCAGGAGCTGTATGCTATGCTCTTCTCTCCTGCTGAGGTTAGCAGAATGCAGGTGAGATGAGAAGGATGCAGAAACAAGCTGCACAATACCAGCTCCTTCTCTGATGCCACAAATAACAGGGCAAGAGACCTGCTGCTATCAGGCCCAACAGAGTTGCCCCAGTATCAGTGCAGAGAAATGTTGACAAAAATAAGGGTAACTGCTCCAGATTTACACCACCAAAGATGTGTTCTCATTAGGTATTTATAGCCTAGTAGCATTGTTTAGGGGAAGAAGGTGTATTTATTAAGTGCTGTACAAAATACTTCATCAGATTAAATTCCTGCATCCAAAACCACAACAACAAAGATTGCAGAGGGAGGGTGACAAACAACAGGATATCCTGGGAAGAAAGTACACCAGTAATTGCAGCAAAGGCAGCCAGCCACAGAGGCCTTTGCTTCGCATAGGGTAGCGATAATTCTGCCAAAGAGGCAAGTGTTTATTTCCTTTTTAGCTATGCTATTTCCATTACATTCTTGAAGTAGTTTTTTAAAGCTTACAAACATCAAGTTTATAAAGCTGAAAACCTTGTCATATCTAAGACAATATATACCAATTTATCTAAATCTCTATAAGAATATGTCATCTAATATGATCTGAATTTTTTGTGGGGTTTGAGAGTTTAAGAAGTTTAGTGAAAGAGGGATAATTTTTGGTCTTGTTTTTGTCTTCTCAGAAGATTCAGGAAGGAATATAAAGGATTGTCGCCAGATCTGTATATATCTACCTGTAGATAATGAAACAGAAAATAAAAGATGCTTCAAAATATCACCAGTCTTAATTTGCTCTGTAGCGCATGGCAGAGTTTCAGCAATTTTCACCAAAACAAGGAGACCCACTGCAGAGTACTCTTTTCAATTTTGGGCTAGGCAATCATAACCCTGAATAGGTCATGAAAGGGATCAGCCTTTCCCGTGTTACCCCTCTGGTCAGATGGCAGCTCTGACCCCAAAAGAGACAAGAAAAGAGGACAGCCATGGCCACCTGGCATTACCTTCTTGCACAGAGAATCAGGCAGTGGAGGAGGGAGCTGGTGTCCAGCCAGGTTTTACTCTTCAGGCTGCCAAGTTGGAGCGCATGCTCCCAGTGGGCTTCTACAGGGGAAGGCATCGAGGAGAGCTAAGGATGGGGAGCTGATTCCCTTGCAAACACCTCTGCATCCCCCTTTGCTTCCTTCCAGGAGAAGACTAAGCATGCCTCTTATTTAGCCGAAAGCTTTCCACCTGATGTTGAGTATGTTAGTGTCCTGGTGGACACAGACACTACACAGCGTATGTAAAACGTAACTTCAAGCATGTGTCCAGCAACGACCTTACACTGAAGCCGGTTCTCATCTTAGTTACAGGAGAATTAATACAGAACCATAGAATAGTTCAGGTTGGAAAGGACCTGAAGATCATCAGTCTCCCTGACATTTTTTACTCATAAACCTTTTTTTTTTCCTAACCAACTAATACTGTTCTTTATATAAGCTACCCAAAGTTTAGTTGGGTCCATTATTCTTATTTCAACAAGGCTAATTTTACTTAGCACAGTTTTTTACACTGTACCGTTGATTACTATGGTACAGCTCATTGCAATAGAGCAATTTCACTAATTAGAAGACTTCACCATAATGTTTTGCTACTATTTCTGATGAGGATTAGAGCCACTAGCTCACAAATTCCACATCCACATCCTTTTGGAGCCATCCCAAGAACTTCAGTGGTCCCCCCTGTGTCTCTCAGGCTTCACCCAACCCCTGCTCTGAGCCCCTGTGACATGTGTGTCCAGTTAAGACTACAGAAGAGAAACCATGGTTTATTAACCACTAGTGTATTAATTTCCGGTTATTAGGAGACTGTTGCTCTACATCCCTGTCTGTGCAGACAGAGTATCACATTACTAAGTTACCAGGGCTACCTAGAGTTAACATCCAGAAACAAGTTTCTTCTATTCTAGCAGTACACACTGCTTCCTGGGACAGTTCTTTAGGTACAAGCCAAATGAAAATGGTCATTCTCACTATTTTCCACTGTGCCCTAGCTTTCTCTCTTGGCTTTGTGCAGCTGCAGAGGATGTACAATATGGGATGCTGGTTTTCCTCCCTATGGGTTCAGCGCAACAAATTGCTATGCAAGAGCAATTCCAGTGATTTCAGGTAATTCTGCTGTTATACATAGGAATGCAGGAGTTAACATTCAGGAAGTTATTTGAATACTGGAAAGACAAACAGGTCTTCGAGTCCTCATGCAGGTGACCATAAGGTACAAGCTTCATAGACATTTAATGAACAAAGAGTTGACACTGAAGAAAGAGTATCACAAAGCTCTTAAGAAAAAAGTTGAAACAAGGTTTTAGTAGTTTGTCAAGGCATCATAAAATGCATATGCTCTATGAGGCTACAACATGTATGTAGCACATGTATGCAACCTGCTGTGTAGTCCTAAATCCATCACCAACATATCATTGGGAACTTGGGCTTCTGAGAGTCATTACTCTCTCTGTGCCCCAGTTTTCTTATAAGAAAGTATGGGTTATGCCCTTGATATCCCTTGGATTAATAAATCAAGTCCATTCATTAAATGTCAGGTACTGTAATCAATCACGGGTTTATCACATCTGTTTTACACCCCCCCCCCCCCCCCCAAAAAAAAAAATAAAGCTCTAATATAAAAATAAAACTTAGATATGGTTGCAGACGTTTCAGATTGTGGAACATGAATCTTGGGATTTCGGTGGCTGCAATGCCAAACTTACAGGTCAGGTGAACTTCAATGTGATTCTAAAGATATTAGCATGCCAATGACAAGTGATTTTGTCTGCATCTTCTTCCAGTTGAGGAAAGACCTATGCCAGTCCCACCGCAATTCTTCAGTTATTTCCCCCATATTTTGTTTGTTCTGTAGTAAGAAACATTCAACAACCAAACCCCCAACCTCAAAAGATTGAGTCTGTTGTATACTTTTCCTCCTAAAGCATTTTTATTTTGGCATATTGATAAAAATGTATTTGCTAGGTAATGGGTAAAGGAACTGAGAAATAATCCAGTCCCTATAGTCACTCTCACTACTAGTGATCCTTCCTTACATAGAGTAAGGAAGGTGTTATGTCAGTTTAAATAATTTCTTCATTCTACCAAGACACACAACTTCCAAACCATAAACTTCTTCTTTTATGTGGCACTTCCTTTAAAGCAAGTTTGTCTCCTTGAGTATATTTTTCCCTGACTGTGATGCGATATATATACACACACGTATGTAAGTATCTATGGCACACATATACATCTCTCTCTCTCTTACTTGTGCCATTCAATTAGTGTTATTACAGATTAGAAAGAGCACAAAATTATCTGCCGAGTATACAGAAATTGGTATCACCCAGTTTAGAAGTGTAAGCTTGATTTATTTGTATTTTCCCTGAAAACACCACACCACCTGTCCCTAAAGTACCTGATTCAGTAGCAGTACATGTGCAGCTGCAAAATCACTTGATTTCCACGTGTCGCTGGAAACCATCACTGGATTACTGTATTTTTTGCCATATATAAATGATTCGATCAGCCAAAATATATTTAACGTTTTCTAGTGATGCAGAGCCATTATATGAAGATCTTTGAGTATCCTTTGAACATGGAGGAGTCACTATTCTGTTTCCTACTGTAAAATATATACTACTTCCAATGTTTTTCAACTGGACAAGATGAATAGGGAAGGAGGAGGGAAGAAAATCATCCAGAGACATCCAAGAAAAAAGATTTTGTAATATATAATTCAGAAATCTACACTGTTTTTATTCCTTGTTTAAAGATCTATATTTTTAATTATAAATTTGAGTATAAAAATATGAAAGAATAAGGTAAGAAAAAGATGTTAAATAGAGATTTGTTCAGAAAGTGTTGACTGATAGGCATATTCATGGAATTGCCTAGTTCAGTTCTACTTGAATGTTTTCCTGACTGGAAGAAAATGTGTAAGTTCGTTATCCATTTTAATCGTCTTCATTGATGGATGTTAAACTTAGCAACAGTTCAGTGGCAGCTTCCCTAGACTGGCACCAATGTAAGGATTTGTCTTTAAGTGAAAAAAAAAGGAGTTTAAAAAAAAATAATTCTTACCCTGATTTTGGGTTAAGATTTGAAATAATTAAATATAAAATATTTAAATATAAAAATATAAAAATATGTCACTCATGGATAACTCATTTCAGAGGGGTTGCAAACCTCCTACTACATAATAATGTAAGAATACTAAGTAGAATTCTATGAAAAAAATAAGGCCCAAGCCCACAGCTTTCAACAAAGAAGATTGTTACTTCTGTGTGTTGCTGCACAAACAAAACCAAAATGCTGGCTGTGATTTCTGAGCATTTCCACAATCCAAACAGTAAGAGGAAGCTATTAAGAATCACGAGTTTTGGTGTTAACTGCAGTGGAAACAGAGCAGATCCTTTATCTTAATCAGTTGCTAAGAATATGTTTACACTGATCTTTCATTTTTTCTCTTTCTGTGCTTATAGCCAGCATCACTTACGCAGTAATGATGTATGTTCAAAAAGCCATGCATAGGCAATAACATACTAGTCCTGCAAGTATTTTGAGGGAGGGAGATTGCATGTATTATGCCAGTACTATACCTTAGGGTCATGAGTCACTAAGAAAATACAGAGGAATGCTTATTTTTGTGCTTGGAGTAAGAAGTCTGTTGTGGAAGAATATAAATATGGGGAAGTAGTTTCTAAGTTTGTTACTATTGCTCTATTAAGAGTAAATAGATTAAATACTTAGGTGAAAACATGTCATTATCACCAGGTTTTGTTGCAAATGCATGTACTATATTCAGTTGACATCCTAAGCACATTCCTATGCCTGTATGATGAAATGAGCACCAGGTCTCTCCATATCCGACATAAAAGAAATAATAATCTAAATTGCTATTTATTCTGCAACCGAATCTTAGCCAACATGTACCACTTTTTACTGTGGCAAGTGGTAATTTTACACACGTAGTAAACACATTTGAAAGATGGAGATTTGTATTAAAGACTTCAGTCTATACTGATAGAGTAAAGCATGGGCATTTGGTGGTGGTGGTGAAATATTAAAGTTGTTAACCCTCTACTCTCAAAATAACTCCCATAGTTATTTCCAGACAGAAAAAGAGAGCAAATATCTGATTCTCTTCATGGATGTCAAGAGGATTGCTGCTCCCTGTTTTCCTGAAGTTAGCACACCAACAGCTGCTAAATACAGAACAATGTGCTGCTTACCTTTGCTGTAAATGTAAGGCTTTTCCGTTTCAGAACTATATAAATGAATCAGTATTCATTCACACCTATGCCTAGAGGTTTCTATCATAAAGCAGAAGGTGTTCATTTTTAATTTCCTCCCTATGCTGATTTTATGCCATATTCCTCTTCACCAATGCAGTTTGGAACTGCTTGGTTATAATAAGTGTGAGGGAATTAAAAATGAAAGCAGTGTATTTTCCCCCCACCATTTGCTGTAAGTATTTATCAATAGACAAAGGTGATAAAAATTTAGAGGTTAAAGGGTCTTCCCTGACAGTTTAAACAACCCAGTGGTTTAGCAAACTACTACAGCTTTGTCCCCTGCTCCAAAAACCAAGACAACAAAACCCCAAACCACCTTTATGTGGTTAGGTTTGCCCTCTGAAATCCAGTGCAATATTTAGTAACTCATACTCAATGTCAGAGTTTCCAAGGGAAGTAGTAGGGGGTTGTTTATTTGATTTTTTTTTAAGGTACGTATAGATTCCTCATCTATTGAGAAGAAACTACATATGTCAGTAAGAAGCATGAGCAAAACCAGAAGTAATTAACGTGAATGAATGCAACCAGCCTTCCTTCACTGAGCGCTTTGGAGTCAGAAATGCACTTTTCTCATGCTGCAGAAGCCCTCTATTCAAATAAGTACCCACTAACATCTCTAAACATCATTATCAAGATAGAAACAACTGTTATCGATCATACACAACATTCTATAAGGTCCATTTTCCCAATTAAATTTATATTCTCCTTCTCTGATGTCTACATTTATTTAGTTCTAAACACAGTTACAGCTGTACCTTTGTTAACTCATGTGGTGGTAAGTCATTTTCAAAAACTCTTGTTCTCTGCAACGTTAACCATTACTGATTATAGTATTGCTTAAGGCAGATTCCTTGTTGTAAGTGGCACTGAACATATTTACCTGGATATTGCAGCAATATGTTTGAGGATTGAGATATAAACAGAATAGTAAGTAATGCGTGTGGCCTCTGCATTTAAGACTTGTGTGTTGAGAGACATTCGGCTAGAAAAATCAAACCATCACCAAAGCACCCAATACAGTGCCTATATCTTTCTATACTTTGCCAATGACCAATCGCTGTGTTAAACTGTGAACCACGGTCCTAAATAATAAAGGTCAAAGTTTTCAAGGGCAGCTTCTGTATTTGAGTTTCCAGCTTGAAATGCCTAAAGCTGGATTTGCCAGTCGCGAGGTTCCCAGACTTCTCACTGGGACTGCATACCCTCGACACCAGGGAAAAACAAAGCCAGAATAACAGGCCCCATGTCTCGTCAAATCAAACCCCATTTCATTTGAAAAATTGATCCTGGGGTTTAACATCTGCCAGAAGGATGGTATGATCCCTGCGAGCATAGGCACAATGCTGGCCTGAGACATGTATTTAGTCAAATCCAATCTTACCGCACCTCATTTCTCAACTTTGTGTGTTTTGTTTTATATCAGAAAAATGCGTCCAAATTCTGGAAAACGAGCTCAGCATAAGAAGCAGTTTCAGCCTTTTTATCTTATACAAAAGTTCCCTGAATATAATATTTATAAAATATAGGAGCTCTACATACATAAAATAGTAAATATTTATGGTCATTCTCTCAATTACAAAGAATATCAGAATTACATTCAAGCAGCTTTTCAGCTAATTCCAGAATGCTACGTTCATCCATTATGCCCTCGGTTGTAAAGGTGGGAGCGTAATGGAGCTGTTAGGGATGTCTGCTGGACTTCAGGCCTTGGATCTGGCTCTGCCTTGAACCTGTCGTGACCTACTCCAATACACCATATTAAAATTTCCTTTTTTATCAGCTTTCCTTATACCGAACCCACCCAAATAAAGTATTTTTCTACTTTCATACATGAGGGGGAGAGGGAAGAATCCTGTGATAACTGGTATTTGCAATTACTGGTGATTTCTTAGTGCAAGGTAAAGCAAGTTTGTAGTTCTCTAGCGTTTAATAACGATTAGTAAAGATAAGGTAAGAATACACCATATTGGACTGAATAAAGAAGTTTTCCTTTTCCAAGGAAGTTTCAGTGTTATTGTCACTACCAAACCGTACCATGCTCTCCCACTAACCACACTAAAGCTGCCTTTTAAGCTGCAGCACTGCTCTACAACTATATTCCATTTGCTTTGAAAGCAAGTGTCAACTTTTTGACTCCTGACGGCAATTTACCATAGCCCTGTCTAGCAAGCAGGCAAAAACACCACAAAGCACGCTATGAAACCAAATCCGTTCCGAGTTTGTGCAACTCGAGCCAATACATGTGCCGTAAAATCTAACATCCAGAAACTGTTCGTCTCCATGACCTGCTGCCTCACCTCACAGCAGTATATTCACCCATTGTTATTTTTCTCTCTGTCAGAAAGGACAGAAGAGACAGTTGCCCACCAGAACGCTTTCCAATGGAGACGAGGAGTACACGGTCCCCGAGCAGTGTGCTGTGGCCACGGGAGCCTCCCAACCCTCTCTGCTCCAGCTACAGTGGCACACTGGTCCCTTGAGGGGCCGGACAAAGCGACAGAATGTGGTGAAGGGCTTGTAGCCCCAGGAAAGCCTCCCCCGTTCCCCCGCCTCTTTTCCCTGCTCCGGCATTCACTTATCGCAATTCCTCAGCTTTCAGCAACTTTCCTCCTCATCTCCAAGCCCTGGAAACCTCGGGCACACGCCGAGGAGAGGGAGAACAAAAGGGCAAAGAACAAAGAGCCGGGGAGCTGGTAGGAGAGGAGGAAAGGGGGAGCTCCCCCTGCTCGGGTCAGCCCAGGGCCCCCTGCCCAGGGTAGGAGCCTTCCTCCAACGCACACACACCAGATGCGAGGGCTTGCTCAGGATCTGCTTTGTGCCCGACCTCGAAGTGCTCGCTTGCGCCGCTGTGAAATCACTCGGGGAGAGGTGCTCCGCACCGCTCCCCTTCCCTGCAACCGGTACTTTTCCCTCCGCATGGGGCACGAAGCATCCTCGGTGGGTCCCCGCAGGGGGTCGGGAAACCCGCGTCCGGTCCCAACCCCGCGGAGCCGAAGCGGCTTTCGGGAACCACGAGAAAAACAACAAGAGACCAACCCAAGGAAGCTACAAACGTCGCATTCCCTTCAATGTTAAACTTTTGTTCAACTATCACTAAACACCCTTTTATGGGTGATCCTCTCCCCGCCCCCAGATCCCCTCTTACCGAAAAAGACCCTTTCGCAAACCTCCTGCTCCCTCTCTTAGCAGTTAAATACCCCTGAAAAGCTGCAGGTGCCCTCGTTACCTGTTGCTATGAGGCCCCTGCCCTCCCTCCTGGGCGGGGGGGTGCAATTAACTCCTTTTTCGCTGTGCTCGTCCCATGCTGGCTGCAGATGCTGAGAGCCCAGCCAGGGGCAAACCCCGGCTGAGGGCAGGGAGCGAGGGGGGACTTGTGTGTGTGCTTGGGCAGGATGGGTAGCAGTGCGGGAGGTCCTGGGGGTCTCTCAATGCTGCCCGACTTCAACCGCGGGGCAGGGATAAGCAAGCAACGGCTGCGAGCGGGGAGAGTAGCGATCGTGTCATCCAGTTACCGAGGGACCGCGTGCACCGAGTGCCGTCCTGCAATCACCTTTTGAAGAAGGACGAGGAGTTATCATCCTTCTTCTTAATTGACAGGGTTCCTCATTGGAGTAAGAACTAAAGGAAATCAGAGTTTTACCCTAGAAACTTTTAGAGGGGTTGGGTTTGTAGGTTTTTTTACCCTTCCTCTTTAATTTAGGCTAGAAGTGGGCTAACAGAACCTCACTTTTCTGAAGGCGAAATTAATCTAGTCCTTCATCGGGAGTGGAAGCGAGTAGCGAGCATGCTGCAGGGATGGAAGGGGTGCCCGCGGAATCGGGCCAGGAGCCGGTCCGGGTCCAGCCCTGGTCTTACCGAACCCAGTGAGACGGGGAAGAGCCCCCTGTCCAGCAAGCCTCTGCCCCGAGCATCTCTCAGCAGCGAGGTCAAACAGAGGTGGGGAATGAGAAAACCAGGCTAAAATCCTGTGGCTGGCAAAGGAGAAGCGTGAGGTGCAGCTAAAACACGCGTTTGCTTGGAAGCTGCGCTGGGAGCCCGAGTCAAACTTCAGCCCAGCCTGTGCCCTGAGTTAACTAAACTCAATTACTTGCCTCCGTGTAAAATGGTTTCGCGTATGTGAGGAAATCTGAGAGACTGAGAAGTCTGTTTTTGTTATGATTTAATCACATACATTAAAGAAGGTCAAGCATACGCCCAATTTGGGACTTCAAATAGAGAAAAATAAAAAGCATTAGTTCTGAGGGACGCTGTGCCCAAACCCTTTCCTGCTGCACAGAGCAAAGCTGAGGCTCTCGGAGTCCACTCATCTCATTACAGCTGGCTGTTTGGGGTTTCTCTTTTCCTCCTAATGGAGTAACCTTTCATAAGTGATTGCAATTTCGGGGGGGAAAGGGAGAGTAGGTGCCAAAACAAGCTGGGGGTGGGGCGGAATTTTGCTTTTCAAGCAATTTAGCAGAAAGCAATTCTGCTTACAGCAGAGACGTAGGTGGATACTTGAAAACATCCTCCACCGGGGTGTCCTACTTTAGCAATTCTAATTAAAACAAGGTTTTAAAGATGCAAAGAAAGAGTAAGCTTCTTGCTTTATTTCCAATGGGCGTGGGGGATACAGTCAGGCACAAAGTGCTTCCAGCTTGTTCTAACGTGCACCTTTGTTTAAAAGAAAAAAGAATAATAATAATTAAAAAAAAAACCCCAACCCTACAAAAAACCCAACAAACAACATTCAAGCTCGTCCTCTGATTTCAACTAATGTATTTTTAACTGGATTTCTTTCCTTTGCTTTGTCTGATCTGATCCCTATCGCGCAGCCCTGGCCCACTTTCAGCCCTGCGAGTGCCCTGTATTGTGTGCGTTGCCTGTAAGACAAGGGGAAAGTCTCCCATCGCACACTTTCCTATACCTGTGCTCGGGAACTGAACAGTGCCCAAGCTAGTGGACAGCAAAGTACGGATCCTGCTCTTCTTCCCGCTGCCTAACCAGAGAGGAGCTGTGCCTTTGTAGGTTCAGCCTGGCTCGCACGGCTGTGAACGTCCAAGCACCTTGGATCAATAAAGCAGCCAGTTTTCTGACGCTTCTTTTCCACGGCTGCCTATTGAAAAGGAGGCGCTGCCGCCACCTATAAATACCGCTGGATCCAAGTCACTGCTTTTTTTTTTTTCTTTTTCCCTTCATTTTTTACCTTCCTACGTAAAGCAGCAAAGTTATGACCAAGACACCTCAAGTTCTTCTCTCCGAGGGGCTATGCCGGAGGTTCCCAGCGCCAGTCTCAGCTGCGCTGGAGCCTTTGAAGGTCGCAAAGGGCTGCGGCGGACCCGCACCGGCTGCCTTTGAACTTTGTTCACAGGCGTGTAGAGGGAGAGGAACAAATACCGATACTCACGGTGCTCTTTGGCTTTCCAGGTGTAACTCCGTCTCTCCCTCTTCTTTGTGTATAAACGAGCAGAGGTTACATCCCGGGCACACGTTATAATGCCCTCGATAACCCCGACCCTGTTAATTTAACGCTACGCTAACCTAAGAGTGTGTGATTGGAGCTCAAAGTGTTTGGTTTAGAAAAGCACATCTCCATGCTGGAAACAAGTAGCCTTCTCTGCCCACACCCCTCCTTTCCACGGCAAGAGTCTCCCAGCCCTTCATTCCTCCACAAACCAGCACACCTACCTGTCCGACAGCCACCTTTCCTTCCCATCACAGATCCCATCTTCCCCCCCCCACCTTCTCGAACCAAATCTGTGCAGTTTCTTAAACCCACGTGCTATGGCTGCTGCGTGGGGCTCCAATTCCTGCACCGAGCCCCGCCGAGGGCTCGCACCTCCCCACCGGGGAAGGGTCCGCGGGGGCCCCTCGCTCCCCAGAGCCTCCCGCATGGCCCGAAGGAGCGGGGTGCTCGTCTGGGCCGGTGACTTCTGGGCGCGGAGCGATCAAGCCCCTTCACCCCGCGCTCTGTCTCCCTGTTCGTATTTATTTTTATGTTCTATTTCCCTGATAATTCCCCCAAGTGGGAATTGACGAACACAGCTCGTTACCCGCGCTGATACCGGGGTAATAACCGTCAGAGGGGCTGAGCGCTCCAGGAAGAGAAAAGCGGAGGCAGAGGCAGGGATGCAACCTCCGTTATCTCTCTGCTACTAATTCCCAGCCGGCTAGGACTCAGGGGACAAGACGATCGCTTAACAAACCCTCCTCCTCCTCTCCCTCCACCACTCCTTCCTTCCTTCCTTCCTCTTCTCCGGCACATTTTCTCCCCCGCGCTCGCCTACGTTTCATTCCTTCTCTTCGGGAGGAATAAGCCGTGAAATCTCAAATTAAAAAGAGAAAGGGAAAAAAATAAGAGAAGAAAATATGGGAGGGAGGGACACAGGAGGGGAAATTAGAAGGAAGAAAAAAAAAAACAAAACAGAAAGGGGAGGGAGAAAAGGACAGAAAGTGTCTGTGCCTGATCGCTGACCATCTGTGCAAAAGGTGATCGTCGCTGGGTACTCACATGGCTGGTGGCAGAGCAGCTCTGGGCAATTAATAAGTCTCTCAGTTTGAGCTCTTCTCTCTCCTTTAGGAGGGCAGCTCTCTCCGGGGTCTCCCTCCCTCACACACAAACCCGATCAGATGCTTCAGGACCGGCCACTTTGCGAGGGGATCAACACGGGAGGGTTTGTATTACTCCAGGTTCGTGTGTGTAGCCTATAAATAGCGAACTTTTTGATGGAATCAGCTAACAAATGAGAGGAGAAGGCGTAATTTTGCGCAGGGAGCCCCCCTTTCTCTTTGCAAGATTAAAACCCCCCAGGCAGCGAACAGAGCTAAACTTGTGGGTGTGTGGAAAGGAATTTCACTTTATCGTGATCGTGCGAGAGATTTTTGTTTGTTTGTTTATTTGGGGGGGTTGCTTTTGTGTGTCGTTCCCCGTTCCCCCCTCCCCCCCCCTCCCCCCCCATACGTGACATCCTCCCTCCCTGTCTTCCCAGCCAGGGGCAGGAACTGACCCGGATTAGCACCGACTTTAACTCCAAACTGGAAACATGGTGCGTTTGCGGGTGGGTTATTTTTGGTTGAGGTTTTATTTTGGGGGGATTGGGGAGGAGATAAGCGGGGTCCA
Organism: Pezoporus flaviventris; assembly: GCF_033815535.1. Taxonomy (NCBI): domain Eukaryota; kingdom Metazoa; phylum Chordata; class Aves; order Psittaciformes; family Psittacidae; genus Pezoporus; species Pezoporus flaviventris. The sequence goes on from NW_026892631.1 coordinate 871,521, forward strand.
CGCGGTATCGGTTGGAAGTGAAGGAGGAGGGCAGGCTTTCCTGAATGTGCCCTCACTTTGAAGGCGAGCAGGGAACAGGAAACAGGTCGGAATTATTGGGGGGGGGTGCATGTGTTACTCTGTTAGGGATGAAGTGTTTGCCATGGACCCACTCGTGAGAATGCCACGTGAAACACTCTGCTCCCCCCCGACCTGCCGCCAACCGCCGCTAAACGCGGCTTCTCTCGCGTTTGCTCAAGAGCCCTGCTGCCCCCGAACCGGCCCGAAAGCTCGCCTCGGGCTTGTCCCATTCCCCTCCGGGGGGCCGGTACTAGCTGAGCCCCCCCCTCCTCTTCCTCTCCGCGGGCGAAGGCTCCCGGAGGCTGTCCCTCCTCTCGCCGCTTCTTACCCGCCCAGCTCCCTGAGCTCATGTGAAATCCTTTCCTCTGCCGGGCTCCCGGCTTCTCGCAAGTGATTTTTAGCAGGTCTGTCCATACACATTTCCAATCTCATGGCTCATAAACTATTAGCAGCGGGATTTCATTATTCACCTTCTGTATCCTACAAAGGAGAGATAAAAAGATACACGCTCCTGGTAACACGGAGACCAGGGCTCGGCTTATATCACGGCGCTTCCCGCCGCCCTGGTGCGCAGCCCTGCCTCTGCCCCGGTTCGGCCCAGCCCGGCTCCGTGGGGTTTCTCTGGTTTATTGCTCCGGAGGGACCGAGGCGATAAGCATCGCACGGGGGGAAAGCAAACCCGTGATTTGTGTTTTCCTGGAAGCGGAGAAAATGCTCCAAGAAGAAAGAGTAAAATCTCGGGGAGGGAAGGATGGGGACGGCGGCTCGACGTAGCCTGGTTTTATTCTCTTTTCTGCACTAAATAACGTCAGGAGTTACTAGTTCTCTCCCGAAATGGGACAAATTGCATTGCAGGGCGGGAAGTACAGGCTCCCGTGCTATGCGGGATGCGGGAGGGATTCGCCGGGCAGCAAACCCCAGGGCCTGCCAAGAGTCGGGAGGCTGGGACGGCTATTGAAACACAGGACCCGATCCAGGCAAAGTTACTGAACGCGTGGCCTGAGACAGACAGAAATGTTAATACCGTGACAGCCGAGTTTGTTTCTATTCCCCCCCCATTTTAAAATTGTTCTTTAAGAAACGGGATTCGCAAAAGTTTAGCTCATGAGCTAATTTTAAAAACCAAGGTAGAGGGTTTTAGAGGGAGACCCACTTCGCAGTTTTACACCGAGGAGCAAAAACGTTCTGGCGGAGGCTGCGGTCACCACCGACAACGGAGCGGCGTTCGCTCCCTGTTTAATATACATGGTGTGGGAAATGAAGGGAAGGCAGAGCTAGCACCTGTAGTGCCAAAGGAAAAAAGAAATCAATCAAATTGCTGCATCACATTTTGGGGCAATTTCGCAGGACACTTATCAAAAATAGACCCATATTTAATAATATCTCTCATGATTTTCTCCGCGCGGCTCCTAGTTAATAGTAATGGGGTTTCTACTAAGGTTTTACGTTCTGATGCCTTAAAATAAATACATGTTTTAGCTGTTTATCGCGCGCTTGGGATTACAAGCAAGCAATCCGGACCAACTTTTGATTACTGCGCTGACCTGCTGAAGAAGCAGACTACCTCAAAACAATACAATAGGCGTTATGCCGGTACTCACGGCGCCGGACCCTGCAAGCTCCAGGGCTCTTTTCCCCTTTTCAGGGCGGGTGTGAGCCCGGAAAGGGGGAAAAAATGCGCAAGTAGCCCTGGGGTGAAGCTCCAGCCCGACCCCTGTCCTCCCCCTCGGGGCCGCCGCCAACCGCGCAGCCCCGCGCATCTTGCGCGGTTGGCGGCGGCCCCGAGGGGGAGGGCGGGGAGTGGTTATCGGAGCCACTCCGCAGCGTGTGCGAGGGAAAGGCCGTGGCAGAAAGGCGGAAGATTTGAGCTTTTCGGGTTTATAAGCACCGGTTCACACGTGGGTGCTCCCCGCAGTGAAGCACAAAGAGAGGTCAGCGGCCTGAAATACCACCTCCTTTTCTCCCTACTTTCTCCTCACCAAAGCTTTATGTTTGTCGTCTTCTTTTTTTTCCTCCCCTTCCTTTTTAAATTAGTGTTTTTTCATTAATTCTATTTTTCTTATTCCCATACAGACTTCAGGCAGGTTAGATGCCTGCCTTGTACTCCTCCTGTCCCTTGTAGCCAGTACAAGGACTGGCGTATGTTACTACTGAGTTATACTTTAACTTCTCCACAGGTAATAATTAAAGAGCTTCTCTCTAAACCCTTTTCCCCACAGAAACTCCTAGGCTTTCTTTTGCAATAGATTATATTGATCACACACACTCGGGCATGCTGCTGCAGATCGCACGAGGCAGGTAGAATTGAAAGAACTGCTCTCAATTTCATGCACTCTGTACACTCTCCTACACCTTCCCCCCTTATTTTATTGAGCTGGAAGGTTTCTTTAGGGATGCATTGCTATAAACACTTCCAAATCCCATTTCCCCCCTCTACTTCCATCCCCAAAAGTAAGATCCACACACAAAAGCAGACTGACAGTTGCCGAGCACGCATCCAGGCTTTGGCCATGCCTCCACATTTTGTCCCATAGTCACATTGTGGGTGAGTTTAAAAATCAGATATCTAGATATATACAGATATTCATATATATGTATGTATACATATGAGGTACTGACACAGATCAGTCTGTGGACCTCCAACTTCTAGCAGCAATGCTTTCCAAAGAAAACCTTCAGCCTCATCTTAACAGCTGCACTGAAAGTTTTAGGGGGTCTGAGTTACTTGAAATCATAAATTAATCTGCCAGAGGAGTGCAGGCACACACCTGATATCAAGAGAGGGTCAAGAGCTGGCCAGCTCCAGCTGGTCCCACATTTGATTTACTTCAGGCCGTTAAGATGTATACGGTGGTGTTTTGATAAGAAAATAGGAGTCAGCAGTTTTATTTGGCAATTCTCTCTCTTTTGTTTTCCCCTTCTTTTTTCTCTGAAGAGGACCGCAGTTTAAGCTGAGGAATTTGTTATTGCTGCTGGAGTGGTTTTAAGCAGAGGTTCTCAGTCTGCATGGGGCTATCTCATCATTTGCTGTTAACACTTAACTGTGTTTCCTCCTCTCCTAAGTGAGTCAGAAAGTGGCATCGACTCTAATGCAGCTTGTCCATCTCAGGCCTCCGGTGTCTCCAGCTTGTGCCTTTGCTGGGGTTCACCCCAGCCTGGGTACTTGGAGCAACAGCAGTGGCCATCTCCTCACTGGTCCCTGCCACGTCTCTAGCCCTCACACTTCTCTCTTCCACAGGGCATTGCAGCAGGGGCCTCAGAAATAGGGGATTTGTATGCTTTTATTCTCATATGAGCTGAACTCAGGAGGCTGCTTGTTCTTAGTGGAAATAAACTATGATTTGCAGATACCTCCTGCCCCCAAAACTTGATCACAGAGAGTTAAATCACAGAAAGAATGTAAGGGGTGTACCTCTGATGTGTGTGTCTGCGCAGGGTAAAAGAGACCCACAATACTCCAGCTGGAAGACCATCGCGCAAATAACACCCATCAGGAGCGGGTCCATAAAGGCAGACTAAGAATCAGATCAGAATGTTTGGATACTATCCCTGATTTTTTTTTCTCCTTTCCTCCTGTTCTAGTTGCTTTGCCTCTAAAATAGGGAAATCAGAGCCATTTACACTATTGCCTTTCCATGAAGCTATTTGATGTTTGAAAGAAAATCAGAAGTACTCAGAGGACATAATCTGTGACCATATTCCGAGGTGGATATGCTGCCGTTCCCTGTATTGGGGTTGGCAAACACTTCTCAGCAGAGACCATATTTTCTGTGGCATGTAGCTTTAGAAAAAACATCATCACTTAGGCTGAAAACTGATATCCCCTCTGTACTGGGCAGATTATTTTGAAAATACCTGCCAAAACAATTTGTCCATTTCCAAGAACAAGGTTATGGAAAAATAAACAGTTTTGCTCAGACTAAAATGGAAACTTTTCATTTTTTTTTTTTTTTCCCTTCGAAATGCTCTGCTGCCCTCAGGCTTTGAAGCACAGATTCAAAATGTGACCTTTTATTGTATTTAAGATGTGCCTTTCCCTCTCTGCCTGAAAATTTATCCAAATGTGGCTAACTTGTGAATATTAGACATTCTGTCATGAACACAATTTCAGTAATGATTTCTTTTATTCTAGCAGAAGAAAGGAATCGCTAAAGATTGGCCGTCTCTGCAAACAGAAGCTTAAGTGGTAAGACCAGATTTCACCTTTAATCCCCACCTCCAAATTTCCCCCATGAGCCCGAGCTTTGGCGCAGAATCAGAGGTAGGAATCTTCTTTCTTTCAAGCTCTGACCGATTTGAAGGTTGTGTCAAGAAGAAAGGTCTCTGCATGAATACAACGGGGAGAAAAAAGCAATGTGACAGAGCAGACGGTAGAAGCAGCCAAGAGAGAAAGAACTGGAACTGGTGTTTGGAGGCAGGACCCTGGGACTGGTTAGGTAAGGAGACACAGAGGTTGTGCAGAGAAAGCAGAGAGGAACCATTCGGTTGAGGAGCCTGGAGGGGAGGTAGGAGGACAGGGATGGTAAAACTGACTAATGTTGTCAGCCAAGAGCATGGGTGAATAATTGCAGGATGTCCGGAGTAGCTGGGCTGAATTTCACATCAAACATGGTAGGAATTCTGAAAGTCAAAATGTTTTATTTCGCTGTTTTTAACTGATGCAGTTCAGCTGCATCGTTATTGCTTTTTATTTGGTACAGAGGCTGCTTTTGAATGCTTAGAAAGAATCAAGTATTTCCAAGATGATCCAAAATATTTTTTAAATGATTTTTTTGTGTGTGTCACCTCTGAACTAATGAAACGTTATATATACCTCACTAGCCACGAAATCAGGCACTGGGATGTTGAGGAAATGACTAAGCTGAAGGTTTTAGAACACCTGGATTCAGTCTCATACATGGCCACGCAGATTTTATTCCACAAATTTCCTAAAGCAGAAATGAAACCTCACAAGGTACACTTCCCCTGGAGACACATCAGAACTCTGTAGTTTTTATTCACTGGATTCCTGTCTAATTTGTCACAGAATTGGGCATGGTTCATGTACGAGGTAGAGGATCACAGGAAGACAGAGCAGGGCTTTGTGGCAAGGGAATAGCTGGATTTTGCCTACGGAGTTTGCTTCCATCCCCTTTTTACCTCAAGGCTTCTATAATGTGGGGCAAGTTGCCTCATGAGATAATGGTTAACAGAGATTTTCATATTATGGACCCATCTTGTTGTTTTTGGGTCCGGTAGGTGGAAGTGAATCATTCACTACCTCAGATAAAGTCCACTGGGCTGTGCATTGACTATACCGAGTGATGCAGAGTGCCAAACCAGTTGAAAAGTCAAGTAGACAATATCCTTAATTGGATACCCAAAATTAGCAGACATTTTTTACTTTAACCTATTTGTTTGGAATAAAGATTTATAAAAAAGGATAGGATGATCCTATCTCTTAAATTTCAAGTTGTAAAAGATGTTTGCTAAGCGTGGTGGGGAGAGGAACAGCCAAAAACCCACAGTGTTGGGTTCAGGTTAGGATTTGTGTGCCCCAAATAAAACCTAGAGTCCCATAAAAGTAAGCTTGACAGTGAACACTAGCACTTGAAGAAAGCTTTGCTCACATACTACTCTGAATGCCAAACGAGTACCTGTGAAGAAGATCAAGCAGAAAAGTCCCCCTGCCCTGTCAAATTGCATTCATATACCATTGCACAGGAACGGATGAAACAAAGGCTTTGTAAAGTTATTCATTAAAAGGGGGAAGAAGGGAGATAAAAAAGGAGAGGGACAAGCCCATGGTGTCAGAGAACACGGGAATAAGGTGCTGACCCAGAAGAGACCAAAGTGCATGTCTTTATTGGTGATTGTATCTGGGGTACCTCCATTTCAGGTGTACACCACAGAGACTTGCCTTTTTGTAACTGCACAGAATCTTTCCCTTCGTTTTCTAAAATCTTTCCAGTTCCTTCAGAACTAACATTTTCCTGTTACATAGTCTGACTTTTGAGGAAAACAGTTTTTCCTGGAAAATTCTTCATCATCTCTCCAAGTACAAGATGGTGTAATTAAAGGCTGTATGTGCATCTGCGCAAGGGATTGGTATTGAGCAGCGTGATTAGCTTTCATTCTCTTGCTTCCTACTGGCTTTAAACGTTTATAGAGCCTGTAATGCTCTCTTAATTTGAGTATGTGTGTGTGTATGTGTGCAATATTTTATGGCTACACAAGATTTATCCCCTACCTAATTTACTGCTGTTCTTAATTTTCATTAAAATATAGGGTTTTCCATCAGTTCCTTATCGATTTTAATTCTTTGATTTTTCATGTCAGTCAGCCCCACTGCAAACGTAGGGGTATTAGTAATAGCTCACTTATTTTAACAGGTGTTTTTTATTTTCACTGAGTTGAGTACTTATGAAAGGTAGTAGGTTAATAGCTTTTAGGAAGTATTTTAGCTCATCTGCTCATTAGGTAACACCTCTGTCCTACCAAAGTCAAGCATAATAGCAAAAGGGTGACCAAACTGGAGAGCTGAAATATCCTCTGACTTTTCGGTTGTCAATTAGCATGTATTTAATAGCTTATTTCATTGGTAACACTGGCACCTATCCAGTGGGAACTAGACCAACACTTTCAAATGAGTTCTGGTGGATGGGTTTAACAACCCAGATTGCCTACATGGGGCTGGGTTTGACCAAGCAACAGGAAAAAAGCCCTACTCTTCAACTTAAGAAATTCTGTTTTCTGTGTTACAAACCAAAAAGCTCCAGAATCACTCTCCCTTTTAGTCGTAGAGATAGGAAGTACACCGTCAGGCATGTGGTCCTGACCTCAGCTGAAGAATCTTTGACAGGAATCAAGCAGTCACTGCACTCTCTGAAATGGCCAAATTAACTGTCTGCTTAGCCATGGATTAAAATTCACTGATCAAGACAACAAGTGAGACAATAGTTTGCTCCTCCTACTTTACCCTACAGCAGATCCTCATAAAATCAGAATGGTTAGGGTTGGAAAGGGTTTTAAGATTACCTAACCTTCAGTTCAGCATCAGGATTTTTTTTTTTTTTCCCCCAGAAATAACCATCGTACCTGTAATAACTTGAACAAATGGGATACGTAAATGCAAATGTCAAAAAGGAAAACTGATCCAGTTTTTTAGTAACACAGAAACTGTACAAGAGCAAAGAATAAAGACAGCTTCAGGAGTCCTGATTCACTCAGCAGTCACCATCATTTTGAGTAGTAACTTCCAACAAATAAAGTGCTGTTTCCCCTCAGCAAGGACCTTTTCAGCATTGCTTTCACAACCACAGCCTAACTCTGCTTCTCTAACAAGCCACGGGCTTGAGTGAACCATTGTAAACTGCTTAATGCTTTCTAGAGAACTCAAATATGTGAAGTACCCAGTGTATAAAAGAGAGAGCTTATTGCAAAACCAAGCGTAACAAAACTGACCTGCTGAGAGCAGGGCGTCTGTCTTTTCACATTGGTATTAGGTACCGCGCTTGGATTTAGTAACAAAGCAACATATGCTTCCAAGTCCATCATTTTTATACCAATATACAAGACAGAACAACTAATATAGTCTCAATTATGCAATGCAAGGGTGGCCATCTGGCTGCTCAGGAATTGATTTTGACCCAGATAACAGCAAACGTTTTTGTATCAGAGACAAATTTTTTAGGTGTGACATTCACATCTTTATTAAACAACATTAATAAAACCAAAATAATTTCAAGATGTAGTACAAAAGTCATGTTGATGAAAAAGAATATATTCAGTGGTGTATTTATATACCCTACATTATCAGTCACCTTGCAGAGCTAGATTCCTCTCACCATAGCCAATACTAAAATATATATATGTATATATACAAACAAATCCTTTCTCAGTGTATCTGACCAAGTTAAAGATCTACTATACGTGTCAATGAAGCTTTACTATTGCTTATAATGATAATCCTGTATCATCCCACCCCTGAAGTGTGTATATCTCAATCATGAATATATGGGTCATTGCATAAAGACATGTACCTATTTTGATGTACAGTAGTCTGACTGTATCTGTATGTATCTCAAAGGCTCCAAAACAGCAGTAGGGGTCACAATAAATAGTTTGAGCATAAGGTCAACACTGCAATAGCATTGCAATATTTCATACATATATGTTCAAAGGCAAAGGTTTGATAAATACGCTGATGATATAAGTGGCTTGGACACTCCTAGCATAAATTTGGAGAGAGGAGTAGAATAAAAAGTTTATTCTCATTTTTCTGGGCATAAGGATGCTTCTTCCTACTAGCAGTGGCCACTAGTCCATCTTTGTCATACTCATTCAAAACCTCATGGCTCACTCACCCATACCGCCAACAGATAGAAGGTGAAAGGCAGAGTTTTCCGGGAAAGTAAACTTAAGATGATGAAGATATTCTGGACCTGCCACGTGGCCTCAGCAGTCCATTCCCAGGGAAGGTTTGCAAAGGCATAAAAAGGAGTTCGGCATCTAACTTGCCCCAAGGAAGCGTCAGCCTCCCTACAGGCAGCTGAGTGCCTGCCTTTCACTGAGTTCAACTTGACAAGAATCATAGGATAGTTAACATATAAACTATTTTCACGGGGTGTTTTGTTTTGTTTTGCTTTTTCCTCAGGGCTTTTTTCTTTGTCAGGGTTACTTCACCTTTATGTGAATGAATAGCATATACAGGCTTTGTTGTGACACATAGCAGAGAAGTGGTAAGTTCTTGAGATCTGTCAGCTATAGTTTGTGACTTTTACTAAGTTTGCAGATTAGTTAAGCTCTCCCTTCAAAATCCAGAGTGGTTTTTAAACTACGTATCTGTGATGATTAAATGTCCTGACAATAATTAAAGTGAAAATTCTGTATATTTGAACTCTCACTATTGAGTGGAAACTACTGTAAAAACAGATGTATGCTTTCATTGCAATAGACATACTAACGTTTTGTCCTGTATAGAACACATGAGTAAGGACAACAGTGTAGAAAACTTAGAAAGCCTCCATCTTCTGCATGGACAAAATGAGTGATGATGAGGAAGAGTGTAGAATTGCATGTGAAGATCAAACACACTCATAAATAGGGGTGCTGAGATGAATAAAGACAGAAGTTACTTCCCAGCCATCATACAAACCCTCAACACTATCCTATTTTAATGATTTTATTACCATAAGTTACACCTGAAAAATATGTAATATTTTGGGTAGCATCACATTTGTTTCAATTCACCTTCCTAATAAATCAGCACACCTGTGCTATTTGCTTCCTCAAAATACAGGTAAGCTTTTCCTAAATACTGAGAATTGTTAATGCTGGAGTTTTAACAAGCTGAAGAAGAAGAGCATTAAAAAAAAAATCTAAAATGAATTAAATTCCTGTTTTATTTAGTGAAAGAATAAAGATCTACAGTCTACATATTTAATTAGAGTCATAAACGTACCAACATTCTTAAACATACTAATATTTTTAAACATGTAACCAAATCAAGTACTGGGCTGAAACAAAGCATACTATCAGCAATGTTATATTCAGAATCTGTTTGAAGATAAGCAGATGGGTAAGTTTAAACTCGGAAAACCAGAGGTTTAGGCTAATAAACTTATCTCCCAGAGTCTCTTTTGTACTGTATGTTGAGAGGGCTACACCTATTAATCTGAAAGTGCAATGGATTCTCTCTTCAGGAATAATTTTTCTTGCCTGCATATTTATACCTTCCCCAGCCTTGATTTAGAAACTCATTTATCTTGAAACAGATGGATATCAAACCCAACTCTTTCTTCAGATTAGAATGTATTGGGAATTGCTCAGGCTTATCAGTGCCATAGATAAAAAGAGATTCAGATCTTTTGTACTGTACTTGGTTCTTCCTGTGGAGATGTTCAGACCTGTAAGCTCTGCAGGCTGCTAGGGCTGACTTCCCTAAGCTCTAGTCTGTAGCTACAGAGTTGTTTTCTCTTTCTCCAAAGAAAACTTCTTGTTGACCAAGAGGTACCATCTGGATACCAATGGCCAACCTACACCAGTGTGCCACCTCCTGCACTAGCCAGAATCAGATATATCCAGAAAAGGTTTTGGAACTACACCATAAAATCAAGTGGAAATTGCCTCCTGAAGGACTTACTCTGGTTTCTAAGAGTCAAACAGTGATTCTGGCTTCAGTCAGGGGAAAAAAAGATTCCACTTACTGTTGAATCAGAATCTATATGTTAATATGAAGATACACAGAATATAGTATTTATAATGTCAACATCAATTTCAAAGAAGCTAAAATTTTCAGGGCTGTGTGAGTACACAGGTTTCTCTTTAAGTTCATTTGTTCCTCCTTGTTAAACAACAACTTTCTATAGCAGCAATCAACAACAAGGCGCATTTTATGTTCACCTAAACCAAACACATTTGAGAATAAATGAAGGCATTGTGTTAGCTTCAGTGCAAAAGAGTTTATTACTGAAGTCTTCATCATTTAATGCCACAAAAGAACTAAGAAGATTTCAAGATTAGCAGGTAGGAAAAATATCTGGAAATGCTACTCACTATAACTGTTTAATGAACATAATACATATGGAGCAGATAAGGAGATTTCTCATCTGGCACTTAAAGATTTACGACTTGCAAACATTTTGGGGAGTACCATTGATTTAACTGAATCTTGAATGTTGACACAACAAACCAGTGCTAAACCTGCTGAAAATTCTGCTTGTGGATAGCCCCGACATCTGATGTTGCTTGCTTCAGGCCCACAGTTAATTTTTTACACTGTGGGGACAAGCCAGTGACCCTGTGTTCTTGCTCAGGAATGTCTGACCACTCACCTGCTCCTAGTTTCTACTGAATGCACACTATACTAGAATACTTTGGTATTTAAAGATGCACCCAGTTGAAACTTCTCTGTGCTGATTTCAACTTTAGATCTGTGTAATATTGTACTGTTTTGGAGTGAGGGTGCATTGAGCTGTAAGAAAAGTTTGTAAAAGCTAAGAAATACTTAAGGAAGAATTAAATGGCTTTTGATTATAATTTCTTATTAAGAAATTGCTTTAACAAAATCAAGATGGAGTACTTTGAATGCAATAAAATTATGACTTTAGCTTAAAATTATAACAACAGAAATGTATAAGTAAATTAGGACATTGTAGAAATATGATTAAGACCCTAGTAATTAAGACAACTAGTGATACAACTAGTATTGTTGTATTACAATACAGAATAGAGATACTTATTCCAAGTTTAATGTATTTGTAGCTAGCAAATTATAATTAAAACAAATCTTATTTGCTGTCTATTTACAGATTTATCATACAAGAAGCAGAAAGTGGAATTACATTGGGTGATTTATTTTGTGGCTGTTTTCTTTCCTGGTTTTGTGTCCACGTTTAAATCATGAAGAGAAAATGAGAGCACTAGCAAATCCCAAATACTTTATTTAAAAATAAATGTGTAATTGTTCAGAAATAGACTATTGACTTTCACTGGGTTAAAGAGCTCATGTACTGATTAGGCTTGAAGCTATAATTGTTCTTGTCACCCAAACTCTGCTCAGTCAATATCTTTTTATCATATACATTTTTAATCACATATTAATAAACAAGAAGATGCTTTATTGATGGCTGGATTAGTTTATTGACCAACTCAACAACTCTATATAGGGTTTCTGAACACAGAAACAAGGTCAATGTGTAAAGATGAGGAATAGTACATTTAACATCTTTAATATACTTCATTTTGGTAGTCTACTTCCTTTCTTAGAAGTGCTGCAATCCATATAATTTCTTCAGTTCTTTGAGGAATTATTTCATATTTGAAACAATCTCACCATTCAAGCACATTTTGAGTTGGGTTTCAGGAAATTTAGACTTCTATGAGCTCCTTTAATTTAACATAATTTTGTCACTCTGATACCAAGCTGTGTTATTTTTTAAACCTTCAGCATTTCATGTTTTCAGATACTTGTAAATTCTTACCAACTATTCTTTAATTTCTTATATTTTTGAAAATATTTAGACTTTACAGATTCTCCTAACAACTAATTTTCTGATCAATTCTTTTTATTTTTCTCTCTGTGAATTGTGAGTATTCCCCTCAAGTAATTCAGGTTTGAAAGGCTGGCTTCTAAAACAACTGTATGAAATTAACAATTTAGACAATAACAGCATGGCAGTACCCATGTTTGTTCTTTCCTGTCAGACAAAACCTGTGCAGAGGAACTCCCATTCCTGCCTCCCCCCTAATTATTGCTTTTATTTTTCAAAGGGATGGAAAGTGGACTAGAAATAGATCTTTTCATCTTCATCTCCATTTTTAAAAAACACCATTTTTGCAATAGAAAAAGCAATCAATTGTAAATATGTTGATGATTCTGCTTGTCAGGCACTCATATGATCACGTAAAACCAAAAGAGATGTGGAAAACCAGCTGACTGCCAGCACGTTCCGAGCAACCTGATCTAGTTGAAGATGCCCCTGCTTACTGCAGACGGGTTGGACTAGATGAGCTTTGAAAGTTCCTTCCAACCCAAGCTCTTCTATGATTCTATGATGTGTGGAGGTGCACATCAGCCAGAAACAAAGACGAAATGAGTTTCCAACCTGAAGTTTGCAGTCTCTAAACCCCTCCTCAGATGCTTTTCTTCTTAAGGTGTGAGCTTAAAATAAGCCAAAATGATCAATCACTGCAGTATCACACATCAGTATCTCTGATTTTACTGGTGCCTAGTGCCTGAACTGTTTAGGTGATGGGATGTATGAAAAAAGAATAATACTGTCCCAACTCTCTAAAAACACATGCAGAGACGTTATTGCTTTGCTTTCTCACCATGCATTTCTTTAGATGCCTCTCAAATAAGCTCCTTTCCCTGCTATGGATTACTGCTCAGTGAAGAGAAGCTATCTGAAGAGGTCTCAGTGTTTCTTTTTTCCCTATCTAAGAATTGCATTTTATCTTTGTCTCCTAAGTTTGTTATTATTAGCTTCGTTTTCCAAACAGATTAATTCGTTCATTGGCTGAGTAAATTTCTACTTTTCCTAGGCCCTTTTATGCTACTGCTTGGATTTACATTTTTTTTTTTAGGAAGGGGGAAAGTATATCTCAGCAAAATCCAGCAGCATTTTCTGGGCCTTTGACTCTGGAATTTTAAAGACGTACCAGTTTTTTGTTTTAGTGTGTGCTATTCTATAATCCTTAGGCTGCTGGTCAAGGGAAACGCTTAAGAACTTCATATACTGAAGTATAAAAAGCTACTGTAATGATGAAGAGAGAGCTTTCAGGACATTATTAAACACCAACCAATAGCCCCCAGGCAGTTCAGTTTTAAATGACAAAGTTTGAGAAAGCAAATGTGGAAGAGAGGATCCTTCACTCCACTAAAGCAACCCCAAAATACTGCAAAAGGGGAGCTGAGGCAGTAGCAGAGGGTCAGACAGAACTGCACATCACTGCAAGAACTCAGGAAACAAAAGGTGATACAGAAACGCACCCAAACCAAGTGCAGACTAAAATCCTGCAGATGACTTAGATACTGGCAAACCCATTCATATTCATATGAGTATTACCCCTGTAAAAGCACCAAGTACACCAAGATGTTGTGTTGAAGTTCTGGTCATGCAAGGTAAAGCTTCCCAGAGGCACTCTTTAATTGTTCTAATTTTCCCTGCCAAATATCTTCAGAGTTTTAGATGTTCAGGCCAGGTCTTGTCACTTCACCATTTCATCACTTTCTGGATTACCTACTCCCAGCATAATTGTTCTCAAATATATTTGCTACCTGTATGTTCTTCTCCCTTTCACATGCACACTTCCTTCCCTAAAAGTCTTACCGAACCCTTAAAAAGTAGAGAAGAAAAAATTATGGAGGTGAACTCCTCAGCCCCATAAGGTAAATGGCTGTCCAGAGTCTTTTTAATTTCAAGGGCAGGCACAGGAAATCTTCCCAGCACTTTAGGAAGACAGTCATCTCTTCTTCCACTTAATTTCTGTCCTTTTTAAGGAAAACCCCAAACAAAACACAGTAAAAACCAGCTACTATGCAAGCTTTACATTCCATATGCTACTCCCTATGTAGATCATAGAATGGTTTGGATTGGAAGGGACCTTAAATATCACCTAGTTCCAATCTCCTGCCATGGGCAGGAACACCTTCCATGAGACCAGGTTGCTCCAAGCCCCCTCCAACCTGGCCTTGAACACTGCCAGGGATGGGGCAGCCACAGCTTCTCTGGGCAACCTGTGCCAGTGCCTCAGCACCCTTACAGGGAAGAATTTCTTCCCCATATCTAATCTTGATCTCCCCTCTTTCAATTCAAACCATTCCTCCTTGTCCTGTCACTGCATGCCCTTGTACAAAGTCCCTCTCCAGATTTCCCGTAGGCCCCCTTTAGGTATTGGAAGACTGTTACAAGGTCTCCCCTCCCTGTATATGAAAAACATTGAGCTAGGCAAGCAAAAGCATTTCTGGTAAAGTTACTATTAAAGGGAAGGCAACTCCTAGAGCCAGTTTATGAAATTATTGAAATGAGTACTATGTGCAATGAATAGGCTGATTTCCATAGTAGGAACACACCAAATCATGCAAGCATGGGCTGACTCATCACAAATAGGTGGGTTTAACTCTTAGCTCTGACACTGACTTATTGCATGACTTTAGGCAAATACCTAAACATTTGTTTTTACTTCTCCATTTATATGATTTGGATAATACTTACATACCCAAAGGGGATATTTTAAAGTACAATATGTTTAAGATACTATAAAGATTTTAAATGCTGTAACGTAGCAAAACCTCATTAACACCATCAGGCTAATATAAACACTGGAATGATTTAGGTGATGTTGTACATGTTCCTGGAGTTGGGCAAATTCACTGAACAAAGAGCAACATCTTCAAAGAGGCAGAGGAAAGGGAAGGTACAACCCATTGTGAAGCTGGAGTACTTTGCAAGGGTGGGTGAATTTGTAAAGGAGGAACAACAAATTTGCTTAATAGGCAAGAGTTCAGCCTTCATTGATTACTGAAGTGGTCGGGCAGAGCTGAAAAGCGACATGTGCTCAGGGGTAGGTGAAAAAAAACAAAATCTTTAGGCCTCAGTTACCCACCTGTATTGAAGCTAGAGAGGATTTTGGTGAGTCCTGAGGGTTTGTATTTCCTATATAATGGGAAAACACAAATGTAAAATAAGGTTCCCTTCATTCAGACCTTCCTTTCTTGTCAGGAACGGGAGATGGCCTTCTGCAGAATATCATGATGTGCTCTGGGGGCTCCCCTGGACTGGATCACACTAAAAGGATGATGCTTATCCTGCTGAACTTTCTAGCAGGGGAGAAGTAGTCCTGGGAAAACCCTCTGAAGACAGGGGCTGGGTAGGGAGCCCATTGTACATTGGCTACATCGAGCTCATCTGCAGCGAGGACAGAAGTGAGAGGCTTCAGACCTTTGCTGAAGACTCTGGGCCTGCCAGCATTAGCACTTCTGAGGTTTTGTTCCTTCTTTTCCTTTTTTTTTTTTTTTTGGCCTTTTCTAAAGTATTTTTCCACACTTAGACCCTTAGTGAAAAAACACACTCTTAAAAGAAGGGTGAGGGAAAGCCTGGCAGCATAGTGTTATAATAGGATGTGAAATTGAGTTAACTGCTCTAGAAGTAGGAGAGGCTGAAAGTGAATGAGAAAGAGGAGGACATGTTCTTGGAGTGAGGGAGATGCAGGCAGCAGGTGGAAAAGAGGGACTTTCTTGAGCAGTGGTTAGTGGCAGGGAGCTGGTGAGAGAAGAGCTGTCAGGTTTCAAGTACCAAGAGACAAGGATGGGAACAATTAGAACACAGATCTGTTTGCGTTTTGGTGGTTTTTGTTTGTTTGTTTTGTTTCATTACATATATTTCTTTTGGCATTATAGTAAACCTGAGAAAACAAGTCAAGTGGTCTGGCTTTGAGTGGGCTATGATCCAGACAGGACCTCCTTCTGGGGATAAACCTCAGTCCTTTTTACTGGTTTGACAGGAAAGGACTAACAGTCTGCCCTGTCTCTAGGCCAGCTCTACCATCATCTCATCTGATGGTAGGTTGGAAAACGTTGCCTTGCCCTGCAGTTTGTATTGCCCAGGTTAGTCCCACATGTATGAGTTCTGACTGTCATCTCCGAGACTGGCCAGCAATGCAAACCAAAGGGTGGTAAGTGGGGAAATCTGGGAGTTTTGCATCCAAAGAGCTTGTCTACCCCTAAACAAAGCACTCTTACAGGCCCATTCAAACTGTATAGTATGTTTGAATAAGCTAGGCTGGACTTGCCACGGAGACATCAAAGTAATTTTTAAGTTGCTAGCACGGACTACGCAACAGCTCCCTTGTAGATATTGCTGCACTGGGCAACTTATGTACTTCACACACTACATTCATTTATCTGTCCTGTTGCCACTTATGGTGACCCCAAAGATGGGCACTAAATGTAGAGCATAGAGACACTAACACACTGCTGGCTACAATACTGTTTTCCATACAGAAATCAGTTTACAAGCTGAAAAGACTTTTGTTAAGTTCTTCATTGGCACACATCATTTGAGAGACACAAACTCAAATTCACATTAAACTAAAAAAGCTAATACGTTTTTACTACATCTACAGACCACAGGATACTTTGCTTTCAAGAAAAGTTGAATAAAACACCGAGCTTTCTTTAGGAGACTTCTCCCCTTGTTTTCAGAAAGTCCTTAATGTGACATCTGTCCCTGCAGTCACCTCTTTTAAAACTAACAAATGCATGACATATAATACAAGATTTATAAATTAAAGAAACCCACCCCTTTTAAGTAATATTCTTTAAATCTCAGTTTCTGACAGTCCTCCTATTTGCTCAGTAACTGTAATAGGCGTATTTTTCAGAAAATAGTGAATAAAAACTGACAAGCTATCGGGGGAATCTGAATGCATAATTGATAAGGGCATAAATTAATATGATTAGGCCTTTATTGGGTGCCACTGCTGCCAAACCTACAAAAGGGGCATGGAATAAAACATGGCTATGTTCTCAGGGCTGATAGACATCAATATGTAATGCATATTATCTCAAACCTTCTCATGTAGTCTGCTTATGACAGCACTCAACCTAATTGAAATTTTTATCTTTCTGTTGCATACAGACAGTTTTGACTAGCTGCTTCCAGGGAAAAGAGAGAAACCCAAATGACCCAAATGAAGGTTTCTCTATAGAGGTATATACTCTTCTTGCAAATCACTTTAAAATGGCTTTTGCTTTCCAGTTTTATAAAGCCACCTTCAGAAAGCTGCATTAAAGACAACCCAGGCCTTGGTTTGCCTCTCTCCCTTTTAACTAAGCTTAACAGTGCATTTCCTTAGAAGAAAAAAAAAAGAATCAAAAGATTTCTTCTTAAAAATCAATATATTGTATGCTCACTTCAGCTGAGGCCTTATTTTACTACAGTTCTTCATGCTGCACATATACAGCTTAAAAAGACCTATGAGGAATAAATCAAAAACAAAGAGTGATTTCTTGAGCTAAGGACATCCCCAGTCCCTTAAAACATGTTGGTCAGGTGATAGAGTTTCATTTAGATAATTCTAAATTCTTTTCCAAGTTTTTCTTTCTTCTTCAGTTCTCTGTAACTATGAATTCACAAACTGAAATGAAAAGCAACGGCAAACCCATGATAGCTCTCAGTTCTGAAACGTTTCAAACATCTTCTGTATATTCAAGTGTACTCTATATTCACTTGTCATGAAGGGTTTCTGCTTTAATGAGTCAAAGTTGATTAAAAAGTTTCAGATTTAATATTTCACTCTTTGTTGAGAAGTTCTGGACTGCATGAGTGTTCCTGAGAATGCATGCTACAGTTACTAACTGTTTTTACTACAGTAGTGCTAGATGTTGTACAACTAAGATAAGGAGTCAGTTACTCCACTGTTGTTTACAGTACAGAACGGGATTATCCCTGGAGTAAGACACATTTAACCTGTAAAAACCAAAATAAACCAGAGAGGGACAGAAATGGGTCCAACACCTCATTTGGCATTACTGAAACTCACTTTCTAAGATAAAGGAATAATATTATTGGTTATTTTCATACCATGCCATGAAGATAAAGGCCCTATAGCTAAAGAATTATTTTCTTCTGTTAATAGACAATATTTTACTCTTTTAACTCATCACTCCGTTATCATAAAAGTGGGGCATCCATAAATATAGAGGCCACACATCTTGTAACTTGAAGAATGACACATTAAATTCTTAAAGATCCATGTTGCTGCACATCTTATTTCAAGTAATTAATTTATTTCAGAGGTTAGAAGGCACTCCCACACTATTTTGGTAACCTGGGAAGAATGACCAAGGATTTTTCAATGGAGCAACTTCATGTGCTTACTCATGAGAAAACCAAAACACGTCATGGCATAGTTTTGGTTCCTCTCTGTGGGCCAGGCTTTCTTGCTGTCCTACAGACTTTAGTGTGCCCCAAACTCTCTACTTGGCCAAACCAGAACTGAGCTGTGTGTCATGGAGGATACAGTAGTTAACCTAGCTTAGGTGTAGCACACCTTTTAAACTCTTCAGTGGGGGCTGAACACTGCAAGACTAAGAAGATGCTTCATAATACAAATCAAGGTTATAACAAAGAGCTTGAAAGCAGTGAATGAACATAGGCCCAAGAATCATTAAATATGAGGAAGAAAAAAGAGAAACTAGCACTGTGTAACAGATGGAGAAGTGCAGGACTGCACAGGAACTAAAAGCAGTATCTACTGTTCTACTATAATAAATCACAGGTATCAACTAGCTCACAGAACCCACAGTGTGGTAGGGATGGATTACTATCCCTGTGTGCAGAAGGAAGAGCTAAGACCCAGGAAACAAGAGATACATTTCCAGAGAGATGAGTGGCACCTGAAGCTTCCAAATCTATTTATTTTGAGGTCTGTTCCTCTGCCACCAGATACTTTGCCTGAGCTCAAAAGAGCTTTTAAACAAAGACTGTAGAAGTTCCAGTCCTAAACCTCTACCAATCCACCTTGCAGGGTATCAGCAGAAATCGTACTGCAACCCATTGAAATCCCAATTCTGCTAAGTAGTTATGGCTCTTCAAGAGGCTTGAACTTGCCTGAAGTTAGCAATGTGAAGCTCGTATGAGGCTTTAATATTCCCTCCCCTCACTGCAAAGCCATTTGAGGAATTTCAGCGTTGACATTTTCAAATTACCAAATTGAAACACTTTACATGTTAATAAAATGCATAGTGCCAACCATGTTTTAACAAAGATCATTTATCACCTCTGGAAAGTTGCTGAGTAAATCCTTTTGACTTTGCACTATCGCATTCATCCTTGTTTCAAATAATGCAATTCTAACACTGTATTGATATTTTTTAAGATTTTTTCACCTTCTTTTCCATTTAAAGACTGGTTCCTAAATACATTTGAAGCAACTAAGTTTTATATTTGTCTCCTTACAGAAGTATGCAGAAGACGTGCTCAGCTATATTGATCTTTGAGGAAATGTGGATGAGGTAGATAATGTGAAACCTTTTTGTCATCACTAACAGTTATATAGGTTCTGAAAACTTTCCGTGTTTGGTTGACTAGATAAGTGGATGCTCTCACATTTATTTGATTGGAAAACTATGGGGAGTAAACTGTGTCTCCCCAGTTTCTGTATGGAATTGATCTTTTGTGTATTAATGCTTTCCTATTACAGCAAAGCAGTTGGTGGTTATGAGAGTAAAAGCACCCCTTTCTTTCTGCTGGAGTCATCAGCCTTAAAGAAAAGGGAAGGGTCATAAACAAAAGAGGGCAAAATGAAAAGGCACAAGGCAAAGTGCTGAGCCTTCACCTCTCATCTTCAGAAACAGAAGGAGAAAGAAACTATTGCTCTTGGCTTTATTAGCTCCTTGCATCTCTCTCACATCTGTGACAGACCTAACCTTGCTTGCCCTGGTCCAGTATAGCCGCAGGTGGCAGGTATTTGCTGGGTTAATAATTCTGGATGCAGACTCTACTTTCTTTGGTGACAAAGAGATTTTTCAGTCCTCTTGCATCACTTACTCCTTTTCCATATACCTTCTTGTCTGAACCGATTCAACCCTCTGCTCTGTGGAAACAACAAATAATCAAAGTAAAAGATTTTGATTTTAAAAGTATATCTTTTTCTTTATATGGTTTACAGTGTGACCCCAAAAAATAGTTGGATAGGCTTAAGTGAGGCAATGAGGGAAGCAGTTGTGAACAGGGTTCATTTAAACTGCCATTGCTGTTATAGTGCAGATGATTCATTATACAGGGTTAGGTGCTGATACCCAGAGTGCATAGAGGAGCAGCAGAAGCACTCTAATGCTGCTTTCTTAATCTGGTGGCTTTCAGGGCCGGGACTAACCAGTATCAGATTAGTAGAGAGTTTGCAAAAGCAATGTCACGCACACATTTTCCACAGTCCTAGACAGGCAGGTTTTACAGCTGGGACCCATCATTGCTGGGCTCAGCTCTCCCACACAACTCTTGTGGATGTACTGACATAGACCTGACATGCTGGCTCTTGGTTTGATGCCTTTTCAGCCAGAATCACCTTTCCACCTCTGCAACCCAACATGCATTTTTTATGACTCCTCTTGTTTTGCTGAGCCTTATGAGCCAACACGAGATACTTTATCACGAGGTTTCTTTGTACTTTTTTTACAACAACAACAATAAAGTTTGTTTTTACGTCAGCCTGCCCTGTTTATTAAAATACAAATCCATTAGGTTCACATCCATATGGTCAATCTCTTTTTGGTTCCTGACCCACAAAATTCCTGATAATGATGGTGACTGGCCTAAAGCTTGCCTAATCACAATAAATCCTGTCCAGACTAAGGGCTCTGTCCTGCCCTTGGTGACCCTCTTACGCATTGCAGCTTTTCATGTAAGTTTAGACTAGTACTTTTTTAATCCAGTCTTATTCAAAATGAAACAAATCTCTGCCATGATTGTGAAAACCGGCAGACAGAACCATGCCAGAATCTCAGGCAAAATTAAAAGTGAACAACTCATGTGAATAGGCAACGTGATGCACAGTGGGCAAGACAAACAGCTCAGAAAGCCTGGAATGGAGCCATTTGCTTTAGTTAGCCATACCAAGTTATGTTGTCCAAGAACCTGGCTTGCTTTTTGAAAAGAAATGTTTTGGATGTGCTAGAAAAATCAGGTGCATAAATTGCTGCTGCTCCTATGACACTTAAACTCGAATGACCAGTGTTTATTCAGTCAACTACAATAGGTCTCACTGTCCTTGGCAGGATTATGGGGGTAATATTTTTTAACATGGATGAGCTGAGCAGCTTTTGAACAGTTTCTCCAGTGTATTAAGCCTGAACGGGCTTTTCTTCAGTATCAGGTGTGCACATCTCCTCACACTTGTTTCTCTCCACCAAACATATTTATTCTGAGGGTGAAACTTCCCCTCCTACAAATGTTTGCCTTCTCCATTCCTTTTATGGGAACACCACAAACTGATGGAGTGATCTTGTTTCATATGCCTAACCTGTCTTATTCATTTATATAATCACAGATGATATTCACTATTGTTAAAGTATATTGTTATGGCTTCTTCATTGCTTGCAAAGGAACTTGTGAGCAAAGATAAACACAGGTTATGATAGATGATAGATACTCTGCTAAAGACTTTATCCTGTAGTTTCTTATTGGCAAAAAATCCCAAGGGATTTTATAGTACTCAAAAAAATGCAAGCTTAGATTAAAAAAAAAAAAAGTAGTAAAATATTGTTGACTTATTCTGCCTTTATAAAAAGTTTTGGAGGCCTTGAAATATGCTCTGCTGCCCGCTGGACACTAAGGACTTCAAACCACTAAAATAAACAAGAATGTACGTATCTTCTATGTAAGAATAACTGCTAGAACAACATGACTTGTACACAGATAGCACATATTATCTCAACCTCTGTATCTTAGGATCTTCATTTTCTGAATGAGAAGTGCTACCAGTTCGGCTAAAAGAGAATACTCAAAAAAAAGCTTGAAGAACGATGGTTTAATCCTTTCATTAGTTATTAATTCATTACCAAAGCAGAGGGTGCTTTTGGTTTTGTGTGTTTTCTCCCCCTCCAGCATTTTCTTAAGTGTTTACTAATTTATTGGAATATATTCTCCCATGTTCATATAATTTCCTTAGGCAATGTTGTGGCTGCTTTCATAGAACAGCTGTATCAGGATTGAGGAATTGGTAATTGGCAACCTAACTTTGAAGATGTAGATGAGAAATTCCCTGTATAGCATCCAAATCTACAGAAGATTTACAGCATGAAACAAACAAGCATGTGCAGGCTGAAGTGGAAATAAAGTTCTTTACACCACACACATCCTGAATAAAACTGCATATTTTAATTGTATTTTTGTTGCCTTTGTCATTGAAAAAGGTACTCTGAGCTTAATCCTGCTGCTTTAGAAATAAGGTCCAGCAATCTAAGGTATATGGAAAGACATCACAAGTCTACAAAGAGTAGTATATTGAAAGATAATACCTTCATTTGCTTGGACAAATTCTCATTTTAATTATTTGAGACTCCAAACTTCCTTTTCCTTTAAGTGGTATTCCTTAAAGTATGTCTTCTCAGCTCAAGTGTCAGATCAATTAATTTTTTCTCTTTTTGTTTGCTCTAGAGGAGACTTCTTTTATTACAAGAAAAGGGGAAAAAAATGTACATGTGTGATAGTAACTTTAATTATTGAAGGTTTTTGACAACACCAATGAAAAAGCTTCCCACAAAGTCAGCTTTGAGCATAGCCAGTGACAATGCTGTGAAGGTCAGTGTTCAGATTAACATGCTCACTGTAAAAACATATGGCAGATTTTTGTACTAATAGAAGTAGTAATGTATGAACTGACTGAAAGATTGAAAAACTTATATCCAGAGTAAGTAGAAGCCTCTGATACTAAGTGACTAAACAAGCTTCTTTGCAAAACATTAACTTAAAATTTATGTCCTTGCCTGTTTCATCTGATCTAAGGTGACTTTGATTCCAAGAATCATATATTTTTTTAAAGTTCCTTCTAAGGTAGTTGCCTGGCAGAATTGGATTGATGAAACTAGATGCCTGGTACCTTCCCAATATTAAAGACATTACACACTGGTATTCTGATTCCTCTCACTTCTTTAGGTGTAAATCAGGGATATTTCATGGAAATAAGCAAGTATTAGGCCCAAGAGCTTTCCGGGTGTGATGAAATGGATTTTTGGCTGTCAGACTATTATGAAAACTGATTTCTGGAAAATAAATCAGATCTCTTTAATGACAATTAAGCCCTCACACACCAGGCAGCAGATGGGGAATTGTGCAGTGCTTTGCTTTGCACCAAAGAAAAACTGCTTTGATAGTATCACCATCATGTACACATTCAAGGATGATGAGGAGGGTGAGTAAAGATAAGCATGCAACTTTACTAGGACAGATGACAATACATTGAAGGGAACATTGGAGAAGACATTAAATATTCTAAGAGAATGAACTTACAGAACCCCACAAACCAACATCTGCATGTGAAAGCCCTGAAAAAGGAGTAATAGCTGATAAAAGAGAGCTGATGCTCTTTGAAAATGGGGATCTGGAAACCAGTTACTGAAATACAGAGAGGACCTTTTAGCAGAATCTTCCTCCTTCCCCCTTTTGTCTTCTGTCTTTCAATAAGGTCTTTCAAAAGACCACTATCCTGGAGAAGACATGGTCACACAAATATTTCCCTTCAACATGAAAGTGCAAACTTTATGTTACACTAAATAATCAAAATCCATTTGTTATTCATCTAAAATCAGAACAAGATGAAACAACAGGAACCTAGATATTTTTTAACACACAATTCAACAGAAAAACCCAGATGTCTTATATATTGCTCACTAGTCATGCATCTAGTTGATTGACAACATGCAACAAAGTGCTATGGAGTGAAGGTTGATGTGTTTTGCACATCTCTAGGTTACTCGGAGCAGTTAAGTGTTACGTGGCCAAAAAGCATAACATAAGGAACAAGTACAATGAAAGAAGGAAAAAACCTAAAATTTGTCCTTAAGCAGTAATACTTGGATTTGGGGTTCTCTCCAGCACAAATTAGCATCTATGGCATTTGGCTGATGGACCAGATGCTGTAGGAATTTGGAGGTATTTGGAAGTGTCCAGTTAATGGCAGCCAATGGCTTTTAAGGGAAGAGCAGGAGACAGAGACCTGTGAGGAAGACCACACTTTCACCAAGAGTCACCACAGAGTGTGATGGGCTGGTGGGACCTAAGCCATTGCTCGCAGTGGATGGAGATAGCATTTTTCTCTGTAGGACTCAAGGGGAAAAGAAGTAACTTCTATAAATATTTTCATTTATGTAAAGAAAAACAGTTTGGCAACCACCATGCATGCAACTAATGTGGTTGAATCAATCCTTGGATTAAGTGAAAGGCCTTAAGATGAAGGAGGGTAGATTTAGATTAAAGGAAGGATTTATTTACTGTGAGGGTGCTGAGGCGCTGGCACAGGTTGCCCAGAAGAAGCTGTGGCTGCCCCATTCCTGGCAGTGTTCAAAGCCAGGTTGGACGGGACTTGGAGCAACCTGCTCTGGTGTGAGGTGTCACCACCCGTGGCAGGGGGACCTGGAACTGGATGAGCTTTAAGGTCCCTCCCAACTCAAACAATTCTATGATATTCTACCTCCTACGTTGGATGAACTCCTTTAAACAGGCAATCCACCACCGAAACAACCCTGCCATTTCAAGAAATTCTATTTTTTCCTTCAGCTATATGCTAGCTTGTCAGACTAATTCTGGTGTGTGGCAAACCAAAAGAGTCCAAAATGTCACTCAACATTTTGTTCCATGAGAAAAATTAAGCAAGACAGGCAGATTAAAATTAAGGAAGTGTATGGAGATTACAATCCAGATTATTCTTTCCAGCTCATAATTCTCTTAAAACCCTTTGGTGAATTTTGTGTCTTCAGGGCATCTCAGGCTTGGTGAACTTTGCAATACTGCATCGTTGTGCATGGACTTTCAAAACCTATGTGCATACAAGCAGCAGTGTTATTGGAGTCTTTGTTCATATAGTGTTATTTTAAATTCAGACATCAGTATTTACAGCAGATTAACAAAGAGATGCAACAAGAGACCTGAATGATCTAGAGTAAGTCAGAAACATCAAAGCACAGACAATTTATAGAAGGATCAGAGAAACACAGAGCCCAGTGTATTATAACCAACACAGTTAAAGCAATGACATTTAGCAACCAGCAGCTTCTCAGTGACACTTTTTATTTTG
Source organism: Pezoporus flaviventris (assembly GCF_033815535.1). NCBI lineage: Eukaryota > Metazoa > Chordata > Aves > Psittaciformes > Psittacidae > Pezoporus > Pezoporus flaviventris. The sequence goes on from NW_026892631.1 coordinate 896,859, forward strand.
CCTGCTAGATAGAGGACGCACACAAAGTCTCATTTCAGGTCTATCTTTCCTTCACTTTTGGATTTGATTCATTTGATCAGTCTGTCATTGTGACACTAAGTGGCCCTATTGTGGAAATTCTCCAGCAGAATGCAGTTTGTTTTGAACTGGAAAGCGAGATGCTACCACCATAAGAATACATGGTGACCTATAAATGTTATGGATAACATTTTAACTGAAGGAATTTTTAAGTTCCCAAATGGCTGATGAGGGAACCAACATTCCCTTTCCCTTTTCAGCTCCTGCAGTTGTAGTTTTGCTATTTCAGAGCTGTTCACATTCCACATATGGAATATTTTCTGGAACATGCAAGACCCAGCTGAGGTCCTTGGCAAAGCTGGTTGGAAGCCATAAGCACCTAACTATTAGCCCAGCTTATCTCTTGTGTATACACAGCTCTTCATTTTAACAAATATTCTGACAAATACTTCCGCTGTAGGAGATGCATTTTCAACAGTCTGTTCCAAGAAACATTTATGCGCACACATATATGTATATATTTATATAATAGAACAGCTCCAAAGATTAAATAGAGATAAACCTCACCATAGTCAGCAGTAGTTATAGCACCACCAGCAAGAGCAGGCCGTGTCTTTTCCTCATTTAATCCATGAAAAGAGCAATGGGAAAGAATTAAGCACAAGGTCAATAAGAAACAAAGATAGCAGATGAAGAAATAACCCCGTTGGAGCTAGACAGAACCTTAAGACAATGGGCAGCCAAAGTCTGTCTGCTGGGGTAAAAGGGAGGATTGGGATAAAGGGAAGGAGGGAATCTCCTTCCACTTGTAATCTGAGCCTCTGTCTCCATGGGAATGGGCTGTTTAGCACTTTGTCGGTACTAACAGCCCAGCTGCTTTTTCTTCTGGCTTATACATTAACAATGGGGAGTTAAGGGTTTTGAAAAGTGCCTAAATAATTTAGCTGAAAAAATTAAATGGAATTAAAAGACATCACTTGGCACTTAAAATCATTCAGTAATTAAGTCATCACTCAGGCATTTTCAAAATTCCCTTCTTAAAAAAAATTAATCTTCAGAGCAAGTTTTAGAATCTTATTTTAATTTTTTTTAGTAAATCTTGTCCAAAATAGAGCTTTCAGAAATAGATGACTTTCCCATTATGTTTTAATCAACACCCATTTGAAATGAATGTTTCACACCCTCACATTCTACATGCAACATGAATCTCAGGAGGAAAAAAAAAAAAGGCACAGAATGCTCTGAAATTATGTAACTTTGAACACACAGACCATATTTTAAAACAGTCTCTTAATTCCCTCCGTGCTGACCTGTTTGTTACAGTGGTCAAGGGTTGCTTCACAGGCTCCACTTATACACACAGCCTATGACGGGAAGTGGGAGAGGGAAGAGAAGCGGTGGATAACCACAGGAGTATGAGCCCTAGTTGCAGTTTAGGCAGCCCAAAGCTGGGTGGGCTGAGGCATGTTGTGCAAGGCAACAGCGGAGGGAACCAATCAAAGCAGATGTAACAATGTCAGAGAAAGAGTTTTATAACAAGTTGAATTAAGAGGGGAGGATAAAGCTGGATTTTTTTCCAGTTTTTCATTAATCAAACTGCCTGCAGGAATGATGATGAAATAGATGCCCAATGATACTTATGATACCTTACTCAAAGAGAAGCTCCAGTCTTTCCCTTTCTTTCCTGCACAGTGTAATAGATGCCCAGATAATAGATTATTTCCCCCACTTTTAATCTTGTTTCCTACATCATCTACTAACTCCTGAATTATTCAAGGACCTGGCTGGTAATTTCTATGCGGAATATTTTCAAGTGTTTTATTGACAATTTTGCCCTATGACTAGTCTATACGAGAGGGGATCTTCTATGTATTTGGGTTAATATGTTTCTCTGTTTGGCTTGAAATGGTGCTTTCTTGTTTATCTTTAGGAAGAGAAGCTAGAATTATCTTTACTGTCTCATTGCACATTGTTGACCGAGTGTTCCTAACCAGTGACGACACTAGAACATGTAAAACTTGTCTTATTTGGAAGAAAACCCTCTTCCTACCTACATACAAACTTGGAGAGGAAAGGGGTAAAAAAACTCCATCCTGGTGAAAATCTGGCAATGTGTTTAATAAACTCAAATTCATTTAATTAGATTTCTTAATTGAAATCAACCTTGAGAAACTGAAGACTAATAGGTCTGCACATGTTACTAGGCAGTGCAATATTTAAATGGTTTGCAAGAGACAGCAGTACTACAAAACCCAAGACTCAGTCACTCAGCCCACCTCCAAGGCAGGCTCTAGGCTCCTCTAAGCAGTTAACAGTTGCTCTCTTCCTTAAGTTGTTTGTTTGTTTTAACACATTCTTAAGAAGAGACTAAAAAGAGAGATATTAAGTGTCTGTAACTACTATTGTGTGTGTTTTGATCCTTGCCAAGAGACTCATAAGGTGATTACAGTTGAACAGAATCAGGTCAGTATGATATTATAAAAATTTAGAAGAATGTAGCAGCAGCCCCTTTTCTCCATATTTGCCCCCTCCTCCCACTCCCCGAACAGCATGCTACTAATTGCGCTTTCCACTCACCTGATTTTACTTTAAGGCTCTTCAAGAAGATTGTCATTTATAGCCTGCAATTCAAGCCTGTTATTCCCTTTGCAAAAGAATCAGCTATATTGAACTGGAAATCTCACCCTCTAACTGTTTATTAATATTAAAGGAATTCTCAGATTTTTGTTGCTAACTGCTCACTTGGGTTGAAATGTGATGCACTTGTTGGCAGTGTTGCCCCAGAGGGACTGCAGCGAGACAGACTTACTCAAGCTTCACTTGAACACAGAAATGAAAATCAATAAACAATTTGAACTTCTCAGAAGAGAATTTTTCTCCTCTAATGAATATACAAGCTTGGTTACAGCTTAATTTAAAGATTGAATTTAGTGTGTGTTTTTTCCCCCTGCACCAGGAGCATGACAAACACAAGCTTCAAGTGACATATCCCAAAGGGAGACTTATTGTTAGAAAAAGAAAAAAGGAAAAAAAAAAAAAAGGCACAAGCAAATGAACAACAAAATAATTCCTGATCCCATGACAAGGGAGCTACCTTAAAAATAAACTAATGTGCAGCTGCAGAACAGATCTGCTTTGTAGGCTGCGCAGGCACCTAAACTTTAAGTGTCTGGTGGGGTGAATTTTGTAATGTATGTATTTTTATTTGCTTTTATAAGAGACTGAAAATAGGGTCAGACCACAATGTAGGGATGTGGTGATGAATTCTCTAGTAGTTTGAGGATTTCTGAATATAGGATAAATACATGTATACTGTGGGTTAGTTTCTCTCACACACACACAAAATCATATTTACTTATAATTTTTACTTGCAACACTGGATAGCATTAGAATGTTATTTCTGTAGCAATTAATGACATTCATTAAAGAAAATGTCTGTAGAATCAATGTTTCCAAAATAAAGACATACTTGCACTCAATATTAACTGTAGCACCGTAATGAGCTGCTGTGTTTTCTGATTTTCAGGATTTCTGTGGAGTTATCAAGCTAAACTGCTTTTGCCATCTGATAGTTCATCCTGGCAACACTGTTAGTTGAAAGCCACAGAAGTCGTCGTGTACAGCATTTTAGTCTTCAGCTCATTAAGATACAGATTTGAATTGGAAACTTTGATCTCATTTGTGCAAACTGGAAACCAGTTAAATCAGAATTCATATGAGTGTGCATCAAGTAAGTAACACAATGAGAGATCTATGTCAAAACCAGTCCTAAAAATATAACGTTATTCTGGAAAAAAAAAGTGGAAAGAGTGGGAACGTAGATGTGCTGAAATACCTGAAGGTGTAGATTTTAAACAGTTGGTTGCAGTTTCTATCCTAATAAGCCTCCAAACAATACATCTAAGTTATTCTTATAGATAATAGGCAGCTTGACTTTTCAAACCAAACCAGTTAAAGCCACATTTTTGTTGCAATAAAGAGACTCTTCAATTTCTTTAGCCCCTGAACTCTTTTTTCATATTTGTAATCTTAACACCTCACTCAAAGGGATCTCTAAAGCTTTTCATTTAAACTACAATTATTCTTTTGTCTACTGGGAACCTAGTGCAAAGATGATGTCCTGTGTGCAAGAAGCAAGCAAGCTGAATATTAATTAATGAAACTACTTAATATGCAGAAGAAGAGGAGCAACAATCAGTCACGAGCCCTTACGTATTAACTGGTAGATCATTGTTATTCTGGGAGGCATCATAAGACCAAATGCAGGTTACAACTAGTTTAGAAAATGTCTTTAATTAAGAAACATGAAAGTTTAAGTCTCTCATTATAACTATCTTATTGTGACCATAAAAGACATCATTAAATGACATGATTGTATAGCACTTTTAATGTGGTCTGAGGTGATGAATTAGACTTCAGCTATTAATCTGTTTGCAGTGGGACTCAGTAAACAAGCAAAACACTGAGTATTTCCTACTTTTGCCAAGATGCAAAGAAACAAGTTTTCCTTTTCTTAAGGACCAGGGAAGGCCATGAACAAGCAAAGCTCCATAAAACACCTCTGTCCACATAGGTGGGTCGGGAGTTTCACAGAAACAGGAGAGTCAGATCCACTCTCCTCTTTGTCGCTTGCCATGACTATTGGCAGCCTTGTAATAGGAAAATAGAAATTATGTCGTCCCATATTTTTTGCTTTGCTAAATTAACTAAATTAACTGAAGCTAAAAGATATGAGATTTGCATCAGCAAGTCCCTGTGCACAATGTTAAAGGAGACTGGCCTCCTTGTTCTCATTTATCAGGTGGAAAGCAGATCTGTGAAAAGATGTGGTGTGGTTACCCATGAAGCCAACATCAGATGAACATATGTATGGCTTTCCAGATATGGCTTCTATATTGCTTTCCCTTTTAAGGAATATTAATAGTAGTGAAATCTGGGAATACTAAAAGCACAATAAGAATACATCTTTATAAGATTCCTACTTCAGATCTTTCATATCCAATGACAGGAGTGTCAGAGGATCTGCAGGTTTTGTTACTGCATGGAACCACGCAACAAGTAAAACTAAAACCACCCAGTGCATTGTAACAAAAAGAATGTAATCCATTTGCAAATCTACTTCTTCACAATATGCTTGACTCTGTGGAAGAGAGTAGCTACAGGAAGAATCAAATTCAGTTCTCAGCTATTAGCAAGGTCAACAACCAATTGCAACACTTCTTTTGGCGAAGGATGCAGCAGTGCACACTGATTCAACTTTTTATCCTGTATAATATGAGACTTACCTGCATTTGCTGTATGCAGAATATTTTCCCGATACATTACACAAAAACACATTTCTGCTTGCTGAGAGTAAAAAGCTTCTCTGCCAAACATACAGTATCTCTATCAAGCAGCATTTAAATAGGTTTTACAGGAATAGTTTGGGCAGGCAGTAAGATGTAGCAATATCAGAAGAGGATTTACTGATAAAGTTTTTGTTTTACATTAAGCTACAAAACATGATTTTACACACTATATATGGTAAAAATCTGTATTGTTTTAGGCAGTCTGAATAGTTCAGCAACTTGAATTGAGAAATATGACCATTGATTTGGAAGAAGTATACATTCTCATTTTGCTAATATCCCTTCACTAGTCTGAAAATGCAGTAATTCTTGTGGAATACTTACCTCTGTAAGCATACACAGAGCAGAGCAATGACATGAAATCTGACTCAATTAAGGATTTTACAGAGTTATTGTTTCTTATCACTACCTGGCGTTATTTACAAAGCATTCAGCATTCCTGGAGATCTTCAGGGCATGATCTGGCCTTGAAGAAGCTGAGTCAGCCCCTTTTTCTGCTTGTTCCTTTGTTTGTTTAACTACCCATCTAAATACAATTAGCCCAGTGCAATTATACCACTTGCTAGACTGGGAGCCAAAAGACACAAAGGGCAATACTGGCTAAGAGTAGGAGAAAGAATTGATGCTTAAAATGTATGGAAAACAAAGGAGACAGTATTTCCAAGAGCATCCTATAGGGACCCAAACACTTCCGCATCAAGTCAACTCCTGTGAGCATAAAGGGGGCTGAAGTTGGCCAGAGCACTCTAAAGGTCCCACTGGTGATGTTAAAAATCACCAGGTGGCACTATTACACAACTGGCACCTGCACAGTTTTCTGTTGGGTGGGTGAAACTTTCGGGAGGAAATGCTGGCCATGAGAAGGGTTCTGTTTGCCGCTGTCCCTAACTGGAGCTGGCTCCCATGGCAGGACTGCTCTTGGCTGGAGGCACTGGGGATGCTTGGTGTTGGTTCAGACCGTTCCTGGATGGCTCATGCTGACTCAGGGTATATTCCAGCCACCTCATGCAGGTCCCAGATCTGTTAAGCTATGGATTGGTAAAAGGATAAACCTAAACTCAGGAAGGAATATATTTTACTATGAAAAAAAATGAAGTTAAAAACCTGGACACAACAGGAAATGTTGTTAAAAACACAAAACAAAACACAACCAAACAAGAAAACTCCCTTGGGTGAAGGGATGTGGTGACATTCAGGGTACAGCAGCCAGAAGTCATTCTCAGGATTAGACTTTGTCAAAGCAGTGTATGAACAAGAATGGGAAAGGAACAGAAATGTGAAGATGCTTCAATCATTCATTGTAGTTTACGTCTAATTCCCTCCAGGTCCCCTCCTCACTTCACAAGCCAGCAGCATTTAGAGAATCCTCTCATTTTTGAAGCTACTTCGGAAGTTCTGCTGCATTTGCTCATATTGAAACAAGGAAAAAAACAAACTGAAACAAATCCTCCCCCCCAAACAAACCAACCCCAAAAAGAAAGAAACCCAAGCCTTTCAGTGTTTTAAGTCATTGTTGGGTTGTTTTTTTTCAAGCCATATTACTCCTGCATGGGTGGATAATGATCTTTAAGAATTATTTAAAATCCCACTCTTTCTATCTACAATGATTTTACATGGAAAAAAAATCCCTGTAAGTATGGTTAGGAAACTAGTTGAGACAAGTGCCAAGTAAAAAATCAAATGTCCTTTTCTTAAATTAATTTGATAACAATCTTCTGATTTTCTTATTGTCTTTTTCAGAGAGAGTTTTTCATGCTACCTGCCATCCAGATTTGGTTTTGGTTTTGCAAGAAAAATAGCAGGCCACAAGCAAGTCAGTCATTTTTGTCCAGAGATCAGAGAGCTTTTCTAAAGATCTAGCAACCCAAAATCTACCCCAATTTGGTCTTATCATTTTTCTCCTCCTAAACTCAGTATCATACTTAAATCCTGTACACTCAGATGTTTGCAGATACTGCAGGTTTTCAGGATGCAGCATATGTTTAACCTAAAATAGCTTCTCCGAACTTTAAGGAAAGGCAACACAAGCCATGGGCGATACCAATCACATTAGATAGCCCCTTCCCAATGGGAAAACCTCTCCCTTTCTAGCTTTCCAAATTAATTAATGTCTGAATGGTCTAAATGATGTCAGTAGCAGAAGAACAAAGGTAGCTTGTTTACTCTGAGACACCATCTCAAATCCAGCATGAGGTAAGGCTGTGCATCGCAAAGAGCATGTCACCTCCCTCACTCAGAGTGATATGGCTGTGATTGAACAGATTTCACCATTAACTAATTTCTTATGGTTAGAAAAAGGCTCCCAAATCCAACAGAACACAATGAGGAGTCACTGCAGGTCTGCATAATGAGAATATATAATGCCTTGAGTTATAATTACCTGAAAAAACACTATATAGACCTTATCACTCCTGAAAGCCAAATATGTGATTTTTTTTAAGTACTAATATATAACACTGAAAGGATTTTTAAAATAAGTCAAGAAGTTCCTTACTATATAGCCTTGGATCCACCATTTCCAGTAACACTTAATGTTTACCTGCTTTTTCTGTATTTCCCTTTTCCCCTTTAAGGGCTTGAACTGAAGGGTGTATATCAGCATTTGATTAAAAGATCATTGCCAAGAACTGCAATTTAGGCACTTTGTGAAACAATCATAGGTAGCCCACAACCTAGATGTTGCAGGCAGCAGTGTAGCCTCAGGTTCACTGTTCTAATAGAAAGAGTTATATTCTATTTACTAGACAGCCTTAATTTGCCATCTGGATTAATTCATTAGTTAAATCAGTGCTTAGCACCATTTGTTACCTCTAAATAACATCACTGAAATTTAAATGAAAAGAACATATAAACAGATAAGAAAAGGAGGAAATAAGAGTCCCATGGAAGAGGGAATATATACTTTGCTACCTGATAAAGGGGAGCTAAAAACCCTCATCTGTTTCTCAGCAGCTAATATCTCCATCCATGTTATGTTTTTTCAGTTACATTTGTCATATCTGCCTTTACCTTACTTTAGCTCTCTTCACCTTTCAAAACATTCTTGAAGACCAGAATTTCGACTACAAATAAGAAAACAAGAATTAAAAAAGGAAATAAAGAAAAGGGCAGTGTTTTTAATGTATATATTCCTAAATTGTGTGTGCAAAATTTAAGACACCATGAAAGAATCTTTTATTTCAAGAAAGATCTTTTTAAATTAATTTTCTATAAAATCTTATGTGCCCGTATCCCATATTTAGATAGCAAGTAACCACTGAAATCCCTGCACATTTATGTCTGTTATTACAGAAATGACACAGAATGCATAGAGAAAATTTCTGAGATAGATACATTTAGGTTTTTCTTTTCCAATAAAAAAGCACCACAAAGGGAATAAAGAAATTCTTTACTCAAATTAATGGTGAATTACTTTGTCATGAGAATAGAAGTTTATATTCATTTAAATGAAAGCACATAAATTGTTCTTGACAAGAAAAACAAAGTTAGCCTTAGGCAGTATTTTCATTATAGAAAAAGGCACATGTCCATGAATATCTAGTATAATATTAACAAAACCTGTTCAATTAGCTATGCATGTGCCATCGTTATGAATATTTATTTGCATTGCAGCTAAGTAACATTGATACCTTTTTTTCAGCCTGTTTAAAGATAAAAAATGAAGTGAATATTGCTGCTTTGCAGAAAACAGTAGAACTTATCAGGAGAGCTCGTCAGATATAACACTTTTTATTAGGAGAACCTTGTTCACTACTAGTCATTTCATTCTTTTTAACACTGGAAATCTACTTGAATTATAATTCATTTTAACGTATTTTTGATCCAATTGGCAGCCTAACCTCATTTTTTCTGTAAAGAAAAGTTATTTATGCAAAGACAATCTAATACACGAGTTCATTTTTTCTGAAGTCAATTGACTTGAATTGCACTCTAATCATGCAGACCTCCCTTTATCATAAATAGTTTTAAAAACCTTTTTTTCTGGTAAGAAGCACTGCAAAATAGCCACCTTAAGGCAAAGCAAACTTTACCAGCGTATACCCACAGACAACTTAAGCCTTGATAGGCTTAAGAATCAGTTAGAATGGTTATATCAGTAGGAATATTTATGGTCACCAATCACAGAGTTTTGGATATCCCATTACAAAGGAGTTTTGAATAATAAGCATTTGTAATGAACTACCAGTGAAGAACTGCAAGCCAGAGGCCTGCTTTGGCAAAAATATGTTCGATTCAAAGAGTGTTCTGTTTATGAATAAAGGTATTAGCTGCAGCACTTGCTCTAGGAGGAATCTCGAATAATGAATTGTCAACCTGTTACTTACTATTAGAAACTGAAAAAGCAAAATTAATTGAATAAATTTGTCCCATTTATGATTGCCAGACAAGAAAGCTTTAACAAAACAGTTAAGAAACATTTAAACATGGTCTCCTGAATTTTTATTGATCATAGGTCTCATTCTAGTTTCTTTTCTGCCACTCCAAGACCCTTTTCCAAAATCCACTAAGTTCAGCAGGAATAATTTTATGTCGTGGATAGACACTGATCACAGAAATATTGCAAGTTCCTTATTTTCCATTATTTCTGTAAACTATTTCTAAATTATTAAGGTAAGAATCAGTTGTGTAAACTATTTTAGAATTTGCTTCTGTTCTTCTCAAGGCTTTATATAGATATGAATATTTTGTTATCATTATCGTCTTAGCATTCTCATTTATCGCAATTCCACACACTACAAGAACATGCGCATCAAGCAGGTAATCTTCACAGTAATTTTGAAGAGGAGAGAAATAATGACAAGGGTGACATACATATATGATGCAGTACCATTAACAAAATTGGAGAATATCAATTATGCTTTAAGGTGGCTTAAACGAAAGCAAACTGGCAAATGTAAATGAAGGACAATAGGTAAGAATATGGAAGATGATTTTTTCTCACACAGATGCTGTTGATTTCTAGACAGGTTCATTTGATTCCCTTAGAGAACAAGGCTTAATTTAAGAATAAGATACATTTTCTGTAGTTGATCTTGCAAGCACATACAACCCATCACATTTTGCATAGTGACACACTGAGAAAGAAAGGATAACAAAACTGCAATGAAGTATTCCTCTAAGGAAGACTTTCTTTGATTCCAATGTGTCCAGAATGAAGATACTGAAAAAAGAACTTCTTGCAGCTGATGAGCTGGGTAGAAAGAAGATATTTTGGTGACATGATCTGGATAGCCCTCAAAATTAAAACCTCAAAAGATCACAGTTTTGGAGACCACTGCCAAGGAGGATGCATGTTCAAAACTTTGTTATCTATTAGAACATGAGCTGCTGGCCTCTTCCACTGCTCTCCTTTTGCATGTGTCACACCAAATGCGTAGCAGGGCCATCACAAAAGTGATAGGGGTTGTTATTTTAAATGGTATACGTTGTGTGTTGTTGATGAAATAGGAAGAGACAAGCACCAGACTAATTTTTCTGATAATTTCTTTTGATATTTGCAAGACTAAAAAGCAAGAAAAAGACAAGATAATAAATGATAGGGTTCTGGGGAAGTTAAAAGAAAGAGACTTCTGGGTAAACTAGACTTTCCATTTAATTCTGAATGCTGCATCTACCCGGACAAATGATGGTGCTGTAGCAAAGCAGTAATGAGAGCTGGAAAGATGTAGCGGCACAGACCAGAGCATCACACAATAAGATCAATAGATATATTCAAGTGACCAAAACCAGATCCAGGATATGAAGTTCAAACCAGTTTAGACCCCAAAGCTCCAGTGTAAGCCCAGCAAGGGAGCAGGGCCAAGCACTAGCATGCAGCACTATTCAAGGGACAGAGGGACTAGTAGCAACAAAGAAGCACTTAGTCTGAATCAGCAAGAAGATTTTTTCATATAAGGCTGCAAACCTTGCCAATTGTGAAGAAAAAGCCTATAAAAGTGTGTCTATTTAGTGTGGGAAAGGTTTAAGGCCCAATAAAAAAATAAAAGAAAGAAAAGCATCTGAGCAGGCAAACCTCAAGCTTAACCTCAACCCTCTGCAGCCTCGAGCTCAGGGGATGTCTCCAGTCACTTTAATCTCATCTTGTCACTGCAGAACAGCAACTGTGTTACACTATGAAGGGAAGCAGAGGATAGGAAGGTTTATCTTTTAGTTTCACAAACTGTAAAATTCCATTATAAGTTTATTTTTACAACTCCTTAAACGGAAAGGCAGGTTCTTGGTTGGTTTGTAGTCTGCTCACAGACCCATTCCCTGAGAGAGAATCAACTATAAGATCTGGATCCTGCCCCTTTTTATTTTTCCCAGTTGCCTACCAGCACTTGCCTGGGAATTCATGTCAAGAAGAGAATTATTTCTTGACAAACTGAAGTAGTGTAGGAAAAAGATGCAGTAACTGAATTCAGTGATATAGAAGTTTGTGGAGCTTACAGGTGTTCGAGCTAAATGTGTTATTTTAATGTTTTGTAGCTAAAGGCTAAGATGGCAACAGTCTTGTTTGAAGATGATGAAAGTGAGCTTTCCTCATTTCTTACTGTTGGTGGCTGAGAGAGCCTGTGAATCACTTTAGAAATTTGTCTTACTGAACACTGGAACATTCACTAGATATAACATGGTGTCGAAAGCAGCCTGTGAATCCTGAAACTGTGATCAAGGGGAAGCATGAAGCATGGCAGTACCCAGATTGAAGGGCTTCAGCTACAGCTTTCTGGAAGCATCAAGTGTCATTCAGCATCTTCAAAAGCAGTGCTCAACTGAGAGAAAGTATTATGGTAATGATTTGTGCAGTCAGCAGCAAAAGAAACCCCAGCTATGTAGAAAGCTAGGTAGCAAAATTAAGAGACATTTATTATGCATGTTAAAATCAAACAGGACACAAGAGAAATCTAACGCACCTATCTGTTTTTTGGTATTCAGCTCTCACACAGGGAACCTTTAATCTGATTGAACCTGTGTGGTAACTGTTTGTTTTTCCTGCACATGTGTACATGATGGTACTGTGGCAGCAGTCCAGGCTATTAAATGGAGCAACTACATTCAATAAGAAGCAAACAATGGCATTAAGCCTTCTATCATTTTTGCTATTAGACTGAAAGTTTTTGAAACAACATAACTTGAGCACTTAAACATTAAGAGACACTATAACTTTAACTTCCAAATACTGAAAGTCCTTTTCTTAGGTAGCTTATGAGCCTAAGTCACTTCAGGATTTCAGATAAAACTCCTCTGCTGGATTTTTTCCTTTCCCTTTCTGTCTTTCATTATAGTCTGCTACATTGAGAGATGAGGGCTGGTTTGAACAGTGATTTCTGTGGACCTCAGAACACTGAAATACATTCAGCATTTGATGCAAAAGAGGGAACTGCGTCAGTTGCATACACCACAAACAGCCTGTTTTATCACAGGCTAGCAGCACACATTTAGGCTGCTGGTGTTGTGTTTTCTAGCAGACTTCTGAGTGGCCTCAATCCTGGTTGTTCCACTTGGAAGAGACTTCCCAAACTCTGTGCAGTATTAGAATTATGGCATACAGTTAGATGCTGCAATTGAGGATAGGAAACAAAAGCTTATAGAATAGGTAAGATGCTAGGAGCTGTGTAACCTTCACCTTAGGCTTAAACAGTAAGTAATCTGTTCCACACATTTTTTCCAAAGGAAAATGAGAACAAACAAATATTTGGACTGCCACAATAGCATTAATAAACATGAGAACACAACAGCTAGTGTTATTCTACAGAAATGAATGAATAAATAAATAGACTATAAGCACTTTATTCTTCTCACATAATTTCTTCTCAGTGACATTATTGAACAGACTGTTGAAAACAAACATCGTTAAATGAGAAAAGAAGAGCAGAAGCCTGTCTAATTCCCCACTGCAACATTTTCCAATGACGAATGCTCCCTAAATGGATTTAGCTTTTTGAAAAGAAGTCAGAGAGAAATTTGATGTGGCCCTCTGACCCCTGGTAAGCACATGTATCTTCACCTGTCACATAACACACTGGCACTTGCTTACTTTTCAGCAAAGACTATTGATTTTGCTTATTGGCTGCAGGCTAGTCCATAAAGAACAAATTACAAAGTCAGAGGTCTACAGTTAGCAATTGCTTGCATGATAACAGGGAACTCGGTGCTATTCCCACAACATGGTATTAACATTCTCACAAACGTGGGCAAATCTAAAACATTCACTTCTGCTGTGAAGTCCTCTGTATTTTCAATGATATACAGCAAGTGAAACATGCAGTACATCCCATATCCTTGCCAATGATCTAAAACTGGAGGGACTTTCCCCCTGTACCTGATCTATGCCTGTGGTTTAAAAAATTACTTCGTAAAGAACAAAGAGGACTAAGCAATGGTTACATTCTACTATCAAAAAGGAAAAATGCTTGACACAACCTGCTGTTATTAAGAATTTCTTCGTAACTAACTTTTACACAGGGAAAGGCAACATTGGGAATTCTGAGAAATGTATCATTGTGATACTTCATGAGAGTGATAATGAGTTTATCTTTGCCCCTCCTTTAACAGATGACCTTGGGGAAAAATAATGTGATTTTCTGCACCTTGCTTTCATCTTCTGCAAAATGGGATACGATACAGTCCTCCGCTGCTGAAGTGCTGTTGAAACCCACTGCCAGGAAGACTGTGCAAAAGAGAGTATAGCCTGGTTTTTATTATGAGAGGAGAACACGTGGTAAGCATTAAAACTGGAGAGTTTGGACTACTTTCTGAAACCTCATTTTAACTTTTGGATCTTACATAGTACCCTAATACTTGCCCAATCTCCTAATTGCAACTGTCTTTTAATACCCAACCATAACAAATGCAAATATATACTGTGCATCTGGCATTTATTATTTTAGTAAAAAAGTCATGAGAACAACACGGAAGAGTCTGGTTTTAACACCCTTTCAAGCTCAAGAAGTATACAATCATTTCAAGTGGGAAATTATTAATGACAAGTAACAAAATTGAGCTTTTAACTTACTTCCATAGAAAGGGAAGTTCTCTTATGTTTTAAAAGATGTTCTCCATGATACAGTACATTGATTCAGCTGGTCTGACACAGGAAAAAATTCCTTTTCTGAATATTTCATTGGGAGAAAGAGACTGGAAATATCAAAGGTGGGCTACTGCTGCTCTTATTTGAGAATTCTAACTCGGTTCCCCGCTGAAATCCAAGAGTTCGGGAAGAAAGACCAACAAAAAGCACTTCTGGAAAGTCATAGTAAGTGTTGACTCAGTGTGTCTCTCTCTTGCCTCGAGTTAACTGATCACCAATTAACTAGAAGTAGTGACTAGGTGTGTAAATGCTGGTGCTGACACTTCCTAAATGTTTCTGGTTTATCCTAGGACTTAACATAGTAAAAGACTGGAATAATAAGCTACACAAAAAAGCCTGACCAGACAAAGTAATCTTGTGGAATAATTTATATAGGCCAAATTCAGATCAACGATTTCACAAGACATGGGCCCTCCATTGGGAATACGTGGTCACCTGTTAGGGACAAATGACACTCTGAAACAGGTAGCAATAAGACCTTATCAGATAGCAACAGTCATAATAAAGAAAGGCTCAGGACAACCCTTGGGAGACATAGTTCCAAGGTTGGTTGGATTTCAGAGGTGGTGGCAAGTGATTTTTAATTGCTAAGAGACCTTTTGTGGTGTCTGGGGTAGACAGTGTTTTAAATATCTCCAGGGATGGTGACTCAACCACTTCCCTGGGCAGCCTGTTCCAGTGCTTGACAACCCTTTCAGTGAATAAATGTTTCCTAATATGCAATCTAAGCTTTACACAGTTTATTGGTCACCTCCAAAGGTGAAATTGAACTTCAAGTGGACTGAAATCTCAGATCCCCTTCTCCAGGTTCAGTGGCGAGATCAAGTGACTGTGTTCTGTGACTGATCATTTCACTGTGCCTAGTTAGCAATCCTAATGGTGGCCATTTCATTAGAAATACAGATTCTGAGCCTTCCCATACGAAAAGCCCAGGTGAGAGACATGTCAGTTTTGGCTCTCCCTGGCAAGGCTTCATAGGGACCTCTAACTGTGGGAAGGAGCTCATAGTGCTCAGCAGGGGATGCTTGCAATTTGATTAAAAAGCAGAATTACCATCATGCAGTATGTGTTCCTCCTTATTATTTTGCCCTTTTTAACAAAGCTGAGAATGACTTATCCAGTTAAGACTAACAGGAGTAAATTCACAGTAAATTTAGTAAATTTTTTCTGTTCTTTTAAATTAATTTTCTTAACTCTAGTACTACCTTTGGTTTTGTTTAATGCTAGCATTTCACTGAAAATTTCTTGCCAAGAGCCCTAAAGACAGAAGAATACTTCAATCACAAAGGAGAAGTAATAAAGGTAAAAGATATCTGCAAATTAGACCTTCTTTCTAATCTTGTCCAAGGGAGCAAGAGAAAACACCCTACTTTATTATAGTTATCAGGCTTTCATGAGCAGGCATAGAAGGAAAAGCTGAAGGATCTCATGGATAACAACAAACCTACTGGTGACATGAGGCAACTCTAAGAACCTGGGCTGGAATCTTGGCTGAATAGCAGATGATACCCATTCAGCTCAATGACAGCAAGCATGTACTTACTTTTTCCACAAGTCTTTATCAGATTAAGGTTTTCTAAGACAGAGGTGGGTTTCTCAACTCCTTCTCTTCTGATTCATGTAATTGGTACCAAAGAGACTATTCCAAATTTGACCTTTTAAAAATTATTATTTTTTAGGTGGGAGAGGGAAGATTCCTGACTGCAAAGAAAAGCTGATATTGTTATTCACACAAGGCATCTTCATTTCACTAGTAAAATTAAATTACTGTCAAATGGTCAAATCCTGATGACTGTATTCAATTACTTTTCCTTTCTTAAACATACTGTCTTCATAATGAATTAAACTTGCATTTTGCCATTTTATCATAGAATCATTTGGGTTGGAAGAGACCTTAAAGCTCATCCAGTTCCAATCCCCTGCCATGGGCAGGGACACCTCCCACTAGACCAGGTTGCTCAAAGCCCCATCCAACCTGGGATACCTGCATTTGGTTAACTCCAATATGACAGAAGAAAAAGGAAAATATAAAGAAAATACAGCTCTCTGAACCAAAAGATAACATATATATGTCTATCTATCTATACACACACACTCACACACTTTCACTCGTACCAATTTCATTGGGTTAGACCAAAACAGCGCAAACCATCTATGCTAGTGGTCTTCTACAGACTATTAGTTTTGGTTACTTATTGGCAACCTGCACCAAATAAGACCATGATTCAGTTAACAAAATATTGAAATATTTAATACTTCTAATACTGTGGAGATGCCATTTCGATTTCATGGAGATTTCCATAAATCAAAGAAGCAAAACTGGTATAAGCAAAAGCAACTCACACACTGTTTTTTAATGGCCAGTCATCTAAAATACAAAGTTATTTAAAACATGTGTAAAAGGGATCACTGACACACTGGAAAATCCTGGGTTTATTCTCTGAACACTGTTCTTTTTTGCAATGCAAACTGGTTTATAAGCCATTTTTATAAATACTGTTCTGAGCTGAAAACATGGAAGGCAACTAACAGACACTCTTGGATTTGCAGTTAGGTTTGACAAAACTATTGCACCAAAAATCAACTGTTCATTTTAGCTGTATTCTCTAAGAAGAACATTGATAAATACCTATAGTTACTATAAAATAAATGTATCCCCTAGCTGTGGCTGAGAAATTTCAAGTTGAATTGTTATTATGAAAGTTATGTGACTGTATCCTGAAAGCTGTACTCTTAAGGACATTATTAGGAGCTATGCACAGTCATTGGGCCAGTTTTTGTTTCAGGTGAAAGAAAGCATTGCATATTTATTTCGAGTAGTGCAAGTCAGTGCTACTTTTTAAAATTCATCAAAGAGCTCTTCAGAAAGACTGCTTATCTATTCAAGCCACACAATTTAAGTGAACTCTTACTAAATTCTCTATGTACAGATCAGGAATACATGTACTCTGAATAAAGAGAACTTCATCTGACAAATTAAAGAAAGAGTGAGTGAGAGGGAAAGTACAGGGTGTGCAGCAGAGTTCAAATGTGGAGATCTACTGCGCCTTGTAAAGCCTGACAGTGTAATATGTCAGGCAGGGAAAGCCTCAGGTACCACAGCCAAGTTTTGCTTGTTCCCATGATGTGATTTAATGCCTCAGAACCATGCAGCTTTGCAGCGCATGGACATCTTACGGTGTCAAGTGAAGGGAACAGATTTGTCATTGCTCACTGCCAGGAGCGGTCCTGAGCAGGGACATTTTCAGTCTTCTACAATGATTGCTGTTACTAATTCTACTGTGAAACGCGCAGAGCATCTGCATGGGGACTTCAGAAAAGTGCTGCCAAAACAGCACTTGCTTTATTTTGTTGCTCCTGGTGTCTGGTTAAGGCAGCAATGAGACGGATCGTATGACTTATGCCATTGCAAGACCACATCACTTTTCATGGGAGAATGGAAAAGTGCTGATTCCAAGGCTTTTATGCTGAGGGAAAGCAGATAAAAATCTGCAGGTGTAACTTAAAAAAATTGGTATGAGAAGCATAAATTAGTGTAAATAAGGCTGATTTTTTATGGAAAATAAAGATCAAGCGTGTGATGACAACTAAACAAAAATAAGAATTTAGTGATATAAGCAGTGTGCATTGTTAATGAAAGTGGATAGCATTTTGATTTCCAGGGTATCTTAGTTTTAAGTTAAAAGCAATATTGACACAAACAAGCACAAAGACGTGTGGATGTAACCATTTATTTCTTTTTCTTTTTTCCAATGAAAAGGAACTAGTGATAATTGACTGAAGCTCTGCCTGGCCCCATCTCTGTAGAGACATAATCAGTCTGCATATATGAAAATAGATTGCTCATTCTAATCCACTATTGTTTTATGCTTTTCAGGGCTTACTTCTCAGCTGGTGATAATCAATGGTATTAGTCACTGAAATACAGGGAGCTGATTTACTCTATCAAGGGTTCTGGCCTTGAGCAATACTTGTATTACCCATTCAATTGTTTTCCTAGCAGCAGCAGACTTAATGTTTGGACAAGAAGTTGTCTTCTCTCATGAAGCATGCCAAGGAAAGCTCAGAAACACTAACCATACCAAGAGCAACTAGTAGAAGCTATGCAGTTGAGGTTATGACCCTAGGTCCCCTAAACTTGAGTTTTCACTTTGTGAGCTCTCTCATCAATCACTACCAAGATGCTCCCGTACTTTTCCTGTGCTTGTGTTGTCTTGGCCTGAATTATCATGCCTACCATTAAGAGTGTCATAAAACTATACGAAGTTTACCTGGGCTTTTCTAGTCTGGGCAGCAAAACAACTCAAACACAGAGAGAGCAGTCTTTTTTTAACCCTCAGAGTCAATTGGCCCCATCTTCCTTGAATTATCTGTTTGGAAAAAAACAGAACTTGGCTACATTTAAGTGTTAAATAGCATTTTCAGTCCAATTCCAGGTCTTTAAAGAGAGAATGAATTGGGTATGAATTCCATTATTCAGTCACACTAGTATTAGCAGGGGAGGAGCAAAGTTTATCACTGTTGTCAGTACAATTATACAGCTTTCTCATTTGCTTCACCTCAGAGAACAGACACAGCATGGTCCTGATCAGGTTTGTCATCTTCTCAATGCCTTGGCCATGATGACAGTCAAAATGAATGGACAGATAGTCACTTTGAAGAGCTCATTGATATCTTGAGGTCAGATGTTTCTTGCATGTATCTGGACCATTTCCAGACACATGGGAAGCAGCAAGAGCAAGGGCAGAACAAGTGTCTCTGCCAGTCTTCCTCAGCTCTATCCTGCTCCTTCAGTGAATGGCCTGTCTGACTGACACATACCAGAAGTCAGTGTATAAGATTGCTAGCTTTATTTTCCAGGTAATGAAGAGCTATTACATCAAAGCAGTCTGGGGGCATTGCTTAAACTGTCTTGCTGAATCTGAGCTAACTACCAAGTTATTCCTCCCACACAGAGCAGAACAGCTTGGGACTGCTGTTTAGGGGTCCTTGCCAGCTGCAGAGGCAGGGTGTTTTTTTTAATCTCTTTAATTCTACTTATTCCATTTTTCTCCTGATGTTTAACTGTGCAAGTCTGATAATGTCTGCAGTTTAGGAAAACCGTAATTCAAGAGAATACACAAACAAAAGGAGCCAAGATTAATAAAAAAAGAGAAAAAATGGCTATGTATCAGCAAGGTGTGCAGATGTGCAGCACCCTTGTCAGTATGAATATTCAAGAACAAATTCTGAAATCCTTAATCTGTTTCAATATTTATTTTCTCTAATTCCTATTTTTATTTAAGCAGGTGTGCCAGCAGCATGCCCAGGTGCCAAGAAGGCCAACAGCACCCTGTCCTGTATCAGCACCAGTGCGGCAGCAGGGCCAGGGCAGTGACTGTGCCCCTGTGCTGGGCACTGGTGAGGCTGCACCTCGAATCCTATGCTCAGCTCTGGGCCCCTCACTACAAGAGAGACATTGAGGGGCTGGAGCGGGGCCAGAGAAGGGCAATGGAGCTGGTGCAGGGCCTGGAGCACAAGTGTGATGGGGAATGGCTGAGGGACCTGGGGCATTTAGTCTGGAGAAGAGAATGCTCAAGGGGGGGCCTTATCACTCACTACAACTGCCTGACAGGAGGGTGGAGCCAGGAGGGGGCTGGTTGCTGCTCCTAAGGAACAAAGGAGGAGACAAGAGGAAACGGCCTCAAGCTGCACCAAAGGAAGTTTAAATTGGAGATTAGAACAGTTTCCTCACTGAGAGGGTGCTCAGGCATTGGAACAGGCTTCTCAGGGCACTGTGGAATCACCATCCCTGGAAGTGTTCACATACCAGGTAAACAAGGCCCTCAGTGACACGCGTTAGTGGTGGCCTTGGCAGTGCTTGGGAATGCCTGGACTTAATGATCTTATGGGTCTTTCCAATCGAGCTGATCCTCTGATTCCACGTATATCCCAAAACTGAAGAATAACATGCAGAAGAGCTGCAAAAGCAAATATGTCCCAGTTCTTGTTTGGAATAACTCACATTGTTAAGAAGTCAATGAGAAACTGCCCAAGGAAAAGCCTAGGGAGTGTGCTGTGCTGAGATTAAAATAGTTATAAAATAATAACAGTTCTAGGACACATGAATTTAGTTGAAGTTTTTGGTGTCCCCCCCTTAAAAAAAAGATGACACTTGAGCAAATCCTTTTCAGTGTCAGATCTGGTAGTTAACATTTTCTGATACGCATTAGTTTTTCTTCCCTGCCCTCACAGGCTCCGCAGACCGATACATAGAACTGCCCTAAACAGCCAGTTAAAGCAATGCTAGCCCACTTTGGAACAGTCCCTGGGAAGCAGTGTGGCTGCAGTAAGAAGCTGAAAGGCAGTGTCAGGAAAGTGTGCCACTCTGAGTAAACACACCCAAAGAATGTTACTGATCAGCAAGAATTTTGTGCTATTTCCATAATGAAAACCCATTGCTGTGAAGAGCCTTTCCTCCTCATTGCCTAGGGCTAGAATAGGTAAATTATAAATCAACTCTTGCAGAAGCATTGCTTTATGCATACTGTGTGGGTTGTACTTGACATTGGTTCTTTTCAGAGACCTCCAGTTCCAGGATGGAGGAGTCACCTTCTGCAGGGTGGATGAGACTTTCAGCTTTTAGCCAACGGTAAATCGGCTCCGTTTAGTAACTCAGGCAACTGAAACAAATCTGTGAACAACCATCACATATAATGCTGGTTGGCTTCTGCATGGCCTAACACATACTGCTGTCAATACCTTATTCAGATTGTCCACAAAAAAGGGATTATATTTAAATGTCCAGTTAAAGAGGCAAAGACAGATTTCAAAACTCTTACAAACACTATGAGCCAATGTACTGCTGCCTACTGCATGGCTATTCTATTTCCTTGGTTAGTCCTTTTACTCCTATTTACTCAATGAGTCACATGGAATGCTTTTTGAATGTGTTTACAATAAAATGTAAAAACCTAACCAAAGCAGCTGTCTAGATTACTCTAACATGAAGGCAGGCTTCAGGTCAATCAGACTAACAGAAAACATAGCTCTTCTATTCTTGCTTTGTGCTTTGCAGAACCCCCGCTCCTCGTACCCAGAAGGGCAACATACACCGAGGAAAAGTACTACACAGCCAAATATAACCTACCATCAAGGCCTTGTCCTATGGTGTAGGGCTTAAGGCACCTTAACTCAAAAATTTCTAGGTAATTTGAACTCTTGAAGCAAAACACAGAAGACAGGTAATTTCAGAGACATATGGGATCCAATCCAAAAAGGGTTTTGTATATCAAAACCAGCACTTTGAAATAAATCCATAAATAAAATGTAAGTCTGAAGCAGGTCAAGATACCATTAAAAAAGCAGAAAGTCACTAGCCCGTTCCAGGGGGTCAGGGATACCTCCAAATGAACTGCAGTAACAGATTCCAAATGTGGCAAGAGCAGGTTGCGTTTTCACATACAATACTTGCATTACAAGACTGAAAGAAATTGCATCTTCTTACCCTATCCCTAATGATGACTGACTTAGAGATACTAGGACAGAAATATGGCCGTAAAAATACACAGTGCTCAACTAATATTTTGTACAGGCACATTGCACAGTTGAATTATCAGCAATACTCATCTTCATGCAGCCTACCCTGTGCCTGGTTCTGCCATATCCCTGTTTCACGCTCTTCTTGACCCCATTCGTGGGGCAGGACAAGTCAGGATCTTCCTAAAGACCACCTCATCCATCTCTTCATTCCAAATCAGATGACATTGCTGACAGATATATGTCTAAACTATTGTTAACAGCATTTAACGATGGAGATGTCACAACCTGTCTATCCCAGCTCTATTTGCCATTAGGCAGCTTAAGTCTTATTTAACCACTGCCTCTCACTTCTTGTAGACCTGAAAACCCCCCAGATAATTTATAGAGTCAATCCTCTGCCGCAGGATTTCAAACAGAGCAATACTTGGGCAATGAGAAATATTCTAACCCTAGAGTGAAGGAGAAGCAAGGGAGGAAACAGAAGTCTGAGATGTAACTGACTTCCTGTCTGCTCACATGCCCCAGCCATCACAGGGACACGATTAAGAGTGGTCGGTCAGGTTGCAAATTCATTCTATGTAGTTAAAGAATAGAGAAACATCTTCAATAGCTGCCTAAAGAGGCCAAGAACCAGAGTTAAAAAGAGCCATCTTAAGAACCATTAGCACTGAAATATGGCACTTTTCCTATTTGTGAGGAGTAGGGGAAAATTGCAAGATGGGCTTTGCTTTGTTTGCATGCCTGTGGTATAGAAGACACATGAATTCCGAGCAGCTAGCAATGTGGGGTGTTTTTATGGAGGAATAACAAATCAAATAAACTCCCCTTTGAAGCCCCAGTTCAGACTAGAAGATATTCACAAGCTTTGCATAAAATGTGAGGGTCCATGGTCTATCTAATCTACAGATGAATCAGAATCTTGACAAGCTGCTGCCATTTAGTTATTTCACCTGTATATGGGTTTATAGACAGGTTAGATCATCACAGCTAATAGTTTGATGGACCCTTGACTAACTCATCTCAATAGGAGACTTTGCACATACAATCCCCCCCAACACATTTTTAAATAATATTCCTGACATTTGAACATCTACTTTTTCAAAGATTGTTTGTATCTTTTTCCACCGAAAGACAAATGTTCTTCACCATAAGAACTTGTACCAGAGGAAAGTTTCTGATCTTCCTTAAAAATGTATTTTCTCCTGTAAATTTCTCCCATTACAACAATTTCTAACACTTATAGAAATTTTAAAATACATGATTGCCATTTCTTGATATGGTCACCCATTTTAATGGGTTTTTAACTCCCTTTTCCCCGTAAGATAAAGGTTTTCTGCACTCCCAGAGTCTTTGAGTGTTTTTTCAACTTGTATTATTTCTGTTTTATGCTGTTCCCACTCAAGCATACAAATACGCAGCAGAACGAAACAGAATAATTATTCACTAATGGGTATCAAAGTATTCCAAGATCTGATTCCCAATTTACATGGAGTTAGATGCAGTTGCTGCAGAGGCTGTTGTGCTCAGAAATCTCTTTAGCCACCCATTTCAAGTCTGACAGAGACTGTGAATCAGAGCCCTCAGCAGCAGCAGTTCACAGACAGGGATGCTTGTGTAAACTGAAATCAATAATGATTTAAACTGAGGTACCAGGCCCTCAACTCTGGGCATGCCACCCAGTCAGTTGCCACGACAGAGGAGGTATGAATCAGTGGGAGAGGAACATTTGACCCCATCTCTCTATGAATCATCAGACCTCTTGAACCTGCACCCTTGGACATCTGTCCCTTCCTGAGCTGCTCCAATGTAAACATTGTAAAATTAAACTGAAAGGACCTGCAGCATACTTAAATCAGTTCTACATCTTGAAAATAACCCCAAACAACAAACAAGGCCCCCAAAACCCTAAACACCAACAACTCCCTCCCCAGCAAATTTCAACCTATGAAATTGTACTTCTGTTCTAAGGAGACCACTTCCTGTGCACATGACTTCCAATAGTTTGTGACCATTCATAGAAAAATAATGTAAGGAAGTTTGACTCAAAAGTTTGCAAATATTATCCTGGAAGTACATTATATTAAAAATTTATGTGTTCAACCAATTTTGATGCCTGAGAGGCTGCTTTAAACAGCTTTAAATAGGCTAACTTGAAATAAAATGCCTTTTAATACTTTAATTACTACAAATACAAAGTTTAATAATAATACAAGGATTCTCAGTAGGGTGGAAAACTAGTGAATTTATACTTGAGATGTGTTACCACTCTTTTCCATGCTGGAAGTTTACTTTACACACAAATATGCTTAAAACTGACTGCAGTCTGCTGAGCTTGTCACTTCAGCAACTGCCTTTCTCATCTTGTAGCTGTGGAGACAGATGAAAGAGAATGCAATTGTTCTAGGAACTTTTTTCCTCATAATTGTAGATACTCTCCCCAGCGCAAATATCCCAAACCATAGGATTTGGTGAAAGCAACCATCAGAAACAGCCCCTGGACTAAAGGAAACCTGGAGTTTTGAGATAAGGGTGAAGGAGTTACTTCTTTCTACAGCTTTGGAAGATAAAATTCAGAATCTTAAGCAAAAGGTCGAATTAATCCTTTTTTTCATATGCCTGTCAAAAACATAATTCAGTATCAACAAAGTCACGTTCAACTTTTCCATGGAGTCTTATTACACATCTGTGAGTGTGACTTTCAACACAAACAATTCTGCACAGTGCAAAGCACATTGTAACTACTGCAGACCTGATTCTGAGATCACATGGAGGCAATCCATCATTTATTCCACTGGACTTGTTAGAATTACAGCGAGACAAATGGGTTCATTGAAATTACAGCCTTTTAGCTACAATAAATAAAAGATATCTTAAAATTGGTGAGCACTTCCCTATTACTTAATCTTTCATTTTCATTTCCCCCAAAATTTTACCCAAACTGAAATTAAAGCACTGTGGCTGAAACAGAGAGGTTCATGAGCCTATAAAAGGCATAAGACTAATGTTCTGTACGTGATGGCAAATTACACTTCTTTGTGTGCATTACAATACTTTTACAAGAGTTGCTATGTAGAAAGAAAATACTGATGATCATTTAACACAGTAAGAATTCACTTAAATGAACTGCCAGAAGAACAGAACTCTTAAAATAATTGATTTTTTCCCCCACATCAGATGAAAAATGCATAACACTGTACAATGAAAGTCAGCTTGAGCAAAAGTCATTTTCTGTCCATTAAAAGAAACATAAAAGACATTGGGGTACTTAATTAAAAGTCTTAGGACTGATTTGCACACCATAAATTTAGAAAACACACACAAATTTCAGTAAAATACCTTAATTAATGCTTTGCCAAATATATTGGGCTTCCCAAATATTTTATAAGTGTGAAAATTTACGCCCCCTATGCTTAGAATACCACCATCTCTAAAACTTAAATTCATAACAGTTGCTGCCTCAGTGTTTCTGCCAGCATGCTGATGCCTTATGTTTGCTGAATGCACAGAGTGATTTGGAAATGACAGATATCTCATGACAGGCAATACCAGCAGACAGCCTTTCAAAAAAATCTATAGTGACCTCACCTCCATCCAACACCTATTGACAGTTGTCACTCAAACTGTGATATCACATAAACACTTTCCGATCTGCAGCTTAAGTTTCCATAGTAGGGCAAAATCCTGTTAACTTCTGACCCACCTCTCAGACATCCTTTATGTTGTGTTTGGGTTTGCAAAGTGCTGACAGGTTTTTCGAGGCAGACCATGTGTGGCTTGTGCAACACCCACATTTCCTGCCCTCCAAGTTTCTCTTCTGAAAAACTTGTTGCTAATTAAAGGTAAAGAAATTTGCATCTCAAAAAGGTGCAGAGTAATCTACAGAGAAAAAACACCCCAAACTCACCAAACTAGAATATGATTTGAATGTGTTCTATGCAAGACCCAGGACATTTTTTCCTGTCACCTATGTCATTTCATTTCAATACCATGGGTTGCTCTAAAATGCTCTGATGAAATAATGATGAACCACTAAGCCACACTGTAGATATCACCCAGATTAGAGAGATGAGGAAGCACAAACTCATCTATGATTAGGAAACTTAGGACCTCCATAGGCAGCTGGGAATGAAGCATTCTCAGCGTTATGAAAAGAATGATTTATAGCTGCAGCAAAGAAAAAAATGTCCAGATATCATAGCTGTTGATATAAATGTGTAATGAGAGCTTTTAGAAACATGGAGTGTAGATGCATGTTTATAACCATATCTATCTGCTTCTATGCAAAACTTGTGGCCATTTATAACAAGCTAAGGAAAGGTGTACTTCAATCTCTGTCAAACATTTAAAGTATTTAAAGAAATAGTATCAGTTTCTCTCTCCAACACTTCAACAGCAACTGCTTAAATTGTTGCTTAAGGCTCAATATTTCATAAAATCTACTGATAACACAGACAGGGTTATACTCTAAGACTATAAATGCCTTAATCTAGCCTTCCTTATATATCTTCTCTACCCTAAAAGAGTACATCTTACTTCACTGAGACGACTCGGACTTCTTGGACTGCATACAAAGTATACGTCTGGATGAGTTATTTCTTTGCCTTTTGGCACCTAACCTAAATTGTGGCTGTATTTCCTAGCTACATTTTGCATTCTGAGACTAAACACCAGTACAGAGGCATAACATGGAACTTCAGCCAGGTTTCTCAAATAAACAGAAACTTAGTTTTGTAACTGAACTTTTGTAATGCTTCTAATTCACAAGCACTGAGAAATAAGATCTGGTCTTTATGAAACTGCAGTAGATATGGATCTAGAATGAAAGGCTGTCCTATAAAATTAGAGTTTGGGGATATGGATTTATTCTTAAGGATATATTCCTTCCTGGAAGGTGCCATTTGTCACACCCTGGATTTTGCTGTCCATCAGGATATAGGTGAAAAAAAATAAAAACAAAACCAAACCAACTGCTTCATAGCTCAAGGAATTTAGTTGAGAGACATTTTAATACAATACAGAAAGAAGTCACTATCCATTAACAAAGAATAAAAGAGCCAGCAAAATCTATATTAGTGTGCATATGTACAGTGGCAGGCTGCACAACACCACATTTCTTGAAGAAGCGCTGTTGCAGGGTGTGCTGTGTCACCACTAAAAATATCACACACTTTTGGCCTTCCTATTTTGATGCAAGGATGCAGAAATGCTTTTTGATGGTCGCAGGGCTAGGGAAAGACATAAGAGCAACTTCTGAACATTTATGTGTGCTTAGTTCATGGATTCATTTACTTTGCTTTACTGTCAGGTTTGAAATTGCATTATAAAGATGTCAAACAATTTCTTTCAAGGCTCTGGCCCTGAAATTGATACCACATGGCCAGACTGCTGTGTTCACACTGAGACTTGTGGACTTCCTCATGGCTCCAGGCAGAGCATCATCAGTTTGCTGTTACATTGCAAGATCTAAGCTCAAGTTCACTGACATCATGAAGAGGTTCTGTTAGATAAAATGCATGCAACATTAAGAATACCTTAGAAAGAGGGAGAACAGCTGCACAATGAGATTGTCAGAACATCCTCTGACCCATTACTGAGGATCACACCTGACCTTGGGCCATCACCTGCTGCTACAGGTGACCCAGACCTACACAGTTCTTTCTTCTCCTTCCACCCATCTGGCCTCCTGCAGCTAGAAGTGAGAAATTGGGCCAGTGCACTGTTGTTTTATTGCATGCATTCATGTGTGGTGGGGGACCAAGATCATCTGAACTCATTTCACCTGTGAACATTTACATCCATTGCGTTAGGCTGGTTTGCACTCCCCTAAATTCAGCTGGTCTGAGATGCAAGTACTTGTGTGACTGGAAACACCAACCCTTGGAATTGCAATGGTCCTTAAAGGTTTAACAAGAAAAATAAGCTTAGCATTTCCCTATTTTAAGGATACTCTGGAGATCAGTGCTGGTTGATCCTGAAATGTGGATGCTGAGCCATTAAAGAAATAAAATGTATGGCTGTAATGACAAACCTGCTTCATACACTGGCTGTTGGCCCAACAGTAGCATCTCTGGATTCTCTGGGGCATTTTCCCAAAATATGCAGAGAAAGCAAGGACAGAACCAAGGTTGTCTAGTGCTGTTTGGTGTAAAGGAGGGTCTCTCTTACCAGTGTGTGCATAGTGCCTTTCTGGCACAAAATTATATTTGTTTCATTCATTTATTAAGAGAACTACATGCAGTAATGGACCTATGCAGAAAAGATAATTTCTGATTTTCCTTATACATACACACCCTTATATATATATATATAGATACATATAGATATAAAGGAAAACACACACATATCTAAATATGTATAAAACCAATATAAAATATGGAACATTTTCCAGGGGAATCACCACATCCTGAGCTATTAATCGCAAGGAAGTAGAAGCCAACTGAAGAGAGACATGGAACATATCCTATTCCTATTTTCCCTTCCCACATAGTCTGGTGCTGTTAATTGAACTTTCTTAATTTAGTGATGATTACAGATGCAAAGCTGACAGTGTATAAAAATAAAAATTAGGAAGCAAACCGTAATGGTTCTGTTGGTACCAACATCAAATGGTGCCTTTAGCATCTGATTTGCGATCTGAAAGGACTACCTCTGCTGGGAGAGGCATTCACAGTTGTCTTTGAAAGTAGAATTAAGATTCCTACTATCAGGGAACTTATCTGCTAAAAGTAAATTAAGAACTGATGTAGCTCCTTCCTCAGTATTGCAGGGAGCCAGACAGGAAATTAGGAGGATATGGTAATGTTAGGCCAGATGCTGCATGACTTCACAATCCTCGTTACTCAGTTTTATACAGCAGGGACATGTTTGTGGGAATGAAAGGCCTTGGTATGTCTAGTAGAAAGAGAGTGAGGGTGTAAATGACTGATGATTTCTAACGTATCATTGTTAATATACACCAGGGAGACAAAAGAGTTACTTGTGCTGGAGGACTGTGCTCATGCATTAAGAAATGCGTGTCAGGCCAAAAATAAATTCAGTCTGGAAACTGGAACTAAGTTTCTGAGACTCAGAGATCCAGGAGTTCTAAACTGTCTTCCAGTAACAGGGCAAGCGTCCCGTTTTTTTTTACCTCAGATTGGGGTTTTATTATATTTTTAAACAGAACAATACAAAATAAGTGCCTGCAACAGTACAGGCACTGCTTCAGAAGCCAGGAGTTTTCTCCTAGCTCTATATCCCTATAAAGGGAGAAGGAAGAGTGTAAAATAGTGCACAGGTATGACTTGCCACAAGGAAACATGATTCTTGTTAAATGGCTTGACAAGAGTATTGTGGTTTGGGAGACAGAAGGGCAGCAAAGGGAAGGGCTGTCGAGGGTCACATTGCTTTGCAGTCCAGGGCATGTGGTGGCCTCAAGCTTTATGAACACTTACTACCATGGGGTCTATTATCTGCCAGGCACCACTGAAGCCTGAATTATTGTATTTCAATAAAACCTGCAGCTTTGGTACTTAACCCAATAACTAGATTGTTGCGTCCCCTTCCCACATTGAACTGGCATCAGCAAAGAAATGGAAAGCAAGACAGCTATCCCTATCCCCCACCCCCCCTCAGCAGAGACACACGTATATAGCAGCACTATGCTCAGACAGGCCAGGGACAGACTTAAGTTCAACTGGTGATGAATGCTGCCTAAAAATGCATTGCCACAAACCACAGCAATCCCTAGGTTAGATGCAAAGCATAAAATGCAGCCTGAGTGTAGTTACAGTGGAAACGTAATATTAGGAAGAAGGGAGAGGTGAATTAATAGACCACCGTGAAATTAAAAAAAACCCAAACAAACTAAAAAATAATTTAGCCCAGCCCAACATTTCTCTACAAACTAACAATGTGTTGCAAAAACATAGAGAAAAAGGAGAAAAAACCCACCCCAAACCATGCCGCTTACAAATGCCTCTGTGGCTGTAAACTCATTACTCATTTATATACAGAGTGAAAAATATTAAGATAAATGATGCTATTTACTGGCATGATGCACCTAACATCAAAACAGATGTGTATTTTTAATGTTGGCTGCATTAAACACATTATCCAACTTTCAAAATACAGTGATTTATGTTAGAGGTTGAATATGCCCAAGCAGAAACTAGAAACATAACAGAAAAAAAAAAACCTCAACAAAACCAACAACAGAGCAGATCAGCACAGCTAAGAGACAAAGTTCGCAATAAAGCTCAGATTTAAGCAGAAAACTGGAAGCCAAAGAGCAAATAAATCCTTGCTTTTGGGTATCTTATGCAAAATAAGATTCTGTTTGTAACTGTTGGCAATGTTTTCCAGGATTTAATCTGTAGTCCTGCTACTCAGAGATACAAACATCTTTGTCATCCAAGTAAAAGAACATGTTTACAGTGTTTGTCAGAGGATCCAACACAAGAGCGTATTTTCTGAACAATGCATCAGCCAAGATTTCTGGAACTGGGCAGACGGTTTTCCAACCTTAGATTTTTCCATATTAAAACCAAAGCAAAATAACCATTCCCTCCCAACATGTCCCGAAGGAAACACATGTTTCTCCCAGGACCAGGGCAAGCAAAGAAGACAGCGAGGCTTTTTAAAAAGGCTTCCTCTAATCTGACTACAAGAGAAAAAAAATCTCCATTCTGCTTACCTTAATAACCTTGTCAAAATAAAGGCTTGTCACAGCTCAATTAAGATGTTCTAGTCATAAGGGGTTATCTGTGGTGTGATGGCTCACTCTGAAGAGACTACAGGACTGCTTTGATTAGAAAACTTACCTGCTTGCAGCAGGGCAGCTCCACCCTGGATGTCTCAATTTGATCAGAAGGGCTTTTCCTTCCTGGAACTAGAGTTGGACTGGTGAAAGACAGCTCAATAAGGCTGAGTACTACTTTTGTACAACTTAGAAGAAGAGTCCTGATTGCTTCCTCATGAGCGTGTTTATGCAGGCTCCCCGCTGTCCCTTTCAACCCATTTCTCACACTAAAGCATGAGGGAAAAGCAAACAAACAAAATTATTCTAGCTACCCTCCCTTCAGGTTTTGAAAGGTGATTTTATGACTGTCCCTTCTAACTGTAAACAGCTGGAGGGCAATCAGATGTGAAACTGTTGGAGATCACATGAAACCTTTTGTGGTTATACAGGATCAAGGAAGTCTGAGATAAACTTACAGGGGACGAGGCTGGCTAAAGACAAGATTAGCTCATGCTATTTGTGGATGCTACTGCTCAGTGTCTGTTGAACAGAATCATTTAGGTTGGAAATTGTGTCCAACTGTAAATGTAGCATTGCCAAGTCCACCACTAAACCATGTTTCTAAGTGCCACATCTAGATAGCTTCTAAATACTTCACGGTATGGTGACTCAACCACTTCCCTGGGCAACCTGTTCCAATGCTTGACAATCCTTTCAGTAGAGAAAAATTTCCTATAGGTGTAGAAGAACATATTCCATCTCTATAGCGAGATTAAATAGCTGCCATTCAGTCTGCTGGGGTCAGCAGAGACAATGTGTTGTTAAAATATATTAACATCCAGCTTAATCTTTAAAATCCAAATATATATAAAACCCCATTTTCTTGTAACATTTAAACCTCATTCTTTTGTCTTAAACATCAGGCTGGGAGTTACATTGCTTCAGACAAACCTTGAGGTCAGCAGGGGCATTCTTTGCAGGGTATTCTGAAATTTTGTTGATGAGGGGGAGAAAAGCCCAGCAAGACCCTAAAATTAGCTGACAGCAATCAGAAAACACTGTAAGAAACACCCTTTAAGAAGGCCTTCGACAGCCCGTCTATTATTCCTTCATATTTGGGCCAGGTCTTGTAGAGCAGGTGAAGCCCTGAAGAATTTACTTTCCGTGCAGGAAGATTTGTCAGACTTCTAAGTCAAATCCTTTACATTGCCAAGCAGAGTGAGCCAGGTCATGCAGAAATCTGTAACAGATTAGCTAGATGTAACATGCTGCTTAGAGAATTTTGTGTACAACTGGCTTTTTACTTGATCTGTGTTAAGAAGTTTCATTCTCTTGCAATTTAGCAACTGACAATAAGCTTTTAAAACCATTTCATTCTTCCATCCTTCCCCATAATATTATATGAACAAGTTTCCCTCATTTCAGATTTCACCTCCTATATGTCAGTAAAGAGAATGAGACTACATATGTCCCTGCATAAATCTGTTTAATTTCACAAAATATTCACTAAAAACATAAAATGTGAAGGACAAATCAGTGCTAACACTGAATGAATGTCTTACTGCATTTGAAATGTTGACTATTGTAAACTTTTGATGGTCTTATTCAGAATATTTACTTCTACTAAAATATTTCTGTGTGTATTATGGAAGAAAACCCAACATTTAAGTAGTCACACCTCAGAGAGGAATACGGTGAAGTATGGAAAACTTCCATCTTTGCAGCTGCTACGAGCTGACATGGCAGTAAGGCACACTGCTGTGAGGAGTTGTACATCTGCTTCCCTGTTTATGGCAATGAACCAGACTTTGTCTATAGTTCCAATTTCTTGTGCTGCTCACGTAGTGCAAAGGGATGTTAATATGCCCACAAATACCTCATAAAGAATTAATACTTTAGAAGGGGAAAAAAAAATCAGCACTCACCTAAGCACACCAGACTTGAGTTTCCTTCAAGTGGCTCCTTCTCCTGTTCCTATTATGTGATGAAGGGTGAATTTTGGAAATAGGGGTGCACTGCTACAACCAAATGGTCTATTCCAAAATTACAGTTTAGCACAACTTTGTAATTACTGTTATCCACAGAAGGGAGTGAAATACCTTTAAAATGGCTCTTAAGGATATTTTGAAGGGAGCCCTTGCATTTTTTTCCCTTGGGGAAAAAAAATTAACCCCAAAGCTTTGAAAAGGAAGAAGACAAAACCTTTGATCTTGATAATTTGCTATGGCTTGACCTTACAGCTCAGGGCAGAAGCATTGGCCTCTGATATCTTCAGAGCCTGAGATGGCTGCATGCCAAGCATGACCTCTGCAGTCCAAGCATAAGGACAGCTCTAAATAACACTGGCTACCAACAGCCCAAAGGGCAGCAGTGCAAGAACTAAGAATGAAGTCGGGCGAGCGGTAACATTGCCACACATTCTATTTTGGCAGCAAAGAGAGGTGTTGATTTTGAGAGTGCCATCTCCAAGTTGTCTCTTGAAATAATACAATCCTCTTGTTTCCTGCTGCACCAGTTTTAAGGTCACTTTGGTCTTCTGAGGCAGCATAAAGCTGCTGTAGCTCCATAGGGAGCTCCTCTTAGAGCAAAGCCTGACTGTCTGAGATGTTGTAGAAAGGAACATGCATCTCAGTAACCCTCTGAAAGTGCAGTATATACAAATAATCTTTGTGCCTGCAATTCTCTTCTGACCTGGATGCTAAGGCAATTTTTAATGAGGATTTGGCTCTGAGGGCATGTTTCCATGAAACACTTACAATCTTCCTTTCCAGTGCCCACAATAATACCTATGTGCACACAAATAATAATGTCCCGTGTACAAATATGCAGAGCCACATGCCAGTTCTTCAGCTTTCGAGCCCTTCATAGGGCTCCAGCAGAGAAGCATTAAAGAGGGGCAGGAGGGGAGCTAAGATGCTTTCGTCCAGCGCAAGGAGCACAGAAGAGCATATTGCAACACTTTGTCAGGCTGGATCTTTACTCTGGCACTGAAGAGAGAGCTATAGACTGACAGAAAGTGTTTATTACCCAGACATCAAGAAGGCAACAGTGAAAGGATCAAGGCCTGTTAAAGCAGGATACAGCTGTCCCCAGAGAACTTGATCCTGGCCAACAGGCTTTGGCAAGGAATGGCTCACATGCTATAGCTGTGCTTTTCTGTGGATGATTGCCTAAATCCCAGCTTAAAGTAGTTAATTGCTCTGCTCCCCCTCACATGATATCTCAGGCTGACAAGTGTAGGAGAGAGCGATGGAAAAGTAACTAAAAATTAGGTTTTATCTATGTTTTGAAACTCCTATTCTGTTTTTACTATGAAAAGACATATATAAGGGAATGGATGGACATCACCTCTTTCTTTCCTTAAGGTTCAAATAAGATTTTGGGAGATGGTGGGAGGATAAAAGAGCATGCTGACATGAGGAAGAGAGAACTGTAAAGCATAGATTTTTCATCCTAAAATTAAGGTGTCTAATGAGAATAAGAAGAGTACCAAGAGATCACGCAACATTTAAACAAATAAATGCCATTCACTGCCTTCTCAAAAACTGGCATTATTCGTGAGAAGAAATGAGTAATAACAAATAATTAAGGTAATGCTACAAGGTTTTTATTACAAGAAAAACAGAAAGAATGTCTCTATGCAGGAAAATACAACATCGAGAAAAATGAATGTTTGTCTCTTGGGGGAATGCAAAACATGAATAAAGAGAATCAAGAAATGGAAGTGTCCACATCAACAAAATAGACCATTATAGGGATAAAGCTAACTGGAAGTGTCCAAAAGGCAACTGGCTCTGTGCAGCTCAGTCACTTATTGGTGCAAAGTCTTTGTGACCAGAAAGCCCTTTGACATTGATGATTCTACTGGGCAGTGACAGTGACATCAAGTGGATACATTAGTGAATTAAACAACCGGGTTACTCTGATAAAGGAGGTACTGTATTTTAATATGATTTATCTGGAAAAGTGCTTTATACCATAAGACAGATTGAAAAGTGACCTGCCCTTTAAGGGTCTTTTTGTGTTCATATGTACTTCATCCCTTTCCTGCCTCTTCATAGGGAGAGTAGCTCCCACGTTATTCATTTGAACAGGGGAATGAAGGAATTTTCCAAAGAGACTGAGAGTGAAAAAATTAGGAACTTCATCCTTCCTGATACAAATAGCAACAGTTCATGAATGCAGAATTAGTTCAGGAAAACTCAGATGCATAAAGTATGGCTGCCCCAGGCTGTTTTAACTTCTTCACAACAATGCTGTAGTAGCTATTTAGTTACCCAGTAATGCCAAGCAACTGCTGATGACTTCATTATCCACAAACTATGCATGCATGCGCCCCAAACAAGTCCACTGCAAATGTACACACATCATTAAATTTAGAGTAAGGGTCCAAAGCATTTTAAAACCACATTGGAACCCTTTAGTGACAAGACTTTTTCTTTCCTATGTGGGTAAAAATATTCAAATGCAAAACATTTGGCATAGCTTTATTCTAAGAAAAAAAAACCACGTCATTTTCACTCCCAAAGTGGTGGCAGGGGCTTTTTTATCTTCATCTGCCAACACCCCTCTTTCGACTATATACTCCCATGTGACCAATACTCATGCTTCAGCGTAAGTGCCTGCCACTCACTGGGAATTTTCTTTATTAGGATATTTTATTAGAGGGTTTGTACTGCTTACTCAGCACTGCTGGAGTAATGCTTTGCAAGTGAAATCAACAATGGTCAAGAGTATAGTGGACTTTGTGGAATACTTGCACTCTCTTTTAGGAGTTAAAACCCGGCTTGTGTTTTGTCTTCACTTTTCATCACTGCAAGGAAGAACTAGTTGTTTTAAACTGAGATTAGCTGGTGACACAACCTTTGATGATATGGCCAAACAAAAGGTAGCCCAGATGTCAGTAAACTTCCCTTTGAACAGTCTCCATCACCTATAGCTTGCTACCACACAGACCATGTGTGAGGATCACTTTGAGCTAAGTGGATGCAAGTCTTGCATTAGACGAAGGTTTCCTTATGGTGCCCCCATGGGAGGTGTGGAAGCGTGGAGCAGCACTGCTGAGCATCAGCATCCTCCAGGTATTAAACAAACCTCTCTAGTGATTCTTGCCATGCTCAGGTTTTACAGGGGAGTGAGGGTGATGTCCACTATCTCCATCTAATACCTACTAGAGTCATCATTAGGACAAGTTGAATTCTTTTGCACATGCTAAGGGGGTTTAGGACTTTATTCTTATGCTGAATCTTTTCTCCCCAGTGTTTCCAATGTACAAAGCAAGCTCCCCTTGGAAACTCACTGGAGAAGAGGTTTTCCCCACTTGCCCCATGCAATGAGGGTGGTTCCCAGCTTTGCTGCCTTTTCGGATGAGAGCACATAAAAAAGGAGATGAAAGCATCAAAGAAAGTAGGCTCTTCCCTCTTATTTTGTTCAGGGCCCTGACAGCTCTTTCCCTCAGCTTTCATCCTCAGAAACAGCATTCCCTTAGACTGTACATCTGCTGTAAAAGAACAAATGGCTTTGCCCTTCTCTATTGAGCACCTCACTGTACACCCTGTCTCCTCAGATGCCTGGGTTGCTCATCACAGAGGTGCCCAGCCTTTGCTGAAGCAAAGTGACTATGCTGAAAATCAATAGCAGAGCTAAGCATAGTAATACCCTCTCTGTGTTTCAGCTTCCAAGAGCAATCATCTTTCATTCTTCAATAAATGCCAAGAGGAAATGAAAACCATATTTTCTTAAATAAATCCTTTATAGCTTATTGTGACTGTAACTTTGCTGAAGACGCATAGGTGAAAATGGGAGTTAATTTACTTCATCACTTCAGCAAAATTTTAGGAGAAGCTTATAGTACCTTATATCTTACTGCAACCACTACATTGTAAAGCGATTATTTTTGAAAGGGTATGGAGAAGAATAGTATGCCAATACTGCTGTAAGTAAACCTGAGATTACCTTCTGAGCATTTAAGGTTTCTGAAAAAGAAAAAAGGAAAAAAAAAAGGAGAAATTCTCTATTTCCTTTTGTAGAACTGTAAACCATTTGCTTGAATCCTTTAAAGACTGCTGCTAACTTTACCCAATTCAAATCTAGATGGACCAACTTTCTTCCGTTCTAATATACTCAGGCAACGAAAATGTTGAAAAGCCAAAACACTTATATAGCTTTAGTATAACTGAAGAATAATTAGTATGTAGGTAAATACTAATTCTAAAAAGTGTGCTAATGCAATGTAAACTTGCATGAGATCTGCATTTTGTAGTACAGATTTCGTGTCAATGTCAAAGTAAGAGTAATACCTAACAATTAGAGTTTGTGATGTTGTCACTAGGGGGAAAGGATTTCATTGCATGTCTACAGGGATTGTCTTATCAGGCCATTTGGATGCAAGATTGTGATGGTAAAACTGTTCCACTGCATGTCTAGACCCTATGACTATTGCATTACAATGCTGTTAGGGTGCTGGGGCAGAAAGATTTTACTACAATCATTCTGAAGCTAATACGTCCACATAGGATGATCTTAGTGCAGCTTGTTTTCTCAATATTAAAAAAACTCCAAACAAACAGATAAAAAGAACCGAAAAACCAAAAGCAATAATGAAGGCTGCTAATTTAAACAATATTGAAGGCTTAGGAAGAGCGCTCCATTTTAGTAAGGCACGCATAAGCTCAGACTCTTCCATATTATTATAGCATCAATTGATTTGGGAGACAACAGGATGGGATGCGATGCATACAGTTGGAATGGAGAATCCTAGTTTGCAAGATATTCTAAATCTTCTGGTTTTGAGATATTTTGGCATTTGAACTTAGGCAGCTCTACTATTCCTAGAGCTCCTGGAGGGAATATCATACATAGCCTTGAAATCTTTCTCAGATGTCAAATGTTAAATCGTTCCTATTAGCTGCTTTAAGGCTCTATTGATATAAGAGTTAAAGTTGACTGGTGGGGTCACAAACCCTTTCAGAATATCTAATACAATTGTATTTACATTTTTAAAGATAAAAAATGTGAAGTTAAAGTATGTATCATCCCTGCCTTAAAGCCTTAACTCTGCCCCCAGACCTAAGAGCAGTACAGCTAATGGGAATGTGTATGTATGCTGCAGCAACGGCACGTGTTTGACATGCCATCCCCTTGGCAACCCCTTGTCTCATTTATCTTCTTGAATGCTCAGCTAACCTTCTCTATGTTATAGGCAGCTGCTCTGATTGGCACAGATGTTAATTAAACTAGGTAGTAACAGTACACACACTGAAAAGACAGCCCTTGGAGCTAAACAAGATCCCAGTCCCCGCCATCCCACTGCTGTGCTCATTTATGTGCATTGTGCAAGGAGTGAAGCAAAATAATCTTATCCATGTTCCCGAGATACATAACAGCCTATAACATACCTGATGATGGCAGAAGGAGCAACAGGGCAAGCATCAACTGGTTGCAATAGGTAGGAAACGGAGGGTACAGGATAGTGGGAGACATGGATGAAGTACTGCTGACCACTAATCCTGACCTAAATTCAATCTCTATTTTCTCAGCACATGGTTAGCAATTTTCTTTTTCCTCATTTGAGCACTGCATCCTGTGATGTTCCATATTGCCAAGATCAGTATTTTTCAGGGTGAAATATGGCATGAGGATGAAGATGAAATTAAAACTAAAAGAGATAGATTAATATGTACTTCAACTCTATTGTTTCTTCTTAAACTTTGCAACTGATATTCTGGAAGGGTTTAAAGTATTTCTCTCCTAGAACTTTTCCCAGTGACTTTCCCTGTTGATAAAGAAATTCACAATTGTAAAGCCATCAAAACTGTGAGAAAGTCAAATCAGGAAGTTTCCTCTGTTAATCCCATTGCCATTCTACCGTAACACCCATTCACAGAACGCTGCAAAGGGTGGTGCTGATACACAAAGCTAGCTAGACATACTGCTATTTAAAGCCATATGCTTCAACACCAGTAAATTTCTGTCCCATGCTCTAACCTGTAGTCACTGGTCTTCCTGCACCTATTTAAATGGCTCTTTTAACTGGATCACCTTGCATCCAGCTGTGTTGCAGATGCAACCTGAACCTTGAATTTTGAAAATCACAGGAAGTCAATGAAGACTGGGTACTAAATAAGAGTGATCAAAACCAGGTTATATCAATTTTGGATCCATCACTAAACTTCAAACATTCGTGGCAAAGAGAAAAATTATTCTTGGATGTCACCTATTGCTTTGAGGATGCCATGAGAATTCCTCCCTAAAATGGTTCATTGGACCATTTTTACTTCAGATCTGAATAAGCACAAAGATTTTTTGGAACTGAGAAAATCTGTGGATTGTGCATTTCAATAAAAATTATTTGCTGTGAGAAGGGGAATATATTTGATATAATTTTCACAAACTCTTTTAGAATCACTGGGTTCCAGATAAGGTCAAAAGTAAGATCAGAAACTGGTGTATTGTTGAGGCTTAAACAGATACTCCAAGTCTGAGAATGTCTGGAGCAGACCTGTCTGCAATCAAAGCTGTATACTGCTTTGTGAGAAATGAGCAGAGATTCTCCACACTCAAGAAATTACCAGCTGACAATTCTGCAGCTGCCAGTCAGCCTTCCTTCTCATCAGTTCTCTCACTCAGTTCTGCAGGGTACCACAGAGCCAAAAGTGCTCTTCCCATGATGTGCAACCTGAATATTTAAGGCTGTTAAAGGTCTCAGAGGATGTTACCAGGCTCAAGTCATTACTACTACCCACAGCCAACATGCTGCTTAAGAACTTTATGCTCTGTTTGTCTTAATCCTACTTGCTGCTGCAGTTAGATGTGGTGTGCTTCCCCTTTCCTTCTACCAGTTGTAATTTCAAATACATCAGAATACGACCCAGTTTTATTGCAATGGTGCACTGTTTGCTGCACACATTGGAGGTAGGAAGCTCCTCTAAGCTCCCTGTCTTTTTGAATCCTAGGAATCGTGGTTAGTTTCAGGCATCCTGTACCAAGCTCTTATGAGCTGAACTTTTGGCAAAGTAGAGATACACTACTGCCATCACAGTATTCAAAGTAAATGTTTGGTTCTGTATGCCACTGGAAAGCCTGCTCTTGAAGTACAAACATTATATAGGTAGAAATGAATATCAGATTCTTCTATTTTGAAACGTTAATTAAAAAAGAAGCGTTCTACCCACCAGAAACACCATTTTGCCAAGACATTTCTGATCAATAACCCTGCTCTTGTTCTATTACTGTTTAGTGTATTATCATACATTTTCTGTAGCTGGTGAAACTGTTCACTTTAATTTCATGTTTTCATATTATGAGAACAAAATGCAGAAGAAAAAATAAAGACACTATGTAAGAGGTGAAGCAAACACCAAAGCCCAGTCTGTACATATCAGAACTTCATAACTAATAAATTTCAGCTCCACTGGTAAAGAGCTTAAATCACATCTCTATTTAGTTGCCAGAAAAATCTCAGTATTCTTGTATTAAGTATTATATACACATATATTTTATGTTATTTTACTGAGTGGGTTCCAAAACCAGACCATCAGCTCTAAGAAATACTTGTTAATACCTCCATCATATGACAGCATTTGGTTGAAATATTTGCCTGCTATATAGTTCAGAGTACCTTCTTTTTTCCAGGCAACAGCTAAAAATTTTACTACAGTATTAAGAAATTTTAATCATTGTTAAAAGGTTCCCTAATGACTGTAATAAAGGACAATATTTTATTGATGTCAGCAACTAGCAGTTGACTTATGAGGCAGTACTTTTGAATCTTCAGGATTGCTGTGTTCTTCTACATCTTTGCTTCAATCCTTAGAGAAGAACCTTTTGATGAATCTCAGCTGTGACTTAATAGGTTTAGTAATAGTGCTGAAGTAGTTAGTGCTGAAGTTAGTCAATGAAGTGCTCTCTCTCCAGTGCATGTTCAATTTTTCATTCTCATCTTCATTTACACTGGGACAGCTCTCTATGAAGCTATTCAATGGCTCTCCTAGGCTGAAAATGCAAAGTCTCATTTTTCATTCTGCAGTTATTTTCCCAAATCATCAGCAGAAGGTCCAAAATACGATTCACAGGTAAAGAAGACATTCCAGGCTTGAATGCCCAGTCCATTTGATTGACATCTACTTTAGTAACAAATTCAAGCATCACTTTGTTGCCATCCAATGCTCTTTCCTTAGTATCTGCAGAAGTGTCTACGATGATCTACCAGAACATCCTGGAAGACTACAAGGAGAGAGGTAGAAAGTCTTTGAAAAACTGCAAAAAGTTAGAATCAAATAAACTATTTATTCCTGAATACACCCGCACCGTACAGAAGTGAGTTGTGGCTGTATTTACCTTTCTGATTTACTTTATGACCTTGGCCAAGTCACTCATCCTTTTTGTCCCTTTGCTTCTGTATCTGCATTGTGGAAATAATACATTTTCTGTTTTACATGGTTCTTCTGAGGTTTATTTAGTGTTACTAAGACATTATGCTTCACAAAATAGTCAAATTATTATAACAAATATGGCAATCCAGAATGACCATTGAAAATGACAAATTCAGAACTAGCTCTTACATCAATTCTTATTTCTGCCACCACAATCCCAGCCATCTATCTGGTAGAAAAAGATCTTGAAGAGTTGTATTATCAGGGAAAGGCAGAACTATCAAAGACCCAGGGCTTCTCTGGCCTCTAAATGCTATTTCAGGAACATAAAGGTGAAACAGATGCACGGCTGTAGCAACCCTCATTAACTGCACAAGAGGGAATTAACAGTTAGGGAGAACGTCTCATGCATTCACTGGCTTCCTTGGCTGGGCTGGTTGCTGCACAGCAGAGCACAGCCCACTTAAAATAATACTGCCCTCTCATGATACTCCTTGCAGAATGCTGCAATCCCCTTAGTTTTGATTACTTCACTGCTTCCCCTGGTCGAAACCAAGTTTGGAGCCATGCCTTGCACATGGAAGGCAAAAGATGGAAAGGACAGTAGGCATGAAGGTTTCCTACCCAGACTTCCAGCGGTTCCTTGCAGTTTATTAGTGGACCTCCCAAGTCGTTGCAGAGATTAGGAGACTGCAAATGAAAAGGAGCAATTAATTAATCCCATGTAAGATGCTAGACTCAATCTGGGGAAACGAAGAGGACAACAACCCACGAGGTCAGAATCTTGCCTTAATGAGCCTTTCTGGCTTCAAATCCTGTGGCTATTCAATTAGGCATAAGACCTCATCATGTGCCAATAGGCCTTTTGCTGCTGTCTCCTGTGCCATAGCTTGGCATTGCCAAGCCACAGACCTTGCCCTGGAAGTCCTTCGTTAAACGCTGGGCAGTTGGGCTGCTCTGGATCTCAGCCCTGAAATGAGGGCAAGCGAGTGACAGCCCAGCACAACTACAGCCACTCTTCACTTTCGTCTTGCCTTTGAGGGCATTTTGTTTTGTCATCTTAAATTACAGTAAAATTGCAGGCAGATGGGTAAACCCAAAGGCCCATGTTTTTCGCTGGCTTCTGCCATTCACAGAGTTTTCTCTCATTGAATCTCATATACACATTAAAAAAATGCTTAAACACTGCAATGGTCAACTGAAGAGGGGGAATCTTTCGTTTAAATAAACCCAGCTATTTTCTTTTACATCTATTTGTTTTTTAACCCACCTCACAAACCTCCTTCCTTTTTAAGGGATTAATTTTCCATGCAAAGATGCTAACACCAGAACAGTGTGAAAAATAAGTATCAGAAAAGAGCAAGCAAAAGGGAATGTGTCACATACTGACTACAGGGAAACAGTGCAAAACATCTAATCACAGCAGTGCCAGGAAACTTGAACCTGTCCAAAAGGATCCAGTGCTCTCGATGTTTAATTGCTGTTGATGGCTGCTGGTCAGTCATGCATGACAATGTGTGTGTCACGCTGTTTCCTGCCTATGTTCATTCCTGTCAGCCTTCACTCCAGGTGACGAGTTCTGCTTCTCTGACCAGGGGATAGAAAGAGAGGAAAAAACACATAAGAAACGAGCCCTCACAGACACAAAGCAACATGTACCCAAATAACCCAAGCCACAGGAACAGAGCACCAAAAACAGACAGGAAAGGTCCAGCTTCTATCACAACCTCTCTACCCTTCCTTATTTATGCTTTAAAAAAAAAGAGAGAAAATGTAGCATCTGCGACTGACAGTATTCCAACTGGCAAGACTCAAGTCTCCTGTTTGCTTGATTATATGTTTGAACACATGCTCGGGGCTGCATGGAGCAATTTGAATTACAATTGGGTAGCAATGAACATTATCGTTTTGGGTGAACTGGAGCTTTAAAAACCTCTTCCTTGAGCTAATAAGAAAGAGATAGTGGGAAATGTAGGAGACATGACTTAAAAGGTCTAGAAATTATATAACAGCTTTCCAGCTTTTCATAAAGTGACTGTTTAATGGTTTATGTATCTGGGCCCAGATTCAGCAAAGCACTTAAACATGCATTTCACTTTAAGTATGTGAATGATCTCATCCTTATTCAGCAAAATACTTAAAGAAATGCTTAATTTTAAGCCTATGCTTAGCTGCTTTGTTGTTCTGGGGCCTCATCACACTTTTCAACATCCTGGTATATGTCTGTAATACAATTAGAAGGAGTGCTCCTCTTTTACCTCCCCCACCACTGTCATCTTTTCAAAACAAAGATCATTATTTCACCATTGTTTTACTTCATTCTGCTTCAGGCAAAACTGATGCCTGAGAGTCAATACATTGCTGAAGCATCCAGGATGTATCTGCCCATTCACATTCCACTTCCAATCCATCCGTGGCCTAAGTCAAGGCAAGTCCTGCCACTGTCTTCAGCAGGACCCAGCTCAGGTGTTCAATCGGTTGCAGCAATATATAAGCCGAGTTGTGTAAGAATGGAAAAGCCAGTGCAGGGGAGAGATTTTTCTGCAACAAAAGCATAGTAACAAGTCTTTAGCTGCTTCAGAACTGGTCTGAGTTTAGCTGCAGTCAGGATGCTTTGAGGAAGGAACTACAACATCATTTCTGGACCACCACATTTTAAGCAAATAGCATATGATGTTAGTTTGTTTTGATGATGTAATTGTTTATGGTAATTTTGTTATTCTGTCTGTGTACTGCCTTCATTCATCTAAGTTGGAAGCGAAGGTAGAATACAAAGCAGGGAAAAGAGGTTGTTCCACACGATGATTCTGGCTCATTTGAAGATGCTCCTGTTGCAATTGCCACCCTTTCCCGTCTCCATATCCACACACATCAGTGAGAATCAGGAAGGCAGTTCAGTTTCATTGATGATAAAGATTATGAAAATAATAATGTTTAAACAGTAATATGTACGTACACATTGAGATATGTTGTCTGAGAGGGTCACTTTATCTTTCCTGAATTGGCTTCTCTTAGTTTTAATATTTGGAGCAACATGACATCTTAACAACACTGCAAAGAGTCTATGGGTTTTAAAATTATTATTGCTACTACTATTGAAGAGATGATATAGAATAAAAGAGTAATAGGTGCACAAGGAAGAATAACTCTACCTAATTTATGTT
Organism: Pezoporus flaviventris; assembly: GCF_033815535.1. Classification (NCBI taxonomy): domain Eukaryota; kingdom Metazoa; phylum Chordata; class Aves; order Psittaciformes; family Psittacidae; genus Pezoporus; species Pezoporus flaviventris. The sequence goes on from NW_026892631.1 coordinate 941,072, forward strand.
ATTTAATGTGTGCTCATTTTTTTTTTTTGCTACAGATTGAAAAGCAGTAGCAAAATAACTACATAAAGAAGTCCTGAGGTACAGCCAAGTGTCACATTATCTATGCTTGGAAGTCAAGGGAAAAAAATACTATTTAATACCTTGCTCTTTTTAGGCATATACTGTTACAGAAAAGAAGTCACAAAACCTCATAAAAACTGCAATATGAATAAGACAAATGTGCTCACAGGGGCTGAGAAGCTCATTCCTAGCATGGAAACATATCATGGAAGTTTAGTCCATGAAGCTCAGGTTTTGAATGCATTATGGATTCTGAAGAACAGCTCAGACCAAAATGCTATACAAGCTAGCACTGAAGAACTTTGTCACACATACATCCTTTTCTTTCTCTTCCACTGAGGTATTGATGATTTAAAGCATTATAACAGCATTGTTCCTAGTTATGGTGATTTTTAGAAAACAGGAACTTTGAAAAGAAGAATTTGGTCCTGAATAAGACAGCCAAAAAAGCTCATGCAAAATTAGTAAGCAGCCTTTCTTTCATTCTAAATGCAAACAAAGCCCAAACGCTGGAATAAATACATTTGGTATACAGACAGAATTGTCATAAACCAGCCATGCATATCCATATCCTTTGCAACCATTAGCCATACACCGTATTGAATATAATGTTTCCTAAGATCACTGGTGGCCTCAGCATTAATCTGAATTCTATGTTTCTACTGTCAAGTTTAAATTACAGATCTGTTCACAAACTCATTAGAAAAGGCAGCACTCTGTTCTGTGATTTGCCCTTCTTGATTTCCCAGTTTTTACCCCCCAAAATGCTCTTGCAAGAGACTGATCTCTATGATATGGCAATGTGCCAGATTTATTTTTGGGAAGTGTTGGGGAAAAAAACAGAAATATCTTCGTCTAATCCATAATTCTAACATAAAGTGGATATTTCATACTATATATTTATAACAACTACATTCCACATTTATTTATTTATATATATTTTATGTGAAGAGATGAAAGCTCTTAATACCAGGGGGCAAGTATAATCTGTCCAGAGGAAAGCACAGTACGGCCAGATGAAATGATAGCTCTCCCACACTGCTCTGTCATTGCAACTAAGACCTGACATGAAAGCCTTAAGGGTGTGGTAAAAAGGTCTGCCCTCCAGTGCGCTGAACAGAAACTTCAGCATCCTTGCTTATCCGTTTTTGGTATAAAAACTGACAGATGTGTCAAAGGTGTGGGAGTTTTGTGAATAAGTAATAAGTCCTGACAAGCTGGACCTTATCATTCCCTTCAGCCTAAGGTGAGGAAGGAGCCTGGGGTAATAGCGGAGGCAACTGAAAAGCCCTGGATGGGACTTGTGGGATGGCTTGCCTCATTCATCTGTGCTCTTGCTGGTACAAAATGGATCTGATGACAAATTTGATCAAGTTCATGCCTGGTGTAATTTCAGAGAGGTCAGTGGTGTTACACCAGGGAAAGCATCGGTCCCTGGTGTTTATTTAGGGAAGACGACAGAGGCTTTGGAATAAGAGCAGTGCACTGAGCCATGAGCTTCCTTACCCTCAGCAGAAAGCTACAGATGTTTCACAAGAAGGACAGTGTTTATCAGAATAATGTGCAAGTGCTTTGTCAGAACCCATGCTTCAGCATGGCACACAGAGGCAGGAAGGTGCAATCGGTGCCCTCAGCCACTTTGACCCTTAGATGCCTTGCCTAACACTGCCAGATCGACCTGAAATCTCTTTCAAAAAAAAAAACACCAAAAAGCAAGATTCTTGTCTTTGCAAAGGGATATCTGGGTCATATAACAGGAGATTTATGTTTAAGTGGAAGAAAAGAAGATTGTAATATATTTATATGTGAAGCAAAGGGTTTGCCTTTCTGCAGGGATAGCAAAGCTTATATCTGAAATACACATACTTGCAAAGATCACCAGCACAATAGAAAACATGCATGCGATATTTTGTAAAGCAGGACTTCCACATGGAAGGGAACACAGCTGAATGAGAACACAGAAATAGTTTTACATTTTTACCAGTAAATACTCATGCCATCAGTAGATGATTTTCATAAGAAGCTTTCATCAGAAGGAAATAAACCAATATGGAAATGGCAACAGCTGAGATACTTAAGAACATGATTAGCTCTCAAACTTGAAAAAAATAAAACCCAATCCTGTTTGGGAAATGATAATGCGACTTAATAGATTCACTTACATATATATTCTTCTAACTTAGATATGCAATCAGCCAGGGAAATCTAAAATAACATTCCAGATAATGGGAAAAAGATAAAAAGATCAGGTTAAAATGTTGTCATAAATGCAACTTATGTAGGCCAAATAGACAAAGAAGAGAAAAGGGTATGGTGTAAGCTATGCGCTGTGCAACACTGTTGAGTCTGCAGGTGATGGACAGAAGGAAGACACACCTCAGGGACAGAGGAAAACTGGGATGTGTGGCAAGCACATCAGAAGCAGTAGCAAGCACAGCAGAAGAGTGAGGGGTGTCTGCAGGAATGGCATGGCAACAAAAGACATCTGTGGAAAAAGTCAGGTGAAGGTCAGAGGCATGAGCCAGGCATCACAGGGAAAAACACAGGGCTTATTTTCCTGAATGCAAGAAAGCTGGAAATGGGGCCTGGCAAGGGTGTGGAGATGCAGACTACATGCGATGGGGCACAGAGGTCTGACATACCCCTCGATTTGGCCAGACAAGTGCTGGCACACAGGTTTGGGCTGGGGGTCACAGTCTTTTCCACATTTTCCAGACTTGTTCTAACTACTGCCCCCCTCTTTACTTATTAAAATGCTTCAGTGCTGTCTTCCCTCAGTTTTCTTTTTCCTCCTAAGGCCTGAAATGCAATGCCTGCTATGAACACTGTCTTCTTTTGACATTTTCACTCCCTGATAATGCTGCGAGCTAGCCTTGAATTTTAAAGAGTGGCAATGCATGCACACACTCAAGCACTCCGAGGCTGTCATTCTCATCAAACATCTGGAAGTCTGTTTGCCAGAGCGCTGCCACCAAATGCTACTGCTCATCCAGGCAGAATTGTGCTTCCCCTACAGGGTAAGCAAGAGGAGCTCAAGAGCAGATTTACAGCTGTTGATGTGGCAGCACTGAAGTCTCATGCTGCAGCTCAGAGCTCCTTATTTACGGCTTTAGCCCTCAGAGGAGTTTGGGTAGAGTTTTGTGGACATCCAAAGCCTTCTTGCAGCCTGAAGAGTCCTTCCTGTTCCTTTTACTTCTAACTTCTTTACTATGCAACCCCTCATAACTCAGGCCAAACACAGATGGCCATAATTCCCTCATTAGACTCTGAAGACAGCATCAGCCTTGGTACTGAGACCTTGCTATGTGAAGCACCACAAGATTTCATCTTTTCAGGCCAGGGGAAGAAGAGATGGAGGATCAGACTTCAAAGCACTTAAGTACCTAAATTCCATCCTCTCTCTTTAGAACCCCCTGGCCTGAAGTAAATTCTGTCTGCTTCAGGCACAACACATAAAGCTGGTAATAAAGATTGTCTTATCTTAGCTCAGACCATAAGAATAAGTCCTGTTCCCCTGTCCTTCTTCCGCCACCAAAAAAAAATCACCAGGGAAATTGGTTGGGTAGTGAGCAGGAGGCATTAAGGCTGTGACATAAAAGAATGAGGAAAGATATGAGTAGAGAAGAGAGAGAAACGGACTTTATTCAGTCCAAAAAGATGTTTCTATTAACTTCTGCACAGTAAATGGAAAAGCAGAGGAAGAGCAATGGGAAATTAACTGCACCTAGGCAACGTAACAGCAAGCCACCTGCAGAGGCAGAGAAGAACAGTAAATGAAAAACAAAAAGCCATTTCTGAACTTCCCACATCATCAGGCTCAACATCCAGGAATCCCAATGCAAACCCCAGACACGGCTGTTACCTTCTTAGCCAAAATCGTTGAACCAAAAATGTACATCCTGACTAAGACATTCGCATGCAAGTGTGCAGATCAGAAATACCTGGTTTCCAAAGGATTTTCCCCAAAAGGAGTAGAGCTTGCACACCAGGACACAGGGAGGCATTTGATAGCACAGCATGGAAGAGGGAACTGACTATTCTGTCCCTATTAGGACAGCTGGAAGTTACAGTAAATAGGCTATTGAGAACAATGGGTTGGAGCCAATGGAAAGGAAACTTCCAAACATTTCAATTTAAAGGTCTCTCAGCTATAGAAAATTATTGCTGTGGGGCTTTGTTTCAGGTCAGAGCACTGGAGAGAGTGTGTTTAGAAAGTATGACAGTCCATTTAACAAGCATCCCTCAGCCATAGGCACAGATTCCTTCATCAAATGATTGGTTGTGTGTGCATGTAAACTTCATCCAACTTGTAGGAAAAACACTACTAAAAGGTGAAGACCGTTTAGTGCTGTTTGAATGGAAAAGCTCCACACAGGCATCTTCTCATAGGAAAAAATGCTCGGAATAAGGAGGAGTGTTTAGTAACTGCTGCGCATCTACTAAATGGCAGCAGTTACTGCCATATTTCAGGGTAGGTTTTCTGACACACTATTGAGAAGTACAGTGATTTCAGTCTTGATGACAGAACAAATGAAACACAACACATTAACAATATTATCTTAACTGCTGAACAGCTAGAATACAATGAAGAATCTAGATTCCCCCCCCCCCCCCAAAACATTTATAAACTGCTTTAGTACTCCAGTTACACTTTTCTCTTCAAGAAAAAAAACACAAACAAAATCAGCCACCCAAATAATCCTAAGCAAGCGAAAAAGCACAGAATACATCAATATCTTGTCTGAATTTGGATAGTCCCACGGTCTGCCTTAGGAGTCAACATATAAACAAAAGAAGGTTAAGCTGTAATTTTTGTAAAGCCCAAGAAAAATGCAGCCCTGAAAACTGTTCACTATGGTTCACTTGAACAGAGGCATCATTTCAAGGAAGGCTGAATAACTCATTGCAGATGTAGAGAACCATTGGGTTAGAGAAAGTGTCCCCCTGTATTTGTGATGTACTTAATCTATCTGAAAGGGTCCAAAATAAAACTCAAGAAAAAGAGGCAAAGGGCAATGTTATTACATTTTGCTTTTACAACTTTATCTATCACAGCTTATTTGCACCCTTACAAAGAGGAGGAGGAGTAAGGTCTAAGAATAGTGAGCTAAGAGTTCATTGGCAGATTCAGCACTTGTTAAGTTTACATCCATTGTACTGCATCATCTTGCATTTATGCCTTGCTTTCTAATTTTTTGTGTCCCTGCCCATAGCAGGGAGCTGAACTGGATGATCTTTCCAACCCAAACCGTTCTATGATTCTAATATCACATACATCCTGTCACGTATGTCCTGCCTCAGGTTTCACACTTGCATCATTGTACCTGGAGATTCAAGGTAGAGGCCTAGGTGTCAAAGCGCCTTCTCCTTTTAAGCTCAAGAATGAATCACTTTGGATACTTGATTACCCAAGAGCAGAAAGACTTATATGGGAATTAGTTGCCGTCAGCAGATGATCGGCTTATTCTACAAGTCTTGTAATTTTATCTTGCTTGGAAAGAATAGGATTTAGAGGGAGCCTAATCATTCCTGGTTTATAATTGTGAGAGTAGGCTATCTCAGCTGACAGGAGCACTGTTCATAAAGAGGTTTGAAGACTACCTGCGGCAGCTTAGGCTTTTGAACACAGAAGAACAGCAGTTTTGAGATACTAAAGAATTAACGGTTTATTTCCCAGTCTTCTTCATATATATATCAAATGTGTCCTATTGTAATGTGTGACTGTAGCAGGTATGAAGTATAACACTACTGGGAAAATAGGTAATGAAGACTTACCAGCACCCTGGTTTGGAGGTACAGCAGCCAGGGAGGTGATGAAAAAGGTTTGGTTAAGCATAATAGATCAAATCTGAAAATACAGGAAATAGTCAAGAATAGAATAGAAATTTTGAGCAAGAAAAATCTCATTTATGTCTTGTCCTGGGTTCAGCAGTAGCAGTCATTTTCCTCCTTCTTGGTAGCTGGTGCAGTGCAGTGTTTTGACTTTCAGCTCGGGAACAGAGCTGATAGTGATGTTTTGGTTTGGCCAAGGACTTTGTGAGCCTCATGCTCTGCCAGGGAGGAGGGGAAGCCAGGAGGAAGCAGAGACAGGACACCTGACCCAAACTGACCAAAGAGGTATTCCATACCACAGCACGTCATGCCCAGGATGTAACTGGGATTTAGCCGGAAGGGCTGGGAGACTGCAGGGTTGGAGGAGGTATCGGTCGGAGCTTGGTCGGGCTTGGGGGGCGAGTTATCGGTCAGCTGGTGCTGAGGTGTTGTATTCTCTTCCCTTGTTATTTCCTTTATCATTATTATCATTGGTGGTAGCAGTAGTGATTTGTGTTATACCTTAGTTACTAAACTGTTCTTATATCAACCCGTGGGAGTTGCATTCTTTTCAATTCTCCTCTCCATCCCTCTGAGAGCAGGGGGAGGGCAAGAAAGGGGGGGGGAAGTGAGCGAACGAATTACCTGACTGGGTTTAAACCACGACATGTCTCTAAATAAGTCTTTGCAGAGTGAATAAAATAGGGTGGTGAATGGCTTCATTCCCAAAGTGAAACAGATACACACTAACCCACCTTTTAGACATTCCTTAGAGGCAGAGGTCTAGTGGGTACAAGGGCATGAACAGTAAATTAGAAAGATCTTTATTTGCATCTTTCATTAGTTTTATTGCAAACTATTCAGTTGTTTCTCTGTTACCTGGAGAACATAAAAAATCTCATTCATTCCTTATGAAAAGAATTTCACACAGCCTACAGACAGTGGTGGTTTGGGTCTATTGCATCCTGCATGGCCAGCTATCTGCTACCTTCTGTTTCGGGATCCTCCCATGTAATCACAAAACGATTCATGTGCCAAAACCTCATATGCATCTGGACCAGGGTGCAGATTCACCACTTGCAGGTTAGAATCCTCTGCTTCTCTTTCATTTATGATTTTTTTCTTCCTAGAATGACATTTTATGAGTACTCCACCATTTGTAATGTCTGCTTTTTCTCCCAGCTTAACCATCCTCACTATTTTCACGTGTTTACATGCTAAGGTGGTGACAGCTGATCCATTTTTTATTATATTTGCTTTTCTTTTGTTGCACACCCTTCATCTACTTTGAAAGAAGACATCAAGTTAAAAAAAAAAATCAAAGTAGTAACAAAAAGGAGGAAAAGATTGAATGCAACAAGATTTTACTTTTAATCAGTTTTGTTCGAATTTCAGCTGGCCCAACAGTTTTATTTTTTGGTACATAAAAGAAGTGTCCTTCATACTGATTTAATGAAAACAGTCATTTTGCTGAGGGTGTGAGTATGTATCATTCAGTCAGAATCGGAATATGCCCAGCTGAGGGTTTTTTTGAGCTCAATATGCCCTCTGGTTTGTTTCCTTCAGTTTTAAAAATTGCAGCAACTAAATCTGTTGCTTTTTCCAATTCAAACATAATTCTTTTTTTTTTTTTCATAGTCAAGTCATTTGTTTCTGCTTTAAGTTACTTCTCTTGAGGCATTTCTCTGAAGGTATTTCTTTTTCTCCCTTTTCAGCCTGTACCCATACCTATTCATCCAATATATCATACAAACTGGTTTGCTTTGAACCTCCCCTTTTGTCAGCTACAATACTGTGGAAGGCACTGATTTGTAGGCTTGGAACAGGAGAGACAATACATGCCTGGGTCACTAGTAATTAAGGAATGTCAGTGGTCAAGAAGGAGAAAATTCAACTCAAGCCAAACCGAAGCACTTTGATATTTTACTGCTGCATCCTTTTAGGCCTCTCTCAGCTTATAAATATTAATTTAAAGAATACCAACAAGGACAGTAAACGGATTTAGGCATAAAACTTCCTGTCAGCAGTGATTTGTGCCCAATAAAAGGAGAGCTGGATAGAGAAAGCCTGCTTCACTATGTTTATGATAGACAGTGAAAGACCACCATCAAAATAAAAAGTAGTAGTCTTTTGTATTGTGATCTTCTATCCTAATGAGCATCATACTGGTACTGTGTTCTTCTCTTTCATAAGCATGATTAACTCACTAAGGGAAAGGTCTGGGGAGGACCAACACTGGCAGTGAGCTCTGCACAGTCATCATCTTGGGAAGGGAACTTTCATATCAATGACACTTTGTAGTGGACTCTGTGATGGAAGAAGAAGACAAAAGGTCATCCCTTTCCCTCCTAATGCCCAACCTGAAATTCGAAAAGCAGTCAGAAGGCCCTGTGAGAATGCCTTTAAACTGTGGCTACATTAATAACCTTCTCCTGGCCTCCTTTTGGTAACAGTGCCAGATACATTCACTCCAAACTATATCTATTTCATTCTTTGATAGACAGTAGAATAAATTTTGTTTCTTCATTTCTCTAAATGACTGGTAAGTGATGCTTACTAAACATAACATTTTAAATTAACTCAACTTAAAACTTTATCCGTACATAAGTAATGAAGCCCAGATATAGACATTCATGCTTTCTGCAAGTTTAGTCATGGTCTCTGTAATAAACACTTGGCTCATGCTCTGTCTCTGTATCTAGATCCACAAGCAAACATGCACCCCATATCTGACAGCTATATATAATGCTTGACCAATTTTTTATTTAACCCCACACTCCACTGACTGCTAGAACCACACTGGATATTGTTACATGGTACCATATCCTTTTAGTTTGCCTTGCTCATCTCAGGCTTCAGGTTTAACATTTTAAAAAGGTCAATTTAAAGATGATTGATAGCAACTTCTCTGTGAATGTCTGAATTTCTAATGGTCTTAGTAAGCCATGATGATTATTTAGACCTTGGGCAGAAGTTGCACACAAAATGTCTGTCCCCGTTTTGGATAAAAGATCTTTCTATGAAGGGCCTTCCTCCTACAAAAGCTGGTATCTACCACTCTTTGGTTCATTATCAAGGCTGAGCCCATGGAAGATCAATGGGGAGAAAGTACTGCTTATGAAAACCTTTCAAGTGAAGGGTAGGAGGTGGAGGGAAAGGGAACATATATGTGGGGAAATACCCTTCTGAAAAAATGCTGAAAGACAGAGCTACGCTTTGTCGGTGGAATTAACATGAAGCAGAGGCCCTTAGAGAGGATCATTCTGAAAAGAAATGAAAAATACATAAAACTTTGTTTAATTTATGGAATTTATAGGCTGCTGACCAGTAAGTATAAAGTTATGTTCCCCTGGTCCTCACTATCACTCATGTATTACTTGTCAGTAGATGTGGTGCACTCAGAACATAACAGCTATGGTAATATTTCTGTTCCCACTGCAGCTTTACTACACCCATGAAACTCTGTAATCTTTAAATTCCCTCACTGTTAACATCTGCTGAAACATTATTGGTCCCAGCATAGCCAAGCTGCTCTGAAATGACATTTAGCAGAGTAGTTAATGTTAACAGTATAATTCTAGAAGCAACCATGTTTTAAAAAGCCTTTATAAGTGGTGCAGTGGTTTGTGCTTCCCTTTGCTTTCACTCCTTCCCTGCTTCTCTGCTTTACTGTCATCACCTCACATGAAGGCCAGAATTCATGTCTGAGCAGCACTTTGTCTTCTGTTTTGAATAAAACATTGTAATGTTTCCTTCTGAAAACCTTTTTTTGTCCTAATTACAGCATCAAATTTTAAAAGTTCAAGGGGTTGAAGTTGGGAATTGATAAAGCTTTAATAAAATTAGTATCTTCTATCACCCATGTAGGATGTTTTTCATGACATAGCATACAAGCAAGATAAATTGGTTGCCATTATTAATGATGATACCTCAGTATATTCATTTGCAGCTCATGAGTTCAGAGCTTTGCTTTTATAAGGAGATGTTGAGAATTTAACTTAATCCCTGAATGTTGTAAACATGTAAATATTACTCCAAAAATTAAAATGCAAACACAGGATGGTATCTGCAATTGTGCTATGGATTTTTTGGTGCTTTATAATGTCATGCACTTTAAAATATGTATGTATGGCTACATAATAAAGCTTTACTCACAGATACTCAGCAAAATAGCCACATTTCTTAGAAAAAACACCCCTACATGTGTTTTCCTAAGAAAATTAAGCCGAAAACTTCCTCTTTTATTCCAGTGAATGAAAAAAACCCCACCATTTGGCAGTTACCCCTTCAGCTAGCAGTGCTCTCTTGAAAAGCAGCCTTGAAACACACACATTCTAGTACTGAAAGATGACTCTTGTTTTGTTGCTATTAGTTTCTGTAAGTTCTGGATTTAAAATATTACCCTAAACTGAAAAACTATGTTAATTAAAAAAAAAATATCAAGAATTTCTGTTCACAAAATAATGGAAGTTGTGGTTTGCAACTTTGAGGAATAATTCTTGTATTACCTCACTTTGCACAAGGATAGATAGACTGTTAAATGTGTTAAATTTAACTGGTTTCTGATTCATGAACAGCAGTAAATGACATCTGTGCCAGGCTGCCAGATGGTAGTCAGCATTTGTGCATCAATACTCTGATTCTCTCTTCTCATGTCCCATCTAGCCTCTGTTAGTATTTGCTGCTTAAGTGGTGGTGTCCATCCTGAGATCGTTTAATGTAGGTTAAAGCTATGCCAGTGAAAGAATTTCCCAGGAACACCTTGCAGGTTTTTAATGCTATTCCAGGAAAAACAGTGCTATATTAAAGACAATTTATCAGATATTCTCCAGCCTGTTTTTATACTTATGTCTCTGCTAGAGACACATTTTTTAAGAGCAGCCATTTCTGTTACTCTCTTCTTGTTCAAAATGTAATAGAATGTCTTTTCAGCAAAAGAAAAAACTATGATTTCTTCACAACTACTAAAGCAGGCATAGAATCATAGAAAGGTTTAGGTTAGGACCTGAAAGCTAGGACCTTAAAGCTCATCTAGTTCTACCCCCCTGCCACAGGCAGGGACACTTCACACTAGAGCAGGCTGCCCCAACCTGGCCTTGAACACTGCCAGGGATGGGGCAGCCACAGCTTCTCTGGGCACCCTCTGTCAGTGCCTCACCACCCTCACAGGGAAGAACTTCCTACTGTCTAATCTAAATCTCTCCTTTTACAGTTTTAAGCCATTACCCTTTGTCCTGTCACTACTTGCTCTCCTATTTCAGCATGATGTTATCTGAGGCACTGTGAGATAACTTCTTTTGAAACTTTCATTACGGAAGCTGACACAAAACCAGGTAGAAAAAGCCATTTCAATGCAACCATTTGGAAATTTCCTCTTCCCTCATCTGGAAACCTGTAAAAGCCACGGAATTTTTGAAAAAGGACCAGTGATGGCTAATTAACTTCTAACATTCTTGTTTTAATTAAAACAGAACCTGGGACCAGGCCATTTTGGCTGGAAAGTTGCTTTTGGAAAACTAAAATTCAGTGGAAAATCATTTGTGTTTAGGTCATGCCAGCTCTGGGTAGAAATCAGGATTCTGCTGTTGCTGAATTGTACTCACATAACAAAGCATGATATAAAAAAATACCATATTTTAAATCTTACTACTTTTGTCACAACTACACTATTGGAATACTTGCCTCAGACTCAACACTGAGGTATAACTAGTCTGGGACCTTTTCAGAGGAATCCATACGGCTCGTGGGTCAAATACCAGCTGAATTGGTTGCACAGTATCAATAACGGTGGTGACATCTTCTGTATTGTACTGTATAATAGCTCTCTCTTTCCTGATGTGTTTATAAAGCCCTACAGAAGTAACTTTGAACCAGCTCTAGAGATAATTGGCACTTGCTGAAGTACATCATACTTGCATCATTTCCAATCCTAACTATTCTATGACTCTATGATTCTATAATACTAACCAGGTACTTAGTGTACAGAGCACTTTCGTGACCCTGCTTGTTTTCAAAGTGCTATACAAACATTTTTTGGTTCCATTACTTAGGGATTAAAATAATTATGACCTTATTTTTATATTATTATGAACTTATTTTTATATAATTATGACCTTTATAATAATTTTTAATGATCAATACATGTAAAATATTCTTTTATTTATTTTACGCACAAACTTGAATATTTTAAGAGCTAGTACTCACATGAGCTGCCTTTCCAAAAGGGAACAGCAGTCTTCTTAAGTCCTGAAAGTCCTTCCCCACCAGACAGACCACTTCAGATGTGTCATCTCTCCTGCTGCATTGCTTCATCACGGCATGGCCTGAATGAGGGACAGACAGCTGCCCAGCTCATTATTATGATTGTCCATACTGCATAGTGCCAGAGCTAAATCTAACTAGTTTATATATTGGAAGCAGCATAACAGTGCTAATAAACTATGGTAAAACTATGTTGTATCTACATTTCAGACTGTAAGAACTGAATTAAAGTTGTATAAACTATAAATCACAGATGGATCTTGGAGTCCTGAATCTAAATAATAATAGCCCTTTTAAGTAATGCATAAGACTAAAATAATAATAGAATATAAAATTATGCAATAAATATACAACCCAATATACAATAAATATTTCATAATATATAAAACATATACAAATATAAAATGAACGGTAAAAATCCAGGCCTTTGTGGGCAGAGGAGGAAAGCAAGCAGGAATGAAGCTGTACATCTGTATGGTTGCCCCAAGCTTGACTGTCTCATCCTCTTCCCATACAGACTGTAATTTTCGCTATCCTTCTCTTCTCTGCGTCTGATTCCTTCTCTCGGTCTGCTCTCACATAACTAGGTCCAGCACTATGTCCTCTTCCTTCCCACCCCTGAAGAGCCTTGAAGCAAATGTGTCCTAAATTCAGAGATAGCTCTTTGCTTGCTGATTAGATCTACTGGATTTCCTACTCCATGCTGTTTCTGGATAACAGGTTTGGAGCAGATGACTTTTTTACCTAAAATATAGAGGAAGATGAGGTGTTTAATGCTGAATTAGATTAAATTCTGGCAGCCACAAACTTAGAAGTTATACACTGCAGTGCCTAATTAGAATTGTCTCTAGTTTCTGGTCCAAACCATATATTTTCCTCTAATTGGATTAAATTACTGTTAATTATTTGAAGATTATATGTATATATAATTTCAACCTCAATGAAAATATGTAAATAAGTGACATGGTGCATTTCAGAACATCTGTAATTTTGAGGGTCTTCTAATTACAAGGAAGGCTACAAGCACATTCTGAAAGGCAACAGTCAACAACACTGCCATACCTAATGGAGAGCACTACAACACTGCTCTGACACTATCAGCCTTGATAAGACCTAAATCATCATCACTGGGGTTTGAATTTACAGGCTGTGTTCACATGTAGGCATTTTAGTAACAGTTTCCTTTCTTTGCATTTGCAGACATAGGAATTCAGCACTGCCTCCAGTCAAATCCCTCTACCCCCAAAAAAACCCAAACCAAGTGCTCCTTCATCCCTTCTCTTCCTCCTTTCAAAACAGCTTCTTAAACCTCCCCACAGTTGAAATCAGTGTAGGGAAGGAAGAATAATAAAAAACACTCAAATCCAACCAGTTGCATTTGCTCTAATTACCCGACTATTCCCGTCAGTCAGATCTTCCCACTCTGTGGCTGACAAGCACTATAGCTCTCATACAAACGTGGCAGGAATAGAAGAATCCCTGATCGACACCATGTCCCAACAGCAATTCAGCCACAGATCCTTTTGAACCTTCTGCCCTTGTGCTGATCAGCAGTAAGGATTTAAGGCTGAGGAGCTGATGCTCTGGAGTGGTGATGCTGCAGTTAAACCTGGTGTTATCCCGATGCTCCTCCTGCAGCTCTGTGAATGAAAAGTGCAGCTGGAGCAGCACTGGTATTTACGAATTACAGCTCGTTGTACTTATACACTTCAGAGGAGGAGTAATATGTAATAACAGTGTAATGCCATTATTATGATAATGATGATTAACACACAGCCCTAAGCAACTCTAGTCGAAATGTTGAGCTCCACTGCAACTTTTGCTGTCAGAAAACTGATTCACAAAGCGACGTAGGATTTTCTTACACAGTTTTTAGAATGAAACATGGAAAACCAATGCCTTGACACCTAATTAAAGTCTTTTTGAACATGGTGTTGCAATACAACAAAATGAAAGCCGGCTTCAGCTACATGTATGGCACGCAGTAATAAATAGATAAATAAATAAATAAAGGTAAAATTGAAATGCAGTTTGTACATTAACCTGAGACAGCATTTTATTTAGGGATGGATGATACATTTCTTGAAGGATGTCCTGTGTCCTTCTTTCAAAGCACTATCATTAATTCAATTCTCCAGGATACAGGGGAGGACCTAAAAAAATCTAGGAGGATTGGCCAGGTTAATAAATGGTTAAAGGGTGGTGTCATAGTCAGGGGTTTGGCTGTCTTGAACATGGGACCCAAGTTTGTAGGCCAGGTCTACTGGAGGCTGATGGAGCTGGTCTGATGAAGGGAAAGAGCGGTTTTGGTATGAGGCTTGCCAGACTGGTCAAGGAGGCTTTAAACTAGATGTGTTGGGGAAGGGGGGCATCATTCCATCCCAACACACCCAGTCAGTTGCCATCACCTATAATAAATGCTTGGAGCAATGTAGAGATATTCCAGCTGCTCCAGCCAATGAGCCAGCTTCATTTGGAGCTCGGCTCAGATGCCTCTAGACAAATGCCCATAGCATGGGGAACAAACAAGAGGAATTAGAGATGTGTGCATGTCTATGGGGGTATGATATAATAGGCATCGCAGAAACATGGTGGGATGGCTCCTATGACTGGAGTGTTGGAATGGAAGGTTACAGGCTTTTTAGGAAAGACAGGCCTGGCAGGCGGGGAGGGGGAGTTGCCCTTTGTGTTAGGGATAGGCTGGAGAGTATGGAACTGTGTCTGGGGACAGGTGAGCAGTCAATAGACAGTTTGGGGGTCAGGGTTAAAGGGAATATAGCTATGGGAGACATTACTGTGGGGACCTGTTACAGACCGCCTGATCAAGGAGAACCTGCGGGTGAAGCCCTCCATAGACAGATAGGAAAAGCCTCGCGCTCGCAGGCTCCTTGTTCTTATGGGTGACTTCAACCACTGATATCTGTTGGAGCGACGATATGTTCCGGCACAAGCAATCCAGGAGGTTCCTCAATTGTGTAGAAGACAACTTCCTTCTGCAAGTAATAGAGGAGCCGACAACGAGAGGTGCCGCGCTTGACCTCGTGCTCACCAACAGGGAAGGGCTCGTTGGAAATGTGACGCTCCAGGGCAGCCTTGGATGCAGCGATCACGAGATGGTCGAGTTCGAGATCCTCAGGACAGTGAGAAGAGCGTGCAGCAAGCTCACTGCCCTGGACTTCAAGAGAGCAGACTTTGGCCTCTTCAGGAGCCTGCTTAGTAAGGTTCCATGGGATACAGCCCTAGAGGGCAGGGGGGCCCAAGACTGCTGGTTGATATTCAAGGATCACCTGCTACAAGCTCAGGCGTGTTGCATCCCAACTAGAAGGAAGTGCAGCAGGAGGGCCAGGAGACCTCCTTGGGTGGATAAGGAGCTGTTGAGGAAAAATTCAAATGAAAAAAGAGGCTTATAAAAAGTGGAAGCAAGGACAGGCAGCCTGGGAAGAATACAGGGATGTTGTCTGGGAAGTTAGGGACCAGGTTAGGAAAGCTAAGGCCCAGTTAGAATTAAAGTTGGCTAGAGGCATTAAAGATAACAGGAAGGGATTCTACAGGTACATAGCAAATAAAAAACAGACTAGGGAGAATGTAGGCCCCCTCAGGAAGCTCTCAGGAGAACTGGCTACACAGGATTTGGAGAAGGCTGAGGTTCTTAATGGCTTCTTTGCCTTGGTCTTCACTGGCAAAGGCTCTGACTACACCACCCAAGTCTTGGAAGGCAGATGCAGGGACTGTGAGAATGAAGACCTCAGGCCCACTGTAGGAGAGGATCTGGTTCGAGACCATCTTAAGAACCTGAACGTGCACAAGTCCATGGGTCCTGATGAAATCCACCCGCGGGTCCTGAAGGAGCTGGCAAATAAAGTTGCGAAGCCACTGGTCATCGTATTTGAGAAATCATGGCAGCCAGGTGAAGTTCCTGATGACTGGAAAAAGGGAAATATAACCCCCATTTTCAAGAAGGGGAAAATGGATGACCCAGGGAACTACAGACCAGTCAGTCTCACCTCTGTGCCTGGCAAAATCTTGGAGCAGATTCTCCTGGAAGGCATGCTAAGGCACATGAAAATCAACAAGGTGCTTGGAGACAGTCAGCATGGCTTCACTAAGGGGAAATCCTGCCTGACCAATTTGGTGGCCTTCTATGATGGGGCTACAGAACTGATGGACAGGGGTAGAGCAGTTGATGTCATCTACCTGGAGTTGTGCAAAGCATTCGACACTGTCCCACACGACATCCTTGTCTCTAAATTGGAGAGACATCAGGTTGACAGATGAACCACTTGGTAGATAAAGAACTGGCTGGATGGCCTCACACAAAGAGTTGTGGTCAATGGCTCAATGTCCGGCTGGAGACCAGTAACGAGTGGTGTCCCTCAGGGATTGGTGTTGGAACCAGCCTTGTTCAACATCTTTGTCAGTGACACGGACAGTGGGATTGAGTGCACCCTCAGCAAGTTTGCCGATGACACCAAGCTGTGTGGTTCGGTTGATACCCTGGAGGGAAGGAATGCCATCCAGAGGGACCTTGACACGCTTGTGAGGTGGGCTGATGCCAACCTTATGAAGTTTAACCATGACAAGTGCAAGGTCCTACAGCTGGGTCAGAGCAATCCCAGGCACAGCTACAAACTGGGCAGAGAAGAGATTCAGAGCAGCCCTGCAGAGAAGGACTTGGGGGTGTTGGCTGATGAGAAAATGAACATGAGGCAGCTTCAGTGTGCCCTTGCAGCCCAGAAAGCCAACCTTATCCTGGGCTGCATCAAAAGGAGCGTGACCAGCAGGTCAAAGGAGGTGATCCTGCCCCTTTACTCTGCTCTTGTGAGACCTCACCTGGAGTATTGTGTGCAGTTCTGGTGTCCTCAACATAAAAAGGACATGGAACTGTTGGAACAAGCCCAGAGGAGGCCACAAGGATGCTCAGGGGACTGGAGCACCTCCCGTATGAAGATAGGCTGAGGAAGTTGGGGCTGTTCAGCCTGGAGAAGAGAAGGCTGCGTGGAGACCTCATAGCAGCCTTCCAGTATCTGAAGGGGGCCGATAGGGATGCTGGAGAGGGACTATTCATTAGGGACTGTAGTGACAGGACAAGGGGTAACGGGTTAAAACTTACACAGGGGAAGTTTAGATTGGATGTAAGGAGGAAGTTCTTTCCTGTTAGGGTGGTGAGGCACTGGAATGGGTTGCCCAGGGAGGCTGTGAATGCTCCATCCCTGGCAGTGTTCAAGACCAGGTTGGACAGAGCCTTGGGTGAGATGGTTTAGTGTGAGGTGTCCCTGCCCGTGGCGGGGGGGGGGGGGGGGGTGGAACTTGATGATCTTAAGGTCCTTTCCAACCCTAACTATTCTATGATTCTATGATTAAAGAAATCTTTAGTCAGGCTCAAGTACTTCCAAGCTCTTTATGCTGCTCCTGACTTTTACACAAAAGGGTGACATGAGAGGTTAAGGTTTGTTCCACAACTTGCAGTCTGCCTTCACATAGGATTTAGTATCAAATCATGGGTGATGGTTTGCTGTACTAGCAAAATAAAAATAGCATTTTCTGTATTATTGGTATGCAACAGTAGTAAAATAACAGTACTGAATGATAACATGATTTTAAAGAGCCCATTAAACTGAGATTTAGTTGTGAAACTGATGTGCTCAGTGACAAGATTTTACTGAGCGCATGGACCACCTGTGACAGACCCAGTTTTTCCTTCCCTAGTTTTAGCTTCCTACTGCAGAATTTATTTGGCAAACTGCTTGGATGTCTAGCTTTGCTTCTTCAACACAAGTCCAAAGCTGCTTAAAAGTCTTACCTAGAAACCTAGAAATGTCTATTGAGATTAGCAACTAAGCTAAGTAGTCTGGGGTGGTGATTTACCTTCATGGCACTTGAAGATTCCTTTACCCTTCCTGAGTGGTGGAAAGGTAGGTCAGCAAAAATAAGAATCAGGCTTTAGGACAATGTTATTTATAAAACAACGTAAATGCAAACCAGAATATATAAAAATGGTAGAAAAATGGTATTTATGTCCATATCCAGCTGTCAGTGTCTTCTTATGTCACAAAAGCTGGTTTTTTTTCTGAATAGATTCCACCGTATAGTAAAAACTGTATTTTTTAAAAGAATTGTTTTACACAAAAGTTGAATTAAAACTTGTAATAGCATCAAGACACTCCTGGGTGTTATAGTGGTCCATTATTACATGCCTCTGGTGGCTGAATGCATGAGGCTGTGCATCTATAGGATGTATTAATGAACCTCTGAAACATGCCCTGTCCTGCGTTAACGTTGTATTACAATGGTAAACTACCTGGGAAGCCTCAGAAGTAGCTTCTAAAGCAACCAAAAGAATGCTTTTAATCTTTGGAAAATATGATTAATTGTCTGTGTCTTGCATTGTTCAGATATTCAATAAATACCAAAACAGTGTTAAAACAAGTGAACTCTGTAACACCCATAGAAAATGATCTGGTTTTAAATATTATAATGCACCCTGAACCACATCAGGCCTCGCATATACACACAGAATGATGAATCCTTGCCTTGAAGAGCTTATAGGTAAATACGGTATAGCTTAACAAAGGTTAGAAATGAAGATGTTCAATAAGAGATACCTACATCTACTATCTTCTTTATCCATTTTTAACTTTCATTCTAACCTGTGCTTATTTTATCTAATGTAACCTTTTTTATTATTTCATAATGAGGATTTTGGAATACGAGATGTCATGAGCCTTGATTATCTTCAGCAGAATGCTCTAGATCCTCATTAGCAAGAACTTCAGGTATTTTTAACTCACAAGGGCCTTTCAAGAAGTCTTATGCATGGATAAGCCTCTTAAGAAAAATACTTGAGCGTATACTAAAATGTATTCCCATTCTGCAAAGCATTTGAGCTCTTCCCTGAGCTCAAATTCCATTGAGCTCCAGTAGAAGTTACACACACCTAAAGTTAAGCACATGCATGAGCTTCATGCTGGAAGGAGATGCACTGACAGTGAGAAGCCAGAGCTGTCTGTAAAGTTGCTTTTTCCATGATGCCACATGATGCTACATGTTAAAGTTGTGGGAAAAACAATTTGGTCAAAAGCATGGAAGGAAGATGTTTTTAAATGATACTTACCGTAATGGGAGAAAAAAAAAATGAGTATTTCACATGCTTAAAAGTTGTTACTTCATTTGGCATCTCTTCTTTTGACAACTAAAAATATAATTGAGGAGAAAATTAACAATTACTGCACAGATTTATATTCCTCCTCTCCTGCCTTGCGTGACTATGGTATTTTATTTCACTGAAAAGCCTCTTCAATTCAGATTGAACATCTGAATAAAATTAATTGCTTGTTAAAAATAAATAAAATACACCTTGCAAGGCAGATGAGTAAATACTTACGAAGGCAGACTTCTTTTTTTAGTCCTTTACTGGCAGATCGTACAACTCCAGCGAACTGTAACCAAGTGGAGGTCCTTACATTTCTTCTGGAGTTGTCCTACTCTGATTCTGTGTTTTACCTGTAAGGTTTCAGTATCAAAGACAATGAGACAAATCAAGATGGGGTAACTTTGAGAAGTTGCACTTTACTCGAACTGAGTTCATCACAAGCGATGCAAGGGAAACGTAAAGTTGCCTGATATACACAGACTCATAGAATAGTTAGTGTTGGAAAGGAGCTTAACATACAGAAGGTCTAATGCAGCCTCCTGGTAGTGAATTGACTTCCTGATTAGTAAACAGTATCCTTTTCTTCCAATTCAGCAAATGCACGAGTTGTGGTGCTTTGGTTCTATGCTCACTCTATTCAATAGATGTCTGCCTGCTGCCTCCGCTAGTGTTTGAATTGCCCAGCAGATGAGGAGAAGCCTGGTCTGTCTTCAGATATTCAACAGGCTGCACCCTGAAACATCCTCTGTCAAACCTATACAGTAAACACGTCTCTTCTTTGTGTTACTTGGAGAATCACTGTGTCTGTTGGGATGCTCTGGGACAGATGATTTTCCAAGCAAAATTAATAGCCTGAAAAACAAACATTTCACCCAGACTCCAAATGTTAACGAAAACTAGACAGACAAAATTCCCAGGATCCATGTTCTGGCATTTCTCACACAGTGAATTAGACATACTGCAATCCAGACAGAGTTTTAACTTTTCAAGCACTCTGGTATGTCACAATCTGGACTGCATTTGCCCTTTCACCATGCTGGGTGGACACAGGCCTGTATTCACAAGGACCAAGACAGAAAGCCTCTACCTTTCCTGGCAGCAGTTTCATGGAAAGGGTCCAACTCTTCAGCAAACTCCTCAGACCCATGGAACAGCCCCTTAGCTCCTGGTTGCGATCCCAGTTTGTAAGTGGATGGATGTACACCTGAACACCCATTAGCTGAAGAGCAGGGGTGCTGGTAGCCTCAGGTAAATAATTCATTTATCTGAAGATTGGTCAGGGTCTCGTGATCTGGTTAACCATTAAAATAAAAGAACAGTGATACTGAATCTATCGATGTGATAAGCTTTCTTGATGTCAATAGAATGCAAATATTAAGGAAACTTTACCTATAAATTAAACTTTAGCCAAGAAAGAAAACAAAATGTGTAGTTGGAGTCTTTGCTGCAGGGTTATGAAATAGTGATACAGAATCATGGTCAACTTACCTCCAAACCAGCACTGATGAGATAATTCAAAAGAACATAAGTAATTACAGGGATATCCCAAGACCAATAGGAAGAAATACAGATAGAGAAAACAAAAGATGCCAAGAAAAACTTCCTGCCATTGAAAATGCACTAAGCTTTCAGTCCACCTCCCAGGGGAACAGCAAGGCCCATCACTTGGAATGTTTAACACTAGACTGAAGAAATCACTAGAAGAATATACTACAGGGAACAACTTGTTATTGGCAGAAAGATGGACTGAATGCTGTAAAAGGGATTTTCTCTCTCTAATGTTTACTTTTTATGATAGTCATTTATGTTTTTCCCTCATTACATGTAAAGGAAAATCTATAAAGGTTATTTGCTTTAGCACAGCATATTTAATTTCTTGAGTGCAATGTATTTGGTGCACTCTAGCAAGCTTTAACTCTACTTCTAGCTTTTCCTCATGCGCTTTTCCACATACATTGGTTCTTTTCAGCAAAAAAGGTAAAATCTTCACAGCACTAGTGAATACCATCTCCTGTGAAGCCTTCTTAGCATGTTTCCTTGCAAAACACAAAGGAAAAATCCATCTAAACACCCCAGATTTGGATTTGGTTTAGGAGAGGGAGAAAATGATGTCAGAGGTTTAAAGGGAGAAGTAAACCAGCGGAGCATAAATGAAACATTCAGAACATAGAAAAAGGAAGGAGGAAGGCACTTAGCTTTGGGAAAGTGGGAATTGCACACATATACTATGGGAGATGGCTTGCAGGTCCTTGGAAATCACCTAGAGCCAAGCAGAGTGGCAGGCCTTGCTGAGCAGCACTGGGTAATGTGAATCTCTGCTTTGGCAATTCCAGTTTCCCATATCCCTTAGTGATGAACTGCATCAGTGAACAACATTGCTATAAGTACAGGAAAAATCGAAGAGAGAAAAAGTAAAACTGTACCTGGTGATGGCTCCTTATTTCCCTAGTGTAGAGTAGCCAGTGGAGTTAAAATGTTGAGTGTTACCAAATGAAAACAAACAAATAAAACCCCGTCTTATTTTTGTGTGTAAAATCCAGGTCCGTTCATTGCTCCCAAACTCTTTTCCTCAGAACAGCAAAATCAAAATACCAACTTCAAATGTTAAATATGACACTGAATATGCTAAAGGTTATTTCTCCCCATCACCCTCTTCCACCTATCTCTCCTAATTGCAGGAGCCCAGGCTGGCTTTACAGCAGCAGCGCTACCAGGGGGATGAGTGGAGAACAGTGGTGCTGGGTTACCCCTCTGGGGACACGGCCACAACACAGCCAAAAGGCATCTATCTGACCATGGAGAGAAGCGGGACGAGGAATGGTTTCCAAAGACACAGCCCTCTCATTTTTGCCAAGCAGCTTGAGTCTCCCTGCCTGGCTGCTGAGCAAAGGGTATGATTAATGAAAAGATGTCAGAATGATAATCCTCACTATCAGAAAACAGGGGACAGGATTTTCTTTTATTGCCTTGGTAAACTGGGGGGTGGTGTGAAGAGTGAGAAGAGAACAAGAGAGCAAAAAGGAAAGAAGGAAAAGGTTTTGAAGGGAGAAAATGGTAATTATACCCATAGAACTATACATATATATATAAAAAATACAACCTCTCCTTTGCCCACCCTCTTTAATGTTTCTCTGGTGGAGTAATAAGATACCTTCAGCGTTATAAATAGCAGCACAGATGTTGACAGAAAAATGCTCCCTTAATTACCATACAAACTGCTTTACTTGAGTGAACCGTTTAAAGCGGCCTCCAAAGGAAGTTCACTCAAGCAATTCCACAGATTACAGCTAATGAACAATATTTCCTCGCTCCTATTTAGTGCTCATTAAAATGTAAAAGCCTTTCATTTTCAACAGGCACACAATAAATAATTCCTCTCTCTCCTGCATGGGAGCAGCCAGGATGGGAGCAGGGAAGGAAGAGACTGGTGGAGGGAGGGGGCTGCTGCAGGAGTCAAGTAAGTGGGTTGGAGAACAGTGGCAAATTCATTCTAGTCCCTGGTTGCTGCTGCTGGTCCTTGTGAAAGGTGGCCTGTGCCTGGAGCTGGGCAGGCAGGTCTGGAGTTGAGCAGAGAGCTCATCCTGCCCTAACCGAACAGCAGTGGGAATCAGCCCCAGCAGATCCACTGCAGGCTGAGAGGAGGCATGGATTGCACCCATGCTCCCATAAAAGCAACATGGATAACTGGGAGAGGACAACAGATGAAAATGATGTGACAAAACCCCAGCTCAGGCTGGGGTTTGCTTGGACCCTGTATAAAATCTATCACCGGCTTCAACCTTGCAACTACCCATTTCACAGCATCCTTTTTGTTCTTGTTTATAGTCTTACCAAATTGAACAGGATATTTGGAGTGCTGAGATTTGCTTCGTTCTTCAGCTACTGAGATGGAGCATCATACAGTGGCAGCCACACAAACTGTACACTGCTGAACAAGCAAAGTACTGGGAGGCTATTCCCCCATCCCCAGCTTGCTAGGGTTTTAGCTTAATTTACACAATAAAATTTTACAGATGAGGTAAATCATGAACCAAAACCATAGCGAGGAAAAAAAAAACCCAAAGTCCACAAATGTGAAATTATTATTTTAAGTATAATTCTAGTAGAGTGGATAACACACAGAGGTACCCACTGGATTCAAGTTAGTCACTGCGCTTGCCTGCTCACAGATAAATGGCACACAGAAACAATCTCTCTCAGTTTTCCTCTTTAAGTTCCATTCTAAGCCAAATTCTACAATTGCATAGGTGTTGTGGTTTAACTTCAGCTGGCGACTCAGTGTCAGCAGCTGCTTGCTCACCCCCCACTTCCCACCCCCCTGAGCGGGATGGGGAGGAAAACCAATGTAAAGCCTGTGGGTTGAAATAAGAATAGTTTCATAATTGAAGTACAATATAATAGTAGTAATAGTAATAATGATAAGGGAAATAACAAGGGGAGAGAATATAAAACTAAAAGGGGAAAGGGAAAACAATAGCCAACAGTGATACACAATACAATTGCTCATCACTCACTGACCAATACCCATCTCACCCCTGAGCAGCAGTCAGTCCCTCAAGGCCAACTCCCCCCAGTTTCTGCACTGGGCATGACGTGCTGTGGTACGGAATACCCAAACTTTGGCTAGTTTGGGTCAGGTGTCCTGTCTCTGCTTCCTCCCAGCTTCCCGTGCCCCTCCTCACTGGCAGAGCATGAGAGACTGAAAAGTATTTGATTGGAGTAAGCACTACCGAGCAACAACTAAAACATTGGTGTGTTATCAGCATTGTTCTCAAACTAAGGCCAAAACACAGCTCTGCACCAGCTACTAGGAAGAAAATTAACTGTGTCCGAGCCAAAAACAGGACAATAGGAATTGTTGAAGAAGCAAAAGATCAAAAGTATACAGGGACCTGTTAGAAATCTGCAGGAAAGAAAACCTATTTCACCCTCTCTAAAGATGAATGGGTAAACCAGCACATTAATGAAACACAACACTGATGTTAAACTGGGGTATGCAGTAGAACATGGCTGGAAAGATACAGAAACAGACTTTAACAGGCTGCAAGTATAGATGGAAACATGACTCTTGCTTCCCTCTGTGGCTGAAGTGAGGGTCTTCACCACCCCTTCCCACAGCCTGTCTTCCTCCTAGCCCGCTGCAGGAGCCGTGGTCCTCTCTGCCCCTTGTAGCCAAGCCACGAGGTAGTTGATCTAGCCAAGCCGATGCATTCCTGGGGGGAAGGTGTGTGTGTGTTCTGTATCTCAACCTTGGCAGGGACTGCCTGAGCAAAATCCCTGATATTGGCCTCCTGAATGGAGGGAACAACCCGAGGAGGATAAAACCCTTCAGAGCTTCCTCCTGCCTTTAATTTCAAGGTTTAAAAAATTGACAAGTGTATTTCCTGCAGTGATGCTGGTGTACCCTATACCTGAGCCATATATAAGACCGTAGTTGTATTCAGTAATCAGAAAAGAAAAAAAGAAAGTGGGGAACTAATATCTTATATTGACCTAAGTCTCAGACTTAGATAAACTTGTCAGGAATATCACTTTGTGGTGACTTTATCTTTGTTAAACTTGTATGTGGGGAAAGGGCTATTCTCACAGCTCACCAGAGCCACTGTGTCCAGAGGAAACCCACTTGCTGCATTGCCACAATGCCACCCGCTTGCAGTAAAGTAAAACCTTGGCTCATGGAAGCAATGACATTTCTACACCAGGATAATAAGCATGAGAATGTGTAGTTATTTGTAATTAATAACTGCAAAAGCAGCACAAAGGAACTATAAACCAGATCCCAGTCCTGCCCATGTCCCATTTGCTTTCAGAAGAGGTGATGCCCCACTGTGTGGTCCCACGGACCAGAATGTGCTAGGGTTTGTGGAGCCCTCACAGGTCTGGTAAGGAAGGAAGTTTACAGCTCTGCAGTATTATTGATGCTTTCAACACTCTCTGCTTGGCTTTTAACTAAGGTAATTTGAAAATGGGTCTTCAACACCCATCTCATTTGCTTTTTTATACTTGCCAATTTAGAGTTGTATTTACGGTGATTAATTAGTTTGTGGTGAAGGTTTATTAGGTAATCTTTGTGTCAATCAAAAATCACAGAGTATTCTGAGCAAAGAACTCCCAGAGATTTTATAAAGATAAGGAACTGATGTTCTTACCTTTGTGTATAAGAAGTAGGAGCTTAGCCTCAACATGTGACCATGTACAGAAGACTTTAAAGCATACTTTTTAATTTACCTTGGAATTATTTGGTCAGCCACAAAAGCAGTTTGATTCTCTCAGATATTGTTTCTGTTTTAATAAGAATATAGAAATCCCTTTAACTGCTCTGCCTACAGCCCATGTTTACTGTCTGATGAACCTGTAGGGCTATTCTAAAAGACCAAGCAGTACACTTCAACAAAGATTTCTGGTTTTACCCCCTTCTTTATGCGTGGATTGGTAACAGATCCCTTTTAGGGAGAGATGAAAGATTACATCAAATTTATTATTTCTAATAATGAAGAAACAGCAGCATTCTGTGTAAGAAGTAAAGACAGATTATCATCTGCCTGCCCTCTTTATACATGTTTTTACTGGCCTTTTATATTGTTCCCAGCTTTGTGTGAGAATTTCCTGCAATCTGCACTGCACTGTTTTCTATTCATGAGCTTTCCTGTTGATGGATATACCTTCAAAAAAAAAAACCCAAAACAACAGAAAATAGCAAGATTCTTCTTTTCCTTTTCAGATAGGTCACATACCTAATCTAAATGAACTTGGTGTTTTCCAGATCTTGAACCTCACTGTGAAAAATATAGTGAAGGTAAATGGCTTTTTTGACCAGAAAAGGTATTATATTGAAGAGGTGGGATGAGGGCTTGAAGATATTAGCTGATTAAATTACGCACTACGTAAATGTATGTCATATTATGATTTTTATAGTATTAAGGTAATATGTAAAAAGATACAGATTAATACTAAGAATGTGACCACCTTACCACTTTTCAGAGCCATTCCTGTTTAAATTACATAATGTAAAATAGCGTATACCACTGTGAGAATAAGTAGTAAGTTAACTGGACTCCTTCCTCCATCACCTCCTTAAGAAAGCCGTGGGTTATTTCTATCGCTCAGAGGTGATGAACAGGCAGCAGCAAAACCAGGTGGTAGATTCAAATGAAATTATACAGATGTACCATTCTTTTCCCCTAGTTCAATTCAGGAGCTCTTTTCCTGGGCTTTGGGATTACAGATCTGGAGCTGGAATAAAAGATAAAGGGCACACAGGGCCACAAATTGGGTAACTTTGACATAAGGACAGATAATATGGAACTATAATCTGTTGAATATATAATCAGAGTGTTTAAAAGCAGCTTTTCTAAATTAAAAAAGAAATGGGCAAGTATATGTCTGTGATAAAACAATTACAGTACATGTACAGCCCTGATGAACACCCACTCCCCACAGCCACTCTTACACATAAGCCCAATATAGATTGACTCCAACTGATTAACATGAATAGAGACAGACAGGTTTTAGCCGAGAGTTCACCCGCAGACTGAGCTTGGCTATGCAAGTGAACTAGCTCTGGAGTGCATTATTTTAGTGTCATGGATACAGCAGCTGTATGGAAATATGTTAAAACTTAGCCTGGAAGCCAGAACAATGTAATTTCAGTATAACTTTATTAATCACCATTTTAACGTTGCTATCCCTGTTTTAGTTAGAGTGCATTTTATTGAATTGGGTTTTGAGCAAGCTTTCATGGCTTTATTGAGAGAGGAAAGGCTCCGTTCAGAGGTTTCCTTTCATGCCTGAGACATGAAATTGGAGTAACCAACAATTTGAACGCATAATTCCAGAGTACCCAATGAGGGAAACAAAGAGAGAAATAAAAACTGCATCTGCTGCCACCCGGGTCTTATTGCAGGGGATGAAATGAGCTGGTTTCTGGAGGTTGCCCCACAAAGCTGTATCACCAGCATTTTGTCTATGGGTATGCAGGAGACACGGGGGCTGCCTCGCATGCCTGTGGTAGATGGATGATACTGATGGCAATCTAACTGGAACATCCTGCCTGAATATGAACAACAGATTTGTCAGTGTGTGACAGGCTGACAGCCCAGCTCCCAGCTGCTTGTCCACTGTTGTTAAATCAGTACCTTGTCTAAGTGTTCAGCAAAGAGGCAATCTGCTTCCTCCATTCGTACAGGCAGGTTGCCAGTTAAAAAACAAGTATTGGCTTTAGGCTGCAGTGCCATAATGCATTGGGAAGATGCAATCTAAACCTTTGTGTACTCCTTAGGCAACAAAGAGCAGGACTTGGAAGTGCAGGCTTAGACTTGAGACTATCCTTTTCAAAACAATATGGAGAACTCCATGGGGGAATAGTGAAAGAAATGCATGAGGATTTGAAAGCTGCGGATGACTTAATAGAACTTATTTAAGCAGGAAAATATGGCTTATTTTGGTACCAGGGATGCAAGCTTGTGCTACTGTACTCAAGAATGCACAAGAATCTCCTTTCTAATCCTATTTTTAAGTGGTTTATAATTCAACAACAGTAACAGTTAGCTCTAGGCTGACATTTCATATGCAAAGTTGCAACAATCCAGAAGCACTTCAGGGGAAACAATTAGAGACAATATAAAAAGATAAAATCCTCCCAAAACAATAAAAAACTCCAAGAAAAACAGGTAAGGAAAACCCCCATTAATGTACACAGCAGCACTAAGTTACAGAACACAAATAAACAGCTTATTGGTTTCAGGAGGTTTTTTTCCCCTGTGACAAAGCCTGCAGCTGGTTTAAGTTCTTTAATTTGGTTGCTATTGGTTGAACATATGAAAGAGAGGTTTAAAAACTGTAACAATAACGAAATCAACTAAAGAAATCATAAATCTTAGTATTAATACTAATGTTTTCAGCTTTGGGGTGTGGTGTGCATGTACAGCAGCTTCTGAGGTGATGCTCAGTTACCCAAGAATGGAGAAGGATTTACATCACCAACTGCAACATCTTTTTTGAAGCAGGTTCACAAGGTATATTAAAGAGTCTCTAAATACAGATCTATACAACAGACCTCTATGGGCACAAAAAGAGCTATTACAGTCTATTGGATCAACAGCCATCATAGTCTCAATTCATGCCCCCAATGTGAGCAAGCGGTGTCACAGGGCACCCTTGTCTCTAGGTCAATGTGTAGTCAAGGTCTTATCAAGCCTCACATTTTGCTTCCATTCTTGGCTGGGAGGCTTGCCCAGATCTTCCAACCGCTGCTCCTCCCTCAGGTAGAAATGTCATGGGCTGTTTCCTGCACCATGGGGAGCCAGCTGCACCTTTCCACCATCTAGATACTTCTCACCTTGGGCCAATAAATCATAATCAGGTCTGAAGTATGCAGCCACAGCAACACAGAATGTTCTTTATGAGCATGCAACTTCTTAAGCATCTTTTCCACAAGGCCCTAGGTCAGGGAAGTATTCCTGTTCAGGACAATGTTTATAAGCATCCATTTCATCTAAAGTTACTGAGATTTAATATGCACCTGTTACCAATGATTGCCCATTTCCATTTAAAAATTTCTCTAAAACAAGGTTAATAATAATTATATGCATAAAGTATTTCAGGACTATATGTACACATTTACATATATTCTTCAAAATCACCCATTCCAAAGTAATCTCTAAAATACATTAGTTATCAATTTATCTTCTTCACAACCCATAGAAACCCTTTAGAAAATAAGGTAAACCTGAGGATGAAGGGACATGTAAAATGTGCCACTGCAACCTAATAATTTGCTTGCAGAATAATATTTTGCAACCTGTGTGGCCTATGTGGAATACATAATGGTTCAGAAAAAAAGACAGAGTTGGCAGGTTTAAGTCTGAATTCTCCTCTTAATATGAAAACCATGTCAAACGAATGCTGAAAGAAACTTGAGGTCACGTCACACCATCAAGCACGCCAACAGCTAATAAAACAACTACGTCTTATGAATAAAATGAGAAAGAATTAAGCCAATATTCTATTATCATACCCTTCTTCAATTCCCTTATAATTACCAAGTATCAAATCAGTTTGTGTCATGATGCTTCCCCTTTCTCAAGCAGATGCGTAAGATTTAGCAGCAAGGTAAGGCACTCCAACCACCAGGTTTAAAGGGAGAGCGCAATCTGTGGTTTCCAATGTAGCTGGAGACATTTTTACTGTTTGCCACAATCTAAAGAGAAAGGGGGCAAAATATTTATGTAAGAAATGCCTGCTCTGCATCTCATGTCACTGCTCTTAGGATGTGTCACAGAATTTAAATGTAATTCCATGACAATTAGCTCCATAATAATATATTCAGAAATACAATGCTGCATCCTATGCCAGAAACTATTTTCTGCTTCAGTGTTTTACTGTGGCTGTACTCCTTAAAGGAGCCAACTATTTTAAACCAAAGCTGCTTTGTTTTCCTTTTCCACATGGAAAAGTAGGACACCAATCTATCCAATTGCTCCCCACTGGTTATTTTCCCATTTGTGGAAAGAAAGTTGGATTACCAAAAAGAATCACTAAAGCACTGGTAAGAAGTTCAGTCACCTCATATATTTCATGTTGGACATTAATAAAATAACGTACTTGTTTGTTTTCCCAGCCTTCTTGATGATTATCTTTAATTAAATCTGTAATGTAATTTTCTTTTTGTTCTCATTTTGTCCATCTTTCTAACCTGGCTGGTGGCAGAGATGTAAATTGCACCTTTATTTACAGCTAGTTTCATGTTCGTTTCTCAAGGATAATGAAATGAAGCGCCTTCAAGCACAAAAGTTTTAAAGCAGCTGGGTAAAAAGGATAATTCGCATGATAATTAATATGGAGGCCTCATCTTATTTCTTTATCATGATGCTGATGTTAATGGAAAGATACTGAGATGTTGGCCAAAAACATAGTAACGGCAAAACATTTCTGACTTACTGTTAATCTGATCCAACATTTACACATATCGATGAAAAATTTCTCTTGAATCCAATGGACTCGGAATGTATTTTTAGACAGCAGTTAAGAATACAAAACATACTTGCATTATTTAAAGGACTTTTCTCTCCCAATTGCTAATCACATACTAAAGTATTGCCTTCAATAGCCTGAGACCTGAGGGAAGGGAAAGGAAGTCAATGGGTCAGATCTGTGTCTCCAGTAAACCTGTGGCTCTGCTCCTGGAGTTTCCTCTCTCTTCACTGTATATAATCAGGAACAGCAATGTACACACAGAGAAAACATTCTCCCCTTCCCTCTTGTTTAAATTCAGAGGGAAGATGGCTTTTGTATGTGGGTAACCATTTTTGCCTTCATATTCCCCCATTTCAAGATGATTTTCAGTCAGCATGATATTATGAAACCTATTTAACTATGCTTAAGATCTCTCATTTAGAGTTAAGTGGAAAAAGAAAAGGCAAAATTGTCTTTGTAGATGTTGAGAAGAAATTCATTGCAAGCAATCATCATTTAATATCCAGGGCTGACTTTCTGAACAAGTGCTTTCTCCAAATAATAAATGAGTTGGCACTAATAATAATACCCTCGAATATGAATGAGGAAAACAAGAATATTAAACCAATAGAAACATTATAATACAAACCCCTGCTACATACAGGAGCAAGTGGCTGGGAAAAGCAGCCTGCAACAGATCCATGAGTGCATATGGACCCCAGGACTGTTGTATGCCAATGAGATCAGGTGGTAAGTATTGGGACCTCTTAAGGTTTATTTTACCTTTGTCTTCTGTTGCTGAATGTGTATTGGATCTCATACTGAACAGTAGGTTATCCTGTTAACCACAAGGTGCCACACAAGTGTAGCATATTGGTTAAGCAAATTCAGGTTATGGATTGAAGTCTCTGTTCAAAGCTGATGCCAGTGTTTTTCAGGGTCTGCATGTTGGAGCAAGGTCCACAGGACTTTGGGAACTAAGCAGCACTATGATTTCATAGGTTGCACATAGAAGTTGCGGCTGCCCCATCCCTGGCACTGTTCAAGACCAGGCTGGATGGGGCTTGGAGTAACCTTGTCTAGTGTGAGACGTCCCTGCCCATGGCAGGGTGTTGGAACTGGATGATTTTTAAGGTCCCTTCCAACCAAAACCATTCTATGATTCTATGATCTAGGTGCACTTTAACAGCACTGCTGTTCCTTTGGTCCATTTTGTATTTTACATGTATATGTTATATGTTACATTCTGGATTAACCACATAACTTAAGAAAATTACTTTGCCTTACGAACTCTGCCACTAGCTGCATAAATAAAATATCAGAGGAAATGATGAGTGAATTGGCAGGTTGAAGACACAAGTTCCAAACAAAATGAGCAGCAACTTCAAGACTAGTCATTAAGCACTTTGCTGGTTGAACTGTCTGTTATGATCAGTATAGCCAATTACTTTAGACTATCATGTTCCTGTATGGCTTGACTTTCACAAAGATATGTGTTACATCTTCTCCTAAACATCTGGATGCTGGCAAATATAAAGGAAAATATTAAGGGGAGAATATCAATCAGGACTGACCTAAACCCACTGCCTGTTCTCATGCTTGGGTTGGATTAATGTTACACCTTGAAGCTGTCACAGAAAATGAGACACAAAGGGATGTGCAGATAACTAATGCATAGGAATAATCTGCGTTTTCTATGGGAGAACAGCATCACAGAGAGACTAAATGACTTCACTGAGGTCCCTGTGAAAGGCTGGTGTCACCTCTAATTAAATCTCCAAAAGAGTCCCTTAAACACGATGCTACCCATGTAAAAATGCAGTGACTTTGAGACTAGGAATGCAAACCCTTATATACTGTGAACTTGGCTACTCCTTGAGCATTAAGAAGTGAGAAACTACTCTGCAGATAAGTACCTTTTTCCTATACATACCAATGTAACCAAACACGGTGCTGCAGGGAAAGGGCTGGTGGGCATATGGGCAGCCTAGTACCAGCCTTGTATTTCTATCTGACTGCCCCAGACCTCTCTCTATTGGATCTAGCACAGGTGGGGAAGCTAAATCCCTACCTCCTCTATTGGTAACATAAAGATGGTGCAGTTTTAATTCTGTGTTTTAGTGACCTTATGCCAGTTCACAGTACATGAGTGCTGTTTTCTTTAATCAACAAGTGATTCTAAGGACCCTTGAGATAACTGCACTTCATCTTAATTATGTATGAAGTACATCCTCTTCCTTGCTATTATTTCAGCTTTACTGGAATTTGCTATGGCGCTCTCCTTGTCTTCTTGGGGTATTTGCTACACAGTCACACTTATTGTTGGTATGTTTAAAATAGGAAAAAAACAGGGATTTTGAGGAAACTGCAAAATCCTACATTTCTTCAGCATCAGACTGTAAAGGAAGGTGCTTTAGCAGCACATTCCTACAGGCTGATGTTCCAGACCCTACCATCAAATGTGAGGCTGTATTTGAAGCAATTGTACCAGATGGCTGCATATTATGGAAGGTTCAGTGCCACTAAGAAATTCAGGATGATAATAACAATAAAGAATGAGTTCTTCATGATTTGCTCGTGGCAAAACTACGGTTCTTTTTAAAGGTGATGACCAGGTATTTAGATTTCAACAGCCACTTTGGATGCTTGTTTAAAGCCAGGTGACAGCAGCATGCGGCTACATCTCACGCTGCATAGTATGTGTAAAGCAACAGGAAATCTTCAGTCTGAATGGGAGTAGGGGAATACAGAGCAGTGATTCACCAAAGCTGAAATCTTTGCTTTGTTGTATACTGTTCTTCTTCTGAATGTGCGTGTATCATCACACAGAGTAACTACTGAAGACTGTAATGAAACACTGCTAGGTTGCATTCAAGTTAAAAAGCTGCTTTGTCATTATGTGCACATGTATACGCACAGAGAGAAAATAAAGCAAGCCCATTTTTGGAACACCCCCACATCATTTCAAGACAATTGAGACGTCTTTTTGTTGGTCAGTCACATTAGAAAGTCTACTAAGGAGGGACACAGCAGCTAAGCCACGAAGAACAGGAAGAGAAGGCAATTCTCCTTGGTCAGATGTTGCTGTAGTCACAGATGACTATTACTAGTCTCTGCTGTTTATAAGCACTGAATCACAACATTCAGAAGGGATTTAGGAGGTAAATTAACAAAAAATTGCACTTACTTAATGCTCTGAGTTTGAACTGAGCATTCAAAACTGTAGCAAATTCACTCGCTGCTCAGCCAACTGCAGCAGTTTATCTTACACCTCCCAAGATATGCTTCTTGTAGCCACTTCACATATTTGAACTACTTTACCCAAAAACACATGATAAAAATCCTCTAGCAGAACAGTCAGTCAAAGCTAAAGTGGTAACAAAGCTCGGGGCAGAGAACAATGAAAGTGACTTCATGACAGGAACATAGAAAGGGTATTTCAGACTCTTCCAAAACACCTGCTGTAAAACCATAGAATGCAATTCAGTTCCTGTCATCCAGTTCCCTCTGACGTTTTGACCAAAAGCTCTTCCACCCATCGCCTCACTTGAAGTCATCACACAACCCACTGGCCACCTCCAAACAGAGGTAAAAAATGGAAGTTCAGCTTTGAACATCCAAAGTAACAGAGCATCTGCTGCTGTCTCCCAGAGATAAGCCTTTTTATGTATTCCCTCTCCCACTACCAGAAACCTTGACCCACAGTGAAGTTGCCTCTTCAAATCTGTCAGCCTGTGCCATGGGTGGCAGGACTCCATGAGTTTGGTTCCCTTCAGGCACAGAGATGTCTGCTCATGGGGTGAGGCTCCCTTCTCTGCCATCCTACTCCTGAAGCAATGGCAAACCCTCCCTAAAGCTGAGAATACAACACCTTGTGAAGATAATTTGGACACCAAGTGTTTATGAAGCAGACAGCTTTACAATGTAGTTTCTTTTTAGCTCTGTAACAATCAGGAATCAGTTGCAGATTACTGCTAATATAGGCATATATTTTCACATCATTCCTTTCTTCATGTCTTCCCATTGAGGAAAATCATAGAATGGTTTGGGTTGGAAAGGACCTTAAGTTCAAACCCCCTGTGGAGCTTCCCATATATTAGGCAATGATTCATGCACGAAAGCTATTGCCAAAACAGCAGCTCTGTGGTGTTTTGTTAGAACTTGCTTAAATTCATCATATGCCCTGAAACTTTCTCTGTAACTGGTAAGAAGTTGTTAACAGTTGCAATTCACAGTATATGCCCAACACCAACCATCTTTTGCTTTGTTGCACTGAAGATCCAATAAGCGAAGCCGCTTCTATTTGTCATAAATGTATAGTCTGCAGTAGGGTACAGCTGTGAGATCTCTTTCTCAGCAATACTGATGGCTTGATGCCTTTTTACAAACAAGTATATCAGAAAAGACTTAGCTCAATAGTCCTAAATGATTAAAGTTAAAATAGAGAAATTATTGAACTATTTATTTCATATATTTTTATGGAAACTCTGCTTATTTAAATACCCTGCACACACTGAATTCCCTGGTTATGAAAAAAATGGGAAGAAAAATACTATTTGCTTTTAGGTAATCAGATTCTGTGGGATCTAATCCTATATCCTATTTATGGCTGTGCTAGCTATTCAAAATTAAAATGAACCTTTCATCCGTGTGTATCATAAATGGGCATTTATC
Source organism: Pezoporus flaviventris (assembly GCF_033815535.1). Classification (NCBI taxonomy): domain Eukaryota; kingdom Metazoa; phylum Chordata; class Aves; order Psittaciformes; family Psittacidae; genus Pezoporus; species Pezoporus flaviventris. The sequence goes on from NW_026892631.1 coordinate 975,981, forward strand.
AGGATTATATGATTTTGCAATCCATCTGAATATGTAACCAGAATTTGTTTTCTTTCCGTTTCACTATGTAATTACCATGCAACAATAACAAAAGTGACACGTTTGAAGAACAGATAAAATGCTGTAAATTGGCCAGTAATGGTGATATTTCCTCATCTTCTGAAAAACCCATTTATTCTCTCTTTCAACAAATCAAAGCATTGTCAGCCCATACTCATCTTGTGGCCAGAGGGGCCCTACCAATTTCCAGATGTAAGTGAATACTGGAATGCAGATGAGGGCTACTAACTAAGGCTTTCAACCCAGGCAGCTGGTCTTAGCTTGCCTCAATTTCTAAATCATCCATAATGGGGCCAAGACCTCCAAAGCACTAAAAAGAGCGAGCTGACATGCTGGACAAACTGTTAATTTTTTCCTGAAGAAGCTGCTATATTGCACATCTGTCACTGCTGTGCAGACAATTACTCACAGAGCCGGGAAAAAAAACACATTTTCTGCTTGTTTCGGGTGTAGTTGTTAACAGGGGTAATGGAGAAACACGAGCATGAGAGCCATGGCAGGAAGGCTTCTCAGCCTTCTCCCTCCCTTTGTACAAGTTGGATTTAGGAATTAAGGCAGCTGAAAGCATCCATGCTCTGCAGTTTGCAGGGTCTGAATTGCTACGATTAAACCCATACCTTAAATCATCTGATATGGGGGTTGGAACTAGATGATCCTAAGGTCCTGTCCAACCCTAACTATTCTATGATTCTGCAGCTGTATTAGGGGTGCAATTTGCAAACATTTTTGTATTTCAACTACTAACTGCCCTGAAAATGTGCCTCTCTAAATTGTTATGTTGCTCTGCAACACACATCACATCAAACACCATCACTGTGAGATGATAAACACTACATGCAACACAGATGAGGGCAAATCTGCTGAAAGTGTTATTCTTCATGCTACATTTCTTAAATATCTATTTAAATTAACAAGAAACGATCCAGGTGTTAATTGCAAAACATCCACAAATTTTAGCCCAATAGGTACTCAAACAATCATTAATCACTGTTCTGAGACAAGAGGGAAAATGATTGCCAAGGGTCCAAAGCAGGGGCTGCAGCCAGCCTGAAGTCAGTCCTGGAGATACAGGGAGCAGGGCATGGCACCGCTCAGTGGGCAGGAAAACTACACAGGTAGGTCCTCAGAACAATATCCATTGAAGCTAAAAGAATCCTTAAAAATTCCAACCTTCGACCATGATTGATAGCCAAGCTGGCTATTAAACATTTAGTGTAAATTTGTATAAAGTACTCACCAAAGACATGCCTGTCTTATGGAGTGGGTTTAATACCTTAATTATTAAATCAGCATACAGAATGATGAAAACATCAGCAAGCGCTGTTGCAAACCCTCCTGATGGCAGGAAAACCATGGCACAGTAACCTGTTCTTGGTCTATAAAGCTTCTTCCCCCTGGTTTAAGAAGTTACATGACCAACTGAAGCAAATGCCGGGTTTCAGGCCCAGGTCCACCAAACTTTTGGAAGTCTTGACTTAGAACTCCTCTTCCATTAGTTAACAACTTCAGTTTAAAATCATTAAATGCATTAAGAAAATAAAGTATTGCCTTCACAGGTCTTTTTCCTTTCCTCTGGCACAGGAACATTGTTATGATCACAAGCACTCATCTGAAGCTGAATCTAACCAAAATCTTCAAATCCATTTCGAAAGAAGATGGGATGATACCAGTTTGCAGACCACCAACAGTACAAAAGCAGCGGTGGACAGTCCTGGAAGAAAGGTCCTTACTGGGGGAGAATGGGCAGCCAGGACAACAAAATACACTCCATGTTCTGCAGGATAATTTAAGAACCATAGTAAAAAGCTCTTTTGTGGCAGAGTGAACTACGAACCGGAGGATGCTTTATGCTGTCTGACAGCTCAAAGGCAGAAGACAACTCTAATGTATAGATAAAACCAAAAGTGGCAAGACTGGATCATACCCTTGGCAGCAAGTGGAACTGACTGGAAAGAAACTGGAATCTTAAAATGTCAGGTGTCTGTGCTTAGTAGGAGACCAGCAGGAACCTCGACAATTCACTTGCCACTGATAAAATGTTATCTTATTGATTACATATTATCATACCTGCTATATAAAATGGTATTTATTGCCAGGTGATTGAAAAAGCATCCAGGTAAACCTGACCACTTTGAGGATAACTTTTGATGAAAATCTTTGTCACATTAAACTGACATCTTAGAATACAATAAAGATGATGAACTTGGGTTAAAAATCAAAACAAAGAGCATATTCATTTACAAAAGTTCACAGTGATGAGAAAGTGGCTACTTCCCTTACTGCAAAACAGATCTTACTATTTACTAGGGCTAGGTGTGAAAAGTGGGTGAAAAATGCTGCAGAATGGAACAAACTTCCACTTGCCGCTGTGGTGGCTCCTGCTTGATCAGCAGGTGATGCCCATAGCATCAGGCTTAATAGGACACCGACTCTTTAACACTTCCTCTGAAAACTCCTGCTTCAATAACATCCAAAGCAACAAAACCTGGAGAGAAAACCCAGCATCTTGATTTCTGGGGGAGTGGGACCTCACATGCCTCACAAATCATACTTGGTTTTCCTTTTAGTTTCTGGGGTTTAATTGCATTCCGTAATATGACCTAAAAATGCATTTTGTGAATTGTGTTCAGTTGCTGTTAACAACTTCTCTTGTGAGGGATCCAAATGAACTCAGCCCACTGAGGCTGCATTTGTAATACCTACAGTAGCCAAAGAAAAGAATGGCTGAATTGGAGCAGCCAGGAAATTTTGGCCATGATCCCACGTAAGCTCCCTTCCCACCTACCTTCCTGACCCTTACTTTTTCCTTCTTTTCATCAGTATTTACCATGAGAAATAGCTGCTGAATGCGGCCCCACATGAACAAAAGGAGAGCTCTCATCCATTGTGCGCTTCAGAAAATGCCTTTTTATCCAGGGAAATTTCTTCAGACTATTTCTCTCTCAAGGTATTTTTCAGAAACAATTAGGATTGCAAAGGCAGTATATAAAGTGTCACAGAATTTTTCTATGGCTTGAAAAATAATTATCAGCTTATTTGCATTGTTAAATGTTAATTAGCTATGAATGGTAATTCTTTCTTCTAACACTGCAATACTTCAATTTCTCATTACAAAATAATTTCAGCTCTATTAATTAGTTCTAACAGTAACTCATAGTAATGGATGACACCTTAAGTGAGCCATTAAACGCACTTTACCACTGATTAGGAAGACGACAACTAAAAAAAACGTGGCTAGGTTTACATAAAGACAGAATATGAAACAATACATTGCAGATTTATTGACTTCCATAGAAGCAACTCACCCCTTTTTAAGTAACGCAGGCTCAGCAGAACATAGAGGTTTTTGTCCCGCTCCTGTGAGGTATGTGGGGTGACCATTCAACAAACGGCCTAGCATTTAACTACTGTTCTCAAAATGTTATGTTACACCATTCTCTGTAGATATAGAATCATAGAATAGTTAGGGTTGGAAAGGAGCTTAAAATTATCCAGTTCCAACCCCCTGCCATGGGCAGGGACACCTCACACTAAACCATGTCACCCAAGGCTCTGTCCAACCTGGCCTTGAACACTGCCACAGAGCATTCACAACTTCTCTGGGCACCCTGTGCCAGCGCCTCACCAACCCCACAGTAAAGAACTTCTTCCTTATATCTAACCTGAACTTCCCCTGTTTTAAGTTTAAAACCATCACCCCTTGTCCTGTCTACATTTATATACGTGTGTTTGTGCAGACACATATAGGCAAATAACTTTTTCAACTACACAGTAAAACCCCCATTAGTTAAAATCATCATTTTCTAGTTTTGCCTTTTTGATTCACCATGTCCAAAGACAGTGCAGGGATGTGGCTCAGGCCAAAATGATTCAAACAGCCACTACTCTCGATGGTGACAGATACCACTACAGGATATTTCCCTTCCCCTTTTTGTCATGGTTCGGTACAATTCAGTCTTGTAGTGGTTCATTTGGAATGGTGTCCGTTGCAAACCACTACAGGAAAATCTGCATCTGTAACTGAATCCTGCATGTCAAAGGTATGAACCTCGAAGAGGAACCACATGCTCTGTTCCATAGTGACACGGAACAAACCCCACGGCTGGGGCTACCAGACTCCATGATCAGCATATTTGACCCTTCTGGGAAGTCCAAGTTTCACTTACCAAGATGCTACTGTCAACACGTCTCAGAAACTGGTTCTGGCCCTTCTTTAAACCTGAAGCAATTAACCCATCGAAGTCAACGTGGGGTCAAAAAGTGTCTGCTGGGGCTGTGGTGATCAAGAACAACGGCAGCTTAAACTCAACTTGAAACTAAAAGCACAATATTGAAAATTTGCATATTTGCAAATACAACCAGAAGGATTCTTGTGCCCTCCACCACAATAATCTCCAGGAAAAAAATGCCAAGTTTGTGCATCAGAGAAACCAATGGGAGTATGGTGAACAGTATGGGGCTTTTAAGAAAACCAGGATCTAAATGCAGAACCATCTTACCAGAGGAAAACCCATTTGTCCTGATTCCTCAAAGAATCATCTTGTACCACTTGAGCTTGCCTGACAAGATATGTTGAATCCACATTACAGGCAATTTCCACGGAAGTTGAATGAAAAACAACCACAGGTCATTAAAGCAGAAAACAAAACCCATAGAAATGGACCAGCAGGGAGAAATCTCAGGTACAGCATAAACAATGTGAGATGTTCAAGAAGATGAGGAAGTTTGAGAGTGGACAAGTATAGACTAAACTGACTCAGCTGACTCACTAAGGAAGTTTGAAGGATTCTAAGTGGTAGATGCATGAGAAGTTTAACTTACCTCAGGTATTAAAACTGTCAGCATCCTTCAAAGGTAGGTCAAAACATTGAGTCTGTTTTGCCAAACATTTTGACACCTTTTTTGTAGATTAGAGAAAATACTACTTGGGACATTTACATTTTCCTTCTGATGCATGTTTTCCCTTACTCATCTGCACACAAATTTAACGGAGATTTCACATTTCTCATTGTATCATAGCCTCAGAGGTGACTTTGATCCCTTCCATTATCTAGGATTCTTACTTTGCTGCTGTAAGATTTCTGAATTGCCGAAGTTTTATATTCTTCCCCTTTTACTTGATACTTTGAGAGCCTACATAACACATATAGAATCAACAACCCAGAACTAGGCTGTCTGATGGTGCTGACTGTAGTCCAGACAAGGCTGGTATGAAAAATGGAGATATTCTAGGTTGAAACAGCGCCCCAAGTCCCACACTGCTAGGATTTACTGCATTTGGGACTGAAAGGATAAAGGGACTGACATGAACCTGTAAGTTACAGCAGCCAAACAGGCACTCTAAGGAATCTCAGTGCTGAAAATGGGCCAGTACGATCCAGCAAGACTCCAGGGGTCTGTGGGAACAATGATACCATGGAAAATTTAGGACCTGTATCTTTTACAGGGCAGGAAGTTAAGGCCCCAATCTGCAAACACTTGCATTCATGCTTATTTTTAGACCTACGTAGTACTTCACATCTTGAAGTCAATGGAGATATTTGTGTGCAGAAAGTATTACATATCTTCCAGTCTTCATTTGCCTGGGGCCACAGGAAACAGAGAGGCCAACATAGGTCTGAACAGGCTAAAGAAATGTCAAGTTTTCAATGTCAAAATCTCTTACAACAACTGATGAAGGCAACAGTAGGCCATTCAGAAAACTGGCCTAGGAACATACTGAAAGACACTAGACTACTAGAAATGATAGAGAACCTTGAGAAGCATCACTTGGCACACATATGAGATTACACTTAAGACAGAAAATGCTGGGTATTATCACAAAATACATACAGGGTTACACTTTTTCAAAAAAAGGGACAAATATTAAGGAAGAAAGACAACATGAAGGACAAGGCACAATTAAACTGAGCACACCTATGATCAAATATTTTGAAAGATAATATTTTAATAAGCTTGCATATTCAATCAGTGTAAATATATTACAATAAAACATCCATTCCTCAGAGACTAATGACTTATATTCACAGTTTCAGAAGTCAGACTCTTCAATACTTCCATTATCTGCTCCAAGAAGTCAGGCCAAAATCAGAACTTTCTACAGATGGAATACCTGTTACTAATTTGAACCACTTTTCATAGCTGTTACTAAAAACATGGTTTAGTGTGAGGTGTCCCGGGCCATGGCAAGGGGTTGGAACTAGGTGATCTTAAGGTCCATTCCAACCCTAACTATCCTATATGAAACAGTTCTCATAGCTGCAGGAGATCAAGTTTACATAATCTCAGTGATTTTTAGCCTTTTATTTAAAGATTGAATATTCAAATACAAACAACACATGCTCACAACATATCTGTTGTTGAGTCTGTTTTGCTGTAACGACACGAGAAGAGAATCGTAGAAGGCCCAAACAAGGGTCTGGAGCATCTTACGAGGAGATACTGCTAGACCTGAGCCTGTTTAGTCTAGAGAAGAACAGACTGAGAGGGGATTTCATCAATGCAGGTCAATATCTCAAAGGTGGTGCCAGGAGGTTGGTGCCAGACTCTTCTCAGTGGTGCCCAGTGACAGGATGAGGAGCAATGGTCATAAGCTAAAACACAAGTTTCACCTCACTGTGAGGAAGAACTTCTTTACGTTGAGAGTGGCAGTGCACAGGAACAGGCTACCCGGGGGTGGTTGTGGAGCCTCCCTCTCTCTCCTCATCCAAACCCAGCATGGAAATGTTCCTGTATAACCTGCTCTAGGTGGGTCTGCCTTGGCAGAGGGTTGTACTGGATGATCTACAGAGGTCCCTTCCAACCCTAATGATTCTGTGCTTTCCATCAGATTTACCTACTACCAGTCAATCATGAAGCTTTTGTAGTTTTTCACAATAACTTAAAGCACACTTACATTAAAAAGATTGTTGACAGAATTACTGAACAAACTCTCATATAGCTTAGCAGATAGTAGATATAGCTTGTATCAATCTATGTTGGTAAAGATTTTACATAGTTCTTTTTAGCAAAACCTCTCACTTGAGGCAAGCAGAACATCCATGCTGAAACTGCTGCACCTCCTCAAGACTTTCTCCAGTATAGAGGTCATTGAAAAAACCCAGGAAAATCCTTATCTTAAACCTGTACCTGTAAAATGAACCTTCTTGACTACAATGAAACCTTTTCCAGGGAGAATTGAAAGCAAAACCAGTAATAATCTTTAAAAATGCCATTTTCTCTTTTAACATTTTACATGAGCTTTACAGCTGGAGTACAGGTCAATAAAGAGTCAAATCTGGACTATGTTCTTTCAGACTGAACATACATACTGTTCTTAGGTATGGGACTCTAATGTGAGCAACTTGGTTATGCAGTTTCCGTGTGCTAGCTATGCCACTGCTCCTGAAAAAATCTGCTAGGTGTGAAGGTCTGATTAAAATGTCTCTTGATTTTAGAGTAAGAGGGAAGGGATCCCCATTTCTGATAGGTCTTTACTGAAACTGCCCTGGGAGCATGGGGAGAGGTAAAGTAAAAGGTTGTGCAAGTTATCCTTGAAGGAACAATTTTGGAGAACTGCTTGATGAAAAAGCACAAGGTCCTGTCACAGTTGTCTGAGTATACATATTCTTAAAGAGTCATGAAAACTTGTATTTAAACATCTTAGACAAATATGGTAACAAAAGTACTGCAAACATCTTAAATGAGGCATTCCTTCATGGCGTGGTGTAACCTTTTCAGCTGAATAATAACCACCTAGAAAGAAGTACTAGTAAAAAGGTACATATAAGAGTATAGTAGCTTTAGCAGAATATGCATCTGCTGGGTACAAGATACCTCCAACCTTAATTATATTTCAGAAACAGCATGTTTTTGTACTTGGTTGTGCAATAACAATGCTACCGAAAAGGGCAGTTTAAAGAAAACAATATACAAAACTCAAGAACAGAGTCTATTTGTTTTATTTCATCTTGCATTTGTGTTTGTAAAGCAAAGCATTCTATACATATTATTTAGCTATTTACTGCCATTCTACACCCATTATTGACCTAATTGCAGAAAGACAAATGCAGGAACAAACTTGTTCAAATGAGAATAGAGACAATGCTTTTCTGACTTGGGACAAATACTTATTTAAAAATAAGACAGTGCTCATGGGTTTCTTTTATTAACAGTTAATGGCTCAATTCACAGAACTTTTGAGTCACCATGGAACACGTAGCAAAATGCAATGCGATAATACATAATGTCTCTTCACTAAATATTCTGCAGAAGAAGAATACTATGGTAACAGCTGAGCTACTGATTGATCAAACACCTAAACGGAAAGAATCTGGCAAGATGGATGATACCTTTTAGATACGAGATGATCCCATACTTCTTTATGTAGGCAAAACCCCCTTCAGTGTCACAGTCATTACGAATGATTATCTGAAAATACTTCTATATGTATTTTAAAGTAATGTGAGCCAACATTATAGCATGTATCATAGTTTAAGAAAGACCTAAAGAATCCCTTCAATAAGTCCAAGTACTTTGACACGTTTCAAAGCCGACTAACAATGTAATGGCTTAACAAAGGAAAAAGTATAATTAATTTTTGTTTTGTTTCTTAACACTATTTTTAACTATGAAAAATCACACTACCAGAATATCTTTAAAACCACTACTATGAGATATGGAGAAAACAGAAACAAAATGAGAGTATGAGTCAGAAGGGGAATTTTACTGAAACAAAAAAATATTTTAAAGCACTACATTAAAGTATTTTAATAAATCACTTTGCAGCTTAAAATGAACAAAGTTGACAGTCAGCTGTGGCACCTATGAGACGTCTGAAAGTTTCTCGCTAATAGGCTGATCTAAACCAAAAAGTTGTAAGATTTCCAGTCAGACAAATACTTCTTCCATTACAGCTGTTTCCTATGTTGGCCACTTCACTGTATGTGTATGAATGGATGAATAAAATGATGAATAGGCTAAAGAGGTTTTCTCTCAACATGTATCCATTATTTCCCTCTTATCGTTTTAAAACAGGAAATTTTTTTTCACGTACTTTCTGAGTCACAGACCCATTTCTTGAGGAACTACTGCTACAGTAAATTGCACAGAAATACTTCAAACAAGGGTTATATATGCCACACTTAGAATTTCCAGCCCAAGACATGCAGGTGTTGCAACCAAAGCAAAACAATGGAATACTAACAGAGAATGAATATTCATTTACAGTTTTGCAAATAGAGCAAAACCAACCAGAACTTAAAGATTTACTTTCACAATTCACATGTTGAAAGTTGTTTTAAGGAATTTTTGATTGTGGTGTACAATACAAAGAGGTCTTTAGAACTAACTTGCTCTCAGTAGCACATCGCAATGAAAGTACAGGAGCACGCAACATCAATTCGTTATTGGAAATAACACACAAGTCAGTATCTCTGCTAGCTGCAGAATTCCAGGCTCTTAGCCCTCTGCAATATGTGGCCCTGAAATTGTTTGGATGTGCAATGTATTTAACTTAGTTTAAGTGGCAAACTCGCATGGTGCTATGCCTTAAAACCTTCCAATAAAAAGTATACATGCTGATTATAAATGCCAAGCGTGTTTAAAATGTCTTACCATTTCCAAAAGCAAAACCACACAATTTTATCAAGTATTTAAACAGCAATAAATAATTAGTTCTTCTGAAATTCAGAGAAGAGGTGCATTCAGCTATCACTAAAAACAGCATCAGGTACTAACACTTTAGTCTACATTATGTGTATGGTGAAACAACATACCCAACCTGACAGCACGCACACTGGAAAACATGAACATTTCTTTTAAGCAAACTCAAAGCCATAACACTGCTAATTTTTCCCCTAGTATTATTTTTCTGGGAAAATAGGTGAAGTTGAGAGAAAACAAAAAGTAGTAAAAGCTCTTCTTAAAATTCATCACCATATTTCACAGTCACATGAAGGAAGCTGTGCTCTGTGTATTCCAAGGGAATATCTTTGCAAGCATCTGGAAGTAGGTATTTTTCTCTTCTGCGTGGAAGTAGAGGGAGGGAGAAACCCCTCTCTTGAAGAAAAAAAGAAGACTGGACACTCAAATCCTGCTCCCTTTGCAGCCAGGATAAATACTGCCAGCTGCTACAGGGACAGGGGCAGGATTTTCTCCTTAGACCATCTGAACAACAGTTTCCTTCAGCCCTATCATTTAATTTTAAAGTGGAATTTGTTTTATACGGCAGACCAATAAGTACCCTAGGAGCTTGATTGGTTGGTGCCTAATGAAATTGCTTTTGCTGACATTAGACACATTAGGATAGTGATTAAAACACTTAATGATCCTTCCTGATTTTAAATTGCTAGCTTATATTTGTGAGATGCCATGAAAATATCCTTTTCCTTCCTTTCCTCCACCCTAATCCTGCTTCTCCTTGCCCTTTTTCTGTTCATGATCCTTAGAGTGGTGCTCACTCGCACCAGCCTGATCACAAACCAAGTGATAACATGATGTTGAACACTGTATTGTTTAAAATATGCACCCCCCCCCCCCCAAATATAAACACTGAAAGACGGTCATCAATAAAATACAATTTCCTGGTTCAAAGTTCAAACTGTTCCTAAATGTGGGAACACCGAGGATATTAATATAAAGTGAAATCCAAAGAACAAACTTTAACTTTCTACAATATTTGATGAAAAAAGATAATCCTGTGAATGTAAAAACAAGTATAAAAGCTTTACTTTTGAGCTTCAATGTGGAAGACAGTGATACATTGCCAGATAATAGTGTTGGAATGGCATTCCTATGACAACAAAGCCATTTTTCGTGCCCTTATACAAAAACTGCATACTATATCACCTTCCAGTGGGAAACGTGTATAAAATGAACGCTTATCCTCAAATACTGTTAAACACTAGAAATACCAGGTTTGGAAACTATGCCTGAAAAGGGGGGAAACACAAGAGCTGTAAAAAGTTCTGTTTTCCCTGATGAATCTGATCAAGATTCTTCAGCTGAAATTATACTTACAGAAAGAAGAAGTAAATTTGCTTATATACTAAAACCTGCTGTGCCAGAAGTGAATATATGGAATTTTATGCTGAATACAAACTTTAAGACAACAGAAACTAAAAAAGTAGAAATTTTTGTACATTTTAGCACCATTATAAAGTTAAGACTTGAATGCCGGGTCTGTCACTGTGGCTGTACCTTGCAGCTGGTGTAGCTAATGTGAAGCAGATTGACTTCAGTGATCTTTGAGAGAAGAATAACAGGATTTGCTGATCACAACAAATGATGTAAATTTACTTTTTCTTTTTTGTTTTGTGCGTCTTTTAAAATTAATTTTTAGCCTTATTTTTATCAGGCAGCCAGAGTGCATTTCTGTCAGCTAAATCCAAGTCCGAGTCCTTTTGGTCTCTGGATAGCTCGTATTGGTTCTGCGATCCCTTTGCCGTCCGGTCCTAGGCCCGTACCAGGGGTCCAGCCCATGCTCTGAAGCATTCTGTTCCCAATGTTGTTTTCTGGGATTGGTTGGGTGTTTTCACCTACAAACCCTGAGATTAAAGAAACACACAGCATTAATCAGCACTGCCTGCCATGTGGAGAAGAGCAGGATAATCTCCCTTAAAGCTTTAAACCTTCTTTATTCTCCTAATTCATCTAACGGGTTGCTAGAACAGGCTGTCTTTGCACATGTTGACCTCCTGGTTGCATATGATTCTAAATAATACAGTCTTACGCTTTGCTTTATTTTTAATGTTTTTAAAGACTCATTCAGTTTTCAAGAATGACAGATAGTGTCACAGATATTTTATATTCCAACACAGTGGATTTTACATCTAAGAACATCCATCACCTAAACAAGTCTACCAATACATCTGCAAGATTACCTGAATTTCTGGTCCTATGCAGTTACTAAGCCGAGGCACATCATAGTAATACAACCATCTTTCCATTATTAGCAATAAGTGGTCTACTATTCTGAAACTCAGCTATATTTTTACTCAGTTTCTCTTTTACTGAACTTTGTAAGAGAGATCTGACACATGGGAGTTTGCTTTTGGTATTTTCAATGCCACTAAGTGTTGTTTATACTTTTCCCCCCATACTACTGAGATCTCTGAGAAAAGCTGCACATGTACAGCAGAAAACATCATCATGATTGCAGGTATTGATAGAAAAGATTAATTTTTTGATAACAGATTTTATTTTTTTCCATGAATGCATCATAAAAATTAAGCAACAAAGCAGTTTTTTTTTCCCTTCATCAACCAAATTCCTCGAGCTAGAATATGGAGATGAGGCATGAATAAGCCTTCCCATATACAACTGTCTTACATGAGAGATACAGATGACATTTATTTCCAGAATCTGCATGAAAACTTATCAAATGACACCATACAAACTATTTTAAAAAGGGCTGCAGCTTTTGAACTAACATAAGCAGTTGCACATGGGTAGCTGGATTTTGTTTTCAGCTTTGCTAAACATCTTCCTCCCCCCGCTAACAGAACAAAATCCCACCATGTGTCCTGCTTCAAATTGTATCTGTTCAACTTTCTACCTATTCACTCTGGCCTGCTACTTTCTGAAAAATATGGTAGGAGGAGACTATGGTTTTGTGTTCTTGGGGACTATAATGTCTTCAGTCAAGGCTTTGCCACTGACAAGCTGGGTCATAATTGTATTAACTCACTAAAGAGCACAAGGAAAGTTGAATGTGCACTTCTGAAAAGCCTCAGAACACACACAGAAGAAACCACATTCAGACAGAAGTTCAAATGAGAGGCGCATGTTAAAAACCTTGCAATGATTGTGATGATGAATTTACAGTATTATCAGTAAGCACAGTCCAGAATTATCCACTATAGATCTGTTCACACTCAGTACTGGCTACATAAAAGGCAGATAGCTTTCTAGTGTCTTAGTTCCTGAGTCAAAGGAAACGGACTGAGAGGAGGCATCCTTTAATACCGGTTTGAAGCTATGCTTACAATAAAGGCTTTTAAGTCAGCAGCTTCCAATCCCCAAGAGGGGTCCTCTTGAACTGACCAGCACAAAATTCAATGTCCAAACTTCCTTTCTTTTCAGGCCCCCACAGGCAGATGCAATTTTCATACACAAGTCCCTGACACTGACTGGCATACACAACACAGGCTTTGCAACCTTCTTAGTTATACTTTCTAGGTCAAAGAAGGGAAAGAAAAAAGGTCACTGTTCAACTAAGGTTCTGGTAAGCCTCTCAGGTAAAATCCTGAAAGTGTGTTTTGGTGCACCTTTTACAACACGTGATGGTAAGAAATGGAACATCATTCCAATATACATCCTTGGAATAATTAAGGGAGAAACTTGACAGGGAAAAATGATCTAACAGCTGCCAAGCAGGAAAGAGCAAGGTTGTATTTCATGGCATCTAAGAACTGGAAAAATGAAGCCATTTGTAATGCTGCTTAGGCATAGACAGCCATGCTGCTGGAATGATATGCAAGGCATAGCCTGAGACAACTTAAACAGCTTTTTTGTTAGTCTATTTAGAGGAAAGACCCACAGACCTTTTCCTGTAACAGATGTACCTTTCTATATGGATTTGAATTCTAAAGACAGCCAGAGCCACCTCACAAAAAAAGATAAATGAAAGATAAATTGTGTTATTTAATAAACTGATGTTTCTACTTTTGATATTTTTTGAAGTAGCTCAGCAGGTTTTTTCTGTGACTGACAGGACTATTGGAATACTTTTGTTTTTAAAGATATAATTACTTCTAGAATGTATACTATTTTCCCCTCCACTGTACATACTTCTGCATCTCCTGTTAGAAGCCTGAAAGCTCTCCTGAAGAGTTCTGCTCTTATTCATCACCAGATTAAAAAACAGAAAAGAAAAGGAGCAGAAACCACCATAAACTTGGCTTCACAACCCACTTTTGAGCAAACAGTCAGACAACATACAGTGCCCAAAGGCTGATGTGTTTGGAGGCTTTGTATTTCAGCAAGAATAAGGCCAAATCAGAAAGCCACCCAACTTGCCTATAATACTAATTGACCACTTACTCTTTCTCTTACTCCTTCATTTGCAAATGAAGTGAATATGGATAGCTTTTGATTTTGAAAAATATTTAATATATGCAGACCACTCCTTTTCAATAGTCAGGTTTCACATAAATATCTACATCTGTCTTTAATATCCCTGCAATTTTCAACTGTCATTTGGAAGATTTATCTGTAATGCAACGTATTTCACTTGATTCAGAGGAATATGGACAATGGTATTGCCCTCTTCCTCCATTACACCACCAATCGCCAATTGTAAGACAAAATCTGCATTGCTGGTTGATTGCCTGACAGGAGAGAGCTGCTAAAAATCAGGCTACACTGTGTACTATTCCCCTGACCCCCATTCCTGTGCTTTGGGCTTTTATTTTCTAATTAAAAGCAGTAATTGTCCTTTCAATATTCATCTTCAAGTTCAATTTTTAATTCATGCCTATGGCACTTCTTGGACTAGCCAGTAGGGCCTGTTAGAGAGAATGGTCCAAGCACATTGGCCTTGAAAGTGGCTGTTATCTCTGGGATGTGATCAGCCTTGACCCACCCAGGAGCAAGAGCAAAAGAACCCATTGCACTGTCCTACAAAACATAACCATGCAAAACCCACGCAAGAAAAACCTGTTTCTAAGTTTACTGCTCTGTGAGGTTCTGTGGGGTTCCAGGAGCTACGAGGAACGCACAGACAAAATATTTTTAGCAACCCTAACAACTTGATGCTGCAGATGAGTAGTCTGCATGTAAAGTGCCTGCCGTTACGCAAGCAAGGAGCAAACACTGAGGAACAGCAACCTGCTTGAAAAGACAGCACTGTAAAATGTCCTCACTTATGTTCCTTCTCTTTGCAATACTGGTAAATGAAAGTTAGAAAAAAAAAAGACAATCCTAAAACCTTTGTGTATATGAACAGACACACTTCAAGGTCTACACATATGACATTACATACACGGAAGAGGGAAGCTCTGAGCAGAGAGGCAAAACTGTGAAGGGGGAAAACAAAAAATTTTGTTTAATTTTGGTATGATATTTATGACGGCATTAAAGGCATGTTTCAATGAAAAATAAAGGTATGTCGTTTTTTCTTAGCAGCTGTTGAGACAGGTATGTCCTGGTTAAACAGTACACTAGCATTCAGTGCCATACCCTTGATTTTACAGTGATTGCCATGAATTAATTTAATTCCATCTGTAAGCTAAAATCAGATCAGAGGTCTAATGCTGCTGCAGGCTCCACATCTGTTTAATCATTTTTGGATACAACAGCTTGCAAAAGTTCAGGTTTTAAATTTGCTTCATATTTAAGGAACAATGTTACACCAGTGTGCAACATCTCCAGCCGGAAACAAATGAGCCTGTGCACAGTTCTGGTCTGACAGATAAATTCTATTTGCAAAATGCTTCTAAAAAAAAATAAATATCACTATTTAGGTTATCATTTATTACAGAATAATAAAGGAAATGTGATCCTATAAGCCATTATTGTGACAATATTTATACGGCCCAATTGCTGGATAAGAATAAAGCACGTTTAGTTTATATTGGGGTGACTAAAACCAGAATATTGCTAGCTTCAATCTCTTAACCCTATCTAAGAAAGTGTGGGGTTTTTTTTGTTTTGTTTTTTTTTTTTGTGTGTGTGTTTTTTAAACAGTTCTGAGAAAATGACACTGTACATAAATACAGTCGTGGCCTTTCATCTTTCTTTTATACGATTAAGACTTGTGAGCAGAACAGCAATGACTTTGCAGAGCATACATACCAGAACTATTATTTCCTCTTCTATCACTCCCAGCAGCCTTAAATCCTTTAAATCCTTTCCTAGAAGGATCTTTTTTTTGCCTGGGTAATTTTTGCAATACATGGCCTGCTAACCCTTACCCCCTACCCTGGATCTCACTTATGTCTATCACAGCAGAGTCAGTCTTTCTACCCTCAAATCTTCCAAGGAGCATTGTGGATGGTAATTCACTTGCGTAATTGGCTCAAGAGATGAAAATCTTGTATCTGCCTCTCTTAGCCACTAATCTATCCAGCTGACTGCAAGCCTAATTGGCAGCTTGTTTAGTAATTTGGCTCCTAAAGTGTTGTATTGATGTTGGATAAACAGCCAATGGAAGGAGAAACGATACATGCTGCTTCATTTTAAAAGCTAGTGCACATTCCCCTTCATTTTCTGAAAGCATTTAATATTCCATCTCTCCTTTTGCTGTTCTGACTCCTCACTAGACAGATGAGCTCAGAACAGTAGGGACTGATCCTGAGACACAAGACAATTTTACAAGGAATTTAATCAGAATAACACATTGCTGCATCTTCTTATGCCAGCTCTAACTAGCAAAATGGGAATCACACTGCCTGGATGCTTGTATTGTTAAAAGTGGTTTGGATAATTGTGCAGTCAGCATCATGAGCAGAGCCGACAGCCGTACTGTGATTTCTAAAATCAGTGCTTTTCAAAATTCAGTATACTATGGCTGCATAGCCAAAAAAAACCCCCACCATGTTATGAAAATGTTATTATTGAGCTAAATATTTGAGACTGCATTTTTATACCAGACTTTTATGTATCCCTCATACTGGGCTATCTAAGACTGTGCCTGAAGAATAACTTCAGAATGACTATAGCTCAGGTGAGCCCGCTTGCATCCTATTTTATTCTAGCTAGCAGAGAAAGAAAAATTGCAGAGGACAGAGCTATAACTGCAGTAGGTGTTTTGAACTTCCATATCTACCCAGCAGCCACAGCAGGGTTTTGTTATTGTCTGCATTGCCATGGTTTCATTCCCCAATACTGCCCCATTGTTCAGTCTGAAGAAGGCTCGGGGGGGGGATCTTATCACTCTCTACAACTACCTGAAAGGAGGATGGAGTGAGGAAGTGGCTGATCTCTTATCCCAAGTAACAAGTGATAGGACAAGAGGAAATGGCCTCAAACTCCACCAGGGTAGGTTTAGACTGGCTATGTTGGGGAATTCCTTCCCCAAAGGAATGGTTCCTTCCCCAGAGGAATGCTCAGGCGTTCGAACAGGCTGCCTAGGGCAGTGGTGGAGTCACCATCCCTGCAAGTGTTCCCACACTGTACAGATGAGGCCCTCAGTGACATGGGTTAGTGGTGGCCTTGGTAGTGTTGGACTAAAGGTTGGATTTGATGATCTTAAAGGTCTTTTCCAACCTGTTTGAGCCTATGATTGCAAGGAATTGTTGCATAATTGCAGCATGGGTAAATGCATTATTTCTTGCAGCATAGACTTAAATCAATTTTCAACTCCTGTGAATATATAAACATAAATCTACACACTGATGAAAAATTGAGACTCTGAACTTTAGCTTCAACTGGTCATCCAGAATCACAGATTACTTGGAAATAGCATTGCTGGTGTTCTTCTCCCTCCATGCTCTATTAGACTACGCTGTGTGTAAAGTTAACTTTATGCCCATTCAGTCTTTACTACTACTAAAATTGGTTGGGAAGATTTGGAATGATTAGACTCACATTTATCACTCAGCTAGGGGAATCTCTTTAATAACCAAAAAATGTCTTTTCACTTGGGTCCAAGGGTGGTCAGGTTTATGCCTTGCCTATGCTGACAGACCATCACCAGATGGCATTTTGGGAGTAGTTTTCTTACTGAGGACCTTTCCAAACCCCTCAAAACTTGTCAAAATTGTTCCCTTCTGATAAGCATTCTCTGACTTTTAAGTTAAGACTTGTAACCTTACACCGAAACCCCAGGGAAAGGATTTAAATCACAGTAATACTTTCAAAACGGACAGCGTGTTTATTGTTAATTTCAGCAGAAAGATTGAGGATTAAACTGATATTGGAACTATGTACATTGCAGCAGCTCTATCTGACCCTAACTCAATTTGGGATCGATTGTAGGGATAGTGGAGATGAAGTTCCACTTCTGTTATTATGTAATGTAAGTTCCACTTCTATTCTGTGCTTTTGTGGTTGGATATCGAATTATCTTCATTTAAAAATGAAGATTAATCCATTACAGCTAAGCAAACACGTCTGCATAATTTTTACTATGGGCTAAATAACCTGTTGCCTATTTATTTATGCAAACAATGCTCACTGTAATCTATCAGTAAAGAAGGCATCAGAATATAAAAGTTATTACATTAGCATTGGCAGTGTCAATATATAGGCTGAAATCCATCAGCAAATTCTCAGTATAAGCTTGGTTCTTGTTGCACTGTGGCTCTTCTGAAGTTCCTCATTACTCTGCTATTTATATGTAAGGGGCCTTGTTTGAACCAGTGATCTCAAGCTCAACATGAAAAGTCTATTGCTTGGAAAGGACAGCGGTTTCCAATACCAGATGGCACTCTGCAACCTTTTAAGTTTTGAACTGATTTAGTGAGACTATATGGTAAGAGAAACAAAAAATGGAACAAATTTAATCTGCTGCATAAACCAACCCAAGGAAGAAGAGTATCCATAGGCCAGACTGTCAAGCAGATATGTTGCGTATGCCAGAAAGGACTTCAGTAGACTAAGGATAAGAAATACCGCAAGGCAATAAGGGAAAGCATTCATAACACATGCCAACGTTGTATTACCCTCTGAAAAGAGATTTCTGCCTAGGAGTTGTATATTTAGCATAAAAAAACCACAACAGTGAATCAAGCTAAAAAGAAAGTAGGCATATGTTTGTCTAGAGTTTTGGTAATAAACTGCCAGTTCACCCAAGTACACAAAAGTCTACCCTTCTTCTACAAATATCTCACTAAGTTGACCTTCACCACAAACTTAGCCTCAGCCACCTCTGTTACCACAGTGCAATCACCATTTTTTTCAAATCACCATTTTGGTACTGTAGATATTCAGGTCTGATTTTTAATCACTGACATATTAAGCATCAGCAAAATAGTTTGCTTAGCTGTTCCGTTGGCAATTTTTAAAAAGGAATGAAAACATGTACCCTTTTGATTACCTTGTTAAAGTGAGTCATGATAGCATTATTGCAGTGCTCAGTACTTCTGCTGTAATTAAGAATCTGTCATATTTTTCATTAAAACACATTCTTTAAAATGAGACTTTTAACTTGGTCACTTCAATCAGCACTGGCCTGAAGTGTAGCATGCCAACGAGATAAAGAAAATGACAGCTGAAATTTGCTTTTGCAAACCGTAAGTGTTAAAGTCCCCATAAAATGCAATAATTTATATTTTATATGCACATTCCCTGTATTTTAAGTAGAAAATCACTTTTTCTTTTCAAAATTAGTTTTTGCAGGTTTTCTACACTGCTCCAAACTGCAAACATCAGAGCAAAAAGAGTGTTTTCCAATGGAAATAAATGGCTATTTATAAGGCACATCAATGAAACTTTTCTTGTTCTGAATCAAAATTTCTACATTCTGTAAATTAAGTTATTAAAATCCCACAGATATGAAACAGAACTGGATGATTTTTCCCAGTGTTTAAGATCCAGAGGTTTCTTATTAAAAACCAAACAAAAAAGAAATTAAGAGGTCTTTGGGATTTAATAGGAGTTGACTGAGAAAAAAAGCTTGTACAGAAAAAGACAGAATTAGTAGGAAAGGAAAGGAACTGGGCTAAATGCATAGTCAATGTATGAATATAGCATCTAAAATTTTGTAGGATCTACTGATTTGCTATGAGCCTAAGTAATGTAAGGCTGAGAAGACCGTAAAACTTTCTCAAAGCATGCATTCCAGGTAGTAATAACACTTTGCAGAGAATGTCCTTTCTCTTCCACAGAAGTTCTTTGGTGTTTTGTTATTATTTTCATTAATAGAGGACCCAGTTTTGGTAGGACTATTTCCATGATAATGTATTAGCTTGTCTAAGAGGTTTTTATACGAATTTCAGGGCACTGTATCGCTGCAATGAAATACGTCAGGGTGTCATATGACACAGTTCTGCCACTCAGGTAGTCAGAGAGGGCACAAAGTCAGTGAGAGTGTGACCTGGTCGCAAATCTGATTAGAATCACTGAAATTATATTGGTTTCATGGAATAAGCTGTGCAAAAAAGTACATTTTTTATAACACACACCACCTAATTCTTGAAAGAAATCATAGGAAGTAAATGATCTTTACTAGTATCTTTTTTAGTTGATGTACTAATGAGCTATGTTCAATAATGCACAGATGGGACTATATCAAGTATCCACAAAACAGAAAATGGAAAATGTATCCTAGTAAAAAAGGCAGAATAGGACACTCCTGCCTCAGTACTGTCAGCTCCTAACAATCCACACTTGAATTATCTCCCATTTTCTACACTGATTCGAACACAGAGTTTCTTCACCTTTACAAATGACATTTTTGAAACTATAAAATGCTCTTTGCTGCTGAAACTTTCTTGCTTCAGTACTTTCTCATTGCTGTACAAGTAAATCTACATCCTTTGTTACTAGTATACACAAACCTACTGGTATATGACTTTGACTCTGGACTGAGAACAGGCTATAAATTTAGAAATCAATACCTACCTCTATCAATATTCATTTTACTTTTTCAATACAAAATACTAAGGTGAAAGAGCAGTAAATAAGCTGGAGTACTGAAACAAATTGGGTGTTCTTGTCACAATTAATAAATGTTTAACCAATCACACTGCTTGCTACAGAAGTCTCTGGCTTTGTAAGGTGTCTGAAAGTAGCAGGGGCTACCCTTGTGAGATTCCAAACCAGAGAACAGGTTTTGATACTTTATCAGGACCCCCAGTCATTCTTTTCAGTACTGCTGAAGCTAAACATATAAATTACCATTTTCAACACCATACAGTGTGATAAGGACTAGCTTAACAATGGAAATTATTCAAAAAATGCACAAAATAATTAAAAAAAATACTATTTTGAACAGATTCGCTCATATTGGATGAAACTTTGCTAATCTGTAGCACACACAGCTCAAGAAAACATTCACAGACAGCCTTTCAGGATTTGCTACGATGTTAAATAGGGACAATTATTAGCAGAAGGTTTCTTCCCACTTCCAACTTTTGTTCGTGTAAATAATTTTGCCTTTCTTTCAAGAAAAAAGGTTTACAAATTCTTCTCCATAAAATTTAGTCCTTCTGCTCCTTTATGTTAGCTAACTATAACTACTGAAAGAAGAATAATCAAAAAGTGATCTTTCATTTTAATCCAAATGGATTTCCATTCTAAAACAAGACCCTGTTTCTTTCATTAAATGGCAAGAAATACTGACAATGACAAATAAACAAGGATTGTGATGGCTAAACAATAATTTACCTGTAGGAAGGTTAGCTTTTGAGAAAGCTCTAGTAATTTATACACTGTAATTTATAAACATTATTTAATTTATATAAGTAATTTATAAATATTACCTAAACGTATGTTACAAGTTTACTCAAAGTTTACCAAAGTTTCTATTTGCTTAAAAATATACAATGATGAAAGGTAGAAAAAACCTTATATAAAGACCATAGAAAAAAAAAATCACAATCCTCCTGCCCAGAACAAAATTGAAAATAGCACCTTGAGCCTGAAAAAGAAAAACTCACACATTAGTTACAAGGTACCTCATACGATACCGTTATCCACCACCATTACCTGTCACTCTCCATATAAGGGCACATTTGGGGGGCAAAAAAATCTCTAAAATTGTGAATAGATAGATATATAACATTGAATGACCACATAATATATTTGCCTTAGTATCAAAATATTGGCTTTGCAAAGTTACGCAGAGGAGCTAGCTCGTAAAATAAAATACTTAATGTTGAAAGCCCAAGGTAAAATGAATAACAAAATTAATTTCATGATACTTCATACCCTCTCAGTACAAAGTGACATCCTCTAGTACTTGAAAGTTGTGAAGTGAAAATCACCTTGTAGAAATAATGATATTATTCTCTCTTCAGCCATTAAGTATTTTTCTTTCTCACTTCACATATGTTCAGAGTCTTAGAAACTGACCCACACATTCTCTTTTTCCACACTGCTGCCACTGAGGTGCTTTTATAACATTTTTAATGCTATTCTTGGTCTGTTGCTGCCACAGAGGTTCGAAACAAAGAAGTTTCAGGAGGGTGAATTCAGCTGGAATACAAATATTAGGCTTCTGTAAAGACACCTATTTAGAATATACTTGAAAAACTGTATGTGTTATCTATGTTGCTACAGTAATGAATATGACAAGGAGATGCAATTCACAGTTCCATATTAGCAATACATAAAAAGCCTTACAGAGGCACACACACATCTAATCCATCCAGCATGCACCATATATAATTAATACAACAAACTGATGAGAGTCCTATAAATCACTCCTAAATATTGAAAAAGTCATTTCACAGCTGTGACATCAGCAAAATGCATCCAGTGGTGGTGACCTCCCATCTGTAAAAATCTTCCAGGAATGTGCTTACAAGTGCTCCCTATCTAATCTACAGCACTCATTTTATCTCCTTAACATTTCCATTGCTTGCCCAAGAATTCACATACTATCTTTATTGTGAAGGGTATTTATATAGTATTCATATGCATTCCTCACAGAAAAAAGATACCTCATGTCTCCTACCTTGTAATGCTTCAACAGACATAAGCAGTAATCTTTACTGTCTATGATTCTCGCTATATGAAAACAAAGATGCATTCTCTTTAAAGGCTTGACTACAAAGGACTAGAAATCAGAAATGTCTGAAGGAGAATTAAGAGACCCTATTTATTTCTTAATCTCTATTAACAAATAAAAATAGATCATACCTGAAGTTATATGGGAAGTTACTGAATTTATCAAGCATTTCTCTGGGTCACTGACCTACTGCTTTGTATTTAGAGATTTAACATCGTGCGTTTTGTGTTCTGTCTCAGGGAAATTGGTTACCTGTAGGTCCTGGCAGGGGAGCAGCTTTCCTTCTCCGTTTGATGTCTCCCATGCACAATGATCCTAAATGTACACTGGTTTGCCTGCAAGTAATTACAGAAGAAAACTATTAACAAAGGAAGAAAACCACCACGTAAATGCACAGCTTGTATAATCTGAACCTGTATCAAAACATTCTCAACTGAGATGAAGCTGCACAATCATGCCACCAATCTTGTTTATATCAAAGTATAATTATGTTTGTTGACAAGCACTCAGTATCTAAATGCAGCATCGTAAATTGTTGCAGGAATGAATAATACAAAGGGAATGCTTTTTAATTTTCAAAACTGGCAATCTTTCTAGCTCAACATAAAACAAAAACACTGCTGCTCCTAACAGGAAAATAGCTAAGATTAAATATCTACAGAGGTCACAATACTGTTGGTATTGTGATCAGTTGGCTAGTAACACCCCACTGCCAGAACATCATTTATTACATGAAGACCATTCTCACTTTAAGGTAACTTGAAGAATGAATGATAAAACATGAAAGAGTAAACTCTTTGAAGGTGCATGGAATAAACCTGTAGCACAGCAATTTGTCCTTTTCTAATTCACTGGCAAGTTGTGAGAATGATAACATAGAAGCACAGTATCTGTTATACTCATTAAAGAATTATGAGCTTCCACTTGGAGACTGGAAAATTGGTGGAACTGCAGAGGATGACAAACAAGCAAATCTTATTGCTTTAAAGCCAGCAATTAGAAGTCAGGTACCACCGAAAAGGGTACATTTGGAATTTCCAAATATTGAATTTTGGAATATAACCTTAAAGGACAGTTAGAGTTATTTATCTTCAAGTAATATACAGTGCTTAAAGAATGGAATATATGTAGCTGGCATTTTTCTGGGGAAGAACTAGAACAGAAGGGAGGAAAAGGCAGTAATTTCTATACTTCACAATCTTAATACGTCTCCATAAATGTTACAGAGAACTGTGATTCTTACCACAGAGGTGCAGTGAATGTTGATAAAATTACAAGCTGAGAATTGCATCTGACAGTCTAGTGTAGCACAGTAACACTCTGTCACTCACGGGATCTGGTTTCAGTGAGGATATATGGCTTATCCTTCATTGCATTTATAAACTTTTTAAAGCTGTACTGCTTCTAAATGAATAACAAATGGTCATATAATGTTGAGAGACCTCAGATCTACTCAATAATGTAAGAGTGATAACAATTCCTTGATGAAAAAGACGACAATGTACAATTCTTGACATACTTTGCCTAAAATGTTACAGTACATTAACAAGTACCAGAGTGCTTTTATTTAAATAATAAAATATTCCAAGAAACTTAAGTTTCACACAGGAGTGCATCTCGCTTCACGTAATGAAACCTTATTTCAACACTTACTCAATTCTCTTTGTTCTAAACCACATATTTTCCTTACAACTCTTCTATGTTGAAACTGCATTCTATTTTAACATTTAGATACTGAACACAGTTGAACTAGTTTTAACACAGTGATAAATTTCAGTTCTAAATATAGAAAGAAACCCTTTCATAATTGACTGTACAATATTCATATTTAAATACAATATGGGGAAACAGTTCTTAGAGAAAGAAACATTTGAGATGTTTAATTATCAATAGATTGATATTTAATACTGATATTAAACATGCAGAATAAGTTGTGTGGTAAATTCGATGCTAAACAGAGTACAACTGTCCATTTTCTCTTCCAAATGAAAAAGGGAGAAAGTCTCCAGGAATACAAGCAGGATGAAAGATAAAAATTAATAAAGTCAGGCAATTGAACCTGAAGACCTGAGCTACAGCAGTAACAGCACCAGCGTTTGAGTTATTTTACCCAGAATTGATTATCTGTTACACTACATTGAGATATCTAGATTATTGATCTGTAAGATTATGGTACTAGGGTCTCCCCACTTTTCCTCCAGGCACACCAAATGGAGTTGCAACAAATAACACTAAGTAAGGACTACTTTGTTATTGTTGTCACCCTTCATGTAGAACATAGCAGTTACTTTTTAATTTAAAATCAATGAACGTCTGAAAGGCAGCCTTGTTCCTTCAGCATAAATGAATCATTCGCCTTTGCTGAGCACAACAACCCCGTCACCAGCCAAGGTGAGAGTGGGTATTTCTTTGTTGTCGACAAAAACTCTGTACACCACAAATAAATAACAATATACCAGAGCATAAATTAAGCTTTGTCAAACCTGGTTTTATGGTCACTAACATCAAACATTAAGCTAGTTCGGGATTCTAAAGCGGCATTTGCTTTTGCCAGGTCTTAACATTTGATACGCGCTGCCAATGTAGATCACAGTAAAACAAAAAGCTTTTTTACAATGATTTTTAAGAGGAACAGACACAAAATATCACTGCTCTGGAACTGGCAGCTTAGACAAAATGAAGTAGTGTTCTGATGCTGAACACTACATTTTGAAATGCTTGTAATGGGAGTATTATAAATGAGGGAGAACTTTGACTCTTAATCAGACTAAGTTCAGCATTATGTTTCTTAGCATTAAATCAGAAGAGCACAGATTACGGAGAGGAAGAAAGCTATTTGCCTGACTTTTCTCTACTTACCCCTAGCTTGCTTCCAGCTATTGTTTATAAATAGTGCTCTGGAGGGAAGCTAGGCATTTTATTAGGGAAAAAAATAAAACTTGTTAAGACCACCTTGCCTGAAAACTTGGCTTTTGACGTGCTGGTGACAGGGACTGGAGCAAGCAGTGTCAAACGGAATAATTTCTAAGGAAAGACAACAGGAACTTGTCGCCTCATTGTATGCATTTACAAATAGAGGATTTTCAGAGTATTAGGCCTAGTTAAAGCTGCCCTCTGGATAAAAAGTGTTCCCAAGCAGCCTCAGACAAGCTTGGGAGACAAACAGATGTGACTATGGTCCCTGGCGTTTGGCAAGAACACTCACTGTCAATAAGAAAAATATGAGCATGGACAGGGCATCAGCTGCACCGCGGCCGAGCAGGCCTGCAAGTGTCATAGCAGTGGCAAAGTTGTGGCAGAGAGAAACGAGAGGGTTGCAAAAGTCAGGCTGCTGTGAACTTGCACTGGCGTGCCAAGAATTCTGTTGTTGTTGTTGTTGTGTCGTGCCTCACTGTATTGAGCAAAAAGACTGGAAAAGCCACTGCCAATTTGTATTAATTTTCCATCATGCGCAGTGTTGAGATTCTCCTTTCTAGGTGGTACATAAGAACCTCCAAAAATGAAGAGAGGCTGGGAAGGCAGTAACAGCAGAATAGCAGTTGGAATAAAAAAACAGTAAACACTCCAGAAAGGGTTTTGATACAGCAAGTGTTTTTATAGAAGCAATGAGATGTAAAACAATTCACACGCACCTATGCGTTCCTGTGACAAACATTCACTGAAAGAAACTGTTACCTCCTTCTTAAATAGTTGCACTCTCCCTACAATTTCTTTTTTCAAGGAAATTGCCCTTAATATGGTAACATGCCTAGAACTCCCTCTTTAAGCTCCTCCAGCATTCCTATCTACACTTACATGACAGGATCTCTTTGTCTGTAATTTCTATAGCTCAATAAACAAATATTTTTGATGAGTGCCTTTTCTGCAGTTACACACGTGCACCTCCCCAAGCCATTTTTAGGAAGCTATGTCAGACTTTTATCTACCCTGACCTATGCAGTCAACGCACCATTCCTAAAAAAGCATCTTGCTCTGCAGGTGAACCTACAGCTACACTGCTCCAATTGTAAGCCACCTTTGGAGAAACTAAGAACATAAAGTGGTTCTTAACCCTTTCATGAGCAGTTATGATTTTTGCTGCTATCAGAGGTCCAGTCATTGAGAAGAGTAATACAGTAAAATGGGTGTAGAACAGCAGATACTCCTGAAATTGAGTTCTAGCTCTCTGGGTTATTACATGGGTTGGAAGGGACCTTAAAGCTCCCCTGCCACGGGCAGGGACACCCTCCACTAGATCATGTTGCTTCAAGCACCTTCCAACGTGGCCTTGAACACTGCCAGGGATAAGGCAGCCGCAGCTTCTCTGGGCAGTCTGTGCCAGTGCCTCACCACCCTCACAGTGAAGAATTTCTTCCTAATACCTAATCTACATATACGCTCTTCTATCTTAAAGCCATTCTCCCTTGTCCTATCCCTACATGCTGTAATGTGGCAATTGTTCCCCAGTTTCTTCAGAAAGGTGCACTGACTGCAGTGTTACACAGCATGTAGTTTCACACGCATTGATACAATGGCTTGAACTACCAAGGCCACCACTGCACAAAGGGGAACTGCCTACTAACATATTAAAACCAAAACATTTGTGATTTTATTTTATATGTCTCACCGCAACATGCCCGTGGTTCAATTCACTTTGTCTGTCTGCTGTCACTTTCTTTGCAAGCCGCAATCCTTTATTTAGTATCAGTGCAGTTGCTTTTGCTGATGCACTGTAACTGCGCCAATGTTTACATCACTGAAGGCAAACTTAATTTTGCCCCTTAGTATATTTAGTGTTAAGCCACTTACCAGATGACACTACAGCATGGCTAATATAACTTGTAAGTAATGGAAGTGATGGTTTTATGTTCTGTTTGTGTCAAAAATGCATAGAAGTACTGATTACTAACAGGCAGAGGGTGTGTTTAGACTGATTTCTATTTCATAGCTAGGTAAATTAGTAATGATCAATACTTCCCTATCACTACATTCCAATTAACATCTCTCTCACCTGAAGAACAAATGCACAGTAAACAGTGACACACTGTTCAGCCACAGTATCAAGGGCATTCCTGCAGATGGCTGTACAACTCAGCAAGTTCATCACTGCTGAATGCTTCAGCTAATGGAGAGGTTTGATAAAAGCCTTTAAGTGAGCTTCTTTCACAAGACATTACAATAAGGCAAGAGTTGGCTGGTTTGCATTTTAGAAGGGACCTGAGAGAATTATTTTGAAGGCAAAATCTAACTGAAACTGTCAGTTCTCAGTCTTAAAATATAGATATGAATATGGATATGACTAAAGAGAGAATGCAGTGAGGACCACAAGTCACATAAAGCTTGAATGATGAAAAATTTCCTATAAACTGAAACTGAGTAGGGTGTGTGTGAGGCAACATTCACAAACAGCAGACAAAAAAATGAAAAACCAGAAGAACTCAACAACTCACAGTTGCATAACAGAGAAGCAAGCCAATAAAATGATCAAAAAAAATGGAATGTGTGGAACATTATAAAATCAAAGAATAATCTGAGCAAACACCCCATTATTTAAGTTTTGTTTACACAAAAATGTCACAGAAATGGTTCTCGTATCATTAAACAGAATGGACCTGTAGTACAGATTATCTCATTTCTTAAATGGCTTAAAATGCAGACATTGCTGTATCTGGTGGCCAATGACATCCATTAGCACTGCTTAAATAAGAGAGCTTGGGTGAACTTCAGCTTTCACTGTACCTTCCCAACCTCCACACGTGGCAGACAATGGATTCAAGAGCGTCTGAGCCCATGGAATAGTTTATAATCAGTTTAGAGGTAAACACCATTAAGCCTATTATTTCTACATGTAAAGGTAAATTCTAAATACATGGAGTAGGCAACTGGTGGTGTAAATTTGGAAAGAATATTCTGTATTAGCAAGGTATAGCAAACACTTCTAATCTTTGTCGCTGGAATGTATCTCAATATAACCACAGAAAAGATACACGATGACTTCTTAATATTACACTGAAATATGCAACACAGGTTTTGTTTTGAGGAAAAACAGATGAAAAACAATGGCTAAGGAATTTCAGAAGGAAATATTTCCTCTATTCTTTTGTAGCATACAGCTTGCCCAAAACACGGACACAGCCTCTGGTCTCCATTTGAACGCCCAGAGAAGAGTAACATGAAACATCCATTCTTTTGCTCTCTAAAATATGCACAGCATGTGCACTTCCCGTAGATGCACAGGACACTACTTTGAGGTCAACATTCTTGGGGAGTAGATTAAGACACATGGGTGTGAACATAACAGTTGCTTTAACAAGGAAGATTTGGACTCCACATCTTAATATCAGGAGCAATCCTGAAAAACAACTCACCGATGTTTTATTAAAAATATTTGAGATAAACCTCACTCAATACAAACTTACCTGACTCTAGTCATATCAATGTGTGAAAGCACTTTCGTTATTGGTATATTTGTGATAGACAGAAATGTGCCAAATGGTGGCGATCTAGGCACTCAGCATATTAAAAGCCAGACTGCTCGCCACAGTCTACATCAAAGCTGCTGCAACAGCTGTATTCTTGGTGAACAATTCCTCACTTGTGCCTTTCTTCCAGAAAAAAATACATACTTTTGATACTGGGACACTGAAATATGCTCACACTGCACACAAGATCTACCTCTACTTCCACCAAACCCTCTCAGTGGATGAGAAGAATGTCACAAGCTTTTAAGAAACCTGTGAAAGCAGCACTGGGGATACACAGGATCAGGAGACAGATTCTTAGAAATCAGAGACTTAGAAATCACTTCCTCTGGTTTGCTTGGGTTTGGTTTTAATGTGTGAAATAATTCACTAATACACTCATATTCCCCCATCATCATCCCTGATGTTCACAGTATTAGAAGTATTTCTCTCTTGGCTAGGAGTAGTAGACCAGTACTGCTGTAAATTAGTCTTGACTACAAATTAGATGAAAAGTCCTTACAGAAACTTCTCATTCAGTGCTAAAGAGCTAGCAACAGAATAATGAAATACGATGCATGTTCAACGTATCCATAATTTTTAATGCTTATGAAGATGAATATATATTTCTTCTTGGTATGAATTTTCTCAGACATCAGTCAGGTGGAATGGTGGAATCAGTTCCACACCTGATTCCTCCACATCTTTTACAAATAGTAAAGCTTCCCTTCAGACTTGACTGAATGACATCATCTACACAACAGATTGCTTTACCTGCCACCATAAGTGTGAAAACCATTCTATTAACCAGAAGAGCTATGGCCTTTATTTTCCTTTTATTACATCTTAAACAGATGTGATAAAACCGTGCAACTCCATCAGACTCCTTTCATCCTATGCCAATCTGTTCACAACATAACTTTAAACATAAGGATGACAGACCTGTATTACTGAAAGTCCTAGTGCAACGTTATTATGAAAAGAATACAATCTTCCCCTGGCCCTATCAGATTACCTCATCACCTACCACTATATCCTAATATGTTCTGTTTTGTTATCTCTTTCAGCACTTTCAAGTGTCATTCAGACACAGCAGTCACCCAAAATTTACCTGAACTCTACGAATCTACACATTCAACTCCATCCTGTATAACTTTACCAGACACACTGGAAAATGAAAACTCACATCACTGCATATGTTTTGACACCCAATCTCAAGTCATGTTTGTACTTCATTTGTGAATTCATCCTCTAAAAAATGTTTCCCCTCCTCGATGTCTACTGCCCTCAGAAAGGATAATGCATTGTGTTTTTTCTTGTTTCTAATTAGTAATTTAAACATATGTTCAGCATTTAACTCTAAATGTTTGCCTTTTCCCCAAGCTCTAAGACAGCTGTCCAAGATGTGAATGCCAGAAAACATTTAAATATCAACATCTGCTGAATTATGTTAATTTAGTGTAATATAATTGGGCATGAGTTGAAATTGATCAAAAGTATATGAATTACACAAAGGCAAATCCAAACCAGTATCTGGGTGTACAAACAAGTCATGAAGGAACTCTGAGGGAATAAATCCCAAAAACCCACTTTTGTTAAAAATTAAATAGCTAAAACTTACAGTTGTTCTTCCAACAAATGACATGATCTCATATTTTCAAGACAGGAAATGAGTATTTATACTCGTTCAGAATATAAATTTTATATTAATTCAGAATATTTCTAAATGGTTTTTAACAGCAAGTTCCATTAGTGTTCTGTGTCGAGCAACACCTGACAAAAATAATGCTCATATTCATGTAACAACGAAACATAGCTAGAAAATTGTAGTAATAGAATACCATCCTGTTACATGACAATATAGTTTTACAAATTCTAATGTAAATATTCTTTGGTTTCTTCTTTATCTCATGACAACATTGTTGATATTCAACATATATGGGCCCTGATCCAGCTCTGAAGTGATTTGGAAAGTATCGTTATGACTTGAGCAGTCACCATGGGCTTGAACAGATCAACAGAAGGACTTGATAGGTCAGCTAAACTATTTCTTCCAGGTATTTCTGGATACATATTTGTTTACCAAGTATGACATTCACTAAATAAACTCAGTGCAGGACAAATGTATTTCATTGAAAAGAATCTAAAACACATCTTAAAGTTCTGAATTACATTTGTATACAGTTAGGATAAATTATTGCAAACATTATCATCATATTAAAAATCCTTTACTTTTAAATCAGGTATGGAACAAAAAGCAACACTAAAAATCCAAGTATCTATTACAGAAGCTCCAAAATGGAAGAAAGAACATGTCTTATCAGGTTGCAAGCACTTAACACTCAGCCTGTATGGTAATTTCTTTGCCTCTGTGAAGGTGAGCAAGCATGGCCCACTAGAATGCATTTGGTGCGGCATAAGAGACCAGTATTTCAATTACCATAGGAAAACAGGAAGCACAATGTAATGATTTTTAACCAGTCATTCAGACCTAGATCTGGACCTGTGATTCATACGTTTTTTGTCATATTACAGCTACTGTGATAAGTCCTTATCCTACTGCCTTCCAATCAGTTCCAACAAAATAACAGCTCTGCAGCTGGACCCCAGCATCACTCTCCCCCTTAGTCCCTTTCACTTCTCTATTTTTAATACTAGAGAAACAACACTTCAAACAATCTCATTGGGCAAGATAGTACAGTTATAATTCAGTTAATCTGATAAAGAAACAATTCTATGCAAGTTGGGACGTGAGGATGTAAAAAAGTCCCTAAAGCTGACACTGAACATTAAGCCAATTATACTTCTTTACACTCTGCACCCATTCCCCTCAGTAATTGTCACAGAGCTCCACTGAGTACAAGGGGTCTGTCTGTGTAGGAGTGAATGCAAAATTTGACTTTCTAATAGCAAAACAGAGCAGGTAAGTTAAAGAAACATTGGGGTCTTTTTTAGTTTCAAAATTCTTTAATAGCAAAAGCTTTACTTATGCTTATATGTTCTATATTTGTTATTAATCAGCAATATCAATACTTCTAAAATATGCATATAAAGTAACAGGGGGATGGCAAAACTAATTCCAAAATCCAGAAATCAGCAGGCTGAACTGTGCCCTTTGTTTCCCTTTGGCTAGGACAATTACTGAGTGTTAGCTTCCAGAGAGCATGAAATGTATTGTTATGATAAATGACCAAAATCTCAAAACAGCACCAAAGAAAATAAAAATGAAAATGATGTAATTTGAGACAAACTACTCAAGTTTTCTCCAAAACTCTTTCCTTACACAAAACCACAGTCTGAATAGAAGACAGTGTGTCTGTGGTTCTAAATTTTAGTGAACATGCACCAGTGGATGCTGCTTTACATATATGAGATTCAGAGATCCCTTCAAAGATTAGTAGGAACTCAATGTAAAAACTGCACTAGCAGTTTAATTTACAGTAAGAACAGAAAGAGGCAAACCCACCCTTCCTTCATGCATGGCTATTCATCCTTATGTCTGTGATATGAAGCTTTCATGTGCCTGTGTGGTGAGAATCGCTAGTGAGGCTTGAAGTTTTCCATAAAATTAAAGCATCACATACAGGCTCCACTCCGAAATAACAGTCAAACTATCATCACTCCGTCCCCCTCTCCCAAGTGAAAATCTTGCTGGTACCTTAAAAATAAGGACACAGCATAGCAAACTCAACCAGGAATTGCCCTCTTCCAAAATGGCACCACCTTGTATTCTTTACAGAGAAGAGAAATACCAAACTGGAATAATGTTGTCCCTGAGGGTGACAGCAGGGGAGGAAAACAATGCGTCCTCAAACATTCATATAATTTAATCTGGAACTGCAAATATTATTAAGGACCAATAATAACAGTACAGTTACTGCTTCATGGCACTCTGAAGAAGAGATAAAACTGCTTAGTTGTTAATTTCTAATGATGTAAACACATTTGGATTTTAATGCTATATCTGAATCTCCTGCATTATTAGCTCTGGGGTTACAAGATATTAACTTACTACCATTAATAATTTTACACTTGAATTAAAAAGCATGTTTAAATATTACTTCGTTTTAAAGTATTTTTGTTGAGAACATGTGTTCATGTGATGGCAGAAGTGAATCACGCAGTAAACCAGCTCTGCATTCCTCAGCTTTACTGCAGTGTAAGTATGTGCACTTTTTCATGTATCATTTTCAAAACCTGGCTGAATTTATCTCCTCTGGTATTGTAATTTCATTCTGCAAAAGCCACATTAAACAATTACAGTTCTTGTAATTACCAGTAGCCTAATGTACAGTTTTCTTATCCCAATCCATTAACAGCTGCTCAAAAAATGTAGTAATTAATGGTTTCATTTATTTTTGGCAAACCTGCAACTCGACAAATAGTTTTGTATCTGTGGCAGATTAGGGTTCTTTCCCAAACAACAGATGACACGGTGGGAAAGAGGGAGCAGACAGAATCCTTGCACATCTTTGTTTCTTTAGAAGATCAAATAAAGACCAGCTGTAATGCTGTCACATCTGTGTGAAGAAATACCATGATCTGTATCATCAGATGAAAAGTAACCAAATGTACAAACAGGGGCTCCCCCTCCAAACTGGGAAAGATTGTATTTCTAACCACAGGAAAGGTGGTATTTCTAACCAAAACAATAACACACTTTTGAAAAACTCTCATCATCTCCTCACCATTTAGTAGTAATCGGCACTATTCCCTTTATGTAACCCTCATCATACTGCTTCTAGAGTCTGCTTTCCTGAATGTCTCCTCCAGATGTGCAAAGACCTGTATTGCAGTCTGTGCTGTTCACCACGACAGGAGAAGACTTCAAAGTCTCTCTGCCACCTCAAAATAGAGAAGCAACAGGCGATCACTGTATAACTGACACACAGTCCTCCTATCGCTTTATAATAATGGCTGAGGAGGTGGCTCCTGATGATTTTAAAGACATATCAAGGTACCACACCTCTTCTTCAAGCCATAGCCTTCTTTGCAGCCACAAGAAGTGTCTTGGTCAAAGTAAGCTGCTGATCAGATTGTTAACCCACCATCAGTTAGCTAGGAGAAACCCAACTTCTTTAATTCTAACTCCAACTTGTAAACACTTTTATAACTTAGGCTTCTTTCAAGCCAGAACTTAACTATGTAAGAATTACAAATAGCTGCTTTTTGTTTTAAAGACTTATGGGGAAGCGTTTCTGTTTGAAAAGCCAACACAGAATTATCAAGATATGATCCCCCCCAAATTCTAAGCAGTGAAAATTTGGGCACTGTTTTCTTTTCAGTTTCTCAATTCATGCATGTGCCATAAATTCTACTTACAGTACAGTAAGAAAAATAAGTATGTAGATAAAATAATTAATGATACTTAACAGGAACACACTGTAAAAACAATATGATACAAGGCCATTATGCACAGTAGAAGAAATAATTACACAAGCTTAACTTATTCAGTAGTCTGCTGTTACCCCAATCTGCAAATCTCTTGCTTTTAGATTACAGCATAAATTAACCAGTTATGGCAACAACTGTATGACCAAGGGCAAAATATGAAGTTGTTTAAGTACTCCGGTCATGCTGTCAAATGAGAATAAAAGTACTTCCTAACTTCATAAGGGTATTGTGAGGATAAATACATTAAATATTGAGAAAGGCAGACAGTTGTATGATGGATGTGCCCCATACATTTAATAATATAATCACATGTTCAAAATCATGTTACAGCAGCTCAGCTAAATACCGTTCAGTGCTGTCTCCATTGCTGACCAAAGGAATCTCATAGCCTTGGGGAATCTTCTTTAGGCAGGACTCGTTTTCATAACATTTTACAAAGGTGACATCAGATACTGTGTTTTACCTTATGACGGGAGCAGGCAAACAGTGAGCGCATGATCAGCTATGGCAGTTCAGCTGCCAAGCAGCAACTTGTTAACTCACCATAACTCAATCAATAGTCAATTGTTTGCCCACAGCCTCGGGCTGCAGACAGACATTTGGTCTGCTAACAACTGTGCCAGATGAAGACATTACTATTCCAAGCTATTTTTTATCACACATCTGCTGGAGATTATCATCTCCACAGCTCTGCTGGAAGAAGAAATCATGTGAGCTCTCACTAATATGGTTTGTACAAAACCAGCCAATTTAATTTAAATAGGTGAGTTGAGCTAACCAGGCTGGTTTTGGCTGAAGCATATTAAAACATGCAGACAAGAAAACTTCTTTAGTGGTGAAAGAGTACGGTGAAAACAAGGAAGAATTAACACCTTTAAGCAGTGTAGCTGGATTGAGAAGGGGATTGCTCCTGTCCTAATGCAGAGATAATGTAAACAGAGAACTTTTTCAAGGCTATAAGGGAGAAATCAATGCAGCTTCTAAATCGGCATTATTTAGTACTAGTTATACAATTTAAAGAATGGGAAAATACATCTTTTTAGATTAAACCTTATCTGTAAAGGTATCATAAATAGATGCATATTTTTAAATATGTCAGATACAGAAGAACACACGTGCTGACGTACATCAGCATAACATTATCTAGGTTCTAAGTGTTGTGGTGCAGGACTGTCCCTCTTCTTGGTTCATGAGTAGCCATATCAACAGATCTCAACAATCCAATTATCTTGCCACTGGTAAAAGTTCAAGTTAGTTTATAGAGGACTGGCTCATTATTATTAACTTTGACAGAAGAAGCCTAAGATAAGCAACACAGTATAGTCAAGCTCACCCAGAAAGTATCAGTATTATTCCACCACAGACAACTGCAGACCACTACCAATGCTTAGAGCTCCACATTTTTCTGATGCATTGGCAGAGTAAATTATTTCACAAGTGACTGATCTAATGCAATATGGGTATTTACATGTTGTCTTCGTGCTGAGACAAGAACTGGGTTCAGCCATCCAAAATGGATTAAGAAAACTCAAGGAAAGCATAGAAAAACGTGTGTACATGTGTATCTCTTACACATACAAAAACCAGATAAAAGGTCTTCCAGAACAGAAAACTAATAAAGTTGTGTAAAAACTATACAAAGAAAGACCCGGAGAAACCCAGTCTTGCAATAAAAGCAGATTAAACTGTATTATGGAAAAGTACAATAATTTTATAGAATGTCCAATACTTATCTGCCGCTGCTGTGCTATCAATGCATTTAGCAGCAAACAGTGAGACAATATAAGGCCACAGCTATTACTTTACGTATGCCTCTTTTTAAGGGGTTGTTCACCTGAATTACTTTGACATGTCAACTGTAATAGTTCAACACATGCAAGAACTAATTTACAGTCAATTTTAGAAAGGCTCAGAGTTTCAGGTGTGAGTAAACACTTGTTTTTAGAGATTTAACTGCATATGCATGTAGTACACTATAATAATGAAGGATTTCTTACAAAGTTACTTAATTCTGTAACCACCTTGTGACATTTGACTGGTATTGTTTACCAAATTAAACTCAGTTTACTGGGTTTTGGGGTATTTGGGCCCATGCAAAAATCTAAATGACAGATTTCCATTTTAAGATTTCATAAAGAGTAATGAATATGCACGTTTGCAAATGAGCTGATGTTCACCATTTTATTAACTCTGTGAACATAATTTGCTATCAAATCAGTAATTTCTATGGGTACCTTGTTAAGCAGACACGTTTTCCTTCTCTGTATTGTCTGCTGAAACTAAGATTAACCCTTTTGGTATAAGTGATGATTTAAAATTAAGTCATAAGAAAATCAGCTTTCAGTATTAACCACAGATAAGTGTGACACATGTCACTATGCACTACGAATTTCTTTTGTAAGGAAGAGATTCACAGAGTGGTTAGGGTTGGAAAGGACCTTAAAGATCATCTGGCTCCAACCACCCTGCCAGAGAAATTGTCTTGAATCAAATGAAGGATAGGTTCTATGACCATACGTAATTGTTCCGTGTTGTTCTTATATGTCTGAAATTCCCTATTTTGACTGTAACAGCTTTTGATAAAAAGCAAAATATTATAGATCAAAAACTATAGGGAGAAAGAAGTCACGAGGCATGCGACTGGCCTGAGAGAAGAAATGTTTGCACATTGTGCAAATTAAATTCTTATTTTCAACAGCTAAACAGTAGAAAGGATGCTAAAATTTGCCCAGTATATGCCTTGTAAATAAGATGCATATGACTTGATATTCTAAGACAGCAGATGGCCTGTTAAAAATATCATTATCATAGAAGTCTGAGAATTTTTCTTTGAGCCACTTTAAAGAACTATCAGTGAAGTTTCTGTGGTAGGCAGAGAAAACTGTGGGTTTCTGATGTACAGCACAAATAATTATTTTGAAATAACCTGAATCCATCCAGAGGAAAAAGCCTTTGAAAACAGAGATGATGGTACCAGGAAACATTAGCAAGTGACCTTGTTGTTTTTAAAGGTATTGCATTATTATAAGATACTGTGGCTTTATGTACATTGTAACAATGGTTTATGTAAGTCTTACTTTAACATTACAGCTATTTTATGGAAAAGGCCAGTCTTCAGTCTTGGATTTGCCACCTATTGCTTTTACACCACCATGCCAGATGTTTATTGGGATAACAGTCCATTAACGTATTGCTGATTGGGCATGAAGAAAGGCTGAAGACCACTTCAGGTATTTAATGCCACTTTAGAAAACTCAACTGTTTGTACAGGTAGCAATAACTTCCCAAGAGCTTCACTGGTCAGAATAACAAACACCGAAGTTATAATTTCAAATTCCTCAGGCACCATTTTACATTGCTACAGCACAGAAATGATCCTAAACTGACTTTAAATATGATCTGTTTCTTACTGCTCTCTTTTCATCTATTTTATACTCTCAGTTTCTTGTAAGCAGCCCAATAGTAAAAGTGCATTTATGGTGAAGGTTCATACCTAAAGTGAACTCACTCTAAAATTCTGAGAAAAAATATGATTTAATTTTTTGGCTTAATATAAGAGGTTTAATAAATGAAGATAACCAAAGTTTCTGAAGATGAATGACCAACACTCGCACAACCAACATTTTAGAGTATGTAACCAAAACCTATACACAATAAACTAGATGAATGTTTAATATACATATTTTTGGAAGATGTATTGGCCTCCCTTTCCAGGTATTCATCAAAGCAAGCATTTAACAGTATAAAAACCTTAATTTATATGTGATCATCCTGAAAAAAAAGACAAGTGCCTGAAAGACAAGCGTCTGTCTCAAAACCACCATATTACATGATGATATAGAATCAGAGAATGGTTTGGGTTGGAAAGAACCTTAAGATCATCTAGTTCCAACCCTCTGCCATGGGCAGGGATGCCGTACACTAGACCATGGTGCTCAACACTGTCCAGCCTGGCCTTGAACTGTGCCAGGGACGGAGCATTCACAAATTCCTTGGGCAACCCATTCCAGTGCCTCACTACCCTCACAGTAAAGAACTTCTTCCTTAGGTCTAACCAGAATATATAAATCTATTGTAAGTTTGTTCAAAAAGTAATCTGATAGCACATTGCTACCTTTACAGAACAATAAAAATCATGTCAGGTGTGTGCACAGCAAAGGAAATACTTCTGTGCTTACCAGTTTAAAACAAACAAACCTACAATCAAATAATTATTTAGCAGAATAGATTCAGTGGGTAATAAAATATTCCCCTAGAAACAGACCCCTAGGGCAGTGCCCATCAGTTCAGCGCTGAATATTTTGGCTTCTGAAGGGGTGGAAAGAAGCTGGAGGGTAGAACTAGAATTGTTTTTATAATTCTTCGCAATGACATTTTTATTGTCAAACTGTGATATAAGAACAATTTAAGTGTTACAGCACTTGAGTTATGTTCTTGATTTTAAAACCATGTGTGCATAATGATGATTTTTATACATTTTCAGCACTTAACTTACACGCCAGAAGCACAAACCTTACTTTGGCATCCATTTAATTCTGATGTTTACTAAAGTGATTAAGTTTAGTCAGTGTAGTTGGATATAGTCACCAATAAAGCCTAATACCCATGTTAGGCAAAGATTATGTCATATGAAAGAAATCCTTTCAATAAAATCACACAAAAAGACCTCTGAAAATACCTCAGAAGAATGGTGTAATTTCTTATATAAAATGTTGAGTAACAAAGTCAACAAGTTAATGCACAGTATTAATGACTGCTGCAGTATTAACTTACCTGCTTGCTGTTTTTACAGAGCTGTTTTTCTTGTGTCCTCTCTCTGAGCGGTTGTCTCGCAAGAGCTGAAGCTATTAAAAAGAAAGTTCACAAGCAAAGCCTTTATTTCTTTCTAGAAATTTTACCCTGACAATGCCATTCTTTCCCCTCTTAAGTAATATATCAATAGTTTTGCCCCAAGACTGTAAAAGGGATGGATATTAATAGGATTTTACAGTAACAGAGAATATTTCAGGATACATCCACCAAGTAATTGAATATGTAAAAATTAAATCATTCTCAAAGCATATTAATATGCAATTCACAATTTCACAACCAACACATCTGTAAAATTTTATGATTTTCACAATTTCAATTACCAAAATTTTATAATTAAATATGTTGAAGAACACTTAAATTATGAAAAACTATTCAGGCTGGCACTTGTACCTAAGCAGTTATGAAACAGTTATAAACTCTTCTAAGCCCCAGGAGCTTTTGTAATTTGGAAGTTACAGAATTAACAAAACCAGGGTATTAAAGCTTCCCAGAATAGTGGGGGAGTAGGAATAATGAAGGATTCATTTAACTGAAATGGTGAGTCAGCTTCTGAAACAAGCTCCTATTTATTCTTTTATTTATTTTTAGACAAGGATGGCTTTTCATTCAAACTATCTCCAATACTGAGAAATCTATTTCCAGCATTATATTTGTCAGCATGAGTAAAGCAGCAGTGACAGTAAAGAACAACTTTGCGTTGTAGTGTCAAATTTACACCAAAGAATTTAAAACCAGACAGTATAAAAACTACAAATATTTCTTGAATCGATACTGAAGAAAGTATAGACTGAAAGACTGTTTTAGAAGCAGATTACAGGTAAATGGATCTAATATTCACTGCAAACACATTTAAAAGTCCACTAATAATTAGGAAATTATGAACTTTATGACTTGGCCAATGTGTTGCACATGAGTGTGGACTCCAAAAAATTTACACCTACCTATAAAATTGCATTTGATTAATTTGTACCCAGCTGGCTACAGCTAGCTTGCTTGTATAAGGAATGCTCCTCATCATTTCCACTATCTAGCTCTCAGATGCAGTAAAATTGTCCAGTCTGGTTTTCAAAGGCAATCTGAAGACTATACAAAGGTAAGGCAACTTATTCTGATATATTTTTGTAAAATAACATTTCCATTTTCTTAACATCAATGAATGAGAGTACTTAAAATTCATATTTAAATGTAGTCACGATTTTTTACCCATACAAAGACTGGCCTTAGGCAGTCTTAAAAATCGGGGCTGTTCAGCCTGGAGAAGAGAAGCTGCATGGGGAC
This sequence comes from Pezoporus flaviventris, assembly GCF_033815535.1. Classification (NCBI taxonomy): domain Eukaryota; kingdom Metazoa; phylum Chordata; class Aves; order Psittaciformes; family Psittacidae; genus Pezoporus; species Pezoporus flaviventris. The sequence continues at coordinate 1,016,559 of NW_026892631.1, forward strand.
CTCATAGTAGCATTCCAATATCTATGGACCTTTAGTCTTAAATTTCAATGCAGTGATGATATATTCAGCTACTTTTACTGAACAGTTAAAGTTAACTACACATTAATGAAATAAAGCCAGACTTACTTTCATATTTTATAGTTCCTGGACAGTATGTTCTGTTTAGACCTTACTACCATCCATAAAGTAAGGTATGTCTCCATGTCTGAAGACAAACTAAAGAAATAAGTGCCATGTTGCTAAACAAATATTAAATATGCCTTCACATTCCCTCTACCACATCTCTAGCTTGGACCTTCTAGGGACTACACTGTAGGGATAGGGACTCAGTAGACAAACTGGTGGCATTGTTTCACCAACATCTTCACCATGATGGAGACTTTACAGTTCTTTTTTACTGCTGTGGTTGTTTTAACCAATGAAATGCAGAAAAATGGAATTGAAGATCTTCCTGTAGAGGCCTGCCTGCTCTTGTCATTGCTCTGCATTTCTTGATTTTGTGAGCATTTTGAGAAACAACATTTGGAGACCTTGCAATTGACAAACTCATTAAAAAAAAAAAATCAGACTTCTCACTGAACTTGATAAAACTCAAAAGATACTTAACTGGAATTAAGTGACTAATTAAAGATTCTTAATCAAGGTACTTTCTGAAAGGCACTGCTGTTAACATGCTTCCTTACAAGAAAATGTGAAATCATATCTGTTTTGTTTATAGTAACTTAAAGTACTAGCCCACTACCTCTGGAGTAGAGGTAGTTAAATTCCTTTATGCATCTCAAGTAAACTGCTCTCAATCAAAGCAGTTCTTACCTGGCTATGTTCCTTCCTAGCCCCAGGGCTAAACCAGTGGCTGTGGGAGAAAAAGAAAAGACAGGTTTAACAATATAACTAACAAAGCACATGCTGTCATATGACCAGTCCATGCGTGCTTTTGAGTATTTTATTGTCTGCCAGGAAAATACAGCCTTTGGCTATGCTTTATTTTTATGGGATATTTTTATTGAACTGTCTAAGTCCATAACAGTTTTGAAAGAATGCACCACAAATTTCATTTCTGAGCAGCTATTGGCTTTACAGGTAATTATACTTTGTCGAACAAGCGAAAGTTTTATATAAATGATAGTATTTTAAGAGACTGTAATGAATGTGCTATAAATAAAAGCAATTACATATTTAGTGCTGAAGTGCTACTTATTAATGATTACAGCTGAAGAGATCTTTAAGAATTGTGGACTACCTGCTAGTTACATTGCATTATTTCAAAAACTGAGGTTTGAGTTTGAATCTAAAGTGAATTCAAAGTCTGTAAGTTCTGTGGATTAGTATCTCTATATACTTGCACAATTTTGATATTGGCAGCCTTAATTCACAGACACACTGGCATGCAGGGACAAGAACTCACAATGTGATTCTTCTCCCAGTAGCAGTAAAAACATATTAATACGAGTTCACACACACAATGTGATCATGTAGAACTGAATTAACATCTGAATGTAGCTGTACTAAGCATTACACAAACCCGAGACAAATCTTGACACTTGCAAAATGAAAAGGAGAAAGAAAAAACAATTAAAACAAGGGGGATCTGAAATTACATATTGCACCTATATATTACTCATGTAAGCAATAAGTTTGGGGCAATGGATAAAAGGATTCCAGCCATTAAAATACTGCACAAAAAGACCATCACATTATCTGCTGTTAAGCTTTTATTGTGAGTGACCCAACAAATAAAGTCACAAACATCCAGAAGCTGAAGAAGATAACAAATATAATGGGCTAGATCTAAATTCCACATAGACAAGTATCTTGTCTCTGAGCAATGTCAACAGCAAATGCTCAAGGAAGAGCAGCTCTGCTGGTTTGAGGCAAACCAGTGGCTCACAGACTAAATTATTAGTAAACCATATTTCTATTGAAAAAAATATATTGAAATAATTTGAATGCCTCTCATATTTAGACATTAAAAACCCTTCATAAAGAATAAGACCTCTTGTAATGAGAAAGCGATATTCACATCACGCTGAGTTTTATGATTTTGTCCATTAACTTACAGTATTATTTATTTGTTTGTTATAATAAAATCAACAAAAGTAAACCCCATAAAATACCAACCGAATTACTTTATGGTACAAATAACTTAAGAAATCACGACCGCTTCAGTTAACACACACATTAGCAAGTAAAGTGGATCAGTAGCATAAAACAGTTGCTACTGAGGATTTGCTGTTTGCAGTATCTGCTCCTTGGCAAGTTTTGGTTTAAACAGTGGATGCTTCTAACAGAAGGTGGAACATAAAAATGTATCCCCAAATATATTATTTCCTAATCACGTGTGCCTGTGTTTTAAATTTCTGATGTGGAAAATATAGGAAAATTTAATCTTATTGTAATTATTCAAAAGAGATAACCAAGAAATAATGTTACTAAATGTTGTCAGCTGAACAGAATAAGAGTTTACAGTAATGGTACACTGGAGTAACTAAACAAACTGAAACTGCATGACATTCCCGGTTTACATGTGTCTAAACAATTAATTCAATGTCTTTTCGAGGAAATTATCATAACCTTATTCCTCTCATGATACATCATGTTTAAGACTCAAAGATGTGATGCTTGTTCATTTTCATATATGCAGGCTTGGTATTTCTGAATTTCCCTTTGGAGAAAAATAAAGCAGGTTTTTTAAAAAAACCTGTATTTGTTATCTAGCCTTAAAAAGGCTGCATTTTAAGAAAGTATACGCCTAGTAAGTTAATAAAAACACGTTTGCAAAGCACTGAAGTTCATGTCTCCTTAAGAAACACAAAATGAATTGCAAATTATTATAAATACTAAAATTTAAATATAAATAAATAAAAATAAAGATTGTAACTGAGTTCAGGCTCTTTTATCATGTTTGTACAGTTGTAAACCGTGGCTTCAGGACAGAGATAATACTGTAAATCAAACAACAATAATAATAGTAGTAATACTAATAATAGTAGAATATAATATACTAATACTGCTGCTACTACTACTACTCCTAAAAAAACCCTTATAACTCCCATCACTGATACTCACTCATGGTGAAGACAATCCTGGGACATGTGAACTGTTTTCCTGCTACCGCCTGGTCCTGGAGTTATCTAATGGCAAAAAGAAAACAAATCTTTGAGTCATGAGGCAGCACATACAGACAGTGATTGTTTATTAAGAAAACATCAGAAATACTGAATATAAACCAGACACAATACACTAAATACAGTAAATGCAATTAGAAATAGCTGCAATTTTTAAGTAAAGCCTGAATGCAGGAAGTGCTATGCAAGATTTCCCAAAATCCTTTATGTGCAATCCGGATTGGATGTCAGATATCAGACACTGACAAATGTCAGGGGCCTAAGTTCCTTTTGAAAAGTTCACAAAGGATTTTATCTTCAAAAAATGAAAGTTAGATGTTTTGAAATTCATTACTTATGGATAATACAGCAATAAGTTTATTAAAAACCTTCCAACCTTTGTATTCCAGCACAAAGCTTCTGATATTCAAGTTGATGTAGGAGAGAAAGCAAAGATAAAATACTGTTTACCACACTGTACTGCAGTCCTTGTCTAGTGCTTTATATATACTGAAACAAAAAAACCGTAATATGTTCAACTGAAGAATGATCTTAAGAACGCAAGATAGCACATGCAGACTATAGCAGATGATTACACTCTGGTATTGCTCAAGAATGCATAAAAAGAGCTTTATTTTTATTTTTACAATCAGCTTAAATTGTCTGCACCTACAGGTAGGTAAAAGCAGCAGAATGAGACTACCTGATGAAACTCATGCTTGAAGAACCAACTATTCCTGTTGGAAACAAGACAGGAAGAAATTTTCAATTCCTGGGAGATAACTTTATTGTCAATAGATGACCAGAGGTGGGAATGAAGTCAGATGTTCTGCCAGTTTTGAAAGGAGACCACAAAACCTCAGTAATACATTTGGAAGGCTCAGGCTTACCAAAAGTACATAGGCAGCAGATTCACAGATAAAAGCAGCCTACTCTTCATGAGAAGAACAATGTGCTCAACATTTAAAGGAAAAAGTCCCTACTCATCTGGTGTTATAATGGATAAAAGCCAGGACCGTTGAAGTTCCAAGTCTTGAAAACTTTCAAGGACACTCACTGAATAATTTGAGAGCTCCATATGGTTAAAGTATTTGACCAAAATTAGCTCCTTTGACGTGAAGAATGATGTCACTTGGGGCTGAACTGAGAAACCCTTAAGTGGTGTCATTTTTCTGGCTGCTGGTGATTGAAAGGAATTGGTAATACCTTACTGCAGGAAAATCTATGCAAACATACAAATCTCTAGTAGAGGAAATCATGGCAGCTACATGGGAGAAGAGCACGTACAGCCTTACCTGCCTTTGGAATTTACTGTTTGATTAGACTTATTGAGACCTTACAGAGCCACATAATATAATAGTAAAGTCATAAAGAAATAATAAAACAGTAATCAAATATTACTATCTCAGTGTCATAGTCCACCTAATAATGAGAACGAGAAATGTCAATTCATAAAGAGAAGAAGAAAAATGAACAAGTATTTAATATATATTTTCCAAATTTTAAGATTAATAACTAAACTGTTACTTTAACACTATAGGTAAACATGTAGCTCAGCTCTTGAGGGTTACATCCTGCATTAATCTCAAAATGAGGTTTTCATGCTATTCCAGTGGGTATCCCTGGAATACAGTAATCCATTTTCTACACTGTGGCTATAAGAAAAGCCAACTGTGCCTATGTCATGCTTTGTTAGAGGTTCATGATCACATTATCTCATGGTGGACCTGACACTTTTATTCAGTTTACAGTATGTTCTATGTAGAGGCAACTTATTTCCTTTGCCAGGGCTGCTGACAACCTTTTCCACACTATATTAATCTTGTTTACAGACTTTATCTTGGTACAAATATCAGAAAACTAAACTTTTTATCTCAGGGAGAAAATAAACAACATGTTGACAGAAGCAAAAGCTATTTTCTAGGCTAAAATTGGTTGTTTACCTGCAGCCATACTTATGGAAACAAGTTTAAGTTTCCAGTTTACTCAAAATACATAATCTGAAATATAATAAGCATGGAAATTTCAAGAAAAATCACTTGATAAATTGCCAGTTTTAAACTAATATCTAAACCACAGAAATATGTTTTTCCACTGAATTATAAGAGAATATGAACTTGCTTGGAATACAGTTATGACTGATCAAAGTATACTGCTCAGGTTTCTCTTGCACACCCCAGATCGCTTCAGTTAACCAAACAGCCACAGTATATCTATAAAACTAAAGTTAATAATGCATAAATAGACATCTTTGCATAAAACTGAATGCTGATTATTGTACGTTAATGCTAATGAATTTCTGTTTGTAAACTCATCTAGGGTATCAAAAGCCAAAGCAAAACCTAATATCTATCTTCATCCTCATCTCCTAGCTCTCTCACTGCCAGAAAAATCTACTCCAAAGATCTGCTGAGTCTCCACAGCAGAGAGAAGCAATTGATTTGGAGCAACATAGAAAACAAAAAAACCCAAACAGCTTTCACAGTATACATTACTGAATCACTGTCATAGCTTGACATTACCATTACATTTTTATTCCCTCTACAAGCACACCCTTGCTGAAGGGCCCAAACTGACCATTCCAGAGAAGCACATCTTGAATGTAGAGGTTACCTTTAAGTGATGCTCAAACTCCACAAAGTCTTCATGTAGCCATGGTTCACTGGCTGAATAGTTCACACACTGTTAAAAGAGTTTTCTCCACATTTCTTTTCACACAACTGATCAAAATACCTCTCCTCATGTACAGTTTCCTACTGAATGATTAACACATGGAAAATAAAAACTATGGTGTCAGAGATTAAAAGTCTGCTATTGAGCACTGCTCTTTCAGAGAAACAGGGAAGGTTTAAATCTCATGTTTCAAAGCAAAATAGGGAATTACTTTTTAAATCTTTACTATAACACAGTTTTTCTCAGCCGCTTTTAAGATAGCTATAAATGTAAAACAAAACAGACTATTGAAAAGAGACTGGCCTGGATGTAAGCATGGTTGTTTGTTTTAAACAGCAACACTAGCAGAAAATATCCATGTTTTGTCCTAAATCTTTTTCATACACTAGCTTTTATATACTATAAAATAGGTAAGAGAATAAGTTTAATGATGCATTTTAATGATATACATTGGTGCATACATACTGCCTTTAGGTATGTAATAAGGTAACAGTGGAGGAGTTATTAAAACAGAGAAAATAAATACTACTGGATAATGGAAAAAAATTACTTGGCCTATGGAGAAAGCAGCAGGTAAAGCAGAAAGTGTATGTGTTCTACCTGCAAGGAAGTCAGTAGGAGAGTTTCTTTTGAGACTCCTAATATTTAATATGAAATAATACTATGTGGCAGCACTGCTCCAACAGCAGCTCACAGCTCCTTGATAAAAGGTGAAGTTCCTCAGGACTGGACAAACACACGCATAGCACCACTACTTCAATGTTCTATACTAGGTAAAATGGTGAGGGCAGCTCTCTGAATTGTATTAGACAACTGTATTATGGCAACAAAACAATGGCCAAAATTTTGCTACTTCATTGCTCTGTAAATAGCTAACATTTAACAAATTTTATTGAAATGAAACTTAATTTCCTTCAGTACAAAGAGCTATTAATTAAATCCTGTAGCAATATGCTGCATATAAAAGGTCTTTATTACATTTCAGCTGTCTGTTTGGATATAAAACTTGTTCTTAGGGTGACATCGTAGTTTCCCCTAAGTGAACAGGATGTTGATTTCAGTAGTGCTGTGACTGTATCCTTATTAGTTAAGAATGATCTAAAATACTGACATCATGTTTTTACCTGTAAAATTATCATCAAGTTACCCACCCGGTGATACAGACAGGAGGAAACAGCAGAGCACTGATCAGGATACCAGCCTTGACCCGAGATGCAGGTTCAATTCTTTGCTCTGCTGCAGGCTTGCAGTTTTGACCTTGGGAAGTTGTTTCGTACAGCTCAGCTCCCCATTTGGGAAACATGAAAAAAACAACCCATGCAAACAAGACACCTCTCTGTAATCTGTAATAGTTTTTCCTTACTTCATTAATGTAATATAACGTCAGTAAAGACTGTACCTACAACAAAGGATGTCATCAAAGCATTTCCTTTCAACTGATTAAGGTATGATACTGAAGGTGATTTTTATTCCTACCGCCAAAGGACTTATTACAGGAAACAGAAAAAATGTCAATATTAAATGCATTTACATATATAAGCAGAATAACTCAGAACTCTTTGCAGGTACAAGTTATACTCTGACAGTTCAGAGCAGCATAAGCTTGCTCAGAGCGGATTAAAAAAGCTATGCAGCAACAAACCCCCCATTTTCAAATCACCGCCCAGCTTCAGCAGCAAGCTAGGAGTGGCCTCTACTGGCTGACCAAAGGCTACAGAAGTCACTAAGCTTATGCTATGAGTTACAACTGTGGCTATCAAATGTGTGAGGAAATGTTAACAGAAAGAATCTTCTTGTCAGTGCTAAATAATTCACACCATGGCTAAAAATTAAAAGCAAACATCAAATGAGTGAGACAACAGACAGTAGTAAAAATGCCTTTAATACTGGCGCTTCTACGATTTGTCAAAATATACTCTTGTGAATATATACATGCAGAAGCCCTTTTCCTAAAAGCTGATTATGGAATTCAGCAGGATATACTGTGCTACCTGTAAAGGTGAAACAAACCTTAAACTCAAATATTTTATAATTTGCTTATATAGCATATACTTTGATTAATACTGAATTATTTCAATTATGTTATCAATGGTTTGATTTCAATGCACAGTTAGAAAAACTGTTGTATCATCTGAGATGGTTTGAAAACAGACTATGTAACTATAACTTTCACAAATGTGCCTTTTCCTTATTTATAAAGTTGAAACTACTAAAATACAGAATAATAAAAACCTGAAGTATGAAAGTCTACAATTTCCTCAAAGTACATAAAAATCATATTTTAGTAAGAAAAAAGGAGAATAAACCATATTTTTATTTTTTTTTAAACACAGTAATTGTGGACACCACAACTTGGATAGTAGAAGCTGCACAAAACATGGAAAAATGAATTTATTATTGTGTACTATCTGTATTCAAATAGAAAAAAATAGTTAGAAAAAGGATAGCAAAAGTAGCAAGGAATTGTTTTACTTCCCCTTTTTTTTCTGTAGGAATATGTACCTGATTTGCCATTCTCCCACATTTTAATTGCACTCAATCAAGTAGGATTATTGTCAAAAATAAGTGACTACTGATGCCGAAAGGGGACTGCCTTCATAAGAAGCTGCACAATGCTCATGTATGACACTAGACTCTGATATTACTAGCTCCCATTCTGAATTCTGCCCCATTTCAGAATTCTACCTCATTTCAGAATTCAGTCCCATTATCTCCACTGCTCAAAACTGTCCACAAGGTTATCTAGCTGACATATAAGATAACCCTCCATCTCACTAGACACCACTGGGATATGACATGCTGACCCAGAGTAAACCCTGATTATTAGCTTGAAACATACACCATATAAATGGAGCTTCAAGCTAAATAGTTTGTTTTAAAGTCTTTTCATTTTACTTATACATCAAACCTCATTTTAAACATGCTGACACCAGTTCCATTAATCTATATAGCCATTAATACGGATGTGTTAATGTTTGATTTGACTGTTTTCAGAAAAAAAGAAGAAAAATACTACGACTAGAATGCAGACTGCAGTGATGCCTGTTTCATTTCAAAAGAGAAAGGGATTTCAGTTTAATAGAGTCTAACTACAGGAGAAACTAATGGCCAGCCACTGCAGTTAAAGAGATTGCCCTGTTGCCACACTGCACTGAAGCCCCCAGTCTTATCTCCCTGAAAACACACAACAGACAGAAGTACAGAGAGGTCTCATTCTTTCTGCCCCATCTTTTCCGCACTACTGGAGAAGCAGTTAGGATTAGCAACCCCACACTGAGGTGGGCAAAACTCCTCTCCTAGCTGCAGAAAGGTCTCCTACTGTAGCACCTATAGTTCTGCATGGTCTTAAAGTCGTGAACCAGTCACGTCTCATTTGCATGAGAACCTCATTACCTTTTGTTTTTCAAAGGGTCACCCACATCACAGCCTGGACAACAAAACCCAGATGGTACCTAGACTATTTTCAGGAGAATGATTCAGTAGGAAGGGAATACTGACAGCACTGTACCTAAGAATTACCCACGTGATGCAAATAATTCAGGTATCAGAAAATTTTGCTTTTAAAGGTTACACTTGGGTAAGTTTTGGAATAAAATACCTTTTGAAATAGATAAAGTTTGGCTAATGGAGGCTTTGGTTCAGACTTTATGAAATTTACACATTTATAAAGATAAAATACAAATAAATATAAAAGCATTACCTTTTGTCCTTTAGGTTTAAATAATTAGTACCCACATTTAAAAAATTAGTACCCACAATGCAATTTTTTCTTCATTTCAAGTGAAATTCCAAACAGAAGGACTCAAACCAGTGGGGGACACTGCAGGGGAGTTTCAGGTACAAAGCTGGCCCTTTTCACTGTTGACAGTATTTGTATACAGACAACATTTATATTTGGAGCTTGCCTTTTACTCTGCATCTTAGGTAGATTTTAGAAATCCTTTCTTATTTGCCACTTTCTCTGCCATCTGAATTGCTAATGTGTAACTATAACCATTGTTTCAATATGCCAGAAAAGAAGAAAGCAGGAAGGTCAGAAATCAACTTTTCATTGGGCACTTTTAAGGACAAGCTAAATTCAGGCTTAAGGTACCTTTTTCATTTTTTTCTCCCTAAGTGAAATGACCTAGAAATAAAATAGATGTTAAAATATTTTACAATAAATATGATTTTTCTTAGCAAGACATTCTCAAGCTTTTCCATCATCTTGCCTTCAAATATAAATAATTCATGACTTCTATTATAGAGGAAATGGAAACAAGTAGGTTCTAATAGGGGAAAATAAAAAAAAAATCAAAAGTGGGAATTCCACTCATACATTTTAAAAGCAAACGCAAGGCTTGTTAGGCTTTAATAGCAGTCCCACATCCCACAGTGGGATATTAACACTTGGATAAGGTAGCATTGCATTGCAAAATTTCTAACATAACACAGATACCAAAGATGTACCCTGCCAAAAGCTCATGAATAGATTGTGTAAAGGCACCATTAACTTTGATTTCAAACTGTATTATCTTATTCTCAAATCCCTCTTTATCAGTAAGAGTGCTCCCAGGTTCTCTTTACACGATATCAAGCCCTAAATAACGGAAAACATCACAGGACACTCTTAAGAGAGAGCCTGAAGTTCCTTACAGTAATTTAAACTTGTAATGCGTTAAAATGATAGCTATCCCAAAACACTAATTCATAAAGGCAGGTGAAGCCTATGTTCTAGCAGCAGAACGTTGCTTGTATCTGCTATCGACTCCCCCAGCAAGATGAAATATCATCTATATATCTAAAGCTATGTTTTGTTCCATGTTTTCCACAGCACACAACATACATTTCCCTGGTTGTTTTATGCTCTTTTGTTAAAGTAGGGGATGTTTCTGGAATTGTGCTGTCAAGTTAAACTTACTTTTACAAACAATGTTTCTGTCCAAAAGTTGTACTTTTGCCCCTAGAAAATTTAAAGCTATGTACAGTTTAACCATTGGCTAGAGAAGTGTGTGTGACTGAGGGCAGGGAAACGTGTCTGACTTGGTAGCTGTCCCTGTTGCAAGACAGAAATCAGGGCACTGTTCTCATTCACAGCTTTTCTGTTCCTGGGATCAACATGGGGGAAAGACAATTCATCTTCCCCCAGTGTCTCTGGTGGCATCAATTTTATGTTTCTGGCCTCTTCCATGAGACTAAGTTTTGGTCCCTAAGCAACATACTCTGCAAGTCCTGATAAAACCATGCACAGGCAACTTTCAGCTACCAAAAGCATATCCTCTACTTATGAAGCATCACTGTAAATATAAGAACAAGAGGAATAACTGGTTTGCTTGGTCCTAGTCAGGGGATGAAGTAAAGAACATTCTGCTGTCAGGTGCAAGTGTTCGATGTGTTGCAGGACACAGAGAACAACATTATTTTTCAGACATGAACCTGTAAAGCCCATTTTGTCAGGTCCTCAAGAAGGCTGGCTTTCCACACAGCTTCATACATCGCAGAATTATGGCCTGTGGCTATCAGCAAAATCCCAAGGGAATTTGAAGTTGCCTTTGGGGAGTTAGAAAGTTATTTTCCCTGTTATTATAGGAGGGGAAAAAAAATCAGAAGACAAAAAGAGGATCTTTGTCACAGAGAACATCTTGAATCAAATACCAACATTTTGCATTTATATGGGTTTGTTATTCTAGAGCTAACATAGTTCCTAATGAAGACAAATTGCCCTAAAAGCTTACAACTTTTATAAGGGTATGACATGACTTATCAAGACAATGTCCAAGACAAGCAGATGGAAGGAGAACACTGACATTGAAGTACATTGTGCCCAGCTACTTATGAGTGATGAGTAGCTGCTAAAAATTTCTGTATGCACAGAAGCTTTCAGAGGCTATTTGTGGTACAATCTGACAGTCTCTAAACAGAAAACTTCACTTCCAGTCAAGGGAAGTATTTTCACTGCCAACATAAAAGTAGGCATTCGCCTATGGGATGCTGGAATACCTATCTGATTTTAGTTTGGGAAGGAAGGGAGGAAAATGAACCATAATGAAAGCAGAAGGTACTGTGTGCAATGATTATCCTTAAAAATATAGAGTATTTGGGAAAGCACACCTTCAATGAAATCTACAGAGAGATCAAAACTAAGAGGCTGTTGAATGATAATAGCAACTAACCCCTCAAATTGTGGCGCTTGGGCAATTCTTTCAATTTCTGCTTTGTTTAATACTCAAAGACATCAGGTTAATATAACCTGACTCATCTCTCCTATCCTCAAGGTGGTTGAGCAAATACCACCAACACAAAGCCTTGCTGAATCCACTACAACATTCAAGTTGGTTGGGGTACAATCCTGCGCACAGTTTATCGTGTTATCAAGTTTGCATTTCATTTGCTGCCGATGCATATCTGTGGTGTTTGCTTATTAAATGCAAGTTTCAAGATCAGTACCTTTTATTTAGCTACTGAAACAATACTATCCTGATGGCTATTCCATATGCTATCAAATACCCCAAAGCCTTTACACAGTAGCAGAATGGAGGCTGAACTGAGGGCACGCACTATACTATTAGGCCTGGTTTGGTTTGGCAGGCAGGTTTAATCACTAGAAAGCAAGGCTCCCGACTGTTGGTAAGGTACTCAGATTGCTCCTACAAAAGTGAAAATTTCTGGTCAAAGGAAAGCTCATCTAGTTAGTTATTAACTGGATACCAGCTGGATATTAACTGGGTAAGTACTGCATTCACAGAGTTAGCTGGAAACTGTGAGTCTAAGAAAAGTTATAGGAAAATAAATAGCTCAAGTCATTGGGAAAAAAAAACCAAACAAACCAGGTACACCTGTAACTCTGTCTCAGTGTCTTAAGAAATTGCATTTGATGGCAGTGTTCAAGAAATCGTAACATTGGCAGAAAGTGCTGTTGTATATATCATACCCTTGACAGCATTAAATTGTTTAGGTGGTTAGCAAGGAGAATATATGGAAACAGCCACTGGAACTTGGCATTACAACCCACAGATATTCAAATAGCACAAAAAAAATATAATTTTGAGCTTTTAAAAATGATTTAAAAAATCATGTACGGATCTATTAATTAGGAGGAATGCTGTTGGCAAGAAATAGATGTTCACTGAAAAGTCGCCATAAGTGCCATAAAATACAAGGGAACGTTTTCCAGTTCTTCCTGCATATAGTCATGTGCTGAGGAAAATGATCAACTGGACAATGAAAAGTTACAGAAAACTCTGAAAAGTTATCAAAGCAGTGCACACTCAAAAGGAATTATTCCCTTATTATTAAATCAGAGGTCATCTGTCCAATACTGGATCAAAAGATGGCACCTACTGAGGGAATGCCCATTACTAAGGGTGGGAGGGGAAAAGTAGTAAGAGTTACATGGTCCAATATACCTTCTTGGAAAACCAACAGACGCATCAAGTCTTTGCAGCTCTTAAACTGAGTGACACAGGCATATCTGCCCTACTCCAGTTTTGCCTAGCTTTTTCTTAACCTCAATTAAATCAGGTTCAAATGATATCAAGTGTTATCAACCTTGGAAATTTCATATTCACCTAACTTGATCCACAAAAAAATGCTCTGGGTTTTTTCTTAAGACACTGTTATTTACCTTAACTCCTTCCACAGCTAAATAGTTTATCTGACTCTTTGGGGGTAAAGAAGTGGGTAAATACTGCTTCTGAAAGGGTTCCAATGGAACCTTTTCAGAAATATCCTGGACTTCTGTCCACTACAGGAATTCATTTTTATTTCCTGCTTTTACTTGCAGGCCTGTGAGATCAGCTTTGGAAGCTTCTGCTTCCAACAAAAGCCCTACTTACTTCTATCATAAGATATGAGGAAAGAACTATAGTTTTCATTCACACAAAGTGAAAGCCTATAAGCTCCCAAACTTTTCATCTCCAATTATTTAAAACAGACTTTGTGGCTAAAATTAACAATAGTATATTTTCCATTTGTACCTTAGCTTAAAGTTTCTTATTTCCCATAATTCTGTATGCCCCACAACTGTAGCACCACTTCACCCTGAAAAGTAATTCCTCTTTCTTATTCTGGGACTTTTCCATGCCCCCTGAATTCTTTGAATGCATTCATCTTCAGGTGTGATCTTAGTTTACCATGTGCAATTCTAGTTCCAATGAAATGCAACATAAGCACTCTGGATTCAAGAATTAGGGTTCTGTTCTACACAGAATTGCCCCCTTTTTTTTTCATCCTCACAAAAAGCTCCTTGTGCTTTTGGTTTCAATTAAAGATACTTACTTTTTAAACCAGGTACAATATTGTGAGAGATCTATGGCAGGGTTTCAAAATTACTACTGATGAAAGTAAGCAAAATATTACAAATATGGGACCTTAGTAAAGCAACTGGACACTTAAGGTTGGTGTTAGTTCCCCATCACCCCCTAGTTCAATACAATTCTGGAAAAGGAGTTCCTAAAAGGTTAAGTTTTCACAGTTCCTCAAGAGTCCTCACTAAGTAAACTAACTAACAACCTTTGAGCTGAAATATCTTACCTCTAATACAACGGAGCTCTTCCAACTTCGGAAAACAATTTTTCACATAGCAAAAACATAATGGTGCAGGTAACAAAATGTGTGGTAGACTAAGAAAGACCAAACAAAAACCAAACCAACCCCCACTAATTCCTCCAAAGCTGCAGCTATTCATTTTAATGGAGCACTTAGGTTCTTACTAGATGTCTAAAACTGGAATAGACATTGGAGACCAGACAATATCCCTCACAACTGTTTTGAGATTTTGCCAACAGAATGTATTTACCACACTTTACACGCACTAAAACAGCCCTCATCTATTACTGAATCATCACTTGAATTCCGCTTAAAGAAATGAAGATCTAGAGTTCAAAACATGATGCCACACAGCAGCAGAACAATAGGATGGGTAATCTTTAAGATGTTTGACAATGGAAAGCATTAGAATCTTAAACAGCAAGGTCATTTTTTACTTAACGTATGAAGTACACATCTTAAAAGCTGGAATTTTCTTAATAAACAAAACATGCATCCCCACTAAGAGCATTTAATTTCTCAGCCATATACTCAGATACATAAAAAAACTGTCTCCAATGAACAGTAAGCTCCCAAATCAAACTTTGTTAGGTGTCTTAAATTTATCTTGATATACTCCTTTAGCAGTGGAGCAAATTTTAACTTTATTTTCTGAATCCTGCCCTTCCTGCTGACTGTCTTGAGTGCCTTTAGTTCACAATGTTGCAACCCATGTGTTGCAAGACAAGCCTCTTACCACAGCAGAACTGGTATTTCATCTCCACCTGTCTCTTATTTGAAGCGCATGTGATGATTGATTTGAATCGTATTTGAATCAGCCGTGCTATCAAAACATTCCCAATATACCAAAGTTTCAACCAAAGCATTTTCTCATGACGCAATCCAGCACAATACATATTTTCCTTAACAGGAAACTGAAAATCAAATAAAGCATTAACAAATGCACTGGGTGCATCATCACTGGAGTGTTTCTGTGTTTACCAACCTGAGAGTAAGAATGTGTGTAAATGACAAAGATGCCGTTCTCCACATAGCATTGTGCATCATAGCACGCTGTTTGTAGACTCACTACCTGACCGTCAGATAAAAACGTGCATTCTCTCTGAATTTAATTTCCTTAAGTTCACATTAAATACAACACTTTATTCCAAATCAGGGTGCAAATATCCTTAAGTAGTAAATTATGGGCCTGAAAACCTGCCAATTCTGACATTTTAAAGTGTAGATAGCCATATTTGACACCCCCCCTACCTTTAGTATTGCACAAGAAAGTGAACACTGCTACAAAGACTCGGTACAAATACATTACTCCCAGTTCTATCAGTTCTACTTTTGTTTACTCTTATTTACTTTTCTGAAGGGACCAGCCCTTCAGCTGGTATAAATATGCCCATTAAATGAGCTACAATTAATTAACTGATAAAGCTACCATCCTTCTACTAGCCAATGAGCCAGTTCTAAAATGTACACTCATAAATATTTATGTTTCCAGGACAGTAAACTTCAAACAGACTTAGAAAAGGAAACGTTCAGATCCAGAATACCACGTCTTCCACCATACTGCTAGACTGTAATATTTGTATCTAACAGTTAATTACCTCATTGAGAAAAGGCTCATTGGCTCCTATGTTCAAAGTAGTTATATATATTTAAACAATGACTATCACTTGGCTCTTCAGCAAGAACAGAATGCTAGGCATTTGACAAGGGCGGCTGCCACAGTGTTCCCTGAGTGCAACACAATGGCAGGTCAAACTTTTGTTCCCCTTGTCCTACAAACAATTTTCAAGCCCATGCTCAATAAATAAATTTGGTCTTAGCACTCCCAATCAGGGCTGCACAATCCCCTCAGTAGCAGACCTATGATAAATGGACTTATTTTCCCAAATCAAACACTTGAATTTAAATTCAGATGAGTTAATGCAAAGGTCAACATTGTAATCAGTTCTTTTGATCTTTATAGAATTTCTAGAGTAATACATAATAAATCTGAAACAAGGCAATTTGCAGCTCTGTATGTGTGGCTGGCAATAAAAATCTTAACGATTAGAGCCTTTATGTACTTAGGGAACGTTTTATAGTAATAGCTATAGTGAGAGCCTCAATGCATGGGAAATGATGGCAATAGATAACACTGAAAGACATGATTGCTTGATTCTTTATATAGTTTATACAGTATGTATAGATTATACATTATAAATTAAAGCACAATGTAGCTGGAAGAGCCTCTCAATGTTTTTCTAATATTCTAGTTTGGGTTTGTATTCTCCACAAAACACGGTCTTGATAAAAACTTGTGAATTTAACCATAATCTCACATATTGAGAATTTTATTGTTTCCCACACAAATATGTTACACTTCAGCTAACTGTAAAGAAAAGAAGAAATGAAAGACTTTGTGCACAAAGTGTGCACACATGTCTTGCTGCCTTTTTTCCTTTCTGAAAGCATGTACCTAAAAGTATAGTATGTCACCTCTTTTATGGAAAAAAAATACTATTAGACAACACATATTTCAGTTGAATGCTGTAACATACAATCCTAGAAGTAGACCAAAACATTAGCAATCAAATGAGGAAATGCTTAAAATCAAAAGGGTAAAAGCATTATTTTTGTAATAATCCCTTAATTTTAAGATTGTCTTGATAATAATCAGGTAACTACCCAAACACTAAAAGCTGTAAAAACATCTTCCTTTCCAATGTTCACAAAATAAATGAGACATTAAGAACTGGTGTTCTCTGACACTATCATTTATTTTGTCATATTATGGGTACCTGGAAAAAAAAAAGGCAGCAAGATGAAATTGTCATCTTAGTACCTTGTATGCAGAGACATATGGCACAAGAAAAAAGAAAGAAAACCCAAAGCAGCAGCCAACACCCCCCGCCCATCTGCATTCCTCAAAAGCAAGGTGTGAAACTTAAACCACATTTAAACATTTAAACTGTACTGGAGAGTTGGCTACAAAACCAAATCTGGAAGGATGTTAAGAGAAACAAAAATGCTTTGAGTTTGAAAACAGTTGGGAGAGGGAATGCAGGGGAAGGATGATACTGCAAAGACATTCAGCTAAGTAAACAAGTTTTGTAACCACATTTTAAATGGGTATGAACAGGCAAGAATGGTTTTGTCAAGGCTAGACAAGAAAATGTAACTGAAAACACAGAAAGGTGGGAGCCTGAGAAAAGATTAAAACTGTGTGGAAAGACAGAAAAAGAAAGGCTGTTTCTTAGCAAGACACCCAAATAACATTATTTAGAAAGAAAGTGAAGTCAAAGCTGACACCCACTACTGACTGATCTGATATGACAAAGGCTGGGAGCATTCTCCAGTGATTAAACAAGGGAATGCTATATATATTTTAAAATAAAGATAGCCCAAATGGGAAATTGGAATATTAGAGTGAATGTAAAGAGGAGTTACGGATAACATCTTGTTATAAAACTTTTTATTTGTGTCTTGCTATAACAATTAAAAGCCCAATACTGCAAATTCTGTCTACTATTCCATCTGCTGGTATATCCCTATACCATCTTAAGCTACATTGTGATGAATATTTCTCTTGGACAGCCATGCAGTTATTTATGTTCAAAGTAAGACCACCACAATACTATACCACCATTTTTATGTTAAATATATTTAGTTTAAACATAACTATGTTTGTAGAATGCTAGCAACAAACTTGCTCTCAGCTGGCAGATTAAAGCACCCGCCCAATAAGCAACTATAATTTAGTAATTAAACATTTTGGTAGTATAATTAGTGCAAATACATATAACTTGCTAAGGAAGAAATATAATGATTAAGATGTGCAATTATACAATTATCATGTGTAAATAGGCAGGCTTTCTAAAAACTTTGCTTGAAATGAAGAGAGACCATTTTAACAGATTCCAGAGGCGTTCACAATTTATCCCGTGGATTACACCCGAATAACCTGTTCATGTCACATAATCAAATGATAGAATGTTTTTCTTCTAGTATAAACTGTCTGCAAATGGAACAGTAGAAACAACAGAGCAGCCATGTAATTAAAAATATTATATATTAATTGGAAGTCTGAGCTTTATAATGAAACTACATTTTCAAGACAGCTCCTGGTGTAGAGATGCTCATATTATAAAAGGTGTTTTTGCAATATGTCTGTACAAAATGGTTCAAACGAGGTACTACCAAAACTATTTCGATCTATTCTTTGGTTTACTGGAACAAAACAACCAAATAAAGCAGAAGTATATGGAATTCTTGGATTGGCATGATACCATGTAAAATTGATTCTGCCATATTAACAAAGAAACTTCACCACAAACTAAATGCATTCACTGATGCAATTAAACAGTACTGTAGTTCAGATTTCTGATGCCAAAGTAATTGCAGAGTATTGGTGGAGCTCTTTCTGTTTGTGGGGGTTTTTTGATGGTGGAAGGTTATCAGAGCTATAGGATGGTTTGAAGCTCCTTTAAAGGCATCAATCCAGACTACTTTTCTTTCTTAAATTAGATATGACTTGCACTCAAAGTTTAGTTGGAAAAGAACTTGGGAATTTCTTCCTGTCACAAAGTGTCACACTTCCATGGCTCTAAGCCAGCCCATTTGCAGCTACACAGGCACCAACTCTTGAATTAATGTGCAAAAAGGAAAGTAACTTGCCTACAAGCATGCTTCAAACACTCTCTGCAAGGAAAATCAGGTTTCAGTCGTATCTCTACATTTGCTAATTCTGTGCATTTCTGTATGTGACTTCTTTTTGGCCTAACCTTGAAATGCCCAGTGACCTACATGTGCACTGAACACGACAATGAGGAATAGAACAAATTATTTAAAAAATATTTCTCTTTTTTTGTCCTATTTCTATTATTTTTATATTATTTCTAAACAAAAAAAAAAGTATTTATTGAGGTGTAGTTTGTAGGTGTTTACATCTTTTGAGACTTGTTATCTTCTTAGTAGTAAGCGAGTTGGTCGTTAGTCAACCGAAAAAATAAAGCCACCTTTTGGAAACTTACTGCTGACAAAGCAATCCCAATACTTGATCTTCTAAATAATGCTTACTTCATAGATAAAGTAGGTACAGAAAATGAAAACACACAGAAAAAAGAAGGAGAAAAAAGTAGGGAATAAAGAGAACTACCCTTTAAAGATAAGTTATCCTTCTTCAAATGTAAGTTATGCTTCAATTTGGCCAGATACAGATTTCAAGAAGCACAGGTACACGGAGAAAGGGTTTTGTAACAGTTTTTAAGGTATCAGACTACACTAATAAGTATTAGGTAACTATAAGTATTTATATCGCTTCACACTTCCCAGTTACGGTCACAGAATTCTTAGTATCACCTGCATGCCGTTTGATAAATCACTTCCTTTAGGGAAGAAAAGCAAGCGTTTTTAAAAGAATTCCTCTTCTTTCTCTCAATGTAGTAATATTCAGTGACTTGTTTTCACATTCTTCTTGTCTTCACATTCTATTTTTCTATCCTTCCTTTGTTTCTCCCACACTTGCCCCTCGCTGTCTTCCCTCCTCCTTCAATCATGCTGTCACTTTCAAAACCCAACCCAATCTTATCCAAAAGCAACAGAAATAAAACCTACCCATTGCAAACATAAGGTATCGCTACTTGTGAGAGAATCTTTTTGCTCCTTTCTCCTACTACTCCAGGTATTTAAAACGGTAAAGTTCCCTGGGTTTAGGATTAGTTTTATTTTCTATTTCTGTATTACCAATGAGAAACCGAAGCTCTGGGGTCTCACAACGCTCATGCTCATCTGTGATTAGTTTATTTGCTACAAAAATACCAAATTTATTTGTCAGTTTTCAGATAGAATACACACAAGAAATATAGTACTGCTTTTAGAAAGAAAAAGCACAGAACTAGGCTGACACCATGCTAGACACACTGATGAATTCAGCTTACACAAAACTAAATAGTACTCTAAAATACCTGTCTTGGGAGCTTGTGTATGGGGGTAGCATCCATGTCCAACAGAGGATTTCAGCGGGACAATGATGAAAAGTCCATATGTTACAGTGCCACCATAAATTATGTTGGAACGCATGGTCAGGCCACAGAGGGGCTCCAAAAATAGGTTAGAAACAGCTCTCTGACTGAAAACAAATTGCCTAAATTCCAGTATGAGAAAACAGTGTTCCTGACATATATTTTCATGTGGCTACTGCTGTTTCAAGTGAAGTCTATAGAGATAGAATGCAATATGCTGCTACTTTAAATTTGTAAGTTGTTATTCCATTAAGACACTGAAGTGCAGTGAAATCTGCATGGGTCTGATGCCTTCAGGCTGAAAGATTCATTATGAAATAAAGAAAAACATGAATGATGGTATGTCATTTGGCCTGGTCATCAGCTATTGAACCTGCATTATGGCCTAATCATCATCATCAACATTAAAAAGTTGTAAAATAACTATTATCACACAGCTGAAGCATGTATAAAATCTCATAGTTTTGAAATAGAAATAGAAGAACATACAAGCTAGAATAATATTCTCCCATTGCACTTAATAATCTTAAAATTAAAAGAACACCTGACTCTTCATATCTATAATGCATCACTTCACAACTTTGAATCTTTTAAAGCCAGGATTAGGCTTTGTAAGAATGTCACCTGAATGCAAAATAAGACAGCTCAAAAGAAGAGACTGCTGTTAAGCAGCTTGCAATCCTAGGTGCTATAGAATTCTAACCTCTAATAAAATCACCTTTCTTTTAAAATGTTGACAATCAATGGGATCTTTTTGCTTGCAACTAAGTATCTTAAAACAGAAACACAAAACTAATTTACAAAGTGCAATTATATTGCCTTAATAAATTAATATTCAATAAACAATTGTCTTCTGTTGAAGAAGCACTATATCTCTGAGGCAGAGGGAATCAATCTGGGATTTGCTGATTAACATGTTATGTTGATTAATCCTATGATCTCACTGAAAAATCTAAAGATCAAACGAATATTAGATAAGCTGCCATGTTAAACTAAGCACTATTCAGTTTTCACAGTTCATTCCTGGTGTATAACATATTTTGGAATAATCCTTCATGCTTGTCTGATAAATACATTTGAAAGTTAAACGCGTGATGTAAACCCAGCAGAGATGTACTTAGCAGAGAAAAGTAGCAAGTTAAGATGCATTAGGACAATTAGGATTTATAGTAATTACAAGTAACTTGCCACAGGCTAGACAAGTTACTGCTCTTTCTGTAGTAGCTTTTATGATGTTTTTGTATTTTCACCAATTTTTCTGTGTTCTAGCTTGATATTTTCAGGTATTCTAAAGTGTGCTACTGGAAAAACAGACAAAAACCTCCATTGTGCATGTATTTCTAAACCATTTTCACCACATTAAAGTTTTTCTGTAACTTGGTGTTCACTGGTCTAACCTGACTTCCTGACTCAAAGAAATACAATGCTCTGCAATGTAAAGACAATTTCTTAGGATCACCTTTGGATAAGGCAAAACAGAAGCTCAAAATAAATGAAAAATTTAGTTATTTTAATTGCCATTGCTGTACCAAACAGCACAAAGCCATATTGTCCCACAGCATGAAGTGATCAGATATCTGCCCAAAATGATGGACAGCTCTGGCCCAGTGAACAGGCAAAAAAATCCCATTTACTCTCTGCCAGATGGGACCTACTGGACGCTTCAGCGCAAACAACTCATCCTTCTTCAGACCTTCTTGTCCGACTTTAGAGCTAGCTCCAGCTGATAATGATGGATATCAAGGCTGCAGTAAAGTGGGTGACAACAGCAGCCTTGTTATAACTGCCAGTCTTTCAGTCTTGTCATTATTACACATTGAAGATTTATTTGAGTTTATTGTTGTGCACTGGGTCTAGCCATTTACAATTCATCACCTACTACAGAAGGTTCAAGATAGTGGCCATAGCTATAATTGCCACCTCCACCTGCTTCTGGAAATTATGAGGTCACCAGCTAGGGCAGCCCAACATCACAGAACTCTGCAGTGAACACCACCAATGCTACTCCTGGCATATTTGGAACTATTATTCCGTACATTTTGGAATGAGATTTTATTTGTAGTTATAGTGTACGCATGCTTCAGAGCATCCCTGAGTTCTAATTTTTTAACAACATAATAGAACTTTACACCTGCTTCAGAATCCAGTGTCATAAGCATTCTGTATTTGTAAACTAAAACTTATGTATTTTTAAAGAATTTTCATTTATTTTTATGTATTTATAAAGAATTAATGTTAAGTACAATGGGAATGTACTTTTCAGACAGCTTTCTTAAGGCTACAAAACAACACTGTGTAATGTACTAATGTTAAAAGAAAAAAAAAGTTGCTTAAGACAATAATTTAAAGCAAAGAATCATGCATTTTTATCATGGGTTTCTTACGGCATAAATATCTTAAAAGTGGAAACTGGCTACTCACTGCTGAAGTTTTCCTAAGTACTGGTAAATATTCAAGTGGATAAACGCTGTACTGAGAGAACGCCAGTGGTTCCTTCATCAGCTCCTCCATTCCCACTACTTATTGAAATATTTTCTGGCTTTGTTACAATTCTCCCAATATTCACTTTTTTCATTATTATAACAATTACCTTTATCTAAAGTGTAAATCTTGTGAAGCATGCATATATCTTCTATTAGCAACTGAAGATATTTATTGGGAAAACCTGCCAATTTCTGTAGTGCCCACAATATTCTAAACCCTCTAAAACTCAATACATGGAAACCAAAAGTAAAGCTTCTGCTGTTCAATACAGTCTTTTAAGGCAAGAGGGAACAAGTCAAGGTTTTAGTCAAGTGCTTGATGAAGGAAAGATATTAAAATTCTGTTCAGGCTTAAGCTAGGCTGAAGGTCATCAGTAAAGAGGGTTAACAAGGAGCTCAGAGTAAGCAGTGAGTAAACACAGCAGAAATGCTTCTACCTAGAAGTCATCCAAAAGGTGTGGCTTTCAGAAAACAAAATACAAGTCTGATCTAGTTAATGGGTATACATGCTGCTTAAACCCAAGCAAAAAGTTAAGTTGTCTGATACTGGTATATAAGAATATCTCTTCATTTCCTATGTCAGCTCTATCGCATGAAGGAGAACTGTGCTCTATTTATGAAGAATTTAATAAGTACAAACTTACTATGCACTCTCAGATCTACAGAACTATCACATGAACATTGAAGTTATTAAAAAAATAGCTGAGGATTCAAGTCAGTCATTAAAAAGGTATTTTCCAACAAAGTCTCCTACAGAAGTGCAAACATACACCAAATGATTAAATTATAAAGAACTCAACATGACCCAACATTATTAAAATATCACGGATGGTTTTGCACGTTTCACTTTCAAGTAACTCCTTTCATCCAGGAGAAGCTTTCTGATTTTCTGTTTCTCTGATGTTAGACAAGCAAGAGAGAATTGTCTTGGAGTAGTTTCTTCTTTTAAGCAGTATCATTTAATTTCCAAATGCAGAACTATCTAATAAAGTAAAATGATTAAGTCTCAGTCATGAGGTTTCCAATAAAGAGGAGCATCTTTCCTACACTACAACATACAAATAGTCTGCAAAATCATGCCAGTATAAGAGAACACTAAAGCACCTTTCAGGTTTTTCATCTCAAAGCAAGGCTTTATTCTGTTATTGCCTAGTATAAAGCAAAATAGGAGACTGTTTAGTCTTGAATCATTATTTCACTTGTTTAAAAGCTAAGTCAGGGCTGAACTTCATGTCCAATGAAGTAAATCGACTTAAAAATATAAAAATAGATATTTAAGTTTAATAAAAGATCCAAGAACAGAAGTGTATATTTTCTTTGAATCCTGATTAAGTATAGGGGTTTAGCAAACAAGACGGTCTCATGTTATTAATCTTCAATCAGTTATAAGTTAGAAGTATATATCTGAAATTTATTTAATGCAATACTGAGTCTGCTTTTTCATTTTACAATTTAAAATCTTTTACTATATTGCATTTCTTATGAAATACCAATTAGATTACAATTAATCTCCTGGTAAGAGTCTGACTGCTCTGAAACACAAGACAGTCCTTACAAGGGTATCAAACTTTCCAAATTCCACTTAAGTACAAGTTGTATCTGAGAGTGTAAAGCGTAGTCAATATACTAAGATGACTTCAGACTAGATTCTTTGTTAAATACATAACACACATTTTACGAACAGTATTCCCAAGCAATGGGCAGGAACATGGAAGTCCAGGCTGCTCCTTTACATTAGTGGAATGCAAAATGAGCTGTTTATAAATAAACTGGTTTTGAGAACATAGCGGGAGGCAAAAACCCAGAGATCTTGGAAAGAGACTACTGCACCTATGGGTAAAGCAGAGACTGAGCAGACCAAGCAGTGACAGGCTAAAACGCATTCCCCTTCACTTCTGCATTGACAAAGTAAAGCGGCCCCTTGGTATTCATGAAGCCAAGAGGTGTTTTTACTTGCCACAGCACCCTTGGGCTTCTTTGACCATAAGGAAAAGCTCTAAATTTAGGTATTTGTTAACTCAGACATTTATTAACAAAAATTGTTCATTTCTAAAGAACAAGAAGCCCAACAGAAAAGTAAAGCAAACTTACTATATTTGGGATTAAAAAGGGCCCTTTCATTCATAACGACCAAGAGGAATGAAAAAGTGACTAGTACACGTGCAGTACTATGTACTGCCTAAATAAAGGAAGGCAAGTAAATGGATGTCAGGAGTCTTAGAGGAAGAATTAATTAATGCTGAAAAATATAAATAAAATAGTGTCAGAAATGCAATGCTACAAATTGCTAAAATAGCTTTAAAAAGTTTTTTTAATGCCTTAATTTGACATGTGATAAAAAACATCACTTAAAAGAGATAACATCATTTGCAAATTGAGCAAGAGGACCTGATGATAGCTATATATAATCAGTTGTCACCTTCCAGCTCAATTAGCCCTCATGTAAAAATGAGGCATGTAAGGAGAAATGAGGTTTTGACATTATCTCTGCCAGCAAGATAATTACACAGCCTTCATTTAACAGTAGGGCAACACTACTGTAGCAACAAATTAACTCAGCTCCATTTGCAATTCATGGTGTGTTTTCTCATTTAATACCATTTGTCTTACCCCAAGTGAATGTTTCCATTAGTTTTCTCCAGCATAGCAAAATACTCTTTGACTTCATACATTACATCACCAACTACTCCAGTTCCAGTAACTTTCGGAAAGCTGTATAAATTTGATTTAAGTGGTTTCCCCCCTCCCCCAGTTTTAAGTAAACCATTCTTCTTTTGGTTTACAGCCAAATAATAATACAGCAGGTGCCTTTGGATTTAATGAGCAAGGAACCAATTCCATTCCACGTTCATTTCATTCCTGTACTCGACACCAAAAGTCAGTTTCCTTTGTTTTATCAAAAATGTATGAATACACATGGAGCTGTTGTTAAGTCCAAACGAAACTTTACCAGCATTGTGAACTAAAATGATACATGTTGCTTAATGGATGTATTATTAAACACAGCAAGTTTGTGCATATAAAGGAGACCCAAAGACTTAAACCCAGATTGATTGTCATACCTGTCATGTTAATGTTCAGAACATCTGCACACAGAGGATTTTTGTTTTTTGTTTTTTTTTTTTAATGCATGCAGCTTCTTAAATGATACTAAGCAAGGGACTATGGGCCAGAACTAACTTCTCACAAACTTCTAGTCTTACCTTAATGTTTGCCAGCTCATAGTAACAATGTTTGAATAAAGCTCTGAAGAGCTCCTTAGAGCACATCTCAAACATTAATGTACAAAAGCTAAGAACACCCTTCCTGGCAGCTATCAGCTAGCTCTACATGTAGTTTCTGTAAGTCTGAAGAATTCTCAACAGTCACCTGTTTGTGGCTTCACTGCCAACTAAGCAGAAGGTAGCATAAATGTCTGAAAATTACCATGCTTTGTAGCCTAGGAAATTGTTTACATCCTATTACATGCTGGTTTGGAAAGATTTTAATTGCTCATCAGCTTTATAATGTACACAATTGCTAAACTCTTCTCTGAAAGCAAGATCAGTTTAGTCTTTTCTGTACCTTTAAAAATCCCAGCCTTCTAAAGGAAGGTCCAATTTGCACTGGAATGCCAATTATACCGGAACTAGGAAATGCATGAGGACTATCTGTCCTATTTAGCAAGATACAAAAAACCTCTTTATTTCCAAAGCTGATTTCTCAGCATCTTAATTTTTTTCTCATAACCACCCCTTCACTGCAATAAAAGCAGCTTTTTCTTATGCAAAACTCCAAAATGATTTATAATTCCTTAATCTTCCCAAGAATTCTTACTATAGAAGCCTAAAAAACTACTACGACTACCATTGTACTGACAAATACATAGAGGAGGTAGTAGGGGATCATCCATTACAGTGACAATCCATCACAAAAATAACCCACCCAGAACATGTAGGCCTAAAACCTTGAAATGGTCAGTGCAGCTTTGAAGAGCCAGCTTTCTCTAAAGTAAGTTCCCTCTTTGCCTACTTGGGAAGTATAGGGCTATTCTCCTCTGCATCAATAAACATATCCTGAAAAGAAGATATGCATTGGTTTTAATCACCTACTGTACAAGATTAGCTGGGTTTTGCACCAGTCGTAGGTCTGTTATCATTCCCATCATATTGAAAGCTTATCCAACAGATGTCCTCCTCTTACCCTCCAGTGGTCCTTTGTGCACTCAAGATTAACACGCTAACACAATTTTTTTCTGTATTAACCAATGCAAGATATTTGAAGGAGTCTTTGTTGCCATAAAATAAGGAAAGTTGCATTAAAAGCATCCAAATTGTGTTCACTTGCAAGGAACAAGAGCAAAATACGATGCCAGCACTTTGTGTAAGGTATTCCATGCAAAAACTAATTAAAAGGTTTGAAAACTGGTATTATAGATACTCTTTTGAAACTTTACTTCATTTAAAATTGGCCAGCAATGATATGCTGAAAGTCACCTTTTTCTGGTAAGAATGAATAACCTTTCTGATAATAATCTAAACCACTTCAAAAAACATAACCAGGGGTTTCAAAGTGTTTAACAAACATGAAGCCTGCACTTGTCAAAGCAAAGCAACAACTATTTTCCAAATTAAATAGAGTAACAGCTAGAACTGACAAACTATGATTCTATGGCACACAGATGATTTATCTAACTGAAGTTCCCATGATATATTTAGCCTATAGTAAAAAAAAAGGGTGTCACTTTTTGTTACATGATTCCAAGGTGACTGCTTGTATTTTGAACTGCTAGGCTAATCTTAGCCTGAGCACAAATCTGTCTTTTATTTCGTAATTAATTCTCAGTGTCAAAACCAGTAGATGTCTTTTTCTTGTATCAATGTGCTTTGTCCACAAAAATCAGGCCTGAAAACAGAATAATGCTGTGACACTATTAAAACACAGAAAGAGATTTCTCAAGGAAATACAGAATTCAGGCTGAAGCAAGTAAACAGGGAAAGACAGCTCCTAGACTCACTTGATGGAAGACTCAACTTCAGAGAAACATAGGTTTCTTGTAATATAATAACTGAAAAAAAGTGTGTTCTAAGTGAAACTGGCTTACGCACGCTTAATAAGTAAAATAAATGGTATTTTTACATATGCAAGGGTTGTATTTTATATCATTACTCAAAATACTTGTACACAGAACATGTGAACCTCTACGAAGAGAGAGCAGTCTGTTGGGGTAGAACAGTGACAGGAGAAGGGAGGGAAAATTGCTGAAGCATACCGCTCACATAAGTGCTCTGGATCACTCTTCAAAATCCTGCTGTCTACACAAGTTCTTAAGTTAAGAGTTGAGGCTCCAAATTAACTTCTTAAAGGTTAGACCCTATGGAACAACTTCCCCAGTACCAGCTCCTTCACTACTGCTGGTCACAGTCTCCCATGCAATGAATAAAGCATAGCTGTGCACATCATACAGGAATTTGGACTTCACTACAACAGTGAGCCTAAACGTTTATTCTCTTTGAACTTTCTGCAATGTACAAACTCTTTAAGTATCCCTGTGTGCTCAGCAGACTGCTCCTGGGCTCTGCCTAACTGAAATGGGAAGTAATTTCAATGACACACTCAGAATTCTCCCTAAACAGCATTTCAACTTCTTTCTGTTGTGGCAGAATCAAATGGAGGGGGTCTTGCTTCCCCAACTACCCAAAGCACCTGCTGGTTTTACACCAAGCTAGATCGGCACTCCAGAGGATGTTTAGCTCTGGAACCTGAAAAACTTAGAGGTAGCTGAGGATCTGCAGCACAGAACACCTGTGTTGATGGCTCCCATTGTGCCTATCTTCCATTTGTTAGCTTTCACCTAAACCAGATCCCAACACCTTTCCTGAAACCTCAGCCAGGTATCTCAGGGTGAGTTTTATACTAATATAGTTCTAAAAGAACAAATGAAACACCAAACCACCTGTTCCTTATTCCTATTTCCAAAACCTTTTAATAACCCAACAAAACTATGACCAGCAGTGATACTGATGTCGCACCTCTTCCTCCTTGCCTGCTATTTTCATCTTAGGCTAAAGTTCAGGTTTCAGACTCAAAGATTACACTATTATTTGAATTCTACTACCAATATAACAAAATCTAAATCAACCCTTCCATCATTTTTCACATCCCACACATTTTCCCATTTTTTTTAATTCCATCTCTTTCCCTCTTATCACAGACACCAGATTCTGCAGTACTTTTTAATATTGTTTTGTTTAATGCTCCTAGCATTAGAGGTTATTTGACTTCTTCCTGCCTCTTGTGCCTTCCTCCAGTTAATTCCCTTTGGAAGACCCTCATCTGCCATGCTGCCCATGGGAAATCCAGCTGATGTATACTGACAAGTTAAATACAAAAAAAAAACCAAATCACCTTATTCTTATTTAGCAGCCAACAATCCAATGCCCAGCTATACTATTGCCCTGAATCTCCTTTGCATGTATGTTTTTATCTCCTTGCAGTAGGGACTTGTTCTATTGTGAGACATCCCTGACCATGGCAGGGGGTCAGAACTAGATGATCTTAAGTTCCTTTCCAACGCAAACCACTCTATGACTCTGTGTCAGTGTATTTAACCTTGGGGAAGTACCTATTACTTTGTGAGAACAATAAAAACAAGCACAAGTATGCCACACACAGTCAACAAGGAATGAAAATCCCAAATTGTAAATGTGTTAGAAGTGATACTGTGTGATACTGTGACTGATGAACTCCTCCAATTCAAATAGTAAAATTTAGATCTCCAATGTTTTTGCTTTCTTTCACTAGTTACCTTTTCTTGATTAGGCTAGGTCTAGCCTTGCTCTGGAATTCTATTTTTTTTCTTAGTGGAACTGCTTACGTTAACAGGATACTGGAGAGAGGGCATGGTGTTATTAATCCATTCTTTCCTACATTCCTCTAACATTGGTTGGCAGCTTCCACCAGCTGTGACACCCACTGGATTCAGTGAGCTGATTCAATCCACTGAAATGCTGAGGAGTGAGATTGTGCAAGCTAGCAGAAAAGTTCAAGTTGAACTATTCTACTAGGTGGAAAGGAGCAGGATCAACAGAGATTGTGCATTCTCTTATCCCCTCTTCCTTCAGGGAGTGCAAGCTGTAAGCCGTTTCAGCTGTTCCATTTAACTTCTCCTTAACACACTGAACAACTTCTTAACCTTCAGGGCATTGGTAGCAGAAGATTACAGTTGGTTTAAGTTCCTAACTGAAACAAAGGCCATACTGCTGACTTCACCTATTCTACCATGAACAAGCCAGATGGAAACAGAATCCCAAAGCCAACAAGCTCAACCACAAGAAAGTCTAATACATACCAGGAAAAAAAAACCCACAATAAAACTTTTCCCTAATGAATGGCATTAGTAAATTCATTTCACTATGAATCATCATAGTAGAAGTTTTTGATTTTTTTACACTGTTGACATTAAGTCAAAAAGCCTTTTAATTTTATAGTTTAAAACAATATTTCATATTAATTTCTTCAAGGGCCTCATGCCTATTAAAGATTTCAGAATTTATTGACAGAAAGATGTTCATTTTATAATAAAATACAGGCTAACCTTTAAAACTATTTATTAATTTATTGACACACTTTTAATGAGGAAATACACACGTGTGTTAAAACCAGCTTTGCTCACTTTCTAGGAGACCCACTTACATTCTATTGTCCATCTGACCACTGACTGGATAAAAGTAATTTAACAAGGGAGTTGAATGTGTATTAAAAAGAAAATGTAATTTGAGAGATATGATGCGGTACTTCCTAATATAATAGGATCAACGGACAGGATCGCTGGCTGGAATCAATTAGTAGTTCTGGTGGGTAGAGACATCAGGAGGTCTCTAGTCCAATGCCCTGCTCCTCAGATCTGAGGTTAAACCAGGTTAGTCAAGGCTTTATTCAGTTAGGAGTTGAAAACTGCCAAGGATGGAGACTGCACACCCTTCTCTGGGCAATGTCTTCCACTGCTTAGCTATCCTCACTGTGAAGTAAGACATTACCTCAAATCTGAATTCTCAGCTACTTCGTTAACCACAAAGTATTTCAGTCTTCCAGACAAAACAATTAATGAGAGGGAAAATGTGAGACAGACTGGAACACTGTTGGTGAAAGAAGGCAGTAAAACATCTTTTAATTAAAAACTGTACCACAGTCACATCAACATTTTTGTTCTCTGGAAAAAGACTGTTTTGAGTTTCAGGTTAGTAACAAGAGAAATTTTGAGGTACCTTTGTTTATCATTAGTTCATCATTATAGAATGGTTTGGGTTGGAAGGGACCTTAAAGCCCATTCAGTTCCAACCCCCTGCCATAAAGGGGGCTCTTCCTTATATCTAATCTTAATCTCACCTCTTTCAGTTTAAAGCTATCACCCCTTATCCTATTCCTACATGCCCTTGTATAAAGTCTTTCTCCAGCTTTCTTGTCATATTCACATCCCAGTTGAGAGATTGTCATGTATTATTAATGCAAACCCCAGTAACATTGAAAAATACATGCAAGTTTAAGAAAAAGAAAATATTTTAACTATATCAAATTCTTCCTTAAACAGGGGTACTGAGTTCAGCCATTACCTCCAAAACAGTAGATAATATACTCACTGTACACGTAACATAATGCATATAACACTACCATTATACAGTGTTTGTGCATGTCTGCACTAGAAAGTCAGGATGTTTCCTTGAGGCATCAATTGTCTATTAAAGCTAAACTTACTGTTTAGCTTTACTGGTAACAAGAATTACCTTTGCTGGACCAACAAATATGATTGTATCTTTTATTGAAAGACACTTGTTTATACATTAAATATTAGTTATTACACACAGCATTATCAAATAAAAATATTTCAATATAAGAATTTAGCATAACAAGATATTATTGTACCTGCATGTCTAGATATTTAGGCAGTCCATGTTTCTAAAACTAAAGATTAACACTCTTAACTACTGTTTCTTGCTTCAGCTACAGAACACAGGAAAACTTATAGCATGTGTAGATAAGTGTAGATTAGTATTTTTATGCTTTGGGGGCTTCTTTTTACAGAAGCAGCTAATCAATATAATCAAGATTCCATTAAATAGTACAAATTTTTACTTACAGAAAAGCAGTTTCTGTTCTTATAAAAAGAATGCTTCCCTAAACACATTTCAGGTACTGGGACAGATTCTTAGCATAATAATAACTGGGACCCACTTGTACTTTAAAGTGGAAGTCAAAGAAATGCACATCTTGGCACCAAGAAGCCTAATACTGAAGATAACTTCGCCACTAAACAGCAAACGCTCTGTTTTGGGGTTTTGCTTCTCATTTCTGCCCCCTTCTGCTTTCTGCCTTTCATGGAGAAACATTAGGAGGACAAGCTAATCCACTAGACAGAGAAATGGTAATGCCTGACTTGACTATAGTTAGTCAACAACTTCACAAAGGGAGGGATTTGGACAGAGGATAAAAAGAGAGAGCTTTGATAAGGCAGTCAGCCAGGTTGGACACTCTGGCTGGTTAACATTCCTTGCTGATTTAACAGTGGTAATTCCCAAGACGGGCATTGCTTCTGATGTAGGACTACCAAAGCACTTGAATTTAAATGTTTCCCTGTAAAATTTAAGCACTTGGTCAAGTGCATAAATCTCTATCAAGAGACTGCCTGCACCCTTTCAATATTGAGTACTATTCACTTAGCCAAAAGACTAAGTGAGATTAAGTCTCTGCCAAAACTGGTTCTTAACCACTCAATTAAATCTGACATGCTTTAAGAGACAAAAGGTGTTTAATCAGTTGCTACTGGTTTTTCTGACAGCTTGAGCATATGCAGTCTACTCTGGTTTCGCTCAAGTCAATACCAAAAACTTCTGCAATGTTGCTTCAAGTCCATGAAAGGCAACAAGATACACTTTCCATTTCCAGGCTGGATACACACTGGTGCCCAAAATAAATACGAAGCTTCAGGTAGCAGAATGACAAACTAAGTTGTAGGGGAGTAAGACAGACCGTCATTAGCTCGTCAAACTTACACAGGTTTCCAAACAGCTTCACAGAGCTTTATTTCTCAATTTTAAATTATAGAATCAAAACCTAAATATAAAATCCCACCAGGAAACTGTCCTAAATGACTTATTACTGCTAAAAGGGGCTGTTCTGCAAGCCCCTTTCCATCCTCCTATCAGCTTCACATTCCTGTCAATTGATGCTTCTGACCTTCTCCAAATCACTTCCAGTTCACTAAAGATTGGAAAGTTAACCTCAAAAGAAAAATCAGAGGGTTTTATTCCCCATATTGGTAAATTGAAGCAGCTTAGAAACGGGTCTTAGAATTTACAACTGTGGCAAGATATAGGGGAGAAGCAGCATGGCCCAGAGCAGGTGGGAGAGAGGGTTAAATGCTAGGATAGAGTTAAAGAAAAGAAGGCAAGAAACAAGGAGGCAAGCCCTTTCCTTCCAGTGGAAGGAAACCACTGGATAAACTCAGCCAGGCCAGCAACCTTATATTTCAATTTTTCAGACATGTTTTCCTTAAACATTGGAAACCCAAAATATCCATTTCAATTCTCATTAACTGAAAGGCTGATATAACTTTGAAAATCTCAGCAAACAAGCGATATTTTGTTTCCTTCAAGCTCCCAACATAATTTAGATAATACATCATGCCTGCAAAGCGGCTTACTGAATTTGTGTGGGATGAACTACAATTCTGTAAACAATTCACATGCAGAACTGCCTCTCTTTGCATTAAATGAATTGTGTTATAATAGAATGAGTGTGGAGTGTGATACTTGAAAGAATTGCTTACAATTGCACATACAAGAGAAAAAGATAGCTAAGTCTAAATTAAGATGTTGGCTATGAAGTTTCCAATAGGACCTTGACATGACTGTTGACCTGCTCATGACATGATCACACCAGTAAGGATTTGGAATTCCATTAGTATTACCAGAGGAAAAAAGTCAAGGAGTCATCAGGAAAACAAATCTATATCTGCTACTCCATCAGCCAATTACTGTTGTTAAAGTGGAATTAGATGAGTATTGACAATGCGAAGGGGATAAGGATTAAGCAGATGACAGAGCTAGCATTGCTGTTCTGTTTTTTTTTTTCTTACAGAAAGCCTGAAAAACACTCAGATGGGAAAGGCATATACTAGACAGTACACAGCATTGTAACTCTGCTCATGTCCTGAAGTAGCAGTTATATACAGCGGCCTTCCAGCCAATCACAAAACCAGGCTAAAAACCTCAATACTGTATGGAAGTGGAGTCCACTAAGAGCATGACGTGACATTAACTTGACAACTCACTTCAACCTCGATTATCTGAATGCCACGAAGTAATGCAATTAAAGTATGTTAGAAGTATTTTTCTCAGTTCTTGAGAACTACTTTAATGTAATAAATGAATCCATAAAAATTTCTCAGTTAAATGCAGCCGTCTTCATGAAGTCAGTGGGCTTTTGACATTTGAGAAGTTAACAGCCTATTTGTAAATCTTTTTTAATACTCCAGGTAATGGTAAAAGGGCAGCCCTGGAACTCTCAATGATTATTTTGACTGATTTAGCTGTCAGGCTGGAACCTGGCTTTACCATCACCTGCAATCATTAATTCCTTTTTTCATACAGACTCAAAGTGTAAAAAGAGTGTATTTTCACATGGAACAGTAACACACAAAAACTTAGCAAACAATTTCCTGCTATGGTCTACAACTTCCTTAGTATGAGATAAGGGACATAAGTCAATCAGTGTAAATGAAGCTGCTAATGAACTTGTGATGAAGTAAAATAAATCTTAATTGCTTGTATTTCTCACTGAGGATACTAATACTGCTGACAAATATGGCAAATCCCCTGAACAGACTGTGTCAAATTCTCTTTTGAATCAAATGCATTATCTCCTAAATACCACTATCTTTAAATCACAAACTTTTGTTCCCAGCAAAAGTAGGAAATTCCTGCAGAATTACACAGCTGTAAAATGGGGTTTTCCTCCAAGATCAGCAGTATTGAACCAGGAAGTCTGTCTCTATGCAAATCAAAGGAAGAAACTTTGGAGCATTTTATATTCAGTTTGCTTATTTGGACCAAATAAATACCAAGGATTGCCAATCACCTAATACAGTGTAAGAGGAAACTGGAAGGAATAAAACCACCGAAAGCGGGGGACAAAAAAAAATTTAGTATGAAGATGCATGCATAATATTCCAGCCTATTTGCTGCTTATTAGTGCTGATAGATGTAAATGTGCTTCATAAACACTCCAAATACAAAGAACACCATCTTTTCTCATCGGTACTTCAATTGACTACACCTAGCAGAGACCCAGCTCTTATTCAGGGCTACCAGAAAACAATTCTGTTTCCTCCTTGACCCATCATGCTTGGAACTCAAGAGACCTGCCCTTCTGGAAAATTGGCCAGGAATTGTCTTGGCACTATCTTTTATCAGTACGTATGAGGAAGTCAGACACTACTGAAACAGGAAAACACAAAGTTTTTAGAATATTCAGATGAAAGTTAAATTAAGACTTAGAGGTCACAACAGCCACAGATCTAGCCACACAAAAACCCAACATTGGTATGGCTTCTCTTGGTAAAAAGGATTCAACTGTAATGAACTGAAATATGAATAACATTGCCTGAAATAATAAAGGATAACATAACTGAACTGGTGATCAAATCAATAAAATCAGTGCTTCTGAAGTTTCTAGTCTAATTATTTCTACCTATTCATAATGTATTCTGGATAAAGGAAACTGGAAACAAACCAAGCAACTCAACCTGGATTCTTATGGCTTTACACCTGACATTTAACTGACTTTGAGGTCTAATGAAGGCACAAACACTGATCAAATGTTAAAGCATTAATAAGGTTACTCCCACATGGGTTTCTCTCATGCTAATAACTGAGCTTATACTGCACGCCTTTCCACAAGGGAGTTAATAAATTCAGATTTGTTACCTCAGCCTGGCTACTTCTTTTTGGGAAACTAAAGGTATTAAATAATCATTTATATCTAAATAACTGTCAAATTTAGGAAGAACAGTGCCCTGGTTTCAGCTGGGATAGAGTTAATTTTCTTCCTAGGAGCTGGTGCAGAGCTATGTTTTGACTTTAGTCTGAGAACAATGCTGGTAACACACCAATGTTTTAGTTGTTGCTCAGTAGTGCTTATACTCTGAGCAAGGACTTTTCAGTCTCTCATGCTCTGCCAGTGAGGAGGGGCACGGGAAGCCGGGAGGAAGCAGAGACAGGACACCTGTCCGAAACTAGCCAAAGTTTGGGTATTCCATACTACAGCACATCATGCCCAGTGTAGAAACAGTGGGGAGTCACCCAGAAGGGGCCAGTTTTTGCAGCTGGTGAGCAATTGTATTGGGCATCACTGCTGGCTATTGTTTTCCCTTTCCCCTTTTAGTTACATGTAATGTCTCCTTGTTATTTGCCTTATCATTACTATTATTAGTATGATATTGTACTTCACCTATTAAACTGTTCTTATCTCAACCTGTGGGGTTTTCATTCTTTTGACTCTCCTCCCCATCCCACACGGTGAGCAACTGGCTGTGTGTTGCTGAGTTACCAGCTGGGTTTAAACCATGACAGTTGTCAAATTAAGTAGAAATTTCCAGAAAATATTGGAATGAGGCAGGAAGGGGAAAAGAAAACTGATGATAGCTCACTTCACTTCCACAGAAAACCCAGTGAAAAAAGGCTTTCCACTGGAGAATAATACTGGATAACACACTCTTCTCCTGACAAAACAGATTATACTGAAGAGAGGTACCAATACCACACAATATACCTTCACAAAAGAGGACATGCAATTCTACTTATTAATTTCAATTCATTATCATTCAGAAGTCTAGGATAAGATACTGAGAAACTGAAATGAACTGGCAGTGTGCACTCACAGCTGAGAAAGCCAACCGTATCCTGGGCTGCATCAAAAGGAGCATGACCAGCAGGTCGACAGAGGTGATCCTGCCCCTCTGCTCTGCTCTCCTGAGACCTCACTTGGAGTATTGTGTGCAGTTCTCGTGTCCTCAACATAAAAAGGACATGGAAGTGTTGGAACAAGTCCAGAGGAGGGCCAGGGGACTGGAGCACCTCCTGTATGAAGATAGGCTGAGAAAGCTGGAGCTGTTCAGCCTGGAGAAGAGAAGGCTGTGTGGAGACCTCATAGCAGCCTTCCAGTATCTGAAGGGGGCCTAAAAGGATGCCTGGGAGGGACTCTTCATTAGGGACTGTAGTGACAGGACAAGAGGTAACGGGCTAAAACTTAAACAGGGGAAGTTTAGACTGGATGTAAGGAGGAAGTTCTTTACTGTGAGGGTGGAATGGGTTACCCAAGGTAGTTTTGAATGCTCCACCGCTGGCAGTATTCAAGGCCAGGATGGACAGAGCCTTGGGTGACATGGTTTAGTGTGAGGTGTCCCTGCCCATGGCAGGGGGTTGGAACTGGATGATCTTAAGGTCCTTTCCAACCCTAACTATTCTATGATTCTATACCCAGAAGTTCAAATTAATGTGATTTAGAGAGACAAAGAAAGCTGTCAAAGTTTTTCCTAGGTGATACTGTCTCTACTGATATGAAGCAGCCTTGCTATAAATAATTTTTCTTGCCTGTGTGCAGCCCTCACAGCATGCTTAGATGTTGCACTGCTAACAAGCTCTTGCAATCACCATCAATTTCTCCCTAAGAAACTACATACCCCATTTCCAGAAGCTTCTCTACAATTTCGCTGACAGATATCACCAAAATGAAGGGTTTCAATGGCTCATAAAGATGTCTATGCAATTTTCCCTTTCTTCTTTCTTTAACAGACTGCTTCCATTAAGATAAAGTAGCTGCTATGATAATCTGTCCTTTCAAGTTGTTGCAAGTATTTAGATCAAAAGTAAGTACAGTATTAAAACACATATTTGCTTTTAAAATTTAAATAACATGCATGTTCGATACCAACAGACACACGCTAGCCAGACCACACGAAGAGAGAACTTTCACCTTTTAAAAGTGAAAAAAAAAAAATAATTGCTGGTTTCTTTTTTAGCAGGGAAAAATCCCTTACCTGTATCCATCACTACCAAAGAGAGTCTCTTAGTGACTTTCTAGAGTTTAAGCATCTAGAATGACAGGATTTAAAGACCCTGCAACAGTTTTTAGGGAACTGGTCAGTCCCCAGGTGGATCTACCAGGCACTTGGAAAGATTAAAATGAACTTACTAAGCATGATCTAAGTCTACAGACAAAAAAGGGCTCGAATCCACAATATTTTCTTGGTCCGCACCAGACTGATGTCCCAGTATGAACTGTTACGCCAGCCTTGACATGTCAGCTGCTGTTCAGATATGTAATCATAGGCTGAGCAGATATAAAGAGACATGGCCAAAGAAGTTTTACAAGAGTGCTGTTTGACTAATTTAGAGCATGCCCCTGTAGCCCATCAGCTACAACACACTTTGTCCTAAGTAAACAAATGAACAAGAAATAGTTTAACATTAGGTGCAAGAGAACAGCAGAGAGAGAAGCAGTAAGATTATTTGCATTGGTAACTCCTGTACACATAGTCTAAAACCAAATGACTATTGCACAAGCAGCTGGCCAATGACAAACTGGAAAAAGAAATAATTACATCGCTATCAAAAAATAAAGAGATAGAACTCTAATGTTTTACTCAAGAGCACTTATGGTAAAAACAGTCACTTTGCGAATTCATTATTATCACACATCATTAAGATTAAAAGCTCTGAAGCCCAATTTAAGATTTTAAGGTATTAAAAGAAGCCTCTAACCTTAGGCAGGATTTTCATATTGACGCATTTTTTAGGGGTTGAAAACTCAAACTCAGGAAAACCCAAGAAGGGTCACATTTGAATGACTGCAACTTTGTATGAATTCACAGTGCAACTGGCTGGACCTTCTCTCAGTTAGGGGACATTACAAATACCTGTAACAGTGATTGAGAATAAAGGGCAAAACAGCAAGAACACATAAACAAGTAAATGCAGAAATATAAACTCAAACCAATCCACTAAATGTAACCTGACTCGCCAGATCTTTTTTAACTTATTGGAAAAGTTGCTCTACTTAATATTGACACAGAGATGTGTAAATCAATACATTTGGAACCAGCAATATATTTTAATTTAAAATTGTTCAAACTGCAACAGTAAATCCATGCACTTAGCACGTACAAATCAGAGGGGTTTGCTCACTGGGTGCTTTTGACAAGATAAGAGAACATGGTATGCAAAGGGGCTCAGAGGCAAGGAATAAAGTACAAGGAATAAATAAATTTTCAAGAAAGTTTATTTTATATATACATATATTTGTTAAAAAACAGAACATGTTGGAATGAACTCTATTACAATTGGTTTATCTAAGAAATCCACAAAAGGACAGCATGGAAAAACTATCAAAACTCTCAGGGTTGGTCTGTTTTGCAATCTGCTCCACTTACTTGCTACTACCATAAAGTTCAGACCCAGGCAGTTTTCATTAAAGTGAATGTAAGGAGAGAAGAGAAAGAGGGAGAAAGCGGCTCTGAAAGTCTCAAGTGTAAATAAAGAGTCATCATTTCTTTCTTACAGTCTAATACTGCCCCCACACATTCTCCCCATGGTATTTCAAAACTACCTTGCTGCTTTCCCAAGCACAGTCTTAGATGTACTATGTTTAATAAACTTTTAGCAAAATACACAAATCTAAAATCCATTATGTCAGTTTTGTATTTTAACATGGACTAAAGTATGCTATACAGAATTAAACAGTGGTAAATGCTCCATCCCTGGCAGCGTTCAAGGCCAGGGTGGAGAAAGCCTTTGCTGACATGGTCTAGGGTGAGGTGTCCCTGCCCGTGGCAGGGGTTGGAACTGGATGATCTTAAGGTCTTTTTCGACCCTAACTATTCTGTGATTCTAATATGGTAAAATTACCGTGTCTTTTTAAGTCAGCAAAATATACTTCTACCAAATTACAAAATAAAAACTTGTAGGAAATCACTAATAAAAAGAGATGAAGAAGGAATCTATTAACTGTGTATCAAAAGACTAATTATTTGAGAAGGAGCAGGAAAGCTGGGACAGTCTTAGAAGGATCTCCAGTTAAAGAAGTGTTAATTAATATATTCCATATTATCTATTTGTGATTCTCATTCTGTGTTATCACTGAAGGGTAATTGTGATAAAGGGAGACAAACCATTCTTAAAAAATAAACACACTCCGTAGAGATTATTCCAGCAATGAAACTATTAGTCTTAAATTTATGAAATTAGAATTGCCTATTTTAAAAACGATGTCACCTTAAATACACACCACCTCCACAGACTAAGTTTGCTTGTAAGTACAGTAAGAGAACATTAGAACCAAAAGCCTGTATTAAAACATTCAAACTGGATTCCAGCAACTGGGACCATATAAAGAACGAGAAAACATTCCTCACTTCTCCTCCTCTCCATTTCCTGTAAACACTGAGCAGGAACATGTTCCTTTCTAATAGCTAACCCCTATCTGAAGCTAAAAATCTAGATATCTAAACTCAGAAACAGCTCCTGGAAAATGGCTGCGGACATAATAAAAGATATTTTAAGAATCAGCTCCAAACTCCACTGGAATGAGCAAACACAAATATACTATTGCAGTTATCAAGTCTCAGTTATTTCAGATTGCTGTAACTGCCTAGCAAGCTGAGCTGGTATCTTTTAACATGACAATGAGAAGTGTATTTAAGGTACCAGGATTGTTATTTAAAAAGGTTTCTTGTAACATTTTAGGTTGAATACAAGATTTAATAACTAAGAAAGAACGTTTATCATATTCTTGCACTAAAAGCAAAAAATGCAATAAAATGTATGTTGAAAGCAATTGCACGGTCTCTTTGATTATCTGGGTTCTATCTTCAATCCCAGTTTTCTCTCTCAGGCTACACACCCAACCCACAACAAAGTTTTTGCTGCACTTTGTGTAATGGAAAATATCTCACTTTTCCTGATGAGCTGCCAAGGATTTTTATCAGTCTTAAGAATTTT
Source organism: Pezoporus flaviventris (assembly GCF_033815535.1). Lineage (NCBI taxonomy): Eukaryota > Metazoa > Chordata > Aves > Psittaciformes > Psittacidae > Pezoporus > Pezoporus flaviventris. The sequence continues at coordinate 1,057,376 of NW_026892631.1, forward strand.
CTACTTTGAAAGGAAGAGGATTGTTGTACATTACTTCACCCTTGTAGATTCCTTCTGCTGGGATGACTATCTGGAATTTGTTTCTGGAAACCCAGAGCTCCCGATGTTCCTAAGTAGCTATGGTGCTGTATCTGCCACTGAAGCACCACTGTCAAGCAAAGTCTGTTGTTGGCATTCACCCTCTGCTGTTACTTTTATACATTGCTTTAATGTTACTTATACATTTACTTTGTTACTCATACAGTGCTTAGGCACATTAGGCTTACTGTGATAGATTCATTGAAATTACTACAAAAACCAGTGCAAACAATGCTGATAAGGAAGGAAATGATTGTAAAGAATACTGACAAAAAGACCCAAAGAGAAAATGCCATGAAAATGTCAAAGACAAGACATGAAGACAAAGTGCCATGGGAATGAGAGTTCAAGAAAACAACACATGTGACAATACAGTGGGTGGCCTTCCTTCTGTTTCCTCTTCCAGACCTGCCTCTGCAGTGACACTAAGTAGTAGTCTGCGGCAGAAACGATGCAGGAGAGAAGGGGGGGTCCTGGTTTATTTTTTTGGCTTAAACAAGCAAGATGTTTTAAGCTCATATGTGGACACCACAGAACTCTTAACACTTATCAAATATATGAAGCTTAATGGTCTGGGGTCATGTAATGTGTGTCTCCATATAATGGATTACATGATAGGAAACAGAGCATGTTGGAGGCTGTTGCCAGCCAGCTGGTACTCCATGCAGTGCCTCTTCAAACACTCACCTCTGCTAAGATGCATATGACACAGATTTTCTGTTATTTCTGAAACTCTTACATCTAAACCAGGTAGAGAGAAGCACAACTAGCCAAGTCTTGACAATTCAGACAGAATGCCAGGGATGGGAAAAAAATCACAGCAAACACAGGTGATACTGGCACCACAGCACAAAGAATCAGACTCCCAGAAATGAAAGCCTCAAGCACTAAGATGTGACAAGACTGTTGTTCATCATTTTACAAGATAAATATTTCATTATTTTAACTGGGTTTAGTAAATCTAAATAATATTTAGAGAAACACTTTGCATTTGTTTGTGGCAACCAAGAATAGCATCTGAATAATACATCAGCAAGAACAACCTTTTCTTTACCCTACCCCCCATTTTAAAATTCCTTTATTTAATAAATATGCATCTTTCTGCTACATGCTCTACATCAAAGCTCTTCCCTTGCTCTTCTTAAAGCCCATGCACTATAAACCCTATTCTGCGCCACCGATTTTAAATTTCATCTATAAAAGTCATTTTACATATACTACAAATAACAATACATGCACCAGTTTGAATATTAAAGCTGTAATTCAATTTCAAGGTTCTTCTGACAGTATTCCAGTATTCCGTCCTTGTTTTCCAAGATGCTACTTGAATCCTTTGCAGTCAATTCACAAACTACCACAAATAGATAGCTTAAAAGCAGATGTATTTCACCAAGAAAGTCACTAGGACTTACTGCATTCACACAGTACCAAGAAATAGGTCCTATAGTATAATAGAAATTAACAAAAACAAATCATTAAAATAATAAAGTTACATGATACCATGTTCATAATCCATACCCTGCACACATTCTTCACAACTTACTACCAATTTTCTTCTTGCATTACTATCGAATGGATAGGTGGGTATTATTAGCTATTGGACAGAGAGAGATGAAAAGCCATAGATGTGTAAATCCAGATTTACAGAGTGTAAAATCTGCTCATGTCTCTGTTCCTTAGATTTTATTAGCTTTAATTAGCTCAGAGACACCTAAATTAACAGACAATACTGGTCTCAGACTGGATGAAACTGACTCAATTTAGCCTCTGTGAATCTGGATCGCAGTCTTAAAAGAGACTTTTTGCACTGTAAAGCATGAGATTGTATCAATATAATCACTGCTGGAAAATTAAATAACATACAATCACATGAAGTACAATAAGCATATTTACTAAAACTAGAGAGTTTTCTGCACTGAAATGATAGATTTTTTTAAAAGCTAGCCAATGTACGTGGAAAATGATTTACTTTTTTAGGAAGGAAACTGGTGCCACGGAAGTAATTGGCATTGCTTTCTTAAGGTATAATTAATATGTAATGTACACAGCTTACTAATACAGGCATTACCCAGGCACAAAAGAGGTTTTTTAACAGTGATGCACTCTGCTTTCAATTCTAGTTTTAACTTCCCCAAGGCATTTTATCGAAGCAAAATAGTTTATGTAAGTAACTTTAGAAATAGACAAATAAAAAACCTGGAAAACCCAGCACACCCTAAGCAGAAAAGCCACTAGCCCTAAAAACAGACAGGCAAGTTTATCCTGGGACTGTAATACTTAGTAAATATACACACATATATACTACTATATCCCTTGTGCTAACCCAAAGCTTGTGCAACTTTTGACCTCCTAGCACTCCCTCACTAGCTTTTAAGCCCATTAGCAAATTTCAGCTGGCTCTAAAAGGAGAGATGTCTTAAAAATAAGTTTGCATTTGTGCACCTAATGGACAGAGACACCCAAACCTCGCTAGAGGGAAACATCAGTACAAGCTCAGCTGGCTCACGTGCGAAGCCTGGAACAATGCGTATCATATGCTGCCCCGTTTCAAATTGGCAGTTAGGAGTTATGAGGATTCTATGCATGTATGCAAGTCTAAAGAGATATGAAAAGGGAGCTGTGAGTATCATTAGGAATAGAGCAAAAAAAACCCTGAAGCCAGGGGAAAAAAGGGAACTAAGGTTTGTGTAGCCAAAAGATTTTGTTAAGTGGCAGCAGAAAGTCTTTCAGAAACTAGAGTTTTGTGATGGTCAAGAAGAACTTTGCTAACTGCATCTTATACATGGTCAGCATGTAAGCAGGCATTTTGCTAATCCTTCAACCTGTTGAAAATTGGTGTTCAGAGCCTGCTATGTGAAGTCTAACACAGTGAACACATGCACTTCACTTTCTGAAAGTCCTAAAAGCAGCATCTATTCTTCTAGCCCCCAAAACAGCCAGTGCTTCGCAATATAAGCAGAAATACGCATGGAATTCAGAGACATCCACAGCCAGAAAAGCAAACCAATGGATTAATACCTGGAAAGAACACCTCTTAGCAAGACAAAGACACAGAAAGATCACAAGCAAAGGAAAGATGTAATTCATACTTAAGTCAACTTGCTTCACTTCAGAGAGGCTGCATGCACTAAAACAAAGCACACAGCAAAACACTGCTGCTATTTCAAAAGGGTTCTCCCCAGTCTCAACCTTCCACAAGCTACCATCCTACTGCACATGACAAAAACCTATGGTAATTCCTGCTGATAGAAAGTTGCCTATCTAACCTCATTTGTTTGACAGCTTTCAAATCACCCACTGCAACACAGCAGGTGAGGCCCTGCCAAACTCTCAGCTTTAATTGGCACTGAGAGAATTAACGAGGATTCCAGTTCTGGATTATCACTTTTGAGAGAGAAGACTTAAAGAGCCTGGGGTTTGCCAGCCTTCTCCAAATTGTTCTTCAGAGACAAGTACAGTTCTGGTGTCCTCAACATAAGAAAGACACGGAGCTATTGGAGTAAGTCCAGAGGAGGCCACGAGGATGATCAGGGGCTGTATCACCTCCCATATGAACACAAGCTGAGAAAGTTGGGGCAGTTCAGCCTGGAGAAGAGAAGGCTGCGTGGAGACCTCAGAGCAGCCTTCCAGTATCTGAAGGGGGTTACAAGGATGCTGGGGAGGGACTCTTCATCAGGGACTGCAGTGATAGGACAAGGGGCAATGGGTTCAAACTGAAGCAGGGGAAGTTCAGGTTAGATAAAAGAAGTTCTTCACTGTAAGGGCGATGAGGCACTGCAATAGGCTGCCCAGAGAAGCGGTGAACGCTCCACCCCTGGCAGTGTTCGAAGCCAGGTTGGACAGAACCTTGGGTGACCTGGTCCAGTGTGAGGCACCTCTGCCCATGGCAGGGGGGTTGGAACTGGATGATCTTAAGGTCCCTCCCAACCCAAACCATTCTATGATTCTAAGTTCTGAAGTGCACAGGTGCCACAGTGATGATACTAAACAAAAAAGGATTTACACAAAGCATACAGCTATATAAACTGTAAGAATGATGTACAAAACATAGGCAAGAACCAGCAGCTTCTTTAAAACAGTCAGATGTGTGTTAAGGAAAGCACACAAAGCTTTAAAAAGTGTGCTCTGAGAGAATTTGTGCCAGGCATTTTGCCAGAGGATAGATCATTAATGGTTTCAATGATCTCCCCTTGGAGAGGGGGGCTGCCAAGACAAATCCTCTTACTTATACTAGAAAGGTTAAGTGAGGTCAAAAAGTCCCATCTCTCCCCAGCTGTGGGCAATTCACCAGTTTGATAATTCTGATAAAGAAATAAATGAATGCTTTAGGTGTTTACATTTAATTAATCTGATGCCAGCAGAGTTTCTAATAGCTGGTATTATACTTGGGTTTGTGTCTGCTTTGATTAGTTCTCCTAACAGCCAACCAGCTCTGTCACCCTACTGGAATAATCTATTTTGCACAAGTCAAGGCCATTTGAAACCTCTGGGCTATGTATATGCTGACAGCACGGCTGGCCACTTTCAGCTCCTCCAGCAAGGCAGTAAAAATAAAGGAGACACCACGTGTACCTGCATCTCCAGGCAGTTTTCTGTCTCCCTTTAGGTCAAGGTAGACACAAGAGCCCATTTATATTCTTCTGAAGGTGTAAAAAACAGTTGTGTAACACCACTCTGAGAGCCACAAACATCAGAGTGGACAATACCTCAAGTATATTATTTCGCCTCCAAAGCAAAGTGACTAAACATCCATCAGTTCCCTAGATGTTTCTTTGCACAGGAGGCAAGAATTAATCTCCTTTCAAGAGTAATACCTCTACAGTTGATCTTCATGGCAACAAAGGCAAAACTGAGAATTGCATGGTATAGTAACATTGGGTATCCTATCAAAATAGTTAGCCACAGTGAGTACCAAGAGCTATTCATTCGAACACATTCTTTACAGTGCAATGTTCCCATTTTAATTATTTTGAGATTAAGCTTCTCTGCCTTACTAACTTCATGAAAGAACTGGAGAAGAAACACATCCAAAAGAAATTCGGAAGTTTTGAACATGAGAAAACCACAACAACATTAACTGAAAGGTCACCATTTTCTGTCAAAGAAGCAGTAACAAGGAGTACATCAACAGTCTGCAGTAATCCTGGATAATTTTGGTAGGATTTTAGTGAAAGCTCACTTTGTAATTCACGTATTTTCTACTCTGATCCTCACTATAAGGTAACTGCAGAGCAGAGGTACAACAGATGCAAGCTAACACAATACAGTAGTTTCATATCTATTAATCCAGTTTTAAAAGAACACTGAATAATTAAGGACCCACTTCTTCAAGATCCCACCAATACATCACGACGACTAAAAGCAGGTAACCACATCGAAGCTTTCTCATATTCATGAGGGATTTTGCATCGACTGCACTCTAAGACTGCTCAGCCACTTTCACCACAACACCCACAGCAGTAACTCCAATGAAATCAGGAAATCAGGTACAAACCTTCCTCCACAGAAAAAGCAGCAAAATAATCCCGCTGACCAAAACCTTGAGAAAACACCCAAGCAGAGAACCTTTTAGAAAGCAGCATTCCCCACCTCATAACTTTTAAAAGAGAAAGACTATAACAGAACATCTGGACAACCACTGGTGTTTTTTACTAATGGGTTATATTGAGTCTGCTTATCTTTTCTCATCTTGTGTTGCTTTACTGTACAAACATTTCAACTCTTTTTTTGGTAGAAACTGTGCTCACTGTAGGACAAGTCTGATTTTGATGAAAAGTCATTTGCACTGAAAAGATAGGGAATTGTCTTCTATGCCACATTGACACTTTCTGAAATATAAAGAAACTTTGCAAACAGTAAAGTCTGAGAAAGGATAGTATTTAGAAAAGTATATTTTGGAGTTAGAAAGATTTTACATAAAGCTAAAATGATCAAGCTTTTCCAATATGACAATTACTACTTTGAGTTAACTTACAGCCTGCATCAATTTAGTTCATTAAATACTCATTGTAGCACTATACTTACTGATGTTTTGCTAGCTTCTTTCCCCTCATGTGCTTTTTCCAAGCACAGAAGAAAATGGCAAAAATGGAGTTACTTTTCCTACAGATCATGCATCCCAAGGCTACTGGTTGCAAATGCTGCTTGCAAAGGCAATGTCTTCCTGGATCTTGCCAATTATTACTACTACTTACATGATTTCCACTACCCAAAGGCAGAGACAAATACATATTTAAAGCAGTTAAGACAGACAGCATATTTGTAACAATTCGCTAAAGGCCAAAATGAACATAATTCCTCTAATTCTACAGTAGCTTACTCTGCCTTCCTCACATAGGTTGTAGGACTACAGAGTACACACCTTAGAATAAGAGTCCCAAAAGAACTCCAGACAGATTTACATAGCTGCTGGAAACTGTGCTTTTTTCAAGTGCTTTTGTCTATTTTTGTAACAGACACTATTACAATTGGAAATAGAGTAGTACTGGGTAGTACTGATTTTAACATTTTGAAGAGCAAATCTTTACACCCAACTTACTCTTGAGAATTTTCTAAATCCATGCATTACAATACATGTGCCCCTTCAGTACTCTGAGTATTAGATTTGTGTTTGTATGCAATTACAGTCAGGCTTAACAAATGTGTAACATAATCATACTTCCATATAAAAATAATAACTTAACTTTGAGAGACATCAACATATTGACACTATTTTTAGATGAGCAGGTTAGACCTGTAATTAAAGCCTGATCTTTGCCTAAGAAAACATCTGTTTTCTTCACTGTGTAATTAGCAAAATTAATGAATTCCAATCTATCCACACAAATGATTCTTTTAACTCTGAAATCAATCACTTTAAAACCCAAGATGCTTTCAGCTACACAAATTTGCCAATAAGTGATACTGTAGATCAAGTTCAAATTATGAAGGTAATTTTCTGCAGAGGTCTATTTAAAGAATTTTCTAGCCCTATTTCACTGACGTTGACATTTATATTACAAACAAAACAGATTTGTGCATTAAGAAAGTGCAACGGTTACATACAAGATTAAGCTGCTCACACAGAATTCTTGTCAGAAAACTGACTAAAAGATCACATTGTTTAATTGATCAGAACAGAAATTATGTTTATTGGGAAACTATCCCTCTCTGACACATTATATACAGAGCAGGAAACTGCTGAACAGTGAACACAATTTCCCAACGCAGATTAAAAGATTGATGAAAATTTATCTTAAAATATTTTCTCCTTATAAAAGTGTTACCTCTAAATAAGTGAAGTGGCAGATGATCACACTTCAAGAGGTCAGCACTGAATAATCACAGCCACAACAAATAACGGGAAACATACTGTATGCTTTAGTGAACTCAGGCACTATCCTTGTCTTGCTGCTATAAAGAGGCAATAAAAGGAGGTTTCTATCATACCCTGTATGGCCACAGCTGGATTCTAATCCAAAAGGGCAATTCTGATTGTCTGTACTAAAAATGTTTGGACAAAACCTCTGTATATGTTCATTTGCTGTACCTGTTTAAATCTTCCCCTTTGAATCGGGGAGATGCGAAGGAGAAAACTAGCTAAAAATCTCCTAAGTACTTGTTTTATGAATCTGGCCCTCAGTTAGGAAGTTGCAGTGAAAAGTCTTTTAATCACCTTCTGATCAGAATTTACTGGATTGTATCTAAGTTCAAGGGTATTAAAATGTGCAAAGGAGACTATGCAAAAATGGCTGGGTTATAGATTTTAACTTCCTAACTAGAAAATTGACTGAAAATAGATTTTCTAATTTACAATGAATCAAAAGAGAAAACACTAGACCATAGCAAAAGTGGCACAAATGTATCAAAAAGCAAATGAATAAACATTTGAAAAGATTTATTAGTAGAAATTGTAATAAATTTTGGAAAGATGAATCGATTTTAGTTAAAAGGTATAACTGACAATTTATTGGGCGGGAAGATGCATTATTTTCCAATTGTTATCCACCTACAGTAAAACTGATTTGTGTCCTATTGTATTTTATGGAAAAGGAGAGAGCAACTTTCAGTGATCTAGATTAAATGTATTAATCATAACCAGGCACTGTGAACTATATATCTACTATTAAAGAAGATTTTTGACATTTAATTCTGTAGTAATATTTTGGCTCTGTACCACTCTTCCTAAATCCAATTCCTGCTACAGTTGGCAGATTTCTCCCTTTTAATTTTATGGGGCTTAAAGTAGCATTTAACCACCCATGCGGTAAATAATGCAAGATTAGAAATATTTAGTGTTTTGTTTCCCTTTGAAGAGTATTAATCCATCAACCCCAAAATATTTTTAAAACATTTTCCACATTCTAGCAATATTTAATGTAATATTCAGTAAAACACCCTATGTAAATGATGTTGTTTTCCCGAAACAAAAAAAAAAAATCACATTAAATCCTAAGCAAAATACACACGTACATCACTGATAGAAGGGAATTCATTTTATAAAGAGATCAGCTGTGTACAAAGAAAACTTGAATAAATCCTTCAGAGTTTTTAAAATTTATGTATATGTGACAATTACATAGTTTATTCCCAATAACCTGAGACAAGTTTCTGTTCTCCTGAACAACGGGTAGCCATATATTTTTCAGTATTTATCACAGAACCATAGAATGGTTTGGGTTGGAAGGGACCTTAAAACTCGTCCAGTTCCAACCCCCTCTCATGGACCGGGACACCTTCCACCTGACCAGGTTGCTTCAAGCCCTGTCCAACCTGGCCTTGAATGCTGCCAGGGATGGAGCAGCCACAGCTTCTCTGGGCACCCTGCGCCAGCTCATCAGCACTCTCACAGGGAAGAACTGCTTCCTAATGTCTAAACTAACTCTCCCTTTTTTCAGTTTAAAACCATTTCTCCTTGTCCAGTCACTACACACCCTTGTAAAAAACCCCTCTCCAGATTTCTTACAGTACCCCTTAAGGTATTGAAAGGTTGTTATAAGGTCTCCCTAGCACCTTCTCTTCTCCAGGCTGAACAAGCCCAACTCTCTCAGCCTATCTCCATAGCAGCAGTGCTCCAGCCTCCTGATCATCTCCATGTCTTCCCTCTGCACTCACTCAAGCAGGTCCCTCTTGTTTTGTTGCCCCTAAGCTGCATGCAAAACTGGGCAGTGTCTCAGGAGAACAGAGTAGAGGGGGAGAGTCGCCCCCCTTGACCTGCTGCTCACACTCTTTTTGATGCACCCCATTATACAGTTGGTTTTCTCGGCTGCAAGCACACACTGAAGCTGGCTCATGTTGAGCTTCTCATCAATCAATAGCCTCGAGTCCTTCTCTGCAGGTCTGCTCTCATCCATTCTCCACCTAGCCTGTATTCCTGCCTGTGATTGCCCTGACCCAGGTGTAAAACCTTGTACTTGGCCTTACCTGACTTCATGAGGTTAGCACTCGCCACCACTCAAGCCTGTCCCAGGTCCATCTGTATGGCATCCCTTCCCTCCAGTGTGTGAACCAAACCACACAGCTTGGTGAAATCGGCAAACTCGCTGAGGGCGCATCAAGCCCACTGTCCATGTCACCAGCAAAGATGCTGAACAGCACCAATGTGAACATGCCCAACTTAACACTGAAATGCTAGCTGTTATTTGCCCACAAAAAAAACCCAACCCTGGGTTTTATGCAGTCATTTCCTGTCTTTCATTTAAAGTGCTATATTCTACTGCATCTGAAAGGTGCCTTACGGTACCTTCGAACAGGTAATGTTCTTAAAATTATTCTAGGTACTTAGAAGTTGCCTTAGACCTACATCAATGATTAGATGGTGCTTAAAAACACCAACAAGAGTGAAATGCTAATCACCATAAGCATGTTTTCCTTTTCAAAGCCTAACAACATGACATAAACCAGGAAAAAAGCATTTCTTTTCCTCCAGTGTGACTATGTTCTATAAAGAATAAAAATGCAATCCTGTAAACTTACTGTATCTATCTGTTTAGGTCTTTCTAAAATAAGCCCTTTAGAACTAATGGAAGAGGTCAAAGAGAAAGGGGAAATGGTACATATTTTATGCAATGATTTTAAAGCAAATTTCACAAGTGTTTAATGAAAATACATGTATAGCAGGACAGTTTGACCATCAACTAGCAGTGGGAAACTGACTGCCTAAATAGACAACTTTCAGTCCTCTGAACTGAGGATAAGTTTCTTCCCTGACCTTTAAAACCATAATCTGATGGAGTGCTAAGTCAAGACCGGGAAACAAGAAAGTTATTCTCATACTTTTTGAATGGAGGTTTCAAAAATCCCCTGTCAAATGAGGGACTACCTAAAGTTCACAGTGAGAAAAGTTAAACCAAACCACAACAAAATCATCTCATCAGAAGCAAGGAAGTGTTTGCTGAATCAAGCTGCAAGGGGCTTAACGGAACGGATTCTGAGCAGTTATCACAAGTGTTACACTGAAAGGGTTCACGTGATCAGTTCTAGTGGTGTGCTTCATTTGGAAAAGAAACCAAAAAATCAGGTGCTGTGGCCTAACTGAAGGGACAGTGATTAAAAGGCAAGGATCAAGTCTCTTGAACCACTCCAGTTTGAAGCACTGATGTTAACAAAACCTATTCTTGTCCTCTTTATTCCAATATATACAAAGCAAAGGTAACTGTATTTTTGATAAGATCAAACCAAAATTATATGTATGGCTTTCCACAGCATCAAGAGACCACTAAACAGAGGAGCTTTGAGTTTTCTGTGACTTGCCCTCACAACAAACAGCATTATTAACTTACTGATTAGCTTCAGGAAATAGCCTTTCCATTGTAGGTATGCCTATTACCTAATAATAATATATAGATTATTATATATATGTGATATATATAATTATTATGCTGAAGAGGGACTCTTTATCAGGGACTGTAGTGATAGGACAAGGGGCAATGGGTTCAAACTGAAGCAGGGGAAGTTCAGGTTAGATATAAGGAAGTTCTTTACTGTGAGGGTGGTGAGGTACTGGAACAGGGCACCCAGAGAAGTCGTGAATGCTCCATCCAGGGAGGAGGGGAAGCCGGGAGGAAGCAGAGACAGGGCGCCTGACCCAGGCTAGCCAAAGAGGTATTCCATACCACAGCACGTCATGCCTGGGGTGGGGGGTAACTGGGAGTTACCTGGAAGGACAGGGGTTTCTGGGTCAGACTTGTTTCTTGGTGAGCGGTATTGTATTCTCTTCCCTTGTTATTTTCTCTTATCACTGTTGTCGTTGGTGGTGATTTGTGTTGTACATTGGCTGCTGGACTGTTCTTGTCTCAACCCATGGGAGTTGCACTCCTTTGATCCTCCTCCCCATCACTCATGGGAGCGGGGAAGGGGAGAGCCCCGGGGTGGCGGGGGGGGGGGCCTCGATTGCTCTCAGCCCACCACTACTCACTGGGAGTGAGTAGTGAACAAGCTGTCTGGCTAGGGTATAAACCATGACACACTGTCATGATTTACTTGACATTTATGATGTTACTACAGCATAAATGAGATGGTTCTCATCAGCTAATGCACAGTATCTGTGCATGTGTTTCTTGCCTATTACACATATGATTTCCTGTCTATTCTAAGCATTAAGTGATCAACTCCCTCTCAAAGTCAATACAAGGAAATACAACTCCTAACTTGACTCTGGATACAAGATGCTGCTGTTTGACCATTAAGTCTTCAATATGCTGCTACTGAGGCAGTAAGGAAGAAATGCAACCAAGTGAAATTTTTGCAGAAGAGATACTAAACCCATTGCTTTTAAAGACAAATTCTTTCCATTAGAATTGCACTAAACCATAAAACATCAAAAAAACCCCAATCTGGACTTAGGAAGTTAAAACAAGCAAATTCCAAATGTCTGCAGTAATATTTAATGCAGCCAGACACCGGGAAGGGGGATTTCTTTGTGATAAGCAGCAGAAAACAAGAGGAATAATTACACTGCCTCTTATTTTGAAGTCAGACATTTTTAAAATCACTATTATCTGTAAGAAGCGCTGTAAAACTTTATTAAATATGTTTTCAAGACAGAAACAAACTGAAGAATAAAATGCATACTCTGCCATTCAACCTAAATTAAAAGTAAAGTTAAATGAAATTGTAGATGACTATCACTTGAGTGGCTGGGTTAAGGTGAATTACAAGGAATACTGCTCAGACTAAGAGTTCACAGCACTTGTCACCATGAATAATGCACAAGATGCGTTTTAAAAATAAGCAGCACATTTGGGATTTCCGAGACTAGTGCTGGAGGGCATCTATATCGCTGAAATGGGATGCTGGTTTTGACATTATACTTGAAGGGAGAGTCCAAGAAAAGAGACTAAGTCTCCATATTTGCTTCGGCCAGACAGAAATTAATCATTGATATTTTAAACCTATGCTTTGATCCCTCTCAGCAAGCAAAATAAACCAAGAAAAAACATTGTGAACTCTGGCACAGAGCAGCTGTTTCTGTTAGTTACACCCACTAGGTATCTTCATTTCATTGCTAAAGTACAACTGTTACCTCTATAAGCTATTAACTGCCTGACACGTTGAAAATATTGTTTTCTTTGATCAGCATGCACTTAGCAAGAATGAAACTAGGATAGAATTCAAGACTATACACTCTAATTTACAAAGTAAAGGATTTCTCTAGCTATTTTAATTACACCAGAGGTGTTTTACACTTAGATAACAACTAATAACAAACCTGACCAACCTTAGATTTGTTGAAATCCAAATATTTGGTATTTAAGTTACTGGTAAGTCCTTTTTGGCTAATGGACTGCAGGCTCAAATCAGACAGAAATGCTGTGGTATTATTTGTGCCTATTTATAGGTTTGATGACACTAAAATGATCATAGATCTTCATCAGACAATTACAAGTAACACACAAATCATTGTCAGTTAAAGCAAACACAGGTTGTAAGGCAGACTTTATTAAACCATTCAGATCTCACAAGGGACAGCTAGAACCCAAAATACTTTGTAACAATGACAACTATACTGACAAAACCAATCTAATTCTAGTGCTCTGCTTTGAACAATCACAGTATTTAACTGCCTTATGTATGGGTACTGCTATTGGTACAGCCATTAATAGAAACCACTTTGACCAATACTGACCTACTGTGAAACATGGTACGGGTCTAATTATGATTCTTTTGAACACCAAGTATATTAAGTTATTACTCAAGTCCCTAAGAAACTTCTACTCTTCCATCAGGTGCCTACCCACAGCAGGTGGAACAAATTCTACTCAGTATAAGTGAAAGCTTTAGCAAAAATGTACTTGAAAAGTAATTTGTGGAAAAAAAGATCCTATTCCTATGCAAGATACACAGCAGCAGTAAGAACAGTAATCAATTCCCCCCCAAATATTACATATGTGAAGTTAAGAATACCACAGGTTACTCATCATCGTCCCCAATATTTACATCCCATTTTTGAAACCTACATTGTTTATAATGGGGTTTTGACATCTGACAGAAGTTTCTTTCCCTCCCTTTTGTTTTCTCATACAATAAAGCTATTTCAACATGACCAAGATCTGAAGCCCAGAAGAGTACCATCTGACTCACTCCTTAAGAACTGTAGTAGCATTTCTGTCAATGACTAAACACAGGAAGAACTGAAGGTGGAGCCTAACCTGCCATCACAGCAGCTTCTCCTCTGCCAACAACCTGATTTTTTCCGCCTGAAAAACTGTATCTACAGGAAGCATGTGACTGCAGGAAACAAGGAAGATTTTCCCTCTATGTTATAAAAATAAGGTACTGAGTTAAGTAATGTGAGGATTAAAAAAGCATGACTTTATCACTATATTTCACATAAGCAGATATAAATTTAAGACTTACAAATAAGGAAAAGTTTTAAAAAATAAAAGGAAAAACACAGCAAGAAATGCTTTCAGTAGGTGAAAATATCTGTGATGACAGGAAATCTTAATAACCCGCCATCACAAAAACCACAAGCCCCTACTCTCCTACCAGATTAAACAGAAATTAATTTGTGGCATTAGCAGCGCAAGGTTTCAAAATACCCTCCTCAGACACAGGCCTAATATTACTGACCTTGAATAAATGAAAGTCTGGAATCCAACAAGAGTTTAGTTTTCTTATCAGACATCATCTAATACCACTCACATTTCCACAGATTTTGAGGTAAAGACTATGCTTCAAACGAGAATAGTTAAGTGTAGAAACTAATTAAAACCCCAGAGATTTCATACACCTCACAAACTGAACTGTGTTTTATCTAACTACATGGCACACATCTGGTGTAAAAGAATTCTCCAAAACACTAAATCAACTTTAACTTGAGAAATGGTGCTCTTCCAAAAGCTGCAGAACATCCATAAGAAGGCTTCTGACCAATACTGCCTTACACTTACTTACTCTAAGGAACACTGCCTGTAACAAGGATTATTATCTAATACCTTTTCACTCCGTTTCCAAAATATTTTGACAAGAAAAAAAGAAATCCTGAACACACCCCTTTCTTCAGTTAGAAAGAATTTAGATGCAGAAAGGTTTGATTTTACATTTTGAAAGCAGTAAACAAAAAGCAGAAGTGCTCAATACATCTTTTCTCCTCACATCAATATAGCAGTTACCCAACAACACATTTTATTTTTGAGAAAAGCTATTTTATCTTTGAACGTTGGAGAAAGAGTCACAGAATTTAACAGACATACACAGATACCTTCAGATAACAGGTCTCACAAATGTAGCTTTCATTATTTACTTTTTGAGTAATTATAACTATGTATAGTCTAACTCAGTAGTACAGCTGTGCAAAAAGAAACAAATCAATCCTAGGAGTGCAAGACTTAAAATAGGCTGTCTTTAATACCATGAAATGAAAACCCATGACATAAAGGTTATGGATGAAAACTTGGCAGAATCAAAAGAAAGCATCCTTTTTATTGCTCATGTTTTTTGCACTTCACCTCAGTGAAATCACTTCCCAGCTTCCAGCCTAGACAAGGAATACATGCAGGAAGATGACAAGCAAGAGTCCTCAAACAAAACCCTACAGTGTCTCTTGTTTCCGAGAAGGAACTCTAAGCAGAACCACACACGGAACAGCTAAGACAGCAGGGCTCATTTTTAGCCCTTTCACTTATTTGTATGGAGTTGTGATGAAAAAAGTAGAACTTTTCAATCAAGTACTAAGTTGGCCAAAAAATTTTGAAAGAAACGAAAAGTAGTCACGTTCTATTTTCACTAACTAGAATTATAAACTCTTATTTTCTTTCATTAGGACTGTTGTGATTTTCCCAGGAATCCATCTGAAAAAAAGTATGGCAGCCTTCATCATTGAAGGTAGAGTTTATCTAGTGTTCTACATCACAGAAATGAACTTTCACATTTCCAGTGCACCTAAAATGTTAGATTTCAGATTTGATTCTTCTAAATACTGAAGTTTCACACGTAATTTGTTGGAAAGGACAGATATAGTACTACATGACATGCAAGTCTATAAACACATACAGAAAAAAGATGAAAAAAAAAAGCATTCCTTTAAGAAATCTGCATTTCATTCATAGGATACTACCTTTGAAATGTAGAATTTTTACCTAACAAAAGGATTCAAGGGTTAGGAACAGCTGATCCGGTCTTATGTAAACGCAGAATTCAACCAGGCACAGTAAGATTTCATGCAATATACCTTATTAAAAGAGTACATTGGTACTTACTGGTATGGTATGAAAGTACATGGATCATGCTTCTGATTGCTACTAGCAACTTGACACAGGTGGAATCAAAAGCATAGTACATTAGAAAATATGTTTTCTATTTCTTTTCAAATAAAGTTCTGCTCCAAATGATGCTGCCACAATACAAAGAAATCAAGACATGAAAAGCCGGCATTGTAATTGTATGCCAAAATACACACCTGACAAACCACTTAATGGCAGATTCCATAAGAAACGTGCCTATCTTTAGTAAACTGGATAATCCAAAGGGATTAAAGGGATAAACCAATTGCAATAATTTTTTTTACATTTCATTTTCAGTTGTCATCTGCTATATGACAACACTCTGCACATTAGATTTTCATAGCATTTGCGTGCCAGGTTTTTACTTCTCTCTTGCTTGTCCAGTGTATGATCATTAAAAGAACGTTTTGACTCAAAGGTAGCATGCCTGATGACAGAAAGACCCATAAGTTTGTTAAAATTAAGCAACTCATCAGTGAAATTCAGGAAAAGCATCTGGACAGAATCTGAATGCCAGCTGTGGATACTACAAATAAGTTCACTAATTGGCCTATAAAGAGCAGCATCCTTCTTCCTATTCTGAGCTCTCGCTGCTTCTGGTGTGAAAACAATGTAAGCTGGCAGTTCCCTTAATATATAGCAAGTAATAATCACACTCTTGGCTTGATGTTTCTCACAAGAAATCAACCAAACAGTTTGGCATTGAACATTTTTTGACAGAAGATGACAATGTATCAAGGTATTATCTACCCTAGCTATTCATTTTGCCTTCCCTAAACCAGTAATTGCTTCAAGGCTCCACTAGCTGCTGTAGCTGTGAACCTTCAATTAAATTCCCCAAAGAAATTTAAACACACATTGCCTGTATGCAAAGAGGTAACTATATGCTCACATTTCCTAGATACAAACTACACATCCTTAGGCCAAATGCAGGATATAATGTGTGGCTTTTAGGTAGGGTATCTCAGTAGGAAACTCCATTTTTTACTTTGTCTTTCGAGTCTGTGTAAAAGCAGTGATAGAGACATCAGACTCCTCACTGCTAAAAAAGAATTAAGTCACAGCACAACTCTGCTCAATCAGTTGAGTCTGCAGTGTTCTTTCCTCAGGATATTAATCTTTCTAAAAGCATCCTTGCTTTTCTTCACTGTTACAATCTAATAGCAGTAATTACTTCTTGTTCTTTGTTATCAGATGTCACAGGTATAAAACAACTTTTTTTTTGTCATTGGATTAAAGGACCTAAAAGAAGATTTTCTTTAAGAAGCAACCACTAACAAAAAGAAGTACATGAACTTTAGCTTATATAGATATGTTTGCAATGATGGATGCAGCAAATGTGCCCACAAACATAAATAGACATTAAGAAGGTCAGAAAACTGCATGTGAAGAGCCAGCTGCACATCCATTCTATATATACACTCCTGCCTAAAAATAGTGGCTTAGAAGCTATGTTTGCAGGACAATCTTGTTTAACTACACTATGTAAATGATATATTTAGTAACTCGAGGTAACTGAATTAGCAGTCTTTAGTAGATTGGCTTGCACTTTGTTATAAAGGGAACTACAATGCCATCTTTACTCATCTTAGTATGAGATATCATGGCTAGAAGAAAAAATAGGCTCCTAAGGACAATTCAGAAAGAGTAGCAGAAAATAAACATTGGGATTTTTTTATTATATAAATGCATTCACTGTATATCTTCATCAATTGAAATTTAATCACCCTTTTACAATTTAGAAAGGCAGTTTTTAGGGTAGTTAAGCTATGTATCATCAACACCATGAAGCTAACCCATCAGTTATAATAGCTCCTATAAAATACCAGAGTGAAATTGCAATAAGCCTAGAAAATGGGCTACAAATCCCAGATATGCTCAAGCAAGCACTGAACCAAAAATAAAAATAGGTAGATAGGAAACCAAGAACTAGATAGCATTCATCTAATTCATGACCACTAACAGCAAAGATCACAGGCCAAGGTTTTAAAGCATCTTATTCAGCTCCAAATGGCAATTATTGGACAGGGACATCAATTATAAAACCCTTCCCTCTTCAAAACAAGTTACATTTCTCACAGTTAATTTTTATTCTCTCTGCATATTTCTCTTATATTTCTGAGAAGCATCTTACTTTAAGGTAAATTAAAATTGGAAACCATTTAATTTTCTCAAATACAAAGAACATTGATGTTGCAGTATTTATCAGGTTGAAGCAGGTTTATTATACATTGACATAGAGTTTCCCACATCCTGCTTCCTTCTCTTCTAAACACTATCCCAATAAGAAAACAATAGACTGCATGAATAAATTAATATTTATTAAAATATATTTTAATATAGATAGTTTTATATATCTAATATATATTATATATAACAAAAATATTAACATTTATATAATTAAATTAATAAATTTAAATGCTTTAACTTGAGAAGTCTCTTCTGAAGAACAAATTCTCATAAATTCATTATAATCTTATTTTAGAAAACAGCTATGGGAAAATCATATTATTAGACTGTACAGACCCTTTACCTGACCACACAGAAGTCACCCAGACAAGAGAGTAAAGACAGATTTTTCAAAGCAGACTTTTGGGAGAAAAAGAAATCAAAATAAATCCATCCTAAAATGCTTTCAGTGTGAGAAAAACTTAACATTTAACTTTGGTTTGATTTTCATTTTAAACATGTTTTCATATAGACATAAGATCCACACTGAAAATTTCTAATAATGCTCCCCCAAAGCTTCCCCTTCACTCAGTTCAAAATAAGTACTGAGAGACAATATCCAACTCTTTCTGCCATTCAAGCACACACAAATATTCCATTACAAAAGAGGCAATAATCAGCAGCAGTGGCGCCCTTCCATTACCTATCTACAACACTAGGAAACAAGGATGGGAGAAATATGTTTTTTTTAAAACAAAAAGCAAACCCAAATACCGCTAAGAACTGTGCACATTAGTCAACAATAATAAAAGCACCTACCAATGCATTCTGGTTTCCTGAAGCCTTTTTTATGTTTCTTGCTGGCATTCCATGAAGATGACTAAATCTACTCTGGAAACCTAAAAAAAAAGAAGTACAAACTGATTTAAGAACATTTTCTATACCATGAAACCAATAACATTCACCATTACACACCAATCTATTAATCTGACCAGTTCAATAAAAACATCTTAATATAGTCAATTGTACTGGTGGCAACAAAGCACAATGGGGAAAGTGAGAGAAAGGCTAAGTTGTTATAAAAATTAGTATTTCTGTAGATATTCTTACTGCCATCCTGGTTCTATGCACAGTTGGCTGCATGAGCAGAGCACTCTGATCAGTAGGAAAGGTTTTTTGCATCACTTACAACTTTATTAGAACTAAACCACGTTAAATCCGGTGAATTCACAAAGACCAAGTCCTCAGAAACAATTTCAAGCATTTCATAAATAAGCTTCACACAATAATTCATTACATTGTGCAGAGCAGTTTAAAAGTGATTTGACCACTGCTCACATAAAAGATCTGCATTTGAATGTGAAAGAGATCCTTGTGGCAGAGGGAAGGTACAACAAAACTCTCTGGCAGCAAGTTGAGGTCTGCAACTTCAGTCTTTAGATAAGAGTGGGTTCCCAGCTGTAAACGCAATCTAACTCTGGTGCAACTTACCATTGGATACACTGGATCCACAGCTGTCTAAAATATTTTAAAGAAAAAAAAAAAGGTATTTTCTAAATTACAATCTCAATCCTTGCTCTAAAGGAACCCTTCCACCTTCTCTACAAACAACACTGCCTGACCATAAAGCAAAGCAGATGGTCACACTACTCTCCAACTTTTGAATTAACAAACCTCTATAGAACTCTAAACACTATCACAGGAGCCAGGAACAAAACAGGATACTAAGATTCACTTCAAATAAAGCTGTTCTCAATGGAAACATCAATACAAATAAGAGCAGGCTATAAAAACAAGCCAAATTTTAAAATTTGACTTTTCTAACAACTGAGTTTTAAAAACTATTTCTGTCTAATGATACTTACAAATGAAATTGTTCAGGGGAACAAACTGGTAACTCCAAGATCTTGTCAGCATTTTTCATGTTTTATATGTATAGATATCCTTCTACTGTACTCAAATGACTCTACAGTTTGCATTTACTTGATTGTGTCTTACCTCTCCTCCCTGAATGGGACATGAGAGGAAAAGTCCCAGTTAAAATACTTTCGAAGACTGGATCAGGCAATTCTCTTTCAAGTTCTGTAGCGTCTTCTTGTTCCCACCATGGAATGACTCCAGTAATTCCACATGCTCCACCAGGTTCATTTTCATGAAACCAATCACTCTGCTCATCATCACCTGTGTGAGGGCAGTGTTCCCCCCCAGCCCCGCAAAAGAGACGGAGGAGCAGAGAAGACAAAAATCAGATGTCACCATCAATAAACACTCTGACAGCACAATTATTTCTTTTGCTTTATAGCTGTATAACAATTGTATATAGCAGTTTCTATTTAGAAAATGTTTCTCAATAGCTTGACAAGCATTGCCATCAATGAAACCACATCAAATGTAATGTTTTAAAACAATTTACAATAGAGAAAAACAATAATAAACTAGTTAATCCTTTGGCAATAACTGCAGGGAAATCCATTTAAATTACTGCACTTTTCATATTAACAAAAAACAAGCCTTAATCTCCTGCAGGGAATTAAAAGGTATAAAACTGTGGAACTAGTTCTTTGCAGCCGATAATGGTATATAATTAGCTTAATTTCATGATTTGTATGGCTAGTAAAAGGGGAAAAAATCATGAGCAGATGTGACTAAATGAAGTTAATCTGATTAAGTTCATTTAGAAATAAGTTTTGAAAAAGTTGGGTTTAAATGAAAACTGACAGCATCATAGGATTGAGAATAATACTGCATTATATCACAAAGCTGGTCATTTTTACTGACATAGATGCAGTATTTAAATACCTGGGTTTGAAGTCAAAAGTAAGACAAGACTGAAAATCTGAGCTCATAAAAATGCTGGCAACCAAAAAAAAAAGGTTATGTTTGGTTTAAAACACGTTCACTTATACAAAGTAGTTTACAGAAGACAGGAAAAATCATAGAATCATAGAATGGTTTGGGCTGGAAAGGACCTTAAGATCATCCAGTTCCAACCCCACTGCAATGGGCAGGGATGCCTCACCCTAGACGATGTCACCCAAACCTCTGTCCAACCCAGCCTTGAACTATGTCAGGGAAGGAGTATTCACAACTTCCTTGGGCAACCCATTCCAGCGCCTCACCACCCTCCCAGTAAAGAACTTCTTCCTTACATGTAACCTGAACTTCCCTTGTTTTAGCTTGAACGCATCACCCCTTGTCTTATTGCTAAAGCCCGTGAGGAAGAATCCAGCATCCTAGCTTCATAAGACAAATTTCCTTTCTTACATCCAAATACCAGATTTCAAACTATGTGCTGTAAATTTTAATTCTACTTCGAAGTATCCAAACCATAGCTCACTATTTCTGCATATAAATTATTTGTTTGGCATTTTAATTTTTCATTAGGCAGAATTGAGCAAGACCCAAACGCAACATATTTGTGATGTAATTTTCAGGATCAAAAAGTATTTGTGTAAAACTTCATTGCCACAATGGGAAAACACAAATAATGAAATTCAAAGCCAATATCTGAGGAAAAATAAAGTTCAAAACACCTTCTCTAAAGAAGTTGTTGCAATGAGACCTTCAAGACCAAGCACAAATGAAAACGGCTGTAAACATTCCTCAGGACAAGTACTTTGAGAAAATATGGAATAATTAGGGCCCCTCACTGGTCACTTGCAGGTGAAATGTAATCTTTACATCTCTAGTGGTTGCTACTAAAAGCAAAATTAGCAGAGGCTAGAGAACAAGAACTTTTAGATGGAAGAAAAAGAAAACAGAGATGGAAAGAGATACGTAGGTCTAAATAAGATTCCGTTTCTTTGTGTTCCTGAAGTATTTTGCATTATTGTCCACATTTATTCATATCCCCACTTATAGCTATGACATTTCACAAACACATTCCCCATTAATTCTATCCTTGTTTCATTACAGCCAGGTATGTTTTTTTTTTTTTTGATGATGTATAAGAATAGTGAACAGAGACGGTGGTGGTAGTAGAGGGATAATCATGCCTCTTTGCTGGATTGTCCTGTGGTTCAGAATTGAGTTTCAACTCCATTGTTTTGATTTTCCAAACCTTTATGAAGATAAACTTTTAATGAATATTTTGTCATAAAATGAGAGCTCTAGACACATAGACTAATTACACTACTATTAGAAACTCCAAGAAAAAAAAAAAGTCTTGCTGTACGTAATTAGCTATGGAAGTAAGTATAGAATTCCAAAACTGGGTTACACAATCAGCTCAAGGGACAGAAAGCCTGTAACAGGTATGCAATGCAGGCTTGAAAGAAAGAGCTAGAATTGAAGACTCTGTTGGTGGACTGCAAAACAAGGCAAATAGGAGCTAGGAAACTAGTATATTTACTAAAACCCCAACAATGGTCCTTTGGGAAAAAATACAAAATTACACTTCCTTTTTATCTAACAGGAATATTAGTATGTTAGGCAGCTACCGTATGAAGCTATCTGAACCTCTTGGGCTTTTCCCATTTGACAGCATAATTCTGTATATCTGGTTTTTAGCTTCCTTGTCTGCAGCTCTGAACCCTTTGTCTGTTTTCAGTATTACCTTGAGAAGAGCATAAACCTATTAACTCCTTATCCAGGTGAGAGCACCCACTGGAGTTTTGTTTACCTGTTGCTTCACCTTGAAGGGATACCATTTTCAAAAGGAATCAGGAAGACCACTGCACTGAATTAATTCCCAACCTCATACATATAGGCAATATAACACAGGGGACCTTCCGCACTCAAAAGTTTGGCAACCAACTACATGGATTTTATCCTACTTAATTTGCAACTTTCAAAAGGCAACACAGTATCCACAGTAAACATACTTAGGAGAATTAAGTATTCAAAGCAACATTTTGGACTTGAAAATACTTCAAAAGATTCACTACACTGTCCCTTCCCCTTAGGGATGCTGATTCAGCAGAAGGCTACAGCAAATCATCATAGTTTTCCAAGCTACAGGAAAGGTAAAACAACCATCAGATGTCCAGAAACTGATCGAGTGCATGCATTCTGCCAAACACATATTAAAAAAACCACAAACTTGTTTATGAGTAATGCTAATGACTCCAGGCATTGTTTAAAGCAATTTACATTCAATTCTAACTTTACTGATCAGTTAAAAAAAAAAATCAACTTCAGAAATATTAATAAAATGCTAAAATTTCAAGGCAGCTCAGTTGCTGGCTTTATTTTTAACCTGTCTCCTCCCCCCACGACTGTTTGCCTAATTTTTGACCTATATTATTGAGTCTACATCTTTATCTAATTACTCCTTCATGTTAAATCAGTTGCTTCCCTCTTTAAGAGGCTTAGAAAATTATTTATGTGGTTTTATTATGGTTTCTGTAGTGACACATACACCCCATTTGCATCACCCTCGTTTCTGTGTTCAGAATCACAGAAACACAGAAGAGTTAGGGTTGGAAAGGACCTTAAGATCATCCTGTTCCAATCCCCGCGCCATGGGCAGGGACACCTCACACTAAACCATATCACCCAAGGCTCTGTCCAACCTGGCCTTGAACACCACCAGCGATGGAGCATTCACAACTTCCCTGGGCAACCCATTCCAGTGCCTCACCACCCTAACAGGAAAGAATTTCCTCCTTATATCCAATCTAAGCTTCCCCTGTTTAAGTTTTAACCCATTACCCCTTGTCCTATCACTACAGTCCCTAATGAAGAGTCCCTCCCCAGCATCCCTATAGGCCCCCTTCAGATACTGGAAGGCTGCTATGAGGTCTACACGCAGCCTTCTCTTCTCCAGGCTGAACAGCACCAACCTTCTCAGCCTGTCTTCATACAGCTCCAGTCCCCTGATCATCCTCGTGGCCCTCCTCTGGACTTGTTCCAATAGTTCCGCGTCCTTTTTATGTTGAGGACACCAGAACTGCACTCAATACTGCAGGTGAGGTCTCACAAGAGCAGAGTAGAGGGGCAGGATCACCTCCTTCGACCTGCTGGTCACACTCCTTTTGATGCAGCCCAGGATACGGTTGGCTTTCTGGGCTGCAAGCGCACACTGAAGCCGGCTCATGTTCATTTTCTCATCGACCAGCACCCCCAAGTCCTTCTCTGCAGGGCTGCTCTGAAACTTTTCTCTGCCCAATTTGTAGCTGTGCCTGGGATTGCTCCGACCCAGCTGTAGGACCTTGCACTTGGCATGGTTAAACTTCATAAGGTTGGCATCAGCCCACCTCACAAGTGTGTCAAGGTCCCTCTGGATGGCATTCCTTCCCTCCAGCGTATCAACCGAACCACACAGCTTGGTGTCATCGGCAAACTTGCTGAGGGCGCACTCAATCCCACTGTCCATGTCAGCGACAAAGACATCAAACAAGACTGGTTCTAACGCCGATCCCTGAGGGACACCACTCGTTACTGGTCACCAGCTGGACATTGAGCCATTGACCACAACTCTTTGCATGCGGCCATCCAGCCAGTTCTGTATCCACCGAGTAGTCCATCCATCAAATTGATGTCTCCCCAATTTAGAGACAAGGATGTCTTGCAGGACAGTGTCGAACGCTTTACACAAGTCCAGGTAGATGATGTCAACTGCCCTGCCCCTGTAGCCCCATCATAGAAGGCCACCAAATTGGTCAGGCAGGATTTCCCCTTAGTGAAGCCATGCAGGCTGTCACCAAGCACCTTGTTGATTTTCATGTGCCTTAGCATGCCTTCCAGGAGAATCTGCCCCAAGATTTTGCCAGGCAAAGAGGTGAGACTGACTGGTCTGTAGTTCCCTGGGTCATTCATTTTCCCCTTCTTGAAAATGGGGTTATATTTCCCTTTTTCCAGTCATTGGGAACTTCACCTGACTGCCATGATTTCTCAAATATAATGGACAGTGGCTTAGCAACTTCATTCGCCAGCTCCTTCAGGACCCATGGATGGATTTCATCAGCTCCCATGGACTTGTGCACGTTCAGGTTCTTAAGATGGTCTAGAACCAGATCCTCTCCTACAGTGGGCCTAAAGTCTTCATCTTCATAGTCCCTACGTCTGCCTTCCAAAACTTGGGTGGTGTGGTCAGAGCATTTGCCAGTGAAGACTGAGGCAACGAAGTCATTAAGAACCTCAGCCTTCTCCAAATCCAGGGTAGCCAGTTCTCCGGATAGCTTTCGGAGAGGGCCCACGTTGTCCCTAGTCTGTCTTTTATTCGCTATGTACCTATAGAATCCCATCCTGTTATCTTTAACATCCATAGCCAACTTTAAGTCTAACTGGGCCTTAGCTTTCCTAACCTGGTCCCTAGCTCCCCGGACAACATCCCTGTACTCTTCCCAGGCTGCCTGTCCTTCCTTCCACTTTTTACAAGCCTCTTTTTTCCCTCTCAAAGTTTCCTCAGCAGCTCCTTATCCATCCAAGGAGGTCCCTGGCCCTCCTGCTGCACTTCCTTCTAGTCAAGATGCAACATTCCTGAACTTGTAGCAGGTGATCCTTGAATATCAACCAACAGTCTTGGGACCCCCTGCCCTCTAAGGCTATATCCCATGGAACCTTACTAAGCAGGTTCCTGAAGGGGCCAAAGTCTGCTCTCTTGAAGTCCAGGGCAGTGAGCTTGCTGCATGCTCTTCTCACTGTCCCGAGGATCTCGAATTTGACCATCTCATGATGTAGTAACATAAGAAAAAGCACAGCCACATCAACAAACACAAGTTTGTTGTTGTTGTTCTGACAAACAACAAGAAGAGTCCTCATTTGTCAGAATTGTAAATATTATAAATTTTCATTCTCAAGAACAGCTTCATGTGAATCTTATTTCAGCTGAAGCAGCCCAGGATTATAGCAAAAATACTTTCCACTGCACACAGTTTTCCCTTTGTAGGTTTATTTAAAAATGTCTAGACTGCCCTCCATAGCAGCCACATACGATGTATGTGTGCTTGTTTTGAACAACCACAACCTACTTTGAGAGTATACTGTGAAAAGAGTTAGGCATCAGGGCCCTAGAAACACCACTTGATACTGTGCTGGTCCATCTTCCATCAGCTTGCACACAAAGAGTGACAGCACACGGCCTGTAAACACCCTAGGATGCTAGTCACATTTCCAGTGTTCCTCTTTCCAGGTAAAAACCCTCACTGTTAATGGCTGTAATAATCATTTGGAGACATGCAAAGACTTACTAATACAAGGAATTTCAGGAAAGCAGAAGATTAATCTGCTCATCAAAAGAGGCACACTGCATCTTGCTCTCTGCGCTCTGCAGAGCTACCTTGGCAAAAGGGTAACAGGACACTTTTGCCCCCATTCAGTTTAAGCAGCTACTTCTGACTCAAGCTTGAAAACTGCACATGAAGGCCTTCTCCTGAGTAGGACAGCTACCCAAGTGTACTCTGACACCTGCAGTTACCAAGTTACTATACAAGGTCCAAATTACTTCTTCTGCAGAGAAGATAAAAGGATGGCATTCTTAAATACAGAATCACTAGTGGGTCATCTTCATTAAAGACACACTAATGAATACACGCTTAATCATAAAATAATGAAGAGCTGCCTTTAAAAGGTAGCCACATCCACAGCAGAACCCTGACTTCTCCAGTTTTAATTGTTTAACACTTGATTAATATTAATCTTCCTTCCTACTTGCTTAGATATTAAAGGACATTTCAAGTGCTACGCATCATGATTTAGGAGGTCTTAAGTCAACTTTGAATTTCCCCAAGTGTACTTGTAAGTGTAGGTGGAATAGGAATACAGAGTATGTTTTCTTTGCCATACCCACAACATAAAATTCATTAAAGAATATATTTGCAATTTGGCTTTTTTTCCCTAAAACCCAGCAATATCAACTAGTGTTTGGATAAGGTTACCGTCCTGTTAACATTGTGCTGAAAGCTTAACTTACACAGTGCTTTCAACTTAAAGTGCCTTTGTAAAGTGGACCTGCAAAATGCCTTGAAATCACATGCGATCCTACTAGCTAAGTCTATGGAAGACTTCTATTTTATGTTGCAATGTAAGATTAGACCTTTTGTTTCAAAACTTTTAAGAGTTTTCTACACTAGCCATAACACTGCTTATCATTAAAGTTTTTATAATTGCAAAACAGCCATTTATGAAAATGCTATAGGGAGCAAAGGAAAAAGTAGGAAGAAAAAGCAAAGACATAAGGATTTGCAATACATAAGCTTCAGCCACTGTTCAGTTCTTTCAATTACTTTGTGTTCTGGTTTCAGCTGGGATACAGTTACTTTTTTTGTAGCAGCTGCTGCAGAGTTGTGTTTTAGCTTTAATCTGAGAATAATGCTCATAACACATCAATGTTTTAGTTGTTCTTAAGTAGCTCTTACCCCAGTCAAGGAGTTCTTAGTCTCTCCTGCTCTGCCAGTGAGGAGGTTCCAAAGGGTTATTCCATACCACAGCACACCAATATATAAACTGGGGGGAGTAACCCAAAAGGGAAGGATCACTGCTCAAGCTGGGCATTGGTCAGTGGGTGGTGAACAATTGTGTTGTGCATCACTTGAATTTTCTTCCCCTCTTTTTCCTATCATTGCAGTATTTTATTTTATTTCAATTATTGAACTGCTCTTTTCTCAAGCAGTGTGTTTTACCTTTTTCTGACTCTCCTCCCATCCCCCTGTGAGTAAGCAAGCAGCTGTGTAGTACTGAGTTGCCAACTGGGGTTAAATTACCACCTCCACAAACAAGGGCTTAAGGCATAGGATTTGGGGGTTTTGCTACCTATATTAAATCTTTCCCCAAAGTTGATCAATGTACAAAACTCAAAAAAAAAACCAAACAAATACAATGCATAAGAGGTCCCCTGAGGTTTATTAATAGTTCAGCAGATCTCTTTTTCACTTGACTGTACCTGCACTGAACATCTACCATGATCTTGAACCTTTTGTTGCCCTACTGTGCAGGGTATGCAATGTTTCACAGACAAAAAGCATTTGCCACTTTGGGACTGCAAGACATGGAGTACCAATTACTTCTGCCAGAAGGTAACAGGACAGTGAAATAGAGCACAGCAAGAAAGCTGCTTTCATTCTCTCACATGACCTAATGTAAGCATCTGGAGAACTGAGAACGGAGGACAAGCATGACTATCCTTGGAAGAGGACTTCATAGGAACAAACCAAATCAAACAAGAAAACTATGAGACTGGAACAGAGGCAGGCTGGAAAAGGCTTTTAAAATTTGTTAGATGGCACAACACATATTAAGAGCTGAACACAGGATTTTCAAGTCTCAACCATTTTCTTCTATAACAGCAACTGATGGCAATTAAAATCCATCTAGCAGTTAATCCACTACTACTCCCAATTGCAACAACACCTACTTTTCTTGACTCAAACTAGAGAAGTTGAAACTTTTCTAAGAGTTTGTACACAGAAGAGCACAGTTACTGTGATGGGATTTATTTCCATTTGCTTTCTGAAAGAATTTTGGGAAATATTAGAAGTTGCAAGGTCAGGAACTCCAAAGTTCAGCGCTAAATAGTCAACTATTTAACTGACTGCTCAAAGAAATTGCTGCTTTAGGTCACTTTCCTTTTACTAAGTCTATCCCATAGGATGAATATGCTTTGGGAATTAAGTAGGGTTTTATAAAGAGCATTTGTCTGCAACAAAAGAGGTCTGCTGCTTAATCTCAGAGGCACCAAATGAACAAATGTTGCCCTGGAGAACAGGATCCTCTTGTCCTCTGCTATCCAAACTTGCGAATGATGGCAGGCACATCATTTAAACCAAGTATTTCACCAGGCAGCATCAATCAATCTCTGGTTCTCCACTTGACTTAGCAGAAACCTGAAGTCAGAAGTGCAGAAAATTTGAACTACAAATGAGGTCGAGATGCTGATGTTCCGAACATATATCCTGGAGGAGGAACACTGGGAAGATGGGAATCAGAGCTTAGCCTTAAAAAAAATGACAAGAAAATCAGACAGTTCATCCCTTAATACATTTCCATTCTGCCCTCCTTCAGTTTCATTTCTCTTCCTTAGGCTTTCCCGCAGCTTTTATAAGATTTATTTTCTCCCTCCCTCATTCTTTCCAAAGTTTGTATGTGTCTCAGTTCAGCTATAAATTAATTTACAGAAATGAATTATCCTCATCCTCATAAGGGAAGTACAAAGATAACAATTACTAGCATTTTATGGGGTGGTGGTGGCGAATAATTACTATTACAAAATAAATAATTTTGGTCCTGCAGTAGGATCTCCAATAGTACTTTTAAGGAAAAGCCTTCACAAAACCAATGCTAATAGCAAATCTAAATGTCTGTGTGAAGCTAATGGTCTTCTGATCATACCCGCAAAATAATTCATTCACAGTAAAGACTGAAAACATGTTTTGTCCTGACATTATCCTTCTTGAGTTTACTAATTGTTGTTCTTTTCATTTGCATGTCAGAATATTACTTCAAGTCTAATGCTTTCTGCTTGCAAATGACAATCAAACTGAATCAAGATTCAAAAATCAAACAGATAAAAAATTACAGCTCTATAGTAAAGAACTAACACCAAAAAAGATACCACCACGCTATTGTCCACTGATCCTTCCCCTTTTCTCCTCCCATCAAATGTATAAGAAAAACAGTAAGTAGCTGAGACATTTTCAACCATATTATTCAAAGATTTAAGTAATTTAGGGACAAAAATATTGAAACCAATATATTGGAAGGGTACCTCAAAACATGTATGGAATTATGAAATGTGGTAGGTAACATTGTACAAATATACAGGACAAATGTTTTAAAATATTGCAAGTCAAAAGATAAATTCATATAGGGAAGTAAAACCAAATCTTTTAAAAATGTCTGATATTGATAAAGTATTGCAATACTGAAGTTAAAACATTGATTTAGACTTTAAAAGAAAGCTTAAATTCTGAAATTTAGCTACATTAGCACAACTCAAAGCAGATACTCAGACTGGGAGCTACAGTTTATGTAGCACAAGTTACTGTTGAGCAAAGAAGGCAACATCTGTGTTCTAAGTCTGAAAAAAACTAATGTTAAAAGAGAAGATTAAAAAAAAAAACAACAAAAATTGGCAAAAAAAAACCCAAACTGAATTACACATTAGAGAAAGAAAAGAAAAAAATAAAAGAACATTCCCTTAACCTAGATCTGTGGAATGGGCTGGGATTTGTTTTCTTGCACACACCATCGTCTGTGGCAAACAGTATAAGAAAATGATCTGCATCACCATTAATTTAATGCCAACACAAAAAAGCAAGTCTTAATCACCGAAGAGATTATTTTTTACCTCATTTTTGTATACTGTCAAAGACTGAGTTCCTAGTCCATGAGCTGGCCACTAAGATGCTAGCATAATACAGGTAAATGTATTGCACTTAAAGATCGCAATAAACACTAAAGCTGAAAACCCCCCAAACCCCAAAATCTCATACTTCCATTCTCAACGGTTTTAAACCATGTGTGAACATTATGCACACTAACAGGAAATATTGAATCTTCTCTGCATTTTACATCAAAGAAAATTGTTTTCAGAAGGGAGAGACTTTACACAGCATGCATTTTCCATTTCAGCCTTAGACTGCTGAAAAAGTAGTGTGAAAAGTACTTTCAAATAAACTACTGAATGAAAAAGAACTATAAAACCCTGCCATATCAATTTGGAAGAAAAGAGATACCTCAGTAACAGTTTGAGATTGGGACTATTATTACTAAGTCCTGTCTGAAAATCAGAATTAAAACATAGTATAGATGATCTTCTGGAGATGCTCAAGTTATAAATAAGTTTATTATAAAGAGACTGTTTCTCATGACACCTTTTAACCAAGCCATGGATCCAGGACACTCCCTGGTAACATTCATAGCAGAAAGCAAGCTATACTTCAACCCATTAAAACAGTAATAGCAACTGAAATTGAGTAATTAACCTATGAAATAACTTGTAACGCTTACAGAATTTCAACAGATGTGGTTTGAGGGGTGTTAGGGAAAGATTGTTTCAATACCTTGTCTTCCCTCATCATTGGTAAACAAACCAGCATCACTGCTGCTCAGACTGCTGGATTCACTGTAATAAGAAAAAGAGAGAACACAGATCAAAAGAACAATTGATCTTTCAGTCGTAAAATTTTAAGGAGACAAGGCTGTGTTCAGATTGAACTTAAGCCCAACAGAGATCGGAAAGAAAATAGGATTTTCTCTTTTTTTTTTTTTTTTTTAATCAAACTGCAAATATCTCAGTTCCATTAACTACAAAGCATATTATTTTTGGCACATAAAACCATGGGAATCTAATGGTACCCTGACAGGAAGCCAGATGTGTCAGTACCTTGTTGCAGTCGCAATTGATGCATTTTATTATCTGCTTCCATCAAATGCTCACCACTCCCTTCTTATGCTGTGCAATTCAGCTTGATCCTGGAACACCACTGCTCAATAAACCAGGAAAAGTCTCAATCAAAAGCAGCCTAAGCCTTCCATCAGCACTTGAAATATAAGCGTCTGAAAATCAGATTACCTTTCTGAACACCATTTGCAAATATTCTGGAAAAGACATTGCTTAAGGTTTAACAACATACTGCTTGGGGAGAAAGACAAAAGGTGTTAATAAAGGTGGCCAATTACATCAAAATACAGGTCACCCTGAAGAAAAGAGTTAACGATCAATGATCATTTGCTGTAGACACATTGTTACAAACAATATCTCACATGTGTATTTAAATAACATTTTAATTGCACAATAATTTTTACTGAAGGAGCAGCCAGTTCATGAAAACAGAACCAAGTGAAATTGCCAAAGTTGCACAGAACAGTATTTTGGGTTTGGGTTGTTTGGGTTTTGTTGGGGTTTTGTTTTGTTTTTGGTGGGGGGGGCAGAGGGGTTATGGAGGGTGGGTGATGTTTGTTTGGTTTTGTGGTTTGTTTTGTTTTGCTTGTTTTTAAAATCAAACCATAACAGTGGCATATCTAAGGCAGCCAGTGTTCATTCTCCTCAGACCAGAGTCAAACAGGGCAGGGATTACAGCAGAACGAATTTCTATATGGCAGTCATTTCACTGAAGACATTCAAAACCTCTGGAATACTCAAGTACATGAATGCTGTTATGATGGAATTTATTTCCAGTTTTAATATACTTTTGCACTGTACGTTGCTAATTACTTTGCTTTGTAATGAGAATTCCACTCCTAAAAAGAGACTTCCAGGAAAAAGCAAGAAAGATTTCTTTTAGTCCCATAAACCAGTATATGCAAGCAAAAATTTGGAAGGGACAGCTCTGTTCTCCAAAAAGCTTTCACAGCTTTACTTATACATTTCTGGAAGCAAAGAAAAAAATATCTTTTATTATTACTTATTATTAATAGCACACTGTCTCATACATTAGTTTCATATTGTGACCTTTGTTTACTAACCAAGCCTGTCCCCAAGAGCTGACACTCACTGTGCTCACACTGACTGGTGAGTGTCACTTGAGCTTTACTGCTGCTCTTTTCAAAATGGGCAATTGAGATTTTTCCTCCTTTAGTCACTTAAACACAAACAATTGCCACAGCCTGAGGAATTAAGTATCATCCAGAACTCCATGAATTGCCAAATCTGCCTGAAAGTGGCCAAGAACTAAGCACTGAGGATAAGAAGAATGAGCAAAGGACAGGCTCTGACCATGAAAATCTCATTTCCAGTGCTCAAAACCAGCCTCATGGTAATTCATCTTTGGGATCATTTAGATGCTGACATTTTAAGAGCTTGAAGACTCCTATTCCTGAATGATGCACTTAAAACCAGTTATTGTGGTGTTTGAACACACACAGATAAAAGACTGCAGAAGTGCCATTTAGCATTTTTAATGTGCACTTCAAATGTGTTAAGTTACTTTAAAGTAATTTCATGCATACACTTAAAACTTGCCCTCAGCAGTTTTAGAACCTAATTTAACTCCCACCAACAGTTGATTTTGGTTTGTTTTTAAAAACCAAACTTCTAAAAAATTAATCCTTTATTTTTTATTAAAATTACTGAACTGTATGCACACAAATGTACAAAATTCAAGCAGATTTGTATACTTCATATTTTTCCTTTTTCGTGAAGTGTTGAAGCATGAGTCTTATCCAAGATGCTTTGTTAGCTCTCTGTATCTCATGCAACCTTACAAAACCCATGTTCCCTTTTAAAACCTCAGCTTTTACTTTTAGAATGTACTTTTAGGAGCAATGTTTGCTAGTTGTTTCCAATTCTTCTGGCTAAATGATCACAAACAATAGAGGAAAGGTTGCATTTAAGTAAAGTTAGCTAAAATGGAGCTAAACTAATTCACACACAAAATATCCAGTAGGCACCCAAGAGGCTTAGACATGGTGGATTTCTAAGCACATTAAAAAAACTCAAATTTTCTAATTCAATGGTTTCCAAAACTTTTGGTACCAATGACCACTGCAAGAAATTCAGTAGAATGACAGACCATCACTCAACCACATGCATGAGCAGAAAGCATTGTGAAGATAAGAATGGTTTTAAAGGCCATTTATCAGGGCCAGAGACAAACATTTGAAGCATGATTTGAAAATGAGCAGCTTCTGGGGTAACAAAACATTAAACATTTGGAAGAGGAATTTTTAAATCAGTAACTTTGTTTCGGTGAAAAATAAATAAATAGTCAGAGTGAGGTGGAAGTAGCACAGTTTGGAGACTCTATAAGAGGACTTTTGATTGAGCACTTTCTGTCCACCCAAAAATTAGCTATAAAAGTTCAGTTAGAGAACTGATACTCTTGTAGCATAGCAGAAATCTTATACATTGTGACAGGGCTATGGATGTATTATAAACTATGCAATGCTTCCTAGCACCAAGGAAATGTTTAGCCGTCTTTACAGGAACTTTTTGGGGGGAACAGACTCCCAGAGTCAAATAAGAGGAAACTTTTCTAAAGGCTTCCTGACACCACACAGTCCTATCTTGTATATCCAAGGGAGATGCCTGAAGTTACATTAGCTGCCCTGAAGGACTGCTTCTGCTCTAGTAATTAAAGCATCAGAAACAATCTTGAAGACTCATGATTTATTCAGCTTTCAGCTTATTGTTTGCAGGTGAGAGACAACACTAGGATGTAATAGTAAGGCTTAGAACTTCTCTGACAATAACTGGAGTTAGTCGCTTACCAGCACTGCTCTTATGACAGTAATTAATCTGTTTGCACTGGTCAAAACCCCAGGATACTCTCTGCATCTCAATCTACCTCTCCAGCAAGGAAAACACTTAACAGTTTATAGATAAAACGCTTACAAACAGCCAGGGACACTACTGTAACAAGCAACTGACCAAAATTATCTGTTTTCATATGAGCCTTTCTTGTTGACAGTTCTGCATTCAGAACAGGCACATGGAATAAACATAATCAAGCTTAGCAGGCCCTGCAGGTAAGGCGGAAAAATGACTTACACCTTCCTGCGTTGTCAAAACAGTACTTTGGAAACAATTACCATTGTAGTATGACTGCTGTCTGGAATGGATGGATGAGATGTACTGCCAAAGGGTCATCATTCCCCCATTTTTCTAATGGTAAGCTCAGGTGTTTCTGAACTGTAAATTGGTTTTTGCATTTTGTAAATGATATATACCCTTGGCAACCTGCAGCCTTTTTATGCCCATGACACATAAGAACATACTGCCTAAATGGTGACTAAACACTGACAGCCTTTCTGATGAATAGAGATAACAATCAAGGCACCAAAGTCTAGAAATTGGAAAACCAATTTTTGTCCGAGAACTGTCATCAGTTAAAATACTCAGAGAAAACATATTAATCATTTGTATATTCTGTCATTCTTAATCTTGAGAAACAATTAGAATGTATTATTTAAAGAACCTGCTTTCTTGGTTATTCCTCTGCTACATGACATACTATTTTACACTGAATTCCTTAACCAGAGCAACTCATATGTATGAAATATAGTACACTTAAAGAGTAATTTGTTAAAACAGATACTACTGATGCTAGCATTTTCCCTTTGGAATGCAAGAAAAATACAAAGATTACCAATACGAGAAACAAATAATAAAAGCAAATATTATCCAAAGTTTCTGTAAAAAGGAAGAGAAAAAATAACCTGTCACTCATGTTCTCATCTGAGCCTTTTTGCTCCTCATACTCCATTTTGTCCTTATTTGCTTGGGTCACTTCTTCACTTTCTATAACTACTCCTTCATCCAAGACTTCTGGTCCTTGTCGAGCTGCTGCTACTTTTCTTTTTTTCACTTTGCTCTTGGAGAACTCTTGGTGTTGGTATGATTTATTGTTATTGTCCATTTCTTGATCTCTGCTGTTATCCTGCTGTTGAGTTATTGTCAGTGCATTAGAGACTTCTGATGGCAGATCTATTGCCATCCGTTTTACCTTTCTTCTTCTGCGCAAAATTCTGTTTCCTAAACTGTCGACAGCTAAATCTGGTTCATGCCACAGAGGCCTTTTGCCTCTAATGTTATTTAAGTTTGAGGAAGGCCTGCGCTTAGCAACCAACAACTGGTCATCAGAGTCACTGTGGTCTTTCTTATTAGCATGATTCTCCCTGTAGTCTTTGTTTGATTCCTCTAAACTGGAATCAGAACCTTCGCTTAAGCAGTGGCCAGTCTCCCAGGGATGATGGGTGGTAAATGAACGCCTTTTGCGTCCCCTCCTTTTCCTTGCCTGACGCTTGAGAAGACAAGACACACTTCGAGAATGATCTCCAGTATCAGCAAAACCTCCTCGTGCTTGCTCTGAACTTTCTTCCAGTGCTGAGACTAGATCGTGAACCAGCTCCTCCATCGTCCTACTGAAATGCCTACATATTTCAAGGGAAAAAGCACACAAGAAAATATCAAATTAATCTGAAGTGTTAAGCATAAACTGTAACACTTTTACCAGCCAAAATCATTATAGTCACTTTCAGTAAGGTAGTCCTAAATAGCCATCCTACAAAGATTAGTTTTTCTGCTGAGAGACAAAACCTTGCTGACCAATCCTATGTAATTTGCAACACAACAGCATACATCCTTTTTCAGATAGCATTCCACACACATTTCTGGCTTGAAAGAAGGGGAGATAGGGGGAAGGTATCCTCAGCTCGTGTTTGACCTCGCTATTATTGTTTGGTTTCAATTCACCTCATCACATTTGTATGGTCTTTAGGGATTCTGCACGGCAAGAGCATCAACAAAGACCATTCACTCTAACTGCAGGTAGCGAGCACATTTCAAATGTGTTAATGGAAAATGGGATACATAATATTCTTCCTTGACAGCAGATTTGGGAGTTCTCTTTAAAATTTGTCATTATGATAAAATATTTTTAAGAATAATTATGTCTCAATGCTGCCTAAACGCCAAAATGCAGTTAAGACAGTAATTATTTGATAATATATGACTCTTTCATAGTGACTAATTCTGATATCTGTTTCTTTTAAAATATTGATTCAGTGGAGGGATATTAAGTGGAAACAATACCCTGCTAGAGGGAATTCCAGAGTATTACATACAAAGTTTCCCATCACATATAGGCACCTACGTGACAAAATTACCTGATTGTGCAAGGAAAAGTATCACCGAACACACAGTGTCTAAGGCCTTATCCTTTTTTTGCTCTTTACTCCTCAAATTTCACTAGCATTTAGCATGACTTTGACCCTGTAATGCTTCAGCAAGTTCACCCATGCATTACATGAACATAATTACAAAAAGAAAACATTAAGAGATCACTGCTCAATTCTAATCATTCTCTGAAGGCTGTGAACCTCCTCTGTGAACACAGCAACCAGATTCTCACACCAAAGCATCAGAAGATCCCTTTCACTGAGGTAAAGCAAGGAGTAACATTCACCCTCTTTATTACATTACATCAACTGATAAAAGTGGAAGACATTCAGTAAATTATGTAGAGGATGCTTAAAAGCAAGACTGTTCACTTTATTTTACAACAGAAATTGATGGATGAAGAGGAATTGGAGATGTGGAGAAAATCTGAATACGTAGCACACGGGGTCACCTCTCTCACTTATCACAAATGCCAGTGCTAAAGGTACTTAATGGTGAATGGACACTCACTACCTTAAACTACACAAGTTTTGAATATCATTGGGGGAAATGAAGAGCATGTTTAAGATGAAGTCCAAGCTGATTGTTAAATATCTTACCTGAAGATATTCAGAAAAACTTACTGTAAACCTTCCAATTGCAGATGCACAGAGAGTGGTAGAAACACAAGCTCATTCTGAATTCCTGAAACTACTGTGTCATTTGCATTTATTTCTCATACCTCTTTCTCCATCCTGCTGTAATCTCTAGTCCTATTACTCCCTATTAACCTAACATTCCCTTTGGCTCTTAGTATAGCACAATCATCGTATCTAGTAAGAGCTGAGACAGCTCTGGAAAAATGCTACATTTTACCCTTAATCCATTTGGTTCATAAGATCAAAACCTCCATAATCACACAGAAGTATTTCTCACAGGCAAGAGAAGCAACACAGGAGGAAAAGCATTCCAAATGAAGCAATGATTTTCTGAAAAGTCAGGAAAAAAGTGGAAGGCAATTAAGTAAGGAATTACTTTGAGACATAGAATCATAGAATGGTTTGGGTTGGAAAGGACTTTAAGATCATCTACTTCCAGCCCCCTGCCATGGATAGGGGCACCGCACACCAGACCATGTCACCCAAGGCTCTATCCAACCTGGCCTTGAACACTGCCAGGGATGGGGCATTTACCACATGTGGCATAACAGTGATTTCAAACTAATTCTTCCTTCAAGTTTTCAAAGTTTCAATTACTGCAGAGAGGTCTGCAGAGTGCGGGGCATTGGTCAGGGTTTTGCTTGAGTTTTTTGATTGTGTAGTAGGAATTTCAACCACCAGGAGATATAAGTGCAGCTATATTTGTATAGGGTTTCTACACACAATGCTTAGATATATTAACCCATGTTTTTCAGTAGCTGTAACTGCACAACTAGTCCCTTTAGCCTTATTGTTAAACATCTATGAAGACAACTATCCTCACAAGTGCTCTTATCAGAAATGAGATGCCCTTGAGATTTAAGGGGCTTTCCAATACTGCAGCACTAATATAATAGGAGCTGTAAGGCTTGAACAGGCAAACTCTATTTGGGTTAACGAGACATCAAGTCTCCCAGCTGCCTGTCCAGCCCTTCTGGCACAGACTTTTGCACTGACAGTGAAGTCACAGTAGTGGAGGTACACCAAAACCTCAACTAGTGGGCTTAAACATACATTTAGTTTTTGAAACAAACAGGTTTCTGCTCACTTGCCAGAATATGAACTAGCATATATAATCTCCCGGAGCACAAAGTAAGAGGGAGGGGAAGACAGGAACACTAATCGCTTACACCACAGTTTATGGTTAATTCATTCAATTTAGTATCCTTAATCCATATGGATAACTATCACTAAAATCAATGTAGCTCCTACAGTGGACACACCAGCTTACTCGAGGTAACAGTCTAAGTATGGGGCTAGAGTTGCCTTAGTTCTATGAAATACTTCAAGATCAAACACAAACTATCCAGCTTGGATTTATATATCCAACCTAAACTTGCCTTCAAATCCTCCCAAAATGTCGTCAATACAGATAGTCCAGACCAAAGATGAAACTCAAGAAGAGTAAATACCCTGAAGTAATGAGATAACATGATTCTTAAAACGCCCTGAGCAGTAAAGCACTTAATTTCCATTAGACAAGAACTTTGAATTTTATGCACTCCTGCAATTAATCTGTCCTAGTGAATATCAGGTCTCTTCATTGCAGCTCCTGAACTAAGATCTATACAGGGCAGCAACCTCGTTCACACTAAAAATGACACCCATAGTCTCATATATAACATAGAATCATAGAACAGCTAGAGTTCGAAAGGACCTTAAGATCATCTAGTCCCAACCTCCCTGCCATGGGCACGGACACCTCACACTAAACCATGTTACCCAAGGCTCTATCCAATCTGGCCCTGAACACCGCCAGCGATGGAGCATTCACAACATACTTGGGCAACCCCATCCAGTGCCTCACCACCCTTACAGTAAAGAATTTCCTCCTTATATCCAATCTAAACTTTACCTTTAACTTTTAACCCATTACCCCTTGTCCTGTCACTACAGTCCCTAATGAAGAGTCCCTCCCCAGCATCCTTATAGGTCCCCTTCAGATACTGGAAGGCTGCTATGAGGTCTCCACGCAGCCTTCTCTTCTCCAGAGACTGTTCCAACATGTCCTTTCATGTTGAGGACACCAGAACTGCACACAATACTGCAGGTGAGGTCTCACAAGAGCAGAGTAGAGGGGCAGGATCACCTCCTTGGACCTGCTGGTCACGCTCCTTTTGATGCAGCCCAGGATATGGTTGACTTTCTCGGCTGCAAGCACACACTGAAGCTGGCTCATGTTAAGTTTCTCACTGACCAAACCCTCAGGTCTTTCTCTGCAGGGCTGCTCTGAATCTCTTCTCTGCCCAACCTGTAGCTGTGCATGGGATTGCTCCCACCCAGCTGTAGGACCTTGCACTTGGCATGGTTAAAGCATCAGCCCACCTTACAAGCCTGTCAAGGTCCCTCTGGATGCCATTCCTTCCCTCCAGCAGATCAACCAAACCACACAGCTTGGTGTCATTGGCAAACTTGCTGAGGGCGCACTCAATCCCACTGTCCATGTCAGCGACAGAGATGTTGAACAAACCGGTTCCAACGCCGATCCCTGAGGGACACTACCGATTACTGGTCTCCAGCTGGATACTGAGCCATTGACCACAACTCTTTGTGTGCGGCCATCCAGCCAGTTCTTTATCCACCCAGTGGTCCACCCATCAAATTCATGTCTCTCCAATTTAGAGACAAGGATGTCATGCAGGACAGTCTCTAACCCTTTGCACAAGTCCAGGTAGATGATGTCAGCTGCTCTACCCCTATCCATCAGTTCCGTAGCCCCATCACAGAAGGCCACCAAATTGGTCAGGCAGGATTTTCCCTTAGTGAAGCCATGCTGGCTGTCACCAAGCACCTTGCTGATTTTCATGTGCCTTAGCATGCCTCCCGGGAGAATCTGCTCCAAGATTTTGCCAGGCACATAGGTCAGACTGACTGGTCTGTAGTTCCCTGGGTCATCCATCTTCCCCTTCTGAAAATGGGGTTATATTTCCCTTTTTCCAGTCATCAGGAACTTCACCTGACTGCCATGATTGAACTGTATGTATACATAACTGTACCCTAATTGCATTACCTCTTAAAGCAGATAAATCAATATTTTAGTTACTTCAACATATGTTTCCTTACGATGATTATGAAAATTACTTGATCAGCTGGGACAGTGGAAACTCTTTTGTAATAGATTGTGAAAACAATACACATACTACTTCAGCTTTTGATTCACATTGCATTTTCAACATGCCAGTGATCCACACTAAATCTCCTTCTGAATAGCCAAGAAACCTCTTACGATTAATTTAACTGGATCAATCATTTCTCTTGCTATAATTGAAGAAAAAAAATGGCAACAGCAACATCTAGAACAGTTAATCTGAAATCTGTCTCGAAAATCAGGAGTGTATTTCTATTTCAGCATTATTTATCAAACTCACTTTTGCAACTTTCTCCATTGTTTACAACCAGCTTGTATTCCAAACCTATGAAGTCATTTAAATCACTGCTGCAGATGTTTCTGTAACAAAAATATTTGCTTTTGAAAAATAACCACAAGAAGCATTAAAGGTATTACTGGGGAGTATCAATTGCATACAGTAAGATGAGCAACTTCAAAGGTTGTAATAAGGAATGTAGAACAACATATTGAGGTACATAAAATATTGAGCTGTAGTTTAGCATGACTCACGTAAGGCTATAAAAGTGCTTTTACAGCAACAGCCCACAGCTAGCAATAAACTCCAATGTCTTTACTAGAAGATTCTACTTTACTATAAGAAAACCTAGTTTGCCTACACTGACCTTTACATTTATATGAAGTAATTTTTCACGCAGTTTAAAGGGTGACCCATTCCCCCTCTAACCCTTACCAGAACAGACCCTAACAGTATTGCTGCAGGCAGCAGTGTAACTGTCCTCTCCTGCTCCAAAACAGTTCATGCAGTTTGTGTTCAATATGATTAGTATTGAAACTCCTAATGAA
This sequence comes from Pezoporus flaviventris, assembly GCF_033815535.1. NCBI lineage: Eukaryota > Metazoa > Chordata > Aves > Psittaciformes > Psittacidae > Pezoporus > Pezoporus flaviventris. The sequence continues at coordinate 1,098,416 of NW_026892631.1, forward strand.
AATAATGGGCAGTTCCTTTTCTAGTGACAGTCAAGTACCATTTTAATTCACTTCCCACCTAAAGCATGAAAAAATGCAGAGCTGACTACGCATGAAATATTTAACAAACACCCACCGACAAGAAAGCTAATTTAGTCACACAACTCGTATAGAGGCAGTACCTTTTACTAAACCAAGAGCTGCATTTACATTTACTTCCTAGTTCTAAACCTTTTCCTGCTAAATACATATGGGGTTTATTGCAGCTAAAGTTCTGCTGCATCTGTATCTCATCACTTCCGAGAAGAGCCATGATCTTTGCTGCCTTCACAATCCACACTGCTCACAAGTGAAGAGCACAAGAAGAAAACCAAGTAGTTCCTTGCACATTGGGATTATAAACCCGACTTCCCCATATCTTTTCCCATACAGATTCTCTGATGCCTTGTAACATGTCTGTATTCAGTGTATCTTTATCTTCTGACAGGCACTAATTTGAATCCCATTTCTCCACCTCAGAAGTTATTTTCACAAAGCCTTAGAATCACTACTTTTGAGACCTCTGCTGTCATCAAACAGCTATCACCAAGAGGAGGACACAAAGCATCCATTTCCACATCCACATGTATTTATGTCCTTAGGCACTGGACAACCAGGTACACAGACCTACACAGTGGCCCAAAAGCCTTCGACCCATTGCTGAGGGGCATAACAGCGCGCTATCAAAAAACCCCTTATTCTTCCACTTCTGAGGAACCTGCCCAGTGCTTCCTGTAAAGGCTAACAGGAATTTGAGGAATAGGTGGAATTTTATTAACTGATCATGCCACTGATCCCCTAAAAATCAGGGACAGACAAAGTTGCAATAATTTGATTTTTCTACAACTGCTGCTTATTTAAGAAGGCAGAACAATAAATACTATCAGGTCTACTCAACAGTGAAAGCATGTTCAGTACAGAGCAATGGTATAGTATACAGTCAGGAAGAGGCTGCCATGAACCTCATTTACTAAAGGTCTAACACAAATTAATTGGTCAGCTAGAAATGAGTTTTGCAGCAGTTTCTCATAGAGGTAGCAATTCTTGCGATCCCATTGCTGCCATTTCTTGATATGCTTGCCCTTTGCAGAAGTATGACTTCATTAAACTTCAAGGTGGTGAAACACACAAACTGTTAAAGTGTCAATGTCATTATCAAAAGAATCAAAGTGCCCAGGAAGAACTCAAATGCAAACTATTACTAAACTGTCACAATATATAAATTCAAAACATTCAGAGGAGTTTTATCACCAAAGGTGAACACTTACTCTGGGGCTGTCCTTAATCTACACACTTCTTCAGGGTCTTCATGTTTTTAAAAAACACAAGTTCTTAACTGTCTACATCAAGCACTAGACATCAAATAAAATATTTTCCTCACTCAAATGGGTTTTCTTTAACAGGCAGCTTCTGAAATAGATGATGTATAAGACAGGGTCCTAAGGAGCAGTCAGATTTTTAACAGTTCTTCAGAACTTCTAAACTAATAGTCCTATAGATAAGACCTCAATAATTCTCTCTGCACTGAATTGCGCCAGGCAGCGTAATTGCAGAAGCAAAATTAATACTGTCTGATGACAATGACAGAAGAATAGGCCAAATTTTCACACCTTGTGCTGATGAACACTATTTCTACATCCTCTGAATGAAATTATTTTATGTGGAAACAAACCAGTAAAATTTAAAGACAAATGACAGGTTGAGTATGCAATGAAAACTTCCTCTAAGTACAGATACAAGTTTGGAATGTCTTCTGCAATGTGCCTACTGTATGCAGCATTAGTACTAAAATAAAAATACTTCTACCACTACAGAATATCACATTCTCTGAAGCGTTCTGAACTACATCCACAAAAGCAAAGTTACACTTATGCTGGGCAAATTTGCATGCCAAGCAATACTAGCATATTTCTAACAAATACACATCAGCTGGGCAAACAAAATCCCTCTCTGAAAGCTTTCCTATTTAGCAAAAGATAAAGCAGCACAGCACCAAAATACAGTACAAAAGTGGCAGTAGCAGCAGAAGTGCAGGGAAAAAAATGGAGTTTCTTATGTAAGAAAATGAAGTACTAAGGCTTTCTTTTCCTCTTCTTGCCCATCCCCAGAAAATAAACAAACCCACTTATATTAAAAAACAAATCTATTGCAGATGTGGGAACTCTACCAGCAGGTATCTGTATGATAATACAGCCTCGAAACAAAGCCTCAAGTCCTCAAATTATCAACACTCAAGAAATAACCACAAACAAACCCCTACAATGCTCCTCCCCACTTCCATTAAGGAAAGTGAAATTGACAAGAAGTTACACACATCGGTCCATACTATGTAAGCACAAGATGGCAACGTTTCATGAAGGAAATTGAAGGCTTCCTGGCTGGCCGTTTGGGACACCTGGTTTTCATCAAGTCTCTCCACTATCAGTCTTTATAGCTCCATGGCCTGTTAACAAAACTCACTTCTCTCTTTTTCTGTCCTGTTAATCAGCATCTCCTCAGCTCCACAATAAAACCACTATGGCCTCTGGGGTCACTATGCTATGAATTACATAAACCAGTCAATCTGTTAACTCCACCGCAGGAGCATCACCCCATCTTTTCCTTGCTCACTGTCTAGAGCTACACTTGTTGATTCCTGGTTTGGAACAACATAGCTTCGGAGCAGCAACACCACCTGACTGGGTGTTTCTGCAGGATACACTGCAAAGGGTTTAGTCCTCAGAGGGTCTACATCGATCGGAGCAACCCAAACACACAGACAAAACTCGCCAAGTTTCAATCCATCGTTTACCTGCTGCTCCTTTATTAGCAAGGAGGCGGAAGTTCCTCCTTCCAGCACATTGCTCACCTATAACCACGGCGAACCACCCGTGCCCGGCCTCCAACGCCTCTGACCCGGTGAGGAAAACACCAGCGTCTCCCCCCCGCGTTAACGGGCAGCGGCGAGGGCGCAGGGCGGCAGCGGCCGGGCAGTGTGCAGCGACAGTACTTCCGATCCCTTCCCTCAAACACCAGCCCTGCGGCCCCACACGCGGGCAGGGGGCGGCGGAGAAGCGTCCCCTTCCTTCCCCCGTCCGGCGGGCGTCTCCCGGGCGTCCCCCGGGCCCGAGCTTACCAGCTCTTTCTCGCCGCCTGAGCTCGGGTCGAGGCAGGTTCAGCGACCCGGAACATGAACCCGGCGCCTCCCCTGGCCGCTCCCCGGGGAGGCTGGCGCCGCTTCGCAGAGACTGGGCCGGGGCGGGGGCCGGCGGTGAGGTCTGGGGCTGGCGGGCGAGGGCCGGTAGGGGAGGGTGCAGGCGGCCAGCGCTGCTCCTCAGGCCCCCATGGTGAGAGCCCGGAAGCAGCTGCTGCACCGGGAGGAAGCCGGGCGCTACCATCTCTCCTCTCCGTCTCCGGCCTGGTGCCCACAGCCGCCGTGTCCCTTGCCGCGCACCTTACTTTGGCTCTGCTTCCGCTCCAGTCCGGCTACGCGGAGCTCTCGTTGCCGCCAGTGCCTCGCTTTTCTCCGCCGTTAGGGCTACGGTGGGAAGCGACACTCCGTCCCCCGCGCGGAGAGGTACGGTCCCGTTGCCATGGTGGCGGCGTCGAGTGGGCGGGAAGGAGGGGGAGAGCATGGAGGCCGTAGCTAGGCTTGAGGCGAGGTTGCTGCTGCTGCGGGAAGAGTGGTTCCATAGAAACAGGTAACCGCGTCCTGCCGGCGGTGAGTGCCTGCGGGGCTGGGGATCGAGGGGCGGGCAAGCTGCAGGCTCCCCCAGCAACGAGATCGCGGCCCTCCTGCTGAAAACGGTTTGGTTTGACAGCCCCTCCGGAGAGCACTCTCGCTCCGGCCCCCAAATCTCGCTGCAGTGATTTGAGGAGACCTGATGTCAGCCGCACATCTACTTCACGGCGTCTGACAACAGTGTCCCGCTCTTCCCTCGCCCCCTGCTAATTCCATGGGGAAAGTGCTGGAAGGCCCCGAGAGGCGGTGAGCCTCCCGAGGTCCATTCAGTGGTCTAAATCTGTAACTTATACTGATCCTGTTGGAAGGCACCAGTTGCTTTGTTCTTTGTCATTACTTGACACAGACACCCCACCACCACCACCACATTCTAAGCAAGTTACTGTTTGTTATCCACACTGTTTACAATTCCTTTCTAAATCAGGTTATGCTGCTTAAGTTTCTAGTACCTGGGACGTACTTTGTCTTTTCCTACTAAGGAAAGGAGATGCTTATTCTGCTAAAGGTGCAAAATGTCCCATGTAGAGTAACAGGCTGATGATCACCTCTTACCTTTCTCTTCATAAGCAGGACAGTCTCTGTTTTCTCTGTGTTTTCTGCGTTTATCTCTGAGTTTTCTGAGTGCTAAGATAGTGGTGGCTAACTTTTCCCAGATCAGATTTTAGAAATAAAATGTATCAAGAATTATTTTAATATTGCATCCATTTATTCTGTAGCAACTGCATTGCTGCTGCTGCTGCTGTATGGGTTGTGGTACCACTGAAACAAAAAAAAAAGCAGTATTAACATACGTGTAGTGTTACGTTTTTCTTCACTAATTAATGAATAATTTGGTTTTGAATCTAATTACAACATCATTATCGTGAATAATAAAGCCCCTGAACATCACTAAAAGTTACACAGAGTTCAATCCCTGCCTGCATATAATGTGTTGTGTTTTCCTGCTCTTTCCCAGAACTTTAGCTTGTACTCTTGTGGCTGTGCATGCATCAGTTCACTAAATAAGCATCAGTTATGGGCGACTATGCTTGTATTTCACGTAGTTCAAGTTAAAAAGAACAAGCTGGGCCAGACATGGTAATCCATTGGAGGGCAACATGCTTGAGGTTTGGGGATTTGTTTGGTGTTTTTTTTTTTTTTTTGCAGAGCTTTCAAAATATGGTTTGTTATTGGGGTTTTTTGTTCCGCTTTAAGAATAGGCTATAATCCATCAGTTTCTTGAAATTCAGATTTTCAGCTGAGAATTTAAATGAGAGGCTTCAAAATGTCCAGCTCAGCAGCTGAAAGGCTGATCAGTAATCTGATCTTTGCTCACTAGGGTGAGAATCTCAGACTACTTCAACACAGCTGCCAGGAAAGTCCTGAAACAAATCAGAATAACTTGTTTAGAGATCTTGGTAGATCCTTATTTAACTTGTAGACTGAACAAACAATTTTGGGTCATTAATGCATGTCAAATTTGCCCGGGTCTTTCTCTGAAGTATTTTTGGAGCATTTGTGTTTTGAGTCATAGAATGGTTTGGGTTGGAAGAGACCTTAAAAGTTCATCCAGTTCCAACCCCCTGCCATAGGCAGGGACACCTTCCACTAGACCATGTTGCTCCAAGCCCCATCCAGCTTGGCCTTGACCACTGCCAGGGATGGGGCAGACACAGCTTCTCTGGGCACCCTGTGTCAGCCCCTCACCACCCTCATAGGGAAAAATTTCTTCCTAATATCTAACCTAAATCTACCCTCTTTCCGTTTAAAGCCATTTCCCCTTGTCCTGTCACTGCATGTCCTTGTAACAAGTCCCTCTCCAGATTTCTTGTAGGCCCCCTTTATGTATTGGAAGACTGTTATAATGACTTCTGAGCCTTCTCTTCTCTAGGCTAAACACCCTAGTTCTCTCAGCCTGCATATACTAAATTACCATGCCGACAAATATTACTACTCTCTATTTTCAGATCTCTAGATGAAGAAAGAAAAATAGAGTACAAAGCTGCTGTCAAAATCCAGAGCTGGTTTCAAGGATGCAGAGTCCGATCCTATCTGAGGTAGTATATTAAGTCTGTCTTAATCTATACTTCAATCTTGATTTTTTGTTTTTTGACAGAATTCCTCACAGTATTACTATTGACATTGATATAATTTTTTTGGAAACACTATGGTTGGTCTCTTTTCCCAGGAGGCTATTCTCCATTTTTTTTTTTGATTATAAGCCCACCTAGTCTAACTCATGTGCTCAAATTTCTGTATCTGCATAAAAATTAGGGCTGTGAGGGGGAGGGTTTGCTGCATCTTCTAGTTTGACCTCTTCCCTTTGCAAGTCATTATGTGTCATCCAAGCATACTGTATGAAGCCTAAAGAATTATTAGGTTGAGTAACAATCACTTCATGGCAGATATTCCCTCACAAAAAGAAAGCCTACAGCCATTATGTGTTGTTGTTTAAAAAAGCACTGATAATTTGTTTTCCAGTGCTGGTTCAAGTGTGGTATCACAGGATACAACCATCACACGCAAGCGCTCAGCAGGCAAACAAACATGGTATTTCAGCCCTTCAAGGAATAACAGTTATGCCATCAGTGTCAAAAGTCCTTGCAAAGACAGAGGATTGGTTAGTGCCCCTCTGTTTCCAGCACATGAGTAACAACAGCATGCTGCAGAAGAAAGTGAAACCCCAAGTGTCTTTGCCAATCCATTCTGTAGGAAAGTGCTCTTCCAAATGCACGTTTGTAGTTAGTAATGACCACTGTAAGAACAACATAATTGTAATGAACACATAAGAACTAGATCAGCTAAGTGTAGAAGAGGATTTTCCCTGCAACTGCGTAGAGTAATCCTGCTCAATGTCCTCTTTCCAAACTTGGGTGTGGTGTCTGATTTAGGAGCACAGGCTCGATATAGCCAGTTGTGTGTTCTGAATTAGTCTCTCATTTGAATTAACTGCTGGAAAAAACTTCCTCCACCGTGTGACTCTAGCTGTATTGCAAGGGTTCTAAATTTGGCCCTGGTTAGGTGGTACAAATAGTCCCCTACATAGCTTTTTCTAGCCAGTCCCAAAGTAATGATTGTATTAGTTTCTGTGAAATTGATGTAAGACATCAGTTACGGAATTTTTAGTTGCATAATTCTATGATTCTATAATAAAGCGTGTATATATAAGGACAGAGTAAGGATTTACTTAGAATTAGCTAGATATAATTTTCTAAAAGAAAAAAATTATTTGAAAAATTTCAGATATTTGTGGGATTTGTCAAATCTTTAAAAATTCGAAAGCTGTGAAAATATTGCATGTGACTGATAAAAATTCTGAACTGGTCAGATGTGTTAGTTTAAACCATCAATGAAAATACCATCATCTACCATGCAAATTACATTTCTAGGGCTATTTCATTCAATTTTTGTAATGATAACTGAAACAGTACATAGATAAAAGTTTTCAGTAACCCATTTTTTCCAAAAGCACACATATTTATATATGTGTACATGAGTAAATATATGTATAAATTGGTTTATAAGTGTGTATGTGTGCACATATGTGTATATGTATGGAGTATGTTTGCAGTGGCCATCTGTTTGGAATATGTATGGATAATACTTAATACTTTAAGATTGGAAAAAATAAAGTTGTTTTGTAATGTCTCAAAGTAATCATTATTTTGGTAATGTATTTCATTTTAGATATCTGAACCAAATGGCAATTGTTATACAAAGGTGGTGGAGAGGATATCTAAGCAGAAAACACTTCAGAAAAATGGTGAAGGTAGGAAACTAGTTTTAAACATTTTGTTTGGTTATTTATAGAATACATCTGAAGTCATTCACTTGTCTTGAAATTCAAAAGCTGAAATGTGATCCTTTATACACATCGACATGTACTTTACTGTCATGGAAACAACCACTAGTTTCAGTAAGCCTACTCATAATGGTCAAGTTAAGTTAAAGTGTTTGCAGATCAGGAGTGTCAGCCCCCAAACTAGCAATGAGATCTGTTCATGCAGAAGCCTGCCTGCATGATGCTAATTGAAGGATTGGAACTTTTCAAGATGCTTTTTTTCCCGGCAGAACTTTTAATTCTGAAAAGAAAATAAGCCAAATTGTCTACATATTGCTGCTCCATGATTTAGTGGTTGAAATTTCTTGCTTAATGAACCTTGAAGTATTTGAGGTTTTGCCTTAAGGCACACAGGTCACAGTCAATCTAATTCTCTTGACAGACTTGAAGATAGCAGAAGTGTATGACAGGACACAAGCTAAAACTCCTGTTAGCAGGTTTAGGAGTTTAAGAAGAAACTTTTTTGCTTTTAAAAACTTGTTAAAAACTAATTTGTGGCTTGTTAAAAACTAGTTTGCTTTTAACCTAAAACAATGAGCTTAAGGTATTTAGTTTAGTTCAGTAATTTATCAATTTATGGTAATATTTTACACTAGTTTTAAACTTGTTAGCCATTTATTCTTGATTAATTTTGCTAAGGTTAAATTACTGTCTTTCAGTAAATACAGACAAGCTAAGAAAAAAAAAAAAGGAGCCATAATAACTCATATATTACAGGCTAAAATCCATACCTCCTACTAAACTGTGTTTTCGAGTAACAGGACTTGTGTGCCTGAAAGATTGTCTATTTTTTCCCCAGGTCTATCAGTAGTCTAATGAAGGATTTTACCTCCTCCAATTTACCTGCCTTATCTAATAAATTATTAGGATATGGATCCTTTCAGGCTGTGGCTTTCAGCCTGTCTTCTAAATCACTCAGTTTTTAATACAGGGCAGGTAGCTGCATGCTGAGATTGGGTTCTGCTTTAAAAAAAAAGTTGGACTTCAGTTGAATATTGTGCCTGAGTTTAGGGAAGGTTTGTTTAATCTAGGAAAGCTTCTGTAGAAGAAGGACATAATAATATTAATGTATATTAAAATTTATTAGTGGAAAGAAATGATCCATGCAGTCACTGGGAAGAGGGAAGGAAGAAATCAACTTCATATGAAACGCTGACACATACTGCTAAAACGTGTTGTGAACTCCCTTTACTGCAAGTTTTTAAGAAGAGAATAGACAAATGCATGTGTAGGGCTTAGATATGATTCAGGCAATGTTTTGGTTCTACATTTAGTTCTACATTAGTTCAAGTTCTAATTTTTTTTTCACACTTAAAACATCATAGAGTGATGCATTTCAGAAACAAGACAATTTATGTGTTTCTGTGTTTCAGGATGTCAGGTTTTGTCATCTGATCACTAGGTCTTTAAGAGGACTTAAGCAGGACAAAGGCCTGATTGTGGTAATTTTGCATGGTTTTCAATCCCCCCAAATTGTAAGGAGTTATCTTCTGGCCACTCCATATTCAAATACTAATTGTTCTGTTCATAGTAGTCAATCTCCTATTTTAAACAGAATGGTGTCACTTTAGAGGCTTATTTTCTTATATAAAGGTTGTAAAAACAGTGGTGCCCAGTTAAGATACATCACCACAGTACCTACTGTTCTTAGTGGGCTCTGTAAGTGAGATGACATGATAACTCTTCCCAGGGAGCCAGCCTGCAGCATTGTTTGGAGTTGCTGCCCAGTGACAGGATGAGAGGGTGCAAACTGGAATATAGGAAATTCCTTTTCAAAGTTAAGAAAGATCTTTTCTTGTTTTTTTAACTGAGATGGTAATCAAATACCGGAATGGGTTGCCCGGAGAGTACAAGCTGGTTTTGTAGAGTCCCCATCCTTGGAGATACTACAAACCCAACTGAAGTGCACAACTTGCTCTGATTGATTCTGCTTTGAGCAATGGTTTGGAGCTCCAGAGGTCTCTGCCAACCTCAGTTGTTCTGTGCATCTCTGAAATTGAAGGTTTTTTATCTCATCTCTTTGTTACTTCTCCCTTCTTTTGCCCTCTCTTTTAAAAAAAAAATTCTAATAGTTACATTTTAAGGTAGTCTTTCAAATTAGCATATATTTGCTGTAATAACCAGGCTGAGATAGCTAGTATCATAAACCCCCCTCAGCTTCCCATTCTTGCAATATGTTTCTGGAGATAAAAATAAAAAAGACTTGAACCAATAAAGCCTGGTTCGTGTGTAGTTCTTCAAATAGCCATAACTGACAAGCCCTTGCCAAATCTGAAGTTTGTGGAATAATGCAGGGAAAGAAATTGTGCAAGCCCACACTTAACACATTCTAAATCACACTATTAATTCATTAACTTTCTGGATTCCGGTACTTGGTCAGTATTAGGGTGCTAGAGGAGCAGAATCTCATCAGCAAACTTACATATTGTACAGTGATCAGCATGGAAAACCACCTTTTCCCCCTCAAATACTTTATTTTGTATTTGCCATCTCTTTGATTGGAGAGGACTAAATAGGACATCTTGATTGAAAAATAACCTGAAAGCCATACAAGTAGCAGATAAAGAGGTACTTTTCCCTCCCTTTAGACAGCTATATTCAGTGTTGTATATTTTGGGATGGACTTAAATGTAAAGTTTGAGTTTACTATGTATATTCATTGTTATACTATCTTTACTCCATCAGTGGCTGAATTTGGGATCAGTTAATGTTTGCACTGGATTCTTGCTAATAACTGTTGTAATGAGTCCTAAGTATGAAACACAGTGATACCTTTGACATGATAATTCCTTTAATAGACTGGTCACTTTAAAATTTGCCCACTGATAATGTTTGGATTGGTATCTGCTGCCAGCAAACAAGGCAAAGCATATGCACAAAATACCCAGGATTGCTTGATAATAAATCATTTTAATGATTATATTCAAAATGGTGAAATGTGGGTGGTACTGATGCGGAAAATAACAAAAGCTGAGGCTCATCAGATTGGCTGTCCATATGTGCATCGCTGCTAGTATTTCATTTGTTACTCTTCTGCTGCCTCTTGCTTTGATTGTTAGATATAAGTTAAAAAAAAATAAAAATATGTTTTTTATATGACTAAAGTTATGTGCCTTTCTATATTCTAAATAGAGGTTCTTTGGTATAAAGCTTTGTTTCCTAATATTAATCTCAAGCTGTGGTTGTTTAAGTCCAGACAGCAGCTAAGTACAATGCAGCCACACACTCACCCCCCACCCCTGTGGGATGTGAGGAGAGTCAGAAAAAAAAAATAAAATCCCATGGGTTGAGATAAGAATAGTTTAACAATTGAAATAAAAGTAAAATATAATACAACAACATCAATAACAATAGGATATATATATATAGAGAAAGAAAAACAGAATACCAACCAGGATCATATCTGTCTTGGTTTAAACCCAGCCAGACAGCTCGTTCACTCCCTCCCTCCCTTCTTGCCCTCCCCCTACTCCTGGAGGGACGGAGAGGAGAATCAAAAAGAATGCAACTCCCACGGCTTGAGATAAGAACAGTTTAGTAACTAAGGTACAACGCAAGTCACTACTGCTACCACCAATGATAATAATGATAAAGGAAATAACAAGGGAAGAGAAGACAACACCTCACCACCAGCCGACCGATAACGCCCCCCCCCCCCCCCAGCCCAACGCACACCCCCCCAGCCCGACTAAGCACTGACCGATAACTTGTCCAGCCCCGCACTCCTCGCCCTTCTGGGTAACTCTCCCTTACATCCTGGGCATGACGTGCTGTGGTATGGAATACCTCTTTGGTCAGTTTGGGTCAGGTGTCCTGTCTCTGCTTCTTCCTGGCTTCCCCTCCTCCCTGGCAGAGCATGAGGCTCACAAAGTCCTTGGTCAGGGTAGACATTACTTAGCAACAACTAAAAACATTGGTGTTATCAGCACTGTTCCCAGGCTGAAAGTCAAAACACAATGCTGCACCAGCTACCAAGAAGGAGAAAAATTGACTGCTACTGCACATCTGTAGGTGATCCCCAAACATGTTTTTAAACAGAAAAGGAGAAAGTAGTACAGCACTTCATACACAAAAAGCTTCAAATGTATTTTGGAACCATAGACCTACTGTAAAGTAGTAGGGAGACCTGTATATTAAAACCAGAGACAGATACAAAGACTTCATGGTTCAAAAGTGGAGGTGCTGCATGTGGGTGAGATGGCAAGATCATTCTTCTCAGAGAGTCAGCCTTGCAGTGTCACCTTGGAGTTGGTAACCAGAGCCAGTGGCAATGCTATGGGCACAGCTGAAATGCAGGAAATTCCACTTACACATAAGAGAGGAGTTTTCTGTGCAAGAAAGCACCAGTTCAGGAAAAAATCTTTTCTTTACTAGGGAACGATATAAATAGAGACTGGGGTTGAAGCACTAAATTATGGCTCTAATTCTCCATCCCTTGTAATAGCAGAACTAGTACACATTATTCTAATCAGGACTAGAAAACAGTGCAGAAGAGCCTAGATGGTTACACAGGCTTTGGCTTTAAGCACAAGGATAAGGTTGTAAGGCTGTTAATTCTGCATTTGGCTGACTTGTGATTTAGAATAGTGTTGAGTAAAAGCAGGAATATGTAATTTGCTATTTATTGTGCCTGATCTTGTTAAGTTGTGGTACGGTAAGGCCTGGATTTCTCACACCTAAGTGAAGTAAGCAATTTAGGACCCTAGTTGTCATTGACTATCTCTGTAAATGGTAGACAGAGATGCAACTGCAGAGCTCTTCAGTACTTTGCCAAGCTCAGAAGGAAAGTGGTCCCACTGTCTTCCAATATTGATAATATAAAGAGCATTGTGATGTTAGGTCTCTGACTGAGGTTCTTCAGAGAAAGGGGATGTATTCAGACCTAACAGCCTTAAAATAAGAGAATAAACAAAGATGTGAGTTTAGTTTAATAAGTAATGGACAGAAATGAGGATTTTTAAGCTTAGACATTCCCATTAAAAAAGTACTTTATTTATTTGGTGGAAGGGCAAGAAAGAAGGTGGTACAAAAGAAGAAGGGATGAGCTGCAAAGCAAAGTTGTATCAATTTAATCAAGCAGTTTAGGAATATACTTAGCCCTGGCAACCATTATTTCATTCTAGTATTAGCCATCTACAGTCAGTATCACTCAGGAAACATTTATGGAGACAAAAGGGGTGACAGAATCCACTATTCTAATTCATATCTTTGAGGTGGAGATTCCCTTAAATATATATGTGTATGTGTGTATGTATACACACATATATGAAGAACTTGTTTGAAATTTAACAGTCCTGCATTTTTCTTTTATATCAGAAATATCTTTTCTACTGTTTCCATTATTAGTAGATTGGTATGATATGAAAGTGAGCATTTAAAATGCACCTTAATTAAAGTGCAGGAATTATGCCTTGCTTAATGTAATGAAGAAAGAGAATTTAAAATGAAGTAGCATCATTGTGTTCATTTGTAAATAACATATTGCAGCCAACTGTTTCTTAATTGCCCAGACTGTTGATAAATAATCCAGTCCTGCTGCTCTCCACAGACAATTTGCTTTGGATCAGACTAGGCAATTCAAATAACACTAATTACAGTGAAACCCTTTTATAGTGAATTCCTGTTTGCCATGGGGGAGAAAATCACTATATCGGGGGAAAGCACTTTTGCCTTTGATTTGTGTCTAAAACATGAGAAACATATAAAAGCTACATGTTGTGCTAAATAAAGGACATACTCTTGCATTCAAAGTACTTATATTTTACTTTTTATGATACAATTGTGAATTATGTTCATTTTGCATTTGTAATTAGAGGGTGGAACAGATGTGAAAGCTTAGTTTAAAGTGATGTATCCATTAAAATAACCTATGCTGCCAAGTGATTGCTTAGTATAATAGGGGATTCGTTCACTATGAGAGGAATTCTACTTTATTGGAAAGAAACCAGGACTTCAGGAAATGTTTTCTATGTCAGGGGATTCACTGTAACATGGTATCGTTGTATTTATGATTTTATGATGTTAAAATGAATATTAAATGAAATAAAATTCCCAAGGATTACTCAGGAGGCAGCTAAGTACATAACATTTAGTACAGATGGTTGGAAGGCACAATTTTGCTCCATCACTGCGTATGTATCCTTGAACGATTTCGACTGAAGACAGCATTTCTTTGAAATTTTCATTAAACCAGACGTCTTGAAATATGAATTCCTTTTATGTTTCTGTGAGTTTTGGCTAAAAGAACCCCAGTGAATAAATCATACATGATACTACGTGTCACCAGCACTTGTGAATATTTCTGCTTTGTTATTCTACTCTCAGTAGAGCACCATTGATTATCAAACTCAGCGGAGAGCATTTTATGATCATATATCTCCATTAGCTCCTAGTTTGACTACCATAGATTTTTCTGGTTAAGCCTGCATTATGTATTAGGAAGCCTATCTCTTCAATACAAAGTTTGATTTTATTCTCTCTAAGACTAGAATTCTTATTATGTATTATGTATAAAGATTCTTATCTTTTATATGTAAAAATAGGAGCACTGTCTTTGTGCAACTGAAATATAAGCCTTCTTTTCTTCCCCCCTTGATTCACAGACAGCATATTTTATGATGAAGATGAATTTCTACAATGAAATGGCTGTCAGGGTAAATATTTCTTCACTTGTTAAACAAATGAAAAAGTCAATTGTGCTCCGAATTTGCTTTTAATAAAATGAGCAAACCAGAATAATATACACTTGATTGATATGCTGATGGCAACAGTGGGAAATGGTACATAGTTAAAAATTAAAGTTACATTCAGTAGTCTGGGTTGTATTTGAAAGCTGTTGCTGAATTTAAGGCATCTGCATGTGTCTTGCTGTATTGACTTCTTTCTACCTTACCAGATATGATATTGATAAAACCCTGAAACATTCTAGCTGTATTCTTACAAATGTAGACATATATTAACAATTCTAACAAACGAGAGGGATTTTGGGTTTGTTGATGTGGCTGTGCTTTTTCTTATGTTAGTACATCGTGAGATGGTCAAGTTTGAGATCCTCAGGACAGTGAGAAGAGCGTGCAGCAAGCTCACTGCCCTGGACTTCAAGAGAGCAGACTTTGGCCTCTTCAGGAACCTGCTTAGTAAGGTTCCATGGGATATAGCCTTAGAGGGCAGGGGGTCCCAAGAGTGTTGGTTGATATTCAAGGATCACCTGCTACAAGCTCAGGAATGTTGCATCTTGACTAGAAGGAAGTGCAGCAGGAGGGCCAGGGACCTCCTTGGATGGATAAGGGATGCTGAGGGAAAAAAAGAGGCTTGTAAAAAGTGGAAAGAAGGACAGGCAGCCTGGGAAGATTACAGGGATGTTGTCTGGGAAGCTATGGACCAGGTTAGGAAAGCCAAGGCCCAGTTAGAATTAAAGTTGGCTATGGATGTTAAAGATATCAGGAAGGGATTCTATCGGTACATAGCGAATAAAAGACAGGCTAGGGACAATGTAGGCCCTCTCTGAAAGCTATCCGGAGAACTGGATTTGGAGAAGGATTACTGGATTTGGAACTGGATTACCCTGGATTTGGAGAAGGCTGAGGTTCTTAATGACTTCTTTGCCTCAGTCTTCACTGGCAAATGAACTGACGAATGAAGTTGCTAAGGCAGTGTCCATCATATTTGAAAAATCATGGCAGTCAGGTGAAGTTCCCGATGACTGGAAAAACGGAAATATAACCCCCATTTTCAAGAAGGGGAAAATGGATGACCCAGGGAACTACAGACCAGTCAGTCTCACCTCTGTGCCTGGCAAAATCTTGGAGCAGATTCTCCTGGGAGGCATGCTAAGGCACATGAAAATCAACAACGTGCTTGGCGACAGCCTGCATGGCTTCACTAAGGGAAAATCCTGCCTGACCAATTTGGTGGCCTTCTATGATGGGGCTACGGAACTGATGGATAGGGGTAGAGCGGCTGACATCATCTACCTGGACTTGTGCAAAGGTTTAGAGACTGTCCTGTAAGACATCCTTGTCTGTAAATTGGAGAGACATGAATTTGATGGGTGGACCCCTGGGTGGATAAAGAACTGGCTGGATGGCCGCACACAAAGAGTTGTGGTCAATGGCTCGATATCCAGCTGGAGACCAGTAATGAGTGGTGTCCCTCAGGGATCGGTGTTGGGACTAGTCTTGTTCAACATTTTTGTTGGTGACATGGACAGTGGGATTGAGTGCGCCCTCAGCAAGTTTGCCAATGACACCAAGCTGTGTGGTTTGGTTGATCCGCTGGAGGGAAGGAATGGCATCCAGAGGGACCTTGACAGGCTTGTGAGGTGGGCTGATGCCAACCTCATGAAGTTTAACCATGCCAAGTGCAAGGTCCTACACCTGGGTGGGAGCAATCCCAGGCACAGCTACAGGTTGGGCAGAGAAAAGTTTCAGAGCAGCCCTGCAGAGAAGGACTTGGGGGTGCTGGTTGATGACAAAATGAACATGAGCCGGCTGCAGTGTGCCCTTGCAGCCCAGAAAGCCAACCGTATCCTGGGCTGCATCAAAAGGTCCAAGGAGGCGATCCTGCCCTTCTGCTCTGCTCTTGTGAGACCTCACTTGGAGTATTGTGTGCAGTTCTGGTGTCCTCAACATCAAAAGGACATGGAAGTGTTGGAACAAGTCCAGAGGAGGGCCACGAGGATGATCAGGGGACTGGAACACCTCCCATATGAAGACAGGCTGAGAAAGTTGGGGCTGTTCATCCTGGAGAAGAGAAGGCTGTGTGGAGACCTCATAGCAGCCTTCCAGTATCTGAAAGGGGGCCTATAGGGATGCTGGGGAGGGACTCTTCATTAGGGACTGTAGTGATAGGACAAGGGGTAATGGATTAAAACTTAAACAGGGGAAGTTTAGATTGGATGTAAGGAGGAAGTCCTTTCCTGTTAGGGTGGTGAGGCACTAGAATGGGTTGCCCAAGGATGTTGTGAATGCTCCATGGCTGTGTGTTCAAGGCCAGGTTGGACAGAGCCTTGGGTGACATGGTTTAGTGTGAGGTGTCCCTGCCTGTGCAGGGGAGTTGGAACTAGATGATCTTAAGGTCCTTTCCAACCCTGACTAATCTATGATTCTATGATTCTGCATGACATTTGATGCATGGAATCTTGTAAGAGTTACTCGGAAAGCACAGGACAATTTCATTGCCTAAACATAGAGGTGGACCTGCACTGAGCTTGCTGATGTTTGAGTGAATTTTGCTAGATGAAGAGGAGTATAAACAGTCCTTGAACTTTAGTAAATATACAGCAAATTATGATTGTTATGAGGAAAGCTGCAAAATAATTTAGAATATATATAATTTCTGGAAAATATCTAGAAATCAGCAATTTTTCCTCTACTTTGGAACCACAATTAAACAAATATATAGAACAAACATGGGAAGGACATGAGAGATTTTTTTTAGGTGAAATATTTTTATCTCACTTAATTCTTCTATTTTGTGGAATAAACACACTTTAGAGGCCTATAACTTTTTTGGCAAGGCATCCTACCTTTCAAATACTACCAAAACTTGGAATGTGGTAGGAATGGAGAGTAACCCAAGGAAACTCCTGTAAAGTAGGAAGAATCTGAGAACAGATTTTAATTTTGTGGCTTTTCCAGTTCCAAAAGATCTCAGACTCGAGAGATGTGTTCCCATCAGGTTTTTGACTTGGTGCGGGTTCTTTCAGAGGCACAAAACAGAATCTTACATTTGGTGCATGTTAGAGAGCTGAACAGCAATCTAATTCTTCAGAATTTTTTTTTTTTTTTTTTGAGGGGAGAGAGTTTAGTTTATATAGGTTTTTTTTTTTTTTTTTTAGTTATTTTATTTGGTTATTAGCTAGGTTGAAAGTATTCCACACTGGGGAGAAAACAGGAGATGCGAGCTAGCTCTTAAAAGTTGGCTGTGTACTTTTAGAAGGCGTTTGAAGACCAAATTCCAGAGGCAATTATGTAATCTAATCAAATGAAGTTTTACGTTTAGTCTTTCATTTTTAAAAGAAATGGAATGTATTCCCATTCATTTATAATGGAAATATAATGTTGAATCATTAGGTGATATAAATCGTCAAAATACCATTGTTTTCAGTCATGTCCTTTTCTTTAATGGAAATTTAAATCAGTAGAAAACAATACAACAGATCTTTAATTGCAAATGTCAGAATACCATTCTCTTGTATCTAAATATTGCGCAGCCATATCTGCAGAGCAGATTGAAAACACTACCATTCTGAAGCACTGAATGTTTTGGCGTTGGGTTGTTTGCTGTCGTCTGTTTTTGAAGAATGAGCCAAAGCCCAGGAAAATAGACAATGAGGCCTGTTGAGTTTCTGCACAGATGTGTGGCCAGGCTTTAGGTTTCCTAAGCCAACAGTGCCTCATATTCACACATTGTGTGCTTCATTCATGATTAATATGCTTAAGTATTCTGAAAATATAACAATAACTGTGTGGGTTTGGTTTATTTTTTCTGTTTAACCACTTAGTTTTGCCTCATAGTTTTATTAAACTATTTATTTCAGTTTATAGTCATTGATTAGAAAGGCGTATTTAGTTCTCACTATTGAAGTATCATTGAGGGTGTACACATGCTCAGTTTCTAAGTCAGCTTAAATCTCTGTCTCTCTGCATTTAGTTGTAACCAGAACTATCAGGTTCACCCTTTCAAATTAAATCAGAGAACTTGTTTAAATCAATTTCAGTTTTGACTAATAAGTCAGAACGTGATTCTCTCCCTGAAAAGATTTAAGTTTGCTAAAATTTCCAGCAACAAAAGTAATCCTGTGGAAAAAAAAAACCCCAAAACTATTTTCCGTGAGCAGATGGCTTTTGATATATCAAGGTTTTGCCATTTGTTTTAGTGCTTAAAATAAACATTATTTATAAGACCACTTACATTTTGATGTTACTTAATGAGGAATATGCATCATTGATTTGACTAGCTTAAGAGGTCATTTAGAACTTGCCCGTTAACAAGCTGTAATCTGCTGAGCACACAATGACTTTGGTTAAAATGATCTGTTCAGTGCTGATCAATGACAATAATTGTTTTGTACCAATCACTGTTGAAACTTGCTAATTACTTTGAAGGGCATAAACACTTCTATTTTTTTCCTCAAGAATTTTTAAACATTCACCTTGGAATTAAAAAGAAATGTATTTATAGCATATTCTAGTTCCATATAAAAGCAAACATTTACAACTTGCACATGGAAAATATGAACATCATCAGAAGCTCTGTGTAAAACATTCAAAAAGATTAGTCGTGAAAAGACATACAGTATTAGGGAAACAGAAGCCTAGCATAAAATAATTTGAGGCAAAATGCAGTTTTTCTTGCTTATGTTTCATTCAGTTGGAATCAGTGAGGTCATTCTGAACAGCAAGTGGTGTAAATAAAGGTAGAATGCAGCATTTAATTGGTATGCTGAGCCCATTGGAGATAATTATAGCTTTATGCAATGTGAGTCTTTTGTCTTTCAGTTTGAGTTTTGATCCTTTAACCCAGAACTATCCACTTCTGCATTTATAACTGTGAGGTGAAGACTGTCAGAAAGAGTTCCAAAGGGACCATAATCCTGCATTAATGAGCACACAGCTAGATGGGAGCCAAGTTGCTCTTGTTGAGAAATTTTGAAGCCGAACAGAAAAACAAAGCTAAGATCTTTATTTACATGCAAAGGATTTTGCTTAATCCCATATCTCGGAAGGCATAGTCATTCTTTGCTCTTTCACTATCCCTTTTTAACCCAGTAAGCTTGTATATGAGAAAGTGGAGTTGCAAAGAGTATGAAATTTACTATCACTTAGTGCAAAGAAGCATGTCTAGTGCTTAAACTTTCTTGTTCCCATGTTCTGCTACTCACATAACTGTTATGTATACATATTATAACAATGTCTAGAGGTCCAAACCCTTTTTTTTAGTCAAAAAACTCCAAACAACAACACATGGGTAAAAGAAAATGCCAACTTTTAAAATTAGTCATGAGTCTTACTTGTGAAGAGAGGAAAATACATGAAGATGCACAAAGGGGAAATAGAAGAGTGTATTAACACTAGAAGCTATTATCCTCTTATTCCTAATAGCTTTAGTGCATCATTTGATTTTCTTGGTGACTCGTCACTCAAAGACTTACCGAAGGCTTTATTTATTCTCTCGCTAAATCTTACATAAAAGATATGTAACACTTACCAACTCCACTTACCAACTCATCCCTTGGTTCTGGAAAGAGAAGGGTAGGTGTAAAGGGAAAAAAAAACAACAAACCAAAACAAAAAATATTCCCTGTAGATAAACTGAAGAGTTTAAGTTCTTGAAAAGTCTAGTAGCCAGAGGAAAAGGAGAGCTCTCGGCAGTTTGCAGCATTCTCTTCAGTGCACTTAGTGAAGGGGTGTAGCTTCTCATGATGGAATTGTTTTGGATCAGAAGACCTCAGTCTTTTTGCCTTTTTAATGTAGATTCTGCCTTTCAGCTGTTATGTCTCTTAAAATATCAAAGCTGTAAAGGTCCAAGAGATAGAAGTTGGAGGAGGAGTGGAAGTAATGCAGACTAGAAGTAATTAGGAGATGCATCATCTTACACTGGAGATGAAAGAAGTGCAGTTTGTAAATGATATTTAGAGAAAGCCTGATTCATTGAGTTACCAGAAAGGCTTCTATTCAGTTTAGATTATATACAGAACACAAAAGTGAGAGTGTAGTGGAAGATACTGGCAAGCTGGTGAATCAGTAATTAATGTATGTTACACCTGACAAAAGACACCACTTCTGTGCTGCTTTTTTGCTGTTTTTAGAGCAATGCCACTGGCAGTAGCAGACACTTCTTTTCATTGTCACACCCCAATATAGTTGTTTTTTTTTAAACTTGATATTATGTTTTTGATGTTGGCATTTAATAGTAAATTCATATCACCATTTAAATACAATATGTTACATCCTACCCTTGTTTTCTTCATTGAAACATAGTGGTGTTTCTACTTGATATCACTTTTAAGGAAACCATATTATTTGCGAAATACAGCAGGTTTTTGATATGCATACAAACTTTTGATTTGAAATGTACTAAGCAGGTATTTATTTCTTCTAGATTCAGAAAAGATGGCGAGGCTATTATATTCGGAAATATGTCCATAATTATTATGCACTGAAGGAATACCTGGAAGCCATTTCTGTGAATAACGATATTGTCAGGTAAAGATAAACCTCCATGGGCTAATGTATTCATTTCCTCTTCTTTTATTTGTAAAAAGTGCATGGCACTATTTAAACTGTTTCTTTGAGTGCAGGTTCCCTTCCATTATCAACTATATATGTATGTATCAGTCATCATCACTTTAACCTAAGCCTGTGCATGTTGCACCAAATTCTGTTCTCATTTACACTCTTAGGAATTCAAAATAATTTCTTTGAATTCATTAGGCAGACTCTGGGTTTGTACCAGTTTCATAAATTTGAATTGGGCTTTTCATCTCTGCTCAGAGCTCATAGATCATTATGCCGAATATATGGTTTGTTGAACTAGTTTAGTTGGTTTCCCAGTATACACAAGCTAAAAAAAAAAAAAAATGGTTTCATAGTTTATTTTGCAAATTGATTAGTGACAATGAATGAAAGTGCAGATATAGATCTGAGTTACATGCATTAGCAATGCTATGAATGTTAATTGTGAAAAGGGCTGGTGTAGATATAGTGAAGCAGGTTCGTTTCATAGTTACAGAAGAGATTCACTTGCCTATTAGATTTCTGGCTAGAACTGTTGTTGCTGTATGCTCCTACTCTATTTCTTCTATCCAGCTCCTGTCTTTCCCTGTACTTAAGTTGAAAGCTGTATAAAACAGAGGCAATTATTTCCCTTTAGCACATTTGATGTCCTGATCCATGACTATTTCTTCAGAGAACAGTGGAAACAGAAAAAATAGTGGGTTTCCATGATTATTACTTTATCCTTGTAAGTGAAAGTGTTGAACAAAATCCATCAATTTTTTGCTCTTCAGAA
Organism: Pezoporus flaviventris; assembly: GCF_033815535.1. Classification (NCBI taxonomy): domain Eukaryota; kingdom Metazoa; phylum Chordata; class Aves; order Psittaciformes; family Psittacidae; genus Pezoporus; species Pezoporus flaviventris. The sequence continues at coordinate 1,119,988 of NW_026892631.1, forward strand.
TGCCTGAGACAAATCTTTGCTTTCTGAAGCATAGAAATACAAGGCAGTCTAGTGAAAAAGTATTTCTGGAAATCTTGTCTAGATCACATGGCAGACAATTCAGCCAGAAAACTGTTAAAGAAAAAAGAATATGTAAGTTACAGATGAAAAGAAAGAATTATTCCACTTCTTTGGACACTGCTTATTAATTTATAATGTTTTTCCACAATTATAGATGATGATACGTCCTTTTTGTCATAGCATTATAACTCGTGCATTACACTGTTACATGTAATGAAACACACTCATAACTACTTCCTTTAATCTCTCATTGCTATTCATTTAAATGTATTCTATGCAGAAAGTTAAATTATAGCTATGCAAAACCAGACTTAAAAAACCTATCATCTCTTCAATTGTACCTTCTTGTTCTGAAATCTTTGAAGTATGTTGTCTTCTTGAAAATGTAGAATTCTAGGAAGACTAGACCAAATTGTGGAAAGTAAATGAAGCCATAATTTTTCTGGTTTAAAATGAATATAACTGAAATAAACTGCAGAGACACAACCTTCTTCTCTGTTTGTAATAGTTCAAACACTCTTCTCTATTCCCTGCCTAAACCTGCAAAAAGGCTCATAACTTGTCAGTTAGATCAACCTTTGATGTGTGTGAATAAAACAAGGTAACCAGTAGTGTTCCTGCTGTACTGAACACAGGTTGATTGGAGCTTTGTATTTTATTTTCCAAAATCCATAACAGATTTCTGCTGGGTACATCTAACTTTGCAGGACTACAAAAATACCTTTCTTTAATTACTTTGATAGGTTCATTAAATTCCCTAGAATTTGTCCAGGTGTTTAAAAACCATAAAGCCTATCCATTGGGTATATTTTAATCAGGAAATACTTTTTTGCTGCTTTTCTTTACTAAGTAAAGTGAGCAGTGTAACTTCAGGTACGTCAAATTGTCTCAGATGGTCCATGTAAACTCTTACCCAGCAACTGATATATTCATACTCTGCTAATTTGAGTTCTGTCTTTGAGAATTTACATAATTTTATATCTTTCAGATGAAATGAAAAATCCATCTTCTGAATTAAAAGTTAATGAATTTTTGCGTGAATTTGGTCACTTATCTCAAACAATACAAGTTTCAGTTTTAAAAATGCATCAGTTTTCAAGTGCAATCAAGTCACTGCAGTAATCTCTTTACTGGGGAACATTTGTAATCAAATACATATATTCTCATGAAGGCTAGCGGATGTTTAATGAAGATGAGGTTTAAGCCCTCAGCAAAACAGATTTTTCCTGTCATTGGGCTAAGATGCTGTCAATTACTTTGGCCCCAAGGCAGAGAGTGTTTCTTATGAGGAATACTGAGCAAAATGGAAAGATTCTCTGCATATTTTCGTCAGTCATCACATATGGAAGACTATAACCTCATTGTTTGTAAACATTTTTGCATATAAACGAAAGAGCACAACCTAACAGATGAAGTAATGCATTTTTTCTCATTTGTCTTATAGCTGTATTCACCAGAATATATGCATTGTGCAGTGTCAGTGCTAGTAAAGAACCAAGTTTCTTCACAAACAGCAAATGAATCACTGTAAAACAGAGACTGACTTTAAGGACTCCAGTGATATAACCCCCCCCCAAAAAAAAAACAACTAACCAAACAATGAAAAAAACAACAAAATACACATGAGAAGTTTATAATTCCAAAATCTCTTTAAACAGTATTCTTTCTGGAATTATGGTGTGATTGTAAACTGAACTAAAAAGTATCGTTCTCAGTCTTATACTCTAGAATAATGCTGACAGAATTCTTATCAACAGCTACCGGAAATCACATTTCAGGTCCTTCCCTCTTGGTCTCCAGAACCCCAGGAGTTGTGCTTATTTTTCTCCCCTTTCATTAAGGAGGAGCCTGTATCAGCTTACCATTCAGTACTTTCTAAGGGAAACTTCAGAGGAGATTGCCAGAGAACTGAACATTCTGTTAGTTTCTTAGAAGAGTATCTTATAAGACTTAGTGAACAAAGTTTGTTTCCTTCACTCTTCTCCTTTGTCCTATTTTTTTAAATATAAGACACATCCCCCACTAAAAGGTTTTCTCAACCAGTAGTCACATTTTTACCATTCAGCTTTAATACAAGCCGTCCTTATTTAATAGCTACCCTCATTTAGTAGCCAGACCTTTATCATTTGTCTTTACTGTGAAAACCCCAGGAGAAAGTAAACTTAATAGAAGCTGCCTCAGTTTAAAGCCATAGAGGGATGTAATTAAGTTTAACAGAAATTGATTCTAACAGAAGTTGACCTAAAATATAATTAAATAATAATAGTCATATTATGTGTGAGGTTCTACTCACTTAACAGACTGCTTATCCTAACTTAAGGCACTAGTTTTTTATGAACTGAAGGTAGCTGTCGGCTTTAGCTCCCAGACTGGCTGAAGAGTATGTGGGGTTTCCTCCAGCATTCCCATTACTTCTCACTGCTGCATAAGCAATAGATGTGATGGCTGATGGTGTCCCCAGTAGAGTCCCTAGTAGTTAAGTTGAGAAGTGATACGAAGAATCCCTTGACAGACGGCAAAAAATGAATTTGAACCCTGAACTCTGCCTACGTGAGGGCAGACTAAGACTTTTCTTGGTATTTGTACAGTTTAGCCTCAGTGTGATAGTGAAAGGGGTTCATCAGTCCTGAATTCTGTTTTGCCTACAAGATTTAGGAAGTTCTAAACTGAGCAAGTAGGAAACCTGTTCTTAAATATTTATTTTACAATAAATATTTTAGTAATAAGTCTTCCTCCATAGCATCTGTTTGTATTTAAATAAGTACCAACTCATACTGTATTCTATCTAGATATGGATTAGTTGGGTGATTGCATATATACATGCATGCATGCATTAAAATGAATTCCATTACTTCTCAGTAAAGTTCATGTATTTAATTTTAAGGAAATGTACCTTGTTTTGAAATATTCTTCTAGCTACCTTTAACATCTCTAAGACCTAGAAAAATGGTTACCAGGGGAAATATGCCAAAAGCAATTAGCATAGGCTATAACTCCATATGATGCATTAGAATTTTGGTTTATGTGAAACAGTTTCCAATCCATGATAAGCAAATTGACATCACTTCACATAAATTAGCATGCTGGTACCATTATATCAGAAGAATTTATGGGTGATGTCAGTTGCCCAACTGTGTGATTAACTTGCAGTTCTTTGACTAAGGTTATCTACGCACTGGCCTCTAAACTACAGTAAAGCAACTTTGCTATATGTCAGGTGTGCAACTAGAGATAAGATTTGGGGATGTAGTGCTCCATTTGCTGATGAATGGCACCATTTAAATTTTTTCCCTAGACACAGGACTCAGTAAGATAGCAGTATCAGAAAACTAACAAAGCAGTGGCCAAGTCCTGGCATTGGGTTTCTCATGTAATCAAGGCAGTTAGTTTAAATTTCTTGGCTATTAAATAAATAGTGACTTAAAGGTAGCAAACTAAGACTTGATCTGGCTTTAGCAAGCATAGTACTGTATGTAAATGCTGTCATGTGTATAAATCATGAATTCACACACTTACAGGGTTGACACCAAATTATTCTATTGTTGCTGGCTATAGTAGTAAAAAAGCCTTGAGAGTGGCCCTGAAGGGTGTGACTTTCATCCAAGTTTGAGCAGCTGTTCTATGAGCAGATTTAATATCACAGTCATCATTAAAGCTTTTTGGTCCTCAAGAAATATCAGGGAAATAGATAATGCAAAGTGATACAAATTGCTTCCTTGGCAATATGTATATCCACAAATCCTTTGTGCAGCCTGATTTTTTATTAAATTAATGAACAGTGAAATACAGTGCTGTTACATGTTGCTGGTGGTCTAATCCAAGGTTTAGCCTTTCTTCAAATATGCCTGAGCATGTAGGACTGAGAGAGGTAAGAGTATCAAGCTTATTCTTGATTAGTAGAGCACTACTGACGTCTGTTTGCTTTTAACATGGCAAGTACTTTACTGCTTAAAACTTTTGAGGTAGTGCTGTTTTCCATGAAGTGGGCTTGAATTAAATCATCTGCCATCATAGTAATACGAGGAGAATTTGCTCAGCATCAACCTCTCTGTTCGTTTATGATAAGTCCAAGTGCTGGCCATTCTTTCAAGTGTCAAAGCATTTTGAAGTATGTATATATTGTCTTATAATTCAATTAAAATGTTCCTGCTCATTGACTGCAGAAGCAATTGATTTTGTAGTCTATTTTCAATTAGTGCCAAAGCGTTTCAAAGAGCTCCTTGGAATTCTTGCAATAATAAAAACCTCATTTTTGTAATGTTGTCTTTCTCTTGATGTTTAATTAACTAATTTGTCCTCAACCCATCTTCTTTTCCTTGTCTTTAAAGATATCAAGAGGAAATGCATGATGCTTTTTAACTTATGTACCTGTAATTAGAGTTTTCAGAATGTAAAGTTATCCTGGCAGCTTTCTTTGGGAGCCATAGAAGTAAGTGCCAAATGTGCTTTTGTTTATTTAAATATCAATTTTGAATGGTAAGGCACATAATTTGAGACATTTGAATGCCATGAAGAGGGACCTTGACATGCTTGCGAGGTCGACTGATGGCAACCTTCTGAAGTTTAACCATGCCAAGTGCAAGGTCCTACACCTGGGTCGGAGCAATCCCAGGCACAGCTACAAATTGGGCAGAGAAGAGATTCAGAGCAGCCCTGCAGAGAAGGACTTGGGGGTGTTGGTCGATGAGAAAATGAACATGAGCCGGCTGCAGTGTGCACTTGCAGCCCAGAAAGCCAACCGTATCCTGGGCTGCATCAAAAGGAGTGTGACCAGCAGGTCGAAGGAGGTGATTCTGCCCCTTTACTCTGCTCTTGTGAGACCTCACTTGGAGTATTGTGTGCAGTTCTGGTGTCCTCAACATAAAAAGGACATGGAATTGTTGGAACAAGTCCAGAGGAGGCCACAAGGATGATCAGGGGGCTGGAGCACCTCCCATATGAAGATAGGCTGAGGAAGTTGGGGCTGTTCATCCTGGAGAAGAGAAGGCTGTGTGGAGACCTCATAGCAGCCTTCCAGTATCTGAAAGGGGGCCTATAGGGATGCTGGGGAGGGACTCTTCATTAGGGACTGTAGTGATAGGACAAGGGGTAATGGATTAAAACTTAAACAGGGGAAGTTTAGATTGGATGTAAGGAGGAAGTCCTTTCCTGTTAGGGTGGTGAGGCACTAGAATGGGTTGCCCAAGGATGTTATGAATGCTCCATGGCTGTGTGTTCAAGGCCAGGTTGGACAGAGCCTTGGGTGACATGGTTTAGTGTGAGTTGTCCCTGCCCGTGAAGGGGAGTTGGAACTTGATGATCTTTAGGTCCTTTCCAACCCTAACTAATCTATGATTCTATGGTTCTATGATCTTTGTCTTTTCCAGAGGATTGTAGGTATAACTGATAGATCTCGTAGGAAACTCAGTACTGTATTGACTGAGGATCCTGTAGTACTTCCATAGCTACAAACCTGATGTTAGGATGACTAGGATATAAAAATGAGTTATTTGATTCTTCTCTGTGATTTGACCTGGTTTCCATTGAACAATATGAAGATACCAATATTAAATTAAGTGGGAGTTAGACCAGAGAAAAGCTTTAAAATGATAAACTGTAAAGAGTCTCATATCTGGTCAGAATAGTTTCCACAGTTGTGCATTTTATGATGGTTGTTCCTTCCTAAACATGTTTCCCACAAATCCAGCTTTATTCACACATTCTGAGCATAAATACCCTCTTTGACAAGTCAGTCCATTTTTAGGTCTTTGCCTACCTTTATACATACTAATACAGTTTCATTTACATATATGCTTTTAAACAGCATATATAGGCTTTCAATAATGCATTTGGCAAACCAGACATTTTAGATGGACTTTCTGTCTTTTTAGTTTGATCATCAAATTGAAATGAGTAGGCTAAAGCTATAGAGGAGGCAGCGCCTATTTTAACTCCAAAGAAAGCACTTTCTGAATACACTGAGGTTAAGGTAGAAACCCCCTATGATTACGCAAGAAGCTGAATTTCTAGTGCAGGTTCAGCTAGATATACCTCATGTGCCTTACTCTGTTCATGTCTCTTCTGAGCAAGTGGTGAAAGCAGTCTTACCCTGGTTTTAGTTCTGTGTAACACTGATCAAGTTTTGCAGGTAGACATGGGTATTGTAAGTAACCATAAGTAACTGCTTAGATTCTAGTCTTGAAAAATATGAAGGCTATATTTTCTCATGTATTTTTGTATAGCACTGAGAGCACCATTAGGAGTAACAGATTTAACATTAAGCCTTATTTCACTTGTATCCAATGGAAAATTTTTAATCTGAGTGTGTAGAAAGAAATTTGAGATCCTTGCATTGACTCATTGGACCAAATAAAGTGTGATGGAGCTGACTACTTTTGGTGAAAGTAGAATAAAAGAGTATTGTAGAGTAACAATAGTTTTATACCTGTGAGCTTTGAAGGCACTGTAGTGTCTGGATAGATTTCTATTTTAAATTACAAAGAGCCCATAAAGCATTTTCTGCAGACAGACTGACTAACCTTAGCATTTTATATTGTCTTCCATAGACAGACTTCACAGTTTTATATTTGTCTGAGGCAGGACCTTCACTGCAAAATAAGTAGAAAAGGGGAAGAGGTACAGTTTCATTACGCTCTAACATATCATTGACTGTCAGGTAGGTCTTGTTACGCTGTCCATCCTCATTTAACTATCCCACAAGATCTCTTAATGAAGTTAAGCCCCAAGTTCACTCCAGTAATTCTGTGGCAAGAGTTTGTGCAATGTAACAATTCATCACTTGTCAGGAAGGCACTTTTAGTTTATACATTTAATAAGGGCATCCTCTAGCTTGGTTAATTAGAAGTGAACAGTTTGCATATTTACTAAATGCGGAGTGTCATTGCCACCACGGCCTATTGCCTACATGAATTATTTCTCTATCTGCAATAAACAGCTGGGTAATTATTACTGCCATAATCAGATAAATTCCCTCTGTAAGGCTTTTCTTACATGGCAATTCTTTGAACTCATCCAAAGCTGAACAAAATTTATGAACTCCAGCAGCTAGGCCACTTTTTCATAGCATAGTGTCCCTGTTCCCTATTTCAAGGACATGTAGAGTATCATAAATATTGTGTAAATTAGGAGGATAAATATGATTACCTAAAGATTACATATTAATAAACTTGATTTTCAAAATATAATTTTCAGGTTGTAACTGATTACATTATAGCAGTTCTGTTTTATCTAATTGTAGAGACATGACAGGCCATCGATATACAGGGTATACTAGGTTATCAGGGAAGAGCTCTAGCATTTGAGGACTAAATACTCATGAAGAAGTATATAAATATTTTTTCATGTGCCTTTTGGAGTAATTTGAGCTGTTTAGGTCATTAGAAGAATGACAAATTTTATGTGCTATTTACTCAAATCACAGCAGTTCTTTTGTCATTAAAAAAGGGGCATGGTTCTTTTTGGTGGGCAATTTTCAGCTTAATAACGAAGCATAGAATTTAAATGCATGAATGTATGTGTTACATTCGAAAACTAGATATTTCTTTTATTTGTGTACAAATAATTATGTAACTAAGCTTGCTCTATGCTATCCAAATATTCCAGCTCATATGTGAGTGTATCTATAGATACAACAGTGATTACTTCATTTACACATACAGCTTTACCAGAACGTGCTGGAATGTAGCTTATTTTTGAGTTCTCCAAAGAAACAAAAGAAAATCAGAAGACTTAAGTGTCAATTTACCTTTGGTGTTCAAAATATGTCACATATTTCTCTACTGAAACATTTTTATTTTATTGTTAACTTCTTGTTATGTCTTCCTGTACTAGACTGAAAACTCCTTTCATATTTAGCATCAGTACATTAATCTACCCAGCTTTTAGTATTCTTTGTGCTAAACATAAAGAGTGGAGGTCACTTGAAGATATTGTCCCTATGCTTAAAATAGTTCTTGTGATACTTTTCAACAGACTTTAAAATACTAACAGCATCAGAACTCAGTTCTGGTGTTTTTTTTTTTTTCCCTTTTGCTGAAGTATTTTGAGACAGCGACATTTTCGACCTCTTTTCTGCAAGTAGGTTATTCTTTTCTTATCCAATAACTAACTGATTGCAAAATGCTTACAGCCTCATCTAACAAACCAATTTGATCTTTCGGCTGCATGGCACCCAAAATCATGCAGCGCTCATTAGTCTACTTGTACTTGATAGTGGGAGGCCTCACTACCACCTGGCATTGTGTTTAGCTACTCAAGAAAGGATCTAGAACTCATATCAGGAAATTATGTGGTTAGGTATAGACAATAGAATGTAAATGTTGGATGTACCCTTTAGGCATGAATAATGGGATGCCTAAATGTATAATTATATGTAGCCTAATTAAATGTAGCCTGGTTTATATGATGGAGCCCAAATTTCAGACAACAGACTTTAATTCTGAGTGTAATTTTTGCATACTATGCTAAAAAATGCCTGATTTGGGGGGAGCGTTGATTACTTCAAGCTTTTCAAGACAGTAAGAGATAAGATTTCCTACTTCTTCTGCTGTACAAAATAGGTCAATACATAAAAGCTCTCCCTGCCTTGCCATTGTAAAACCTATTTAATGTGAACAAAGTTTACCATTTTATTTGCAAACATATGCAGACTTTTATATGAAAGTAAGTGAAAAATGTGAGCTGGGGAGTTGAGCTCAGTCAAATTGTTTCATAATACTCTGAGAGGGTAAATCAACTTAGCTGATGACCTTTAGAAGTTGTAATGTCATGTTTGCTTTCTAAATCACATAATGTTGAGTATTGTAAATGTTGCCATATATTAAAGTAAAAGGAATACAGATATGTCTACATTGTCCTGCACTGCAGCAGAGAGATAACAGCCTAAATGAGTTCATTCTAGTACTGGGAACAGCTTAACTGTAGCAAAACATATCAGTGTGCTTTCCTCTGGTTATTACAGTGCAGATGGTAGCATATATAGTCTTCTGGGAATTGCAGTGCTAGAAGGAAACAGATACTTTCACATGACATTCACTAGAAAACTTTCAATGGTATTTAGCTGTGGTAGACATCCTCTCTTATATGTTGCTGGAAAAATGAAGAACATGCCCTCTTAGCAGTTTAGCACTGACACTGTGCTGGAAATGACCACTACTGCTAAACTGCTATCAGGATAATTTGTGTGAGGATTTTGTTACTCATTCTGGACCAGATCAGCTTTGTTACCCCCAGATACTAATTCCAGTGTTTAAGCTAATCAATCAGGCTGATTTTCCATGAAGGGGTCAATAGCAAACAGAAATGGAGTGAAAACATTTTTCTTGTTATGGTTAGCTTTAGTGGTATAGATTTGAGCATAAATAAAGTTGAACCAGGATACTTATATCCAGTTTCTCAGACAACAGAAGCTTCTGTGTTATATTTACTCTTATGCTACATCCATAATGTGCCAGATTTACAGTTTAATTAGATCAAAATAGTTAAGCTAACAAAACAGCTTTGTTTAAATCAGACCTTTAACAAATTATTTTTAACTTCACAACGTTTTGTGCTGCCAATGAGTATGAGCTGAAGGATTTTTACACACAAGGGAAAAAAAGACTTTGGACCAATAAACTTGCATGTTTCCAGACAATGGAATCATTTGAAAAGATTCTATATTACCAAAAAAGTATTTTTTAAATAGGTGTGAGGAAAAATTCTGTATGAATTGTTGTTTAAACCTTGATTAGAAGATTCTGTGTAATGGATTACTGAAAATACATCCATTTTAGTTATAAACTGGCTCTGCAGTCAGTATTTTGAAAAGCTGTTGCCTTCTCTTCAGTAACTGTGCAGCTGAGGAAATTGGAAGGGTAAGAAGGATACATCAGTCTGTTCTTTCCTATCATCTGGTACATGCTGTGTCCTGATCTCCTGATCTGCACAAAGTATTCATTCACTGTATGCCCTTCACCACTCTGCTCACTGCATTTCCTGTGTAGTATATTGATCACATTGTGGACCTTGACAGCTGAACTGGTATGTCACTTAATTCCATTGTCAGTGTACACTATGTGATTAAGAATAGATGGACAGAGTATGTTCTACTATGTGTAAATTATAATGGGATTTTAAGGTGTTATGAATTTCTTTCTGAAAAGAAAAAAGAATAGAAACTATAGGGTGTTTTTCATGCCCACACATTACTTTTATGTATTTTAATTTTCTTCATCCTAAGGATTCATATTAGATTCCTGTTCACTGCAATGACAGAGCACTACTGTTCCTCCAGATTTGAAGAGGGTGTCACGATTAAGTTGTTGAATGGGTTGATGTAAACATCATTCACATTTAAAATAATAATAATAAAATAAGAATGTTGGACACCCCTTTGGGGTATGTCTCCTAGGCAGTAAGTTACCTTGTACTGCTAATAACTAACTGCCTCTTTGAGCATCTGTTTCACTGCAACTTCTGATCAAACATTTTGGTCAAGTGATGATAGCAGGATACACAGTAGTATATCTAATGGTAGAGACGAGTAAGTGGGTTGCAGAGCTGCTTTTTTCTTCTCAGTAGATCAGAGTGGGAGTGCTCAAAATATCAGAAAAAGGTTAAGGATGATCAAGCTATCTGATGGTACATAGCTAACCCAAGTATGTATATGTGTGCTCTGTTCATACTTTAAAGTGTGGAGCTCTCTGAAGTATTTTTATGTCCTTGCCTAGTCTGTACATTTGTTTATTTTTTTCCTAGATAGAATAGATGAAATCAAACGATATTATCATGGCAGGGCATATTCCATTCTCACCTCCACCAATGCAATGTGAAATCAGGTGACATGAAGAGGTGTACTGATAGTATTGTCCCCCTAATTTCATATTTAATTTCATGTTCTGCATTTGAGCAGAGAGGATGATGTCTAGTCAGGAAGGTAAAATCAGTTTAGGTTATCCATTTATGCTAAAGTTGCCTACTGCCTAAATTGCAGGAATTTGATGATTTGTGGTCTGAACTGTTTAAAATCACTATAACTTTATACTCTTCTGGTTACCCAAGGCAACTACACTAATTATTGATGTTCTCGGATGCCCTTTAGTTAATATCATAATTTTATGGTTATCTTGTTAAAGGACCACAGAATGCTAGTGAAAATGCAAACAGAATGCAATAGTTTGATAAAATTCAATAAATGTATGTCAGTGTGAATTCATAAAATGCTGCAGTTCTATGCAGAATTATTAAAATCTGTATATTACTGAAATCACCACTCGAAGACCTTTCCAAAAGTGCCAGAAGCAATATTATATGTGTATTTTTAACCTTTATACAGACAGCAGGAGCACTGTCAACCGAATTTGCATCTCATAGCTGGAACCAGCACCACTGCCTACTGCATAATGAAGTATCAGAATAACAATAAGTTACCTTGACATATGAAAATGTTTTCTTTTCAAACTATATAAAGCAAATAATTTTCTCATTAACAAATCAACAGCTTCTTTAGGATTTGTTACTCAGGATCATTTTGAATTTTGGGCTTTGAGCACATAGATTGATAATATTATGTTTATTTTCAATTACATAAAACATTCCCTATGACAAGGAAAACACACTTTGTATTAGCCGCTTCTTTAATAAAAGAAAGCACCCTAAACTTGCACCGAAAAACACAAAAAAACAATAAAATTCTTCTGTGTTGTTGAACTCAGTTTCAGGTCATGATAAGATACTACATTGATCAAAACTTACAAAGGTAATCTGTAAAAATCTGTGTGGGAGAAACTCTGATTGAGCTAAGCTTATATGGGAAGCCAGGTTTGTAGGAAGTGCAGTAGATGCTGTTAATATACTGAGATAAGACTTAAGATAGTGAAAATACTCTGTGCTAAAAACGTTACCGTCTTTTTCAGTCATAGCAGTTTAGTAAACAGTACTGTACCAAGCAATACCAAAAAAAGAATGCTTACCATTGCTCAATGAACCAAAGATACGTATGAACAAAGAGAAGACTGACAGTGAGTGTAAGGGTTTAATCCAAAGATCATTTAATTTCAACGAATTTTCAATTGACTTTAATGGGATTTGGATTTATTTTCTCTGGAAATGCATACATGTAGAAGGTCACAAGCATGAAACTTCTCTGTAAACACATTTACATATAAGCTATCTGGAATTCTAACACTCTTTGGAAGTTTAAGTCTTTAGTATCACATATGCTTATATACAGTTTTCTGTATGGTAACAGTGAAACCCTCTGCACATACATAGTATGTTAGTATTAATCTGCTAATGTGTGAAATAGTATATTCATATCCAAATGCTTTCAGCTTCTCTGCTTTTTGCTCCTATTCAAATTCTTGAAAGTATGATAAAGGAGATAAAACTTTCAGGTTCCAGTAGCTTTCGAATAAATCTGTATTTATGCTAAAACATCTGTGCTTTCCGGTCAAACAATGTTCGGACTGCTACATACCCCTTATTTTATACTGCCTCTCAGAAGGGAATCATCTTGGGAAGTATTATCCCCAAGACAGAATTGTCTGCATGTTCTGTACAACTGTACAGAGCAGTATAATTCATGATAGAAATATTTTATCACAACTGACAAAATGTATAGGCTGCAAAAGTGTGTTGAAAATCATTTGTAGCTGCTTAAAAAACCTCAAACTTCTAGTCAATTATGGTACAGCATTAGTGAGGACATGATGACAATGAAGGATCATGATGATTTGGATGATAGTACTGTCTGAAAGGATCAGGAATTCCACTGGACTTCAATAAGTATTTTAGACCATATAATTTCAGCAAATAATAATTAGTATTCATTCATTCAAACTAATCTGGTAAATTCAGATTAATGACAATGGGAAATATTTTGCATCCCATAATCATTATATCTGTGATGCCAATTTATATTTTTATCATTTCTAAATAACAATGAAATCCATATCCACGGCTCGGGAGAAGTGCATGAGTATGTGAGAACATGAATTAACTGTACTAATATGTTGATAAACATTTCATCAGTTATAAATAGTGACACTGAAGCTGAATAGGGGACTCTAATCAAAAAGGAGCAAGAAATAGTACTAAATATGTAATATGGATCATACACTGATGCTGAAAGTAAAGTGGCATAAAATGAAAGAACAAAGTTGATACTGTATGCATTGTCTATTTATTCATTTGTTTATGATTGATCTATATAGAACAAATTGTTTCCAAGTAAAAATGCTTATGTACCTCCAAGCAGTGACTCTGATATCTGTACCTTAAGGACAAAGAAAGGTCGCCAATCTCTCCAACTCCTAGTTCTTTGTCAAAAATGGACACGGTTAATGAGGTTTGTTTGGTACAGCACAAATTCTCAGACACAGATAGAGATCCTTTCAATGGAAACAAATTTGTTTGGCTTTACCAGGTTACTTAGCGATTAATAATAGCCTTGAGATGCAGGTCAGAAAGGTCATCCTCCCCGCTTGCCAGCACAATCTAAAATGTGCAGCTAGTCCGGCTCAGCAGGCTTTGAGGCCCCAAAACGCTATGCATAAAGTAAAACAGGCTATTTTCCAACTTCTTTTTTTCATATTAATAAGCAATTTTCAAGAGAAGGGTGGCAAAATGGGGGCCATGCCACTCTTAAGTAATTCATTTATTTTGCAATTTAATCTTATGTTGGAAAAAAATTACACTGCTGCAAAAGCATAGCATGGTGATTTTTAAACGTCAGTGTGCTTCATAAGTAACCTTGTGTGAAATATTGTATTAGCAGCCTTTAACAGTAAACTGCAACAAAAAGTGTGTCCAGAGAGTGAAACAGACCTATAGGTCTTTTCTGATTCTTTTTTTTTAATTCTGATTTTTAATTTTACATCTGAATAAAACATGTTCAACTGCTTAATATTTTACTTATTTTAGTTCATGGAAAAAAATTGAAAGACAGCTTGAAACAAAAATTCTACATTGCAACTTGTATTTAGGGATGTGATTTCATGGGGTTCATCTTTATAAAGCACTTATTGCTCTTTCGCATGTTTTGAGGAACTAATATAGATTTCGGATAATTAAAATATCAAGAATAAGTCTGAATCACAATTTTAAAACCACTTTCAGGAGCAATATGACTTTCCCATGGGATTATTCATATCAGCAAGTTTATCCATGTGCATATTTTGACAGGATTCGACCCTTGTCCTTGAGTGTCTTATTTGGTACTCACTGAAACAACTGACACTACAAATGTGGACCTCTCTAAATAATCTGTTTTGTGGGAATACTGGAATCACCCAAATATGTGAATACTGTATTTTTCTTTGCTTTTTATTTCCTCATAAACACACATGCTTAAAAAAAAAAAAAAACACTAGAATTTACTCACTTAATTAACTTTTAAACAATCTAAATGCTTGACTGAATATGCTTGGTGGCTTTGGCATACAGGTTAATTTGAACTAGCTATTTCATAATAACCAAAATAACAGATGTTAATCAAACTAACCTTTTTTAACTGGGTCAAAAAAATTCCATAACACCTGCACTATGCACAGTAGCATGGAATTTTGTTTCCTACAGAACATTCATTCACTCAACTCTGCATAATTAATGGCAAGCCTGGCTCTATGAAAAAAAACATTGAGGAGGAAATCTACAGCCATTTGCTGTGAAAGTTTTTCTCCAAACATTCAGTTAACATTGTGAGTTTTCATGTTCTTTGTGAGCTGGTATTCAGTACAGTTCCTTCTTTCTTTTACAGTGATATAATTTTCTATGACTGAATATTTCTGAATACACAGACCTATCCCTTTAGATAACACTATGTGTTTGCAAGCCTCTGTCATGCAGTGGCTCATGAGGAATTTACATTCATGTTTCTAGTGGTGGCCTGTACTGTTGCTGTCACATCTGTGTAAGAAGCCTAATGCCATGGAAACTCCTCTAAAGGACATTGCACATGTAAAAGGTTTACATCGAGTTCTGTATGCCTACACTCTCAGCATTGCAGATGGCTCGAGGATCTAGGAGTGTATGTCAACTCTTATCCTGTGTTTACTGTCCTCTCTCATTCTATAAGATCTTCTCTCTCTGCAGATCAGAAGGAGGCATTGCAAGGTATTAGCTGAAACATAAGTGAACAACTTTTATTTTGAAACCATTTGAAGGAAAATCACTAAATTATAATAATTTGTGCTTAGAGAAGTTCAAACTGAGATGATGCTGAAAGATAAAAAAAGGACATAAATGAATGCTGTTTTATCAAGCTATAAAAATACATACATTAGCATATTCTTCGAAAGAGTAAGCAATATGAACTAAATATACTGTTCATAGTTTTTATCATTTTAATCCTGTTTCTTCGCAGTTATATCCATGTAGAATCCTGCTGTTGTGCAACTGAATGAACTGTAATTTTACATTCCAGTAGTGTTAGTATACTGTTAATACATAATAACAGAATACTGTGATGCTATAAAAGTGTTGAAGTAAAATAAAACATGAGCACAGCTTTTATTGTTGTAGTATAATTAGCAGACATATTTTATTACAGGGGTGAACTGCAAAAGTACACAGAAATGATGGAAAATGAAGAGAAAAGGAAAGACCTGGAAAAGAAAGGAAAGAAAAAGAAATACCAAGCCCGAAAGATGCATTACCTCCTTAGCACCAAGCAGGTTGGTGTACCTGTCCCTGACAGCTCATGCAAACCACTTGGGCCCCCAGCCTGACAGAGATAAACTAGCAGGCTGAATGGGACATGACTTGTTGAAAAGATAACACAAAGACACTACTTCGAGTTCAATTTAGTGCTTTTCTATAGGCCAGAGCAGGTACCATGACTATTCTGTGACAGTAGCTTCATAGAGGCAGCATCAGCACTGGTGGCAGAAAGAGTCCAAGTCAGCAGTTTGATCTGCCACTGTGATAACACAACATGAAGGGCATAACCTCGCTTTAAAAACTCATTTTGACTGGCTTATTGTTGTGTTGTTGCACTTGTCAAGAGCTAACAAGTTATTAAGCTGTGAAGGGATTTAATTTTTTTCCTTTTTTTTTCTTTTAATTGAGCAAATGCTGGGATTGGTGCTGTGTTCTGCTCGGGTTTAGGATAGATTGGAAGTGCAGGTTTTCAACTGAAGCTTTTCCTAGGGCTGCCTGAATCAGCTTATTTAGCATGATTGTTTTCATATAGAAATGCCTCATAAATTTCAAGTATTTCTGCATTAATTTGCTTTGTATTGATAAAAGTGGTATATTTTTCTAAGCTTTCTTCCATAGGCTGCTTTACAGACAGTTAAATATGGTAGTAGATATATCTTAGACAAAATGGATATGGCTGGTAAAGCTTGTGAGTTTGCTTTATTTAGTCCCCTTTTGTGAACTTATAAAAGATTTTGTGTCCGTAAGTGTTCAGTGACTGGTTGTTCTTCAGATGAATTTATATGCAATCAGGGAATGCTGGTATGATCTAAGTGTCTGCTTTTCATAGGTTGTTAATTGAAATCTCTGTGTAAGAACTGTTAATTCTAAACAACGCAGGAAAAATACCATGACACTTAGTGACAAAAAACTTAATCTTTCTGTCTGAGAATCAATTGTGATCTATCCAATAAATAAAAATATAGTATAATTAACTGGATATCAGTTATGAAAACTCATTTTATAAATCAAATTTAAGTTATTTTATTAGAAAAAGAAAACATAGTAAAATATTATTAGAGTATAGCATGACAAGTTTTCTGAGTGGCTTTTAGATAGGGGAGCTAGTTAATAACTGAAAATAGTTCATAATAATTTATTTGTCCAAATACAGATCTAGAATACTAAGAATAATCTGTGCAGTGTTTTCATAGCGTTATTACTGCAATTCCCTCCCCTTCCTGCCGTGCATAACAAGGTGCAGATGGAGCTGAGCCACCTTATGTATCAAGGCTGCAGTTGTTCAGGCAGGTTATATGAGCAGCATTGCAAAATACATATTTGCAATAATTGTTTCAAATGTATGCGATTGATAGTTTTGAATCTTTTTGTTTTTCCACAAGCAAAAAGAGTGAGAAAAGGGTGTTTACTTGTTGACAGAAAAGAATTAAGGAGTTGTTGCTTCTCAGTTCTAGTCAAGAAGGACATGTCAAGTCCCATTCTCCACTCCCTATAAGCTGAAGCCAGGAAACCCATCTCAGAAGTGTTACAATTTAAACAGGGAGATTATCAAACATCACAGTATTGCAGAATGTAGCAGATGATACAGTGATCCTTTCTGGCCTTACAGTCTGTGAATCCTTTATTGACTACAGAATTTGCTCTTCTTATTCCACAGGTAATATAGGTATTCATCATATTACATATATGTGTGTGTGTGTGTGTGTGTGTGTGTATAGATTGTGCCCATTCCTGATTGCTAGCATTGTTTTACATGTCAAAAAGTAAAAACCAAGAGTGCTAGTGTCATGAATGTATGTCTAGTACGTATGTAATAACATGGACTATGATGAAGTCAATGTGTTTTGTCTTTTTCATTAATTAACTTGCTATTCAAGCATTTAGTTACTGCATAAACTGTTACCTTTATAAAGAAAAAAATGAGGAAGAAATGGGTATCAAACTCTAAATTAGTATGCATTAGTTGTTGTTACTGGTAGCAGGTATATACACATAGTCATACATAGCCAGATGTGAGCTTGCTTTGATTACTTTCCAAGCCAATCTGCAGCTATAACGTGGGGCTCAACACAAACCAATCGGCCCTGTTGAGAGCTATGGTATATTAGCTCAAGAACAGACAGCTTACACAGCTCCTGATCAGCTCGAAATAGGGGCAGAATAAGTGTGCATATGCTTTAAACTCAGGAGGAAGGAGTTTGATCTGCCTACAAGGTATTATATAGGCACACCTACATTTGTTTTGCCTGCAGTCTCCCACATTTTTGAAGGGGAGGTGTGTGTATATTGAGTACCATTGCTATGAGACTGACATTCAGGGAAATCACAGAATCATAGAATCATAGAGTGGTTTGGGTTGGAAAGCACCTTAATATCATCTCATTCCAACCCCCCTGCCATGGGCAAGGGCAGGGATGCCTCACACTAGAGCATGCTGCCCAAGGCTCTGTCCAGCCTGGCCTTGAACACTGCCAGGGATGGAGTATTTACCACTTCTTTGGGCAACCTGTTCCAGTACCTCACCACCCTTACAGTAAAGAACTTCCTTCTTATATCTGACCTGATCTAAAATCATTTCATTCAGATTTTAATTTTTAGCAAAGAATTTTAAGGAAAAGAAAGTTAAAACAAGGTATTCATATAATCAATGATTACTAATAGTAGTAATTCTAATTGACAGTTACTAATGATATTAATAATATAATTACCAATTGTCTTTCTGTGAAAGAACAATGTTATGCATCCTGCCAACTTGAAAACACAATTTTTTGCTTTACTAAAAGCACACTTTTTTTTTCCAGTAGTACCAGTTGTACCCATGCAACACAAATACAACCCAATTTGTAGGCATAAAAGTGGGCTTAAAAAAAAAGAAGGTTTTTTTTTTAATTTAAATTAATTTAGTTGCCAAATAATGTCTGGAGAAATAAAGCCTGAGCTCTAAAACATCATGGTTATGAAATACTGAGCTTTTAACCAACTTGCTATATAGGCCAGTAGTGTCAAAACCAACTCCAGTAGCATCTTACACACATGAGATTCTTTTGTTTGATTCCTATAATTATGAAAAAACAAAACCCAAACCCAACAGTCAAGTCTGTGCTCTTCTTATCAGGTGGTGAATTATGTTGTCCTTTCATTCACTGGTTGCTTGTTGCAAGAAATTCCAGTGTAAAATACAGCAGGAATAGATCTGGAGGTGGCAACTGCCCAGCTAAATCCCATTTTCAAACTAAGATTCTCTCTATTTCAGATTCGAAAATGTATGTATATAAAGCAATATTTCCCTTGTCTGTTTTTACCTTAACAGCTTGATAAATTCCAGCTTCATGATGGACATGATAAAAATTGCAGTACAAATTTAACAAGCCTTTGTCTTTGTAAAGAATATTTCTTCTCATTCCTTATCGGTTATCACATGGTAGAAATAATAGTGGTGTGGTTTTTTTGGTGAGTTTTACCTGGTTGATCATGAACTGCATTGCAATTTCTTATTGCAGCACGAAACATATAAAGTTTTTCTTATTAGTCCATACTAACAATATGCTATTGCTACTACAGTGGTAATGATCCCTTTTTTAGTTGTCATTAACAAATGAGCTACTTATTAAACGTGGTTTTGTATTATAAACATGTTTACTTATGTAGATTATTCTTCTATGTCCCTGTACATCCCCTTTAAATAATTAAATAGGTTCTTACTTCTGCTCTTTGTCATATTCTCAAGGCTGACATTTGTAGGAAGGGCCATCCTTTGCAAAGTGCTAACAAATGGCCTTTAAAGTCAATGGAACATAGAATTGCTGAATAAATTGGTGGCACTTGGTGGAAGTTGGTATGAAAAGCTCACATCTGGTGGATCATGTGTTTGCATGATTCTTGTCATTGATATTTCCAACCTTCAAAAAACCATAACAGATGTAAACATCTAAGACAGTGAAAAGTTCTAATTTCAACAATGAGAACTGAATTTTTCAGTTCTTTCTCTGTGTAACACCCATACTCCATAAGCAATTCTACTTTAGGGTAATAGGAGTCATTTACCAGACTTATGTGGACTCTTGATTAGGGCTCTTGAGGATAAAGGTAGCAAAAACATGCCCCAAGATTACTTTTTAGCTTTTGTTTCTCAAATCAGTTTTGTTTTGATTTTCTTTCGTTATTGTCAAACTCAAAATTATAACACCTGAGTCAGTTGTATCAGTCTGTCAGTTCATAGAGTTAAATATTTAAAATTCAAATTCTATTCAATGCTGGGGTATTTTTTAATTACATTTTTCCTATCAACAGAAATGGCAATTTGTAAGAATTACACTGATTGTGTATGTCCCCTTTGTATGCTACTGGAAATCAGGAGTTAATTCTGTTGAATTCAGGTGTAAATGTTCTAAGTGAGGAATTAAAAAAAAACCACAAAATCCTTCCTGGAGCAGGTTAATGAATATTCAGAAACCACAACTGATTTATATGCTTCTAACCTAATGTGCTGTCCTGTAAGAACTTGAAAACAATTGGTCTGAAATGACACTGTTTGACACCCACTCTGTGTGCGGACACCTGGCAGTTTTATTCTTATAAAGGTGAGGACTCAGTGGATAAAGCTCTGGCCTTTGATCTTCAGATCCACAGTTTAAGAGACAAGGCTGCAAGTTTGGTCATTTGAGCTCAGTCCCAAGTGAACAGTCCACATCACAAAATGATTATACGTAATTTGTTACTGCTGGCAGTGTCTGTTCAGGAAAGACCAAGGACTGAGCTAGCATGAAGAATGAATTAGCTGTTACCTTTTACATTTTATTTCCTCCCTCTTTACTGTTGTAATTTTGTTATCCTGTCTCAAAAAACATTCCAGGGATGAAATTATCGTTCATTATGACTACTGATACTTCCTGAAGATGAACTAAAATGGTTAATTTTTGATTGTTTTTTAATGTAGGTTTCCCAATCACTGCACGTCCCCACCTATCCATGGGTGTTTAATATACACTCATCACTTCTCTGCCAAGAAGTCTGATATTTCTGAGGTCTTTCCAAAGCTTGTACCATAAAAAAATCCCATTTAAATTAAAGAGGAGAGAATGAGCTTTCCTAGCTCTAAGGCAGGCTTGCAGCTACATTTAAATAGCATTAGTATATAAAGCACTTCATGCCACAGTGTTCTGTTTTTATAAAACATGATTTCCAAAGGATTCTCAATTTACATTAAATCCTTGTTACAGTACTCGTGACATGTATGTTTGATCAGCTAGCCTTCTTCATGTATTCACTTCCAGCTTGGAAGCCAGATGTATCAGTCCGTTCACAGGTATTCACTGCGGGAAAATCGTTCAACTCTTGTGCCTCATGGGGCACTGTACACACCATCTCAGTTCACTTGAAAGGAATCTGAGTTCATGTTGCTTAATGTTTCTGTCATAAAGAAGGACAAAGTAAGGTAAGCTGCAAGCAGCCAGTAACTGTTTGTGATTCTGGAAGACATTATACCTGAACAAAGAAAAATGTTTCTGCTTAGAACTAATATTCCACTAGGTCTGAATTCCAAAAATGAACTTTAAGCGATTTGCCCGCACAATCAAGAATTGTCATTTCTCTTGGAATTTGGGTCTAGTTCTTGCCCTTCAGGATTATGCATCCTGGGAACAATCATGACTGTAATTCTGCTGTTAATCACAGTATCATGTTGGTGTAAAAAGAAGTAAAGTGCTGGAAGCCACCATATACCTGGTGTGCATTCTGACAAAACCATTAAGGCAAAGCGTACAACTTCTGTTTTGATCATATCCTTTTCAATCAGCCTTTCTTTCTCTCTAAGAAGGGTGGTTGTCTCCCTAGAGAGGGCAAGTACAATTAAAGCCAAAACTACGGTGGCAAACATGGTGAACTTCATGCCCAGAAAGGGGTAACTCTGTAGATTAGGGAGTAATGGGAAAAGGCTGGGGAAGTGCTATTTGCTGATACCATAATCTGCCTCCTATAAGAAATAGATGGCTATGCACAATTTCAGATGTATTTCTTCCTGGTGTCAGTGAGCAGCTCTTCTTTCCCATTCACTCTTGCCCTAAGTCTCATTCTAGCTCAAGTAGTGAATGAGAGTGCTTCCAACAGAAATCAGTAATTTCTTTCTTTGTCATACTTCACAGAAAACAAGATACTTGCATCCTATTTTTAAATGTAGTGAGTGAATGAACTTAAAAAATGAATAATTTTCAGCATGTTCTGTGACAGTATTGCAAACTATTTTTCCTAAAGGCTGCTTATTATAAAATCATTTCAGTTCATTTGATAACTGGGTAACTGTGCAAAGAAATGAGAGTTTACACTGAAAAAATCACCTGTCGTTAGAAAGAGCTTAACAGCGATAGGATGTAAAGTTTGAGTGCTGTTTTGTGATTGATCCTATGCAAGCTCTGGTTTCAAAGACATATCCATGTAGACATGGAAATATTTCTCAGAGCTGCTTCTAAATAGCTTGTTGCTAGTCATGTCACTCATACTAAGCATATGTTATTATAGCACAGTGGCATCTCTGCATCTACCATGTATTGAGCATTCAGCTCAATCTAGCATTAGTCATTTAAAAATCCTCTAGCTAAAAGGTTCCTGTACTTAAACTGTCCTTTTCAGCACTTGAATTGCATAATCTCTATTTGTGTGGATTTTTTTCTAGACAACAAACTTCTTGCTCAACTCCTGTGGGCAGGATTAATGGCAGAGTTTAAAGGACAAGCTGTGTGATCTATCAAAAGTGTACATGCTGAGATCTTAGAAAAACATGACCACATATTGTGTATTACTGTCAATTGGGGTGGCAAAAGGGCTGGATTGCTGCAGAGTCAGAAAACTGGTAAGACTGAGTTTCATATTGAATGCTGGCTTTGTGTATGATGTGACACACACATACAAGAAAGAATCTATATTGCAAGGAAATTACAATGTAGTGCAAATATCAGCTAAATAGCTCACACACAGAGCCACATTCGCGCACATTTGCACAGAGTGGAACTCCACTGGCATTCCTGAAATTGTTACTGGTATAAATGGGGTTGATGTGTAGTAGTCTATCTGGTGTTTTTGTAAGTGTAATGTGATGTAGGGTCTTTCTCGGGTGATTTTGAAACTATTATATCAGAAGTACATGCTAAATAAGAAATAAGTGCTTATGAAGAGAGAGGTTAGGAACAGCTTGGGAGAAGTCATGAAGATAAAACACAATATTTCTCAACAGCAGACCTTCCTGTTGATTAAGAAGTGGTGCTGATGGTATCCTTGCTTTAATGAGACTTCAAGATGAGTGATGTACACACCAGTTCTTTTGTTTTTCAGCTCTTAGGCAAGTGAAGAGTATGATGGTAAAGTTCTCTCATTAACTTGCACAGTTTATTCAATATTCAATGTCTTTGTTCGGTATCTAATAGGTACTGTTAATTTGGGAATTGTGTCTGTCCTGCAGTGGACATGATAAAACCAGTATATCTTCCTCCATCTATTGTTTTCTTTGCTTCCAGTTTTTCTTTTTCAACAATCTTTCCATAGCATCTTAATCTTTTTTTTCTTAGTACATCACTGTTTTCTACTCATTTCTGACTACCTGTACAAATCTGACTAACATGGTTCTGCTCCCTGTTCTTCATTCTTTCCTGTATACAATACTATGACCGTTCATTAAACATTCACCTCATTGTATATTGGTCTCATTGAAGACTGCTTTGTTAAATACACAGCCACTTTTTGACTATTTAGTCATTGTCTAATTCGATAGGTTTACTACAGCAAATTGTTTAATAAATCTGTCAGAACATATGTCTGTGAGAGAAGATTCACAGGTAAGCACAATGCAACACATGTAAGAAACAATAAAAAGCAATGAAATATTACATTGCTTAGGTGCACCTATATATTTTTGAAGAAGTGAATGAATTCTCTAATTAGCAATTATTTAATTTAAAAAGGTATTTTCTATATGATTTCCATTGCTATCTCTTAAGAAGGGCTTCTCCTGTCTTCTGATATATTGTAGGTAACTTCTGGTGTACTAAATAGTATAATTACAAAAATTTTTCTCAATCCAGTGAGGAGTGAATTTTGAGTTGCCTTTTTTTTAGAAAGCTAATCTTTTCCATTATGAAAACAACAGTAGATGGGAGTTTTAATTTTAAATATGTAAATGATATCACACATTTAAAGGCTCTAAAAACTTCTGACAAGCACAAGTAAGTTTAGCCTCAAAATAATCCTGTGAAATAAGGAAATTCTGTGTATTCATACGTGGTTATTGATACATGGAAGAACACCATCACCTTCAGAGATTATTCTTCATACTAAGATCTTTTATTCCCATTTATACAGGGTGGTTGTAGAAACAGGTTGGTTTTCTGAGATTCGTAGAATTTGTATATAATCCTATAAGCAATCCCAGCACTTGAAGGAAAAATGGTAACAGTAATGGAATTTCTCATTCCTATTTTTAAGATAAATTCATTCAGCAAGTTGAACTGTATTTTTGTGCTTGTTTCAAAATCACTTAGAAGTCAAATGAGAAGTCAGCAAAAGAACTTGGAGTGGTTTATGTCTGTTTTGTGTCTTCATCATCATATTGTTTCCCATGTCATCACTCCCTCATTCAAGTTATTATCCCTGATCTAGTCAAGTCATCAAGAGCCTGCATAAGAATTAGATTTGACAGAGTAAGCCTTAGTCAGAGAGAGAATCAATGAAAAGTGGATACATTTGGGAGGTGCCTCTGCATATGCTGGGCTGCTGTGTTTTGGGTGTTGTGCCACAGCAATCCATGCATTAAACCAAGAGTTTGTTTCTCTTTTGTCTCTTTGCCAAAATACAAAAGCAGTTGCTACCTGTTTGGAGACTCAATTACAGTTTGGTTTCCTGCAATGAACTTAGTGGTGTGCAGGCTTAGAGGTTGATTTTATGGTCTGTGGCCAGGGTACTGGACTGCAGTGTTTCCTTAACAACTCATTGTATAGTCCATAAAATTGCAGCTGGGTTTACTTATAAAAGTGCATTTAAAATGTGATTACACTATTATTTTGATATCAAGCAAACATTTCATAGATGAAAAGGACTGAACCAAGCTTTACAATCTGAAGGCAAAATAACAATAATTAATGCTCCTATTACTTTGTTGAAACAGAATATATATTAAGCAGGAGACAGGTAATTAATCCCACTTGAAAGAACATGCACTACTCATCACTCATTTATGAATTCCTCATTCTCTGCGTAAAAGCAATATCTCAAACAAAGCTAAAATATCTTAGGTACAATGATAGGCTAGGCCATCCAATTCTTTTTTAGATGAAATTCCTGAGAGTATATTTTTATAAGGATTATAGGATCAGGCCTAAGCTCAGTGAGAACTGAACCTACATTTATAAAGCTCAGTGACATTTTCCCTCTTGTCAGCCATGGTAAGGAAATTTTACCTCAAACAGGAATGTTAAACCACATTGCTGCATTTCCCCAATATTTGAATAAAGTTTACACTATTTTTCTTAATTTTTAATATAAAAATATATTTATATTGGTTTAAAAATCACAGATTATTCCTAGTAGAATATATTGTTATGTGGTTTAAACATTTTGGTCTTTCAAATTTGAGTTCAGGGACATAGTTTTATTATAGTTGTTGCTAGAACAGTATTTGCAGAATTTTTATAGATGGCTCTTTCCCCAGTAAATTTCATGTTAAAGGTATTATCCTTTTATTTTCACTACAAATGGAATAGTCTGAGAGCCTGTAGTAAACTAGGTATTTAGAAGTTTTAAATTCCTTTTCTTTTACAGACATGATTGCAGCATCACATAAACAGGTGTTTTGTTTTTTTTTCTTATGAGTCATTAATGTTTTAAGGTATTTCTTTTACCTCCTAGAGAAACTATGTCTGAGGATTAACAAGATTGTTCACTGGAATTCATGTGGAAGCATAACAGCAGAGGCTGAGAAATGATCATGTTTCCTTTTAGCTCTCAGCAAGAGTAATTGAATGTTGAATATCTTACTAAACACTGGACTGTGACAGTGTGTTAACACTCTGACTATCTCCTAAGAGCAGGGCAATTATTTGCTGAGTGGGATTTTTATAAATCCCCTGGCAGTAGTATGTCCTGATAATTATGATGAAGTGCACTGGTCAGTGTTGATTCAGCAATCCCATCTCTAGCAAATATTTCATTCACAGCTCTCCTTCATGCTTTTACTTTTATGGCTTTTAAAGATCTCTTACCTATCCTCTCAGCTTGCTTAGTTTTTTTTGCAAATTACACTGGGGCAAAAAAGGATTTTCTAGTTAAGTAGCTATTTTGCTCAAGTATTTTCCTTCTCATTTAACTCCTCATTGAAAGACCAGAGTGAGAAAGGAGGACTTTATTTAGGTTCTTACTCTGAGAATCACTTGCGAAAGGCTTCCTCCCTCAAAGCTATGTTTTCAAAATTAAACGACTATTGAATGAAACATTTATAGTAATGATACATGTTGATTATTTCAGTCTTTTAAAGTTGATATGGAAAAGTAATTAAAATAGAGCATGCCTTTATTATTGTTTAGATAAAGATATTTTAAAGATATAAGGATACACTTTGCATTGACATAATGCTTGTGTTTTATCTTCAGCAAGTTCTAATTTTGCATGTGTGTAATTATTTGCAGTGCAGTAGCTACACTGTATCTATTAGGGGCTATTTTGTTTGTAATTTATGTAGACTTTAAAAGCTTAGTCAAGAAGTGAGAAAGAAGAATAAGAAATAATACCTTCATTGCAGCATCTAAAACTGTTCACGTTTTATTATACTACTTGGGGTCACTGACCTTTCCTGAAGAACTTAACCACCATAAACAACACAGCCTTTTCTTTCACTTTTTACCTCCACCTTTTTCTTTCCTTCCTTCTTTCCCTTGTTTCAATTTCTTTGCTGCTGCATTCCTTCTTAGTTTAGCTTTCAAGGCAAACTCCTTAATAATTTCTTTGTGGTATTCTGGTAAAAACAGTTAAGTCTTTATCTCCGCATAGAGATAACAAATAGAAAAGACAAAAATGGATACTCTGCAGTGTAGAGTAAATATAGGATTAGAGATAGAAGCAATAGAGAATATAAAAATCAAATCTTTTCTTTGCTAATATTCATTAAATTAATATTTGTTTGCTTGTGATTTTTTCTTTCTTTATATGCAACCATTAATTATAAAGATAAGAAAATGATTGGGAGGAAACTAAATGATAGAGTGTTAGAAATGTAGAATGATTCAAAATATTAATGTAATGCTAAGGATGGCTGGGTAACAAATGGTACATTTGCCAGTATGCTTGACCTGACACAATTAATATTCCAGGTCATGCTTGGGTTTCCATGATGGAAGGTCTGAGGCAGGGAATTCTAGGAGAAAAATACATCTATGGTATAACTCATTTCTCTCTCTTTTTTATAATTTTTATTTTCCCTGACAAGTCAGAACCATAGTTTAAAAAAAAAATAATATCTCTGCTTACACACCTCATTTGCTGTGTTCACCACTGGGCCACCATTCGCCAGAAGGGCCTGAAGCAAGGAGGTCAGTAAGAAGCTATTAGCAGAGTCCCCTCCTGAGATTTCTTTGGTCTTATTGAGGTGGAAGTTAGCATGACAGTACTGCAAATAACTCAGTTGTAGGGTTTTTAACAGTTAGCACAGATTTCCCCATAGTATTTGTCACTTTAGGAAATTGTTCCTGGATGTCATGGTTTAACCCCAGCTGGCAACTAAGCACCACCCAGCTGCTTGCTCATCTGCCCCGCAGTGGCATGGGGAAGAGAAATGGAAGAGTAAAAGTGAGAAAACCCATGGGTTGAGAGGAAGACACTTTAAGTGGTGAAGCAAAAGCTGCACATGCAAGCAAAGAAAAAACCAAGGAATTCCTTCACCATTTCCCATGGTCAGGCAGGTGTTTGGCCATACCCAGGAAATCAGAGCTCCATCATGTGTAACGGTTGCATGGGAAGGCAAACGCCATCACTGTGAATGTCCCCCCTTCCTTTTTGTTCCCCCAGCTTTATATGCTGAACACACCATATGTATGTGCTATCCCTTGGGTCATTTGGGGTCAGCTGTCCTGGCTGTGTCCCCTCCCAACTTCTTGTGCATCCTCAGCCAACTTGCTGGTGGGGTGGTGCGAGAGGTAGGAAAGGCCTTGACTCTCTGTAAGCACTGCTCAGCAATAACAAAAACATTCCTGTGTTGTCCCCACTGTTTCCAGCACAAATCTCATACACAGCTACTATGAAGAAAATTAACTGTAGCCCAGCCAAATCCAGCACACTGGAAGGGAAGTCCCAGAAAGCTGACTTTGACAAAGTCCCGTCTTAGTTGTAAAGAACATGGGTACAGAAAAATGTGTCATTCTCCCTGCAGACAAGTTGCTTTTTGTAATCTATTATAGTATTTTGGAGGGTAACATATTTTCTTACAGATGAAAGGTGGAGAAAATAGTGGGATTTGTATTTGAAAATAGTGGGAATAGTATGATAGTAATATCTCAAGACAGATATTGCTACCATTGAAAAAGCAGCATTAACCACAATGGCATTGTAGTTCAGAGAATATCGTGTTAAAGTAGGGAAAAGATGAAGTAACGCTTTTAAGACATTGTACTGGTCTCAAGAAGATAAGCAAATTTATTAAGTACCAAAGGCTTTGATCCTCCAGATTCTCAGATATCTGCAGACTGCCAGCTCTCTGCAGAGGATAGAGTGAATAGGGCATTCATCAGCACACAGCATATGTGCAAGATATTACAAAAATAAGACTCTGATTTGACAAGATATTTAAAAATGAATGGAAGCCGTTTGCCAGAGATTGGTCTGAACTGGGAAGTAAAAGCAAGCTCATCCCCTTGTCTTTCCTGCCAAACTTTGCCAATTTTAAATCTAGGCCTAAAACCGCACCACAAACCTTGGGGAATTTAGAGTAAATTAGTATTAATTTTATCTGTCTGGATACTAACTCTGCTGATTGCTCTGCTATCTGTCTGATTGAATACTTCAATGTATATAATTAAAATGTAAAGTAATTAACAAGGGTTGCTTGAAAATTATTATTTAAAAATGCACTTCATAATCAATATTGACCCAGATCTTACAAAGATTTTCAGCTGTAGCAGAAGCGACAACTTTCAAAGTGTCCAAGTGGCCTCACTAAATCCATTTTCATCATTGGTACACTATCTGTGCATGTTTAACCTGAGAGTACGTAAAAAAAAAGAACAATAAAAGGTGCCTCTTTGTTAAGACACCTTTCAGCAATAATTCAAAAGACACTGCTTCAATGGATTCCCCAGCTATTATGGCTAATTTTGGTTTCATTAAAAGTGCTAAAAACCAAATGTATTTGCACACCTGGAGATATTTAGTAGCATTTCAGTTTCTGAATCCTGTATGAGCTATAGTTTTTTTACTGCCAAACATTTAAACAAAAGAAACATCAAGTAAAATATACATAGTATCTCAATATAGATTGCAAACTGCAGTTTCAGAAAGCCATTGTACTCCTGGAGCCATTTATACTTGCTCTTAATATGACTAACAGAGGCAATGCTGTTTCCTAGAACTCAGCCAGCACATGGCTTTAAAGTTATTCTTGCCTATAATTCTTCAGAGGAAAATCAGTTAATTTTTTTAAGATATTGTACTTTTCTATGCTGGAGAAACAAAAACCAAAAACCAAACCTGTGCTGTGTAGGTTGGAAAAATCTTATGGTCTTGGGGGGGGGGGGTCAAAATTTCCTTCCCAGTTTGCTCTTTGGATTGTACTGTGAGAGAACAGTAGCTCTCCCACTAGCTGGGGAGCTCTGAAGACTCATGGCATGGCTAGAACACAGTCTGTACATTAGGTAGGATACAACAGCTGAATATTGATGGTGTAAGAATGGTTAGAAAGATGAAGTAAAATACTATGAGCAGTTCAGTGAAATGTGAAAAAAGGTAGTCATGAGCAATCACTTTTCTATTTTACTGTCCTTAACAGAGTGAAGGCAAAATTTAATTGATCTGAAAGTAGGCAGATCTGATGACCATGGTAGGACTAATGAGTGAAGAGCCATAACAACCATGGCATAGAGATGGTTTGTATATCTCTAGCATGGAATCTAATTTGTATGGGCGAGCTTTGCTGTGGCATTTTATATTTGAGAGAACATCTGTAACAAATATATAGTGTAAATGCATTCAGTAATTCTGGAACAGTGCAATAAAGCCCGAGACAACATATGAAACTTGTGTTTATGTAGCACTTAGAGGTCAGCGAGTGTTCACAAGCAAAAATGTACTGGGCTGATAAGAAAATTGCAGTAGGGCAATGTATGAAATAGCACAAAATAATAACACTATGAGAATCTGTAACTTTAGGAGATGTTTATGTGAGTGAGAGCCAGACTTCTAGAACCAAACTTTAAGGATGCAGCTGGATTTAACAAATCATACAGATAGAGCTGTAATTTCGTATTTACTCCAGGGATCCTGCTTGCTAGCTATTTGGAGCATGGAACCCTGCCATTTTAGTGTGGCATCCTGAAGAGCTAAAGGAACAGCCAGTGGTTGTTTGGCATACACGTTTCTACCACTTCCCTCTATTCATGTCCTCTTTCCCATTGCACATTTAGACTGTTAGTGTAGAGGAATAGTTTATAAGGTTTGCACTAAGAAGGGAACATTTAACAGAGGGCCAAAATAAAATGTCATTAGGGCCAGATCACTTAGGGAGTTCAAGAATATAGCCCATAACATTTTGAATAGCCCAACAATATTTTGAATAAGCTACCATCTCAGAATATTTTTGTCCCCATTAAACAATATGTTTTATATCAGCCTTATTTAACTGTTTGGGCAGAAGAAACTGGAACCTCCCAGTAGGATATGTTAATGAAAAATGCATTAGAGCTAATTGAGGAGCGTTCAGTCTTCCCAGCCCCAAGAGATTAATACTTTATGAGGAAGCTGAAGCTCTATTTAGTTTTCTTATGGGTCCTCAGTATTTTTTCAAAGGAGAAATGTAAGATTTTAGACATTTAGTCTTTTCCTTACCTTTCCCAACATCACAAAACTGATTTCTTTTCCTACTATTTTGATTCAATACATCTTAGCAATTAAAGCTATGATAAAAGCAAAGAAGTATATATTTTAACTAAGCAAATATACTTTGAAAGTCTTAAGAATATTCTGAGTATACTGTTACAAAAAATATCCTTAAATCAACACAGTATCTTTAATTTTTGCCAGGTGTATTTTAAATATATGTCATCTGTTTTATAAGAGATTTAGTGGCTTTGTGCAATATGGTGTAAGGATTCTCACATTTAACAGTTCATAATTAATTCTGTACACTCACGTATGTCTATTTGAGATTTGTTTATATATAAATAGAAAATCCCTACATTTATAGGAATGATTTGGGAACAGTCGAATGATTTGGGAACAGTCTGTCACATAACTTTGACTTGCTAGATAGTCACAGACTGTTAATGACACGGATTACTAGTTCAGTATTTGAAATTTATGCTTTGTATCAGTAACTGTTATATTAGATCACACTGGTGATGCAATTAATAATGTATCCTGAAAAAATAAAATATCAAACTTAGTGAAGAATGAATCTTTTAGCTTAATTCACAATTCAGAAATTTTTATTCAACGTTCTTGTTTTTCCCAAGTTGTATACCATTAAAACTGAATACATTTGAACAGTGAAAGGAATTTTATGTGAACATTTTGTTGGAAAAAAGCAATTATTTGCTGTTGATATTCCATCAGTTTTCTTGTATTTTCCCTTAACTAATGACTCATTTTTACTTTTTAAAAAGTAAAGTTTTGTCCCCCTTGTGAGTCAGCCATCACAGAGTTTAAAAGGACAAGAGTTATCTTCCCCTGCATAGGTATTTATTTTACTCTTTTAAGTATGTGTTTGGAAATAAAAATATTTTTTTGTTCCTGTTGCGTAGAGGAACTTTTAAAGTACACAACTATAATGGTTTGCCTTTAAAACTAGATGCAAATTTGTACACTTTTGTTTTTCTTTTATAATGGAAACCTGGCATGTTTGTTTGACTATTGCTGTGGAAGGTTGAAGATTGAATGTGACAGAAAGAAAACATGAGTTTGAGGTAGAGGAAGCTCTTTCTTACAGAAAATGAAAGTTACCCCCATTTGAAGGACTGAAACCCAGATTACGTTACATTGCCCTATTTAACCTCTTTTGTAATGCAGAGATGTATTTACACTATAAATCTATGCCAAATCAGTAGTTGTCAAAAAGACTGTTTAGAACTGTTTGATTCTATGATTCTATGGTTATATAGTTTTTTTTTTAAATTGGTTTGATTTGTAGAATAAATGCAAGAGGGAGTTCTAAGTTAGTTGAAGTCAAAGATATCCCCATTTTCTGCTCAGATTCCAGGCATCTACAATTCACCTTTCAGAAAATCCCCAGATCCAATGGAGCTGCTGCTACGGAAGTCAAAGCCATTGAGCCACAGACAGCAGCAAACCAAGAGTCCTCTTACCTCTGAGCTCTACGACTGGCCAACTTGTAAAAGGCCTCCGACTTTCTCCACAGGACAGCCCTTGCCAGCTATCATCAGACAGAAACCTCAGGTAATATTTTTCAGTGTCTCTGAGGCAGCTTTTGTTGATACCTTTTATCATAGATAATCGTAGAATATCTCAGATTGTCGAGTCCAACAACCCCTTTTCTGGATTTGTTTTTTTTTTACATAGATCAAGTGCTTACATTCGGGATATAAAGTCTTTGAAACAGATTTGTCTTAAAGAAAAAGAAATCTAGGTGATTCGTAAAAACAAGGATGCATGATTCTTCATACTTTTGTCCTTTGGGGAAAAAATGTCATTTCCAATATTTAAAAGGGAAGACCTGATATAATTGCATATCATTATTATGATTCATTAGAGGTAGGAGTCTAAATTTCCAATTTTAAAACAATAAAAATAGGATAAATGAAAAATAATAGGATAAATGAAAAATAATAGGATAAATTAACCAGTTATGATAACTTTTTCCTCATTTTTCAATTGTTTTCCATATAAAAGCCAAGAAACATCCTGCCCATCTCTTTTCATTCCTGCTCTTTTGTGTCCACTAGTTGTGTGTCAGCTTTAATTACATACATTTCTACATTTTAATCTGCAACAGAGCAAAGTTGCCCCTCTCCTACTCTTAGCGTCGTGGTCTCAATTTTTATTTCATCTCCTGTCAACACATGCTGCAGATAGCTTTGTTTCTTTTCTATAAAGTAATAGAGATCTCTGAGATAATGCATCAGTATGAATATCCCACAAGATGCCAGAACAGCTTTTGCCACCTGATTATCAAAACCTGCTGGGCATATGCCGAATATTCTCAGCAGACAGACTTCTGTAACCTTTATGTTCCTGACTTGATGATAAGACAATGACATGTAGCTTTTGCCAGTAAATGCCTTATGAAGTTACTTTTGGGATAGAAGTATTCTCTTTCCCTCTATTCTGAAGAATTTCTCAGTTTGTCCAATCTACTGAACTTTCTACTTACCACACACGTATACTTTTAGTGCCTGTTTGACTTTGAATGACAACATCTTCAGAACCTCTATTTTGCTTAGAAAGACAACATTTCTAAATGTGTCCTTCTCAGTAACTTTGACTGAAGATCCACTCTGCTTATGACATTAAAGGTCAACTTCAGAGCAGTTCTCTTTGTTCTTCCCTCCTTATGTTCTCCTCACCTTGACTGCATGAGCTTCCTCATCGAATGAACTCAGCTCACAGTAGAATTGAGACAAAGTGTGAGCCCACAAACAGTTTGGGTGATCAGGGAGTTTGGGGTTGAGATAAATACGATGTTATAGCTTTACCTTCTGGGACCAAAGGGGCTATGACAGTCCTTCAGCAGGATGTGACTGAATGCCCTGTCTCTCAGGACAGAGGGCAAGATTTTGCTAGTGGACATGGTAAAGGAATCATGCTTTTAAATAAAAAGGGAACTCAAGGTTTTCCATTGTAAAACTGTATATGAAGTATCTTACAAGCTTCTGCTTGGGTTTGGAATATTTTACAGACCTTTCTAAGTTCAGACACATGCACAGCAGTGGTGCACAGATAGCCTTTTAGAACAAACCAGAAGAGTTCTGTTTATTTTCTGCACCTCAAAGAGGGAATTTACTATATAATACTTTAATCCTTTCCGCACCCTGGGATGTACACTGTGGGGTAAATTTTCAAAGCACAGAGCGTGGATTTAGCTGCGCGACTCTTATTGATGTTAATGGGAGTCACACGGCTAAATCCCTACACAGCACTTGGACAATTTAGGGTTGTGTGTCTAAGAAAGGACACTGGTTTGAGCTGATGAAACAGCTGGAAATGAAACCCCATCAGAGCACATCATCCTGAAAGTTGTCTGGTGTGACAATAAGAAATTTAATTACTAGATATACTTGTGTCCTAGTTCTCTGTGGTAACACTTCTGCACACCAAGCTTCTTTTTCTAACATCTGTCCAGCCCACTGTGACTCACTTATTATTTTACTGCAGGTATCTAAAATTTGTATTACCTATACGGTTCAATATTTTTTATGAGAATGTCAAAAAGAATAAAAATTAACTGTTTTTCACCTTTCACTTTGGGAAATAAGTATTTAGCAGTTTATACATAATCTCTGTGTGTGTAAGATAGTGTATTTAAAATAAAAGTTTAAATATACTTAGTTAGATCTATCATTTTTATTATTGAGTTATGAGTTAACTAGAATTAGTTTGATGGAAACACAGATAATGCTAAAATTAGTCATTTGCTCAAGAAAAGGCATTAATAACAGAAAGCACATTGCCATTTTGAGGGGATTTTTTGAGGGCATGCTGGGATGGGACAGCGAAAAATATGTTATTTCTGCTTCTGTGTTTCTGTTCTGTTTCTAAATGAATATGTAGTTTCTGTTTCTATGATAGAAAGAACTAAAAATGCTGATCTGCTAAACTTTATTTGACAAACCAGTCAGTAGTGAGATTTATGCTACTCAGTACAAATCCCAAACATAAAACACAGAGTTACACGAGTTGTTTCCAGGGTGAAAACTTGGTTGAGTCCATCCCTTCCTCTCCTAGCCTGACCTCTGCAGGAAGATTTCCATTTTGAAGCAGGATTCCTGAAATGTTTGCATGTGCATAGACACCATTCTACCACAGATTCCACAAATCTTGTAAAATGGAAAGAGATAAGTGGATTTTTTAGAGGTCTTGCCATTTTAGATATATTCCTTAGGTGCCTATTGCTAGGTAAGTTTCCTCAAATACATTATTCAGAGTAATGGAAAAATCCACAGGCGATGTTTAGTATTATCTTAGTATTCTAACATATATATCCCACTTTCATTAGTGATGACACAGACTTGCTTGAGAGACCTTTGCTTAACTGTACTCTTTTCCTCCTCCTCTCTAGTAATTTCCTTTGAACTATGGATCAAGAAAGAGTTAGAAGGTCTTAGAAATTAAAGGTGGAATAACTGCTTTGCTTAGGTAGCTGATTTGGCCCTACACTGGTGGAATATGAGACAATATTTTCCAATGAAGAAGAAATACAATAATATGAAAGACTATTTCCTAAAAGCAAACATATTTATTATGACGTTTGGTAATAGTACATTTCATTCTTATTTCCTTTACATACCCACTTGGCACAAATATCTTGCAATAAAGAGTATTAATCTTTTTATGTTCAGTTTTACACTATTTTTACAACTTGATCATCAGATTAGGTATTACTAGAACATTGCTTACTAGTGTTAATGGTTCTAGTGTTGATTATTCTTTCACAGGTGATAACACTTTTCATTCTTTTTTTGAAGAGTTCTTGTGGTCATTTTAAATTAGCATGTATTTTTACCTAGAATATAGAAGCAAGAAAATCACTGCAAGAAGCGTAAATATTATGCTGATGTGCTTACTAGGACCTTTAAAGCAATTTCCAGACCATGGTGCTGTGCCTTTAAAAAGTAAAGTTCCAATAGAAATCCATTAACTACTTTCAAATACAGCAACCCTCCTGTCCAGCTGTGAAAAGTACTAGATGATACTTATTTGCCATTTGTGTTATTTACGGTCCATGACTTTTATGGTAACTGGTTCCTATTATTGGTTTCTATTAATGTAAAACATAAGTGAACATAAATGAGGCGTGAATCATTTCTTTTTATTAGCCCCACAGTCTTCACTCAGTGCTTGCAGTAACTCCAGCTGTGACTTGTTAGTGATAACCTATTTAAAGAAGGATATCTTTAAGAATAAAGGGTGTGATTAAGAGTCTTTGTCTATTCATAGTTTCAGAAGGTTTCACTAGTTCATTGCAGGATCAACAATGATGAAAATAAATTAAAAATTCATTAGCAACACTTCTAAATCCAAAATTGCCACTAAACTGTCCTGAGCATGATATAGCACTAATTATACTTCAGGTAAGTTCTCACTGGTTAGTACTAAAAGCAAGACATAGGATATGTCACTTTGACAGCACAGGAAAGAGCTTCTTGCTGCTATTTAACTGTGTTAAATGGTAAAAGTTGATATGATCAGTTATTAAACAACATAGTCTGTAAAAAAGGAATTAGTATATATAGAGATTTGTGGAAGAATTACAAGCTTGCTTTTTGTTTTTAAAGAATAGTGAAATTAATGTGGAATTAGACATTTTAAAAATAGGCTATATGCCTATATTATTTAAGTCAGTAGTTTGAATTGTATTAGAAGAATTATATCTTAAGTCATGTATTAAGTTACCTTCCAGATAGCTTTAGAGTTCAATTGAAAAGACCATGTTCTTTAAGGTAAAACATTTATCCTGTCAAAAGGAAAAGACTTCAGCTTTCTACTTAAACAGAATCTAGACACAGTTAATACTTGTGTATCAGATTTCATTTCACCCATACCTTTTTTCTAAGGAAAAGCTAAGTTTTCGTAATCAGTTCTAACAATTTATTAGTTTAAAATAATAAATATTTATTAGTAGCTAAATAAAACTGGAGGGGACCTTTCTCTTTGGAGCTTTAGAACATGTTATCAAACTTTGTGTTATCTGTAACTCTCTATCAAAATGAACTGCTTTAATTATTTTGGAGGAAAAGTCTTGCTACACTTCCCACACATTCTGTGTCCTCTTTCTTTCATCATTGATATGTCACGAATAAAAGAAGCAAAGGAAAGAACTGTAACCCTACAATAAAATACATTATACTATACCTTTCAGGGGCCTTTCCGTGATACTGCTGAAGTATTTTGGCAGCGCCACAAGCCTTTGGAACCAACCTTGCACATGGCAGCATTCATCGATTCACCACTGGACAAGGGCAGAGAGGAAATGAAAAGGGAGGATTGGGGAAACTGCATACATGACAAAGAGTAAGTTCTTTGTTTTTTTCTTATATTATGAGAATGCTTTCTTTATTCTGTTGTTTTCAGAAACCTTTCATGCCTGACAAAATGAAATGTCAAACCTGACAGCTTACTAGCAAACATTCTATGAACATCCTTCTAAATTCTGTGTCCTTAGATTATAAACTGCTCAGGACAGAGACCCTATCTTGTAATTGTGTGCCATGTGCCATCCGTATCTATGAAATTATAGAAGAACTTGTAATACTAATAATAATATGGGGTGCAACAGATGGGTTTCATGGGAAATAAGAAAACAAATGCAAATTCTGTTTTACCACATGCACTTTGCCAAGGAAAAAATACTGGTTGGTCTTCGTATTCAGTGAGTTAACAGATTATGTGAGGGAAGAATGGTATTGCATGCCAAAGAGACTTGCTTTCTCCCCCAGGAAGTTAACAAAGCTCACTTGGAAGGGGCAGGAGCATATGTTGCACATGTTAGAACATGTAATCATTTGTAAAACTGTATTCATCTTTGAAGCAGTTTGGTTTCCTAAGCCATCGCATCTGTAATAGTGTCAGGCAGACCAGTTCTTTTCCGTACAATCCCAAATGCAGACATAATTCATGGCAAAAGATTTAAGGCTTCTGACCCAAAAGATTTAAGGCTATTGACAAAATATTTCCATTTCTTTTCTCATCATGATGGAACTCTCTTGTCCAGTCATAATAAAGGCCTGTTAAGTCACTTGCACTGGGTTTGTCATTAACTAGAAAAAATTGATGTTTTGTCAATTTTTCCCTTGGATTCACTGCTCTTGGCAATCCTCTGGCACTTTAATACCAGAATTCAGGATAGAAAGGAATCACTTTTCCTCATGAGCAGCTTGTGAACCACTGATTCACTGGAAGACAATGCTTTACTATCTTTGATCTGTTTCAAACTTTTCCATCAGCTCCATGCTGCTATGTGTTAGGACTAGTACTTAAGAATGCCAGAATCAATTTCATTTGCATGGTTTGGCTTTTCTAATTTTATTGTTGGATCATTTTCCTGATTTAATATTAGCTTTAAATAGAAAGAAAAAAAAATCTTAGTTTGGCTTCTTTTCCACATTTAGGCAACGGTATTCTTTATATTTGGTGCAAAAAATGAGATCTAGTACCTTCTATTCCTGTGGTAACAAAACTGTAACTGAGTTAAGTTACAAGTAAAAAATAGACTTCTGGTTTCTACTCCTCTTTGTGTTCTTTTATTTATTGACTGATTCATTCAAAGTGAAGATGGATGATGTTCTTCATTTAAAGGCGTAACTATAATGCCCAGTCTTTATTTGATGAGGTTTACCCCAGACACTACTGTGCCAGCAGTGTCAGAAGGTCAGATCTCATAATAAATATTTTTCTGGCTGTCTTCAGTGAGCGAATTGTGAAGCTTTGGTCCTGTACAGTTAAAATTTGAAGCCTCCAACTTAGATATTAATTGACATGGGATCTTTATTTACCTTATGGGTAAAGAGGCATTTAGAGCAATCCTTAATGCACAGAAGCAATGTCCTAACACCAGTGATGCTCAGCTTCATGCATGCTAAATGTCTAGTGTATTATACATTTTCAGGCTGTGATCATTCTGTCTGTGGTTCATTTTCAACCAACCATGGAAGGATCACATCTGTAACCTTGAAAAGGTGATGACAGAGTTGCAGGTCATCATCAGGACTTACGCTCTCTAGTAATGCTGCAGCTGCTGTGTGGGATGCTGGTCTCCAGGGAGAAGTCTGCAAAGGGTTACTCAGATTCTGCAGTAGCTTTTTTTCCTCACCAGTGTCTATTATAAATTGAAAAAAATTCTGTCTCAGATTTCTATGTAATTGTGTACTTCAGGACTGTATTTCTTCCTGGTAGTGCTTCCTATGTTGATTATTCTTTTGTTTTAGAAAATAAGGAGGGAATGAGCAGCAGAAGTATGTGGCATTTGTTGGGAAAGCTTGTTTGTGTAAGATGAAGTCCTGAATACTGTGTGATATCTTTTGAGATAGACAAATTGTCAGTGTATACCTGCAATTTCCAACAAAATTCAGAATTCCCAGTTGCCTCTGATTATCAGGGTGCTTTAAAGCAGAAATGTTTTCTCTAAGTGTTTCAAGCTCTGAGAAAGTTATTGCTTCTGATATAATGCAGAAATAATTGACAAAGATATGGGAGAGTTTGTGACAGACAGAAGCAGTACAAATGAAAGTAAGAGAGAATGTTGTGCTTCCTTAAAGCAACTGCTGGAATTGAGCAACTGAGTAATCTACCCTAATAAGAATGATTCCTTTTTTCATGTAATTGAAGCTGTTACTGCCTTATTGTGATATTTTTCATACAAATGAAGTGATTTCCCCCTCTGCTTCAGTAGGAATGACAATTGGACTCCTTCGGGATAGCCTCTTAATAAAGTAGTGTCTAGTTTGAGACACCAACTGCTGGATCTAGCAGATTTATATCACTAAGCGTGAAAATTTCTATATTCAGTTGCGTGCAGCTGCACTCTGGACTAAAAAAAAAGTAAATTATTTTCATTAACATTGCTAAAATCTGTCTCACATAACATGCCTCATGCTTCAAAATATACAATTAAATATCTTTATAAAGTCAGCATACATCAGAATGAGTTGCAATGTGGTGATAGAATAGGGGTAAACCAGCAGTAGTGTAAGGCTGAGGTTTCTTGATTTACTGTAGTCTTCTGGTGTGACACGGCAAGTCATCTCAGCTTCTGGCTATGTCCGTGCTCTTTGCTGCGCTGGAGATAGCCAAGCCAGTCCTGAACGCACTGGCAAGCTTGTGTGCAGCAGCGGTGCAAGGTTTGCAAACCCTGCCTCTCATGTGCTTTGTGAACACTGCAGGAGAATGTTTTGGTTAGAACCAGGTTAGGGGCTTCTGTGCTGTGCAGTGCTGTGCACAAAAGATGCACTTACAGAGAAGTTAGTGATCTAAATAAGCTCTATGCTTCAGTGGTATGAGCTGCATGGTATTAATGGTAATAACATTTAAAAATCAGGGAACTTCAATAAGATTTAAGAGTTTAAAAAATCCTTAAATTTCTACATTTGTAAGATCTTTTCCTGTATTTCTGATTTAGCTGTAGTGAAAATGGCTTCTACATTTAAAGTCACACAAATATAACACATCTGAAAACTTTCTTCATATGCTTTGCGACTTCAGCAATCTGCATATTTTCCGGACTGTCATTGTATTGTGATAAACAGGGATTATCATATATTTTCAGACAATGTTTTCTTAACAATTCAACTTCTATTTGTAACTCTTCCATTTATTTTAATTACTAGCACAGTGTGCAACATTTATTAATCAGCAGAGTCTTTTTAAGTTAAAATACTAAATTAGCTAACCCCATTAACACAGAATACTCCAAACAAGCAGTAATAGGAGAGGTAGTTACTGTGCAAATTGTATTATACATGCGGGTGCTCTAGGGCACAGTTAAGCATGATTACCCTCTTTTGATCCAGTATTCCTCTGCTTCTTCCAGCTAATTTCCACTGGAAATTTACAAAGTGGTGCCTTCATTTTTCCATCTTAATTTTTCTAATGAAGTTCTGGTACTTTATAACACTGGGGATGCAGATAATAAGTCTGTGCATAATTAAGAAGTTCCAGAATTTACTACAGAAGAGATCTTTTATTTCCTGCAGGAACTAGACTATGTTTTCCTTTGTCACTTTACATTATTGCAGAGAGGAGTTAAACAAAAAAGCCAGAAGATACTTAGATTTACTGATGTTAGGATAAAAGTGACTGATAGTTGATTAAAAAGTATGCAGTTAGTATATTGCTGTGGACAATATGTTTAATAATGCACGCAAAATAAGTTTCTTACGGCAAGATACTGCAGTAAAAGTAATCTGACTAGATATGTTAAACAAAATATTCTGTCTTTATTTTTGTGAATAACATTTTGATTTTAATATGCACTCATTATGAACTAGATAATGGCTGTGCTGCTGCACTTGTTTTGCTATGGAAAACCATTGTATTTCTTCCTTTGTTCCCTCAGTGATAAGATAGACGTTGTTGGGTTTGATAATGAAATTACTTCAGGTATAACACAAATTTGAAAGCTTAAAATTAATTTCATGTTTTATTTAAAGAAAATAAAATATAAAAGAGTGACAACTTTCTGATAGAGAAGTACAGTTTGTTTGAAGCTAATTGTTCATGGTCTTCTTCAAAGTAAGGTAAAACTGGTTTATTCAAGTTAGATCAACACAACAAGGAATTGAATTGCTCCTGTCTAGAACCACAATTTGACACCACATTGTGCTTCTAAAGTTAAGATTTTGGTAGCATTTTTACTACTAAATTGCAAAACTGTACAGTACATACAAATATTATGAAAGTCTGAAAAACCACATAAGCAGAATATTCCTTCTAGTTCAGGGGTTTTAATATTTCTTATTGTGTCCTGGTAGTGCAGCATGTATGGCAGTCTGTCAGGAGATGTACTGCCAGTTCTTTCTCAGAAACCTGGGTAAAGTCTGAAGCATTTCTGGTATCAGGATTACCTGTTTGTCCCGCTAAACGGCCGGGATTTTGCCTCTTAGGCAGGTCCAG
Source organism: Pezoporus flaviventris (assembly GCF_033815535.1). Lineage (NCBI taxonomy): Eukaryota > Metazoa > Chordata > Aves > Psittaciformes > Psittacidae > Pezoporus > Pezoporus flaviventris. The sequence continues at coordinate 1,161,706 of NW_026892631.1, forward strand.
AAAACATGCTGAAGGACTACTCTTTTTTTTGCCAGCGTTTAAATTCAAGAGGAGGTTAATGCCTCTGAACTGTGTCCTGTTGGTATCATACAGCATCGGGATGGTGCCACCCAGCACTAAATGATGGATCTGACAAATCCTCCTTCCTGTTTGTGCTGCTGCTCTCTCGTTTCACATTGTCATAGACAGAACCCAGTATCTACTGCTGCTTCTGTCATCTGGTCAATCCAATTGGGAAGTCTTCAGTGTCTAAAATGCTTCTTACATCTCCTGTAACAATAGTGAGAGATAACGGAGGAAAGAAATGGTAGGTGAGGCATGCAGGAGGAAAGAGCACGAGGGCGTAAAAATGTGGAGAAAAGAAGGATTAGAAAGGTGAAATTAATCATAATGAATAGTAGGGAGTTGCAGGATAGGATGAGTGAAGGGAGAGATAATTGTTAACAAATATCTAGAATATCTTTCAAAATTCAAATACATGCCACTAGCAGCTGTCAGCTCCAGGATTGGCTACTATGTTGAGGCTTCTAGATCTTTTTTATGCTTATTAGGTTCAACATAGTGTGGTCTTGGCAACCATGCAGCTGGCCTTCATTACCAGTGATTCTGCCAGCTCTGGTCTGGTGCTCCCTCAGGTTATCTATGTGTAATACTGCCGTTTGTAGAACCTGAGGCCTTTTCCCATTTTTAGTTCCAGCTTTTTCCCCCTGTCTTGAATGTATTCTTTAGCATATCTCTCATTCAAGCTTTTGTCATGGGTGAAATGAAATAATTTTTCAGTTCTAAATTTATTTCTTGTTCAACCCCCCCTTAAATCATCAACTTTTGGAAAGACTCAACTTATGCTGTGTTTTATGGCATAATATAACACCAGTATGGAATTTAATTCTTTTTTGATCCTGCTACTACTATCTCTGTCATATTTACTGAAAACCTTTCAGGATTTCTGAATTTACATTTAAATCGCAAGGAAAGGCTGAAGCACAGATGTTAGAATCCTGAGAGTGAGCTTTTTGAGGAAAAAATTACTAAGGTCTAAATTTGTGCGCATCATACGATTGTCTGGATTTAATTTTCTTCTCCTTCCATCACTGTCTTCTGTCACATTCAGAGCACATAATGTCATTAATTTGGGGAAAAGCTGTGTCAGGTGTATATACAGAGCTACTGAACACAATACCATTACTGAAGTCTTTTGCAGTGCTGTTGCTTTTTACTATTATTATTGGTTGTGGGGGTGTAATGACTTCTGTATGACTCCCATTAATTTGGTTACCCTACTTAACACAAAAAATTGTTTTAATGTTCTTTTTAATTACTTATTCCTATAGAGTAATGAGAATTCTTAGGTGCTTTAAACAGACAGTGAATTTGCAAGCATATGATCCTTTCTTGTAGTTAGATTGTTAGCACTATAATGATCTACCCACCTGGCTCTGACAGCAGAACTGCAGACAGGATTAAAGAAAGAAAGTTTCTACTTCAGGCTAATTTATACCATTATACTCTACTATATTTTAGTTATTTCAATTTTAGTATTTTTTTATTGTTCAATGTTCTTTATCAGAAATTCATAGTTGATTTAATTTTTCTTTTACTCAGCCATAGACATACATTCCAGGCTGTATGGCACATGCTCCACATAATAATGATCTTAGAGGAGATAATGCAGAAGATCACATTTATGCTAAACTATACATAGAACATGCTGTTAGTGCTACAATGTGTGTATAGTTTTGTTTGGAATCGTGGTAGAACATAGGATTACTGTGACCATTTTTTTGCCACAAAGACAAAGATTAACTGATCCACAGTAAAATCAAAACCTCTATGTAGGCAATTGTATAGGGAAAACTATAATAATTTACTTTATCTTTTAATTTTCTCTATTTTTTTGCCATTTTGTATATAAATTTTATGGATATAGCATTCCTGTTAAATTATTAATACAATGGCTCAACTACATTCTATGCATACATGGGCAAATCCCTAAATGGCTAGCCTTGTCTTCTGAGCTATCCAATCCCCTGAGAAAGCCAATTTTCTTTCATGTCTGAACAAAAGAAAAATGTACTATTAAAATGCAATTCAGAAGTGATAAAAACTGCAAGTGGAGCAGCCACTTCACAGCACCTTCGATATATTCTCTGGGACACTGGGGCCACATTAATTTTTTGTGTGTGTGTGATGTCTATCCCATGTGCAAATGAGCATTACAAGTACCATAATCTGTCTTATGTGAGAGTGTGCTTTCCCTTGAGTATACCCATGCTACTATAGCTTTGTATAATTTAAAAGTCTGCTAACTCAGTGGTTTTCTTTCTCTAACTTTACATGCCATTTGTTTGCGGTACTTCATGGATCAAATTGATATAGCTGGCAAGATTCTAAATGTGTTTCTTTTTACAAAGTGGAAAGAAAGAAATGTAATTTAAGCAAACAAACACTTAAACAGTTGCTGATGGATCAGTTAGTCCAAATAAAGAATTTTCTGAGTCTGTATCAGCTGAGAGACTAAAGGTATTTTAATCCCTATTTTATCAAAAACTTATTTGACTGTCTAACTCATAGGGATTCTAGATTCTGAAATGCTTTCAACTAGGAAAAGGTTTTACTTAACTATACCTGTTGTCATGGCAGTTGAAGTGACGTGTTAAAATTCTGAAGCATATACTTCTAATTTTACTGTATAATATTTTTTCCTGCACTTGTAGAATAAAGAATGCATGCTGCTTTTTCAGAAGACCAGCAATTATAACTTAATTCACAAGGTTTTACTGTTTATTAAAATGTACTTTTTTTGCTCTTGTGACTCTCTTGCAAACTGAAATAGGTGGAGCTAAGACATCTTTGTAGGGTCTTTTGCAGATCCTATACACACAAGAGATTATTCTCTTTCCTCCATACCATTTGCTGTGGAATCTACCCAGAAAACCTGCAGTTGTCCTTAAGAGTTAGGGACATCCATCTGAAAAACTGTTCCATGACCAAGGCAGGTAGCTGGAGCTTCACTGTTCGGTGGCACTATGCAAGCAGGGAGTCTGCCGTCAGTATGATCAAAGGTGAAGGAATCAGATTCCAAAATATTGCTAATTAGGACAGCATTATAACTTGAGAATTTAGCACACAATTTGTGAATACAGAAGAAATAATTGCTTTGTGGTCTACCAATACGTGAAAGTCAACAGTACTACTTGTATAAGTTTCTATTCTGCTAAATGACAGTACTGTTCATTTAGCTTTGATTAACAGATATCAAATCATGCATATCTAGTTTAAGGTACAAGTGAACCAAGTTACATGTTTGTACAGAAAGTCTTCATTTTATCCCAATGAAAGCCTGTATCTCTTTGCTTCAAATTTAATTTGGAAGCAGCTATAGGAGATATTGCAGTAATCCTCTGACAATAGTGTTCACAAATCATGTAGATGAGTCCCCCACTGATGAGTTTTAGTGGTGTTCTTGGCGGTCTTGGGGTAATAGTAGGACTTGATGATCTTAAAGGTCTTTTCCAACCTAGTTGATTCTATGATTCTGTGATTCTAGTATGAATGGGGAACATTAAGAATGTAGTCGAAAGTAGCAGGAACATATGTTCACGTCACCTTCTATAGCACTGGTATCTATGATTTCCATCATAGTGTTGCATCTAGAGTAGAGCATAATAGATTTTAAAATATTCTTGATTTCCAGATTTCTGCCATTTTCTTCGTATAACAAAGATAAGAAGTATGACCCATTGATTCATAGGTCAGGCAAATATGGCCATGAAGCATACGGAAATAAACACTTCCGAGAAGAAAATCCTAAGAAGTGGGTTGCAGGCAAGGTAAGTCACTGCAAAAATTAAAGTATAGCTTACTTTTTTAGATTGTTATCATATTAGAACTCGGTGAATTTGAGCCTTATCCAGAGATCATGGAATCCAATGGGAATCTTTCTAGCATGTTATAAAATTACACAGAGCAGATGCAATGAAATTTTGGATTTCCTCACCTCTTTTTCTGGTAAGTATGATTTGAGGAAGTTCAGCACCTACATGATAAGCATTTAAAAGCCTGATTGAATACAGCGTTGGTTATGTAAGTTTTGTGAAGTTCTGTTCTATCTGTGTTGCCTTTTCTGAGAGATTTTTCTCTCCCTGTAAGCAAGATTGCCTATTTACTCCTGCATATTAGGATGAACCTTCAGAAAATGATGGCAAAACCTGATTAATAACAATAAAAAAGCAAAGAACTTGAATTCTTTGTAAAATTCTAAAAACTAATGAATAGCCATTTTTTATTGTAAGATAGTCTCATAAAATTGCCTGCTTTGTCAGAAGCATCTCATATATTTCTGGTTTTGTAATGCTATGAGAGGTAATTTTCCTCAGAACATGTTCTAACATGTGTTTGTGTAACATTTGCATTACTTCTACTTGTACTGGGTATCATAATCTCATTAAAATTTCCCAGAAAAAGAAAGATAATGGAGTTGGTTGAGAGTGAACCACAGAGCCACAAAGTAAGTTAAGTGACTGGAGCATCATTTGTAGGAAGAAAGGCTGAGAGAGATGGAACTCTTCAGTTTGGAGAAGTTCAATGGGAGATCTTAGTAGTGTGTACAAACACCTGATAGGAGGGAATGAAGCAGAGGGAGCCAGACTCCTCTCAGACTCAGTAGTGTCCCGTGACAGGACAAGAGACAGTAGACACAAACTGAAATGCATGAAATTCTACCTGAGTTTTACTGTGAGCGTGACAGAGCACTGGCACAGGTTGGCCAAGGAGGTTGTGGAGTCTCCATCCTTGGAGGTATTCAAAACGCCACTGGATATGGTCCTTGAAATGCGCTCTAGCTGAGTAGGGGGCTTGGACTAGGTCATCTCAAGAGGTCACTTCCAACCTATATAATTCTGGAATTGTGTAAGATGTGATTACTTATTCCTCTGAAAGTAACTTAACCTGTGGAAACAACAAGTTCCAATGAATCTTGTTTTGAGAAGTAATATTTCTTAGAAGAATTCTTTATAAAAACTTGAAAAACTATCTCTGAGTAAAATTTTGGTATTTGAACATACATTAATTAAATCTCATTACAAATAAAGGCCCAGAGATCAAAATTCAAACAAAAAGATGTGACTTTGTCTTTCAAAAGCAGTAAGTGGAGGATATGACTGGCTGGACAGCCACAGCAGAAGTATGATCTATAAAAATGATCTAAAAGTCTTACTGGTGGTACTGATCTTGTCCTGTAAAGACTCTTACTTTCCCAGTTCTTGATCAGGCTCAGATGATGATATTAAACAATGTAAATATATTTATATTGAATACCATGTCACACATCGTATATATAATATTATATAAAATATGAGCTCAGCTGAAACAGCTGAACTCACTTTGCGTTAACTCAACACAACATACAGCCTTCCAACCCAATTCTAAATCAATATGACCCTTCCATTAGGAGCTGCTTACCCAGAGAGAGAGAAGAGAAAAGAGCTGGTTTTGACCTACCTGCTGCTTTAATGGTCATTATTATCAGGAAAACCAAACCAAACCAAAAAAACCACTTCCCCAAAAGACAAAACAAAACCAAATCTGAACCTCTTCACTACATTTTAATGGAAAAAGTTCCTATGTGCAGGTGGGAGGTCATACTTCCCTTACTGTTAAACTCGAAAGAAGTCTCTGTCACTTTCTTATTTCTCAGCTGTGTTCAAACTTTGTATATATGAGTGCTATGAACAAAATTATCCTGTTCTAATGAATCAAAAGGCTAAAAGGCATGTATGAAAATATTACCCCCCAAAATTTTTGCTTAACGCTTTGTCTGCTAAACACAGCCCTCCTTTGAAATCCCCATGAGATGATATTTTTGTGGAAGAAACTTCTATTACAACCTGAAAAGCTGACAACCCTGCTGTAACAAATATTCAGCTTCTGACAGTATTATATTACAGAAGTTTCTCTTATTGCTGCTGGTAAAGACAAACTACTGTGTAAGTTTTTCCAAGGAGTCAGTTCAGTTGTCAGTGGTCAGTGACCACTCTGAGCTGCTATGAGCTGGCTATTTTTAAACCACATATAAAAATGTTGCCCTGTATATGTTCATGAGCATATCCTAGTTGTATTTTCCTGAGGTTTTCATGTGTTTATAAGTATGCATTTTAATTCAAGTCACAAAAAGATTAGTATGTAAATTATATAATTACTTTAGAAACAAAATGAACAACAAAGCAAAATATTGCCTTGTTAAATTTCTTCCGGAAAATGAAAGGGTATTAGCATAGACTTCCTCTAAACATTATAATTACCATATCTATGTAAGGAAAAGTTAATAGTTCTTCTTTTCATCTAGTTATAATCTGAAAAATTTTATCTCCTTCACTTTACATTTAAAAGAAGTTTGAGTGAAGGGAAAAACTGTTGTATTCTAATTCTTCATTAAAAATAAACAAGAAATAGAAGTTTTATACTTCTGAAGAGGGCCTACAAGAGTGCTGGAGAAGGACTCTTCATCAGGTACTGTAGCAATAGGACAGGGGGCAAGGGGTTTAGACTCAAAAAGGGGAGATTTAAGTTACGTATAACAAAGAAATTCTTTCCTGTGAGGGTGGTGAGGTGCTGGCACAGGTTGCCCAGAGAAGCTGTGGCTGCCTCATCCCTGGCAGTGTTCAAGACCAGGCTGGATGGTGGCTTGGAGCAACCTGTTCTAGTGGAAGGTGTCCCTGCTTGTGGCAGGGGATTGGAACTCTATGAGCTTTAGGGTCCTTTCCAGCCCAAACCTTTCTATGATTCTGTGTGAAACTGAACCTAGTTAGTTTACCCAATTGTAAATCACTACAAAAATAAAAATGGTTGCATGTTTAAAGGTTAATATTATATGTCTAAATGCAATGAAATGCCTTTGATAGAATTTATGGTAGAAGTATCAATATGAAAAATTACCAATCACTATGAATTTAATCTACAACAATAGGTTTCAATGTAGCTGGACAGTCAAGGGATCAAGTAAGCTAACTATAATCTCTGAGTTGTCAAAACCCTCACATATGTTCACATTTACTGAGGCAGAAATTATAGCTTACAGCCTTTAACCAGTATTGGAATTAGTTTGCATATGCATTTAAAAAAAATGACTTTAATGGCAGTATTTAATGTTTTCTTGTTTGCAAAATTCAGGAAGTGACATCTTAAGGTGTTTGTTCCTGACAGATTCTTCCCTCTGATGCCTTATTATAGGTGCATTACAGTACAACTGCATTACTGTTTCATTACTTGCACAGGCATTTTGGCCCTAAACAGAATTTTATTATCTAAAAAGCATAAAAATACCCAGTACTGCAAAGAATTAATTTAGAGAACCTAAGCATTTTGCACAGAACATAAAGTTGACCTTTACCGTCTACAGCTTTTGGAATGGAGTGGGATGTGGAACACATCATAGATTTAATGTGGCACAACACTGTCTGCAGAAACTTGGGTGGGACTGTGACTGCCTGCTCATTGCACCCGATGAATCTGCTGTCACCAGCATCCTGATAATAATGAACATTCAGCTTAATGACCGTGATTATGATTATCATAATTGATGTGCAAGTGCAGTGTGTGGGAATCATTACAGCTGAACTGTACAGCAGAGAAACATGCTTTAGTTATGGATAATTTTACTTTTATGCATTGATTGGGATAAAATATGCTTTTCAAGTTCAACAGGCTGGCTTGCTATAATTTTAGGAAGATTTCTACATGTAGGAATTGATGATTATAAGTTTCCTGCAAAATAGTCATTCTAGCTGTTTGTTTGGAATTGTTTCATTCCATTAATAATGGGAAATAATTAAATAATTAGACATTGTTGAGAGGAAATCACTTATAGGCTACTGCCAGTGTTAATCAAATATCAAGTTCAAATATTTCTGATTGTCATGGCTTTGGTTATGCAAGGAGAAATAGCCCTTGTAATTCCCCATCAACACAACTCTATCTTTGGTGCAGCTGTAGAAATGGTGCTGTAGTCAATACTACTGGCATTTTCACCCTGTATTGTGTAGCCATTAGAGCAGGCAATAGTTGATCCTTATATAAATTATATCACTTCCATCTCTGTCACCAGAGACAGAGAATTACAGACAAGCTTAATAAGCAAGTGGTCTCTGAAACTGGCTAACAAAATTGGCTTAAAATCACTTTTACAAATTCTCCTTTTGATTTATTTTTTTTATTTTTAGTAAATGTCATAATGTGCTGTTGAGAAGGAAGTGTATTAAAAAGGCAGGAGAATGTCACATCCAAGAGTGGGAACACCAGACATTACCTCTCATTCAGAGGACTAGAATGAACTGTCTGTCACAATAAGATGCCCCCATTCAGTCTCCCAGGAAAGCAAATCTTAATTTCAAGTTTTGACAGTTGACATGATGATCTTTCCAGATTCCTTCCTGAATGACTGTGTTATATTTACAGAAATACATTTTGTTATGAAGATCACTTTCAGAGCTCCCACTGGAAAACTTCTTAAGTTGTAGATTGTTTCCAGAGAAATAATCCTTAAGGTCACCACTGCTGGGCTGCCTTTGGAAATTGCTACTCTAGATATATGTAATGCAAGTAATTATTAACTACCAGCAATATTTCAGTTTATTTTCTTAGGTGTAGAAGGAAGATAAACACTGTGAAGCAAATTAAAACATACAAAGTGTATCCCTGGCTACTGTTTAACTAAATGCAGAAAAGAATCTGTGGATAACCAGGAGGCTGAAAGGAAAGGCTGAAAAAACCTTTTTGTGAAGGTTACTGATGAGTTACACTGTCTGATTTTGAAAGAGTACTACAAAGTAGTGACTGAGAAGAGTCAAGACGTTCAGTTATTTGCATAAGAAAAGATACTGCCACCACTTGTCTGATCAAATCCACTCCTAGTGGTTATTTGTAAGGGTTTGTGGGCAAGTAGTTGAATGTTTTCTAAAACCTGATTTTCAGTTCTGTAATTTCTCAACGGGAAAATGCAGTCCCTTGATGATGATCCAAGGCTTTGAAGAATAAATTGATTTGAAGAGAAAATTAGATGGTACTTATTATACTGTCTAACTAGCAACCCTGCATCGTTTGTCTGCTGGATGATAAATGTCTTGCTTTGACTACCTTCTTCATTTCATAATGTAACTTGTATGGTCGTGGCATAAAAGAAAATCTTACTTTTTAGTAAGAGCTAACTTCAACCAATATTTCCGTGAAGGAGATATATGTATGCTTTAACTTTCTATATAATTATCATTGTACACATTACTTAAACATTAAAGTCTCTTGTTTAAACAGAAATACTTCAGGAATAGAGTATCTTAACCAGTTCCTTTAACACTTGCTCGGAGTACAGTACAGTAACTTGTAGCAGAGCTTTTACTGAAAAAAATAATCAGCTGAGCTGGAAATGGTAGAGTTTGAAGTTACAGCCATAGTTTTTAGGTATTCACTTTTTGGTTATTATTTTGTTGGTTGGAAATGAAAATCCTCACACTAAACTCGAAAGTGGGTGGCTGTTTGATGACAGTTTTGGATAGACTGGTCATCATTCTTGGAATTAAGATCATATATCTGCCAAACATAATGTATTTCAATTTGATTTAATTTGCAACAATGTTGAATTAAAAAGGCTATATTTTGAAGTCACTTGAAAATATTTATGGAACATATCTGCAAAAGCAAGCAACTTATTATTTGATAGTACACATCCAGACCTTGTTTGTTCTGGTTAACTGGAGTTGAAATGAGAGCACTTACCATTAGCAACTGAATACCCTGCTCTTTTGAAGTACAACTTGTTAGGTATGAGAATCTCAAACTTAGGGGGGAAAAAACATAAAAGAAAAAAGAGAAACAATAAAAAAGTAGCATATTAACAGACTTTGCACACTAATGTGAAGCTGCTCGATTGAGCAGTGTAGTGTCAACCATGTCTTTCTTCTAATGCTAAAAGAAATGCACATAGACAGAGTGACAATCAGACTACAGCCTCCCATCAGCTGTAATTAATCTTTTAGTTAACAGAGACTAGAAAAGCTTCTCATCAGCCTCTTCTGAGGCACCCTGTTTTTTGATGTTTGCATTCTGAGTAAAATTGTCCCCACCAGTTCTAACAAACTGAAACACCAGGCTAATTATGGCAGCTAATGAAGTGTGTGGAACGGTCACAGCTTGTCGTGAAAGTGTTCCTTCAGCTCAGATTAGAGTTTCATCAATCACTTTTTTAAACTGATCCAGAATTGCTTCTGCCCAGTGCTTGGCATTTTTAATGCTATTTCTGTAATTGTTTTTTTCCCTCCAAAGCTTAGGCTGGTTTTTGAAATATTACATTCTCAGGATAGGACTTACAAACTCCAGTTTATAAAAAACCATTTCATTATCGCCTCTATCAGCTGATCAAGTGCTAGAAAGCTAATAAAAGAAGCAGAAATATAAAATTTGATATATTGCTTTTAATCCAGCTAAAGGTAGCAATAAAGCATATACACATATATGTATATGAATCATTATTACTGTGGGCTGCATGTATACTGCAATCTCATGAGACATGGTTTGTGGTTTGGATGGTTCAAATCCCACTGAAGGACCTAAATGAAATGAATGAGTTGGTCTTAGCTTATTTGCTAGTGGATTGTGGTCCTCCATATATCACTCAAAGAGTTTGACATGATTTGTAGTTTTTGCAGATGCCCAAGCCTTTGGCAGGAGGAAGACCATGCTATTTAAAGAATTTCCACACTTCAGGTCAAACCCAAAGTCCTCAGAGAAGTATGGGAAACTTTACGGTATAACTTATATTGCTACTACCCTGTCAATGAATAAATTAGCATATAAAACATTGTAAAACCTCCTAGTTCCTGTTCATTTGTAAGATATAATAGTTTTCAGCTATAAATTGAAAGTTCTACATAGATACTAAAGGCATAGACATTAAAGAAAGTCTGAGTCTAAATTCTTACCTCAACATGGACAACAGAGTGCAGAGTTTAGTTTGGAAATTATCCAGATGAAAACTGAAATAAACTTTTTCTTATATGCTACCATAGAATATGTTTGCACAAGTTGTTACATTTAGTATATGACACATATATTCATATCAGAAGCAAGATAGCATGATTTTAGGTTTTGAAGTGTTCAGTAACCTATCTTTTACTTTTCTGAACACTGCTGAATCTGAAATAATGTTTGGCTGTAAATATCAACTGTTTCTCATCCCTAGTTTCTCAGTCAGCAGCAGTTTGACAGAACTAGCTTCATGCCAATGCCACAAATCTGTGGCACCTGAGTGAATAATCAGTGTTGCTGATGCTGTTCCTGAACTATATCAAAGTACTAGTGGATCTACACAGGAGAAAAGTGCCTCTGAAAAATAAAGATAAACATGACACCCAAAGAGGATATGTTAGCTTGTATGATAAAATAGCAATAGGGATTAGCCTAAGAGCCATTGTTCTAGTTTGATTGGTTAGTGAACACTTCTGAACACTGGACAGGAGATGAGTAGTTTTTCTAGTGTTAACTGCTCTCCAAAGCAAGCTGCCTGCAAAATGAGAAAGGCTTTTTCCTGTTTAATCATTTCTATCTTTTCTGAAGGTAGTTTAAATTTACAAACAGAAAACTGTTTTTCTCTGCAGGTTTCATGACTGCTAGGGCACACTGCTGACTCATATTTACTTAGATGCCTGCCGGGACCCCCAGGTAGCAGAGCTGCTACCTGGCAGCCTCCAGCCTGTTTTGCACCTGGGGTTAGTCTGAGCCAGGTGCGCTTGTCCATACTCTATTTTGTGAGGCTCTGTCAGGCCATTCCTTTAGCCTGTCTACAGCATGTAATAGTCCTCAAGTGTATCAATGGCACCCATTATTCTGGTGTTGTACATGAACTTGGTGAGAGTGCATTCCATCTCCCACCTCTGGATCAGTGATGAAGATGTTAAACAAGATGTGTCCCAAGATAGTACCTGAGGAAATACGTTTGTACCCAGGTTCTACTTAGAGTACCATTCACTGCTACCCTTTGAACCTGATATTGCAGGCAGTTATTACATCTATTAGTCTGCGCATCTAGACTATGATTTACCAACTCAGTTAAAAGGTTTCTCTGGGAGATAGTGTTGGAAGCCTTGCTAAAGCTGAGCTAGACAGCATCCACTGTTCTCCTTTGATCTGCATATCTAGTAATTTCATAACAGAAGGCAATCAGCTTTGAAAGCATCATCCAGAACAGTGTCAAAAGAGATGAAATCTAACCGGAGTACTGGTTTTGCTGCACGTGCCAAATACAGCACAGAGTCAACATGCTTTTTATCAATTCTATTTAGAATGTGATAAAAACTTCCTCTTTTTTTTTTTTTTTTTTTTTAAAGAGATACAGCTTAACCTGATAAGATAAAATCTATTTTCACTTGTGGATTTCAACTCAGAATTTTCCCAGTGGCATGGTTTTGGCAAGTTAGATGTAGTTGCAACTTGATCTTGGCAGGTTAAACATTTTCTGGGTTTAGTCCAGCAGGTTAAAAGTGGTTCTGAGTTTGTCTTGGCAGTCAACACTTGGCACTGGCTTGTTTTCAGCTGGAAAGAGAATTTTGTGGTTGAACAGTTTAGACAGTGGAAGGGGCAACTTATAAATGGCATAAGAAGTCAAGATACTTATCCGTATGTGCATCATTTTCTAATACAAGTCCTGTTGCTAGCAGAGTGTGTGTGATGGGCAGGACAAGGATTTGGTTTAAAATACAAGCAGTATGATAAAAACATGTCCTTTACTTTCTCACCAGATGCTTTTAAGACTCTCTCTATTTTTCTGTACACAAGAATGTAGTGTTAAGCATAGTTCCACCTCAGATTTAATAGAAGCTTCATAAAAGGGTTATGTATTACTCATCAGTGTGTTTTCACACTTGACAACGTTATTCATACATCTTAAATAAAGATTTACATCTACTCCCCTGCAAGAAGTAGACATTTGCCTGACAATAGCAAATAAACACCTCTTGAGATTCTGAATACCTACTGAACTATTTCAACTGCACTTTTGCTTTTTAGCCCAGATTCAGTAAAGTTCAAGGGTATCCAAGTATGAAATAGGTTGCAGAGAATTTCACATTAGTTTCTTAATTTAATTTACTTGTAAAAAAAGGCACATTAGTTGAAAAAAATAGAATAGTCTCTTTGGCAATTTTGGTTCAAATATAGACATTCAGAACAGAATTTGGGTGGTGGTGTTTCATAACACCTACTAACGTATGGTACAGCATGCATTGTATCTCTCTGTGTGGCAAAACATGCTTTTAAAATTGTTACTGGCATGTAACAATATGTCTAAAAGTAACTGAAAAGTGTCTAAATAAAGCCGATTTATTCTTCTTCAGTAGATTAACTTTATACACGTAAAAAAATTAGTTATCTGAACAGTTATTTTTAAAGAAGAATATATATGTCTTTTTAAAGCATTGCAAAGCTAGTACATGTTTGGGAAGAGGGACCAGACAGTGACTGATGTGGAGATCATAGCTAAATGTAATAAATGAATTTAGAGGGTGCAGCTGGGAATTCCACCCTTCCTTCCCCTTGGGCAACCACAATGACTGCAGGATACTAAGTAAATGTAACAAATGCAAATTTGGACCACAAATCTTCGTTGCTGGTTATATTGCACATCACAAAAATGACAGGCTATTTTCAGATCTCAGGTTAATTTTAGAGAGGCAATAGTACAAAAAAAGGTAATTCACTGGACTAAATCCTTCCCCTTTTTCCTTTGTCCTTCCTTGGACAAAACTTCCATGAAAGCCAAGAAATATTTGCTTTTGCATGTGAGAAAGCACTGTAAGGATTGGCTTGCAATCCTTAATGAACACAGCTATTGCAAAATATCTGTTAGGTCATTTAGAAATACTTGTGTTTTCCGTGTACTGTGGCTCAAATTATTGCACTCTCAAAAACATCATTCTTTTCTGTCACGTCATAGCTTAATTTATGCAGACGTGGAAGGGTCCTGTGTCCAAACTGCTTCTAACCAAGCAGGATCAAAGATAGGCTCTTGTCAAGGCTAGAACATATCCTCTCCTACATTGCACAGATGAGGACAAGAAGTTTTAGGGCTTGGCTTCTGTTAGCCAGTGTTCTCCAAAGCACAGATTATCACAGTCTTGCTGCTGAGCTACAAAAGCAAACTTCAGTGAGCACAGATTAGTAGCAAAACACTTCCTTCTCAGAATACTACAGAAAAGGAGGAATAGAGTTATCATTTCCATGTTAGACTGTCACAGAGGAGCACACACTGTTGTGCTGCTCCTACTGGACACATCCTGCAGGATGTATCTAAACCTATGTGATTATCAGATCAATGGTTTTTCAAATTCATGAGCCATAATTAGAAATCTCATAATTTCCATCAAGCACTGTTTGAGTTTGGTTTCCTCATTTAGAATTCCAAAGATGAAATGTGTCAGTGATAGTTATAAATCACCATGAAACTTTAAGTGTAATAATAATGAATTGTTTGTTACACAAATTAAATAGCAATTAATGTTTTCTCTTTCTGTTTGGAAGATAGGCTATTAAAATAGTGTTGTTAGATTTCCTACTGTGAACATAATTTCCTGCTTTTTTTTTTACAGCGCATTATCATAATGTCAATGAAAGACTAAAACTAAGAAGTGGGAAAAACTTGCCTGATATAAGTGTAACACAGAAGGTTATAAAGTTGCCTTTTATGATGGCTATACAATATCATTTTATTTTAAGATCTAATAGCAAGTTGATTCAAAGGGTAAGACTTGCACTTACAAAGTCATTAAAGCAAGCAGAAAATTGCCTACTACCATAGTCACCCAGTCTTTTTAAATCAAAGAGTTTTATTGTTGCTGGTGATGTTTGCATTTACAGGAGGTAATTAGGGAATGAGTTCGACATCACACTCAGAGCCCTCAAGCTTGTCAAGAAGAACCATAAACATTGCTTCCCAAAAAAAGGCAGGCAATTCAGCAGGCAAAGTGCAGAGAATAGAGTGGAACAGGATCATAGCATTTTAGGGCAGTTTGACCACTGCTGTTTTGATTCACAGTATGGAGAAGCTCGTAAAGTCTTCATAAAAGCATAGTTTTTTTCATTGCACTTAAAAGAACACAATTTAGAGGGTTTAGAATTGATAGCAGGAGTAGACAGGTAAAGGAGGAAAGAAAAAATGGCTCCTCATTCTTCTCTGCATTGTGTTGGCAAGCTGAATAGGGGAAGGTGTATTTCTAACCCCACCGTAACCACAGTGGTCACTTGTCCACTGTAGCGCAGGGAACTCTGATTAGGCACTGTTTTCCCTAGAAGTCAATACTTCTGCACTGACACAATGAGTTCCAGTCCCTAAGGCATGATCCAGGCTTTTATTATTATCTCTTATTTGAAGGGGCTAGTTGACCCAATTGGTTAACACATTAGCTTTTCAATTTTATAGCCTTAAGTCACGGCAGACCTATTCCTTGTTTTTGGATGTTTCTCCATGGCGGAAAGCAAAATTGGCAGTCTGTGCCCACCAGCCACAAAAACAGAGTTATGCCAAAACAACTGTGTCCTGAACTTTATGGCTAATTAGCTGTTGAAACTATGCCCAAGAAATAGGTTCTGTTGCCCATGGGAAGGAGTGTGTAGCCATTATTAATATCCCAGCTCATATCTCTCAATAGGTCTTATGAGCGGTGCTGCTTAAAGAGACTAAATGTACAACAGGGAATTAAAAATTATAGTACGCCTTTCACTGACTGAAATATTGTAAACTTATTTCACTGGGGCCAGGATTGGTGTCAATGTACTTTGTGTGAAAAGTGCAATAGAAGCATTAGTATTTGACAGCCCTGGTTGAAATAAGTGAAATTAATGGAGCTCTTTTCATATACGACAAGGCCATGGCACCCCTTTCATGCTGCTTACAGACAGAGAAAAGTCAATACTTTTTTATTACTTGATGCTGACCTACATTCTGCACTACAAGTGCCAGGCCCACTAATTGGTTTCAGTTGTGAGAAAAGTTTGCCCCAAAGAAACACTGGAGCAGATAAATCAATCTTTTTTAGGGTAGCTTAGTGGGTTTTGAGCACTTGAAATGACATTTGTGTTGTATTGACAGAATAGGTTGTTACACTGATTTTGTCATGTCAGAAGGCCCTGTACTAGTTGGAAGTATTGTTAACCAGTATTGATAAATCTGCTGAGAATAAAAGTTAGCTGGATCAACGTTTTACTCATATAACAGCTTGCCATCTCTGTTTTTGCTTCCTTGTTAGGGCCCTCCATGGCTATTAATAGGTCAGGAGGCTTCCTATGACAGCTCAATTTAAAAATCAAATTTCACTATTACAGGCATTAGAATCATAGCAAATACTTAAATATAACCACTTGGTATTAAACAGAGGGGATTGTGGACTATGGCTGTACAGTGACACTTAGCAGTACTGCCTGGTTTTCAAATGAAACAGCATGAAGATAGAATTAGGACTATAGCAGCTGTGTCCACTTTTCAGTCATTCCTTCTGCCACTGATTCTTAACATATGTTACCTACAGTTGTAGGTCTCTATAGGAGCAATAGTTATAACTCCAGTACTAGGAAAAAAGCGTTTTCTGAGATCCAAACTTTTCATGGATTGGTTTTACATTTTGCATAGCACGTGCTGGCGTGGTTTCATCATGCAATTATACAGTGTGCTCAGAATTGCTGGATTAGCTCTGAAGTCTGAATCACCATTACATCTGGAATACTTTTCATTATACAGTTATCTTTGAAACATCTTCACATGCTACTTCTAACCTACACAGGAAATCTGCATTCACACCATCTAATGCAACTTTAATCTCCATTCATGCAACCAGATCTCTATTGATACAACAAAATCCAAGCTTCTCATGACTATGCAAAGCTGTAAATCACGTAGCATAAGTTTATTGTAAGCTTATTAATCCAAGTTTATCATGTGGTTATTATTTTGGACTTGATAGATTTGCTATAGGAAATTACCCACTGGGTGTATGCAGGAGCTGAGAAGAAATGGTCAGAATGCTACTTTCTGGCCTTAAAATCTCCGAGTAGATGTGCTACTGCTGTTTGCCTATTCTTGCTTTGGTCCAAAGCAGCTGACTTTCTATTTAATTATATTTCCAAGAAGATAACTTAATTGTAGTTCCTGTTTCATTCCAAAATGCATTTTTGTATTACAGGAAATTGTATGGTACTTTCAAAATCATCTGTTTGGTGCTGTTGGTGCAAATTTATCACTAGAATATGAAGGAATGCATTTTCAAAGGCCTTAAAGCTGATACGTAGGCCTACATGGTGTCATTGGTTTCCCAATGTTATTTGCACGTGGTCTGTGTTTATGTATGCAAAATCTCTTTGGAATTTGCTTTCATAATAACGTTCCAAAGATGTGAGCATTTGGCAAGTCTAATCTATGACATCAGAGTGTGCTGATAGAGACAAATCTTTGGTGGCTTTATGTCACCTTTTTTGACTCCATTGTTTAGAACCAATGAGCAGACATGACAGTCAAGTAGTCAAATATATTGAAAGGGTTTTCTTAAGGTCTGTCAGTTGAACTTCAGTCACTTACAATTCACTAGAGTGAAAGGAGTCAAAGCCTGACAAGTTTAAAAAGGAAGTGTTCTATTAAGTTCAGTTAGGAATTTAAAAAATAGGTCTTAGTCCTGAGAATTACAAGTCTCTGATGCTAAGAATTATATGGCATGATTTAAGAATGGAAAAATTCCATGAAGTTGAGCTCCATGCTCTTGTGACCCTGAGACTGCAAAACTGTAGGGTCAAACTCACCAAGATGTAGGAATTCAGTTGTAAGCAAATTCATTCCAGCTACCAACAATGAGGGACTAATGCTAAAGTAGTTTTGAATAAGTCTTTCTTCAGTCCACTCACCATTTTTGTTCTTGCAGCTTCAGAAGTGTTATCTACATAACTTCACAACTTCTAAGCTGTGTAGCAATCAGCTTAAACTCAAATGAGCCAAGCAATCTACCAGAATCAACCAGCAGTGCATTGCAGTGCATTGCAGTGCTTCATTGCACAATTTGAACCTATATTTCACTATCAAATTAGATAGACATGAGAGCTTGGCTTCCAATTCCTTTCCCTTTATGCTGCCACAATGATACCTTAGGATAGACTATCTTCAGTGCTGTGAGGTAGATCTTGCAAGGCCAAGTGGTATTTTCAGGCCTTACTTTCTCACACTCTTGAAACCTGATTAAAATCTATATCTTCAAACACAGAAACGGCTGGGGATCTTTTCCTAAAGATATTTGTATTTTCCTTGCATACTGTACAACATTTATCCAGCATACATTCTAAAGTCCCTTAATTAGTCTAACTGTAAAGCCAGCAAGACTTTTATTTACCCATCAGCCTGCGTGATGTTTCCTGAATGTGGTCAAACATAACTGCTGTCGTCATAATCGGAGCCAGTTGTTTAAATGCTCTGTTGTGAGTTTCTAGTGAAATAGCTTTAAATAACAAGATAAACAGTACAGCTGCCAACCCAAAGCAATCTTACACTGAGGGGGCGTGTGGCACAGAAAATTTCCTCTTTGTCATTTTGATTCGAGTTTGAAGCTGGACCTGGGCTTAGTTCCAGCTCAAAAAACTGCTCACTTCAAAGGCTCCTAAATCGTCCCAAGGAGCTAATTTTGGCAGCTGATTGTTTTTGTTTGGCCAGGAATCCTAATAGCGAAAGCCGTCTGCTCCTGCAAATGAAGACTTCTTCAATGCTCAGACTTACCATTCCCAGTTCTAGCCTGATGTGGGGGGTGTAAACCATGACAACCTTTCACTGATTTCCCCTTCTTACCCCAAGTTCACTGCTTTATTTATTAAACTGTACCTGATCTCTTGCATATGTGTGAAAGATATACTTCATGTTTTCAAAAGAAAAGATACTGTATTCTGCTCTGAATTAATCCTAAATTATACCTGTATTATCTGTTTGCTTTCTCAGCAACTAGGGTTGGGGTTTTTTCCCACTCTCAAGAGCAATATTAGCCTGGTTAATTTACTGATTTAAAGATAGCTAGCTTCACTTTAGAAGGAAACTATTTGCAGTTATGCTGGAGCTATAATAATATTTATAATTATCATTATATGGACAACTTTTCCTGCAGTAAGAAGGTGCTTGTGATGCTAAACACACAATGAAAATTGAAATTCTGTGCTATTCTTAAAGTATAATATGAAAACATGCAAATAAGCTGTTTCTGGTGGGTAAGAAATTGGATGGTACAAGGCATAGAGAAACATTAAAAAATAAATCATGTGAATGGTTAAAAAGGGCACAGTACTCACTTTCGCACTACACAGGGTATTTAATTTTGATTATTTATGTCCACCTTCTGCCAGAATGTTGGAGGAAACATACTGAATGAATTAAGTTTGAGATGTAAGAAACGGTGTGATCTCAATTTGGCAATACACAGTGCAGACCCAACTCAGGAGGGCCATGTTGCTGTTTGCATGTCCTAGTTGCTCTGTCTGTTTATGGAGATTCAGGTGAACCGCGGGCTGTAAAGTAGCTAAATCTAAATTATCCAGGCAATGATAATTCTGCTTCATGTCATTTTTCAGAGAGATAACAAAAAAAAGTTTTCATTCTGTTTTTAAGAGAAAACCAAACCTTTGAAATTGTCAAATGATTTGAAAAGGTAAAAATACTAGCTTTTGTTCACTCATGACTTCACTCATTTTATGAAGACATTGCTTTGCCATGCAGTTTCACTGGCAAAACTGGTTTTGGCAAACTACTTGGCAGTAGAAAAAAGTAGAAGGTGTCCAGACCAAGTTCTTCCTTCAAAATGAACCATCAGATCCTGGAAAGCTAATACTTCATCTGCGGCACGTTAGTTGTAGAAAGGGAAACCAATTTTAATGCAAAAAAAAAAGATTTTGTATTGCTGATCCTATTCCCTGTATTTCAAGGTCAAAGAAAATAATTTTATAAAGAATGCTTTCAAACCCTGATCTTAAACACCATGGACTTGCTAATCATTTACCATGAACATTTATTAGTAAGTAGCTAAATCAATAGAATACCTCACTTACTTTCCTTCCTTTTTTTGTTGCTGTATTTACATTGTACTCTTAAGCTACAAGTTCATTTGCATTTCTTGTATTCAATTTAGATTTGCAAGCATTTTCATTTTTTAAAAACTTGAATGTAATAACCAAGACCTTTTCCTGGAAAAAAAACTCATGCTTTCTACCAGTGGTCCCAATCAATTTGTTGCCATGAATACTTATTTAATATATATTTCATTTTGTTCCATTTCTCATGCAGCTGTTTTAATACCCATGTTTTAATATGAACCAAGGTTGAAAAGCTAAAATATTGCAAAGATATCTTGTTGTCCTTAACCTACTTGATTGCCACAGAGGAGGGTACAATTTTGTATACCACAGAATCATAGAATGGTTTGAGTTGGAAAGATCATCTAGTTCCAACCCCCCTGCCATGGGCAGGGATGCCTCACACTAGACCATGTCACCCAATGCTCTGTCCAGCCTGGCCTTGAACACTGCCAGGAATGGAGCATTTACCACTTCTTTGGGTAGCCTGTGCCAGTGCCTCGCCACCCTCACAGTAAAGAGTTTCCTCCTTATACCCAGCCTGAAAGTCCCATTAAAGTTTAACCCCATCGCCCCTTGTCCTGTTCCTGCAGTCCTAGTTTTTAAAGCAGGAAATTTTTGCAGTGCCTATAATTAGAGTTTGAAATGTATATTTGCTTGCAATTCCATGAATCAATTCTTGTGCTCTTCTTCAATGTATGTACAATGTCAAAATGTATGTTTCATATACATTATTTTTCATAATTTGCATTATATCTCATATAATGAAATGTAACCAGACAGCAATATTTAAAGCTTTAAAATACCTTAAAAAAAGGTAAAACAATGAAGGCCAAACCTAACACTTTTTTTGTCTCTCTTGTTTCTGTAGGACTTTCAAAGAGTGTCACCATCAGTTGTTCTCTTTGAAAAGTATGGAAAAACTTACTCCAGTACTGGGCAGATAGTGTAATTGTCCTGTGAACTGCACAATATGACACCTAATGAGCGATCAATAAATGTATTTCAGCAAATGCATAGCAGTATGTTGATTGAATGTCCCATAAAGGTCTCTTTCTGTAAAGGGATGTAATCCTATTTATGTGGGTACATAATCACGTGTGCTCAGCAAAGAAGAACACATTTGATCACACAAACTGATATTTGTTCAGTGTGTTCCCTAGTAACCAGTTCTGCAAAACATTGGATATCTTCTGAACCCATAATCTTCAAAAGACCCAAATAATTCAAGCATCGTGGAAAGACTTCAGCATTTCTTAAGAGCAAGTCATAACCTAATTGTTAAAATCATGTGAGTGAATTTTTACAGTTTTGTGCTGAATTCTCTAGGATTCCATGTTTGATTTTCATATCATTTGGCTATATTTGAATCAAATATGTCTCTTTATGTTACTTTTTAGTACTGCTTTTTTAAATGTGATTATTTTATCCTCCTACAAATGTGCAGAAATCCTGCATGAGAAGTCTATTTCTATGAATACTTTGTGAACTAGGAGACACAAATTTCACTTCTGCAGGTTTTCAGCTATCAGCCGATGTGAAAAAGTTTTACTACTGTCACATACCAGAGTAAAAACTCTTTCAGTTCCTTTACAGTAGGTTACGAGTGCAGGCACCTGGATGTACTGTTGTTGCTTACTGGAGTTTTTCATTTTCAAGCTTTGAAAAGTTTATTCTTCTGCATGTCAATGAGACATTAACTCTGGGAACTGAGAAACAGGCACTTCAGTGGCTGCGTCTCCCTGATAAGATTTAATCTGATCAAGTGCATCAGGGTGCTTTACTTGTTCCTGGAAGGGATTGAACATGAGAAACTCGTGCAAAACTGTTGATGAATAAAGATGCCACAGTAATTTTTATATGTGAGAGCTATCTATTTGATTGCTTCAGCTTTAAGGTAGTTCATCACAGTAATTCACCCTGTGTTGCCTCTTTAACTTCATACCACAGTTTCCCATCAGTCCGATTAGAATCAGCAATGCCTTTATCAGATTAATCTTTCTTTCTCTTCCTTCCTTTCAGTATCTCTGACCCCAGGACAAAACAAAGCCGACCATGCAGCCTGTACTGCGCTGACAGTGGTGCTTGTAGCTAAAGGTGTGGAGCGCAGATGGAGGTTAAAACCAACACTTCTGATTCTAATTCTTTGATGCATACACACTTGTCTGCCTCTTAAACAACAAACCTTTCCTGTTTTTAAACAGACAGCTACTTGCAGAAATCTTATACTAAAACAGGGCTGATCATTTAATTAGACAAATAACACCCACAAAATGAATAGAGTAGCACTCACAGTACCTGCCAGGTTTGGGGTTATATTGAAAATTGTATTTCTTAGGGAATCCAATACTTTACTTAAGTTGACATGGAATTTATGTCATTCGTTGGCATATCACATCCAAACTATTTTGTGTGGCCACACTGTAATCCCAGAAATGTTTAATTTCTCATTAAGTACATTCAGCACTTATTCAGGACATTCACACAAACCGTTTGAAAATTATTCTAGTAAGGCCTTCATCAATTCTTCCATAATGTAGAGACTTATTATTTTCATTAATCTCTTAAAGTGCATATAAACACATGCAGAGAGTTAACAAGGCTTAGCTTGGTAATACTTTTAAATATAAAAGCATATCAGTCTCTGAAAGTTTAGATGTATCTTGACTTCTTCTTTAGTTTCAAATCCCATGCAGGTGCTGCAGAGTCCAGGAACCTTTGCAAACATGGACTAGAGAACCTGCTTTTCAGTTTTTCTACATATGGATGAGACTGCTTGACTGAGGGAAAAATCCCAGTATTAAGAGGAAAAGCTAGTAATAATTTAAGAATCTAGTCTTGGGCACCTTAGGCATGTCAGACTCCTTTGATTGCAAAAGCTCCTAATACTTAATATAGTACAGGTGACAGAAGTAGGTTTTTACAATGTAGAGGAATTGGACATAATGAACGAATCAGAAATAATTCAGAAGTGAGTGCTAGCAGCTCTGCAGTGTACATGAAAGGAGAGCAAAGATAAATTGTAGCCCTTGGGGTGGACCTGATTTCTGTGGCCCTGGGATGTATCACCACTTCCATTGCATAGCCCTCTGCATCACCCAAGTGAACACGTCTGTCTGGCAAGGAACATTTTGGTTTGTGCTCTTGTTTAAAGCAAAATGTTTGCCTGTAGCAAACTTACTTATAGTTTTTATCTAAAGCCAGTTAAAGCTAAGATTTTGATATTTTTATTCACTGCAATAATATAGTGAACAAGGCAGTAAGAATTTTGATAATGTCATTATGTTACCAGACTATCAGTATAAATGCTAAGTGATTGTGTAAGTGATTTTACTCATGTTTTTCTTTCTAATGGATATAGTTTACCATATCAATTTGAATTAAAAAATGACTTTTGTAATACATTGAGTAATGTATTTTTAATATTCTATTTACTGTAGGGTTTCCTTATTAATGAAACTGTTGGTTTACAACATTCTAGTACTGAATGGTGTTTAGTTCAGTGAAGATTTTCTGTTTTATAGGGGATGTTATAATCTATTCTCATGCTACAGAACCTTAACACATAGAATGAAGATAGAGGCACTGGGAAAGGAACACTGAAAATGGGGAATAGACTCATGAATATTGATAAGTCTGCAAGATCTGTAGCCTCTTAGAAATGTAGTTGACTATGACATTCAGCAAACTACTCACAACAGTATCTAAAAATCAAAAGGAATCAGTGATGCCAGAGAAATGGACAAACATAAGAAGCTGTATATCAGTCTTAGGACAAAAAAGTGCAATGACTCTGATTGCTCCACTCAGTTGAACAAATGTGAATAGTAAAACATATATAGCCAAATTACACCCAAGCAAGCTGGTTGCTGTTTTCTGCATTAACAAAATATGGCCTCAGCATGCAGCAAGACATGCCTGATCCTTGCTTTTTAGCCACAGAAACACAAATATTTTTTGTGATTTGGGCTGATTCAGTCCATGTGTTCAAAGGAAAAAGATAGGCTGTTGAATGGTTTCATACTCCATGGCTGAAGAGGCTTACCAAATACCTTTAGGAAGCAGCACTTAGAGGGAAGAACGTGTCATACCAGCTCACTAGCAGAGTATTTCTAATACATATGTCTACATTTGTCTAATGTATATAAAGCCTGGAATGTAATATTTGATGTCCATAGATATCTTAGCAATTTGTATAGATCATAGATGTTGAGTCAGATAATAATGTAATTTATTTCTAAATCAGAGACGCTCGCCTACATGCCAGGTGCTAAGGATTCAAAACTTCTGTGCTGATGACCAATGATCTTCTGGTTTTACCGCCACTGGGGATCACAGCACTCAGGAAAAGGATGCAGGCAAAGTCGTTAAAATGGAACAGCAATGTGCTAAAAGTTGCTCACAGCATCTCACATCATGAGGAGTTTCAGTGATATTAGTAATGTCTGTTCTTTCCATACCAAATCTGTTTCAGTGGATTGAGGATCTTTCAGTGTTGCTGCCCAATAGTTTTGTTTGAGTCTACATAGCTGATTTTGTAAACGCAGAAAATCTCTTAATTTGGGTAATTTTAAGAACTGCCTTCTGGGCTGATCCAAGATGTTCTCCTCGTCAGAGAAAACATTTAGCTTGTAATGCCCTCTAGAGGCAGAATTGCTATAGTAGTGTTGACTACAGATTTACACTATGCTTTTTTGGTCCAACTGTGACGCTGAGCTTTCAAGAAATGGCTTTTTTTTTTTTTTCCCTTTTTGGTTTTATTTTTTCTTTCTATTTTATTTTTAATAAGTCACATTTCATATTACTATAGTATCAGAGGTCTAGAACCATTATAGGCTCTACAACTGATTTAGATGGCTCATTGTGGACCTTGTACTCCAGCTGTTGTCTCCAGCTAAGATGTGACCATACTTAATACTGCAAAACAAAATGGTGATGCTGGTAAACAATAATGGAGTTTGACATGCCAATACTTAACATTGGATAAGACTCTGAAAGCATCAAAATTAAAAAGTATTTCTAACAGGTTACTGTTATTCCAAAGGATGTATTTGCAACATGCTTTTTTGTCAATCTGTGGTCGTCTGTTTGATGAATTCAGATGTTCAGCATAGTTGAGTTTGTTAGAAAAATGAGGAGCTGGCTCCTCTGGGCTCCTATACTCAGAATAGCAAAGACTGAGAAGCAGAGGATGTATATAACCCCTTAATTTTAAAATCTGGATTACCCCATATTAAAACAGAAGCTCCAACCACAAAGGAGTCATATCCAAGTAATCAGAAACAGAATTTGAGAGAAACAGATTTTGAGCCTTGAAGCTTTTATTTGTCTTAGGTGCATTTGTGAAACATTATTTTTTGTGTGTGTGTATTTTCTTTCACAAGTTTCCAGAAGTTTCTGGTAGGCCTGGAAAGATGTCAGCAAAGAAGCTCAGACAATGCAAAGCAGGCTTGGCTTCCTGTTCTTCCATCTTTTAATAGTTCAGCTCATTAATGAGACAATCATCTGGCTGCTGGCACCATCAGATGCAGTCACTTGTCAGTACATTGAGTTCAGTTTATAGTACTCCGATTCATATTCATGATCAGAGGATGCAGTGGAGCAATTCATTAGTGCACTGCTGCATTAAGCAATCACTGCCAAAATGTGGCATATTGAGAGTTTGCGTTAAACTGCTTCCCTTGAAAACCTTTTGGTTAAGAAATACCATAGTGCAGAAATCTGTTGAGATAAATCACTCAGGCATTTCAAGAAAAACATTGAGACTCCACATATAAAATATTTAGTTTTAAAAAAAATCCATTCACTGGTGCTATTGTGTGTGTGACACTATTGCATCCTCAAATGCAAGTTTAGGCTATTAGAACAGCTAATAACATGCATAAACTAGGTTAGAATTATTCCAAACTGAACCCTCTTTCTTACTGTTTGTTACTTTGTGCTGTCTAATGAGAGTTAAGGTTGGTTTTGTTTCAATGAAGATACTCAGCAATGCCAAAACCCCAACCTTCTACATTCTGTATGTCTGCTCATGGTACAAATAACACATTTGCAGTTGCAGCCTATACAAGCTCAACTCACAGTAATTCTGGTTTTGAAAAGAGACAGAGTTTTTAAATTAGAAAGACATGTTTCTTCTTGAGTACTATTGTGAAAAGAAGGTGAGGCCAGGTTTAGTTACCTTCTCATCTTTACTCTTTAAGTTTGTAGCATGGTTTCAGTGACTCCTTGTCCACATGCTTCATTTGATTGCACCTTCTCATTTTCTACTGACAGCCATTCTTCCAGTTTATCATGTCTTCTTCAGATTTCTAAATGTCTGAGTGAGCAACTCAGTGGTAAGAGGTGTGAATAAGGAAAGAAAGACGAGAAAGGAAGAAAGAAAGAGCTGTAAATTTGTGTTCACTCATACATAAGCAAAATAGGTGGTAAACTTTCTTTCAATGTGGCCTTAACGTAACTCCTTTCCCTTGACTAGGACTGTTCTTGTTTCTTCTAACTGGTATTTAGACCAAAATCTGGGCCAGTGAATCACTGCTAAAAGCAGAAAATGCATAGTATGTAAAAATAGAAAACAGACAGCCCATACTTTATGTTTTTTGCAGCAATAATGATCTCATACATGTCCAGTACTTTTGAATAGGAATGCAGTCACCTGTGTTTCAGGCACTGACCAGACAGCCTCTGACACTGGTCTCTCATTACAGAGAATTCAGTTCAGGAGACATTTACTGGCTTCATTTTTCCTATTTTCCAGAACAGTGGGCCAGGTAGGTGAGATTCCTATGTACCTGCTAAGGAATCTTAACCTCTTGGTTTTATTTCTGTGCTTGCTCTTTACATTTTTCCTGCCACTTGTTCCATTTCCCCTACAACACAGGATACCCCTGGATTATACTAATAATGGCATAAAAAAACCTTGAAAGGAACTAGTTAAAAATCATCTGGGATTAAAAAGCTCAAATCTTTAAGAACTTTGTGTCTCTAAGACTTCTTTCCCTCTCAAGCTTCTGTATCTGCTCCACTAGAAAGAGTTGCCCTCTGCAGATGGTTTGCCATCAATCTTTTGCTCTAGACAGCAGGGCAAATGGAGTATGCTGAAGCAGGCAGTGTGGCTTTTAAACAATATCTAAACATTTCTTTGGAACAGAAAGGTCTTTCTAAATTCTTCACAGCCCCCTGGGCACATGTATGACAGTGCCATAAACAGAAACATTTTGGTCTGGCTGAACAGTTTATATCTTAATCTCAGTCAGAACATATAGATGTATTTAATGAAAACTGCATGTGCTACAATTTAGATTCCTAAATCCTCCTTAGTCTAGATGATTGCTTCAGCTATTCATGTTGCAAGGCTCTGTTTCTAAAGTCATTTACAATCAATAAAATCAGCTACAACTCCACTGAAGTACATAATTGTTCCAATATTAAACTAGATACAGAAGAGCACTATATTTTGTATATCTAAAAACCAGTCCAGCTCTCTGCCCATCACATTTTTGTGGGGATCTGTTGTGCTGATAAACACTGTTACGATATCACATGAAGGATCAAGTGCCCTATTTAGAACAGAGAACTTTCTGTGCTTGTACTGCTGCACAAATCTAAAGGAAAAAGATTAATTAAAAAGGGAAAAGACAGTTCAAGAAGTTTATTAACTGGAAGAATCATAGAAACAATCTTACCCACAAAATCTAGCCAGTGACATATATTTCAAATATCTGGAACATTTTATCCAGGCTTCAAACAGGAAAAAGAACTATTCTAGGCAAGGGAAGGAGTCCCTCCCTGCTTTGTGCAAGTCAGTAATGGTAATCACTCAACCCACAGCATGGTGATTGAAGACACATCTCTGTGGTAAGGAGTGAAGTGGAAATTCACTGTTGCCCCTGCAAAGGCAGTTCTGAGTCAGGTTTTCACAGAGATGCTTGGTACAACAGCTCCTGCAACTTGTTAGTTTGTCACTTGTAGTCTAATGACAGTTGAAGAGGATGACCGTGACAGACAGCTGTGTCTGTAAGCATCAAGAGAGAGCTTATGTTTGACCTAGTTCTGGAAATGATTAACACATGATTTAGCTCTCATTCATTTCTATTCATGGTCATATATCTCACAGCTGTTGCTGAGCACGAAGAATCAGGAAGGGGTTTTGATGACTTTATACTTTACACATAGATAACCAAATGCTGAGATTGGACCATTTACAATTAAAAACAAATATGGTGCTTGTTAAAAAATAAGAATATTTGCTCTTGTTGCTCTGAAATATTTATTTCCATTTCACCACCAGCATATTCTAGTAATGTGAAAATAGTGGTGATGTATTTCATGACTTGTAAAGTATATCCATCTGCTTATTTAATTCTTCACAACTACTACGCATTGAGATGAAATCACTTCTGTTATAACAAGTG
Source organism: Pezoporus flaviventris (assembly GCF_033815535.1). NCBI lineage: Eukaryota > Metazoa > Chordata > Aves > Psittaciformes > Psittacidae > Pezoporus > Pezoporus flaviventris. Next base: position 1,190,241 of record NW_026892631.1, read on the forward strand.
TAACAGACTTCAAGATGCTTGAAAGATTTCCAAGTGTAGGTGTCTTTTTTAGTATTATATGTTTACAGTGAAGACTGCAGGGTTCCTTCTCCAGTGTAATCACGGGTAAAAGGACAAGGTGCTTCTGCTGCATTGATATTTAACCCACTTACAACTCTTTCACGATAACAAAGAGAAAAATTATAGGTCTATGGCCAGCTGGGAACTTCACAGTGCTGCAACATTTCCACATGCATGCACTCAGGAATCCATAGCTTTGGGAGAGACAGCATCTGGATTTGCTGCTCAGGAGCATCCTGTTAGGTCACCTCATCTGGACTGGGAGAGGGTCTCCACTGGCTGGAAAGGTTTCTGGCAGGTTTACTCATACTCAAGGCAATGAGTCCCTTTATGCAAAAATAGCCCTTCCATAGGAAGTTTTAAGAAGCTATGAATGAGGACAGGCACCTGTGAGGGTTTGTACACTACCAGTTTATTGGAGTTTACAAAGTATTACAATGTTTGTAAATCTCTCCCACAATATTATCTTCTGGATCCCCAGCTGCGAAGTGTGTAAAACTTGGCGCTTTCAGGTATCTCTGTTGCTGTCTCCTATCATTTTCTTCCTCTTGTCTGGCTCTTCTTCAACAATGTTTGTTCCAAACATAGGGCATGCTCACCTCTCACTGGTCTTTGCTTCCACTCTTCACACATCTGATATAGACAAACTCGTAAAGGTGATCCTATGCAGAAGACTTGAAAAGGCATTCTACCTGAAGGCATTCAAGCTAGGAAAATGTGTTCCATAGCTTTTTTTCAGGAGCAGATAAAGCACTGCCAAAAAAGGAAGGGTAGTTTATCCAAAGCTGGTTGTCTTAACATGGGTAAAAGAATTGTTCTGACAATTTTAGAAATTAAGAAAAGTGAAACTTGTGTTTCAGTCTTGTAGATGTTTACTGCTGTAATAGTGTTATTCACATATTTTTCCCAAAGTCCAGAAGCTTGCCAGAATTAATAATTTCTATTTTTTTTAATGATGTTTCATGTCCATTTTGGACAAAAATAACATCTGTGGAAATGATTATTGAGATTTCTTCTTTCTGAGGAATCTCAGATTCTATTACAAATATGAAAAGCTCATATAAACAGCTGAAATTTGAAAGACTCAGATTTTATCCTCATTAAGTATACATAAATATAGACTCATCTTTAGAGATGAGAGATGATTCACCTTGAGCAAGTCACTACTAACCACCTGCTGAGCTTGAAAACTAGTAGCTTGCCCCAGTTTTTACCCTGATAAAAGGAATCTGGCCATGCTGTTTTCTCAATATATGTTGATGAACTGACTCTTCACAGCAAGAACAAATGCAACTGATACATCTGTTACTCAGATTGTCACACAGAGTTAGCAAATCTATTAAAACATTAAGTATTTTATTACTATCGAAAAGTTAGAAGCAAGGACCAGGGGTCTTGGCACTTTCTATGCAGAACTTGTAAGTGAATAATCTTAGAAACAACTGAGTCACCTTCTCTAACAAAAGAAAGAAATTAAAGAGGTCAAAAGGATGTTAAAAGAACTCAAAGTTTTATAAACAGTAAAATTTGCTTTACAAGACAGGTTTAAAATTCACATAGATGCTCTCCTGGTCATGTCCGACAGGTTCCTGAGTAGACAATGACAGTGCTTTTAAAGTATTTGTCCTAATCCAAACCTGAACATGCCTGGGGATTAAAAGCACTTACAAGTAACTAAAAAACAGCATGCAAATGCATAGTTCGAAACACACTGACAGAATAGGACTGTGGGGATCCTTCACTACTGAGTTTCTTCATCTCTCTTCAGTTCTTCTCAACTTCTGTACATGCAATTTTGTACTCTAAAATATAGATGGAAGTCTATATGGACTATATGGAGCCCCATATTTCAATAAGCATTAGAAATTTATCTGCCAGATAGCAGATGCAGCCTTGCACAATAGGCAGTGCAGTGGTTTAATTCAGCAAGAAACTTGATGCAGGTGTGTTTCTCTCTTTGGGATTGAGACTGTGAAGCTGAAGGGGGAAATAAATTGCCAGTTGAGGAGAGGAGTATGTCAGAAGAAGGATGGGGATTAACCCTGCTCAGGGTTTCATCTGTGGGCTTGACTTTGGCTGCCTTGGTTTACTGGGCTATTCAGAAGCTGTTTGCTACCACTTTCTTTGAGGTGCTCCTGGAACTTCAGAGGTAGGAGGTATATGTTTTATGGCTCTCACTCACAAAGGCTTTGATGGGTTGCTGGAAGTGTTTATAAAGTTGGATGTTTTTATGCTTTCTTTTTTATTTTTGACAGAAATTACTTTAGAAAATACACAAAAATGATGTTATAGAAAGTCAAAAGTTATTTCTGTTTTCAACTGGAATTGGAAGCTGAAAATTATCTATTAATCCTAGTGATGCCCCTTCTGATAATAAAGCTTGTGTGTGTTTGTTACTTAGTGATGGTTTTTCTAAGACAGGCACAATCTGTACTTTATTGTATCAAAGGAAATGATCATGTTGTTTTTTTCCAAAACAGAAAATGGCACTATTTGTGCCCAAATAATCCAAATGTTCAGAGACCTGAAGTGGAACTGACCAGGAAAGAGCAAAGTGTGGAGCAGGGAGTTTTTGTTTGCATCTCAATCTGTTCCATCAAAACTGATAGCAGGAAGCCTCAAGAAAAGAGCTAATCTTCCCTTGGTCACAGTTTATATCTTTTCTCAAAAAAAAAAAGAACAAGCGGGAAAAGTAGTGACGCATGTCTGATATTGATGGAAAGCAAGTATGTACCTCATCCATTGAGAACATTGATCAAGGCCGCTTTGCTCTTTTTTTAATGATGGCTCCATAAATCTGCCAGTATCAATGAAAGTCACTGTTATCTGCTCGAGGTTCTAAATGGCTACAGTAAAGAAGCTAAGTCGTAGCTAATGGCTCTTTGCATCCAGGAGACAAATTGTCATGCTTATCTCTTTTGAAACTTTCCTGATGCTTTTTGTTTGTTTGTTTTTAAATGCATGAAGAAAACCAGGACACATTAAAAAGAAGGAAAAAATCCACATACCCATGGTAATGTTTAATGAAGCAGTTTTAATGTGCAACAAAGCTTTGAACATCTTTAGTTTTGTAGATTTCAGTCAAGGAAGATGAGAACCCAATAGGATGTGGCACTTCTGGGCATGCGGTCTATTGACTATGGCAAACTAATCTGAATAAAAAAGGTCTGGAAAAGTGATATTCCTGTTAAACATCAATGTACAGTTTGCAGTTCAAGGTCAAATCAGAAGTAGGATTTAAATTCAATAGCAATAAAACCTTACAAATTGTTCTGATCAAAATGCTATGGAAAATGTTCTGTTCACCCTGAATTTTATCCAGTGATGGACATAAATCTAAACTGAGAAAAAATTTTATATGGACAGTAATTCATGGGATCTTTTTAATGTCACGCAAACCAGAACAGAAAGATGGGAATTAGCCTAAAATGATTAAACAAGCATCTGTTGCCTGCTAAGTGATTGGGTGTGACTGCTCCATAGCTGCTTAATGCCTCCTTTAAGGGATAGAATCATAGATTAGTTAGGGTTGGAAAGTTCCAACTCCCCTGCATGGGCTGGGACACCTCACACTAAACCATATCACCCAAGGCTCCGTCCAACCCGGCCTTGAACGCTGCCAGGGATGGAGCATTCACAACTTCCCTGGGCAACCCATTCCAGTGCCTCACCACCCTAACAGGAAAGGACTTCCTCCTTATATCCAATCTAAACTTCCTCTGTTTAAGTTTTAACCCGTTACCCCTTGTCCTGTCACTACAGTCCCTAATGAAGAGTCCCTCCCCAGCATCCCTATAGGCCCCCTTCAGGTACTGGAAGGCTGCTATGAGGTCTCCACGCAGCCTTCTCTTCTCCAGGCTGAAGAGCCCCAACTTCCTCAGCCTGTCTTCATACGGGAGGTGCTCCAGTCCCCTGATCATCCTCATGGCCCTCCTCTGGACTTGTTAAAGGATGAGCCTCTCCCTGGGAAAACCACCTGCTTGATCGTGTTGTCTCCCCTGCCAGGTAAGTGTCACAGGGTCTTCGACCGCAGTGTTGCTCCGAATGCAGAGTAAGAGAAGATGACTGGGAAACCTAGTCCTCTGGATTTATGGTCATCTTAAAAAGTCACCTTGCGTGTGTGTGTGTGTGTATCTCTATCTATATATCTATATATCTATATGTCTATATATAAAAAAATAAAACTGCAGCTGGGGAAGCAACACAACTGCCAAAATCCCCATTTGCAAAACACACTGTACTCTGTTTAGCAAACCAAGGCCTTTGATTTGCTCGTTTAGTAAAGTCAGGGAGGTGTCAGACACCATATGTGGGGTGCTAAGGGGATATCAATGAATGAATGAATAAGCAGACCAAGCTCCTCATCCTAGCCCACAAACTGCACCTAAGTATGTGGGCTTGGTCTGCACTGCCGTGCTGTCTGCCAGCAGCACAGTTCCATAGCTTCCACTATTATGCCTTTGTGAGGATTCCTCAGCCAGGGGAGGCTGAGGAATCATTCTTGGGACACCCAGTGTAAAACAGGGGTTACCTTTTCCATATTTTATGCTAAATACGTTCAGGATTGAGGTGTATCCTCAGTGGAAGACCTCACCTCGCACAATGGGAAGCAATAAACCTTTGTCCGAAGATGTGTTGAGAACAGTTTGAAAAGGAAATTTGCTTAGTTTTTGCATCAAGAATATCCAAAGAGTTTCTCTAGACAGATCTGACTCTATTTCAGTCATGTTGGCAATGAAATCCCTCCTTAGCCTTGCCCCAACCTACATTCCTGTGTAATATGTGTATGAATCTCAGAAACAGATGGAGAATGCTTTTACCCAGAATCTAATCCTAGTGAGGCAGAGAGGCCAGATGGTCTCACTTTCCAAAGGAAAACTTTCAGAGAGTCTTTAAACTAAGCAAAGATTTTATTAACATTGATGGCTGGATATGGTGTAATACACAGAGAAGATTAATTGGAAACCCTAATTAAATGTAACAGTGTAAAAAATCAGAGCACTGTTTGGCATCAAACAGCTTTTTAAGGTTCTTGCTGAAACCTGGAGTCTTCAGCATGGCTGAGCTGCAAAGCAAACAACAGGAAAGCAGAAACAATTGGGATTTACTAAAAGGTGCCAAACCCAATTCTACATGCAATCATTTTGTGTATTTTTTTCTTACAGAATCACAGAAAAGAGGGCCGAAAGGAACCTTTAGAGGTCGTCTAGTTCATCCCCCTACCCCAAGGCAAGATCAACTCTACCTAAATCATTCCTGACAGATGTTTGTCTAACCTGTGCTTATAAAGCTCCAATCATAGTGATTCCAAAACATCCCTAGGCAATCTATTCCTGTGTTTAACTATCCTTGTTGTTTGAAAGTTTTTTCCTGATGTTTAACTCTGAACCACCGTTGCTCCAGTTTAAACTTGCTATTTTGTGTTCTGTTGAACAAGGGCATGGAGAAAAGTTTGTTTTTTTTTTTTGCCAGGTGCTTTTAACAAATGGGAAGATCAGTCCTGTTTCCTTGCTAATAATGTCTTAGACCAAGCAATCTCACTTCTTTTGTTTTCTTCCCATCTAGACTTATGATCACTTGGTTTCCTTTCTTAGGGCTACATCTCTCTCAAGGGTGGCATCAGCAACTGACCATTGCAGCTGCACTCTTAGTTGTGCCCAGCTGAACAAGAGGACTGTGTTATGGACAACATTCCTGTTATGTGTCCTGCTAGGAGCTGTCCTTCTTTTCTACGTTTTGACTTTGCTTTATGCTAAATTCATGTTCCTTTCTTACAGAACTCTCACCTAACCACACGTTTTCAGCTGAATTTTTATTAGAAGTTGACTGAATATATCAAAGAAGGGATTTGTTTGCTGTTTTTCACTGCAGACAGTTGCAGAAAATGAGTACTTGTTTACATGAAGACATTATCATGTTCCCCAAGCAAATAAGGTGAAAGAGTCAGTTTTCTTCAGCCTGTTAAGGGAACGTACACCTGGAAGTAATGTTTTAATTCTCAGACATATGGAGTGGGGAGCTTCAGGATACAAGTGTCACACATCGCTTCTCCCTTTAAATTCTGCGCTTGTGTCTCTGGCTCACAGCAAGAATTCTTGTTGATCACGGACAGTAACCAAGAAAATGTTGCCATGTTTTCACAAAACCCTGACCTCTGGGCTGTTGCTCAGCTGATTACTTGGCAATGCAACCCCACAAGGTTGTACCATTTTACTAAAACCAGTCTGGACCTTCAAAAGGTGGACAGCATACTTAGGTAAAGCAACTGCATCTGGCCAATGGCACAGAGAATGACAACCAGAAGCCTCCTCCTGATCCTGCCTCTTGAAGTGTGCTCCTTCTCCAGCTCCCACAGAGAATGCTGCATTAAGGTATAGTAGACAAGCGCAGAAAGAGGCATCTGGACCCCGACTGCTCTGAAGTTTTGCTGGGACAAACACATGCTTATAGTGCACACAGAAGGGAGCAGATGTGCAGATTCGAGGGATTTTATCACCCCAAATGCTACAGTCACAGCTAAAGAAGTAAAAATAGATGTGGTTGTGGGAGCAGCAATGATGGCAAGGACTAATGCTGAGAGGGAGGAGAGGACAACTTATCACAGGAGCAGGGCATTAATTACAGACTGCCCTGAATAGTGACAGCACCCACACTGCCTCTCATAACAAGTTTCCTCTTTTGTAGTTTACCAGCATCAGTTGCATACCACTCATTCCCAGCACATACGGCTACCTCGCAAGAGTCAGACAAATCAAGATCCTTGACTCAATCCTTGCAAGAGTCAAACAAATAAATTCATTTTTATTAGTAGCTTCTGCTTAACTAAGGGATGTATCATGTTCATCAATCAGCTTCTGTGCATGTGGATTGGTCTCAGCCACTCCGCTGGTTCAAACTCCGAGCAGTTACAGTTCTTGTGCTGTAGACAAGAGGCTGGTTAGCTTGAGTCTGGGTAGCTTGGGACAGAACTGTGTCCCTGATCATTAAAGAGAAGTTTTGTACTACAGATATGGCAGTGGTAGATCTAGAATGACTCTGCTGTCGTGCACTGAAAGATTGATGCAAAAACCTAATGTGAAGAAAAAGCTTAGTGCTAAGATGGTGGAAAGCATAGTTGCAGATTAAAAGCTTTCAGTTTATGCCTATAAACCTCTTTTAGCTTCCTGGTTTTTAAAGAAACCAGTTAAATTTTCTTCTGGAGTCACTACTGTTTTGCACTGGTGTGTTTCAACCCTGTGGAAGAAATGCCTACAAAGGCACACATCTGACACATCAAGAGTACAGTGGCAAACAAAGGTGGTATGGACAGAGTATAACTTTGATCCCTGGAATGAACACGTGGATCTATACAGGAGTATACCCGTCTGAAAGTGCTGGATCCAGCTAGCCTGGGGTTGGCTTGGGATCACTTCATGGTGCCACACAGTGAAATGTGTATATAATTACAGATGATCACATTGCCTTTTCTTACAGTTATTTATCAAAAGGGGACATCTGTTATCACCAGTCCAAAATCTATTATTTCATTTATCTCCATTGAGGTTTTGGGAGTCATCCTCTGTTTGGCTACTCTAACTCTTAAGTATTTAAAGAATTGCAATAGTTTGTGCATTCTTCAGGCCATTTCGTTTCGATCCACCTGGGGTATCTCTTTGGTCAAACTTTAAACAATGAAAATATTAAATATTCTTCATCCTAGAACTTGGATCTACTCCTTGCTGCATATACAAATCTTTTGCAATCAACAATTAGGCAGTATTAACAAATAACAAGATGTTAGGAATCCTTTCCTAAGTTTCACCATCACTAAAAAACTGCCTTTAAACGTGTACTTTGTTCTCCTGTTTTTCTTCATGTTAATGCTCTTGTCTTAACGTGTACAGATTTTGTTATTTAAAATGTAATCAAGAAATGGTCACTATTCACTTTTTATCGTTAACATTCTAATTTGTGGAAGGAACGATACAGGATCTATAGTCTCAGATGAAAAAAAATAGATTATATATGTTATTTTTTTAATCAATAGGCTCTTCCTAGCAACAGAAAGCACTGTAGGAATTACTGATGGTGCAGAACATTATCAGGTGCACACAGCATGATGCCTGCACTGTTTCCACAATGTAATTTTTAAAGGAACTCCAGTAAACTAAACCCTTCTGATGCACCACTAGATAAAAATATGGAACAAATGCAATGATCTAGGAGAAATGTTGCCTCTAGCACAAATGACTGGATCACATTAATATCCATGCAGTTATCTGCAGACCACAAAAAAAGCGTCTCAATGTATTAGCTAGCGCAGATACCTCTATGCGGTAATGCATTTAGGTTGTATAGATATACACAAAGTATTTTCTGTTTAAATTAACCTGTGTTTGGTTCTTAAGGTTACGTTTGTCTTTCTTGTGTGCTCATATCTAATCTGAGGGTGAGCCTTATTTTCAGCATCTGTTTTAGTAGCAGATTTGTGGTGATCCTCTGTAGAAAAAGTTTCTGCTTTGAATATTTTCACTGTTACACCATGCTTGTAGACCAGATAGTAGCAAACTCCCAGTGCAAGTTAACCTTTTTTCAGTGCTGGGAAAAGGCTGGCTAACATCTTAAGTGAGTAGATAAGCCCAAGACAGTCAAACTTACAGGATAGACATGTACCACGTATGTGTCAGAGACATTTGTGTGATAAATTACACAGACTATGTGGTAAAACGCAGTTTGTGCTTTTGACTGCCTCATCTACCCTCTGCTTACAAATTCATCTCAACTGGAGCCGCTTCTAGTGCTTAGAAGGATCTGATCAACATCAAATAGCTCCCTTAAAAAAAAAACAAACCAAAACCAGCCTGCTACTATACATAAAGCAGGTTCTTCTAACCATATAATGTTGCTGGATAGATAGCAACCTTCAGCTAACCCATTTCGTGTGATTTTAAAGGGCCATAAATGGCAAAAAAACAGTGGAGCGAGATATGGAAAGGCCTTACCACAGCTCTTAACAGAGATCTTGCTGGCCCTGAAAATTATCTGTATGGTGGAACTGAGAGGTGAGGTCAGGCTCCCAGCACAGCCCAAGAGTAGTACCTAGATTAGCTAGATCCTCTTTCTGGGAAGGAAAGAAGAATAATGGGCTTTCTAACACTAAAAGTAATTCCTGTGGCTGATAATTAGAATTGTATTTAAACACTCATTCTTGCATGGTTGATTTCCCTTGAAGAAAGCAAAGCAGTGTCCTCATCTTCACTGAACATGGTATTTGCACCTCAGAATTGCACAGCTTTGGAGCCCAGACTTAATTATAACCAGGTTAGGATCAGGCACTAGATCAGGGTTATAAATCTGAGTGCTAACCTTCTGGAGAGCAGAGAGTCTCAGCTTTCCAACAGAAACAGGGGTTTGTGTCTATATTTGGAAGGTCCTGAGAGAACAAACTTTAGCATCAGCATAAATGAAGTACAGAGAAGGTAATTCAGGTATGGTTAGACTCTTTTTCTGTTTGTGCCTTGGTTCACAACTGGAGATCCCGAGCATGCAGTGGTAGTGAGGCTGCCACTCACAACAGCACCAGAAGTGAAAGAAGCTTTGGGTCAGGCCCTGAATTGCTATAGCTGGTGGCTGGTCTTTAGGGAGGAACTTCACCTGAGCTTCAGCTCAGGGTCTCTCCTGCTTCCTTCCCTCTGCTCACTACTTAATTTCATCAAGTTCAGCAGTGCTGACAAACTGGCTTCAGAGCTCACCCTGACACCAAGGACATGTCTAGATGTACTGTAGCTACTCCAAAAATGTGCATATCCATAGGACAAAAGGTGAACATAGGCCAGTGTCTAACAGGAAGGGGAACTGTCTTTTCTGAAATATGCCTATACCAGCAGCACGTTGCCCTTTGGACCGCAGAGGTCTGCTCATAGAGGAAGCTGCTGTATAAAGCACACGGGGACTTTACGTGGAAGGAGAGAGACTCTAAGGATTAGACCATAACTGTTCAACTGAAGTGAGGTTGTCTGGCGTACTAACCCTGTTTGTCTGGCAAGACCTAGGGAAATACTACAAATTAGACAAGTAATCAATAGCATTTCCAGGAGGACATCATAGAATAGAAACATCAAACTCATTTAATTGGTTTGCTGGAAAGTTTCCCTCTGTTTCAACTTACAAAAATGCTTGTTATAGTTTTGTAAAAGATATTCTTAATTTGATTGAGACTGTTTTTTCTGAAAAGATAAAGCATCATTATTAGATTTTCATGCAAACTAACAGGGAATAACTTATTATGAAAGAATTATTATATTTACAGAGTCAATACTTGGAAGGTTAATAGCACTTCATTGGAATAAACTTTGGAAAGTCTGAAGACACGTAGTAAAAGAATGACTACACAACAAATACAGGAGGATGAGCTAATGGTTTGCAATGAACTGTAGAGTGGATGAACCAGAAGGAATGAAAAATTAGAGAAAGGTACAGGAAAGTGCAGCAGGAGCTAATGGAATGAAAATAAATATAAAATTTAGGCTGAACACATCAGGAAAAATTTCTTCTTGGAAAAAACTATTAGATGGCCAAACGGCCTCCCAAAAGATAGGCTGGAATTGCTGAATTTCTCTAAAATTGTTAAAGTGAATCTACATACAGTAGAATAGACCATAGCAAAAGATTGGTGTCAGAATTTGTGACAAGGGAAAGGTCTCAACCTACAGTCACCTGGTTTCATCTCTTCACTTCAGTGTCCCGAGACTACAGTGGAAGCTGTATGACCATGCGCCAGTATGGAGTGTCCCAGAATCTGCTTCCATGCACAGACTTGAGGATCCAACTATTTTCAGTACCTATGGTTATGATTTTAACATGCTTTATTGGCTAATCTGAAAAGCTCTTGAGTAGATTGTCCAATTCTTTCCCGACTGTCCAGTTCTTTCCCAGTTTTATTGCTCAAAACCAATGTAGCTGGACAGTAGTGATCCTGCTTGGGGAATTCAGGTTTTATGTGGCTAGTTTGATTTCTCCTTCTACTGTGAAGGTAGAAAGATGCGAGTTTGATCTGATATGTTAGAATGCTTATGGGCATCTGGTGACTGGCCATTTTCATATCTGCCAACAGGATTTTGATACTTCTTAATTATTGAATCTCTAATACCACTACTGGTTTGGTGTTGGGGTATTTAACCATCTAATGTAGTGATGGAATCAGTCTGGAGGTGACTGTAGTTAATTCTTTATTCTAGCTCCTAATGTTCCCTGTTGCAGTCTGTGAACAGTTGTAGAGTTTATTTGTCATCAAAGTATTGGAGAATTATTGTACATATTTTTCTCATTGAAAAAAGAATCAAGATGCAATATATCAGTCAAGCAACTTAACTTATAGAAAGAAAACTAGTAATTATCATAAAAAGATTTTATTTCATAAACACATTTATGGCAAAATCACCCTTATTTTCAGATAGTAATACTTGATCTAATATTGACCATGTTGTTATTAGACTGGAACTAATAGTACCTCAACAGTTTTAGGGAGTTGTCTAACTGGTGATGTGAATTCTGTTGTAGTTTGAAAATAGAAACACCCTCAACATGTTTGCACCTAAATATTGTTATCATTTACATTTTTATTCAGGAAGAATCTTTTCATAGAGACTGGTGATTATCCTTCAACTTAAAAATTATTATCCTTTACCTTTATGGAACCTAACGTACATCAGAAATGAACCTGACACCACTCTGCTCTTGAATGATCTTACTCAATTATTTTAAGAATGAAGTCTACCACTAGAAAAATTATAAATGATGAAATTCTTCCCCTGCCAGGTTTACTTTGATTCTGTGCAAATTTACCCGAATGAAAAGATTACATCTTTCAAGTAATCGTGGGGGGAAAAAAAGAGTACATTGGGGTTTTTTAAATTAAAATATTTCTTTTGATGAAGGGATTAGTCTAAGTTTGCACACTCAGTGTAATTAGTGCATATGGTCCAGCTGTGAAGAAATAGCTGAGGACTTCTAACTTATTATTAATTAGGTTCATTAAAATGCAAGTAAGAGAACGATGCCTAGATAAACAATACCTTATGTCATAAAGTCATTACTTGACAAGAGCTAGTCTTGCTAACAGAAGTCATTACTGATATTTTATAGGAGCTTTTTTTTTTTACCTAGACTCCATGGGTGCCAGTTAGCTACTTTTGACTGACATCAAGGACAGACATGCAAAGCTGTAAGGAGCCAGCCGTACAGCGCAGCAATTCTTTTCACATCACTTCAAAATATGTCTGGCTGAGGTCAAAGGTTGACAACCAAATGACAGGCCTTCTTCAATTGCTGTGGTGTCACAGCAGGAGTGTGTCAGGGAAATTTTCCTGGGCCCCTCTGTGAATTTTTACATGTTCACATTTCTTTCCTTGTCTTGTACATGGGACAGGATTGGCAGATTTGTGATTAACAACTCAGAAGGAGAAGTGTAGATGCCATACCAGGTTGAGAGCTCGTGGTAGCTGCAGCTAACAATCAAAAGGTTCTCCTTCTACATTAGCATGATACAAGAGACTAGCATTTTATTCATGTTCATTTGTGTTTAGAAAAGGGATGGGAGATTATCAAGAATGTTAGCTGTGTACATTGGTAGGACTCGCTGCATTTCTCACCATCAGCACATCAGCATATCTCCCAGCAATGTTAGTGCAATAAAAATTGTCCTCTAGGCAAAGAAGAAATAAAGATCTTGTTATTAAATACCAATAAACCAGGCAGCAAACTGCTTTCAGATTTTTATACGTGATTCCCTTTCTTTGAAGTCCATGCCTTCTCACTTGCAAGTAACTCTACTGATATAGCCTCTAAATGCTTCAAAAGCTGCTATTGACAGGTGCTGAAATGAGGGTCTACCTCTAACACAGGGTCAATTGATAAGTTCCTGACCTAGACTTTTGACTGACATGAAGAGCTGTCAAGCAAGGTGCATCATTATAAGTGGTGAGTAAGCACTGAGGAGGTCTGAGTCAATGCTATGTTTGGTAAAATAACTTGTGATAGAAAGAAGAGGTGAGAACCAGCTTGCTAGAGAGGAAGAGTGAAAGGAATGTAATATTACTTGGATTTGAACAATTAAAGATTGCTATAATAAAGACTTCCCTTGTCTGTTTACCACCCTCTTGAATGATAGAATTGTAGAATAGTTAGGGTTGGAAAGGACCTTAAGATTGACCGGTTCCACCCCCTGCCATGGATCATTCTATCTGGTGAAAAAATCAGAAAAGGATAACTTCAGTGTGTCTGAGAACCACTGTAGATGCCAAAGTACTTCTTATCTTGCTGCATCTCAGAGAACCTGCACACTCTGTACCATCCTTGCTCCCCGTACTCATCAAGCTTAAAATTTGCCAAAAAATAGGTAAGTTTGGGCCCTTGGAACCTTTTCAATACATCTTTAACCATGTATTACACCTCTTAGTTATCAAGCATGTCCGTGGCTGGGTGTAGAAAAAGGTATTTCACTGCTGGAAATGATATATGATATGGAACTGTAGGCAAGTACAGAAATAACTGGGACATAGGTAGATCTACATCTCCAGATATATATCTGCTATCTAACATTACAATCCCAAGACTTTTCAGCTTCTAAGAGATGTGTCCTACAAGTGGGCAGTCAGCATTCACATGTGGATCTACTTCTCTTTGTTGCTGTAAGAAAAGATACCCATGTCCTGCTTTAGCAGATACAGGAATACACACGAGGAAAAGTCTTAATCTGACCCACTGTATTTGTGTGTCTTCTTTCCACTCTAGCTTTAATACATACCCCCATTATCTGCAGGGTACAAGTAAGATATTAAGTATGTCAAAACAATTATAACGTTGTCTAATGCACCCAGTAGACCACATGTAGAATACTCCATCTTGTCTTGAGGGCCCTCAGCACAAGACCCCATAACCTGTGAACCAATGTCTTGGATGGAAAGCCTGGACTCTTGCTATGTGTAAGAAACAAAAGACCAAAAACTGGGGGGAAACACTTGGTCTTACCACATAGGCAAGAGAAAATGGAGGCTCACAGGCTGCTATTGTGTTCATCACCAACCACCTGGCCTGGAGGTGTAATGAGTGGCTAACTCTGCTCTGGCAGCTGGGACTTTGTTCCTTATACCAACATACACAGACACATGTTCATATGTACATAGCCTGCTTGCTGCAGCAGAGCAAATAATTTCCATTGAAAAAGTAGGTAATTGGAATTGTCTGTAATCTGCCATGTTCCTGAAAATATTAATTGCTGAAACCAGTCCCTCTGAGATTAGTTCTTGCTGCACAGCTAAACCTTTCTATTCATAAAGAGTTAAATGTGAGCATCTAATAGTAAACTCTGAGTGCATTAATTAGTTTTCATGTCTGTTATAAAGTCCAGTTGTGAGTGCTATTTTTTATAGACAAAAAATCTGCTTTCTGAGAATATTTCACAATATTCACTCAAAATAAGTCGCTTTCATATATAAATTCATAAACTTATTTAAGCAAATATGCACACAAATCAAGTTAAATATATTTTTAAATGCCTTTTTTTTCTAAGTATTTTAAATCTTCATTTAAGTGCAGTGTTTTTCTACTGCACTTGTAATTCTTCTACATGTATCTTCAAGCTGTTCAAATACTCTATCACTGGAGAATGATTAAGAAACTGCTGTGAAAAGCCAATTTCCTTGCAAACTTTATAAATACTTGTAGATTATAATATATTCAAAATATATAAATCACATATGTGCAAAGAATAACAATAAAACCCAAAGAACCAGTGATCATCTACAGAGCAACAAGAGCTCGGAAGGCTTGAATCTCAGCTTTTTATTCAGCTGTGCTAACAGTCCTTTTGGAGCTACTTCAGCAAATGTCTTCCTCTCTACTTTAGGTGACTGGAAATATGAAGTGGAGATGGGCACTGCAGTACAACAGCTGTGGTGACTCCCGACCAAGTAAAGTCCGGAGTAATTTAAAAAGGGAAGTGTAAAATACGTGATGGGAGGTTAGAGCAGCCTTGTCAGAAACTGCCATAACACAGATTACAGTAATGCCCAGCCGCACTTCTGAGCTAGCTGCTGACATCTGGGTAAGGCTGGCAAGAAGCTAAACCACACTTGTATTTTATCCCTGTGTTCTCACTGATGCAGAGTGGTCCTATCTGTCACACGAATGGGGGCAAATGCGTGGGCTGGGGAGGAGGTATGCTGTGTGTCAGGTTTCTCCCTGGGTCGCGGGGCTCTTGCAGCAGGCAGGAGATGCCTTGCCCTCCATTTCAATGCTGTGAGCATCCTCCGTGACCTTCCCTCTCCCTTCCCGGTGCACGCTGACACATCCAGCCGAAATCTGCGTCTCGCATCACCTCAGGATGCTCCTGGCTAATTTCATTATTTTGGAGAGAAAATGCAAATGAAGGCAGACAGCTGGTGCTTTCCTCATGGCGAGGAGTGATGGAGGGGCCCAAGGCCTACCTCATCAGAGGCGCTTGTACCCGTCTGCTCAGACAGGCCCTGGCGGGAGGAAAGCGGGGAGGCTGTGGGAGCAGCGGGAACAGATGGCAGGGAAGGTGGGAAGATGGAGAAGCAAGAGGGGCCGGAGTCATTCGGAGGAAGAGGCAGTGTCAGTTACCTGTGGGCTGATGCAGCTTTACAGGACAGTTCTGCATCTCTCAGCCTCCCCTGCTTCGCAGGGGTTTTTAATTTGCTGGGGATGTGAAAGCCGGTCGCTGGTTAGGTATTGCACAGCATCCTTAAATTCAGGGTGCTTTAGAGTCTGTTCAAACTGCTTTAAACCTGCAAGGACCACAGTTTGCTGTTAATGCTGGCTGATTGGCTGCCAACTGCTCCTAAAAACAGCATAATTCCAACTCCAGTAGGTTTGGAGATTGTTTTTTAAATTCCCTTTCAAGAATAAAGACGTAAAAAAAAAATCCCCCTTAATACACAAGAGAGGGACAGATTTTAAATCAGTTTCTCCAATTATTCAGAGAAGAAGGAAGGGAAAGCAAAATCATGCCTGTAAAAGATCTGTCAAAGCGTGGTCTGAGAAAGCACCTTTACAAAAGGTCTCCAAGAGTAATGCCACTGAGCACAAACCACCCAGTGTTTCAGACCAGCCTGTGAGAATGCATCTAATGGAAATGTTTTCTGACATCTAAAAAGGTAACTAGACCAGGGGCAGCTTAGTTGGTGGTGGTTGTTCTAGTTGTTATCATCATCATTATTATTTTTGTTATTATTATTGAAGTGGTTTATGGAGAAGTCTGAAATCTCCTTTCATTTGACATACCTGCAGGCAAATAGCAAACACAGAACTGTTTAATACATTAATTGGAGAGGTAGGTGCTTTCAAGGGAGCAGATCTCTCTGTCTCCTCCCCCAGGTGGTATAAGTAGGTCTTTTTAACAAAAACTGTAAAAGAAAAGGATTTGAAGATGTTAAGGTGAATCACTGTTTTCAAGCATTAAGCAGGAGCCTAGAAAAGGCAACAAAACTATTATCTTGCATGTATACAGCCCTGCCCTCTGAAACATTTAGTAATTTAGCATGGTTTCACATCTGTTAAAAGCAAAAAAAAGAAACCCTCTATACTTATGACAGTTCTCTTAAATCCCTCTGTTTAATAATTGTTCAGATCTGGCTAGAAATTGTAAGAATATATTTATTATAAAAGGGACTCTCTGATCTGTGAGTAAGCAGAAGATGAGTATTATCACTGAAATAGATTCATAGACTAGAGGAGATGACTGATGCTCTGCTAACAGACCTAATAGTAGCTGTCTGGCAACACAACTAATAACAGAGGATTCAAGAGACTTGTTTCCCTGTACTTTTTAGGTACAGATCTGAATTTAAACTGTTATGGTAAATCTTGTGGTCATCTGTTAAGAAACGTGCAGGCAAATCCAAGTTATAGGTACAGGGTGCAAAAAGCTGTGAGGGGTGTTGCTGGGGGAATCTCCCACTTCTTCCCTCACTCTTCCTCACCCCTCACTAACATCCATACAAAGCCACCTTTCCATTCACCTAATTTGTATTACTTGTCCATCTCTCCTGTATGAGGAGACGGACAATATTGTGGGCTACGTGCCTCCTCTGCTCCTCCACGTTTCTTCTATGTCTTTTCACACAAGATTATCCAGTAGCTTCCCACCCTTCCTTCCTTTTGCCTGCCAGCACTGACAGGCACAATGGCTCCCCTTTGGGATGCTGCCTGAACTGTTTTTTCCCTCAGACGCTGTGTGATCCATGTATGAGGAAGGCTTCTCCCATTCCTCTCCAAACTTTCCATTGTGTCTTTATTTTCAAACAAGGCTGCAGTTACAAAAGTCTGTCCCATATTGTCCAAAAAGAAATCTTGGACTCTGTGATTTCCCTTCACAAGTGCTTAATGATAAATTAAATTTACTATGAAGAAAAAAAACACAAACTTTGTTGCATCTTCTGACACATGACTTCCTATCCAGACTTCCTTGCTTCCTCCCACTTGCTGTTATCTGTTGTTCCAGTGCATATCTTGGGCATTATCTTCAACACAGCCTAGTCAGAAGCCTGTGTCTAAGCCTTGGAGATATTTATTGTGTAACATCTCCATGTTATAGATTTTCATATAAATCTATATAAAGATAACTCTTGGATGGTATGTGCTCACTTCACATCCTGATTATTGCAACATCATTTTCTCTGTTGCATTCGATTCATCACTTATGCTCACTTCCAGAATCTCTCTGGAAATTATCCATCATCTCCTGATAAGTAGAAAGCCGATTCCCACATCTGATCGGTTGGGACTGCTATCTTTTATTACACACTTATATTTCACTGTCTCTATACTTCTCATTAACAGCAACAACAGAAGCACAATGAATAGATTTTGGATGTATGTGCACCTTAAGCTCTCATATGGGCTAAGAATGCTTCATTTCTTAGGCAGTATTTCCCTTTTGCTTTGTCTGTATCCACATCTTGTCACTACTTCCCATGTTGAGATTGTGCAAAATTTGGGCTCAGACTCACTTTTAATCCATGTGTTCTTACGCAGTAGAGCAACTCTTAAGTAAAAACAGCTCCTATGAGCTATGGTAATACGAAAAAAAGGAGTAACACCTAAAGGTGAGCTCAGAGAAATACATAATTACTCAGGCGTCTGCTTGCTGATAGAAGAAAGGTGTAGGAGATCAGCCTAGTCTTCTAGGTGGGTTCTTCACCTATCCTACTGACTCCTCCTTCTACAGGAAACAATTACCGGTCTCCCTGTAAAAAGGAGTGGGATTTTCCAGCTCAGGGATTAGGATATGCATCAGAATAAATGTCATCCTTGAGTCAGCCTTCAAGGATCAGTTAGGAATTTCAACCTGATCTGCTCTGTTTCCAGCTGTGCAAATAACACACAGGACCATGCTGACAGGTTTCCATTGCTTCTTGTTCTGGAGACAGCTGTTAACAGATTCTCTGTATCTCTACACAGCCCTGCGTTGTAAGATGTAGGATAACATGGGGCAGTGAAGATTGCAGCTCCCTAAGGAGTTGTGAATTTTATTTTTTCTTTTAATTCAAAAAAGACTTCAGAGTAAGAAAAATATTTTCTCTTTAAATGCTCTTGTTGAGGAATAGTGTCAAAATCACACTAGATAATCAGGTTTTTACTGATTACACAAACAAATTACCTGTTAACAGCCGAAAGATACATAGCAGCTTCCTTTTTTTTTCAGAGACACCGTGTTTAGCCATCAGCACTTACAAAAGCAGCAGCACAGACATGTCAAGTTCAACATGTTTTCGTTCTGTGTTACCGAGCTCAGCAGTTAGACTGTTCATTAATTTCCCCTTCTCCTCAATGTGCCGTCTGTGCACCTTATTTATATTCACCTGAAGAGGCACACCTGCAGTGGCACCAGCTTCCCATTGCTGCTGCTGGACTCCATGGTTTAGTAACTTTTAAGGTTATCTCTGCTGCAGAGCTCTTTCTGTCTAACCCTTGCTTGCTCGAAACCACACTGCCTACACAGCCAACTGGTTTGCTCACTACAATTTGTATGAGGAATGGCTGAGGGAACTGGGGGGGGGCGTTTAGTCTGGAGAAGAGAAGGCTCAGGAGAGAACTTATCATACCTTCTCTTGAATCACAGAGCTGTGGATATTTGATTTCAAATCATGTTTCTTGCAGCGCCCTCTCCTCCCCCCTCCCCCTCCATGTGGAGTCCACAATAACCTAAAACATATGACAAAGGCAGTGCTAAACATGCTATGTTTACCCTGCAAAGAGCCTTCTGTTTTGAAGATAGGGAGGAAAAGAAACTAATACAGCCATCAGGTCTTGCTCTGTCTCTTTGGAATGCTAGGAGAAATCATGGGCTATGTAAAGGTAGTCCTCTTCCTTCAGCTGAATCCAAGGTTCAAGCTTTTGACATATATAGGCACCTATATGCAATAGGAATGCATAAATGACAGGCTTCATTTGTGATAGTACATTGGGAGGCACAGAAAATGCACAATATATGCACAATATACTTTATAGCCCTAGAAGGGCTATCTGGAAGATACAGATTTAATGCATTACATGTGAATCCCCTATTTGTTAGACTGTTAGGTACTCTGAGGTGTGCAAGCATGTTCTCAACTTTTCCAGTGGTATGGGAAAGGCAATGAAAACACACCAGGAGAGTACCAGTATGTCGTCATAGCTGCATGTGTGGTGTGAGGTCTAGTTCAAAGTTCTGGCCTTTCTACACAAGCAAACTTCATTTTCTTCAAAATTTGCAGATGAAATCCCATAGTCCAGTGATGTAGAAATGAAAGTCACAATCTCTTAAATGAAATCAGGATTACTTCAGGCCCTGATGTAGCAGTTTGCTATCAAAAGGGTTGTTGGAATTGATGAAGCCCACAGATTGACCTTTATGGGTCACAGAAAAAAGATTAGAAGTGCCCACATTACTGAACCTGGTCTGAATGTTGTGTTCTTGGAAATGTGATACAGAATGAACCCTGTTAGCAAACAGTTTTATTATCACTGGATTTCCTTCTATATAACACACAGTGTGATCTGTCATAGGATATTTATGGAAATATAGAAGAAAAAGTCTTTAAATGCTTAGCTATGAAACAGTAGAATTAGAAGATTAAGTTCTGAGGTTGCTCCTAACTTTACAGACAAGCAAATCTTATTTAAGAAAAAGTGTATATACTGCAGGCACATGAGATAAATCTAGAAAGTAATCGATGCTGTGTTGATTATGAGTTTCCATGGCATTCATATTTTCATTTAAGCCTGAGATTGACTATTAGTTTTCATTTTAATTATTTATTTCACACTACTTTAGAAGGAGGATGTGACACAGAGCAATGGCATTCTCATTTTGGTATTAACTTGCCTACAAAACACCCCTTCCTACTCTACATGTACCAGTACAAGTAACCGGTAAATGAATCAGAGAATTCAGATTATTTGAATTGTACACCATGTGATGCAGATAAAATTTACCAATGAGTGAACTAGCTTTAGCCATATGAGAAATCCTACAGATGCTGATAGACCTGCTTATATACATAAAGACATCCTTCATCTGGCTTTCCAGCTTCACAGTTTATCAAGAATCAAGACTTAGATGCTTTTATACAGAGGAAAGAGATTACTAATTCTGGACATGATTTTGCCTGCCCTGGCAGAGACAATTTTCATGGAGAAGCCAAGGTTCCACAGAAGAGAAAGGAGAACTTCAAGAAGTTGGTGCTGTTCGGACTGATAAAGGCATTTGAAATGATGAAGAAAACCCACAGAGAAAGAGATCAGTGGATGGGTTGTCATAGGAGGAGGGATTGCATGAGTTAGATGGATCATGCAGGGAGTAGTTCTGCACTGCATCTTTTGTCCTCTCCAAGGTATGATTCAAATATAATTTCTCTGTACCTTGTGTGACATTTACTAAGCTTTTAAGACTGGTCCCTTTGAGCACTAGCCTTGGAGAAATGATCCTGACCAATACGGACAGTCATTGCCATAAGGCATATTGATGCTTTAATCTGATGTAAATATTGACAATTGTGAATTATCCTCCAGAGTGAATTTTTATTCTATCTTATGCTTTACACCAAATCTACAGATGATTTAGATAAAAGCTTTTCAAATTCGACTAGAAATGTAACTTAAAAATATTAAGTTTATTAGACCTGCTTATTACAAATGCTGCTTTAAGCAAGATTGTGCTTTTCTGTTAAAAACAAAAAACACCCCCCCCCCCCCCCCCCCCCCCAAGAATGCAACCAGAAACTGACTCCTTCCGGTCTGTAGAGCTTAATCCACACCAGGTCCATTTTAGTAGTCTCAACTTCATTCCCACTCCATTAGTTTATTAGATGTTAAAACTGTGCTGGAACAGGCTGTGAGGGAGTATTTAGATACCATCGGGATTAGGCACTACTTCCACAGGAGGAAATAGCTCCTGAGAGCAGCAGAGCACTAATTTCTTAAATATATAGCATACAAATGCTGAAAAATAAAATATCAGATAACTATTAATATATATATTTAAATATATATAAATAACTAATTTATTTTATTATTAATAAATAATAGGGGATAAAGTAGATCTTCCCATATGTACCAAGGCTTTCTTTAGAGCTGAAGAATGCTTCAGTTGAAGAATTCAATAAAAGACTAAAATTAATATCAATTTTAAAACCCATTTAAAATACAATCTAGAAAAGGGGGCTTTTATCCAGAAACCCCTCAAGCATTGCTCTGTGCTCAGCAAACACTGCAACACAAGTATATTAGCACCTATCTGAAATTAACTTTCTCTGAATTCCTTTCACCACTACTCTGCAGTCTCTATGAAATCTGCATTCAGTTTTGACCGCTCTATGGAAACAGCAATTTGATATCTCATTCATGGCCCAGCTGTGCATGAACTCCGTTTAGTGCAAAGCTTTGCAAAAAGGGGAAAAAAAAATCATCTTATTTGACCATGAACTTTAGATGATCTAGTTAGCGTTACTGTCAAGCATCCCGCGGTCTTTTTGAAAAGCAGGACTTGTCCATGTTGCCCTCTGGCCAACTTCAGTGGGATTGAAGCACTAGCAAGAGCCATCAAACTGCCTGACAGCTTGTCACCAGTGAGACTCCATTAATTTACACACATTTTCCACCGTTTGGCATTTACCATGATAACTCTTTTCTTTCCAAGCAGCTCCTGTTTGCATTTAACACTTGGGTTAATTTTCATCAGAGTTAAATTTAGCCATCAGTTATTACAGGGGAGCTGTCAGCCAACATATGGAGGAAAAATATCCTTCTGAATTTATAATAAAGTGGAATCTGTTGAATGTGAAACAAAACCCAAGTGCAATATACTGCAAAGCCCCGATGGGGGGACCAGGGTCAGCAAAGAATAGCAGAGTGGATTAGTTGTTCTATTCACCAGAGTGGCATCTGAGCACCTCAGGAGCTTCTTGATTTATCAAAAAATGATGGAAAGACACAGTTCAATTTGTCCCCCTTTTATGAAGGATAATTAACCTGTCAGTCTTGCTACTTTAACAACTTCATTAAATTGGAGCAGAAACGGGGCAGGGAGCCCCCGTCTTTTTCCAAAATGAGCACAGGGTGCTTGTTTAAATGGTTGAATAAACCACCTTCTCCCACCTTCCAACCCCCTATAACATCAAGTTAGCATTTATTTATTTATTTGAACACCTTTCTTTAAAATATAGAACCAAGCTGCTCCCCGTATGGCCAATAGAAGGAAACTTCTTAACTCCAAAGGATGAAAACAGGGAAGGGAAACTGCATCAATTAAAGATGAAGCTTACAGGGTTGTTCTAATACTTAAGTATACCATGATACCTCTCAAAGATGAGATGACTTTCCCAGATAAGCCAGAAGGAAACAAACCAAACTCCCATTTTCCTCTGAAGGAAATATAAAGTAAATGATTTACGTTCTGAACTGGCTTAAACATTCTTTCTGTAAACTGAAAAGCCTTCAGGCAATTTTATATTAAAAGGAAAATTCAAATTAGTGAGCACACCTCTGGAAAACATGTTTCAGATTCCATAAATAATGCTCCTTATAAATAATATAGTTGATATGGACTAAATTACTGATCAGTCCATAAAGCTTAATCTTACATGCTTAAGTGTGCTGCATTGTAATATTGCAAGTGTACAACAGTATTAAAGATATCAGAGGGAAACTATTTTTTGAAACATCAGCTTTCATAAAAACCAGAAAAGTAAATATACACTGCACTGTAATCTTGCATTTTTAAAGTTGAACATGTTCTTGGTGATTACTCAAGAGGGCCTTCCAGTACCACAACGAAAGCTAAACCCTTGTGCCTAGTTCTGTGTAAAGAATCTCATCAGTTTTATACAGTAACTAAACTTTATGTATCATGGCTGAATCTTCAAATGAAAACAATGATACAGATTCACTTATTGCAGGTGAGAGTGCAGTAAGTGAGACTGCATGCGACACTGCAATAAGTTAATGATATCTTGAAATTAATCAGGTTAAAATAAACATCTAGGATTTATTTTAGGCTTTGCTTCTTTACTGTTTGGCTTAAAATATTGGTATCTCTTCCATCTCATGAATAAAACTCTGTGGTTAACAAGTACAGAATTTCAGCATCTTAGCAAACCAAAAGGAACATAATCGGAAATTATTGCCAAAACAAGTTCCCTGTAAGAATAATAAAACTATTTTATTTGTATTAATTATTTATATAGACTGTTTGGGTACCTTTTAATCATAAGTGACCTACTAATGAAATATTGGAATTACTCTCTAATCTATAGACCCGTACTTGCACTAGAACATATTTTCAGCTTCTTTTTAATATTTCATTTTTGGAGCTGTGTACAGATTTGAAACTACATTTAAAAGTCACTACAATTTTAGTGGTTCAATTTAAATTTAAAGATTCAGGTATGGAGATTGAATATGTTAATGTGCCAGAGCAGATTAATGTGCCACATTGGACTTGCATTTCAACTGGATAAATATACACAATCAGTTTGCTACACTCATGAACAAAAGCACAAAGATAAATTAGCTAAAGAGTGTATAAATATTCTCCATTTTATGATAGTGTGAAACAAACTAAATTCCAGTCAATATGAAGTTGTGGGAAATGTTCATCTGCACATCAATATAAGAAAGTTCTTTGTACTTCAAGTAATGGATAAACTCAGTTTTCTATAATTTATTGAACTCTATTCCTTTGCAAACAGGCAATGGTGTACTGATAAACTGAATTTAAACACTGCAATATTAGGAATCTATTTCATAAAATACATGCTTAGTTGTCTCTACCTATACTTCATAACTTTAACAATTCTTAAGTTTTTAATAATTCATAACTTTTTTAATTCATAACTTTAACAATTAATAAAAAGCTACAATTTTCTTTTAGTCATCTGTTATCTCTTTTGGGTTTATTTATAGCATTTTTAACATATCTGGTGGACTTCCAGCCTTCACTGTATAGATGAAAGATGTGCAGCTCCAAACTTTACACAGTAATTGACTTGGCATACTTTGCATCATTCCAACATAGACCACTGTCTACCTGCATTTGTAAGTAGATATTAAAAGCTTGATAGTCTCTTCCACAATGTTACTCTGAGAATCAGAGTGAAATTTAAAATGGCAACTGCTCTTGCCACTGGTGGTTTTCCAACTTGTACACTGCCTCAAAAATTGGGGTTGCAGACATGGAATGTCAGTATTTCACCAGAGCACTGACATCCCACTTTTCTATGCAGCTTGGCATGTTTGTTAGCTTTTTCTTTTAAAGAAGAGCCCAGGGGCCAGAAAGGGAGGAAGAATCCTGTGCTCTGTTAGATGCGTAAGCAGGGTTAGCAGGAGAGGCATAGCAGTCAGGAAAGAAAATGACTGAAATTCCTCGAGAAATAATGTTGGAAGATCAGAAACGTTATGAAGGCAAGAGAAAGGAAAAGCTATTAGTCAAGGCTTATTGGACACCTGCTAAAAGTAAATGAAGTACAGCAGGTGTAGGTTTGAGAACACATTAGGTAGATCTTACTCTGTATTTGCAGCATAGAGGAGAGCCTCTTGGTAAGGTTTTTTTCATTAAAATTTATAAATTCAGTGCCTAATTAATCAAAAAATTACAGACATGTATGAATGTCTGGAGGTATGTATGTGCATGTGTATGTGAATCACTGTTTATACAAATAACTGCATTTCCCTTCCATTCTCCATCATGCTTTCTCTGTTTACATGCAAAAATTTGATGATTTATGGTACTTTGTAGTATTTTTCCGAGCATACTCTTACCCAATTTCTGAGTAATCCTTTCAATGTAGTTTAATAATGTGAGATATTTTAGAGTTCACTAAAAAAAGTTTTTATGAATGTCGAATGTCTAAAATAGGGGAATAATGACTACTATAGCTACTAATAGGAAAGCAAGAAAGCTCAGCTAGCTGTGGATTGAAAACATACACAGATACCACTGTGGCCCTTTACGTTTAATGAAATGTTTATGACTTAGATTTAATCGCTGTAATTTGTACACTTTAAAGTCATGGGTCAGCTATTCAATAGCTTCAGTATCTTTATAAACACCAGACGTATTTTCCTTTAATGACTGTATTTTAATTTGCGATTGTTTTCTTCCAAAATTGAAATGAGAAATGCAATTAAAAGTGAATAAGAAAAATAGCACTAGCAGCCCCATGTTTTGAATAGCTACAAAAGTTCACTAACTGTGGCCATATAACCATTTAATACTAAGACTATATTAACATGAGGGTGATGCAGAGTTACACTAACATATCACAACTATAGGTCCTGTCATCTCTGGGTCAAAATTGGAAAACCTCTGCTGATCACAGTTATTTTTTAACTGTGGTTTCCATGTGCCTCTTACTCCAGTGTTCTTCACAGCAGGATGAAATAAAGACTTAGGAGTACTTAGTACAGTAAGGCCTGAAGAACAGGATCTGGAATCACATCATTTCATCTGCCATCATTTCTTCTCTGAAGAGAAAACACTTTATTCTCTCCTGATCTGGAAGCAGACAAGTTGTTCCAGTGGTGATTATTGTCATAAAATTTCAGTCCAGAAGAAAAATAGTGGTAAATCTCAATAAATAGGGCAGAGTGGGTGTATTTGGTACCACTTCATCCTACATTGTGCAAAAGTTGTGACAAAGCAAGGACTAACTGATTTGTTCTGACTTGATCTTCCATTTAAATGACTCTCAATTTTAGTGAAATGCCAGATCTAAATACTGATTATTTTTCTCTTTTAGGGTCCTTCCATACTCATGCTGCAAGTTTCAAAGCTCCCTCCTAAAGCAAGTTGCATCTGATGAACTGTCCAACAGACTTGATCAAGTGTGATTCTAAATCAATAAGTTGCATGTACAGAAGTGAAGACATATTCAAGACCTACAAACCTGTCTAATCCATCCTTCTGCCCTTATAATACCCAACTTAAAATGTTTTCTCCAGGATGGTTTTAAAAGACCTATTACATGATTTCCACCGCTTCACTTTCACACACTTTGACTGAGCTTTCTCCCTCAACATTCCCCTCTAATCACACTCTCATTCTTTTACCCTTTGTCTTTCTTCCATTTTGGTAGTTGTTCATGGCTTCTGCTTGAAATAAATCACTGGGATGAGACTAGTGATGTTTGACTTCGTCTAGCTGAGGTCTGAGTGAGGTTTAATCTTGGGAGGGACTTCATGGGAAGGGAAGAGAAGGGTTACTTTGGGCTTGCAATGTCTAAAGTCACCACCAGTTATACTGTATTTTTGTTAGCTTCCCGTCTTGTCATAGGCAGCCACAATTTTAGCTCAAATTGATCTGGGCTGTCCTGTAGATTGAACGTGAGATATTTTCTCTTCCTGTAAACAGTTACTCACAGTTTGAATTGGGAAAGGTAATGAATAGGAGCTTGTTATGTGATGATCTGAATGCAAAAGAAATACAAGTTGACCAAGTGCCAGGACAGAGGAGGCTACCACATTGCTTTCAAAATACAGCATGAATTGGTTTCTGAAGAAAGTACGATCCTCTTCCTTTGTTATTTGATATGTTTTTGCCAAGTGCTTTCAGTTTTCTTTGTAGGAAAAAGTACACATTGCATTTTTCCATTGCATTTCCTCCTTCCATTCTTGTATAATGACTTCAAAATCTTTAGAAAAGTTGTGTATACGGGCAAATACTTTCAATTTTTTTAAAGAAAAGATCCAAGCCACATTTATATAAACCACCTGAAGACTTCACTGCAGAACAAAGAATGAAATTTGCAGTAACAGTAATTGGTAAGATGCAGCACAGATAAGACAAGAAGGTGCAACAGCTTATCTGTAATCTTTGTTTTTCTCAGGGAGCTTTGAATTTACTTGGACAGTGATCAACTCAAACCCCTGAGAACTTGGAGGAGTTGACAACTCTCCACTCTTTAGAGAAAGAACTATGAGCTTTTTGTAACAGATTTTTGACATGATATTTTTAGGGTGTAAAGGGAAAATATTTGATCAGATTGTGGTCTTCTGACCCTCTTACTTTTAATGTGCATAGTTATAACCAATTATTTGGCAATTGTCAGATTTTTGCCCACCGTAGCATGAAATCCTGTTGTGATGAGCATGTGATAACCAACAAAGTAAGGTTTTCAAGCCTGAGGTTCTGCAGCTGCAAAAAAGAGCACTCTCATGAAATGAGCCGTCCCATAAAGTGTCAGTGATGCTACTCACTGGAGAAAGATTGCAGCATCACAACCTTACACAGCCATCTAAAGCAATAATGTGATGCTATAACAAAACCAAATAGACAGTATAGATGGGAATGACAGTCCCAGTATAAATGCAATCCCTTACTTCCAAGTGTAAAACTGACTGATCTCATTGATCCTGTTTTTGAACACACATGGATGCTTGTTTTTATTACTTTGTGGATGTATACACATGTAGTGTACACAGAATTCTCACAAGTACACACTGCAGAAAGATCTTTTGTATTTTTACAGTATTATTTCTTCCATTTGAGTGCTTTTTCCATGTTGGAGACACTTATTTTAGCTGTCATCTATCCCTAGATTCCAGCTGTTGGCTTATTACACCCTCTCTGGCAGGTACAGTCTATTTTCTATAGTTAAGGAAAAGCCATTTTGTTATTGACATGTTAAGTCCCAAGTACAGTGCAAATAAAACTTCTCATGAAAGGATTTTGTATGACAGATTTTTATTAAAAGTGCTGTTTACAGCTGTGATTTATTATACACAGCAAAAGTAATGATGAAAAGGCAACTGTATATTTATGCAGAAAAAAAGCATTTATATCACAAACTGCAGTTGAGATTCAACTGGTATTTCAGTGATTGATGTATCTGTGTGCATGTAATGTGGGCCCTTTGTCAGGAAGCTGGTAACAGGGAGCCAAAACCTTCATTTTCCAGCTGAAAGAAAAAAGCAATCCCTCTCAGATCTCATTTTCCCCTACTCTGTATCCTAATTCTGAATAGGCAAAATAAAGATGTCTGATGTTGGAATAGTTC
Organism: Pezoporus flaviventris; assembly: GCF_033815535.1. NCBI lineage: Eukaryota > Metazoa > Chordata > Aves > Psittaciformes > Psittacidae > Pezoporus > Pezoporus flaviventris. The sequence continues at coordinate 1,218,833 of NW_026892631.1, forward strand.
ACTCAGCAGAGTTTTGGCTGCAGGGTTGGAAGGAGTTTAGATAAATAAAGGATCTTCATGGGCCACTGATGAAACTGGAAATGTGATGGCGTTCTGCAGTACTCACTGATCACATCATTGGAAGAAGACCACAACTCATGTCTCTTCCCCAAATTGCTTTAGAAGCCCATCTCCTTCACTGAACTCTGACTTCGAGGGTGAGCCCTTCTATTGCCTGTCCAATAAATACTCAGTTATACTACATTAAATAAACACATTTTGGTGGGAAAAAAGAACCCATCCTAGATTTGTCCAGGACCCATTGACTATAAACTTTAAAAAGGCCTATTATCCTGCTTCACTGACTCAGAAATGGAGGAGAAAAAAGATCTGAGTGAGGCCTTACCTGCACATAGACAACAAGTTTATCCCACCACTGGCAAAATTCAGGGTTAACATTTTGTGAGAATGAACTCTGGAGAGGTGCTGTGCAAAAGGGAGATAGATGACTTGCCTCTAGTTGGCTCTTTCTAGGGGTCTGCTGCTAATGCTCAGAAGACAGAGGGTGGCTTAACTGTTGATGGGAGCATCTGTACAAGTCTTCACAGAATTAAATTAGTCAGACTAAATGACAAGGAATTGAAGTTTTAAGCCCAAGTGCTTTGCCTGTAGCCACTTCCACCAAGCTAGACAGGATGAAGATGCTATGTCATGTGCCAAAACAAAATCATTAAACCACCCTTCATTTAGGGTCAGATATATGTTGCAATTTATGTTTTCAGAAGCTTTTGAGCTGCATCTCTCAGATCCTTACTCTCCGCTTTCCTGAAGGCTACATCAAGCCGATTATATTGCTTTAAGAGGAGAGTTTCTCTAGGTTTAGACAGGTAAAGAACTCCTGAGTAGCTATCAAAACAGTTTCAGGCTCCTTAATGAAGTGGAGCAGATTGCTGTGCTAGGTCCTTTACTGAGGCAGGGTACTGTATATTTATATACCAATTTATAAGCAAGAAGAATTAGCAACCTGACAGAATGTCAGAAGTTGAAGAATCCCTTATTTCAGTGTGCACCACATAGCTATGAAGTGTTATTTATTACTTAAAAATAATAATCTCTATTACTTGCACTAACCCCATTCCTTAGTTCCTCTTAGACAGGAGAATGCTCAAAGCTATTTTCAGTTAATTCTGAATTAATTTCTATTTTCAAACACTTTATGAAATTGAAATTTTACGTAGGAATATATGCATTTGGAAAGGATAAAATCAAATAACTCAAGGTAGCTCTCCTGGGAATTACAGAGGCAGTAACTCAAATACAAAGGCTCTTCAAATTCATCTGTCCCAATGGTGTTCAACAGATCATCTTCTGTGAAGAGTTGGTCTCTCTCTCAGAGAGCCCTCCTGTCTGGTGTGCGAAAACTGCAGTAAAAAGGGATGATAGTGTAATGCATCTCCAAGTACTTGGTGGATCAGCCACGTTTATTTCCTCTGCCAAATGAAGTCTGTGACCCCTGTAACATTTTTGTCTGCAATTAACTTACCCCAAAGAAGAAAAACACAACAAAGAGTTAACAGTCATTCTTCTGTTTCTTCACTGTATTTCTTATAAAGCAGTTAATACAGCACAGACAATTTACAGAAAGATCACTATAATTTATTCCCTTGCTATTATGCTTGTTAGCACTACAAGGCAACACATATTTCACATATTTGTATTCCACTACATCAGATTTCTCCCTTCAGCAGCTGTTACATGGATATTTATGCTGTGCACTGATCTTTTAACTCTGACTGCATATAAATATAAAGAGTTGAGTAAATTTTAATAGTATTCATAATTTTAACTGTGTACACACAGTTAACTGCAACTGTAACTGTGTGCACAAAGTTATGAATACTATTAAGATTTACGCAACTCTTTATATTTAGATGCAAACATATTAAAAACCTACCCTGACAAAAGAAAGCTGTATTCCAGGTAACCTGATGCTTCGCATTTTTCCTAGTATTACTGCTGTCTTCGTTTGCTGACAGAAGTAATCTACACACAATAGATTGTCACAGGTTTTAGAAAGCACCTCTGTCTTTCCAAGTGTGCAACCCACTATGCCCGTGTATGGGGAGGCTCCAGGAAAGGCACCTGTGGTGAGGAATGAATATTCTAATGTTTCTGAACCTTTTGGTGAAGGTGAAGGGGGCTTGTTGAAAACATTGCTGTGAGCAGATGGACCCCTGAAACCATCTGCTATCGAAGCAACTAAATGTTCAATGATGCATTACGAAATTATTTAGCTCTCAAAGAGCCTGAAAGTAGTTAGTAATGATGGCATCTGTACTGAGAGCAAACAACCTATTTATATATGATCAATCACTTCATAAACCATTTGGAGACCCATCTTTCCTTAAAGCAGCAGTAGTCTTGTCAACTCCCAGAGTAAAATACTGAGTTGCATGCGATGACTTGTAAAATCCCTGCTAGTTCATTTTTTATTCTTGTAAGAAAGCACTCCTTGCTAGAATGCACTGGAACACAAGTGTTGTTTTGGATGGAAAGGATTGCACTGTCTGCTAAACTTTCTATATCAGAGCACAAACATAAATGCAAAAATAGAGTTTAATAACTTTACCTAGTCTTAATCAAATTAGGATCCTACCTTTTCCTTTCCTGTAAAATGTTTCATCTCATTTAGTTTTATTAGTAAAGTAATGGGCATTTAGGAATCAAGGTTTCCAAATATGAGTTACTTTTTTTATCTACTTAGATGATTCCTGTACAGTATTTATTTACCATTGGAACTATTAAAACATGTTTGTGTGGATTTAGTTATGTTCCATGTATGTAGTCAACTGCATGCTAAATATATAATTATACGTTTTATTATAGATGGTTTTGCACTTGAAAAACATAGTACTTAATTCTTACTTTGTTTCACATATTTCTACAAATAATGAGATTTATCTGAATATTTATTTCAACCTAAGTGATGTTACATTGACTATCATTATACACCAGATATAGTCAAAATGGAGGAAGTTCTTTTCTTCATTTTCTGTTAAAATTACTAAACATATCTAGAAATTTGCTTAAAATTTATGTCTAGTCTGAAATCTCTCCCAGCTGTATAAGAAACCTGGATTTCAGTAAAAGCTCTGCATGTAAATATGAGAAAGTGCATCTTCAAGTTTCAGGCAGAAATCCCCATTAATATCCAAGGGATTCGTTAACAGCTCTTCAGGTCTAGTATCTTTATTAAGATTCTACAGGTTATTTTAATTATTTATTAGGAAGCAACAGTCCTAGTGCTGAAATCAAAGAAGATTTTGCCCAAGGAGTTACAGTAGCTTAATGTGCAAATCATAAGTAAATAGATCTGGTAGGGCCTAATTTGGACATAGATAAGTCACTTCAAAAGTAAGGACTGCTGCACTCCCAAAGCCTTCACTGAGACAGAACTTAGCGCCCTGCAGTGAAAAAGAACACTTCTCTGTGCTTCAAGGCGCTGTCAATAGATACTACTGACCATCTTGAGCTGTGTCTTACCCTACTCACACACTTACTCACCTTGGAGCTCTCCAAGCTCAGAATAGCCCCTACCTGCAACTACAACCTTCCTTGGGATGCTTGTCAGTGGTGGGATGGCACTGTTTAAACTGCAAGTTCCGTGTCTAGCAGAGATTTTGTCAACATGAGCAACTTGAAGCATTGCCGCTCAACTCCGTGCAAATACTATGGAGAGGTAAACCAGTTCCTATCTGTGGCATGCAGTCCTCAGAGACTACACACTGAGTATTCATAGAATCATAGAATAGTTACAGTTGGAAAGGACCTTAAGATCATCAAGTTCTAACTTCCCTGCCATGGGCAGGGACACCTCACACTAAACCATGTCACCCAAGGCTCCCTCCAACCTGGCCTTGAACACCGCCAGCGATGGAGCATTCACAACTTCCTTGGGCAACCCATTCCAGTGCCTCACCACCCTCACAGTAAAGAACTACCTCCTTATATCCAATCTAAACTTCCCCTCTTTAACTTTTAACCCGTTACCCCTTGTCCTGTCACTACAGTCCCTAATGAAGAGTCCCTCCCCAGCATCCCTATGGGCCCCCTTCAGATACTGGTAGGCTGCTATGAGGTCTCCACGCAGCCTTCTCTTCTCCAGGCTGAACAGCACCAACTTTCTCAGCCTGTCTTCATACAGGAGGTGCTCCAGTCCCCTGATCATCCTCGTGGCCTCCTCTGGACTTGTTCCAACAGTTCCATGTCCTTTTTATGTTGAGGACACCAGAACTGCACACAGTACTCCAGATGAGGTGAGTAGAGGGGCAGGATCACCTCCTTCGACCTGCTGGTCATGCTCTTTTTGATGTAGTCCAGCGTACGGTTGCTTTCTGGGCTGCAAGCGCACACTGAAGCTGCTCATGTTCATTTTCTCATCAAACAACACCCCCAAGTCCTTCTCTGCAGGGCTGCTCTGAATTTCTTCTCTGCCTGTGATTCAGCTCTGCATAAAGCCTTTGCCATGCACTTGCACTTCCAGAAAGCAGTTTACTCTATGCATATTTAAAGAAAGCAAGCCTTTCTCAGCACAATTTAAGCCAAGTCACCTCAAATTTGCAGGATGGAGCAAACACTTCGGTCCCAAATATTTGGTTGAAGTGCAGCAATATGGACCATTGTAAGCTTAATTTCAGTTTAGTTGTATATGCCTATCAGTTAAGCTTCTGTTTTTTAAATTAAAAATGTTTATAGAAGGTGTTATTAACTGATGATATTTAAAGTTGTTATAAACCGAATGTGACATTAATTCTTTACAGCCTGTCTAAATCTGAGCATGTGAGGAAGGGAGAACAGGAAAAAAATATCTTTAAATTGCACCTTTTTCTTTGTCATAGAATCAAAGTGTGAAGGTTTGTAAGACTAAGTGTTTAGTCAAATACTCTCCACACTCCCCTGTCCTTCTCTTGCAGACTTCAAGTCTACTTGACATGGAGGCTGCGGTGCCAGTGGGACTGAAAGGAAAATTGCCCCCATGATAGCTACACACACCACAAAAATTAGAGGACTGAAACAAAAGGCAGGGGTGTCTGGCTGACATACTATATCCCTTTCCTCTCTACCACCTGTCAATCAATCACCAGTCAATCACTGAAAGCCACAATCAGCCACTTAATGACAGCCAGATGGCATCTACTTCTCATGAGCTGCACTCCTGAAGTCATACTCACTCCCTGTAACTAGCAGCACTTCCTATCCAGGGTAATAATGAGGTGTTTTTTGTATTCAGACAAAGCCGTAATGCCTTGCACCTCTGACAGGACATCCCTGTGAACAGAATACATGCACTGCCAGAAGTGCTGCTTTGCTTCAGTGAAAGCATCAATGCTGCTTTAGAAACACTGATGCTCCCCCCTCCACATCTGCACGTATCTCTCAAACTTTGATCAGGGAGAGGTTTGCTGTTTTGTGAATAAGAATTGTGAATAACATGGAAATTTCAGTAGGTTTTCATTCTGCCTCTCTTATTTCTCTGCAGTCCTGACACAGGGAAGGAATCCATATGGAGACCAACGTGATCTTCTTCACATCGGTTTACCAATGATTTCAACCTTGACCCGAAGGCAACACTTCTTCTGGAAGTGACAGGTAATTTAGCTTTCTTGCTTAGTTCTGGGGCTCTCTTGTGGTGAATTATGTATAGTGCTTCTGTGATACAGACCTTTGTCCATGAAGGACCCATCTGAGGCTGTTAAACTTCTTTTAAAGGCATTTTATCCATAAACACCAAGCAGTCATGAGAGCTCTTTGCAACAAAAGCATTTCTGCCTCAGGACCAAATGGCAAAATCAGTTTGAAGTGACCAAGTTTGGGCCTGTCAAGCACGTAACTGGATTCAGGCTTTGCTAACAGTGCCTCTCAATGAACTGAGTTTGTTACATGATGGCTATGCTGTTACTGCATTACAACAGGTATATTTCAGTGAGTTAGCAGAAACTGCAACTTGCCCTCCAAGGAAAATAATAATCATCTCCTATGATCACCATACACACTCTGAGTAATACTGTTTGTTTTCTAAGATGAATCTAATCCAGTTTAGCAGGAGAGGATTTATTTATGACCAGACTAGTGAAACATGGTTCTAGTGTGCGAATTGTAGCTTGGGATGGCCACTACTGGCCATTATCATGCCAGTAGCTCTCACCTTCTTTATTAAAAACTGCTAGGCATTGGCTCTGTACAGCTGAGGAAGAAAAGAGGTATCTTTTTAGGGAGGATTAAGTGTAGAGTGTATGACTTGCAAGTAATTCATTACTACATCCCATTTCATGGGACCTTTAGAAGTGTACAAGCTCCTTACACACAAGTAACTATGTTTACTGTTTAACAACACAAAATTAGTTTATTGAGAATTCTTCCTGGCAGTTCCAGATTAGACACATCCCTCCAACACACTCTCTATCTACTTCAGGATATCTTCCAGCTTTACCAGGCAGGAAGGCATGAGACCTTCACAAGAAGATTCCTCTCTTTACTGCTCCTGTGCTTAGGTCTGTCTCCATACCAAAGACACATCAGTGTTAAATGCATATATCTTTTCTTTGCAATTTCAGAAGCTTCTCCCTCAAGAAATCTTGGAGATAGATACCTTGCAACTCAAGGACGGGCATTATCCATTAAAGATGGGATGTAAATGGAGGCAACTTTCCACAACACCCCCCTCCTTCCCACATATACATACATTTTCAGCCCTGTTTCTAGAGTGCAGAGAGAGAATCTCATTAGGAATCTAATATAATAAGGGCATGTAGATACTGGGGTTGGGGGTTGGAAATCAGATTAGCTTCATTACTTTATTCTGCACCTCGCAGCGCTTCTGCCAGTGGACAATTGCATTAGATCAGAGAGGAGATCAAAAGGCAAAAACTCCCCAGAAATACTGCTGCTCACTGTCTGAGACAGGAATGGGAGCAGTGCACTGTGGAGGACGCAGAACCACAGTAGATACCAGCCACTTTGGGGAAGGGCAGTAATTTTTTCCTTTAAACTTCTTTGATAGGTTTGCCTGTTGAGCTTGTGTTTGAAAGGCCAGTCTAGAGTCCAATACATACAGACATGGGAGCTAAACAACTTGTCCAAACACATGCATCTCAGAAAGCCAGCAGGGAGATGATACTCTGAGGGTCAGACATGTCCTGCAGAACTCTACTGCCTCTGTCAGCAGTCTTCCTGTACCAGTTCTGGAGGTACATCATGACCACAGAGACAGCTTAACCACCTACTCCAAGTTACTTCAGTCCCGACAGTGAAAGTCTGACACAGTTCCTTCAGTCCTGATAGTGAAGCCCTGAATCCCACCACATCCCATGTCACACCTTGCATGGCAGTCATATAATAGTTACGGTTGGAAAGGACCTTAAGATCATCTATTTCTAACCTCCCGGCCATGGGCAGGGACACCTCACACTAAACCATGTCACCCAAGGCTCCGTCCAACCTGACCTTGAACACCACCAATGATGGAACATTCACAGCTTCCTTGGGCAATCCATTCCAGTGCCTCACCACCCTTACAGTACAGAACTTCTTCCTTACACCCAACCTGAGCTTTCCCTGTTTAACTCATTACCCCTTGTCCTTTCACTACAGTCTCTAATGAAGAGTCCCTCTCCAGCACCCCTATAGGCCCCCTTCAGATACTGGAAGGCTGCTATGAGGTCTCCACGCAGCCTTCTCTTCTCCAGGCTGAACAGCCCCAACTTCCTCAGCCTATCTTCATACGGGAGGTGCTCCAGTCCCCTGATCATCCTCGTGGACTCATCTGGACTTGTTCCAATAGTTCCATGTCCTTTTTATGTTGAGGACACCAGAACTGCACACAATACTCCAGGTGAGGTCTCAGGAGAGCAGAGTAGAGGGGCAGGATCACCTCCTTCGACCTGCTGGTCACACTCCTTTTGATGCAGCCCAGGATACGGTTGGCTTTCTGGGCTGCAAGCGCACACTGCAGCCGGCTCATGTTCATTTTCTCATCAACCAACACCCCCAAGTCCTTCTCTGCAGGGCTGCTCTGAATCTCTTCTCTGCCCAACCTGTAGCTGTGCCTGGAATTGCTCCAACCCAGATGTAGGACCTTGCACTTGTCATGGTTAAACTTCATAAGGTTGGCATCAGCCCACCTCACAAGCGTGTCAAGGTCCCTCTGGATGGCATTCCTTCCCTCCAGCATATCAACCGAACCACACAGCTTGGTGTCATCGGCAAACTTGCTGAGGGCACACTCAATCCCACTGTCCATGTCTCCAACAAAGATGTTGAACAAGACCGGTCCCAACACCCATCCCAGAGGGACACCACTCATTACTGGTCTCCAGCTGCACATTGAGCCATTGACCGCAACTCTTTGCATGCGGCCATCCAGCCAGTTCTGTATCCACCGAGTGGTCCATCCATCAAATTGATGTCTCTGCAGTTTAGAGACAAGGATGTCTTGTGGGACAGTGTCGAACGCTTTGCACAAGTCCAGGTAGATGACATCAACTGCTCTACCCCTATCCATCAGTTCTGTAGCCCCATCATAGAAGGCCACCAAATTGGTCAGGCAGGATTTCCCCTCAGTGAAGCCATGCTGGCTGTCACCAAGCACCTTGTTGATTTTCATGTGCCTTAGCATGCCTTCCAGGAGAATCTGCTCCAAGATTTTGCCAGGCACAGAGGTGAGACTGACTGGTCTGTAGTTCCCTGCATCATCCGTTTTCTCCTTCTTGAAAATGGGTATTTTGGAGAAAGGGCTGGGTAGGACCTTTTGGCATAAGAACTGCCATGCGTTCAGTGAAACGCTTCAACATGCTCCTGAGTTGCACTGAGGTATCAGTTGCTGCTGTTATCAGCAGAGAACAGAGAAAATTCACCAACTTCTCCTTCACACCTCTAACTTCCTTTGAAATAAGTGAATTCCAGACTTCTGAATCTTTATCAGGGAGCATATGAGAAAGTCTGACTCAGACCAAAAGAGAGTAAGAAGTTCCTGGGGGTTAGCCTGGACCGGTAAGCCATGCTGGTTGTGTTCAAGAGTACTGGATGCATTATATACATATACTATGGTATTTTTTATTTGCTAGAATAACACTCATTTTTTATGCACAGTTGGTGCTGTTCTTTCTTCCACTGTCATTTTCTTCTTCATTACTCCTTATGGAAGCCTTGTAATTTAAGGAAGATATGCTGCATGTTAACTGCTAGTGCTTTGATGAACAGGTTACTCTTTACATATCAAAAAGGAAAAAAAAGCTGAGACATAGGTGATTAAATCAGAAATATGAGGTGGAATATATGGCTTATATTAGAAACTAGGTATTGCTTATTAAAACAACTTGTAAGGAAGTAAAAGCGCTATTAACCATGTAAGAATCACACAAGCACCTTACTGACACTGTCCTACAGTTCATGAAGGTGGTCTAGGGGTCCTGAAGTCTATCATTATTACTCCAATATTTAATCAAATGTCAAATTCAGGAGGATTTGTCCTACAAATACAGATTTTTTTCATACTCCATATTATGGTTCATCGTCCAAAATTCTTAAGATTGCAACCAAAAGATCGGAAATCTAAATCTATAAAACCCTAAACATGCTGTTTACATGAATGAACAGATCATGCTCTTTATCATTTATGCTCACTGTGATCATAAATTCCTCCAAAATACAAAAGTGATGTAATATTTTATAGGTCATATCAGATACACATATGCTGTGAAATTACTTGATAATTTAGTAGCATAAGTGAATATATACTATGCTGTTCAAGAAACCTTTTGCCTCATATTCTCCATCTTTCAATTTAACATCATCTGGAAGATCTACCCTAATTTCAGAACAAGTGCATACGCTTAGAAGATATGCCCATGCAGCAAGTACCAGGAAAGATCACCTCTTTGGTCCAAACCTCATATTTAGTGCTCTCAAATTTCTCTGCTATTGAGAAATTAAGAGTTCAGCTACTGTTGTAGAAGTACTGCTATTAAAGGCACATCAGTGAAGATTTTATCACCGTGGGTTAAACATACATCTGCTTCCTCAACTAACACATTTGCAAATGACAGAGAAACAGAAGGTATCAGAAAAACATGACAAGAAAATAACCTGAGCACTCAGAGGTAAGAAAAGACTAAACAAAGACGAGATGCTTGAGGCAGTCAGTAACGCAAACCCTCCAATAGTAATTGCAGCAATAGGGAGGTTTTCTTCAAGCTGCTTATTTATAGCTGTGTGCAGAAAAATCTATACTGCAACTTTTACTGACAGGGATATCTTTTAATATATTCTTCCATATTTTTAATGGTCAAATAAAAAACATGCTCTAGGGTTTCCACAGAAATCAGGAGTTATGTACTTTATGCCTTCCCTAACAATGCCAGTCACATAGGAGACATTTTCCCTGATTTCTCCTTATTCCCCTTCTCTTCTTATTTTCAGGAACACCTTGCAAATACCTCTGTTTGCCTGTGGGTTGACTTCTCAGCTGCCAGAAAGGGCTTGAAGGGAGGATGTGCTGAGAAGGAGAATTCCTTTCTTAAAAGCTCAAGTCATTGGGCACTTTTAATTAAAAATTGTATTGATTTTTTTCCCTTGCTTTTAATGGCAGGCACTTGTCTGTGACTTCCATTGTTAGCATTGACAGTTTAAGTAGTGAAACAAAGGGCACTTATACAGCACTTAACGCAAAATTATGACTGATTAAAAAGTCGTCTGTCATGGTAAAAGCATCTGCTTAGACTTTGCAAATTTTTAAATGCACTCTTGCAGGCAGTGTAGAGGAAGGTGTGGTACATGCAAGTCTTCATAGCCATGTCCCTCAGCAGTTTAAATGCATCATTAAAGTGCCATGTGAATCACTTTTTTTAAGCAGCTGCTGTTTTCTTACAACATTTGCTTAAAGAAATTTGAGCTCTGCAAAAGCTTCAGTGTTTGGCCACAAAGGGAAATGTAGGCAACTGTGTTCAAACGTTTTAAATATGTGACAAACCTCAGAAAAAGTCCACTGTTCTTGTTTAAAGAGGATTTGAAACAAATAACTCACAATTTTATTGCCTCTATTTTCCTATCTTTTCAAAGGCAGGCTTCTGCTTTAGATGTGTCAAGGGTGCTTAGCATACTAAGATGTAGATAGCCTAGCTAAATCACTGTTATTCAGTTTCTGTCCATAGACCACAGTTGCACCCAAAGATCAGATACAAGCAGAATTAAAAAAAAATCTAACTATATTCATCAGTAGCACCACAACTAATGACAATCTTACTGTAGTTCGCATATAAACATCTACAGAAAGCGTACCAATATTCACTCTGTAGGGCAAAGCTGAAAATGATCTGAGAAATTTGAAGGACATGTGATACGCAGATAGACTCCACAACTCGTTAAAGTTGTGAAGCAGGTATGCTTTATTCAGCTGAGGCGCATGGGGGATAGTTCCTCCAAAGGCATGTGCACCCCAGCATCGTTTTCCCTCTACATTTATTCTCTAGAGTGTTACATATGCAATAGGTTGCACAACACCCCTATACATATTCACATCCTTTCCCTGCTTCATATTATGATGAGCTAAAGCCTCCTCCACACCTCCTGGTGTGGAGCCACACCACAGTGCCTCCTGGTTGTCGTGGGAAGGGGTCTCGAGATGAAGTAAACGAGTCTTCCTCACTCTTGAGCTTTTCACCTTCATCTTGCATGCATGCTCACTAGTCCCCTGGCTTCGGCTCAAACTGCAGTTCCAGTCTCAGCCAGGTCTTAACCAGATGTATGGTGTTGCAAGTGCAAACTTTGATCGTCAGTTCCCCTTATCTGATGTTCTTTCCTTTCTTACACAAGTTTACGTTAAACACCAGCTGCACTTTTAGACAAATACTTATTGTTAACTAAAGAGATTGAAGATAATAAGAAGATTAACATAGGTTTAACATTCGGTTATTAATTCAGGCCCCCTATCACATGGAGAGTAGAAATGACAATGAGTGGCATTCAGATATTAACCTCAGGCCAACATCAAATTATGGAGCAAGCAAGCAGTCTGGAGTCTTTTTCTTCTGCATGAGTATATAGACAGCTTTATATTAGTTAATTCTTTAACAGGAAGCTTCAATTACGTACTTTATACCATTTCCTTTGCTTCATGTGTTTAAATGTTGGAAGCTTCCATCATTTCCCGAAGGCATCCACCCACCATACACTAAGCCTAAAAATGATTTTCAGAGACAGTTAGTGTATTTTGGACTAATTCCTCTCTCTTTGTCTAGAAACAACTGTGAAAATTTTTCTTGACAATCCACTTCCATGGACACATCTGAGATTTTTTTCTGCGTACATTGTTCCTTGGTTTCCCTGACTGCTGTTTCTAAGCTGCCATTTTTAATGGACTTTAGATAAAGCTCCAGAGTATTTTGCCCTTTTATATATTTCAAAAACTCATTATAAGTTTAATCTTAACTCAGTAAAAGTGCCCTCCTACTTTTCTTATTCCCTTTTCCTGGGTTTCTCCTTTCCTCCTCCTCAGAGGACCACTGCACTACTGGGCATCTTCTCAACCTTCATTTGACCTCAACTTCCCCAGTAGCCTGAGGTTTGAGAAGGGAAAGATAATCTTGCAGCTCAAGCACTTGAAAAACACAGTAAGAGAGAACACTATTAGCCATAAAGCACAGTTATTCTTGGGATGGTAGTGAGACAGCAGAGTACGTACAGTCAGTATCACCACTGATAAGACAATATTAGTCCTTTCCAGTACTATTAAAATAATTTGAGCTAACCAAGAACTCTTTTACTAAACCAGCACTTTATGCCATGCTAACAATGAGGTTTTGATTTCTAGTTAATCGCTCAGTTTTAGTCTACTGACTTTTGATTCAAAACCCATGTTCATTAATACACAGAGACATAGGCCAAGAGGATGTTTTCTCACTACAGCCAAGGACTTTCATTAGTAGTATTTCTAGAAATATTGCATTTCCCTTCCTCCCAGAGTTTACAGCTAAAAATTAATTCAGCTGCTTCCTGAGTTGCTTTATTTTTATTTTTGTGCCTGATAGAGTAGTAAGTTGTTAATAATTCTGAATCCATAAAAAGGGAGGAGATAAAAAATCAAAATGGACATCATATTTATTTGCTAGCAGCAAAAGAATGCTCAGGCCCAGAAATGTTCAGTTCCATTCTAACATCTGGGAATGTTTTCCTACTGTTTTTTCCTAAATGTGATCCCTGAGGACATGTTTATGGGCTCAAGTCCTCTAACAATTTATCTGCCAAATCCTCTGCAGTTTATATTGGAACTGAAACTTTGCAGAAGTTCATAGCTCTCTCAAAGGAGAGTCCATTCCCATTCCTGATGGAAAGACCAGCCATGAGAATTCCAGTTTAGGTGTGGTTCCTCAGTTGCATGTTTTTAATGATTTCCAAGATACATAAGGTATTAATATTAATTGAAATAGCTGAATTATTTTGACTGAAGTTTTTTGAAGCTTTTTCTGAACTTCTGACATACCAGTAATGGCAAATTTTAACTGTAACTAAGTCAAATATTACCATTAAATGAGTAAAAATTGTCATATTTTGATCTAGTTATAAGTAACCAAACTGAGTTTTGGAAGGATTATAAACCATAATATCAAGTAGTCATAAATGATTCCCCTGCAATCTATAAGAAAGTGTTGCTTGGAAGTTTTCAAGAAATTTTGGCCTATATTTTAACTGACTTAGATGCCATAAAAATTCATAAGATATGGAACACAGCAAATGAATCCTTTGTAAGTGAACTGTAATTATGTATATTTTGTATGTGCTGAAGAAACTAACCATGTAACCATGTAGATTATGACAGTTAATTATATACAGCTCTCTTGGGCATTAGTATCAGTCTCCGAGACAGCGTACTCCTCTTTAAGGTTTTTTCTTATTTGGATATAGGATCCTATTTCTGCTCATTCCTTAAGGGAATTATGCTGTTACCTTTGCACTGGTTAAATGAAAACTAAATGCTTATACCACAGAAATCCTTAGTGTAATCTAACTAATTTCTCTGTTACTGTGCTAATAAGTCAAATCCACTCTTCTTACTGGTGTCAAGCCAAACTAATTCCGCTGATTTCGATGAAGTTGCTATGGATTTACACATGCAAAGCTGTCAGCAGATATTTGGCTGCTGGTTTTGCTCCCCTGGGAAAGCTGGAGATTCCAGCCTACAGAAGGAACAGTGAATAACATTGCATCAAAGCATTTGCTAAACAGTCTTAGCTGGAAATGCACTGGGAGTATAGTGTATGAGTCAGTCCTTTACATGATTCTGAATCTCATGATGTTGCAGTAGCACATATTAGCTATAATTCTAACCAGTACCATGTGAGATAACAATTGAATGGATATGAATATACATAAATACTTCTGAATGCTGTCTCCTGGAGGCCATGCAACTTCTGAGTTTGCTTATCAGAGACCCTGCACCACTTAAGAGTTTTTTCATTTCTCAGTTTCTCCAAATCATCTCCTTGAGTATCAGAGGCATGTGGGGAACCCAACACGTTGTCTTATTCTTGCCAGAAATACAACAAAATACATTTCCCTTTTAACAAATACCCATGGTAAAAACAAAACAACAAGTTTGCAAATTTTCAATCAGAAAATTGGTTCAGGATCTTCGCTGTTGTAAAGGATCACTGATTTAACTGCCTCAAATATGGTTTCATTCAGAGCTACCTCCTGAGCCTGTCACTTTCCAGAAGGCAACTCTAGTGGTGCAATTCTTCAGTTTGCTAGTTTCTACACCCTTGTAGACTTTGTATGTAAAATGTAGCATAACCTTTAAAACACTGATCCAATTAAGTAATTATTTGCCTCAGAAACTCCTTCTTTTTATGCACACACACATATGTTCTTATCTCATACCCCTACCCTCATTTTTCATAGATTATCTCATTAAGCAGCCATCAGTTCTGTGGGTCCTAAGATGTTTGCCAAGGTCACACAGGTAGTTTTTAGCCTAGTCAGGAGTAATTTCCATGTCCCAATTCCCAGCCCTATGGTCTGGCTACAATTTCATTGGAGTGATGTGTACACATATGAACTAACCATGTACCTTGAAAAATTAATATGACCAATTTTGTTCAGTGACATTTATTATATGTGTATATATATACATATATATGTAGTACATATATAATGAACTTATGGAGTAAAACTTCTTTATGGTTTATTTCAGCCTACACATGGAGCAACCTTTAACGCTTTATAAGTGTTATAACACACTTTATAAGAAGATAAAAGTCACTTCTTAATTTCAGAATAACTATTAAAACTAGGATTTCTCCTCCCTGTTAACATCTGAAATAGTAGTAAGGATATATTTTTGTTGTTTGTTTTTTAATAAATAGAGAAGTCCAGCAACCACAGTGGATGTAAATCAGCATTGTTTCTCAGGTACCAATGGGTTTACACTAAATTACACTGGCTCAGACCTACCCAGAATTTCAATGAGGCAATGTCCCTCGTAAAAATAAATAATTAGAAGATCACTTAAAGACACCAATTAATCCTTCAGGATATAATACATATTTAAGGAAGGTAAGAAAAGGTATTTAAAAATCAAAGGAAATCTGAGAATGGCAGGAATTCCTGTATGAAATAGAATACGAGGGAGAGAGACCCATGATTCTCACAGTAAATGCTTTGTTTTGTGTATAAAGATATCCCAGATTAATATTCTTTGATGTCTGCATCTTTTTTTTGTTGCCTGTGAAAGAAGATTTGTTGGCTCTGTGGCATTCCTTGTAAACACAGGTGCCTTGGAAGAGCTGCAGGTGTTCACCATCCTCAGCTTATTCTAGTCCCTGTGGGTATGGAGAGGGCGGGAGGAGAACTTGCCTCACCAGAAATGTATTTTCTGCATGACCTTGAGCATAATGTCTAAAGCTCTGAAGCATATGATTATGCCTTGGCACATGGGCAGTACTTGTCCAGTATGTGACGTAAATGTGGGTTTCAAGTACAGATGCTGGGCTTTTCCTTTTGTGTTTATTTGGTTTGG
This sequence comes from Pezoporus flaviventris, assembly GCF_033815535.1. Classification (NCBI taxonomy): domain Eukaryota; kingdom Metazoa; phylum Chordata; class Aves; order Psittaciformes; family Psittacidae; genus Pezoporus; species Pezoporus flaviventris. Next base: position 1,234,881 of record NW_026892631.1, read on the forward strand.
TTTTGATTTGTGTATGGTTAAAAAGGGATTCACAAATATATCAGAATGCACCGATATGCAACTTCTCTAATCAGGGAATATAGATATTCAGCGCAGACCTTGAATATTACAGAATAATTTAATATAGACATAGAAGAAGAAGCCTGGGAAATTGGCCTCTGCTTTACTATTGGCACAACCTTGTTTTGTTTTGATGTCCCTGTACAGATGGAATAGGAAGCTTTACAGAAAGAGGAAAAAGCTCCCTTCCTCTTCTCCACTCATCAAAGCCCTTTGGCCAAGTAGAAACAGAATGGACAGTTTAGCTGCTAAATCATTACATTTTCTTAGTTGAGAAGGCTAAGCTTGGCGGACAAAATCCACTTGATTTTTCTTATACTGTCTGTCTCATCTCTTTCTATCAGGCCCCACGTCTGATAGACACAGAAGGAGAGGCAGGTGCTGGGTGAGGAGCAGGGTTGAAGAGACCGGAGCAGCTCATGGGATGTGGAGACCCCAGAGAGCACTGCCCAATTGGGGCATAAAGAAGAAGATTCCTTTCAGAGTGCTGCAAATGACCTGCAGAGGAGCTGCACAGCAGTCATTTCACAGCTACGATGGCAGGTCACTGCGACAGATGTTCCCAACATATGTGGAGAATTAATTACCCACTAGTAAACAAAATCTGTGATGCGGAGAGTCATTTTGTCCAAATTTCTTTTGATTTTGCTGTTATTAGGAGCTTAATTTTTCTTGATCAGCCAGACCCTCTTGAATTAAAGTGTTCCTTAATGGGCTGCACTGAACATTTTCTGAAGTGCAGAGGGAAGTGGCGAGGAGGGGGGCAGAGGAGATGAGTTTATCTGGAAGAATTGATTGGGAAGCTGTACCACAGTGAGTGATTAGTCAATTATTTGATTAAAAGGTTGGATGCGAGTCATATGTTTTTTTTGGGGGGGAAAAAAAACCCAACTAATTGTTAACTTGCATTCAACATCATTTCTGCCTAATTTGAGGACATCCGATAGAATGTGTGGACCTTTTGGGGAAAGGAGAATATTTGGAGAGAAAGAGCTTTTGAAAAAAGGCTTTATTTTCCTTTTCCATGAATATTTTGTGTTAATGCCTCATGGCCATATTGTGCCACTGATTTTTAAGCAGAACTCCCCATTTACATCAATGGTAAAATCTGCTCAAATAAAAAATCAATGAAATGATATGGCTTCAGGACATCAGAATGAAATTTTTATATTCATGACCCAGATAACAAATCAGAAGGCATAAATCCCCTGCTGTTTCTTAAAACTTGTTCAGGGCATCAGTACTTGTAAACTAAATAGTGCATGGAAATGAACATCCTCTAATAGAAGGATATTAATGATCAAACTACTTAGCTATTTTTAGTTGATTGTACTTTCACAAATTCTTCCTGGTATTTCAGTTCTTGACACACTGCATAAGATTTGCATTCACCTCTTTCTTTTGATCCCAAAAGGTATATTGAAATCACTGTCCTGCTGCTTATTCTGACACATAAATGTTTCACCATTCTTCAGAATCTGAAATCAAGTTCTTCAGGGCTGTCAAATTTTATAGCACTGATTTCCAAATGGAGATAATGAAAGAGATCTCTCTGACATACTGAAATTGGCATATTCTGCACAATCTTGGGCCCAGCAACAACATCTGTATTTTAGCTACATTTCTTATTACATTTGCACCATAAAGGTTCATCACATTAACATGGTCAGACAAAAACATATATATAAATTGTGAAAGTGAAATCCCTTCCTTTTGTCGTTAAGCACTAATCCAGTCCTTCAGCACCATTTATTCCTCAATTTGGAAAACAAGAAAGGTTTCTGAGACACACAAACTGCTGCTGAATACTACAAGATGCCTGGATTTTCTAGTTGCACTGCCCACCTTCACGTGCAGAAAGCAGCTGAGATTCCAGGTACCCTTGCACAGCAATGGACAAAAGTCAAATTTGCAGAATAAAATAAATGTTCAAGTTAAAAAAAATTAAATCAGGTAATAAGTGGTATCCACAATCTTCTTATAAACTTGCACTTGTATACATGCATATTTTTCAGGTGTGAAAATGCTTTGCATTTGAAGTTAAGCAGATACTAATGCTGTTGATGAACTTATTTTCCTAATGGTTATCTCTGCCACAATGTTAGATGGAAGCTTATGTCCTGTATTGTTAGTAAATTATTCCACACAAATACCTCCACACAGACATCTCTTAAGTACCAGGTGCCATACAGAAAGGCATAGACTGAAGGTGAAGTGCAGCAGATAAGCCTGTAATGAAGTGTGAGTTGAAGTAACATCTTTCTAGGGTAGAAAGGAGAGCTCAGCTTGGCAGAGCTCACCAGCATGCTGCACCAGTTAGTTAGTATACTGGACCAGTCAGTCCAAGTAGCTCAAGTGCTACTTCAAACCCTGCTGCGAAGGGTGCGAAGGATTACCATCTCTTGAATTAGGACATCTGAGGGAGAATAGATCAAACAGACAACTAATAGAGTGAAGGGATTCATTAGGCAGTTTTAGAGATTAGTGTAGCAGTGAATTTCCTCTCTCTGCAGAGCGGTATTTCAGCTGAGCATTGCTTATGCACAGAGCATGGTTAGAAATAGTTCAAATGTGTAAATCAGATAGCGCTTGTGTCAGAAACTAATAGTAGAAGATTTTTGAGCTCCACTACACCTCAAAGCCTATGTAATATGGAAATACAACAGTTTTACTTCAGCTCATTTTCATATTCTGATAGATCTGATGTGTAAAAGTACAGGAAACATCTATGAAGGATTATCAGTTCAGAATGACCTGGCAGTGGATTCTGTACTCTGCTTCCTCTTCTTGGATCAAGCCTTCACACTATATGCAGAAAGCATATTCAGCAGCAAGCAAAGTCACAAAATGCTTACTTATGTCAGTGATGAAGATAGAAAACACCCTGCCTAAAACAGGTCTACTTTTTATCTCATTTCTTACTCTACTTATTGATTTTCTGACTGTTTTTTTTTTAACAGAGCTGACCCATCACAGGAAATACAGAACTCTCTGAATAAAAGTATATGACATATAACCACAGTTGGTATTAGTTTTCTGAGACCAGTGCTCACATATTGACAGCTGACTTTTATCTAGGTGAAAGCTCTCCATGTTACATGTTCTCCTTTCTTCAATATACTTCCTTTTCCAAAGAGCCAAAGTCCATCTACAGTTCTCTGTGTTGAGAGAAACTGAGAAATTGATTTTGTGTTTGAAAACATGCTTGTGTATATGTGTGTGTGCAAAACTATTGGTTTTAAATATGGAAGAAACCAACAGTGAGTACATTACTGATATGAAATAATGGTTCAGTAATTAAAGTGAAAGCACACATGCATATAAAGAGTAGGTCTAAGCTTGCCATTTGTATTTGTGTGAATCCACAGGACCAATGGAGTGAGGAGGGTCTTCTCACCTGAATACAGGTTATAGGTGTGATCCGCAAATAATCAATTTGATGCGAAATGTGAATTGACTCTAAGAGAACTTTCAATGCAATTCACATTCTTTCACAGCTAAGGCTTCACTTCCTACCTCCCATATTTGTAGAAATAAATGTTTCACACATACAAATCTAATTAGTTGAACACTGAAATCCTGTTTCTGTTGATATTTGGATTTCAAATGGCATAGCATAACCTAGCCATAATGATATGCTGTATGTAATTGCCAAATAATTCTTAAAGCATGGATTTCAGAAGTATTAAGTATAAAAGTCATAATATATTGGAATAAAGTTTGTAGACGATTAATTATCTTTGTCCAGAGTCGCTTTCCACTGTGGCATTTTATCATAACTCCATTATTCAAAATGCCAGCTAATAATATTAATATGCCTCGCCACATTAGTTCCTAATATTTGCTTACTGTCTGTGAATACAAAAAGAAATTAAATGTTAGATACAACACCAAGCCACCTCAAATACTTTAAACAGAGCAGTGAGGGCTTACAGACTAAACATATAGACGAATATTCTTTCTCACATAATTCCTCTGATTTCTCAGAAAAGTCTGTGATACCAGGCTCATAGTTCAACAGACAGCAGTACGGGTTTCATCTGCATTAATTTATTATTCCTAGCAACAAATGATGAAACCAATTTTCTGATTAATCAAAACCGTGATTTGTAACCACCAGTGTGAGATCAGAATTTTAAACCACTCTACAAGGTTTGTATCAATGTGAAAAACAAGGTTGAAAAATGTATTTTATAAGAAATATGTAGAAAATAAAATCTAAGCCTCATTCAGAGCTAGCATCACTATGAAATATCCATACCTGAAGCCTTTTTTGCTACTCTCTTTGAAGCATTTTGCTAGCAACAGAGAGAATTAAAATGACTACTTGTCCTTATCAGTGTGTCTATGATACTATGGACCGATAGACAGTAATCATCCTCTCATCACTGGAGCTCCAATGATCCTCCATCACTGGAGCTATGAGTTTGGAGTTTGAGAGGATCAGATAGATTTCAGAGATTACAGGTATGCTGTGTACCGTTGAACCAACCACTCTCCGATTCAATCCAGGACTCTGGCCCCATGGTCATTCACACTGCAAATTCATTTGCACTTATTCGAGCCCCCTCCTCTAACATCATTCCAGAAAGGTTCTTGTTCTTCCATCTCTCTTTATGCCTGGCACTGTATGATACTGCAAAGAGCCAAGCCTCTATTGAAATATATTTCTGCCTACTGCATCCTATTCATGGTATGAATGTAGTGGGATGCCACCTAAAGATGATGATGCCTGAGGTGATATCTGTCACTCCCTGTGCTCTCATGTGTGAGTTTTCTGCCAGGAAAATTTCCTAGTAGTAGCATGATGAAGCAGCAGCAGAGCTGTCACAAGCTGGCTTCATAAGAAATGAATGGCAAATGGGTCAGTTCAGATTTAAGACACAGAAGGCTACTGATTCCCAGGTCCTGCAAAACTGGTTTAGTGGTTTCAGTGGTCTTACTGTGGATAATCTTTGACAGCTGCTACCTAGAAGCATGTCATCAAGCTGAGAATGAAGAAGCACCTCACTGTTGTTCCTTCTACTCCTACCTGAGCCTTGTCTATTTGCAAAGCAGCAGTGGCTGTTTTGGAGTCACTACGACATCTGTGACAATGGTATCATGAACCACATCACATATTTTGGTAGGGCAACAGCCAGTAAGCCTATGGATAATACTCACAGTGAGTATGGGTTGATCCACACTAAGTGGATCCTGTCAGCAGTCATGATTTTGCTAATTTGGGGGAATTCTGCCAGTCGGACATGAATATGGGCTAGAATATTTGTCTGAAATATCTGAATCCCTGTGCACATCTTCTTAGTGTACAATGAAAGTGACTGAATGGCCAGCTTCTTCCTGGCTAAGGCTTAGCTGTTACAATAGTGCTTCGAGACTGGGAATAGTTGGTGCAAAGACAAACCTGCTGTCTCTGCATAAAATACTGGAAGGAGAACTATTTGCATTATGGAGTGTTAGGAGAAGTGCAGTGTTGAGGTGAACTTGATGAGGAATGGTTGAGGAATCAACTAAGCTAAGAGTAATAGATCTCATGTGCCCCTTATAAAAGAGAAAATGTATTTCATTCCATCACCTGAAAAAACGTACAAGAACTGCTACTGCAGCTCTTACTTCTCTAGTTAGGTACTGCATAATTAATCTACATGAAAAACATGCAACTATATCATAAGTGGGCTGGAATTAAACCACTGTTCCTGCAGAAAGGGGTAGTATTTAGTAACATGACTGTGTTAATATTCCTTTATAAGGTTGAGCTGTTAAATTGTAATTAAAATTCCAGCTCAAATTGCAGCATTATAGTAAGAAATAATTCTTAAAGAATCTTTTAAAAAATCCATAAAAAAATTACAGGCAGAAGAGAATCTATATTTTCTGACCAGTACAAAATGATCCTTTACAGTAGCTGACCAATGGCATTGTCTAGTCCCATTTGAAATGGTACAAGAAAAGGTTCCTTAATAAAACAGTCTGCTTAGTTGCCTGGAACCTTTACTTCCAAATTTTACCTACAGGTGTCACTGTCTTTGGGTTTTTCTGCTATAGAAGCAGGCAAAATAATTTTGGAAGTTACATATTTGGTTCTTACCTTCTACTTTCAGTTATTTTACACTGAGGTGCTGGAGTGGGGCCAGAGAAGGGCAATGTTGCTGGTGAAGGGCCTGGAGCACAAGTGTGATGAGGAATGGCTGAAGGACTTGGGGGGTTTAGTCCGGAGAAGAGAAGGCTCAGGGGGGACCTGAAAGGAGTTTGAAGTGAGATGGTGATTGGTCTCTTCTCCCAAATAACATGTGATGGGACAAGAGGAAACATTTTCAGAATGCACCAGGGAAGGTTTAGATCGGACATTAGGGACAATTTCTTCACCAAAAGGATGTCAAACACTGGAACAGGCTGCCTAGGTTGAGTCACCATCCCCGGATGTATTAAAAGATATGTAGATATGGTGCTTAGTGACATAGTTTAGTGGAGGACTTGTCAGTGTTGGTTTTATGGTTGGACTTGATGATCTTAAAGGTCTTTTCTAATCTAAATGATTCTATGGTTTTATCTTAGTTTAATTTCTTGTTGGTGATAAAAATTTTGTTGCAAAACAAAACCATAAAAAACCTTGATGTGGCAAACTTCAAAGGAACTAATCAGGAATGTCTGTCTTTTCTGTTGATAATTAAAAAAAAGATATTAAAAGTCTTGTGCTACCTGAAAGGATGAAATCATTTAGAGAACAAGTTACCTAATGGTACTACAATTTTCTAATTAGTCACAGGTTCAAATGATATCAGTATTGGTTTATGCTTCAGGGCATGAACAGCACTGAATTAACTGAATAAACTTATTATAAACTGGTAATTAATGATAATTATAAAATGGAAAAAAGAAGAGTGATATGATTGGCTAATAAGAGTGGTGAGCGCTGAAATTAATACAACATAATTTCCTGCTCAGTACATGTTTGCTTTGTAATGGAATTAACATAAATAATTTTAAAGCATTTTATAAGAAAACTTTATAATTGCAATGAGGCATTGCGGTGTATTAATTCATGCCTAGTTTCATTGCTGGCAATCAGCTGGTATTAGCTTATGCTTGATGTGCGTTTTGGTTATTGCAAATAAATCTAGATGTGAATGAACACATTTAAAAAAATCATGTTTGGGGCATAAATGTTCCCTTTTTTATCTGAAAATTTCGATTTTGCAAATACTGCTAGATCTTCTGAGCAGGAGATCAGAAAGAGGACAGTACCAAACCGATCAAGGTCATTAGCTAAGTACCATGGCTCCACTGCCCAACCTGGAAAAGCACAGTGATGCTCCTGGCAAATCCTTTCAGAAAAGTCACAAAGTGGCAGAAGCCTCTTCTGTCAGAAGAGGGAAGTGGAACAAAGTTTTGTACAGGTTGGGGTTTAGGTTATATATCTCAAACCATTCTTATAAAGCTGCGCATTTCAGCTACCAAGAGCAGGTATTTAATGAACTGTAAATGACTTATTTGAATATGCTTTTCAGAAGTATAAAGATATCATTAACTTACTGCTGACCAGTCACCTGAGGTGAGTAGGAGAGAGAGCTTAACTTGCTGGGTCAGTGCCCAGTACTCATAATAGTGTTCTTTTTCTTTAGTGCTTCATTGCAATATTGCATTGACTATAGGTTCAAGTTACACTATAGTGCTTGAGTCATGCATATCTTTCTATAGAACAAGAAGAGCTATTCAGGTTGCTTCTGTGAGTATACTCTCTCCCATAACATTTCCATGTCTGGGGAATCTCGGGTAGAGCAGAGCAACAGTCAGGATGTTTTTCTGTACTGAAAGACACAGCTTCTTGGTGCCAAAAATATTTCATCAATTTGTATCAATTTTAGACAGTTGCTTCTGCCAAAAACTAAAGATGAATAAAAAGCCCTCTTTAAAACAGGTGGACAAAACAGTCCATTTCAATATTCTCTGGATCAGTAGCAGATGTTTCAAAGCACATAATTTTATTTCTTGGCCTTCTATATGAAACTGTTGCTCTTTCAGTTTGCAGCAATGTTCCACACGGGAATGAAAGGAAAGAAAAGGAAAAGAAAGGAGAGGGAAGGGAAGGGAAGGGAAGGGAAGGGAAGAAGTCAGAAATAAAACATTCTATTCAGCATAAATTGACATTTTTTCACTTTTCAATTCACAATTATTATTTTAAAAAGAAATTTTCATCAAACTACAAAATTGATCATTTACATAGTCAAGCTCTCATACTGAGACGTAGAAAACACCAGCACTTTTTCTACACATCATGCTGTTCCTAATGTGGCTTTATTTTCTCCGCTACAGTCAGGCAGAGGAGAGACAGATATTTAAAATATTGTGGGTTTTAACTCTTTAGTACCCTGACCTCCAAACCTCAAAGGAGTTACTGAGAAAATCACTATATGAATGCAGGCAACTTAGCAAATGCCACAGGAAACCTTCTGCTTTATTCCCCACACCTCCTGTGGTCTAACTCCTCTGAAAAACAAAGCTGGCGTTCTTCCAGGAAAGGTCTCTTTCTTTACAACACCCTGATGCATGCCCGAAGCAGGTTTTCCCATGTGCTGAACAAAGAAAGGAATCAGATGAAAAACTTACTGCGCTAAATAATTAGATATTAGAAGGTATAAATAAAAGACATTAAAGTTAGAGTGTAAATAATCTTGTTTCTGTTCTTCTGAGTTCTTTGATTTACCACCTCCAGTTCCTGTTTTTGAACGGCTTGCTATTGCATTTCCTTCGTAAGGTGCATGCCAAAGATCTGCTCTTTCTCTAAGGAACTTTCAAGCAAATCTTACACATAGAATCTACATATTCATATATAAGTGGAGATAACTCTGCAACACCCTCTGTGCTTTACAGTGTCAGTGCTCAGGGCATCTACCTGCATCCAGCTGTGGTTGTGCAGATCACACACAAAGCATTTTAGAGACTGAGAACCCGGCCTCTAGTCCATGACTATTTAATCTTCCCAGTGGCTGTCACCAATACACAAAATTGTGATTTCAAAGAATTTATCACAAGTAAATGCATCTTGAGACACTGAACCATCATTTTTTTAAAGACTTAGTGAATTCTCTTGCCAGAGGAAAGGCATTTTGGGGTTGAGCAGTGAAAAAAGCAGGACTGAGAATATAGGTCAAGACATTAATATAAATTTGATCACTTCCTTTTTATTCACCAACATTCCTCACAATAAATCAGATTACCTCCTCACCCGCACACCCGCTGCACACTTCACCCTTCCTGTCCTGATTTCGGATCACTGAATGTAAATCTGTGACAAGGGTATCTATATATAATATTAATGGTGTTGAGGAGTGTTGGTGTGAAGCGTGAGTACTTGCCAAGTAAGGAGTGGTCAGAGCAGAACTGTTCATCCTCTGCAGCATGCTCTACATCATCTGCAGGACAAATGTAACATCATTAGGCAAAAAAAAAGGCAGCCATTCTGCAAGGAAATGGCTAAGTTGGAGGTACCAATCAATCTCACCAAGCGAGGTTCCCTGTGATACTGTCAGAAGCAACAGACAAAACAGATTGCAGTGTAGATCGCAGGGTGGTTAAAAAGACAAAAAGGGAAAGAAATAAAACTCCAACAATCCCCTTCTCCTTTACCACTTTTCCTATTCCTCCCCCCATATTCTAAGATTAACTCACATAACCGGTTGTTGATCTGAATCCATTTAGCAGACACTGGCTGCTTTATGCTTAAAAGCGCAGCACTAAGCACTGATGTTTAGGAATTCATTTAGTAAATTCATTTAGTAAAGCATAAAGTAGCTGCTGAAGTCAGGGTCTATCAGTATTGCAATGGGCTTTATTAAAATCAATAGACATGAATTGTGAGCTTAAAAAGTCATTAGCAGGCTCCTGAAAAGAAGTTACAATAAATAAATAAAAAGTAAGCTAAAAGAGTTCCAGTTACCCTCATTATTTAAACTCAAATTACAATTAAATAAATTTCTCAGATATTTACAAGTTTTATTGACTTTTTGCCTTGATAAATGTGTGCTTTCAAGTTACAGTTTTCTCCATACCTATAGCCTGTATGCGCACATATTGAAGTCAATGGGAATATTTGTGCTGCCTGCTTCCTTCTATCATGGGATAGAAGGAAGGCAATAGTAGTCTTTTTGTATGATGGACATTCAGCTTGCTTTGCTGGAGAATGGAAATTAAGTGCAACTGTACAGATTGTACAGTAAAATGTTCCCCCAAATCTTCTATATTGCCTAAAAGTGTATTTATTAGTAAAGAACCAGGGAGATAAAGGGCATTCCTTTGGTTCCCGTAGATAGCCTTGTTAAACAAAAAATTGAACTTGCATTAATATTTGCAGCCTAGAAGTTCTGCTGTTTGATGTTTCTTTTAGCAGGAATTTATTTGTAGAATCAGCAAGGGTTAAATTTACCATTCACTGTTTCTGTTCTTGTGTCAAGGTCAGAATGAGCAGGTAGCCCAGTTCACAGTTTGCAGGACTAATAAATCTTTCCAAAGGTCAGCATCTGCAGTCATTATCAACTAATCAGTTTTAATTTGGTTTTTAATATATAAACACTTGGGATCATGTAGAAAACATCATGCATGTTATTTAGATCTGATATTTTAAAAAAAAACCAAAACATTATTTTAGTCAGTTCATTAATATTTTAAATAAAGGAAATCAATAGGTACATTAAAGTTGCCTACCTTCAAGTATTTCTTGTTTTCACAAAATATTAAAGATAACAATAAATAGGTGCACTTTTATTCCAGTGAGGCTTTTATTAGAGCTGCCGCCTCTCTTATGACACTAATCAGATCAACTGTGGTGTAAATCAGTATACATTGATTCACTTGAGAGCTGATTTGATCCAACTGACTTTCAACTATTGCAAATACACTGTTTACTATTTAGGCTATTTAAATCTGGAGGAGTAAAATCAGCAGTGTGAAATGTCAATGTACATTTCCAAACAAAAGGTTTGAAAACCTTTTGAGAAATGTATTTTTAAACAACAGTGTTTGAAGAGTTCCTCTTTAACTTATTTTGTGATTAGTAAATATTTTTATAATTAGTTGTGCTTTCTTGTCAGAACTAATCTCTAAGGATTCAGCAGAGTCTCATTGTATGAGTCCTTACAGCCAACAATTAAAACGATATAGGGTATTGGTCTGGTGTGGCACCTTGTTGCCATATTATGCACCTAAATTGAAAAATTAGATTTTCAAAACTATCTGCTTAGATCTTAAGGTTTTAAAAATTCTTACATTTGATGATCCTCTTTATACTTTAAGGTATCTTTTCACTTGCCGCAGTTGTACCTGCAGTACACACACCCTTGAAGCCTCAAGACTAGGTGAGAGTGGGTGATGCAGATCTCGACTGCTAGAGACCAGAGGGAGATGTTTTGCATCTTGCACTCAATGGCACCTGTTTTACCTGATCTTATTTTGTGCTGTTTGCTTCCATGTCCCAGTCTATGCAGCAGTTCTGCACAGACCAGGAGTGTCACTTGTCTGAGATCTGTTTTCTTACACCTGCCTCGCTGCTTCCTCCCATGTGGGTTGTGTGAGGTGATGGTGCTGTCTCACTGGAGGAGAAGTTGGGGTTGCCAGGTGGCACAGCTCTTCTGCTTTCTGCAAATGTAACCTCATTTGGGAATGGACAAAGCAGAATAGCAAATCACTTTCATGAGCACTCTGCTCTGAAAGCATGGTGGTTTGCAATGTTCTAATATCATATAAATATTTTAAAATTCAATACTTATCAATGAAAATACACAATATTAATCTATTTCTGACATTTTTCAGGCTAGAATATTGCTTTTAAAAATGCATCATGCATCTTCGCTTATTTTCCAATTTAGCTTTTTAGTGCAAACAATAGATTTTTGAAATATAACATTTCTATAATATACCCAAATAGTATTTTTTAAGCTCTACATTGACATTACATTTTATTGAGATATGAAACATAGATCTACCTACATAGAATTTCTAACTTTTCTAACCTCTTTTCAACCTAAACCACTTCAAAGTAACATTGCCATTGCAGCATTTTGCAGCAGATTACACTGTATTGCAGAAACAACATCAGAGTGTGGCACCTGTGAGCTCATGATCTGTTGAGAGTGATGACAATCTTGGACCTTGGTAAATGTATATCTACACAGATGCTGCTTGAGGGACTGTGCCCATGGGACCTGATCAATCACATATGGGAACATTTCCTTTTGATGTAAATAGGGAACAGATTAGACTAGGATTTTCCCGAAGATTCACCTACTGTTCATATTGCAATAGGCCTGTCCTGATGATTCCAGGGATGTTAAGGGGTGTTCTATGGGATTGTATGTGATCAGCTGAATTAGTGAGATACTAATTACTTAAAAGTCCCCTGTTAGAACACAGAAAAAGTTAAAAAGACTGTAATGTGACTGGAATAAGAGAGTAATAAGAATATTAGTAAGAATGTAATAAAGTGACTTTAGAAAGAGCTCTGTAGCTACCCAGTCAAGGCCAACACTGCAGAGAATACAGGAGCTTTCAAGAGTAAAGCTGATCAGGCCTTTGGTTGCTGAACACACAGAAAAGCTGGCATCCTTGGCTGCACAATGCCATTCTCTTCAAGCATTTTATCAGCTATGGAGGAAATATAGCACCATCTGAATTTCTGGGATCATTTTCTGGAGCAGCCTGGGACTCTTGCAGAGGTGTCTAGTCTAAGTGTCAAACTTTTCAGGCTCATGACTTGCCAAGTGTAATCAAATAAAATGCCCAAATAGGTGTTACAGCTTCAGAAAGATGCTGTACTTTCCCAGTTCGCATTATTCATAACTGTAGTGGTAAAATACTTCTTACATGTTATTTAGACAATACCTATCATGAATGACCAGCAGATGAACACACCTCTGGGAACCTAAGACTCAGGAAACTGTATGTCTGTTACATCCAGAGGGAGCCTTAACTTTGTGTGGCAATCTGGGTACTTACCTCTCCCTTTAGAAGACTCAGGTATAAGGATGCAAAGTTGGCAAATTCGGTTTCAATAATATATGATTCAGTAGGGTGTTGGATGAGCAGCATGTACCACACAAGTCATGAAAACCTTGAACCAGTAATGGATGAGGTTTTATCATAGTGGAAAAATTAATGGAGGAGTATATTATGAGAAGTTCGTAGACATGGAAATGAGTCACTGTGAAACTTATTCCTTATCTTCTTTTTAAAAATCAGCCAGTGCTATAAGTGTATTTTATACAGGGAGATATTTCCAAGGTTGATTTTGAATAATTTATTCAGAAGGATGGACTTTTTTTTTTTCAAAGTCATTGAAGGCAGAACACTTGGCTCTGAAGAATTATGAGCAAAGTTTAAAAGGAATATAGGCCCAATATTGCTCTTGTTGAAACCAGCAGGAAACTCTCCATTGATTTTGTGGGATGGATCAAACTCTAGACTTTGTATATATGACCTTTCCCATAATGTTATCCCATCAAGTTGCATATCTGAAATGGTAAAAATGAAGGGGAATCCCCAGTGTTGACTAGAGAAAAAACAAGTACTGGTTTTGCTTTTTAATTGAGAAGTGATGCATTCTTTGTGTTGCAACTGTTCAGCCATAAATACAATCATGCATATTAGAAACCAAAGTTTACTAATGAGAGAAAATGACTCAATTTAACTTCAGTTAACTTTGGAACAACTGCATGAGACAATTCATTAAAAGATGCTACAGCATTAAAATGCATTTCTACCACATCTTGTGGTCATTTTTATTCAAATAAGACACCTGCTAAAGCCAGTATAAGTGGTTTTACTGGGAGAAAAGGAAGTTTAGGGAGAGGCTTAAACCTGGTTTAAGAATAACTAATTAAAATAGACTACTGGACAAAAGGGAGCCTGGGAAGCTCAATAAGGATAGTCAAAGGCTAGACTGCTGCTCTAGCCCAGCTTTTGTCTCTGAGTTGTAACTTAGGCTTTGGGCATCAGCCATAGCAATTTTGTTTATGTAAGCTACTCATGAATATCATGAGGGCTTCCACCTACTGTCTTCTCTATTTTTCCATACTGTGACAATTTTGATTCTATTTAAGTAGAGTTGTTTCCATTCTTGTGTATGACTCCAGTATATAACCTATTAAAACTGTACAACTGTGCAAGTCCTTGAAAATGAGTGCTACATTATGTGTACAGGTTGTCTTACCACTTACTGTACAGTTTAGAGATAATAAGTCTAATTGATTCTCCCTTCTGTTATCTTAACACTAGAGTCCAGCACAAACTGTACAGCAATATTTAAATGACCACAACACAAAGTCAACATGATGCTGTGGAAAAGAATAGAGCAATATTCTTAATTCTGAAAAGCTGTATTGGTAATCAATTGAAATGTAGGAGCAATTGAAGAGCTGTCCAATTTTCAATTGCAGTATAAGTTGGGAAACAATTTGAAAATAATGGCTCATACAAAGAGATTTTGAAACAGTCAATATGGTCTTCATGTGAAGGGCAAATAAGAATTTGGCAATCTACCCATTGTTTGGTCTTTGTGCATTAGATGTTATCTGCAGGACTCACCACAGTGGCCCAACTGAGATCAGTCTGCAGTCCTTCAGTGTGACTCCACACACTGGATATTCATTCTGAAAGCATATTTAATGAATGTGTAGCAGCTTTATTTTGGATATTACTACAAATATACTGAAAACTTGCTCTAATGAACTAATTCTCATCTGAAATGTTTCCTACCAGTGGTATACTTTCCTTATATTAGTGTCGCATACTATTAAAATGGGTTTCACAGAATGTAGTCCATTGATGTCAAAATAAGTTTTCTTGTACACCAAATATTGAGAGACAATATATATGCAGCTTTCCTTTGGTAGAAATGAGCATTTCCAATTCTTAACAATTATTAAGGCAGATTTTCCTTTCTGTCTTCTGATTGTCTGTAAAAAAAAGTGAGATTTAGACAAGCAGTATTCTAGCCTGGGCTAATTTCCATGGGAACCTCTAAGTATTTTTCACATGATATCCTACAGATGGTTGTTTCTGGTGTGATTGAGGACTTATTTGACATCTTCAGCTTCTTATCCTTCTCTGAGGTAGTCAGTATCTATCACCAAAAGAACTATGCCTTGACAGAAATACTCCAGCAGCAAGGATCAGCAGGGTGAGGTAGAGCAGGACTGAAAATTCAGTAAAGGAGTATCACACTCATTCTTGTTTTTTAAGGCTGTCCCATGGAAAGGATATTTTTAATAGTGAAGATGACAAGTCAGCCTTTGGCAGCCAGAATTCTGGTAGTCATGGTAGTGAAGGAAAACTCCAGGAATACTGTCCTGTGTTGTTACATTGAAAAGAAGAATTTTACATAGAATAATTTAAAATAAAAAAGCTATTGAATTTCAAAGAAGGCAAACAATTATATTCTAGTTCTAATACTGTTATTACTTTGGATTTGGAGGAATATTGGTGTAATTAAGAGCTTTGAAATTTGTTTTTTAAGGGGTGTTTTGTGAGTATATAAATACAAATTACTATGTGCTTACATGTAGAAAGTGTTTTTAGAGCAATAGAATAGATAAGAGCTAGTTAGGTGGGTTTCATATTTACTATAATTTTCTAAGCATGTATCTGTTAATTTGTTTCATTTATGACTGTATTATTTTACAAATTTCAGCTTTAAAAGTGATACCCTGGCAAATTCTACCTTCTCGGTATTTACATTTACCCTATGACATGAGCTGAGTGGTTCTTCTTCCCGTTCAGTGTGAAGCTGCTGAGCAGTGTTGCCTTAATCTGAAATCATTAGGTTTACTTGTGCAACATGGAAATAAGGGAAGGAGAATAAAGTTTTCAATTCTCTTATAATGCATTTGTACATCCAAGATTGCTGTCTGCTCTCTAACAAAAAATGGTCTTGGGTGATGCAAATAAGAATATATTTTTTGTATTCAAAAAGATGAAAAGGAAAAGCAGGTCTTCTTGCAGGGAGGTCTATCAGCATGTTCATGCACCCCCAAAAAGCTGTGTGGTGCTACTCACATAAGGGTTTGACACTGCTGGGATGTTCTCCAGGCTTTCAACTTGTAACTGCAATGGTAAATAGATAAAATCTGACAGTCAGGTAAAAGTCTTGACAGCAGAATAGCTGGACCAAACAAAGGCTCTTTCAGTTTCAAAACACCATACTCAAATTCAGTGAAAAATACCCCATCTTATCACTGTAAGCTCATTTTTATAAAACACTCTGTGGTCTGTGATTGGTGGTACAGACTCTGTGAGATTGTTCACACACTTAAAGTCAGGATACAGTTAAAAGCTTTGCTAGATTAACTGTTATTTACCCATCTCTTATGGATGCTCTTCAAAGTATATTTACTCTGGCTACTGCACCTTTGAATTCAACAACACATTTATGCTGCAAAGCTCTCTTACCTGCTCTGTTTCAGAAAGGGAATGAGTCGTTTTATCTCGGTTTAACATTAAAAACATTAATTTTCCTTGGGAGGCCTGGATGAACTTTCTTAGCTGATTGATTGTGATATACTTAACTGGCATCAAGATAGGATACGCAAGTATTAAAATAATACATCAAATTGTGGAAAAGTTAACCAAATGAGATTTGTACCTCTGAAATCTTTACAATTATGAGAATAAGCCTCTAAGAAAAAAAATGATAGAGAAAATCATGCTGTAACGTTAATCTTTTAAACTAGATCAATTAAATTCATTCACACGCTAGGAAAGTATTAACATTTTAATTGCCGTCTAGCTAAAAAGGATGTCCTGCATGAAGTACAAACCCAGCAGCAGTTGGTCACATGCAGCATGTTTTTTGTTGTACGAGCAGAAGAGAAACCTCCTATAGCATCCTTATAGGATCATAAACCAGTGACGTGCAAAATTAAAACAGGTCAGAATTTAAAATTCTTTGCACAGATAATGACATCATGTCATTAGCAAAGCAACATCCAACATACTTTTTAAGGTATTTTAAGCCCTATTTATTTTCTCTCTGTTCTGGCCCAAAGCAGTACAATGCACTCAGACCAGTACTAATACTGAGGGGAAGCAAGGGGAAGGATGCTGGGGGTAATCCAGCACTGGGGCATGGTGCTAACACACCTTCCATGCTGTCTCTGGGGCCAGTGCAGCACAGAAGCGGGCTGCCTATTGTGATCCAGCCTTGGGACTGCAAGTGGAGTCACAGCCTTTCTTCTTTCTTTTTAAGGAATACATCCACCGCTCGATTGCTGCCCTCTCATGTCCTGTGCAGCAGTTCATTTTTCTGTCCCCTCTTGTCTTCTCTGTATTTGCCTGTACCAATTTCTCAGGGAAGCCAGAGGGAGCAAGGCAGAAGAACATGTTAGTCCACAGCTGCCTATCACTGGAGGACGGTGGGTTTGATTAAAGGGGAGCTCCCTCCTGGATTTCACACATCACATCAATCACATTGATCAGCCCCCAGAAAGGCAACATATTGCCTGGGAATAAGCCAAGGAGGGATATCAATTTCACAATAGCACTTATGTCGTTCAGCCAAGAACTGGTTTATTTTTGGATACTGAAGGCTGAGACTCACTTTGGAGCTTCATTTATGTTCAAAGATTTTCACTGCTCACTTGCTATTTCACTAGCAAGTTATTACTAACTTTCTGCTTGAAATCTGTAGTCCTGTATGTGGTTTCTGCATAGAAAAATCAGCTTCTTCTTGCTGCTTTTATGTTGTAATAAGACTTCCCCAGCTGTGCATCTATGTTATTTATTTCTTCCATTGCTACTCAAAAATGTAGTCTTCAGGAGTGCTCATGATCTTTATTCCTTTCCCTACAATCTCCAAGAAATTTTTCAGGTCCATAGGAAAAATTATATCTAAAAAAATCTCTATATTATTTCTTCATCTACATGATGTGTTAAAATATACCCATTGTTTCGATATACCATTTATTAATACTATTTGCAGAAGAACTCTATGAAAGGTATCCTATTTTGCAGTAATGGTATCTACACTTCCTATTCCCAAATAATACAGTTTTATGGGTATGTTGCTTTGTCAGATAGACTTTTGATTTATTATCTCTGCCTGTCACTTTAAAGGAATCATTCTTACATATTGTTTTATATCACATTCCCAAGGAGGCTTCATCTAGTTTGTTGACATAATGAATCCTACACCCCATGATTAATTACTTGTATTATATTATTATATCCACCTACATTTACCCTGGCTACTTTCTCAATAATTGCTGCTCTGCAAATGTATTTGAGAGTGTTTCCGTGTGTGCACATGAGAGAGAGAACTGGAGCTCAGTTAAGCTGCAAGCTGCTGTAGTGAATGAGTGTAGGAATTAACAAAATGACCCCTTCCTCATTAAAAATAAGGACTGTGAAATAGAAAGAAGATTGCCAGGACGGCATTCTTCTCACGTAAAATCCTGATGACTTCACCAGTTTTCTAAAATAACATGTATCTCATAAAATATCTTTTAAGGCTAGTTCTCATTTAGTACTCAAATTGTTATTCTCCCCTCACTATCCCTGCTTACTGAATTATTTGGCTAATGGCAGGGTGACCACAACAGTATGCTAAAACCCAATGTTTTTAAAGAGGTGTTTTAACATTTGCAGTGATGCAAGCTGTTCCACAGCACTCCATGTATTTGCTCCCTCGTTTCATATTTGTTAAAGAGTCAGAGAGAGATTATCTCCATCGTTTAAGAAAGCTATTTAGCTAATTTCATTTTTCAGTAAAAGAGAAACTATGCAGTTAGCTAACACATATTCTGGAAATTCACAAAATATCCTCTTATGTTGCTTACAGCTGCTTCTACGTAAGCCAACCCCAATGTGCTATTTTCATAATATCTCTAAGGACATGATGCAGAAAATTAGGATACATGCAGATGTTAATTGTGTTTTGTATCAAAGGATCTCAGCCTCTCTTCTGGAAACTTTCTATAGGAAAGACGCAAAGTTTACCTTAAGTGCTGTGATTAAAACATATCATCAGGACACTATTTTTTCCTTAGTGTAATCAGGAGGACATAACCCTGTTGCCAATTATTTGAGCAGACAGTCAGCTATGAAAAAATGTTATTACTTTTCATTCTTGAAATGGGAATGCTTTTTTTTCTGTCAGGCTTTTCCTCTCTCAGTAGCACCATTCCACAGACACGAGAGGCAGTGCTTGTAGCAATCTTATTTCTTAATTAGTTAAAATGGGTCCTAAAGTATTAAAGACACTGCCCAACTTTCCGGTGCTGTGATCCTTAATTTCTTGCATGTATTTTAGGAAGATTTGTCTTTGTCTTTTCAACTCTAAGCATAGAAAAATACATATATCCTTGATGTTTACATTATCAAATTATTTAATATTTATGGAGCTTTGGGACTAGGTCTTTTCCATGTTAGAATTTTAACAATTTAATTTGTATCAAAAGTGACATAATTTCATGCACAGAACTTCATCTCATTATTCATATTAATTCTGTTAATCAACTTGGAGGATTGCATTTTCAACAGTTTTTGAGTAAAATACATGACACTTTTTTCCTTTTGAGTTTTGTGTGACCATTATGTTTTGAAAATTTCTGTGTACATTGCAGGATATGTATTTATTTTAACATTATAAAACATACATGTGGATAAGTCTGTTTCAGAGTGTTAGTAGGATTTTCATCAAATAGTTATAGTAAGAAATAATAAATGCTTTAGATAAAGGAATTTGAATTAGCTATAGCTGCATAACTAAAGGGTGCCAATGCTGCATAGAGTAAACTTCTAATGCCTTTTTTCCCCTCCCAAATTTCTATAGCATATAAATAATCCTAAAAATAAAAAATAAAAAACCCAGAACACAACAAAAAGCTAATCCCATGATACCATAAAATGTGAAGAAAAGCTATTATTTGCTTAAATTAATCTCAGAGACTTTGCTAATCAATTTCCCTGAGTTCCTTGACTTTCTTCATCTTGCTCTCTCCTGTTATACATATTCACTGTTTTCAATATGTAGCCAATATTATCATACTCCGAACCAAGTCAGCAGTTTTGACGTCTTCATTTCAATGTCCTTTTCTGTACCTTCAGCAATGTTAATGTTACAAATTATGGGAGGGTGTATTAATAGCCATACCCAAGAAGCAGAAAGAAAAGTGCATTTTTTTAGACTAAGTACTAACTTGGGATTTCCTGGGCCCATTGCAGAGCCTGTGGAGCCCCGGCTCCTCCGTTGTGATGATAATGGATTCCATGTTGTTGGCTCAAAGGTCGACGGGTCACCGTAAGCTCCTTAATGGACTGTGAAATAACTTTAACTGCATTAACCTCTCCGGATCACATGGGTGGCACCAACATCCACTCCTGAAATTCTCATTCGCTTATAGAGACAATACCATTAGATTATTATATTTTCCTTTTGGAATAGCAATAGGCTCAAAGCAATTATGCAGCTAAGCGTTTCCATTAAGTGAATAGGGCCTTAAAGAAGATTAACTGGAGCTTCTCCGGGATTCAGTCTAAAGGTGGATTAAGTGTAAAGATTTTGACAGAATTCAAATCTGCTAAAACCCCATTCTCTGATATCATGGTGATCTAACGTGTGAAGTCATTAGCCAAAATAGGAATGTTGCAGTCATTCTCACAGGGCAGGTACAGTTGGGTGGCTGCCCAAACCAAGCACTTGTCTTTACATTGCATTTTCCAAGTGTTTGCCCTGAAGAAGTCTGTCAAAAAAATGGCAGGAGGAAAAGTGGCTTCCCACAACAACCAGCAGATTATTTTAACCTGCTATCTAGGTCCCTTATTTTCTGAGGTCAAAAATCACACCTGCTGAATTCAGTCTTCCATTGTTGTTGAAGCTGTGCTGGAGCATGGATTTGCACCAAGGTTGATAAAGGGATTGCAAAGCCTGATTGGAAAGGACTGTATTGTAGGTCCTTGGAAAGCCTGGGTAGAGCTCTATCTCCAGATCTCCCCATTTGTTGTGCTGATATTCATCACAGCCTTATTGAGAATTGCTAATGTTTAAAAGTCTAAGTCACTGAAATTTGAGTTCATGTAAAGAGCTACTGGCTGCTGAAGTGATGTGCTGAAGCAGGTATTTCATGCCCCAAATTACCCACAACATAGCTCTGCTGATGGAATGTCAGTCTTGTGCCCAGTACAAAAAGCATACAGGAAGGATACCAGGAGCAGAGCTTCCAGGTTATACCAGTTATAGGCATTGCTGTAGCAGTTTATTTTGTTTTACATACTAAAAAGAACCTAAGCACCCATCCCAAGTTCTAGGCACTTTAACAAATTCAATGACCACACCATCATCTTCTCAACCACACAGCAGAAATTCATCTAAAGCAAATGTGGAAGGGAGACTGAGGGACTGCTGCTCTCCCCAGCCCAGGAGAAGAAAGACAGCTCTCCACAACAGAGATGTCTGCACCACTGTCTCTGATGGTGGTGCCTAAGAAGGCGATGTCTTTGCCTTCACTTCCTCCTTGCTTTTGCTTCCCAGTCTGCTGTTTGGACTCCTGCTGCTCGAGGGCCTGGCTTTCCCCCTTTCCTTCTCTACATGTCCCACAACCTTCAAGGGATGTTTAAGCATTTCTTTCAGTCCAGACTTCACTTATCATTCCAGTCATCCCTCCACCTATATTTCTTATGGTTTGTTAAATCTGGTATGAAGTCTTACAAGGGAGGGTCTTTCATTGTGTTTTAACACTCTTGGTAATTGAGTTTTGGTCTTTCCCAATTCTGTGAGCCCAGAGATGAGCCGAAAGCAATTCAGGCTTAAGCAAGACAACAGATGTATCTGTTGCCCTGCCCTGTCTCTGTTTCCCATTTCTCAGTATCATGGTACTGTCTGTATTATCCTCTGATCCCAGGGGCCCCCCATGGCCAGGCAGGTGCCAGCAGACTTGTCATCTCCTACATGCTATGTGTGAAACTCAATATTTTTTTCACCTCTAACATACCTGCTGTGCTTTTTTTCTCCCCTCATGGATGCAAATCACACTACTCTTGTTTAATTCAACTGACATTTTAACTGATATTGATGTTTTTCTGTGCCTTTTTTTCATTTTCATTTTCATTTTGAGGGTGGATGACACTTAGCATTTCTTATTTTGAGATACAGATGTCAGTCAAAATCTAATGCAGACCTCAACACATTTGTCAGATGCAGTGTATAGACTAATATGCTGGATAAATAGCAAAACCCACTCAACTTGTGAAAGTGAACCAACCTTGTTGAATCTACTATTATGTGCATTAATGCAAAATAAAGACGAGCACAGTAATGAACAATGAGTTATGTATCTCTTCCCATAGTAGGTTAAGTTGTCACTTATAAAAAGAAATACTTGAATCAAAAAAGTTCCCATTTGGCAGTTCTGTAAGGTGCTATTGAGCTCAATAACTTAATACTTATCCAACACTTGCTCAAATCTGGCCTGTCTCTATTGTGAGAGATTTTCTACTGTAACCATGATATGAGTTTGTGAAGTTTGGCCTGTATCTAGAAGGCAAATATCTACATCCCAAAAGCACCACATTGTCCCCATGACACCTTCACTGTTAACTTTGCCTAAGACAGGGGACTGAATGATTGCAAACACCCTCAGAGCTGCTTGTCAGAAGGATTTTTCTATTATAATATTAGAACACTAACACTACTGTGTACCACTAAAGTCAGTGGAGCCTTAAACTCATTTTGCTGTAATGAGAAGGAACACAACTAAATACTTAGCTGTTTTGACTTCAGTGGAGCAGAATGCAAGGAAAAAAGGCAGGTTTTCTAAAATACTTCATGTGAGAGATGTATCAATGCCAGAGCTCTAACATGATTTGTATATTACATTATAGAAGCAGGGCAAGAGAAGGACAATATTGTCTATCACTTGCTGGCATTAGAATATGGCGATTGCCAAGTATTTATGGTACCTATATCTTACCTCATTCATGACTGGCTTCAGAATATGAACTGTAGCAATATTCAAGTATATCAGTATCTAACGCTTGAACTAATTTTAACATATCAAGTTCAAGACATCTGCACCTGTAATTGTACGTTTGATGGGAGAAAAGAAAGTTGAGGAATAATTTTCCCTGATAGAAATCTAGCCAAAATTTGTCTTATTTCCTGGTAGTACAAGAAAAGATTTTTCTATTTGATGGCTAGATTCAAGATAGCCTTCAAGTGTTTGGCATATAAATTGTATAATGGCTAAGGGCTCATTTCTGGTGATTAATTTGGTTGACCTATTTATTTACCTTTCATACCTATTTATTCCTCTTTGTACCACACTTACGGAAATGCAGACTGAACAGAAAGGCCTCACGCAAGCATGAGTGTGAGCTGAGCCATGACCCTTCACATTTCACCTGAAAGTTGTAAGAACTCCTTAAATGTGTTTATTTTAACCCTACACATCTACAGTATGTGTGGAAAGTTTTACACATACATATGTCTGTCAGAGTAAGAAGTGAAAATCAAACTAACAATAACTAAAAGTTAATCCCCATAATGGTTTAGGTCTATTTTTCTTTTTTTCCTTTTTCTTTCCCTCTTTTACTTTTCTTTTTCTTTTTCTTTTCCTTTTCCATTTCCTTTTTCTTTTCCTTTTCCCTTCTCCTTTTCCTTTTCCTTTTTCTTTCTTTTTCTTTATCTTTTTTGTTCCTGAAGTCCAAACACAGTTTGTTTGATTTATGTAGATCCAGCCACCAAGTGTTTAGAACCAATTTACATTTCAGAAATTTTAGATGAACCTAAAACCAGAGTGCTGATTTTAAAAGTAACATCTACTTCCTCACCCAAAATAGCATAGATTATTTCTTCAGCAAAGAAATTGCCCCTGTCTAAAGTGACAAATAGGAGTAAAAAGCTGAATACGAAAGGACAGGTGGACTAGACTGTTCAAATACTAGATCTTTTCAGCCTTCAACTGAAATCATCTGCTTGATAATCTTAGTGTAAATCTTCCACTATCTTTGTGAACCTCAGATTATGTACCATGATTAAATAATTGAATAAAATTATATTTTTGACAGAATGTCCAGGGTTTTTTTTACATGACTAAACATATTTTATACATTTTTAAAATAATGAATTTATTTATTGAAACTTTCTATCTGCTAACGTACATAACCATTTCAAGATGAAGTGATGAGCTGGATGGTCTGCCAGCTGTCAGTTTGGTTGTGATGTTTTTACATGGGAGTCTTAATGGTGAAAAATGTAGGCAAGCAAGAAGTTCTTTTGGATCCAAGAAATCCATATTAGATACAAAAGCATCACTGTCAAAAGAAACAGCAATATAACTATTTTGTGGGGAGCTACTAAATTTTGAGTTGTAGGAACACTCACCATTCTTTATCAGGTGCAATTAATGTTACTAGTCTGAAATCCTTTGTTCACTCATTCTGTGTATTGTATGAATTTCTAGTCCCACTGTCTTGAAAAATGGGCTCTTAGAGCTCAGAAATATATAAAAAATGGTAACAAGGCTAGGTAAAGCATGCTGTGTGTTTTGCATTAGGAATAACTGAACCAAATCCAGACTCATACAGAAGATATTAGTCTGTATAGGGCCGAACCAGATCCAGGAGTCTTAGCTCTAAGATCTCTAAGATCATGTGCTCCCAGAAAAAGGGTGCCAAGAAATGCATTACACCAAGGCTGGCTATATTTCACTAAGACCAATTAGGGCACCTTTACCTTCAGAAACCAGAATGGTAGAAATATATGAAAGTTTAACTGGTTGCCTTTCTCCCTAATGCCCTTGCCATACTAATGGAAGAAGATGACTTCAGCTTGAGTCCATTAGCTTGGGATGAACAGCTGACAAAATCCTAGCTTTGCTAGGACAAGACAGTTCTTTGTTCTCAAATGACTTAGCAACTGAGCTGAAGGGCAAGGCTTTCCCAACACGCCTGTAAGGAAAATATTGCACTTGCTTTGAAGAGCAGGGAATTGAAATGATTTCACCATCAAATACATCTGAAGTACTGTTTTTTCCCATTATCGTGGGCTGTACGTCTATTTCTCCAGTGCAAAGTGAGATTAAAAAGCTGCCAAATCAGAATGTAGGGCCACCATCTCTGGTGGTATAAACTGATATATATGCACTGAAGTAAATGTGAAAATGGAGCCTGTGGTGTTTTGTATTCAATTTGTGCAGGTAGTATGACAGTACAAGGTGTGAGGCAACAGAGAATAAGTCCCCAGATTACCAAAGGAGTCAGAAATGTTACCTGGGACTTGCATTCACTACAAGGGTAAAACAGAACCTGGGGAATTTACTAGATCATTGATACATAAATGTCAGAGTATCTGCTGGGGGGGTTACAGTCATTCATATTCGAACTCTGTTTGGTTGCTCTGGAGCTAAGCTGTGGTACACTCCTCTGAGTGTGTTTACCTTACACCCCCTTCAAAGAATGAAAGTATATCTCAAATTATATAAATAATTCCAGCTAAACAGGTATGGGTGAGTTGCATTTACAGGTAGATTACATATACATACAAATTTCAGCAATCTAAAGCAGAGCTCCTGTCCAGCACACCAGTAAGAGGCAGCCACTGGATGTACAGCAGTGATTTACTTTCCCCAGGTAGCTTGCCATACCTTGCATTGTCCTAGAAACACCTTGCATACCTTGGATTGTCCTAGAAACACCTTTTGCTGCTGAGAATACATTCTGGTGTGAGCTCCCTCACATAGGATTTTGTACAGTCAGGTTATATTCCCTAAATACTTATCGCCTTTGTAGAGTATAAACAAAGCAAAATAGAATACAATACCAGATCTCTTCAAGGCTCTTGTGTCTCCCAAGAGCTATGGCATCTGAGCGTATTCAGTATCAATTGTGTAATTTCGGTGGCAAGCACTATAGTCAGCAAGGCCAAAGAGGATTTAATTAATGGGACACCTGCATTTAAGGCCCACCCATAAAACACTTAAGTGGACTTAACAATTATGAAAACTAATGAGAAAAATCTTAAATGGGTAGGAACAGTCTTTTACCATTTTAATATTTTAACCACCAAAATAATATAAAAAGAGTTTTTACCACTGAAAACATTCTGGGTCCTCAGCTAACTTCAACTTCACTGAATTTAGTGACAGCTGGACAACTGGCAAAGTCAAAAGAAATTTAAACAGATCTGTTGTTTGCCATGGTTTTTTGTCTTAAAGCCACAATACTTTGGATGATAGAATAGAAAAGCACGTTACTGTGATTATCAGCATACAAGAACTCACCTTGGCACTAATGACTAGTCTTAGGTCTACTGGACAGTAAAAGATCAGTCTTTCCTTTTCACTGAAACTCTCCATGCATACTAAACTCTCTGATAGAACAACAATACAAAGTATATAAAGATAGACTTAGTCTTCCTTAAAGAAGACAACTGGGATGCATTAAGTAAGAACGACTGGAAATACACTGCCATGCAGTATGAGAGTCTTCTGACTTGGAAATAGTCCTTCGCTTCAAAGGTATCGAATCATCCTTCCAAGTTTTCTCAGGATCTTGGACTCAATCAACAGGTGAAATTAAACAATTAAACCTGCATTTGGGACAGAAAGCCTGAGCTCAACACACACACTGTATGTATTGAGTTTTACTGCATAGCTGGCGTTTCTAAATTAAGACTTTCCAGAGAGCTTTTACGTGCAGGATTATATCTTTTATTTTGGGCATCTGGTTCAGCTGGTTAGACCAAAGTATAATCAGAACTTGCTCCAGGACTCAGACTTGTCTGCGAGAAAAAAAAGGGGCTGTTCCAATACACACAAGCCACAGACAAGATAATGACAAACCTTCCAATGAATTAACTGGAAGCACGATCAAGGCCATAGTTCAGATAAGCAACAAAATGAAAAAACCTAATTTCTGCAAGTGAGAGTACAGCACCCAAATGGAGCATTTCCAAAGGTACGTTTGTGAAACGTTACATTCTCCTCTGGTATTCTCTTAAGGTTTCCAACGTATATTGATGAAGGCATAAATGTTCATCTATAAATTGATTGATTTGTTAACTAAAACCTTTTTATTGCTTTTGATATGAATATCAGAGTCCCGCACACAGGTAGCAGATTCCTGCCCTCTCTAAGAAGTGAGCTGAACATAACTCACATCTGGAAATTCGTGACTGGGTTTATAAACCCAAGACAAATTCACTACCTCTGCCTTTCCTAAAATGGCAATGTACAGATCTTGGAGCAGATACAAAACATAGGTAAATCAGTGGAAAAATGCCTGTTGGCTTCTGATGTAATTTTATATCAGGCCTATGGCAAATACCAGAGAGTATGTCCACTCATCTCTCTCTCAACATTAATGGACAGAGACATCATGAATACATCTTATTATAGAAAAGTTTGCAAAAGTCTAAACTGCAGCACACATTGCTTTCCTTAAAACGTACTCAATTTAGCTTCATTCTCAGGTACTGTGAAGGGAGGAGGATTGGGATAGTTTTTGAATACCAGTCTATTTAAGCATGTGTATGCTCCTGACAGCAATGTTCGGAAGCAATGTGCACCAGAAGTGTACTCCTCATCCATTGCTGCTTTTGCTGGTCTTAAATCTTTTAAAACTCATGCTTCAGGGCTTCAGCCTGTCTTGAGCAATTAGAAATCAAACTGGCCCCTAGTTGAAGGTAACAAACAGGACTGCTTCACACCTTCCTATTTACTCTCTCCGCTGGCCACTGTCATGGACACAACAGTGGAGTAGACACACTTAAGGCTTGAGCCAGCAGGACAGTTCCTATGGTGTCTGCTTAATAATCCATTTTTCATTCTATTACAATGTAAACTGTATTTGCTTATTGCTGGTATTTTTGCGGCAGCAGCTGCTACTGCTGCTGAAATCAAACATCTCATTTCCAAGGGCATTCTGGGGCTGGAAGAAAAAAAGAAAAAAGCAAAGGAAAGGCAAGCATTTGACTCTCCTCCTGGCTATGTGGAAAGGAGAGCTGGGTGATGCTTTGCACCATCTCAAAAATAAGCAGGAAAGGACTTCTGCCTGAAGTGCATGTTGCCAGCACCAGTTGGCCCCCTTAGGCAGAATTAGATAAGATGCAGCTGTAGCTGTCCCAGCTGCATAGTTCTCTTTTGGCATTAAATGCACAGGCAGACGATACAGTGAACTTACCAGGCTGGAAGGTGGATGCAACGAAGATAAAACATAAGGAGGAAAGGATAAATAAAACACTTTTAGCTGCAAAGCACTGCAATTGCACTACACACTTTGGAACAGGGGACTTCTTCAGGGGATCAAAGAGTTACTTACCACATTATTCAGTTCTCAAGGAATTTCTCTGTGAAAGGGAATGTCAGTTTTCTCTCTGTCTTCTCTTTCAACCCTGCCCAGCTTTATGAATAGTCCTTTATTTTTTTCCCTTTTAAAAGAAAGTGTTTGCATGCTGCAGAAAGGAAACTGTGGGCCTTTGTTATTAATGTTGTAGAAATACAAATATGTCCACCTCAGAAAGGAGTCTTCATTAACTCCCACAGCCCAGAAAATTAAGGCACGGCTCATCAGGATCTGAGCTTGCTATTGGTTAAATTGCAAGGGACTAGTTGAGTTGCTGGGGTTCATAATGCTGATAGAGCGGTTTCCACGTGAATGAAGGATAAACAGCGATTAATTTCAGCCAATAAATAATGGTTTGAGGCCCACATTGAAAGAGGAACAATTACTTTTCCATTTTTCCTGCCAAATGAGCTGATAAGAGAAAACAGGGGAGTTGGCCACGTAAATCAGTCTTAATTTTATCTTCCCCATTAAAAGGCAGCCATTAAGACCATCTTCGGCTCATTTCATCCTCTTCTTGTTTCAGTTTTTCAATTTGCACAAAAGGGGGGAGTTTGCTCGTCATAAAATTTCACTTTGGCCAACCTATCATTTGCATCTGAGCCAATAAATAGCAATTAGCATAAACATTTAAATCAGGAACTGGAACAAATTCTTGTTCCCCCAGCAAGCTGTTAAATTACTGTATTTCACTATATATAAGAAGCGTTAGAAACAAGATCTGCTGGGCACAATTATCCCTTTCAAACAAGACATGCTTGAAATAATAATAAAAAAGAAGAGATAGCTCACTGGGCAACCTTCTTGCTCATAGCCAATGAGCTTGATCAATGCAGAAAGAAGCCGCACCATTAATGATGTTCAACAAAGCCCTATTTCAAGTTTTCCCTCGAAAGGGATTTATTTGATCTTTATCCAAAATATATTCCTCAGGAATTAATTTAATTTGCACTGATGTTATATCATCAAACTTAAATTTTTCTTGTACGTTTTTCTCACTTTGCTAAAATGTGCTTATCTTTACATATTGGTAAGCCTGATGTTTGCAAGTCTTGCTTTCTTGCAGTATGTTAATTATGTCAACACATATCCAGTGAGCATGACTCTGACCTGCTTCTGATGAGGTAAATCAGCAGTTACTCTGTAAATGCCAAAACCACAGGACATTAGGTAAGAAGGAGGCTCAAGCAGACTTCTTTTTTTTTACATACATTCCTGACTTGCAAGAATATTTTAACTCTTATGCAACATTTTTCACCCTCATAGACTACAACAGAAAGTAAGTAGAGTTATTCCCATTTTACAGTGGGGGAACCTAGAGTGCAGACATTAAATGTGTTGCTGAAGGTCATTAAGGAACTCTAAAATGCAGCCACAGTTGGCACATGGGCCTCAGATACACATCTCTAGTTTAACTCTTTCTAGTGTGTTTGCTGAGAAAATTGTTGACATATGAATCAGTTCATCCTTAGGGTTACCTAGGGTCCTTCTGAATGTGACCCATAGAGAAGAGGAATTTTGAAGATAGATGAAAAAGCGTTAAACTTTTTGTACACTGAACTGTACAGGTAAGGTAGCACCTCAGAGTATTTCAGTGTAAAAGACACTGATTTTAGTCAATGTAAGCCATCGATGAGGATGACTTTAATTGTGGATTGTTGTTTTTGTTTTGTTTGGAGTGTGGGTTGGGAGTCAGTATAATGAAAAGAAGAAAAGTGAAAATCAGTGCAAAAGGAGCAGCAAGGTAGAGCTTTTGCTCAGGTGTTCAAGAATTCTGAAGTGCTGGCTGGGAACAAATGCTGAATCCCCACCAGCATGCTGCTGCAGTCACTGTCTTTTACCTAAAGCTTTTCACTCATAAGGAGCAACTGCATCTAAATGTATACGGGAGAGCTCTCCTTCCACTGTAGCACAAGTTAATTTTTTTGCTGTTAAGTTTTCAAAAACAAAACAAAAAATAATAATTGTAAAACCTTATTATATATGGGCAATTTCTGGATCACTGCACAAAGATGGAAGAGCTTCCAAGACTTTGCTTGTGCCTCATCTCACAATGCCAATCCTTATTCTTGGGACCAGTCTACATCCAAACTCACATTTGGACAGCAGACTAGATTCTGTCTTTTACCTGCAATGAAATTGTGATTTAAAGTTTCTCTGAGGTGAATCTTATTTTGTATCGTTTGCCTTGTTTCAGGTTTATAGTAAAATAAGTTAAATTCTTTCTGGGTGCATTTTTCTTATAGCCTGTGTTTTAGCACTAACACGTAAAATGTTTTCTATGTCAACAGCGTATTCCACCTAAGGATCTGAGAAATGAGTAAGTATTATTACTCCCTCTTCATGAACATAAAAGCTGAAGGCTGATTTACGGACAGAACTGCATTATTTAAACTGACAGTGTTAATTAAACCAGTTTAGTAAAACTAATACAAAAATCTCTTCTGAATCTTATTATGGTTTGGAATAAGTTACACTGTCATAAAAGTCACTTGAAATATAATGCACTAACATCCATGTGTGGCATTATACCAGGTTGATTAAATTATTTTTAAAGTAGACACAACACAGTTTCTGGGTCTAAACAGAATTTCTAAATCATGAGAGGTTCAGTGTTTATTTTTAAGGCGATAGAATAGCAGACTTGTATCTGAAACTTGCACCCACAAGGATAATATGATAATATTTTAACATGATCATTTTCTCCCTTATGGAGCAGTTTATGAACAGATACATGGTATTACCCTCTAACTTTCCTCTTTTCATTTCCATAAAACAGTTATTGTGACCGTCTCTTGGTAATGCATATATCTAATGTAGCAGGATAATAAACATAGATTAAAAGAAATGTTACATTATCCCTAACACGTTAATAATAAACATTAGGTTTATTTCACACAAAGTTTATCAAAGACCCTGAGTTTTAGGTGTGAAATTCATGGGTTAATATTTGTGTAAGCAAGAAGATAGCAATACTGGCTGTTCTTTGAGGTATCCTCCAGAACACCTTCGAAGAATGCAATACTCAGAAATGCTTCAGTTTGGCCACTTGAAAGCGTCACATCATACACTTATATAAGGATTTTGGTTGCTCACCATTGCAAGCAGGAAGGACCTTATCTGTAGCAAGGAAATCTCTTGTTGATGACAATAGTTAAAATTCAGTATATTGTCCCTCACTATATTGTCCTATACATGTTATACTTGTGCTGAATAATTAAGAGCCTTCTGCTTGGCAGTTTATTGAAGAATTTGTAAGAGTTTTCCTGGTGAAATTGAATAAAAGTAAGTGTGGATGATCTTAAAGGTCTTTTCCAACCTAGCTGATTCTATGATTCTATAATACAAAAATGGATGTCTCACATACACTTAGGGACATTTGCATTCTGAAGCTGTGTACGCCATAGGGAAAATAACCAAAGGGAATAAAATAGGGAAGAAATAACCTACCATTTTGCCCAGTATTTTAAACTGAATCAGCTCTGCAATACTGTAATAATTGTAATACATTAATTTTACATGCCAACAAACTCAGAAACACAGATGTCAAAAACTGGATCAATACTGGGGCTTGAAGGACAATGTGAAATATCTGAGAAATATTGTTCAGAATTTTGTTTTATGGTTGACAGGATTTAGGAGTGTGAAGCTAAGAGTACAAGTCATATATGCTAACATCTAGCAAAAATTGCAGTGGTTATTTTCTTGAGAGTAAATAAATGACCATCAGTATGAATCAAATCAACAAGAAGAAATGTCATCCAGTACTTTCAAAGCTTTCATGAAATACAGATGGAGGAAACATCTATCAAATTCACAGATTCACAAGTTTCATAATGTCTGAATTATGATTCAGCCATTAGTTGTGAAATTGAAAATTTATGTAAAATCTATAACTTGTTTTTATTATGGTAAGTGATTTCTAATTCCATAATGCAGAGACTAGCGACTTGATGAAAAATCTGAAGCTTTAGTCTGTGCTAAACAGTTGCAGTTTTCTTGAAAAAGAAATAAACCAAAAGTGAAATAAACCATTTCCACAAAACGTGTATTTACAGAGATTAATCCTTTTTTTCTCTGTATATTTAATAATATTTCATGTGAAAATTTAATGTAAAGTACATACAAAATGCTAAAATATTGGAAAAGTAATACCTTAATGATCCCAGGAAGCTGGCCTTTCTTTTATTTGAATTAAATTTGCAGTGCAAAGAAACCACATATTTTTGTAAAAAAA